>NC_133165.1:12515622-13765622 GCF_040802235.1 Manis javanica
TGATTTAATATTATTATTGGCTATACTATCTTCCATCAAAACTATTTTTTTTAGTGTTTTTGAATAAAAAGCACTAACTATAAGGTTAATTCCTCTTTATGGCAAAGTTACGTTTACATGAGTTCCGTGTTTGTGTCTGAAAATGTTTGCTCAGTGTAGTGTAGGATTCAATATCTGAACTGTTCATGATTGGCAAATTTACTATCTAAATTATTCATTTTAAACAATGATAAAACAAGTTTTACATCCCATGAGAACTTCTCTGGTGACAGAGAAACATTAGAAGCAAGTTAGAGAATAAGGAAAAGTCACATTTTTAATGTGTAAACTGTTTAGGAGAATCTATATTATAGATAGAATCCAGCAATCAGAGGTTAACTATATTTGAAATAACACTCAAAGAATAGTTTAAATTTAGATGTGTTCATATTTGGTAATAAACAGAGATTTCTATAAACCTGACTTGATTAAATGGTTGTAAAAATATTCCCTATAAAATCAGTCATTTAATTTTAATCACTCTCTGTAAACTCACTCTGGAGAAAATATTTGAATATCTATCATTGTTTCTTAGCCATTACTTAGAAAATAAACATAGCTCATAGACTTAAGTGCTTCCAAGAAAAAGCAATTTTAAAGCACATAAAAAACTTATGACTTTAGAAAAACAAAAGGTCTTGTATGAATATTTATCAAAAATACAAACGATTACTCTGTGCAATCAACTGATTTCACATGTAAGATTTTATGCCCTCAATTCTGATTTTAAAAAACATACACTAAAAATATTACAGCATATTTTGGCTGACGCAAAATTTTAAATCTCAAAGGTATACTTTTTTCACATTACTTTGTTATTTATTCAATCACCATGGCTACTCACGTTCAACTCTTCACACCTGCAGGTGACTCAAAGCCAACTTTTAAGATGTTCTGGCATTTTACTTCTTCATAGGGGAAAAGAGAAAATCAACCTGTTTTTTACTGACCTTAAATTACAGCCTACAGGAATAGCAGTAGATAGACATGCCATCTTTTTTTTCCCCTCTGGTCTGTTTTAATCTTAACGATTTTTCTCCATGAGAAATTATTTTGCTGGTGCTTCAGAACCCACTGGCTGATCTAATTATAATAAATGTGTCATATCTTTTATGGTTGCTTATATTAGACGACTGAATAGTGCCCTCATCATATATTCCTGAGCTGTTTAAGTAATCATATCTGTTATTATAAGCTTTATCTAAGACTAATGGACTGTAATGTGAGTTATGAGACCTCAACTGAGGCTCTTGCTATAATATGATACTTTCTTGGCACAAGGTTACATGATACATGTGTATTATAAAAATAGGTGTACATGAACACATGATTATTGGCTAATAAGCTTGGCTTCTGTTCTGATTAAGAAAAAGGTAAGCATCTATTACATTAGTAATCAAGTTTACAAGTGTTACCTATTCATAAAAGAAAACATTATTTCTAAAATAAGTGTTGTTCAATTGTATACAATTATTGTAGAAATGTGTAAATGCAAAAAATAGCAATTTTTGGTATAAATATATAGTTGTATACATATTTATCCAAGTCCAAAACTACTCACTATTTCTTTTACATCTCTGGTTTTTAAGTGCCTGAAAAATGTGATTATTTTTGTCCATTTCCTATGCTATTCAAAAACACATTTATTACAGTGCTGTTTGAAGCTACAACATCTTAGGTGACTTAATTTTCTTTTTAAATGTTAAAACCAAACAGGCATGTCCTAATAAGGCATTTGTTTCTAGTAACTACAAAACAAAATGAGTTTAAAAAATGGATAATGAATTTTACTCCCATTATATTTAGTTACTGTAAGCGAAGTCTGTCGCAGTTACTAAGTCTGATCACTTGAAGGAGCTTACACAAAGTTTTTAGACAGCGTTTTGCAAGTGACTGTAAAACGCAACTAACAGCAGAAGAGCAAATTGGGTGGGGGAGCCATCAATCAAAATTGCTAAATCTAATATTATGTTATCCTAAAAACAACATTATTTCTCATACAGAGGGCTACAATTGAAGAGAGTCTAGAGTCTAGAGATAGTCACTTTTTAGAAAAAAATACTGGAAAGAAGCAATAAGAGTAATCATTGAAAAAGCCAGGAAAATGGCTTCTCTCACAATTTAGAAGACATAAAGTCAGAAGACATCAATAGTGATATAATAAATTTGTTTTTGAGAATGACTTTCTATATAAAATTTTTCACCATGTAAAAATAACACTTCTGAGAAAAAACAAGCTGAATAATGTGTTAGACAGATGTTGGGCATAAATGTATCATGCTTTTAAAAAGATAGTTAAAATTTTACATATTTAACATATCTTTTCAATTAATTTTAGTATGTAAGTAATGACTATAACATTTTGCAGAGGAGAGCTATTTATATCTCTTCTCCTTGTGAGGGCAGAAGAGATATGTTACATATGTGTAATGGCGGCACCAACATGTCATTGTTTGCTTTTCTAAGAAGCTGACATGGTGTTGAAACTGAACAAGGTTATCTCCCAATTAGCTGATTTGCCTTAAACTCAACTTCTCTAATGTTCAAAGATTATGTCTGTTGCTGAGACTAAAGGAAATTGAAAATATTTATCTACTGTACTTTTAATCTTGAGACATCAAAACAAATAGGTGATTATGGAAATGTCTGAGTTGGAATATAAAAATAATCCATTCAGTAATTAGAAAACTTACAGAAAAATATACTATGTTACGTCAGATGTATCAGGAAAATAAAATGGAATTATGTGACCATAGGTTTCTCCAGAAAAACAGATGGGGGGATTTTATCTTGATCTATATGTACAATATCTATGTATTTAGATATTTATTTCAAAAACTTGGTTTACATAATAATGGGACAAGTTTGAAATGTGTATGGCTGCCTAGCCACAGTCGGCAGTAATTCAAGCAGTTGACGCTGCAGACTTGAGAGACAGAATTATTTTTTCCTTGAAGAAACCTCAGTTGTGTCAATTTGAAACAGAAATCTAACCACCACAAGAACTGATCAATTAGTTCAAGGCAACACAGTTGTAGTCCCATGAAGAATCCGGAATAAGATAAATTTTACATAACGCTCCCCTATTAATGCTCAATATGACCATTTCTTCAGAATAACTTTGTAACTAAAGGAACAGATCTATTAAGGATATCTGGCCAAGGTAAGGATTGGGGTCCCTTCATCTCTACATTCATGAAGCTTAGGTTTCTGTAAACCTACCAGTTACTTAGTTCCTTAATTGAAAAGACAGTGTTGTTATAGAATGAAAATAACTGCACACTTTTGTCTCCTCCTCCTGTCTCCTTGAGTTTCCTGAAGGAGATGATTCTCTAACAGGTATGGTCAAGTAATCACATTCCACGATGTGGGATCTGTCACCTAGTTAACTAACTTTAATTCCATTTCCCCTTCCTGACTTTTCATTGTTGTCATGCATTTTAGTTCTAAATTTGTTTAAATTCCAAAGTCCTTAAATACTGTTTTCTTTGGACCATGTTCATTTATACTTACCCATATTTTTCTCTCTCCAGTGTTCTTTATTCTTTCTTGTATTTCCATAATTACAAACTGAACTTTTCCCTTTTGATGTTACTTTTAGTGCAGGGTTGTGTAGTGAGAAATTTCCCCAAATATTTTCTTGCTATAGCTTATATCTTTTCAAGTTCATTTAAAATTATTTTTTTCTGGTATAGAATTCTAGGTTTTACTTTTTTGCTTTCAGCTCTTTCATGTTATTTTTCAATTCCCATTGTCTTTGCATCTGTTTTCTTGAGAAGGCAAGTATCAGTCTTATTACACCTCCAAAATTAGTGTGTCTATTTTCACAAACCAGTTTAAAGACTTTGCATGTGCCTTTGGTTTCATTTATGACTTCTTTTGTGTATATTTTTATTGCTATATGTTCTGTTTTTCATTCCCTTGGATATGCAGGTTGATGTCTTACATTAGCTGTGGAAAATTCTTGGCAAATATTTCTTCAAATATTGCCTCAGTTCCATTCCTCTTCATCTCTGGAACTCAAGACATACATGTATTAGATTTTCCAGGGCATTTCATGTATATTTTATGCCTATTTTTCTCTTAACATTATTTCTCTATGTCTCAATTTGACTGTTTTTATTCATCTGTCTTCCATTTCACAACTACTGTCTTCTGCCATATCAAATCACTTGTTAACTCATATTTGCATTCTTAATTGCAGATATTTGACTTTCTACTTCTTGAACTTCCAGTTGAGTCTCCTTTATAGATTTCAATTCTCCAATGAAGTTCTTCACAATTTCATTTGCTTTTTTCCCTATTAAATCCTGCCTTTTCTTGAACAGATGAACTGTTTCTTAAAGTTTTTCTTTCAATTCTAATATCTGTGCCATCTTTTGGCTGGCTTCTACTCTGTTATTTTCTTTGGATTACTAGTTATAGTGTATTATATTTTAACATGCTAATAATTTTTACTTTATGTCAATGATTTGTTAAAAATAACAAAAAATCAGAGAGGCTGAAGATGATGTATTTCAAGAGAATGTATCTTCATTCTTTTGTTAGGTGATGGGACTGAATTAGGAACAGCTGTGTTGGAGCTAAATTGCTCTCTGGTGACTTCAAATGTATGATTTATTTTTGTAGTTTATCCATATTTTTTCTATTTGTTATTAGTAGGAGTACTGGATTTCTATTATAAATTTATCCTACTTGATTTAGAAGTCACTAGGGGATAATTAAAATAAATAATGAATAATTTTCCACATGCTGAGTGGAATACTTGTAATAGGAAATGATAATATAAGAAAATCCTAATTGGCTTTTGATAATGTTCAAGATTAAATAATCCTGAATGAAAACTAATATGACAGGAAAGACAAGATCATATATTTAAAAATCCAGATTGCATGGGAAATATTTAATTTTATTATTTAAAATTTAATGGTGGTATTCAATAAAAATTAACAGAAGAAAAGAGGGATAAGAGACCACAGTGATCACTTGAAGGACCCCTTCTTTTAGCTATAACTCCAAATATTATATCTGCTTTTCTGAAATGAAGAAGCCTAGATGAAACCACTATTGAAGTGTGCTTTGAATAGCAGAAATAAGGCTTAGATGTAAAAATAAATTTTTAAAAATTGCCAAAAAATTTCCCAATGACAATGACAAAATAGTTCGAATAAGAGATGCCATCATGTTTGTTTTTAGATTTTCTTTGTGAATTTCACCGAGTTTTAATTATAAATGTAATGTTTTCTTGCTTAGCAATCAGTAATGACTCTTCTGCATTCGTTATAAACTTTACTTTATCCCCATTTAACATTATTTTCTTTAATTCTCCCATGATTCCTGCCTTTTAAAAAAAATTAGTACTGCCACCCTATCTCTCTGGTTTCATTTTAAAGTCTTCTACTTTTTGTTTCAGATATTTGACTTGTTAATGTCACATATTTGGATATTGATATAACCCTCAAATCTTCCTAATTTAGTATGTTAGTTTAACCCATGCACATTGATTATGATAAATTTTATGTTGGGACTTATTTCTCACACGTATTTTTTGCTTTTCACATTCATATGCCAAATTGGTTTTGTTTCTTTTCCCCTCTAGATTTTGCCATATTTGAGGAACTTTCATTTATTTTTTTCCCTAAAAGTATTTAAAATACATAAACACATTTTCATTTTAAACACACACATATAAATTTTTTTCTGCTAATAAAGTCAAAGAAATAAGATAGTACATTTATTTTCTTCTTTTTACCCCATCATTCATTTAATTGTTGTGACTATAATATGTAATTTTTGATAGATGTTATCGCTAATTGCAGGTTATGTTAACTTCCTTTTTGTAAGATGTTTAGATGTATTTTCATTATCATGGTAGTACTATTTATTATTAATCATAAGTTTTCATGGTTTCACTGACATTCTTTTTTTCATTCTTGACATATTTAAAAGATAAAAAAATTGTTGGTAGATTAAATTATAACTAATTTCTCAGGAGATCTATGGATGTTTCATTTCCTCCATCTTTATTTATCAGATTTTTTACAGCAGGATAACTGCATAATGATTTGATATTTTACACAGGGATAATAGTATGCGTGGTTAAAATTCTTGACTTGAAGTACTTTTCTTTTCAATTGGAACTAGTGCAAAATCCTCATCTTACTAGTGAAAATCTTTTTTGTTTCCTCTTACATTCTGTAGTTACTTTTTCTTAAAATACACTTAAAATATTAGGATATATCTTGAGATATGTTTTACAACAAAATGATTTTATATATTTTGCTTGTTATTTAAATAAGATATTAAGGAGAATTTTCCTCTATCTCTTCTTTGATTACTACATACTCCATTATACCCTGTTCTCTAATTCTAGAGTATTTATTTGTTTATAGTGTTCCTTCTTTATTCTGTTTTCCATTATTTATGTTTTCTGTAACTGAGTCATCATTTTACCCTTGGCTAAAGGCCATTCATAATCTAATATTATTTGAAGTGAAGAGGTGTTACTGAAATGTTATATGTGTACATGTAAAAAGAAAGCATTTAGCCATATAAACATACTTGATAGAAAACTTGGAACAACCTCCAGTTGATAAAATGCTTGGGTCTGAGGACCATACAAAGAAGCCACACAGGGCAGTGGATGCAATCAGTGTCCTCAGAGTCAGGCAGTCTAGGAACCTCTGCCTCCCTTTACCAGCTACCTGACCTCAGGCAAATTACTTAAGCTTTCTTTATCTCTACTTTTTAACTATAAATGGAGGTAATAGAATTGCCTATGACATGGATAAAAATAGCATAAATTTTTTACAATATATATAAAGACAAGTATACAAGTTATTCCATGAAGAAGGGCATATTTCTTATTAAATATTTCTTACTGATATTTTATAATAGTCATAGTCTCACTGAATGATTTCATATTCTTATTGAATATTCTTATACCAGTATTACAAATTGAAATACCTGGCCTGTAGATAGGTTATTTTTTCTTAATATTACCTTCCTTTGAAGGACTTTTTTCCTGTCTTAAAGTGTTGATACTCAGAGAAGAAAGCAAACTGCCTCTTTATTTAATCCAATAAGAAATTTACAGTAAATTCCCTTATGATTCAGGTTATTTCAGGGTTTTAAAAATAATTGCAAGCCACAAAGAAATTATTAATAAAAATTAAAGATGACTCCAATATGTATGAGAAGAGTAGCAAAAATTAGTGACTTTTCCCTCCTAACATCCTTTCTTTAATGCTATACTTTTATTTCTGTTATATTAAGCATACTAGAAAAAGTCATTGCTGCCACTCAAGGCAGATTCTACAAATATTTCTGCCTTCCTTCCTCATTTTAGGAAATTATTTCCTGGAATATTTTCCCAGAGAAGTTTAAGCAGGATCCTGTATCTCAATTTGATGATTATTATCACTCTAAAAATATTTTGCATCAATAAAAATAAAGCACACAATAGACATAAGTATCTAAACTTATGAGAAGAGTAGCAAAAATTAGTAAGTGCAGAACTCATCACTGAATGGCAACAGACATTGGGTTTCTATTTTTATGAAGAATTGATCTAAACTCCACATCCTTAGCTGGATTCTTGCACTATTTTCTTTGGCACTCCTGTTTTGAAATGTGGCAAAGGAGCTTTAAACTCTGTATTTGATGGGAAGTGTTGAGTGCCGAAAGGCCCACAATTTGAATTGACAAAGATCCCATTGAAAAGGTTAAAAGTTAAAATTTCATAATGCTTTTAAAATAAGAGATTGACAGAGTACTGAACTCATCCAGTTAGAAAACTGGCACAGAAAAAACCCAGGCAGACAAACTGGAAAGGAACTGAAATACTGGTCCTAAAAGGGGAAGAAAGAAAAATTCAATTAGATTATTTTTCAGAAAGCAAAGAAGTTGAAATTGTTTAGACACTGTTCCTTCCTCACATCCTTTTTAAAATGCTATGTATTTTTTAGTGTTATTATGTCAAAAATACTAGGAAAATGCATCATTTTGGACATAATGCAAATCAAACCATGCAAAGTGTTCTATTTCTCTTCATCTTAGGAAATTATTTCTTAGAAATTTTGTCATAGAAAAGTTTAAGCAGGATACCTCATCTCAATTTGATGATTATTATCACTCTTAAAAAAAACCTTTTGTATCAATAAGAATGCAATATATTAATAGGTATATTGTTGTAATATTTTTGTAATAACTTGTGAGGTTTAGATTTTCCAAGCTGCAAATGCATAAGGAAAAGAGAATGATGGACATAGTAGAGGGGAAGTTTAAAAAGTGGTTAAGTGGACAAAGTGTACTCTTGGATAAGTTTGTAGTTAGTAACTTTATTCTTAGAGGAGAAGTTTGAGCAGCAGGTAGCCTTGTGTAAGGTGAATTTATACCTCTTTTTTTATCTTTCTCCATGTACCTCCTTTTTGAAACAGTTGAATTTTCCCTCAAATTTTCTTCTTCAATATTCTGTTAATTCTGAAGTCTAAATAATCAATTTAGAATGTTTGTAGATTAAGTTAAAACTTTATGTTTGGAAACTGGAAGTAATTTGATCAAGGTTGTAGTGCTCAGCTTGAAATATTAAGTGAACTTGCATGGAATGCTAGCCAAGTTATAATTTACTGGAAGTCACATGACAAATATAAAAATGGGAAGTATTCTGCAAAACGCAATATAGTTTATTTACACTGAAATGCTTCCATATTTTCCAATGAGGTTATGTAGACTGTGAGGTTATTTAACATGTATTATGTATGTAAAAGATTCTCAAAGATTTACTGATTTAAATGTTTTATTTTCTTTTTAATTTGATAGCTCAACTAAGCTAGTTTTTATTTACATGGCTCTGTGTTGATAAAATTATTTTATTAAAAAGGTTAATAAGAATGATCACTGAAAATGATGATATCTTTAAAAAAGGATAAAGTATATTTTTGGCATGTAAAATTTTTCTTTATTTAAATCTTAACTGAAAATAAAATGAAATGACATGCACTGAGAGGGTGATGTGACTGAACAATCTATTTAATATGCCACTTATTTTCTTGGCATGTTATTGCCTTTTTAGTTTTCATGTTGCTTCCCTGAATAATCCAGGGTCTAAGTATTTGTAATAATTAGCAAAAGAAATGACTTTGTATATTAGATGCCCCCAAAAGTTAACTCTTTCAGTGACTTTGAGATGTCATCTATTTTGAAACAAAGAAGAAACTCCTTAACAATTATAATTTTCTCTTTTGAATTCTGATTTATAATTATTTTGATTCTAATATTGAAGATGTCATGTCATAAAAATAGCACTTCCAAAATGTTTCTAGATCCTGTTAAATATTCTATTCTTAAAAGAAACGAATGTGTAATTGTGTTTAAAATTAAACTTTCTTCCAAGTTGTATCATGTTATCTTCCAACTGTGTTTCTTAAAAGTAGAGTATTTTATTCATTTCTTTTCCATAAACATTTATTGTGTTATATATATGCTCATTGACTGAAAACTAAAATGAGTGAAATAAAACTTCTGATTCTTCATTCATTAATAATCCTCTAGTCCATGTTCTATTCAAGTTATTCAGTGTTGATGATCAGCCCCATTCTGAAGAACTTGATCTGTCAATTCAAAGGCTACTATAGCCACCTCTCTTCAGCTATTTCTTTACCTGATAAAAACTTTATGGAATATGCTGATCATAAATTTAAGTGGGAAAGCCACAGTTTTCATACACAGATTTATAGACAATTATGAAATTCTTCCATCAAGTAACTTTTTTACTTGAAAGTTAGAGATAAAACAATGTACAATGGTTTTGCACTACCTACACACACAAAAAAACAAAGAAACTCATTGTTTAGCATTGTTAATCCGGTTGTTAAACATTCATAGAATATTACTACTTGAAGTTTACCAAAGTGTTTTCCTGCTGATATTTTATGTTTATCTGTTTCAGCATAGAAGTAATAATCCTTTCACCATAGCTATCTTAATTTTCTCTTAGTCTAAAAATAAGACATATGGAGAAATCATTAAAAACTTTTATCAGCTTTCTCATCTTTGAAAAACTCTTAAAAATATTGTTTACTTTTTAATGAAAATACTAATGCTGTACATATAATTGATCAAACTTTAGAAGATACAAGAAACAAAAGCAAATGATGATATAACAATAATAATTTCTCTTACTGAAATAATTTCACAACACACGGGAAATAATCAGTAATAGTTTGTGTTATACATTTTGTTCTCTTTTCTTGCAATAATTTTGAATATAGTTAAGATTAGACTGTGTATGTCCTTTTTTATACTGCTTTTGTTTACTTAAGGTCCTTCCATTGAGCCATTCCATTATTTCTCTCATTTTAAATCAGAAGGAAATTTTTTTACTCGTTATATATATATATTTTTACTTGTGATACAATGAACCATAATAAATTATCAGTCAAGTGATAATAGCAGGGGTTATAAAATCAGATTCCTGCAATGTGAATCTGAACAAAGTAAGCTGTGTTACCTGGACAACTAATTCAACACCACTTAAGGTTTTACATCTATTAAAATGTGCAAAATAGCCCTACCCACTCAATATCAGTGTTTTGAAGAGCAGAATAAAAGTCATTCACAATCCTTAGCACATAGCAAATGCTTAATAAGTTCTAGCTTTGTCTTTTTCTCCTTCTCCTTTGTCATTTACTAATACTGCTATTACTATCACTACCAATTGCTATTACAAGTACCAATGCTAATACCATTTTCTAATACTAAATCTAATGCTGTATTTTAATGAGCAGAAAAATGAAGATCTTGTTTGGTATAATGACCCCTAGATTTATCCGTCTTGCCACAAATGGCAAGATTTCCTTCTTTTTCATGACTGAATGATATTCTGTCATGTGTATATACCAAAATTCTTTATCCATTTGTGCATAGATGGGCATTTAAATTGCTTCCATGTGTTGGATATTGTGAGTAATGATTCAGTGAACATAGGGGCTCATACATCTTTTTGATATCCTGACTTTATTCCTTTAGATATATTCCCAGAAATGGGATTACTGGATCATGTGATAATTCTATTTTGGAATTTCCTGAGGAACCTCCATATTGTTTTCCATATTTTTTGGATGCATTAATTTACATTCCCACCAGCAGTGTACAAGTGTTCTCATTTCTCAATATCCTTAACCAACACTTGTACACTGTTTTTTCTTTTCGATAACAGCCAATCCATTAGGTGAAAAGTGACATTTGTTACGGTTTTGATTTTCATTCCATGATGATTGGTGATGTTGGACACCTTTCCATACATTCATTTCATATATTCATTATTTTGCTTACAAATTATTTTACAAATTATTTCTGGTTTTTGTTTCTGATTTTTTTTTTTTCCTGTTGAATTGCAGGAGTTCCCCATATATTTGGGACTACAGGATATAAGAAATTTAAAATAGTGAAACTCATAGAAGGAGGGAATAGAATGGTAGTTACCAAAACCTGGGGGGAAGCAGAAATGGGGTGGTATTAGTCAATGGGTTCAAAGCTTCAGCTATTCAAGATAAATAAATTCCAGAGATTTGCTGTACAGCATATGACTGTACTTAACAATACTGTATTTGATTCTTCAAATGTTTTTAAGAGGATGGATTTTATGTAAATGTCCTTATCACAAATTAATAATAAAGTAGGCATGAGAAAACTTTTGGAAGTGAGGAATATGTTCACAGCATAAATTGTGGTGATGGTTTCACAGATATATATGTATCTCCAAATTCATCAAATTGTATACATTGAAAACATACAGCTTTTTATATGTCAATCATACCTCTATAAGGTTTTGAAAATAAATAAAAACCTCCATCGGAAAAAACAAGAAGCGTCAGGTTTGGGAGTCAGACAAACTTAGATACAATCTTTAGTAGACGTTTACAACTGTGTGCATTGGGAAAAATACATAATGTCTCTGAATCCCAGACTTCTCATTTCTAAACATGTGGATAATGATACAGCTACAAAGCTGTCATTTTTGATGTATGTTACTATGGCTCGCAAAAACCCTGGCACTTAACAGCCATTGGGTAATTATCAGTCCTTGTTTCCTTTCCCAATGTTTCCTTGTGTAACTCAATTATTGGATCTAATATTTTTTCCAAATTTACATAATGATCATAAATACAGTCCATAGTTTATGTTTACCATTTAGTGAGAAAAATGCGTAAGTCTAAGTATTTAGAACAGTAAGAGAAAGAAAAGGAGGAAACACTGAAAATGTTGCTGATGTTGTGAGATGATTTTTAGCCTTCCTATTACAAAAATCTGTTTCAATAGCTGGAACAGGGCAATGAAAGTATTTATGTTTAACTTAGTTTATTGCAGTTTTAGTCCATATTTTCTCTTAAGAAAATGTGTTATGGATTTATGATATGGGAATCTCTGATTATGTTAGCTGCACAGGATTGACCTTTGGGTAGAGTTGCAGTAGTTTTATTTCAAAATAAATCCCTAAAGAGATGTTAGTTGTTAACTTGAAAAGTGCATTCTTTGTCCAGAGGATTACAGATGGCTCCTTCAAGAGTTTTAATGATTTTTCATTATTATAATACTAAACTAGACCAATAACTATGGCCCTTTGACACTTAAATACAACTGATTTCAAGAGTGCACTTTTTAAATGAATACATTTATAATTATAATGAAGGTGCTGGAAATCACATAGGTATTTGCAGAAATCTGGAGGCAAGGGTGGTAAGAAAACTCTAACCACCTATTCAAGTAAAAGCTATTAGCTATGTTGGAAAAGCACCTCTTGCATAGGACTTGTAAATGAGATTCTCCTTTCTGAAATGTCGTTTTCATATTTGATGGGCTTTAGACCAATGCAGTGACATTCAATATGGGGATCCAGAGATCACTAATTCTCCAGTTCATGTCAATATGAATTACATCATTTTGTTTGAATGCCATTGTACATTTTTCTATGTAATTAAATATATATTTAGTCCACTAACTTACCATTTCAAACATGACTATATTTTTACTGTATAAGCTCCTTATTTTCCTCTGCAAAGCAATGAAATATATGCTGTTACAGACATTACAATATTTCTGAGTAGTCCCTGTATTTTAGTACTTTAGATATCAATGACATAATGTGAGACATGTTTTAAAATTTTGGCATAGGAAAACTAATACCTTAAGAGAGAAGAAAAAGTAGAGTTAATGGAAAGTTATTTAAAATTGAAAAGACATTCTTTTTTTTTTGTTTTTTTTTGTTTTGTTTTTTGAGAGGACATCTCTTACATTTATTGTTCAGATGGTTGTTAACAACAATAAAATTCTGTACAGGGGACTCAATGAACAATCATTAATCAACCCCAAGCCTAATTCTCAACAGTCTCCAATCTTCTGAAGCATAACAAACAAGTTCTTACATGGTGAACAAGTTCTTACATAGTGAAAAATTCTTACATGGTGAACAGTACAAGGGCAGTCATCACAGAAACTTTCGGTTTTGATCACGCATTATGAACTATAAACAATCAGGTCAAATATGAATATTCGTTTGATTTTTATACTTGATTTATATGTGAATCCCACATTTCTCCCTTATTATTATTATTATTTTTTAATAAAATGCTGAAGTGGTAGGTAGATACAAGATAAAGGTAGAAAACATAGTTTAGTGCTGTAAGAGGGCAAATGTAGATGATCAGGTGTGTGCCTGTAGACTATGTGTTAATCCTAGCTAGACAAGGGCAACAAAACATCCACGGATGCAGAAGATTTCTCTCAAAACAGGGCAGGGGGTGGGAAGGTTCTAAGCCTCCCCTCTGTTAGTCCCCAGTTTCTCTCCTGATAGCCCCCCTGAGGCTGTGCTTGTCTTAGGTTGTTCCTCCCTTGAGGAATCTTACCTGTCTCTGGCTAACCAGTCATCTTGCGGGGCCATACAGGGAAATGTAAAGTTGGTAAGAGAGAGACGCAATATTATTTGAAAAGGTTAGCTTTTTACTTCTTTACAGATTTATGCCCTGTGGCTTCTATGCCCAGCATTTGTCTTGAGGTATCTTTACCACTTGGAAGAATTATGATACTTGGTAATTTTGATATGAGGCACAAATTCTACTTAAGGGTTATAATTAGGAAGGAAGAAGAAAAGCTATAGAAGTAGCAGACAGAAGAAAACATGGGAAGATTGATTATTTCTTTGACATATCTTCTTGTAGTGTAACATAAGCATGTATAGGTTTTAAACTACTAATTAAATTGTATACACACATTAACATAATAGGAATACAGCTACATAACCAAAGCAGACCTACAATTACCAGCCATATCCAGTGAAACCAAGAAAACCAGTTAGGCATTGTAGGCATTTGTGAAAACTTATCAATGATATGATGGATATTGTCTAACTGAATTTAAATAATTTGAGAAAAATCAGACAAATTAAAACAACACATTCCTGAGAACTGTTCACATCCCCTATGTTCTTTCAACAGTAGATAGTCTATAGTTGCAAGATTTTGAAGCACTGCAACTTGCACTTCTCCTAATTCTTGGTTGAGTTTCAACAGTATAGATCCAGTCAAATTTGTTGTTTTATTGTATGCACAGGCCAGTTTAGATATCTCCTTCTTCATTCCAATGGCAAGTCCAGGAACTGGTGGGATGAATGCAGCTACGACTGCAACAGCACCAGGATCTTTGTTGAAGTTTTTTTATGATCATCTTCTGGAATGACTCTTTCAGAGAATGTTGATGTTGGAAGCTCTTCTTCATATTTTATCTTAATTCATTTTCTGTGTAGCCAAATTAGGCTTTGATCCTCTGTATAAACACAAACAAATCCTTTGCCCACACTTTGATATTCCCTTTATACCATTGTGAAGAACTTATTGGAGATCACCACACAGGAACTGTGTTTTTTTTTTTTTTTGAAAAGACATTCTTAAAGAGGGAAAATGATGTAATTAAGGCATAAGCTGATAAGCAAAAATGATATATTAGTTTTTCTCAATTGTTTGGTGTAATGTTCAGAGTTATTAAGAAATATTTGCTCATGTAAAATGGAAGCCTCAAAAAATGACTGCTTGAAATCCCTCAGTATAATAGGACTAGTTATATAATGAGAAGATGAACAAGGTATTTGGGAGTTGGGAAATATTTATTTTACAATTGAGGAAGAAAACCTATTTACCCAGGAGGCAGTTTGGTGAATCTGTCATTTCTAAGAAAGCCGAAAATAATCTTAGAACGTGAAGCAAATAGAAGAGACTTGATTGCATGGTTAATAAAACTGGAACCTTTTGAGAACTATTGCATTACATTCCTGTGTTGCTGAGCTAGTCATTTCCAGTTTCTGATATTCAGATTCCCAGTGCCCTTTATGTACAGAGTTTCTCCGCCTTGACACCAGGGACATTTTGCACTGGATAATTCTTTGTAAAAAAGGAGTGTCATGTGCGCTGTAGCCATTTAACAGGACCTGTAGCCTCTATTCACCAGATGCTAAACCACCGTCCACCCTGAAGACGACAGTCAAAAATGTCTTTGATATTCCCCAGGACAACAACGTTGCCCCAGCTGAGAAGTTTTCAATCTATAGCGAGAACATAAAGTATCGTTTTTCCATTATTTTAGGGCACTTCAGTTTTCTCCAGTTTTTGGCTATTATGAATCAAGCTGTACGGATCTGTTTACAAGTCAATGTGTAAAGTGTTTACTTCTCCCAGATAATACCTCGGAAAATTACAAAGGGATAGTTCGTCTGGCACACTGGTGTCTGGTGAGGGCTCCTCATTCTTATGTGGTGTGTGTAGTTCACTGCTAAATGGTCTCTTTTTTGGAAACTCAGGACATCTTTGGATTTGGCTTTTTTTCAATTGCTTCTAAGTTTCTCTTAGAAATGGGAGTCATTTCTGTTGCGGTTCGTCCAGGCTAGGCTGGGGGAAAGACAGTGGGTTTTCTTAGATCCCTTCATGTCCCACTCAGGAAAAGGGAATATTCCTGTTTCTACTTTGGAATGAAACATAAGAGCTTCACTCGGCTCTTCAGGCCCTTTCCACCTACAGTTATTTCTGGTATCTCGCAGTCTCCACTGTTTCGATCTGGGAAGCAAAACACAAAACAAATCCTCTCGACTCACAAGCAGCAAATGTGTCTGAGGTTCTTTTGTTGGCCCACTGCACCAGGGCCTTTTTCAGGGACCATTTGCTGAGCCCAGAGCACAGTTATCAACACTAGCTCTTCTCACGCCCCTATCCTGACTTCTTCTCACGTCAGGAACTTTAGGAAGCGTCACAACAGATACATCAATCTCTGATCCAGGGATTAAGAGTACAATCAAAAGGCCCCTGTTGTGATCACTGCTTCTTTTCACCCACAACCCTAGAGAGTGGATGTTGGGAAGCACCAGAGGAGGGCCTCGTATCATCATGAACTTGACTGCCAAGAGCAATCGACAGCCAAGGCCCGAGGAAAATGATCCACAGGCTGCTTTCCTGTTCCAAGACTCGCACAAGGGCATCTAGTTGTCGGGAAAAAAAAAAAAATTCGTATCCAGGACTCTGGTGTCAAGGGAATCCCGATAACATATATTGTTTTATCTTTCCAGTTTCTCTAAACAGGAGGAAGGAGGAATATACTAGAAACAATTCAGACACTGACTAACTGAGAAAGATTTACTGTTTAGCTAGTGAGGGATAAGTGCTAGACCTCTCAGACAGAGTTCAGTGCACGCAGGAGCATTTGAGGGTTGCAGGGTGTTCTGAGAAGGAAAGGCCATTTGCCAACAGGCAGCATGATACTGTGAGCTTTTATGGTAAAATGACAAAAGACATTTTAGAAGAAAGTGGTATGAATTTCTACAGCACACATGGGGGAACAATCACTGTTATGTCTAATTTTGTATTTGAAATATAGTTTTATTTGTCTTAAAATTTCCACCTATTATATAAGTTTTAGGTCCCACAAAATCTGCTTCTCTCCTGCCTTGTACACATCCCCATAGGGACGTTGAAATAAATAATTGCCTGGAATCTAGGAAATATGTACAGGCTTGTGATACATAATTTAGGAATTGTCAGTATATAGAAGGAATTTAAAGCCCTGAGTCTGTATAGTGCTACCAAGGGAGTAAGTATAGGTAGAAAAGAGGTCCATAGAATGATCCTTAAGGCACACCCAAAATTTAGAGGCCCTGAAGAATCTGATGATAGAATCACTGCAAAAAGAACCAGAAAGGATACTGAGAAACACCACCACCACCACAAACAAAAAGCAATGAGATTAAGGAATGTGCTAGTTCAGATGCCAACCGAAGATAAATATTTCTAAGATGAAGTGATCAACCATGCCACATGATGACTAATACCCTTAACATCAAAGACAAGTATAATAACAATAAAAACATAAAGAACTGCTAACTCATAACACCTTTCTTTATGCCAACAGTGTTCTAAGCACTTTAGGTCTTTTAAAACTCAACTGTCCCTCACATCAATTCAATGAGGCAAATATTAGTATATTTACAATTTTTGCAAATGAGAACTCTAAGACCCACAATGGTTAAGGGACATGTCCAAGATCACACAGCTAGTAAGTAGAAGGGTCTTGTGTCCTTTGCACCTATATCACCTGGGTCTAGAATCTTTAATAAGCTTAACCACTCTTTCGTATTTCTTTGTCATTATTTAAGAACAAGTAATAACATTTTTATATTCTTTCTATGAATTTTGCCAATGATTATTTCTAACTTACATGCATTCAATTGTCTGTGGAATCTGCTTATTTAGTACAATTATGGGTAATTTATTTCCCTCTCACAAATTAGTAACTTATATGAACTCATAAAGGGACTTCAGCATGTGTGTTTTTGAATCCAAGACTTTCATTATGGTCCTCTATCTGCATTTTTTCGTCTAATTGTCAAACACTGGCATACCACTAAAATGTAAGAAAGGACAGAAATTGAGCTGTTGGTGAAAGATTCAGTGCACCTGTTTCTCATTAAGAAATGGCAGCGGCTGCTAAATCCCTCTTCTGTGTATCTGCACAGAGGCTCCTGAGACCATGCTGTCTATTTATACGCTGACTTACTCCAGAACTAGTCAGGCAGGGAGGGTGTTCATCCCTGTTGCATGAGATTCTCCACGCGGGTAGTCACACCCTCCAGCAAAGCCCAAACCGTAATTGAGATTTGCTGGCAAATTCCAAGTGTGGAGAATTGAACCCTGAGAAAACCTGCAGGAAAGGCTTTGCATGGATTTCATCTGTGCCTAATTAGCCATAAAACTTAAGAGAAGGTAGTAAATGTTCAGTGTTTTGAGATAGATTCCCCTTCTTTAGGGGACAAAAAGGGCGGAGAGGGAGCAGATGTCTTATTTTTTTTCTTTGAAGGTGAAAGGAAATCTTTACTCTTTATTCCACTTCAGATGTCCATGACTAAACAGGGGTGGACATGTCGAAGATAGGTGGAATTTATGTTTTGCTGTGAGTTTTATTTCAGTGTAACAAAGCTGATTGTCTTCAGCTTATAAGAACAGGCACAGAGAGAAGGAGAATCAGACACTCTAAAATTATTCTGTGGAAACTGTGTGATGCAATGTGAGACAGTGTCACTGATACCTGTAGTGTAATCTGCATTTATCAACAGTTTGCTGCTTGTCACAAATCCAGAAAACAAATACATCTGGATGTACTGAGATGCCCTGAGGAAGAATTGCATTTGACCACCTACCTTGGTCTTCTGTGAACAATTTTAACTGAAATAAAAGAACTGCAGGGATATTTGAACTAAAGGTCACATTGGATTGATAAAAGAGAGTGTCAAAAACCTATTTCTTTAGATGGAGCCAAGATGGCGGCGTGAGTAGAGCAGTGGAAATCTCCTCCCAAAAACACATAGAGCTATGAAAATATAACAAAGAAAAATCTTCCTAAAATAGAGACCACAGGACACAGGACAACATCCAGACCACATCCACACCTGCAAGAACCCAGCGCCTTGTGAAGGGGGTAAGATACAAGCCCCAGCCCGGCGGGACCCGAGCGCCCCTCCCCCCGGCTCCCGGCGGGTGGAGAGAAACCGGAGCAGTTTTTTTTTTTTGGCGAGCGCTTTTTGGAAGCCTTAGAGGGACGGGCCCCCGTTGCTGGGGAGGCAGGGTGGCGGGACCGGTGAGGAGGTGCCTGGCAACGGCGCCGGAGGACAAAGAATATCCCGCGTTTCTCCCTGCGAGACCTGGGGGCGGGTGCCTGAGACCGGTGCCTGAGGACGGAGGAGGTCGCGCGTTTTTCCCCTTTTTTTTTTTTTTCTCTTTTTGGCAAGCGCTTTTTGGAAGCCTTGAAGGGACGGGGACCCCAGTGCTAGGGAGGCACGGTGGCGGGACTGGTGAGCGGGTGGCTGGGACCGGCGCCTGAGGACAAAGAATATCCCCCGTTTTTCCCTGCGGGACCGGTGGGCGGGTGCCTGAGACCGGCACTTGAGGACAGAGGAAATCGCGCGTTTTTCCCCTTTTTTTTTCTCTTTTCTGCGAGTGCTTTTTGGAAGCCTAAAAGGGACAGGGACCCTGGTGCTAGGGAGGCAGGGCGGCGGGACTGGTGAGCGGGTGCCTGGGACCGGCACCTGAGGACAAAGAATATCCCGCATTTTTCCCTGTGGGACCGGTGGGTGGGTGCCTGAGACCAGCACCTGAGGACGGAAGAAATCGCGCGTTTTTCCCCTTTTTTTTCTCTCTTTTTGCCAAGTGCTTTTTGGAAGCCTTGAAGGGACAGGGACCCCGGTGCTAGGGAGGCAGGGCGGCGGGACTGGTGAGCGGGTGCGTGGGACCAGTGCCTGAGGACCAAGAATATTGAGCGTTCCTTCCCTGCGGGACCGGTGGGTGGGTGCTTTTTGGAAGCCTTGAAAGGACAGGGACCCTGGTGCTAGGGAGACAGGGCAGCAGGACCAGTGCGCGGGTGCCTGGGACCGGCACCTGAGGAAAAAAAAAAAAAATCGCGTGTTTTTTCTTTTTTTTTTCCTTTCTGTTCCCTCTCTCATTGTTGCTGTTGTTGTTTTGGTTTGGAGAGTGCTTTTTGGAAATCTTAAAGGGGCAGGACAGGTCACTTAGACCAGAAGCAGGGAATCTGGGGATCTCTGGGCACTCTAACCCCCTGGGCAGCAGGGAGCACAGAGGCCCCTTACGGAGATAAATAGTCTCCTGGCTGCTCCCCCTCTAACGGGGCTCCACCATTTTGGAGGAACAGCCCCAGCCAGGCCAAGCCCATAGCAACAGTGGAGATAAACCCCAAAGCAACTGGGCAGGAAGCAGAAGCCCTGTCTGCGCACAGCTGCCCAGCACAAGCCACTAGAGGTCGCTATTCTCCCAGGAAAAGGCTACAAACCAACAAGAAGGGAAGCTCTTCCAGCGGTCACTTGTACCAGCTCTGCAGACTATCTCTATCACCATGAAAAGGCAAAACTACAGGCAGACAAAGATCACAGAGACAACACCTGAGAAGGAGACAGACCTAACTAGTCCTCCTGAAAAAGAATTCAAAATAAAAATCATGAACATGCTGACAGAGATGCAGAAAAAAATGCAAGAGCAATGGGATGAGATGCAGAGAAAAATGCAAGAGCAGTGGGATGCAAGAGCAGTGGGATGAAGTCCGGAAGGAGATCACAGATGTCAGGAAAGAGATCACAGAAGTGAAACAATCCCTGGAAGGATTTATAAGCAGAATGGATAAGATGCAAGAGGCCATTGAAGGAATAGAAGCCAGAGAACAGGAACGTATAGAAGCTGACATAGAGAGAGATAAAAGGATCTCCAGGAATGAAACAACACTAAGAGAAATATGTGACCAATACAAAAGGAAAAACATTCGTATTATAGGGATACCAGAAGAGGAAGAAAGAGGAAAAGGGATAGAAAGTGTCTTTGAAGAAATAATTGCTGAAAACTTCCCCAAACTGGGGGAGGAAATAATCGAACAGACCATGGAATTATACAGAACCCCCAACAGAAAGGATCCAAGGAGGACAACACCAAGACACATAATAATTACAATGGCAAGGATCAAGGACAAGGAAAGAGTTTTAAAGGCAGCTAGAGAGAAAAAGGTCACCTATAAAGGAAAACCAATCAGGCTAACATCAGACTTCTCAACAGAAACCCTACAGGCCAGAAGAGAATGGCATGATATACTTAATGCAATGAAACAGAAGGGCCTTGAACCAAGGATACTGTATCCAGCACGACTATCATTTAAATATGATGGTGGGATCAAACAATTCCCAGACAAGCAAAAGCTGAGGGAATTTGCTTCCCACAAACCACCTCTACAGGGCATCCTACAGGGACTGCTCTAGATGGGAGCACCCCTAAAAAGAGCACAGAACAAAACACACAACATATGAAGAATGGAGGAGGAGGAATAAGAAGGGAGAGAAGAAAAGACTCTCCAGACAGTGTATATAACAGCTCAATAAGCGAGCTAAGTTAGGCAGTAAGATACTAAAGAAGCTAACCTTGAACCTTTGGTAACCACGAATCTAAAGCCTGCAATGGCAATAAGTACATATCTTTCAATAGTCACCCTAAATGTAAATGGACTTAATGCACCAATCAAAAGACATAGAGTAATAGAATGGATAAAAAAGCAAGACCCATCTATATGCTGCTTACAAGAAACTCACCTTAAACCCAAAGATAAGCATAGACTAAAAGTCAAGGGATGGAAAAACATATTTCAGGCAAACAACAGTGAGAAGAAAGCAGGGGTTGCAGTACTAATATCAGACAAAATAGACTTCAAAACAAAGAAAGTAACAAGAGATAAAGAAGGCCACTACATAATGATAAAGGGCTTAGTCCAACAAGAGGATATAACCATTCTAAATATATATGCACCCAATACAGGAGCACCAGCATATGTGAAGCAAATACTAACAGAACTAAAGAGGGAAATAGACTGCAATGCATTCATTGTAGGAGACTTCAACACACCACTCACCCCAAAGGATAGATCCACCGGGCAGAAAATAAGTAAAGACACACAGGCACTGAACAACACACTAGAACAGATGGACCTAATAGACATCTATAGAACTTTACATCCAAAAGCAACAGGATATACATTCTTCTCAAGTGCACATGGAACATTCTCCAGAATAGACCACATACTAGCTCACAAAAAGAGCCTCAGTAAATTCCACAATATTGAAATTCTACCAACCAATTTTTCAGACCACAAAGGTATGAAAGTAGAAATAAATTCTACAAAGAAAACAAAAAGGCTCACAAACACATGGAGGCTTAACAACATGCTACTAAATAATCAATGGATCAATGAACAAATCAAAATAGAGATCAAGGAATATATAGAAACAAATGACAACAACAACACTAAGCCCCAACTTCTGTGGGATGCAGCGAAAGCAGTCTTAAGAGGAAAGTATATAGCAATCCAGGCACACTTGAAGAAGGAAGAACAATCCCAAATGAATAGTCTAACATCACAATTATTAAAACTGGAAAAAGAAGAACAAATGAGGCCTAAAGTCAGCAGAAGGAGGGACATAATAAAGATCAGAGAAGAAATAAACAAAATTGAGAAGAATAAAACAATAGCAAAAATCAACGAAACCAAGAGCTGGTTCTTTGAGAAAATAAACAAAATAGATAAGCCTCTAGCCCAACTTATTAAGAGAAAAAGAGAGTCAACACAAATCAACATAATCAGAAATGAGAATGGAAAAATCACGACAGACTCCACAGAAATACAAAGAATTATTAAAGACTACTATGAAAACCTATATGCCAACAAGCTGGAAAACCTAGAAGAAATGGACAACTTCCTAGAAAAATACAACCTCCCAAGACTGACCAAGGAAGAAACACAAAAGTTAAACAAACCAATTACAAGCAAAGAAATTGAAACAGTAATCAAAAAACTACCCAAGAACAAAACCCCGGGGCCGGACGGATTTACCTCGGAATTTTATCAGACACACAGAGAAGACATAATACCCATTCTCCTTAAAGTGTTCCACAAAATAGAAGAAGAGGGAATACTCCCAAACTCATTCTATGAAGCCAACATCACCCTAATACCAAAACCAGGCAAAGACCCCACCAAAAAAGAAAATTACAGACCAATATCCCTGATGAACGTAGATGCAAAAATACTCAATAAAATATTAGCAAACAGAATTCAACAGTATATCAAAAGGATCATACACCATGACCAAGTGGGGTTCATCCCAGGGATGCAAGGATGGTACAACATTCGAAAATCCATCAACATCATCCACCACATCAACAAAAAGAAAGACAAAAACCACATGATCATCTCCATAGATGCTGAAAAAGCATTTGACAAAATTCAACATCCATTCATGATAAAAACTCTCAGCAAAATGGGAATAGAGGGCAAGTACCTCAACATAATAAAGGCCATATATGATAAACCCACAGCCAGCATTATACTGAACAGCGAGAAACTGAAAGCATTTCCACTGAGATCGGGAACCAGACAGGGATGCCCACTCTCCCCACTGTTATTTAACATAGTACTGGAGGTCCTAGCCACGGCAATCAGACAAAACAAAGAAATACAAGGAATCCAGATTGGTAAAGAAGAAGTTAAACTGTCACTATTTGCAGATGATATGATACTGTACATAAAAAACCCTAAAGACTCCACTCCAAAACTACTAGAACTGATATCGGAATACAGCAAAGTTGCAGGATACAAAATCAACACACAGAAATCTGTAGCTTTCCTATACACTAACAACGAATCAATAGAAAGAGAAATCAGGAAAACAATTCCATTCACCATTGCATCAAAAAGAATAAAATACCTAGGAATAAACCTAACCAAGGAAGTGAAAGACTTATACTCTGAAAACTACAAGTCACTCTTAAGAGAAATTAAAGGGGACACTAATAAATGGAAACTCATCCCATGCTCATGGCTAGGAAGAATTAATATCGTCAAAATGGCCATCCTGCCGAAAGCAATATACAAATTTGATGCAATCCCTCTCAAATTACCAGCAACATTCTTCAATGAATTGGAACAAATAATTCAAAAATTCATATGGAAACACCAAAGACCCCGAATAGCCAAAGCAATCCTGAAAAAGAAGAATAAAGTAGGGGGGATCTCACTCCCCAACTTCAAGCTCTACTACAAAGCCATAGTAATCAAGACAATTTGGTACTGGCACAAGAACAGAGCCACAGACCAGTGGAACAGATTAGAGACCCCAGAAATTAACCCAAACATATATGGTCAATTAATATTTGATAAAGGAGCCATGGACATACAATGGCAAAATGACAGTCTCTTCAACAGATGGTGCTGGCAAAACTGGACAGCTACATGTAGGAGAATGAAACTGGACCATTGTCTAACCCCATATACAAAGGTAAACTCAAAATGGATCAAAGACCTGAATGTAAGTCACGAAACCATTAAACTCTTGGAAAAAAACATAGGCAAAAACCTCTTAGACATAAACATGAGTGATCTCTTCTTGAACATATCTCCCCGGGCAAGGAAAACAACAGCAAAAATGAGCAAGTGGGACTACATTAAGCTGAAAAGCTTCTGTACAGCGAAAGACACCATCAATAGAACAAAAAGGAACCCTACAGTATGGGAGAATATATTTGAAAATGACAGATCTGATAAAGGCTTGACGTCCAGAATATATAAAGAGCTCACACGCCTCAACAAACAAAAAACAAATAACCCAATTAAAAAATGGGCAGAGGAACTGAACAGACAGTTCTCCAAAAAAGAAATACAGATGGCCAAGAGACACATGAAAAGATGCTCCACATCGCTAATTATCAGAGAAATGCAAATTAAAACTACAATGAGGTATCACCTCACACCAGTAAGGATAGCTGCCATCCAAAAGACAAAGAACAACAAATGTTGGCGAGGCTGTGGAGAAAGGGGAACCCTCCTACACTGCTGGTGGGAATGTAAATTAGTTCAACCATTGTGGAAAGCAGTATGGAGGTGCATCAAAATGCTCAAAACAGACCTACCATTTGACCCAGGAATTCCACTCCTAGGAATTTACCCTAAGAACGCAGCAATCAAGTTTGAGAAAGACAGATGCACTCCTATGTTTATCGCAGCACTATTTACAATAGCCAAGAATTGGAAGCAACCTAAATGTCCATCTGTAGATGAATGGATAAAGAAGATGTGGTACATATACACAATGGAATACTACTCAGCCATAAGAAGTGGAAAAATCCAACCATTTGCAGCAACATGGATGGAGCTGGAGACTATTATGCTCAGTGAAATAAGCCAAGCGGAGAAAGAGAAATACCAAATGATTTCACTCATCTGAGGAGTATAGGAACAAAGGAAAAACTGAAGGAACAAAACAGCAGCAGAATTACAGAACCCAAAAATGGACTAACAGGTACCAAAGGGAAAGGAACTGGGGAGGATGGGTGGGCAGGGAGGGATAAGGGGGGGGAAGAAGAAGGGGGGTATTAAGATTAGCATGCATGGGGGGGAGGGAGAAAGGGGAGGGTGGGCTGCACAACACAGAGAGGACAAGTAGTGACTCTACAACATTTTGCTAAGCTGATGGACAGTAACCATAATGTGGTTGTTAGGGGGGACCTGATATAGGGGAGAGCATAGTAAACATAGTATTCTTCAGGTAAGTGTAGATTAAAAATTTAAAAAAAAAAAAGAAAGAAAGAAAGAAAAGGGGGATTACTCCTTAACAGGATAAAACTATTGGTAAATCAAAGATCAACGCATGCTTTAAATATCCTTAATGTTGATCACTTAAAGGGTGTCAGATGATCAGCTATGGAGGTACTCTTTTCTGATAATATTCCTTTCTCTTAATTAAAAAAAAAAAAAAAAAAAGCAGTTACTGTGTGCTGACCTCCAATGAGTTCTGCACAGTGGTATAGAGGGCATGTCAAAGTGTGGGCAAAGGGTCTGTTTGTTTCTACGCAGAAGATCAAGGCCTAGCTTGGATACCCAGAAAATGAACTAAGATACGATATGAGGAGGAGCTTCCGGCATCAGCACTCTCTGGAGGACTCGTGCCGGGGGATGATCATCAAAAAGCCTCCACAGGGATCCGGACGATGCTGCGGTTGTGGCTGCATCCAGCCCACCATCTCCTGGACTTGCCATAAGAAGGAGGAGGGAGATGTCTAGGCTGGCATGTGCATACAGTGAGACAACGAATTTGACTGGATCTGTACTGTTGGAACTCAACCAGGAGTTGGGAGGGGTGCAAGTTGTAGCACCCCAAAATCTCATGACTATAGACTATCTATGGTTAAAAGAACATATGGGATGTGAACAGATCCCAGAAATGGGCTGCTTTAATTTGTCTGATGGTTCAAGTACAGTTGGAAAATATCCATCATATCATAGATAAATTTTCACAAATGCCTAGGGTCCCTAAATGGTTTTCTTGGCTTCACTAGAGATGGCTGGTAATTATAGATTTGCTTTGTTTATGTCACCGTATTCCTATTATGTCAATATGTGTGTGCAAATTAGTTAGTAGTTTAAAACCTATACATACTTAAGGTACTATACAAGAAGATATGTCAAAGAAATAATCAATCCTCCCAAGTTTCCTTCATATGCTACATCTATAGCTTTTCTTCTTCCTTCCTAATTACAAACTTTAAATAGAATTCGTGCCTCATATCGAATTTACCGAGTATCACAATTCCTCCAGGTGGTAAAGATACCTCGAGACAAGTGCTGGGCATAGAAGCCACAGGGCATAAATCTGCAAAGAAGTAAAAAGCTAACCTTTGCAAACAATATGGCTTCTCTCTCACTTACCAACTTTACATTTCCCTGTATGGCCCCGGAAGATGACTGGTTAGCCAGAGACGGGTAAGATTCCTCAAGGGAGGAACAACCTAAGACAGGCACAGTCGCAGGGGGGCCATCAGGTGAGAATTTGGGGATCAACAGAGGTGAGGCTCAGAACCTCACCCCCCCTGCTTTGAGAGAAATCTTCTGCATCCGTGGATGTCTTGCTGCCCTTGTCTAGCCTGGATTAATACTTAGTCCATAGGCACACACCTGATCATCTGATCATCTACATTTGCCTTCTTACAGCACTAAACTATGTTTTCTACCTTTATCTTGCATCTACCTACCACTTCAGCATTTTATTAAAAATAAAAATAATAATAATAATAGGAGAAATGTGGGATCAACATATAAATCAAGTACAAAAATCAAATGAATATTCATATTTGACCTGATGGTTTATAGGTCATATTGCATGATCAAAACCGAAAGTTTCTGTGATGACTGCCCTTGTACTGTTCACCATGTAAGAATTTATTCACTCTGTAAGAATTCGTTCACCATGTAAGAACTTGTTCGTTATGCTTCAGAAGATTGGAGACTGACGAGAATTAGGCTTGAGATGGATTAATGATTGTACATTGAGCATTGACCCCCCTATACTGAATTTTATTGTTGTTAACAACCATTTGATCAATAAATATGAGAGATGCCCTCTCAAAAAAAAAAAAAAAAAAAAAAAAAAAAAATTGAATGACATGAGACTGAATAAGGAGAGAAGGTAAAAAAAACAAATTATAAGACCCAGTTCAGGTTTGTCTGTGGACTTAATACATTCCCTAAAATGGAAAAACTGTAAGTCAAAATTAATGAAATGTTCCTGTAATCACTGTCCCCTAAGGCCACATTCAAGAGCGGGTGGGTGACATTCATAGCAATCCCCAAGCCCCCAAGCTGCCTTTTTCTCCAAGGTGGCTTACTCATTGTCAGCACAGTGAGATGAACTGTGTCCCCCAAATGCTGTGTCCAAGGGCACCTGTTAATGTGACTTTACCTGGAAAAAGGGTCTTTGCAGAAGTAATTAAGTCGCAAACCCCAGATGAGGTCACCCTGGATGTAGGGTGAGCCCCAAATTCAATGACAGGTTCTCATCAAGACAAAAACAGAGAGGACACAGAGAGACATGGGGAGAAGACATGGTGGAGGCAGAGGCAGAGACTGAAACCAGGAGCTCCCTGTTAAGGAATGCCAGAGATTACAGGCAGCCACCATGGAATTGGTTCTCTCCTGGAACCTCCAGAAAACCAGCCTTGCTGACACCTTGATTTGGGACTTCTGGCCTCCTGAACTATGAGAGAATACATTCCTGTTGCTTAAGCCACCCAGTTTGCATTAATCCATTACAGCAGTCCTAGGAAACTAATGCCCTTGGCAGCTCTGGCAGTTCTGATTGCTACGCTGACTTTCCACACCCAGCCACTACAGGCTTATTGTAACAGGGGTTGGCATGGTTTTCCTGTAAAGGGCAAAGTAGTAAATATGTTAGGTTTTATGTGCCAGGCCATTTCTGCCATAACTACTCCACTCTGCTGTTGCAGTGCAAAAGCAGCCGTAAGACAGTATGTAAATGAGTGGACATGACTGTGTTCCGATAAAACTTTATTGACAAAAGCAGGTGGTGGGCCAGATTGGACCCATGGGCCATAGTTTGCTGACCCTGAGATTCTGGTATCCCATCTCCTGGCAGTCCTTCTAGAGTTCTCTCTACACCATTTCTCCTTGGAGGTCTTCATGCAAAAAGACTTTAGATTGATTTCTCTCAGACTGTTCAAGTTCAGTTGGACAATATCCATCATATCATAGATAAATTTTCACAAATGCCTAGGGTGCCTAACTGGTTTTCTTGGCTTCACTGGAGATAGCTGGTAATTATAGATCTGCTTTGGTTATGTAACTGTATTCCTATTATGTTAATGTGTGTGCGCAATTTAATTAGTAGTTTAAAACCTATACATGCTTAAGTTACTCTACAAGAAGATATGTCAAAGAAATAATCGATCTTCCCATGTTTTCTTCCTTCTGCTACTTCTGTAGCTTTTCTTCTTCCTTCCTAATTACAACCCTTAAATAGAATTCGTGCCTCATATCGAATTTACCGAGCATCATAATTCTTCCAAGTGGTAAAGATACCTCAAGACAAATGCTGGGCATAGAAGCCACAGGGCATAAATCTGCAAAGAAGTAAAAAGCTAACCTTTTCAAACAATATGGCTTCTCTCTCACTTACCAACTTTACATTTCCCTGTATGGCCCCGGAAGATGACTGGTTAGCCAGAGACGGGTAAGATTCCTCAAGGGAGGGACAACCTAAGACAGGCACAGTCGCAGGGGGGCCATCAGGTGAGAAATTGGGGATCAACAGAGGTGAGGCTTAGAACCTCACCCCCCCTGTTTTGAGAGAAATCTTCTGCATCCGTGGATGTTTTATTGCCCTTGTCTAGCTTGGATTAACACTTAGTCTACAGGCACACACCTGATCATCTACATTTGCTCTCTTACAACACTAAACTATGTTTTCTACCTTCATCTTGCATCTACCTACCACTTCAGCATTTTATTAAAAATAATAATAATAAAGAGAGAAATGTGGTATCCACATATAAATCAAGTATAAAAATCAAATGAATATTCATACTTGACCTGATTGTTTATAGTTCATAATGCGTGATCAAAACCGAAAGTTTCTGTGATGAATGCCCTTGTACTGTTCACCATGTAAGAACTTACTCACTATGTAAGAATTTGTTCACCATGTAACAAAAAAAAAAAAAAAGACTTAAAAAAAAAAAAAAAAAAAAAAAAACCTATTTCTTTGAAAAATTGGAACAATCCCCAGTGGGGTGAAGGGTACATGGAAATCCTGCCTCAAAAGAAGTGAAGGAGAAATCTCACACTCACAGGAACAAGAAAAGCAGGAATAATGATTAGTTTGTTAAAATGATGTATAGAACATATTAAACAAACAAACAAACAAAACCCACCATAACCGAATTTACCTGATAATTTTACAGAGTACAGTGCTGGAGTTTAGGTGTTCATATTCTGAGAAAGGCTTGTCTTGTAATCTGTTTTGCTTAATACAAAGTTTCCCATAATTGTACCAAATCCATGAGGTGTTCTCTTCTGGGATTGATATGATTCTCTGTTTCTTTAAATTGTTTGTTAAATATTGTGTCATTCCAACAATTTAGAGAATTATTTATTTTCCTAAGATACTGTATGACAAGTTTTATTTTGAAATACCCTATACTCTTGGCCCAGTTCACACTTACTTATATTCACGACTACTGTGTTTCTTAATTAACAGTGTTGAATAATGGAGTAGGAAATATTTCAAATTACAAATAACCTAAGGGGGAAACAATTGTTCAGAGTAGGGATAAATTATTTGTTTGTTTGCTTTGTTGGGTTGAATGTGGGGATTGTTATCAAGAATGAGCATCAGAACACAAAAGCACATGTATATGTCATGTATATATATGAATATATGATATTTTGGGCATCATGGATGGAGTAGAACAGTTATGGAAATGGGATTTTCACATACTGCTAACATCTTATCAGCTAAAAGGTGTCTTCTGTTTTGTGTCTTCATTTCCTGGCTGTGGGTTCAGACTTGCCCATGTTTGAATTTGGGCTCTTCCTGACCAGTAGTGTGACTTTGTTTGACTTTTTGTTTGCTAATTAATCCACTTGGGACCTAGTAGCCTCATATGTATACTTGGGATACTAATATAATTAATTTATATAGGAGTTATTGGACAAAACAGAATAACGTGAAGAGCAAAGGAAAACTTCTAATTCCTAGTAAATACTCAATATGTGAAACTATTTTTCTCTTTTTTAAATGACATAGGATAACATTATAAAGATAATACACTTTCTGATGTACATAAGTTATAGAAGTTCACTATATTTTAAATCCATATGACTTGAAGATTTAAATTGTTAACCTTTTTTCCCTCATTTATTGATATACGTATTATAGCTTTTAACTGATATGAATAAGCCTAATCATTGAATGTCTAATTCAGGTTGAGTATACAGAACTAATATTAAAAAAAAAGTGTTCTCAAAATGATCAGACTTTTAGGAATGCTTTGCCCAACAGTTAGTTGTCAAATTGACAGTGATTATCGCATGGTAAATTTGATTATGAATATCTGTATTTTTTTAATTGAAGAATATCACTTAATGATATTAAAAACTTTGGTGAGAATTAATAGTTCTCCAAAGAGTATGACATTCTATCTCACTACATTAATTATTTCAAAAGAGGTCAAATCTCATAATTTACAGTGGTTATATTGATAAAGTGGCTGCAAATTCTGAATTAAAAAGCACCAAATCATTGCTTCCAAAAGAAATACAGGGTTAAGTTCCTGTGAATCTCAGGTCACATTTTTGGCTATTGATTATTAGATCACTTGTTTTATGTTTCTGTTTAAAGATGTTTTACTTAACATGCCTTATTTATTCTTTAATATTGAGCTCAGTAGATATCAATTGCACTATAACCCCTGCTGGAATGGAGCTTATCTCACACATGCATCTTCTCTCCAAGGCATATCCCAGCCTGCCTGTGCTTAGGAATCGGAGACCCACTTCAACACTATGCTTGGGTGTCATTTTCAACAGTGAACCAAAAAAGCACAAAAGTTAAAAATGTGGTACTAATAAACCCCAAAAAAGAACACTCATCTACAGAATAAGCTGAAACAAGAAGGCAGAGAGTCACTTTGTTCAACTTCAGCTGGGAACAGGTGTGTCAAGCAACTCAATTTTTTTGCTACTCATTCATGTGTATAAATTACCATAGAAGTGTCACGAGTATTAATTTGGGGATTTCAAATAAATTTTATCGAGTAAAATTGGCAAATATGGAATCCATGAATAAAGAGGATGGAGTGACTGTGTTTACAGTGAAATTCTGTTTCCAATGGATAAGACTAGTGGAACTGGATCCTGTTTTTCAAGTTCTTATTTATCAATCATAGACTCCATATGCTAGAAAGAATGTTAATCAGGCAAGTCCAAAAAGAAATTATCTCCTTTTTTGTCTTTACTGCAACAGTTGAGGAAAATTTCTGTAGTAATGAGTACAAACTGATTTTGATATGCCTAGAAAGATACCTAGTTTAGAAAATGGGTTCCTTGCCATTCAAAAGGTTTTCCTTCTAACACAATACTGTATTTCTAAACATCAACAAAAACAGCAAGGATAAGACACCTCTTCTTCTTTAAATGTCTTGATTCAGGATAGCAAATTACTATCCTAAAAGTCTATATACATCCAAGAAGCGAATACAGCTAAATATATACTTGTGGCTTGACTGGTCTCATTATTTGGTCTCCAGGTTTTCTCCAGGGAACAATGGTGCACGTGACACATTTTGTAGCTCTTTCAGTCATGGAAGAAAAATAGCACAGATGTTGCCAAACTCAAAAACAAAATAAGGACAAGAGTTCTCTGACTAGGTGATAAGGAAGCGTGTCCCTGGAGAAGAAATGTAGACTTGGAATTTGTTTATTAATTCAAACTTTTTTCCCATGGTTTAAGATGGGTGTCTCTGTTATAATCCAGTCTACCCATGGATTTCATCCCAGTTTTTTTTTATGTCTTCTAGAAGGTATCTGAAATGGGGAAATTGATCAAGAAGATAGATTTTGACATATTCTAAATTAGAAGGTGATGAATAAGGACTAGAAAATTTCTAAAGAGCATTTTCAGTTTTATAAAAATCATGATCCCTAAAATATTATTGATTCCAACTTGAATGTTCAAAAACCAGAATGTTTTGAAGTATGCATTATTATTTCTTTCATGCTATAAAATCAAAGAAAAGTCCTTCTTTATCATAATCATAGTTAAAATTGACGGTTCTTTTATAACTGCAATAGACACATAATATACATAAAGGAAAATGAAAAGTATCATTTCAATTGAAACAGAGAGGATTAAAAAAGATGACTGTTGCTAAATGAAAGGTTAAAAAAAATCAGTTCTCCAACACACACACACATGAGCAATCCCTTCATTTTTAGCATTTGCCAGTCTTTATTATGTAAGTACTCCAAGCATGGCTGATTTCAAATTACATGTTAGTAAAGATGGAACAGAGACTGGGAACAACAGACATTCAGCTCTCAGGCTGGTGAAAGCCACTTCAAAACATTATTGGTCATATTTCTAAATAATTTTTTCGTAAATATGAATTTTTTACCAACTTATAAAAATGTTTAGTTTTAAACTGTGATTACTGATAAAGAATTGTTTGAATTTGTAGCATGAAAGAAATAATGAAGCATAGCTTCAAAACACATTCCTTAAAGCATTCTTAAAGAATATGCCTTATCTTGCATTTTATATAACTCATAGGAAAAGAGTGCCAATTTTCTTGAAGCTCAACTGATTTTTCTGATGTTTTTCTAAAGTTTATATACATTATTGAAATATTGGTATGAGTGTTTATTTTTAAAGGTACAAATGATCATTTATAAATACCTGCTTTACGTATAAATAATGACTACTTATAAGCATATAGTTCTTTATCGAATATTTAGACTGAAATTGGGAGATTGAAAAGCAAGCTTAACTTTTTCGGGCATCCTTCCTAATGACTGAAAGGGCAATGAATGGGTATATGAGTTTGCGGGTGTGGGCGTGTTTGTAGATAATAATAAAGATGAATGTATTACTGAGAAAGAAAGAAAAAGAGAGGAGAGAAAAAGAGAGAAACGATTCTTTAAGTATTGTTAAAATGTTACCAACAAACTTGGTAATCAAGAAAACATCATATGATTTACTGGATGGATAGGAAAATGATATATGATGAGGCATTTTATGAAAATTATTTATTAAAAGGATAGAGGTTTTTTTCGTTAAATTTACATTGTTTAGTTTTTTAATTTTATTTTACATTTTCTTTTTACTGTAGAGTTAAGATTCCAAAGGAAGCTTATTATTCTTCCTTATTTCATTTGATATCATAATAGATTTTGAATCATCAAGTGTATTTTCAGGCATTTGGAGTAGTAGATGAGAAACTGGGAATTAGTTTGGCAGCATTAATATTGATTCCTATTCAAATTTCATATATGTAGTATTTATTGTTTTAGACTATAATTGCAGAATTTTGTACGAACTCGTTTAAAATATTACTTTACCAAATTAATGCAATAATTTTTACAGTTATTTCTATTGTAGACATTTTTTAAAGTAAACATTATAAGCTTTTTACTTAAACTTGATTTCATATTTGTCTCTTTTCCTCTTTCTAACTGAATTAAGAACAAATACACCTTTAACCATTACTATTATTTTGCTAATGCTCATTTAACACAAATCTGCTAAACTGTAATTACAAAAGGTAAAACTGTGACTCTCATGCAAGTATGAAATGAGCATGTGTCAGATATTTTATTCAAGTCATTATTTCATTAGGGAACAATAAAATATTAAAATTAGTTCAAAGATCATTTGATGATCTCAGGTTTATAGATAACTTAATGAATAGAAGTTAAGTTTAGATTGTTGCGTTACATGGTAAATTGGTTATATCTTACAAAACAATAGCAATAACTTCTACTGAAGAGAATTTATTTGTACTGCCATGTACAGTTATTTCCATCTTAATATGTAAATTAAGTTTGTGGCCTTTAGTCAATAGCTTTCATAGAGCAGATTTCTGATTTTCTTTGGATTTTTACAATCCTATTAAAGTGATTGTCTGAAATTGTATCTATTTTTAAAATTTAAACATAATGTGATGTTTAATGTTTGATGAGATAAAATCTAAAATGTGTTTAGATTCCTCAATTTTTCTTATAAATATCATTAAATTTTCAGCAAATATTTATTGATTCTCAGCTTTGTGCCAAATATTGGTCTGTAAGCTAGATATACACTAAGGCCCAAAGCAAAAAACCCTGCCCTAACAAAATTTACATAGTGGGAGCAGGAGAAAAACAGACAGTAAAACTAATCAGAATGTAAGTAAATTCTGTAACATTTTCAAGGTGGTGTGTGTCATGAAAAAGAGAACTGTTAAAAGATAGTGGGAATTTGGAATGGGGGTGGGGGAGGGGACTACTTCAGTATGAAACAGGGCAGTCATTGTAGACTCATTAAAACAGTGAGATCTACCCCCGGAGAAATGAGCACACCTAGCATGGGACCTTGGCTATTATATATACCATTCTCCCATAAAAGGAACCAAGGATCCTTAGAGAAACGGCTGAATTTAGGGCTGCAATAGAGAAAATACTAGATAATCGTGGAGCATCTTATAGCACTAGAATGTAAGGAGTGCAGAAGAAAACAGAAGGATGCAGGAGTCAACCTTAGGAAGCCCGCTATGGCCTAAATGGGAACAATTTGAGGACCACAATAAGTAACATAAAGAATAAAATATTAATGTGTGTGCACAATTTAATTAGTAGTTTAAAACCTATACATGCTGAAGTTATTATACAAGATACGTCAAAAAAATAACAATCTTCCCATGTTTTCTTCCGCCTGCTATTTCTATAGCTTTTCTTCTTCCTTCCTAATTACAACCCATAAATAGAATTCGTGCCTCATATCGAATTTACCGTGTATCACAATTCTTCCAAGTGGTAAAGATACCTCAAGACAAATGCCGGGCATAGAAGCCACAGGGTATGAATATGCAAAGAAGTAAAAAACTAACCTTTTCAAACAATAAGGCTTCTCTCTCACATACCAACTTTACATTTCCCTATATGGCCCCGGAAGATGACTGGTTAGCCAGAGACGGGTAAGATTCCTCAAGGGAGGAACAACCTAAGACAGGCACAGTCTCAGGGGGGCCATCAGGTGAGGAATTGGGGATCAACAGAGGTGAGGCTTAGAACCTCACCCCCTCTATTCTGAGAGAAATCTTCTGCATCCATGGATGTTTTATTGCCCTTGTCTAGCTTGGATTAACACATAGTCTACAGGCACACACCTGATCATCTACATTTGCTCTCTTACAACACTAAACTATGTTTTCTACCTTTATCTTGCATCTACCTACCACTTCAGCATTTTATTAAAAATAATAATAATAAAGAGAGAAATGTGGTATCCACATATAAATCAAGTATAAAAATCAAACGAATATTCATATTTGAACTGATTGTTTATAGTTCATAATGCGTGATCAAAACCGAAAGTTTCTGTGATGACTGCCCTTGTACTGTTCACCATGTAACTTATTCACTATGTAAGAATTTGTTCTCCATGTAAGAACTTGTTCGTTATGCTTCAGAAGATTGGAGACTGATGAAAATTAGGCTTGGGGTGGATTAATGATTATACATTGAGCATTGAGTCCCCTATACAGAATTTTATTGTTGTTAGCAACCATTTGATCAAAAAAAATAGGAGAGATGCCCTCACAAAAAAATAAATAAATAAATAAAGTACACACTTCCAATTGTAAAATAAGTAAGTAACCAGGATGTAATGTATAGCATTAGGAATATAGTCAAAATATTGTGACAACTTGGTATGGTGATAGCTGGTACCTAGAATTATCCTGTATATAAATGTTCAGTCACTGTGTTGTATACCTGAAACTAATGTAATACTGTATGTCAACTACCCTTCAATAAAAAATAATTATCTATAAAAAAAAGAATAAAATAAATACTCATGAGGCCATACTAATATTAAATCAACAAGAAAGTAATTATAAGAGAATGAAGGAATCTTTCTCAAAGAAGGACTCCAAACAGAGTCTATAGTCAACACACTCCCAGTGGAAGGAGCTTAATCCTGCTCTCCCTAGAGGGTAGGCTGGACTTACGTGATTTGCTTCCAAACAATAAAGTATGAAAAGGGAAACATCATAACTTTAGAATAGAGAGACCTTAAGAACGCCACTTTAATCAAGTAATCAAGAGAAACATCCTCGTGATGCCCTGTAGATGTCATTTAGCTCCTTGTATGTTGTGATGAGAAGGGCACATCACCTTGGTGGTATTCTTTCCCAAAACCCATGATTCCCTTCTAATCTTGAGTAGAAGAAAAAAAAACTAAAAAATATTCTATGAAATACCTCACCAATACTCTTTAAAACTGTCAAGGTCATGGAGAGCAAAGACAGACTGAGGAACTATCACAAAAGAGGAAAATAAGGAGACATGAACTCTATATACACCATGATACAATGAGTGAGATTCCCCAGAAGAAGAACTCTAATGGTAAAGTCCAAAGTGCCTGCAGTTTAGTGAATGGTAATATGCTGATGCTGGTGTCTTAGTTTGGACAAATGTTCTACACAGTTCTGTAAGATGATGACGATGGGGAAATATTTGCAAGGACAACAGTTTAGTCCAGGTGGCTTCCTTCTCTCCTCTAGTTTGCAAACAGAAATTCCTGTTTTCCCCCTCCCCTTCACTCCCGGCTCTGCCAGGCACTCACTCCCTAAACTCACTCCCTAAACTCACTCCCTCTTGCTTGCTCATTCGCTGTGCACGTAGAAATGTTGCAGATACAGAAGTAGAAAGATATGTATTGCTCCGCTTGCCTTTGTTCAGGGCTCAGACCTTGGGAGATTACTCCCCTATAAGCCCGCCTGTGTAAGATTAAAACCTTGACACTCCGAGACCTCCGAGTGCCGCTTGGTTCTTCCGTCAGCAATCCAGTCCAGGTTTTTCAAGTTTTTCCATAACAATAACGTCAGGGGAAACTGAAAATGGCTGAGGAATACACAGGAACTCTATTATCCTTGCAAGTTTTCTATAAAACCAAAATTATTTCAAAATAAAATGTAACTTAAAAAATGTGAGATTTGAGCAAATACTTAAATGAACTAAGGGCATGAGCCTTGGGAATATTAGGGCCTGAGTAGAATTATTCTAGCTATAGAAGCAAAGGCAGGTAAGTGACTGGGTGCCTGCAAGGAGCAAGAATGTCATCCTAAACATGAGTTAATGAGGAATCAGTGAAAGAGAAGGGATCTCAGGGGAGTAAGAATGTTTGTGTGTGCGTGTGTGTGTGCGCGCGTGCGTGTGTGTGCGCATGTATGTGTGTGTGCGTGTGTTTGTAGGAATCTCTGGCTACATTGGTAAAATTTCAGATATGTCTTTTTTTCAGAATTTATGTCAGCTACTATTTTCCCATCTCCTAACTTGCAAATACATCCATCGTCACCTTCATCTTTTGTGAAGAAGCTTGTTTCTTCAGCGGAATCAAGAACAATGGAAGGAAGAAAATAGTGTGAATATTTCCGTATTTGTTTACATAGGGAACATTTAATTCATTGTTTCTACGTAGTAGAGAATAGTCACTGAACCTTCTAAAATGTCCCAGATCTGACTTCACTACACTATTAATTATCATTTTATTGTTTATGGTTATAGTTCTCAGCTTAATATAAATATTTACTCACAAATTGGTATAATTTGCTTTGCTTTTATTTGCCTGGTGTATAATTAAATCATCACTTCTTCACCATATTATAAGCATGTAAAAAGTACCCTCCTGTTGGCATTAAAACAATCTTGACATATCCTATTCCATGTTGGCAAGATGACCCCCACAATCATTACAAACCTATAGTTAAAATCTGAAGATATTTTTGGAGGTTCACAGTTTTCAAGTTTTTCCTTTCCTTGGTATTTGTAATACAATTAGTCTTAAATCCATCTCCATGTGCTGGTATTAAAGTAACACATTGCTCAACCTCTTTTAAAGGTTTTTTCTACAACTGCAGTTTTGTGTCAGTTAGGTGGAATTAGTATAACTTATACTATGCCAAAAAAAGTACAGCAAAACATCGTTCTAAGCAAATAAATATGTTCATGCCATCTGTTTCTTACTGTCAATATACTGGGTTTCCAAAATCCATTGTTATTTCATCCAAAAATTGTGTGTCTCTGGAGAAAAAACAACAAAGTAGATTAAAATTAGGATGCCATATTTATTCACTTCTTTATAAAGAGAGACCAAAAATATAGTTAGAAAAGAAACTATTTTACCTGTCAGAAGTGTGTATGTGTTCAAAATGATGGTCCTTGGATATCTTTTAGTCTTAATTTCCTATCAAATCCAGTATCATTTTTCCCAGTAACTCTGAGAAGTTGTCAGTTTATTTTCCCTCTTAGGCATGTGTAGAACAAGTTATTGACTACTTCATGAGGCAGATAGCATATTGAGAGTTAATGTACCTGTATTTATAAAATCCTACCTCACTGACTGAAAATATACATCACAAACCTTTTTCAATTGTCCTGAGTTCTGTACCCTTCAGCTACATAAATCAAACCCTTCTATCCCAAGACATGCTTTCAAACATTGAAGATACATTCTGCCTTGTTTTTTTCAAATGATCTTTTCTATATGTTAAACATCCTGTCACTCTTCCCTAAGATCATTTAAAATTTCGCCTGAGAATCACATTATAAAACTGTGGATTTCAGCGACCTGTTTTCTCGCGGTCGTTTCAAGCATGAGCTAGTACAATCTTCATGCTACATCTTATAGTAATTTAACACTGACCATGCATCCATTCGAACGTATGACAGACACTCATCTCAAAACTTTATTTTATCAACTCCAAACATAAATTCGAGGTAGCTGCATAAGGAATATTTGTGAAGTGTTTGAGCCTCCCAAAAAGGTCATATCACTGTAAAGACATTATATAGGAAGCATCTTTGTTCTCAGTCCCAGCAGGGATGTCTCATTATTAGTAATCACCACATACCAATCAGCCTTCCACCATCTTGTTGTCTCTTTCTCATTGTTTTCATGCCTATCTTTTTTCTTTACCTCCATATTTCCTCTCTTCTTCAAGGATTGCAGTAGTTTCCACTCCTGGGACCAGATCTAGAATCAGATATGCATATCAAACACTCAACTCATCACTCAGCTGAATAAGAGTTATTTCTTTAACACTATTCACCATTCTTAAAATGTGTGTGTGCATGTCATTGAAATACAGCTGTCTTAACATGTTGACTATCTCATCAGTTTCAACATTTATAGAGACCTGATACTGTATGTGTGTGTGTGTGTGTGTGTGTGCGTGTGTGTGTGTGTGTGTGTGTGTGTGTGTGTGAGTTAACTAATTCATATGTACCAAATACAGTCCTAGGCACCTTAATCCTATTATAACATCTAATTGTCTCAATAGTCCAGTATGTTAGGTGTTTTTAAATTCTCACATAAATGAGGAAACTAAGGAATAGGGAAGTTAGGTAATTTTTCTGGGGAATAGGAGCACAGACTCTTAGCTGCAATGCTGTGCCACATTTTTCTTAAAATGTGCTAGTCAAAATGAATCATACACATCAAATCTATATAATCCCTGCAGAGCAGACTGGGTCTTCAAAAAATACCTCAACAGTTTGATTGCATTTATGAAATTAAGTTGTGTTACAAAACATTAATACATATATCAAAGTGTTGAGTTGCACTGAACTTATACTGAAGTTGTTTTTGTTTCCCCCATAAGACTAACTTCGAAATTTTTCTAATGAGATCACTGATTACTAAGTGGGGTACATCTATCCATCTTTATACAATCTTCTTCTTTTGCAAACAATATCAATTTTTAGAAATTGTTGCCTTTTTCTTCCATTATACTACAGAATTGATATTATTCAAATAAAATATTTGTTAGAGGTATAGTGAGAAAATCACAAATATATTAGAACATACTCTTAACCAATGTCTCAGTATTTTTTCCTAATTGAATAAAATGCAGGGAAAATAGACTTTGTACTAAGATGCAAAAAAATATGTTCAACATATTTCTAGACAAAATTAAGAGATTACTTTATATATAAATGATTGAAATGTCACAATAATTTACATTTCAGTTCCAGAAAACACTTCTGCAAAATTTGCTGGTCTCCTTTAACCTGGATACAATTAGGATTCTTGCTTTTCTGATCTGTGTATATGTTTTGTTTTTTACAAAGAATTTACACTGTTACATTTTAATGTGTTTGTTTGAAGGCTTATGTAGATAAAACTCTTGTTATTTTATGAGAAATTTTTCTCCTAAGGGAGATTCTCTCTGTCTCTCTTTCTCTCTATAGTTGAACAATCTAAGCAGCTGCTTGTGTGGAACAAGTTTTCATTTGGGGTTAGGGTTGGGAAAGATAAGCTAAATTTATTACAAAGTACATTTATTAAAAGCATTATTTATCTGGTTTTGATTCAATTTTGATAGCATATAACACATAGATCCTACAGGGTAACCTAATGAGAACAGTTTATCAAATTTATCATTAACTACAAAGAGGTTCTTTAAGGAGACAATTAACCTGATGTACTCATATGAATTCATGTGATTGGCAGTGGTACAGTATAGGTTTACATAAACTGCTACTGCTCAGGACAAAGTTCAGTAAGACACATGGTTAAACAGGACCCAGAGCATACTGGAATACATTAATTCTAGAATAATCTACAATAACTCTCAGACTCTAATTGGAAACCATTTAATTTGCTTCATTTTTGCTCATGTGCATTTTATCAACTTGCTAGACAAGAAAGAAATTTGTCTGAAAGGCCAATCCCATGTTACTTACCTTGCTCTGAAAGAATAGGACAGAACCTTAAAACTAAAAAGTCCGTTTTTAAGTGGATACTAAATTTTAGGGACACATTTCCTGTTGGGTTGTGAGTTTACTATGTTCTACGGAAATACACTAAATATAAATACATTTTATACTTTAAATGATACTTTTTAAAGTAGCACTTTACATTTTAAATCAATCCAAACATTTATATAGAAGTATCATTAAATATAAGTATATAAATATATTTAAATATTGTCACAAAAATATAGCTTTAAAAGTAGATTTACTATATGCAGTTCACTTTGCTTTAGATTGTGGGTTTCAGACACATTTGGCTCCAGAGACTAGGAAGGTGATATGCCAGAGTGGAAAGGGCCAGATGAAGACCGAGGGAGACCCGAGAGCCACAGTTTATCTAAAAGGAATAGTTGCACCAAGTTCTAGTGCCTTGCGGCTGTGAGAGCTCTCAGGGCTAGTCCTGCCAAATCTCCCAGGTTTTCAGGCGAAGTCAACACTTCCTGTGTGGGTTCAAGTTGCACTGAGCCTATGAGTCATCAGTTTTCAAATTGTGATTTAGGAAGTATATTCCATACTATGCCCTATTTCTTGTATTCTGCCTGCACTTCCACCACCATTCCCTTAATCCTAAAAAAAAATTACTAGTATTCATCCAGTATCTTCCATGTGTGAGGCATGTTCAAAGCGTTTTATAGTAAATACTTCAAAAGTCTTTTATTTATCTTCATTTCACAGTGAAGTAAATTGTTCCTTAGGCAGGAAGCAGGGGATCAAGTATTTAAATGCCATTAATCAAACTCCACATGATACCCAGATCCATCACACTCGGCTGCCTCTCCATAAACGTGCTTATCACACAAAGTAGTCTAACACTAGCCATCGATAAAACTAGATATTCCTGCTGACTTGTCACCTTATTGCAAGACCCTTAAACCCTATGCATTCTCTTCCTAAAATGTCCAACTAGACGTCCTATGTAGTATTTTCTGGTTCCTAATACTCAGTTCTCTTCTGAGGTTGTATCTCTCCTAGCTATTTCATGGTATTTTGAACGGTGCCGTCTCTGGGTCAGTAAGAACAATATGGATGACCCTGTGAAACATGAACAGAGCTCCTAATTGAAACATTATTTTAGCTCTAACAATGGTTGGTAACTCAATAAAGTGGAAAAATGGCCAAGTGTTCACAGCTGCTTCGTGAGAGCAATTATAGGCAACTACTACAGGTTATTGCCTTCTGAATTTTGTCCACAACCTATTATTTGAAAAAAAATGTTGTAGTCTGTACTTTCATGTCTTCTTTTTGCCAGTGTTTGTATAACATTCTGGCAAGTACCACCTCTTATGAGAACTCAGTTGAGATGGCAGTCCATTGAGCTCACTAATTTATACATTGATTTGCATAGGGACAAATACCCCACTATAACAGGAGTACAGACATTTGCAAAAGCCCCCTATTGTTTATCAGATCTTCAGTATACAATCAAGTTTGTGTCACAATTTTGGCTTACCTCAGTAGTTTACCTTATTTTATATTTGTCCTGCTAGGTACTGATGGGGAAAAGGGAAACAACCTTGCAAATTGTCTCCGAGACAAATTCAGAGCCTTAAACACAATACAGGCTTGTAATGATGACAAAAAAAAATTTTATATCAATTTCCCTACAAGGTAGATTCTGAGACTGAGGTTTGCACGCATAAATTATATTAGGGAAGGTTTGTAGGAACTCTAACAGAGGTGTCTATAGTTCTGAAGCTGCAACTGCTCTTCAGAGTTGAGGGCTGAAGACAGAATATGAGACCTTCACGTTTTCATTGGTATGTCCTCTTTTCCTCTGCTATTCCCTAATGAGCAACTTCAGTTCTTACAACTTCCTAAAACCCAACTTTACAATAGGATGAGGCACTGGGATCAGACACTAATCCTAACTCTACCATTAACCAGCAATATGATATATAAAATGACTTTATGTCTCTTGGATTGAATCTTGTTTTCTGTAAAATAAGAGATGTAAATAATAACTTGGTGGTATCTAAAATGCTCTAGTGTACCATTAGATGAAATAACCACCAATGAAATGAAATGATGACTATGACCTCATTAATATAATATTTGGGAGGAGAAAAGTGTGTAGGGATATAAATAAAATGAGATTTAAGGTAGAAAGTGAATTCATAGTAATTCACTGTTAAGTTCCCTATATCTTAGTTCATGTTTGAAACATTCCCTAATAAAAAGTACATGAAGATGATATGATTCTAAAAGTCTAGTTTCTGCATTTTGTTTATAAAAATATTAGTCAAAGGGCAAATATAAAACTAAAGGATAAGGCATCATTTTCTCAGTCTACTCCAAGACACCACAATCACATTTTCTGTCAGAATGATCATGTATGTATACACACAAACACACACCCTAACACTGTAATGCAAACATCTCAAGAACTTAAAATATTTTACTGGAATTTTAGAAATTTTTTCTTCTTATTTTGCCACTTTATCACTTCCTGAAAAATAGCACTATGACTTTATATTAAAGGTGAGGGGACCCTTTCCAGGTCATTAAACTTGTATTGACTACTATGTCTGCTCTAGTAATTTATGATTACCTTAAACCCAAGTGCTTTCTTTGTAAATATGGTGCTATGTTTACATGCAAATTAAACTAATAAATCACATGATCATTTCAGTTTCTTTTGTAAAGATATTCCTATAATCTTTAGTACCTACTGCATAAAATGCCTTATCTTCATTCTAATTATTGTTATTATTATTATAAATCTCCTCTATTACATTATGAATTTCTTGAAGATTGGGTTGTTAACACTATTTATTTTTAGCAATTAGCATAGCATCTGGCACAGAACAGGTGTGAATTAAATTTTATTAAAACAATTTTAATTCTATTTTGGCTCTTTCTTTTCTGCTCCTCCTTCCTCCATCCCCATACTCACTTTTTCTTATCTTTTCTTCTGGCCACTTATTTTTCTTATTAAAGATTAGTGCTGTGCTATTTTGTCATCTCCTAAAAAATAGGACACCATGGCTCTAGGAACACAGGTCTGAAGTTTCTTTCCTGGACATCAAGCTTTTATTGACTTCTGGGTCTAAATTAGTAAGTTACAATGGCCTTAAGCCATTTTTTTCTCCTGTGCTCACCTTCATTGTCTATCTGCTTTGGGTTTTATTTTTTCTTTTTCAAGATGGTCTTTTGTCATTACTTGACAGCAAAGTTCAATATGTAACAGACAGCAATTTATTTAATACCTGAAGAATGGGAAACTTGATGATTGTAAAAGAAAAGAATAGTACCCTTTTACATGGAAAACAAGTTAGTGAAGCATGAAGTGAAAATAAGTATAACTTCTTGGAGGTATCATTTTACATAAATATTATGTAGTGTATTAAATTGTAAAATTGATAATCTCCTGCTCATAAGTGTGCTGAATACACTGTGTATTTTTCCTGGTGACTTTTCCAGATCAGAGATTCATTTCTCAAAATGAGGTGTAGATTATTGTGAAATTCAACAGGAAGATGCAAAGGAGTACATTTTCATTTCACAAATGAATTATTACTTGAACTAGTTATTCAGTGAAACAATAGCATATCAGAAAAATAGCAAAGTGCCCACAAAGTGTGAAGGTATAATAGAAATAAATGGTGCTTGTAGGATAACCGACAGCACTGTCATGTTTGTGCCTCTTGCACACACTTAATGTTTTAGTCTGTTGTGCTGCATTAGCAATACCTTAGACTGGGTGGTTGTAACTACAGGGAGAAACCTGTCTCCAAGCCCAGGAAAAATTACCTTTGAAACCAAAATCAGTCAAAGGGAGAACTAAAGTGGGAGAAACTCATTTATTGCTTATAAGCAGTCATCCACTTCTGCTCGCCTCTGTCTCTTGTGACCAGGCTGCAGAAAGGGGCCCCACCCGACCTCTCTGGTCCAGATATGCCCTGCTCCCCCTTGTAATCACCTACTGATATGGTGATGGACTACTTCTCTCCACCCCTTGGAAACACCTATTGATGTGGAGATGCACTAAGACCAGGTGAGAGATTCTGGAAATATTGCAATTTTACCCGCAGTGGTTTAACAGACTTATTTCTCACAGTTCTGGAGACTGGCAAGTGCAAGATCAAGGTTCTGGCAGATTTGTTACCTGGTGAATACAAGCTTCATGGTTCACAGAATGCCTCTTTCTAACTGTGTCAATCTCTTGCCATTCTCCACCTGCCATGGCAGAACAAGACAGCTCTCTCAATTTTTTTAATAAGAGCACTTGTCTGATTTGTGAAGGCTCTGCCCTCATGACCTAATCATTTTCCAAAGGCCCTGCCTCCTAATAGCATCACAGTGGGGAGATCAACTGAAACCAAGACAACTGTTATATTTAAAAGTTTATTCCTAGTCTTGCGGAGGACCAGGGCCTGAGAGCAGCCTGTCAGTGTGCTCTGATAAACGGCTCTTAAGCCCCACATTTGGAGACATACAGCAGGGAATATGTGCAGGAAAGAGGTTATGTCTATCACTACATGAAGCAGTGTGGCATTTGCTCATCTGGTCAGTTTCCTAAAGGACCAAACTACACACATTCCAACACTATTTGAGTGAGAGGAGGCGAGGATAAAGGTCTCATGAGGTGGATCACTTCGTCTTCCTTCGGGGATGGAGACGGCATACAGAGGTTGACCAGAGAACTCCTGACTGACTACATTTCTGGGAGAAGTTGAAACTACAATTAGGTTAGGTATTAAGCCTCAGTTTGGTGACAATTTCAACTTAATTTTTAGAGGAGCAAGCACTGAGTCCGTGGCACTTACCTACGAAACAGAAGGATAGCAGGCTACTTATTTTCCTCCCTCCCTCCCCCTCCATGAGAAAACATTAATCCAACTGAGATATGAATGTAATTATGGTAGGAGACTATATATACAAAGTTTTTAATGTTGATCTTTGATGATAAATCTAGCTTTCATCTTGAGAGTCTTCTCTTTCCCTCCTGTTTACTTAGGAGAATTTTTTTGCCCAATACATAATAGAAAAAGTTTAAATGTTCATTACACAGTAGTATTCACAAATGAAATGGGATATTATCACAACAGATTCTCTAAACCTCATGATATGGAAAACACATGTAAATCAGAGAAAAACATTACATTAATTTCTCTTATACATCTTCTCAGGTGGACAGGAAAGCCAACCTACAAGACATTTGTCAGTGAGACTTCAGATGAGTAGGACCTTCTAAAGTAAAAGGACTTCTTAACGTCATGACATTCAGACTGGAAGTCACCCTTTTCAATGAGTGAGCATGGAGGGTCAATTGCTTAAGATTTGGATTGTTGTAGATCAAACATACTCAGAACAGTGGTCTAAACCTCACACCTCGTTTTTCCTTTTTTTTGTCTTAATGGGAAATTGCTTTATATGTTTGTATTGAAGAGTTACTAATGGTTGCTATTTTGTGAGAAGTGAACACATTGCTTCACTGAAAGTCAGTGTCGTCTCTTTGGAAAATGGAAATCTTATTGGTGCTTTCTCATTTAAGCTTTATTTTGACAGATACCTCATTTTGAAGGTGACTCAAATACCAGTTCCTTATGGAGCACAAAATTAATGCATGTGAAGTACTACGCAGGGAGAAGGACATGGAAATATATACACAAGCATGCATCTTCTCTGTCCTAGAAGAATATGCAACTGTAAGACCAGATAAAAGCCAGTACTGTAACAAGTATATAAAATCATATGACAGGATAGAAAGACTGGGGCAAAGTGTTATGGGAATTCAGAAGAGGACTAGATAAATTCTGGCTGAGGAAAATTTAAATGGTGGTAGAGGGATTTTAGGTGGGATTTCCATGTTGGAAAATATGGATTGAAGGATAATTATATTTTAGGAAAATGGGACTAGGTAGGTCCAAAACACTAAATCAGGGAGATAGGTGTACATGGGGGATTTTTCTCAGTTTGATTAAAACTAAAATTCAGTGAGAAGAAATACAGCTATATAAGAGTAGAGCTGTGGAGGGATTTTAAGAGGCAAGTTGTGAACTCCCAGTTTAAGCAGCGAGATAGAAAGTGTTATTATTTTCATAAAGATAAACAACTACAGTTAAAGAGGCTCCAGGTTAGGGTAGCAGTGTGAGCACACCTCCTCCCATGGACACTGTAATCTACAAGTGCACTAGGAATAATTCTAGAAACTGGATGAAGAAAGATTCCACAGTAAGGGGCAGCACCTAGATGGATGAGGCAGAGATAGGGTCTTGCTGAGAAAAAATACACACCCCAGGCACAACACTGCACAGTTGAGAGGGATTTCAGAGGTATAGAATGTTTTCCCAAAGAATGAGAACTTCAAGCTCCACATCAGGCACCCAACCCTTAAATTCTGCACAGCACAGATGAGTCTCCAAAACACCAGGCTTTGAAAACCATCCAGGGAAATCACTGAACTGTAGGGAAAGGAAAAGCTGCTCTTAATGGATCTGCATGCAGACTCACACAACTAGGAAAATAGCAGAGAAACACCAAATTCTAAAGCACATACAGCTCAGGTGAAAGAGACCCATTACCTTGGAGCAGCTGCTGGAGAGGCAAGAGACAGCTACACCTCTCCCCGCAGACAGAGATTGGTGGAAGCCATTTTCTCCATATTGTTCTACCTTGGTGATCCTGGCACTGGAAGGGGGCGATTTTGGAATCCACCCTCTAGATTGTTAATGCTAGGGAATGTCCCCACTGCACAAGCTGCAGCCCAGCCAAGCCTCACAGGTGACAGGACAATAACTCTGCCCACCAACATGGCCATAGCGATCCTGGCCATGACTCACAGCAAGCCCCATTAGCCAGCATGTCTGCAGTGATCACAGACCCACTGTAAAAGGAAGGTGCATACAGCCCACACAGGGCACACCTCTGGAGCACCTAGCTCTACTGGCCAGGGGCAGGGATTCCACTTCTGGACCCAACAGGACATATCCTACATAAGATCCCTCCTTCAAGACTGGGAGATGTAGCTAAACTACCCAATACACAGAAACAAACATAGAGTTAAGCAAAATGAAGAGACAGATGAATATGTGTCAAATGAAAGAATAAGGCAAAACCTCAGAAAAAGAACTAAATGAAAGGGAGATAAGCATTCTACCTGACAAAGAATTCCAGGTAATGGCCATAAGATGCTTACTGAATTCAGGAGTAAAAATGGAAGAACACCATGAGAACTACAACAAAAGATAGAAAATATAAGTAAATACCAATCAGAGTAGAAGAATTAAATAAGAGATATGAAAAATACACTGGAAGGAATAAGCAGGAGATTAGAAAATAAAGGATGAGTGATCTAGAAAACAGGAGACTAGAAATCACCCAAAATGAACAGAAAAAAAAATTAAAGAAAATAGGGATAGTTTAAAGGATCTCTCAGACAAAATCAAGTGTATAAACATTCACATTGTAGTTTTCCCAGAGGATATGAGAAAGAGAAAACATCAGAAAACATATGTGAAGAAATAATAGCTGAAAACTTCCTTAACTTGGGAAAGAAAACAGATATCCAGGTCAGGAAGCAAAGAGAGCCCCAAACAAGATGAACCCAAACAGATAGATCCACACCAAGACACACTATAATTATAATGTCCAAACTTTAAATATGAACAGAAAATCTTAAAAGCAGCAGAGAAAAACAATTATTAGTTGCACATAGGGAACCCCCCAAAAGACTATCAATGGATTTTTTTAGCAGAAACTTTGCAGGTCAGAAGAGAGTGGCTTTTTTAGCAGAAACTTTGCAGGCCAGAAGAGAGTTGCTTGATATATTTAAACTGCTGAAATGGGAATTTACAACCATGGGTACTTTAATGTTAAAGTGATTATTCAGCATTAAAATAGGGATAAAGATTTTTTCAGACAAACAAAAACTAAAGGAGTTCATTACCACTAAACTGGCTTTACATGACCTAGTAAAGAACTTCTTTAAGAGGAAAAGAAAATGATATAACTAGAAATAAGAAACAGTAGAAAAAATCTTACTGGTAAAAGCAAACATACATAAAAGGTAGTGGATCGACCACTTATAAAACTGGCATGCGGGTTAAAAGACAAAAGTAGTAAAATTAACTTAATCTAAAACAATCACTTGAGGGATATACTAAATAAAAAGATGGAAAATATGATATCAAAACAGTGAAACATTGTGTGGAGAGGTAAAAACGTGGCATTGTCAGAATGTGTTTGAACTTAAATGACCACCAACTAAAAAATGGTCGTCTATATAAACCTCACAGTAACCACAAGCAAAAATCTGTGATATATACACAAAAAATAAAGACAAAATAATTTAAACTTAACACTAAAGTCATCAAATCATAAGGGAAGAGAGCAAGAGCAGAAGAAAGAATAGAGAAGAACTACACAAGCAACCAGAAAAACAATCAACAAAATGGCAATATACATTCCTATCAATAATTGTTTCATATGTAAATGAACCAAATGCTTCAATTTATATGCTGCCTGTAAGACACTCACTTCAGATGTAATAACACACACACACAGACTGAAGTTGAAGGGATAAAAAAGTATATTCCATGCAAATCAAAACAAAAAGAAAGCTGTTGTAGCAATATTTATATCCAAGAAAATTGACTTCAAAACAAAGATTGTAACAAGACAAAGAAAGGCATTACATATAATAAAAGGATCAATTCAACAAGAAGATACAACACTACAAAACATTTATGTACCCAACATAGGAAGCACGTAAATATATAAAGCAAATGTTAACGGACAGAGAGGGAGAAACTGATAGTAGTACAGTAATAGTAGGGGACTGTAACATACAGTTTACATGAACGGAGAGATCATCCAGACAGAAAATTAATCAGGAAACATTGACCTTGAATGATACATGAGACCAGATGGACTTAATAGATATATATAGGACATTACATCCAAATCCAGCAGAATACACATTCTTCTCAAGTGCAAATGAACGTTCTCCAAAATATATAACATATTAGGCCACAAGTCTCAATGAGTTTAATAAGATTGAAATCATATCAATCATCTTTCCTGAACTTAACAATATGAAATTAGAAATTAACTATAAGAAAAAAAACTAGGAAAAGCACAAACACATGGAGACTAAACAACATGCTACTACATAACCAATGGATAAATGAAGAAATTAGGGGAAATAAAAAGTACTTAAGAAATGAAAATGAAAACACAACAGTGCAAAAGCCATAGAACATAGCAAATGCAGTTTTTAAGAGGGAAATTTATAGGTATAGCCTACTTCAAGAAACAAGAAAAATCTCAAATAAACAATGTTACCTAAAACCCCAGAGCTAGAAAAATAATAACAAAACCTAAAGTTAGATCTTTAGCAATACTAATCAAGAAAAGAAGAGAATGCCCAAATAAAAAAAAATTATAATGAGAGAGAAGTTATACCTAATATTGCAGAAATACAAAGGACTACTTCAAACAATTGCATTCCAACAATTTGGACAACTAAGAAGAAATGGATGAATTCCTAGAAACATACAAACTTATAAGAATGAATGAGGAAGAAATAGCAAATCTAAAGACTCATGAAATTGAATCAATAATCAAAAAAACTCCCAAGAAACAAAAGTCTAGGACAACATAGCTTCATAGGGGAATTCTAACAAGCATTTAGTGCTTCTCAACTAGTCGAAGAAATTGAAGAGTAAGGAACATTTCCAAGCTCATTCTAAGAGTCTAGCACTATCCTGATAATTAAAGCAAATGAAGATAGTATTTAAAAAAAAGGAAATCACAGACCAATATCCCTGATAAACAGAGATGCAAAAATCTCCAACAAAATGCTAGCAAACAAATTCAACAATACATTAAAAAGATCACATATCATGATCAAGTGAGATTTATTGCAGGAATACAAGGATAATTTAACATCTGCAAATCAATCAGTCATATACCACATTAACAAATCAAAGAATAAAAATCAAATGATCAATAGAAGCAGAAAAAGCATTTGAAAAAATTCAACATCAATTCATGATAAAAACTCTCAACAAAGTGGATTTAGAGAGATGAGACTTCAAAATAGTAATGGCCTTGTAGGACAAGCCCACAGCTAACATCATATTCAATGCAGAAAAGTTGAAACTCCCTCTAAGATCAGAAACAAGACAGGGTTGCCAACTTTCACCAGTTTTATTCAACATAGTATTGGAACTCCTAGCTACAGCAATCAGGCCAGAAAAATAAATAAAAGCATCCAAAATGGAAAGGAAGAAGTAAAACTATCACTATTTGCAGATGACATGATACTATATACAGAAAACCCTCAAGTTCCCCCCCCAAAACTATTATAACTAATAAATGGATTCAGTCAAGTTGTAGGACACAAAATCAATATATGGAAAACTGTTACATTTCTACATACTATATGTTACATTCCTACACACTATGTGTTACATTTCTACACACTAATAATAAACTGGCATAAAGAGAAAATAATCCCATTTATAATTACATCAACAATAATAAAACACTTAGGAATAAATTTAATTAAGGAGGTGAAAGACCTGTACTCTGAAAACTGAAAGACAGTGATGAAAGAAATTAAAGATGACACAGATAAAGGGAAAAACTATATTGTGCTCTTGGATTAGAGGAATTAATGTTCAAATGTCCACACTACCCAAAACAATATACAGATTCAGTGCGATACCTATCAAAATTACAATGATATATTTTAAAGAACTGTAACAAATAATCCTGAAATTTGTATAGTACCACAACAGACCCCATTTAGCCAAAGCAATACTGAGAAAGAAGAACAAAACTGAAGGTATCAGCTCCTGGTTTTCAAACACTACTAAAGCTATTGTATTTAAAACAGTATGACACTACCACAAAAGCACATAGATCAATGGAGCACAATAAAGAGCCTAGAAATAAATCCACACTTATATGTTCAATTAATCTATGATGAAAGAGACAAAAAAATACAATGGAGAGAAGACAATGTTTTCAATAAATGGTATCAGGAAAAGTGGCAGCTATATGCAAATGGATAAAGCTGGACCACTACCTTATACAATACACAAAAAATAACTTTGAAATGAGTTAAATACTTGAACATAATACATGAAACCATAAAACTTCTAGAAGAAAACGTAAGAAGGAAGCTTTTTGACATTGGTCTTAATGATATATATATTTATTTTGATCTCTGTCCTCAGGCAAGGACAGCAAAAGCAAAAGTAAACAAATAGGGCTACATCAAATAAAAAGCTTTTGTACAGTCAAAGAAACCATCCACAAAATGATAAGACAACTTATTGAATGGGAGAAGATATCATAGATGATATCTCTGACAAGGCGTTAACATCCAAAATATACAAAAACTAAAAACCTCAACATCAGAAAAACACAATCCAATTAAAAATTGGGCAGGGAATCTGAATAGACATTTTTCCAGAAAAGACATACAGATGGCCAGCGGGCACATGAACAGATACTCATCATCACTAGCCATCCAGAGATTTTAAATCGAAACCACAATGCGGCATCACCTCACACCGGTCAATATAGCTATCATCAAAAGACAAGAAATAACTGTCGGGCAGGATGTGGAGAAAATGGAACCCTTGTGCACTCTTTGTGGGAATGTAAATTGGCATACAGCCACTATGGAAAGCAATACAAAGATTCCTCAAAAATGCAAAAATATAATTACAATATGATCCACAACTCAATTTCTAGGTATTTATCTGAAGAAAACAAAACACTAATTTGAAAAGACACACACACCCATGTATACACTGAACCATTTTTTTTTTTTTTTTTTTTTTTTTTTTTTTTTTTTTTTTTTTTTTTTTTTGAGAGGGCATCTCTCATATTTATTGATCAAATGGTTGTTAACAACAATAAAATTCAGTATAGGGGGGTCAATGCTCAATGTACAATCATTAATCCATCTCAAGCCTAATTCTCGTCAGTCTCCAATCTTCTGAAGCATAACGAACAAGTTCTTACATGGTGAACGAATTCTTACAGAGTGAATAAATTCTTACATGGTGAACAGTACAAGGGCAGTCATCACAGAAACTTTCGGTTTTGATCATGCAATATGACCTATAAACCATCAGGTCAAATATGAATATTCATTTGATTTTTGTACTTGATTTATATGTTGATCCCACATTTCTCCTATTATTATTATTATTTTTATTTTTAATAAAATGCTGAAGTGGTAGGTAGATGCAAGATAAAGGTAGAAAACATAGTTTAGTGCTGTAAGAAGGCAAATGTAGATGATCAGATGATCAGGTGTGTGCCTATGGACTAAGTATTAATCCAGGCTAGACAAGGGCAGCAAAACATCCACGGATGCAGAAGATTTCTCTCAAAACAGGGGGGGTGAGGTTCTGAGCCTCACCTCTGTTGATCCCCAAATTCTCACCTGATGGCCCCCCTGCGACTGTGCCTGTCTTAGGTTGTTCCTCCCTTGAGGAATCTTACCCGTCTCTGGCTAACCAGTCATCTTCCGGGGCCATACAGGGAAATGTAAAGTTGGTAAGTGAGAGAGAAGCCATATTGTTTGCAAAGGTTAGCTTTTTACTTCTTTGCAGATTTATGCCCTGTGGCTTCTATGCCCAGCACTTGTCTCGAGGTATCTTTACCACCTGGAGGAATTATGATACTCGGTAAATTCGATATGAGGCACGAATTCTATTTAAAGTTTGTAATTAGGAAGGAAGAAGAAAAGCTATAGATGTAGCATATGAAGGAAACTTGGGAGGATTGATTATTTCTTTGACATATCTTCTTGTATAGTACCTTAAGTATGTATAGGTTTTAAACTACTAACTAATTTGCACACATATATTGACATAATAGGAATACGGTGACATAAACAAAGCAAATCTATAATTACCAGCCATCTCCAGTGAAGCCAAGAAAACCATTTAGGCACCCTAGGCATTTGTGAAAATTTATCTATGATATGATGGATATTTTCCAACTGTACTTGAACCATCAGACAAATTAAAGCAGCCCATTTCTGGGATCTGTTCACATCCCATATGTTCTTTTAACCATAGATAGTCTATAGTCATGAGATTTTGGGGTGCTACAACTTGCACCCCTCCCAACTCCTGGTTGAGTTCCAACAGACAGATCCGGTCAAATTCGTTGTCTCACTGTATGCACATGCCAGCCTAGACATCTCCCTCCTCCTTCTCATGGCAAGTCCAGGAGATGGTGGGCTGGATGCAGCCACAACCGCAGCATCGTCCGGATCCCTGTGGAGGCTTTTTGATGATCATCCCCCGGCACGAGTCCTCCAGAGAGTGCTGATGCCGGAAGCTCCTCCTCATATCGTATCTTAGTTCATTTTCTGGGTATCCAAGCTAGGCCTTGATCTTCTGCGTAGAAACAAACAGACCCTTTGCCCACACTTTGACATGCCCTCTATACCACTGTGCAGAACTCATTGGAGGTCAGCACACAGTAACTGCTTTTTTTTTTTTTTTTTAATTAAGAGAAAGGAATATTATCAGAAAAGAGTACCTCCATAGCTGATCATCTGACACCCTTTAAGTGATCAACATTAAGGATATTTAAAGCATGCGTTGATCTTTGATTTACCAATAGTTTTATCCTGTTAAGGAGTAATCCCCCTTTTCTTTCTTTCTTTCTTTTTTTTTTTTTTAAATTTTTAATCTACACTTACCTGAAGAATACTATGTTTACTATGCTCTCCCCTATATCAGGTCCCCCCTAACAACCACATTACGGTTACTGTCCATCAGCTTAGCAAAATGTTGTAGAGTCACTACTTGTCCTCTCTGTGTTGTGCAGCCCACCCTCCCCTTTCTCCCTCCCCCCCATGCATGCTAATCTTAATACCCCCCTTCTTCTTCCCCCCCCTTATCCCTCCCTGCCCACCCATCCTCCCCAGTTCCTTTCCCTTTGGTACCTGTTAGTCCATTTTTGGGTTCTGTAATTCTGCTGCTGTTTTGTTCCTTCAGTTTTTCCTTTGTTCCTATACTCCTCAGATGAGTGAAATCATTTGGTATTTCTCTTTCTCCGCTTGGCTTATTTCACTGAGCATAATACTCTCCAGCTCCATCCATGTTGCTGCAAATGGTTGGATTTTTCCACTTCTTATGGCTGAGTAGTATTCCATTGTGTATATGTACCACATCTTCTTTATCCATTCATCTACAGATGGACATTTAGGTTGCTTCCAATTCTTGGCTATTGTAAATAGTGCTGCGATAAACATAGGAGTGCATCTGTCTTTCTCAAACTTGATTGCTGCGTTCTTAGGGTAAATTCCTAGGAGTGGAATTCCTGGGTCAAATGGTAGGTCTGTTTTGAGCATTTTGATGCACCTCCATACTGCTTTCCACAATGGTTGAACTAATTTACATTCCCACCAGCAGTGCAGGAGGGTTCCCCTTTCTCCACAGCCTCGCCAACATTTGTTGTTGTTTGTCTTTTGGATGGCAGCTATCCTTACTGGTGTGAGGTGATACCTCATTGTAGTTTTAATTTGCATTTCTCTGATAATTAGCGATGTGGAGCATCTTTTCATGTGTCTCTTGGCCATCTGTATTTCTTTTTTGGAGAACTGTCTGTTCAGTTCCTCTGCCCATTTTTTAATTGGGTTATTTGTTTTTTGTTTGTTGAGGCGTGTGAGCTCTTTATATATTCTGGACGTCAAGCCTTTATCAGATCTGTCATTTTCAAATATATTCTCCCATACTGTAGGGTTCCTTTTTGTTCTATTGATGGTGTCTTTCGCTGTACAGAAGCTTTTCAGCTTAATGTAGTCCCACTTGCTCATTTTTGCTGTTGTTTTCCTTGCCCGGGGAGATATGTTCAAGAAGAGATCACTCATGTTTATGTCTAAGAGGTTGAACCATTTTTTATAATAGTGAAGATATGAAAGCAATATAAATGTCTGTGATAGATAAATGGATCCAGAAGATATGCATTATATCTTTCTCTGTATGTATACAATGGAATATTACTCAGCCACAAAAAGAGTGAAACTTGACATTTGCCACAATTTGGATGGACCTACAGGGTATTTTGCTAAGTGAAATAAGTCAGAGAAAAACAAATACTGACTTCACTTATTTATGGAATGCACAAATAAAACAAACAGACTTATAGAGATAAAGTGATTGTTGCTAGATGGACAATACAGGAGAAAGGGGTTAAGACATGCAATCTTCCAGTATAAAATGAATAAGACATGGGTATGTAATGGAGAGCATAACAACTTTGCATGGTGACACAATAAATTTGATTTATTGTGGTGACTATATAGAAATGTATATAAATATCAAATCACTCTATTGTACATCTGAAACCAATAAAATATTATGTCAGTTATTCTTCAGTTAAAAAGATATTACTTTAAAGTAGGATAGAAAAACAGCTTTTTTTGCATGATAAATGTATACAAAGACCTGTAAGATCTTGATTTTATATATCTAATGCTAATATTTTGACTGTTACCTTACATGAAAATTCATTTGATTTATTTGCTGTAAATTTGTGTCTATTGACAAAGTTACAGAAAATATTTGACTAGTTACTGTGTTGCATTAGACTTAGTCATTTTGTTGGCATTTAAAACAAATCTCCAGCATTCGGGGACACTGATGGCTTCAGAAGGAGTCCGCTCGGAGCTTCGCTGCTAGACCATTTCAATATCAGTTGTGATGAATGCCCTCAGGATGTGGTTTAGTAGATGCTACAATAAAGTATTATGAAAATTAACTGCCAGTATACTTCAGAAATAGTTCAGTGGGGTTATCAAAACAAGAAGCACATTGATATAACTATAGTATTTGATCCTAGTTATCTTTTGAGTAATCTCTCTTAGTTGTTACTAAACTACTTCTAGAAGGATCTTTTTGGAATTTCTGCCTTCTTGCTTTTCAGTTCTTTCTAGGACTTTACAGCACAATAATCTCAGAAAAGGAATGCAAATATTTCGTTCTGAAGAAATAATGGATGTCTATTTATACATTCTTAAACACATTTTTTAATCCAAAATTCTACATCTCATGACCTTAGTAAGGTATAACCTGAAGGATCTTCCTGTATTTTTGAGGATGCCATAATTAGATAACTTCATTATAAGTTTCAGCAAAAGCAATATAAACTTTTTAGAAGTTCTAGGTCCACTGAATTCACAGAGAGGGCAAACCTGACAAAAAAAATTGTAATATTCTTTAGCATTTCAAAACGTGCGCATGTGTCAATGCATAATAAAGCATGAGGAACAGTGTACCTTTTAGCATGTATTTATTTGCAAATTCACTAGGCAAAAAGAAAGAAAGCCCTGTAGGCATTAATTTTAAAAGATTAAATAATTGATAGTTAGCAGGAAAATTAATATTGTCAGTAGTCACCTAGAGTGACCTCCTATTAATGAGCATTATCTTGGAATAAAATAATTCCCAACCTCAGCTGTCACTCCTCTTTCTCTAGGTTTTACCCCAAAAACCTACTTTTAAGGGGAAAATGGCATATAAGTGTATTCTCACAGACTATCTTGAAATGAATAATCATTTATTTGTAACTAGAGAAGAGAATCATATTATGCTACTGAATCAAATATTTGATCTTTTTTCCCCCTTTGTCTTTGTGGTATGGGCTTGATCCACAAAATGGGAGAGTCAAAGTACATAAATTCAAGAGGAAAGGAGAGATAAATGTCCCTTAATGAATAATAATTAGTGGACATGTCATTATTTTCACTAGATGGAATTTTAGTAAGCCCTGAAATTTTGTTTTGAAATACATCCGATTTGAAATAGGAAAAAAAAAATTACCTTAAAGCAAAAATCCAATTTAGAGTACAGATTTATTTCAGTTGGGAGAAAGACTAATATGTGTTTGAAATATTTGAACTATACATGAACTGTTTTTCATAATAGGTGAGAAATGAACTGAAGTACTATTTTATTTTTAAATGTTAATTTATTTCTATTATGTATTTATCATTACATTCAAATTTATGATTTAGGTGTTTGGCAAATGAATAAAATGTCAATAAAATCAACTGCAAAGTTGTTCATCCAGTTTCTTGTAGAAAAACTAGCATTTAGTAACGTGTCAACAGGAGTATATTGTAATTTAGGACCTAAGTTTGATACACACACACATACACAATCACAAAATAAGCCACAGACAGTAGGTAAAGAGTGGGAGAAGGAGGAAAGAATTGGACGAGCAGTTTTGCCCAAAAGACTTCATTGAAAAAAACAAGTCAGGACCTTTGACATAAGCATGTTCTTTTACTACAGTATTAGATCTCTTTTTTTTTTTTTTCTTCTCACCCTTCCCGGGCCCTCTGGTACATTCTTGAGAATCCTCTCAGGTTCCAAATGTGATATAATGACCTCCTAAAGAATTTATTAACTATATTTTTATACAATGCCATTTATTTGTTAAATTTTGTTAAAATATCACTTTCAGCCCAATGGAACAAACAATATTTAAATAAATTATTTCAAAATGGTTGTCATAATAATCGTAATTAGACACAGCAGCTATAATTTAATCATGTGATTCTTTAGGGATTCATTGGTTTTTATTCCTTCTTGATAAGCACTGTACAATTAATAGAAGTGGTTTATTGTTAGCATTCTCTGGGAATTATTCACAAGCATTCTAATGAGGTGACTCTTACAGAAGAATGAAATTAAATTTAATGATTATCTTGTATCATTAATTGTCTTCTAGAATCCCAGCATGCATTTCAATAAGTCTTTTCATGTCATCAACCAACATTTTTGAGCAACAAGTTTTGTAAAGAGATGGCTACTTGGGACCTGATAAAAGAAGATGCTTTTTCAGTCCAAAATTCTTTAAGCATTATGAATGGCAGGCAGGCAGGCAGACAGAGCTGTGAACTCCCTGAGAGACTGTAGAGCAAATGTCCATCATGAACTCTTGAAATATGAAGCAGGAAAAAAAAAATCAGGGACATTATAGCAGACAAATCAGTATTCTTAGAGGATTTGCTGGAGATTAGCCTTTCAAGGTATAGTGTATAATTGTATTTGTAGAGTAAATATTGAATTAAGAGAAAAATGGTGTCTTTTATTTGGAAAACAAATATATGAATTTATTTATTTGAATACAAAATTTTACAGTACCTTTTGTTAACTCCTATGGAGAAAATTGCTAAATGGAAGTCTAACCTATGCCATTATAAACTGACATTTAGGGAATTTTTCCTGTATGTGACCAAAGTATTACCTTGTTTAAACTTTATGATCAGGTAAATTTGTACTAAATATAAGCCTAATTACCAGAACAATAGTTGGAAGATCTTTTCAAGTGACATGGATAAATGTAGCACACTTTGCAGTCTGGCTGACTCAGAAAGATATTTGGGCATAGAAGTACCAGGGCCTATTTAATTAACGACTGCAATATCTCTATCTAGGTTTAAGTGCCATTGACTCTCACAGTATACAGTTAAATTTGCTCTGTGTTGATCCTTCACATGAGAATTGTTGTAGCTCTCTGTAAATGATGCACTTAAATTGTGCATTTAGAAAATAGCTTCAAATTTCACTGTTTTTAGAGATAGAAGGGCACCGCAGTCACCTATTTCAAATAAAATAATTTACTATTTTAAATTAAATACATATTCAATATACTTCAATGCACTTGCAGTAGTTGTAACAGCATCCATACTGACAAATACTTCAATTCATATTAAAATGATCTACTTAAAAAGTATTCATCAGTTGCAAGAACTGCATGGGACAAAATAAAAGGATATTATTTCCCAAATGAATGATCAAACTTCAAGAGAGACAAAATGAGAAGAACAGTGTATCACAGGCAAGAATTCAAAAACAGAACAAGGATTAACCTTTGTTAATTTTTAAGAAACAACATTTTCTATGCTGTGATTTTCTTTCTTTTTTCTTTTTATGGTTCTTGACTTTCCTTAGCTCAAAACATCCAAGTACTAAGAAATGTAAAGTTCTATTATTTATATCTAACTGAAAATACAAATGGCTAATGTCCCCAGGAGTCAGACTATCTTTTGTTTCCGCATTTTTTTTTCTTTTAATAAAGAGACGGTCCAGCTTCCCCCTCTGAATTATTTCCCTGATTTTTGCAACCTCCCATTTTGGGAAGGGCGGACAAGTCTATATCCCATGAGTGACTCCATCACTTCACTCATGTCTAAACTATTTTTATAGCTTGGCCATAGACCAGAAACCTAAAAGTAAGAAGACTGACAAAACTCATGGTGCATTCAGAACTGCCTAGCTGTATTCAAACCTTTAAAATCCACCAAAGAGGGTGGGCAGGGGGGATAGAAAAAATAGTGGTCTTTTGAGTTATCAGGCCATTCAATATTTCATTTGTTCTGGTTTCAATAATATCTCAGAGATTTTTCCAAACTCTTGAAATGTTATTTCAAAAAAAAAAAACTTGTGCACACACACCCCAAAGCAACATAATGTAAATTTCTGAATCATCAACATAGAAAGCAATAAGCTATACAGTATTTTGGCAAAATACAGGGAAAGACACTCGAAAGGACTTTAAAAACGGCCGCAGCAGCTAACTACATAGAGTTTACAACCTACAAGGAAAACATGCATTCTCTCATGAAATGCTCCAACAGCCTTGTGAGGTATGTTAGAGATTATTGTATCAGAGTTCAGAAAATAGAAATAGATACAGAACATAGAAACAGTGATAAAGAAATCATTCTATAGTATAAAATGAATATCAGATATGGAACAGAAGAGTTGAGTAAATAATCCAAGGTCACAGACATATTGAGCAGAACAATTACTTGAACTTGGTCGGTCTGATTCCAGAAAATACATTTTTAACGACTATATTACACAATACGCCCTTCTAATCCATTGAGCCATTTGTGAACAAAATATTTTAAAAGACTGTAAGAAAAGCCACAGATGTCAGTGACTGGAATGTCTGATTATGAACTCACAGACATTCATTCCATTTATTCCATTTTTTTCAAAACTATTCCATATCCTTTCCAAGGAGGAGATGAATGGCCAAGCTACATATTTATAATCATTCTCTTCCTGCATTCTTACTAAGGAAAATTATTGTTTATTTCTTACAGAAAGAAGTAAGATTAAAATTTTTAATGCCCAAATACTTCATTTAGAAAGTTTGTGTCAAATCAGCTAATACAGTGAAATCGACTTCATATAAAGCTTATCCAATTTCTAAACTTTAATGTTGTGATTCATTTTCTAAATAAGTCTACTTTTGTGGGTAGACTGAAGACATTTTTCTTTCCCCATACAGACCACATGTAACTTACATGCCCATAGTAATTTTATTAATCTGGTTGTTACTTAGAAAATTAAATAAGACTGCAGGCCCATTTCAAAATATTTTTTTTAACACATTGAGGTTTATCATTTGTCACTATGCATAGATGCCTCCAGTAGGATTATTTTATGTATTTCATATTATGCTTATTGCAGAGGAGATTTGATTTGTGTTATTGTAAATATCTGATCTATACTTTCTTGTTTGTATGACTATAGAGTTATTGCTCTTATATACCTGGTATCTATTGTCTCCTATAGTAGTAAACTCTGAAAGTAAGGTTAAAAGATTATGGTTGTTTTTGAAAGTCTTATTGTGATTGCCACAGGACTCAAAAGTCAATTAAAATATTGATGAAAGTATATCTTTGAAAAGGATATTAAAGTTACAATGACCTACTTCTGGAAGGTGGAAAAAGAAATAATCCATGTCTTACAAATAGTAGTTTGTTGAAAAACTGAGTTAAACAACCACTAGAAAGTGTTAGACCTCAAAGAATATGTCAGCTTCTGTAGGACACAGGTAGAACTAATGTCCAGAATTACACAAAAGAATCAATTTTTACATACTGAAGATCATTCAAAAACCGTTGTTCTCACGTTTTGAACAACTATGTGTATTTGTGTTAGCAAACTCCAAAAGATAAGGTTAAAAGACACATAAACAGGTACAGTGTGAGAATAACTGCATATTAACTGTATATTTTGTAGAATCTTTAGAATAAAATTTATATTAACGTTTATTCATATTAGTATTAAATATGTATAAGTTCTAAAAAAGAAACTAGAAATTTGTAGTTGAGTCTTAAGTTGTTAATCATATCTAATTTTTTTCCTGTCTGTATCATTTTGGGTAAGTAACTGAATTTATTTGAATATAATTTATTTTCCCTGCCAATTTAGAGAAAAAGTTAATATATATGTATATTTAAAGTCTGTCATTTGATCTAATAAAAAAAAGAGATTGACAAAGTAGACTAAAAAAAAGACCCAACTAAAGGACTATGAGAAACTCACCTCATATTCAACAACATAGATTTGTAAGTAAAATACGGAAAAATCAATACCATAAAAACATAAATTTTTAAAAAGAAGTGATTGTGTTATCTAATATCTAGTAAATCTAATTTATCTAATATAATAATCTAATAATCACTAAGAAGTGATTGTGTTATCTAATATCTAATATCTAATAAAGCAGTCTTTAAAGAAAATTACTAGTGCCAGACACATGTTGAATAATGATAAAAGGATCAATCCATCAGTTCAGACATAATAATCGTATCTACTTTTCTGAAGTAAATTTTAGTTTAGCTTGGAATTCTTAAATTGAGCAGACGTTTTCTTTTCTTTCTTTTCTTAAATTTTCACTATTTTAAAAATGCCTCTCGTCTTCCAGTTTTCACTGTCGCTGGCAAGAATTCAGGCGACATTCTCAGCTTTGCTCTCTGTATGTGTCTTTTATCTCTGGCAGCTTACAGAATTTCCCTCTTTATATTTGGCTTTAAGCAATTATTTCAAATTGTCTAGCTGTCATTTTGTCATATTTACTCTGCTTTTGGATTTTCTGAGGCCCTAGGATATGTAGATCGATGTACGTCCTAGGATATGTAAATTGTTTTCATCGAAAATCTTTGGCCATTTTTCTTTTGATATAGTTTTCTGCTCCATTTCTTCTCTTGTCCTGGTTCTATAGTTAAACATAAGTTGGACTTCAAGTCATTGAAAACTGTCTAAATTTGCTAATCCCTCATCCTGATTTATTCAGTTTAAGGATTCAATTTCATTGTCTGTGTGTGTTTATTTTTTTAAGACATTTTGAGACTTTAAGAATAGTTTTAAGTTTACAACAAATTGAAAGGAAGGCACAGAGATTCCCATATGCCCTCTGTGCTCAGACTTGCATAGCTTTTCCCATTATCAACATCATTCACTAGAATGCTACATTTTTTTACCAAGGATGAACCTACATTGATACATCAAAATCATCCAAAGTCCATAGTTTACCTTGGGGTTCATACTTGGTACTGTGCATCCTGTGGCTTTGGGCAAATGTATACTGACATGTATCAGACACAGTATTCTCCGTAAGCTAAAATGACCAATTTTTAATAGTCTGCAGTTCTTTGAAGATATTCTCCATCTGTGCATTTATTATTTACATCTTTTCCTCTAGGTCATGATCTGCTAATTCCAGTGGTGTCTCAGGAATCAGTGGTTCTGCATTTGTTTTGATTATGAGTTCCATTTTCATGCTTTTTTTACTTATTTTTTAAGTTTGCATTGTTTATGATTTTAGGTTGGTAATGTTTAGCAGGAATTGTGAATTGATTAACAGTATAAATTGATACTGATACTACTGTTTTGCTTTCTTGATTTTGCTTTTGCCTGAAAAGCTTGTTTCTTCTTCTGTCTTCTGCCTTAACATGAGGAGATGAACATTCACATTTTACCAAGTGCAAGTTAATTTGGAAGTGGGCCACAGCTTTTGACAATTGAGCATACCTGCCAAGTTGTGGCTACAGCTGCCAAAGCCAGTATATGTGATCCTATCAATGTTGAGCACTATGGGTTGGGCTGTTACTCACCTTTAGATTTATTATTTTTACGGCCTCTAGTTTCACACATTGTTAAATACACTAATACTATGATAATCCTGTCTGACTTTCAGATTCAACTTCATTGAACTATTAAGAAAAAGCAGAAAAGATAGAGAGATTGCATAAAATCTTACTGGTGGAAATTTCTGAAACAATTTTTAAAAAACAAATTGATCCCTCACTGTAACAACATGTGTCTATATATGTAAAAAAAAAACCATTTTTTGTTGTTTTAACTATAGCAGTTACCAAGGTAGAGTGGTACACCACAATTTAGATTTGAAAGAGTTAGATGAATATGAATTATAGCTAGATATTCCTTTAATATAACTGAATGTTACAGAGCAAAATTGTGTTTTCACAGAACTTCTTGGTTTTATAAGGCACAGTAACTCTTTACAATTCCCCCAGGAAATAATTATTTGTAGTTTCAATGACAAGGGGAAAATAATTGTCACCCTTTTCTGTTTGATTTTGATTTTTACAAGCTAAGTTTTTATCTGAAATTCAGTTCAGTCATGGCACTATGTTTCTGCCAGTAAGCTTGTTCTCCTTTTTCTCTCTTTAGACACTGTTTACTTTCCTCTCATAAAATAATGAACTTTAATGATTAATGAACCCTATAATTCTGTTTAGGAGAAAACTTATTTGGAAAGCTAATAATGTCAGGTCATGAGGTTAATAATATTCTTATTGATTCTATCAATTATTATTTCATCTCTTTCAAAAAGTTATTTTCACAATTTTCTTATTATTGCTACTTATACAAATGCATTCTGAAGAACTCTGTTAGCCAGAAAGCTCTTGAAACAATTTCATCATGATAATATAGATATAATACACATTTCATCAATTAATGACAGAAATAGTACTAATGACAAATTCTCATATTTCCAATTCCGCCTCATTCTACTATTCAAAAACATGACATAAACGTGCCCAGAAATACTTTTGGTTGGAAATAGACTTTCAACAAGTGACCACAGAACATAAAATAAAGAATGCTGTTTTTCCTGAATCAAATTACATGAAAAAACCCCCTTTTTTATTTTTAAAAAGGGATTTCCTTTCATTAATCCAGTTCTTATAGCATGCACATATTTTACTGAGCATACTACTCATGAATACTTCTATCAGACAAATTCTTTTACTTTAGGGTTCTTTATGCTGAGGAAAATTGAGGGAAAGCAAGAATTCATTATATAAAGTATTTAAGGAAAGGCCTCTGTAATTAAAAGGCATGTGAGTCTGCTTATAAGAATTTGATAGGAAAGTAGAAATCAGTTTTTAAAAATTAACTGAGAATAAATACTTCCTAATATTGCAAAATCAGATATAATGATGCCTATTTATTTACATTACAGTAAGAATTTTAAAAATTAAAAATGTTATATGTTTCTCTGCTTCCATTTTGTCATATATTTAGAGAAACTCCTGTCTTAATGACCTGAGTCAAAGATCTTAAGTGCCAATAATTTATATATATTGCCAAAACAATCCCTACAACTTGGGTTGTTTTTCATTAGTTGGTTTCCACTGAGGAAAAAGTAGTCCAGTTTTTCTGAACTATTCCTTTTATCACATCTTGGAGCTATTCTGTTTGAGTAGGTCTTAGTGGGCAGCTCATTAATTTTCATTGCCTCTGCTTTCACAGCTGAATAGCTCTCATTTAACACACAGCAAAACAAAACCATCCATTTTTTTTTCAGTTTTTCCAAAACATATCTCCCTGTCACTTCATTTTATATCTCTATCTTCAATGTATCTCCCTGCCCACCTATTTATCTATCTATAAATAGATATCTATAGATAGATATCGATAGATATCTATATCTATGTGTTTATGTATCTATATCTAAATACTTGTATTTATATCTACACCTAATACGATTGTCAAGCTGTCAAATTACTTACAGGAGAATTTATGCATAAAGAAGAGGGCAAAATCTTTTGGCTAGTAAGTGAGTACCTGACTGAATGAATGGCATTTGAAATATTGATTAATTAGATTTTGACAGGTTTATGGCAGCTACTTGGCAACTCTCCCATTGTTTAACTGTGGTGCATCATAGAACTTGCTCAAAATAACATTGGCAAGAAAACTACTAATGTGATCTTAGAATCTCTAAGAACATGATATTAAAATCAATGATTTCTGTTAAGTAGAAACATTCTGTGTGTGGTATGGTCTCAGGGACTCTGGGCTGACTCTACCTGTTAACAGACTCAATGTTTCCATACCATCTGTGTGTCTTCCAGGTTAAATTGGCTGAGCCTGGATTGCATTAGTGGTAGCAAAATTGCATCTGGAGACCATACGCACACTTTCCTTCTTACCAATTTTCACTCGGTTCTATTTGTTGAACGTGTAGAAGTGCTGAGTGAGTCATGGCAAGCTGCCTGTCAAGTGAAAGGTGCTATCCAGCTCAGCAAAAGTCAGCAAAGGGAGTCAGTCTCTATGTGCGTGTGGCTGATGGACAATAATTTGTTATTTTGCAAAAGCATATGTAAACAATAAAATCAATTTTATTAGATGCACAAAATTATAGTTGTTAGAGATCTTTTGTCATTTTACCTAATGCAGGAATGCCTTTTAGCCAATCTTCCACTGAGATAAATACTCAGACTCTACATTTTTCCAATACAAGGCTATGTGAGACAAACAAGTCCATTAGTGAGTTGTTCCAACTCTTGGCTATTTAACTTTTTGATTCTAGATTTGTAGGGGAAGTAGGAAGAAAACTAGCCTACCTGCCAAATTTGCAAAGAGGAAGTTGGGAAATGAGATCTGTAGGCTCTAGGTACAGGCGATTTCATTATCACATTGCAAGTTGTACTGAGTAAACTTATAGTAAGTTTCAACTGTGATCCTGTCATTCTAAAACACAATGTGTGCCAGTTTCTGAAAAATGAAAGTTCCTGTGTTTTCACCTGGTATCTCTTTTTGCATTTCCCAAGCATTGTTCTCAGTTCTTTACTCTAAAACAATGACAATGGCAGGCGATTCTACCACTCAAGGGGAATTTGGCAATTTGTGGAGCTATTTATGATTGCCACAAAGAGGGAGAATGGTTGATACTGGCATCTAGTGGGTTGAGGCCAGGGATGCTGCTGACCATCCACAATGCACAGCACAGCCCCACAGCAAAGAATTATCTGACCCAAAGTGTCAAATGTCCCAAGGTTGACAAACATTCACCTGAACTACACGGAAGTAATCTAATTATTTTACCATATATACATGAAAGTCATGGCTTATATGTTTATGAGAGTGTATTAAGAAACTGAGGAAAGTGACTTGAGCAATGTCACAGAGCTAGAAAATATCTTCCCTTTGAACCCAGATATGCTTTATTCACCAGTACATAAGACAATGCCTGCTCTTACAGCAAAGCTATCATGAAGTCGGTGGTAAATCGTAACTCCCCTTGTTGATAATTGGTTCCAAGACAGTTAACCAAAAACAGAAAAATTTTGGAAAGCCTTTCAATGTATTTTTACTTCTTCAGCTGTAGGGTATCTGCTTAGGTCTTGTCACAATGCATGTTTTTGCCAAAAATGATTCAACATGTTCTTACCTCTCCACATTATGTTTGAGAATGGCTTCTTCCTTGTATCTTTCTATTAAGTGCAAGGAAGGAAATTAGGAGTGGAAACCATGAATCTTCGGTAGTTTACTTAAGTTTGGGTCCAGTAAATGTTCGTTCTTTATTTTGAGAATTGATGCACCATTTCTCTTATACACAAATTTTATAGATAATTTGTTACAAATCTGTACAAGGAATAGGGCACAATTCTAGAGGTCTGTGGTTAATTTATATTTGTAACTCTTAAATATTTCTAACTCAATAAGTAAAGAACCTTATTTTGTGACTCAGCAAAGTAACAGCTGGAGCAGAATAGCTAGGCCCACTTAAATGTCACCCACATTGTCTGTTAGTAAAGAACAATTGGAGGCAAAAGTGGGACACACGTCAGCCTCAATTTCTACAGGGCGTGGAAATGCCTGAGAGGTGCTTGAAATCAAAAATGCAAATTGTGAAAAATATGCTACCACTCTATTTTGGTTTGCAGTGGTAGTGTAAAATAGATAGTGCTTTTGTGTTTTCTTTTGTTTTGTTTTAAATAGGAAACCAATCCATAAGATGTTTGTTATGGTCAACTGATAATGACTCTGTAACCATACCTTCTCCACCAGGTTTATGTTCGACTTGCACACACATCTGCCAGTTTTAAAATTTGCATTGGAAATACATATTTCTTACTCAAACTTACCATTTTGTTCATGCAGATTGAAAAATTTTATTAAAATATTTCTATATTTTAAAAAATAATGTCTGAAGTTTCTTATAAAATATCTTTCTTGTTTAATAAAAATTCACTTTCAACGACAGACCCAAGTCTTCAGGTATTCCTAACTAGTATGTGTTCCCCCATTCTTACCTCACACTTCCCTGCTTCCTGATCCAGCTCAGTTAACAGTCATGTTTGGAAAAAATTTTTCTTTTTTATGCTGGCAACAAAACTGAGAACAAAATGCAGCTGAGGAGGTGTCTGCATGGCAGCAAATACAAAACCTGTAATGTACTGCTAGGAAAATGCAGGGACCTTTTCTCAGGAAAGATAGCAACTCTGGGGCAGGGAGTAATAGCAATTATCCAGAAAAAGGCTTGAGCCAGAATTATGGTTCTTGAATTTGCTCTACTTACATTTGTATTTTAGGCTGCTGTGGTTGAGGAAACTGAGTCACCTCGCTATATAGCCTTGTAGACAGTATTTTAGTACTAATGCTAGAGGACAATGCCTAATGGCAAGTATTATCCAGCAATATAATCCAACATTTAGCCACAGCTATTTTCTCAGTTCCCTTCCCCAGATCTCAGTAATCTCTAATAAAAAATTAAATCGAATCTTCAAAGACTTTTAAAATCCCTATTTTGTACACATTTTTCAAAGTGTATTTTACTAAAGGTTGAAAATATTTACTTACTCTTTTATTCTAACAACTACGTTGATATCTGTTATTTGATCATTGATATTTTTTCTTCTATTTATAATAGGATAAGTTCTAAATTTATCTCAAAATATCTTGATAGGCATTTATAATCCTTAGTAGGGTATTGTCTGTTTATGAATTTTCAAAACTGTTTAAAAATATTTTAATGTGTTCTATTTTAAGTTATTTTTAAATTCATATTAATCCTTGAGTAGTTTATGAAAAAACACTCATTGCTGCAACAAACACAATGATATATCTATCTATCTATCTATCTATCTATTTACATATATCATCCTACATTTGCTTTATTAGTGAGATCGAATGTAATGGCTTATTGAGTATCGAATAAGTGCTGTAGTTGTGGTCAGAACAGAAGATAAACAGACAAACAGCATGATATGTCTTGCACTACAGAGATCATACTGTCATGGGAAAGACCAAAGGTGAAGACTATAACACAATGTGTGTACAGAACAATCTATGTCTGAAATACTGTTAGCACAAAAAAAGGGCTATATTTCATCTTGGCTGGGTGGAAAAAGAATAACTCTACAAATGCAACACAAATTTTTTTTCCAGGAAAGTCCTAAACCATTCTAATATCCGCCATGTTATTTTTCTTACTTTAACAACAACTTTGATATTATTAAGGAGCATGTTCAGCTAAAGTTATATAATCTCTGGGTAGGTAATGAATCATTGCTTTGTGCCAGCATTCAGAAAACAAAAAAATGCATGACAAAATAAAGACATTAAAAAGCTGGTGTTTTCAGCAATTTTCACTGCAGATTCAGAGAAAAAAATAACCACATCAATATAATCAGTCTTCCCTTGTATATGTGTGTAGTTGTTACAACAGATTCCCTTTATGACATGAATAGAGTTTTTACAACTACTCACTTTTACGTACAGTTTATCTTTCAAAACAACCCATTTCATTTTGAGATAACTTTCATCCCTGGAGCTTTCACAATTTTATTAAACTACAATATGATGGGTCCATATAAATGGGGTTGCACTTTAATTATTTTAATTAAATTTCAATAGATCCAAAGCCAGGTTTAAAATAGCATAGTTTTCTATAGTCTTTCATATAAAGGCTTATTCATATTTGTATGCATTTGCATTTAATTCAGTATCTAGCCAAAATCAGGCATTAGACATACCATTAAGCTTATATATTTTCTGAAAAATGAGAAATTGGACATTTCAAGCAATTTAAAATTTATAATGGAAAATGTTAGGCCTGAGGATTATATCCATGCATATAATTTTAAACTGAAAATGCATAGGGAACACTTTTCTTACTTTAATTTTATAGAAACCCATACAATAGTCCAAATACCAAACCTTCAGGAGGGCCACACAATTTATTCAAACTCTGCATTTCTTCTAAGATTCAACAGACTTCATCTATTATATCAATGTGTTCCTGGACTTCCCATACTAATCATTTTCAAATGCACTGATCCCTTGAAATTAAGACTCTCTTGTGTTATGTAAATCTGGAATTAATTTGGTGATGTATAAATAGTGAATGAAATATTTCAAAAAAATTCAAAATAAAATGTTTATTTCAGTTAGCTTTAGTACCACAACTGAACCTAATTATCTTGACACCTCCAAAGTCATTATTACAAATGAAAAGAATTTTTTTAAGTGAGTAAAAATTGAAATGAAGAAAAATTAAACCTTCTATTAATATTTGATATTTTTAGATTCAGTGTTAATGCATTTAAGCTCCAATTATTTTGTATTCATTACTTTATATATATTCTATACTATATAATTTTTATTTGAGGTCTTGGGTTTGACCTTAAGAATAATTTCTTGAATTGTTTTTGAAGCTATCTTCTATTCAGTTTCCTTCAGCCACTTTTTTACACAACCCTTTTAGCTGGAATTTGATTGTCCTGAATTGCTTAAGTATCTGTTAAACGACCTTCTCAAATTTTTTATTTTTTGTTTGTGATTTTTAGTGTTTTTCTTTATGTGTTTTTCCAATTCCCTGAATATTCTAGTTTGCCTGCGGAGACAGTTTTTGTTTGTTTAGAAATTATTGGATTATATTAACAATGATGCAGGAGAGGCTATCACTTGTTATTCATTCATGACTGAAATTGATTAATGTTCCAGGATGCGCTGGTGAAGTCTTCCTTTTTATTGAAGATTCCCAAATGCCAAAGTGCAGATGAGTTATTCTGGTCTATAATTGCAGCTCTTTCTGTCCTTCCTGGTTATGTAATTACATCTATTTATATTTACTTACCTGGGAGGGAGATGCTTGCCATCTAATCATTCTGTGCTCAGGAATGGGGGGAAGGAAGCGAGCTGTCAGATGTTCAGCGTTATATATCAGGACACCCATTTCAGTTCCCCTGAGGTCGGGCAAATCTCTCCTCCTTCCTCAGCATCCTCTGAGCATGTCCTGTAGCAAGACTTCCACTGCCCTGCCTATCAGCCAACGCAGTGGTAACTGCTCTTCTTTCAGGTACTTTTTATAATCATTTTTCCATTAATGGCTCGCTCCCACTGCTCTGTTTATTAATGTGGGCCTACATGTCTTTTAAATAATTTCAATGCTATTCCACGAGAGCAAGTAGATAAATTTAGTTCAGTCTACTGAACCAGAATCTCCAATTACCTATTTAATATTTGTTGTTTTGATTAGTCTGAATCCTTGGCAAGAGGCACTGTTGGACTCTTCTCTCTTCATACCTGGCACTTGAGAAATTAATGTTTCTCCAGAAAATGTTCCTTTTTCAAGACTCTTCCTGCTCTTAGAACCACAGATGAGATTTTCTATCTGTAAGTCTGTAGATGTGTTTTCATTCTTCTATCACTCCCCAACCAGGCATTTAAGAAAATGCCATTGAACTTCAAGTTCATCCCAGTTTTTGTAAAACACATATCATATAATGGACTTTGGAAGGGGAATGTCTCACCTGACGGGGATTGGCCCCCAGAAAGTTTTTCTAGATTTGGTGTGACAAAATAACAGCAGAACATTAGGGGTAAGAGGGTTTATACCAAGCTTTATTCTCTGTGGCAGATTGAGTGCTGGAATCACGTCTGCCTCTGGGATATTGACAGTCTATCCCTGACTCTGTCTCTGGGCAGAGAACTGTGAGAAGCTCTTTATACAGTAACATCAACAGTAATGGCTCATTGCCAACAGGTGTGGAATCAGTAGCCTAGCAGGGGCCAGCTACAACATCATGTAGTTCAGGGTCAGGTGAGGATCCTGGCCACAGGACCCTTCACTTTCTCCACACCTCTTACTCCATAAAAATGTATGAGAATACTCATTCTGCTGCATCACAGCAAAAAAAAAGATGGGGTAGAGGGAGATTAAAATACATGCATATAACGCCATCTACTTAGACAATAACATCTTCAATCAAAGTTAAAATCTATCATCTGCAGTATTTTACAAATAATTTTCATTTTTCCTTAATTAGGCTTTTAAATATTTCCACTGAAAACAAACTATAATGTATATTTCAGACTACTCTTTGGGAAAAGATCATATTTAACACAGATGGGAAGATTTTTTTGTCCTATTGCCAATACATTCCCAGATTGAAGGACCTGAAAATCTCTAGGGAATTCAAAATATTCTTCTTATCCTTGCATGAAATAATTTCAACATGGCTCTTATTTTCAGTATGAAATCATGTAATTGCACACTCTGTGCACCAAAGGGCCCATCATCTGCTAGAGAGCCTAGGAACATCGTTAGCATGTCAATTAAGAGCATTAGGGGCATTATACAACTAACAGACTTCATTAATTTCTCACATATTCTAGTTTCAAAGTCAGGTCATTTCTCTGTTAAATATACCTTAAGTACTGTGTACAGTGTAAATAGAATAAGAAGTCAGTCAATCACAGAACCGTAACAAAGCTGCTAAAACAGGTGTAGATGGCCTTATTCTTGGTTTCAATCCAAATTCTGAAGGAACAGTATGGTAAACAATGAAAGAAGCATTGATTAAATAACCATTATTTTTGTCAGCTACTGTGCCAGGTGATTTACAAATATGGTTGATATAGCTGCTAATCTGTTAATTGTTTCCCCTAAAGCTTCTCCTGCTTATCTTTTAGAAATAAGTCTCTGTTCCCCACCAAGGGTTTAAGTAGAGATTAAAACTTATCACTTAATGAATAACATTTCTTACAGCTGGATGTGGCCTTTTTAATCAATGGCATCTGAGCTTAAGTGATGTTCACAATTTCCATATCATGTCTTTGTATAAGAGAATCACTTGCCTTACACTTCTCTTTCACTCTTGCCATGTGGTAAAATGAGATCACAGTGTTATTAGCAGCAGTAACTATGTGGGTGACAACAATAAAGGCTAATAAAGAAACAAGAATAGAAGGAATCTGGGTCCCTAAATGACTCTGTAGAACAGAATATATGCTGATCCATTCTCAACCATTTATTTATCTGTGGACACCTACTATGAGACAAAAATCAGCTTTAACCTGGCTTAAAGTACTTTACTTGGGGATGTCTCTTTTTCAGTAGTATTGTCTAAATGTTAATTATTTTTAAAAGTGACTCTCTGTTACATTTAAAATCTCTGAAATGTATAGTTCTTGCTTAAAACTTGGGGACAGGAAATACTATAGGCTAAAAAGCTAATGATGTTTATTGTGTTACAGCAAACATTTGGTTAAATTGCTATTGTTTATTAACCTAGAAGGCAGACAACAAGACAGTCAGTCTATAGCTGTATTGGAAATTAATGAGAATCCAGTAATTACAGGTCTCTAATAGGTTTGAAAACATTTTCAAATGTAATTAACAGGTGATGTTCTTATTCAGAGGTTTTGTCTGAGCCCTCTCATTAAGAGTTTTTCAGCCAGATATTGTAGGTCAGGCCCATGGCAAAGATTCATCTAAGGGAGCTGTTTCAAATGGCCTATGTGGATCAAATGAGACTTCCTGGGGCCAGGATTCTCACCTGGCCCTGGTTGACTAGCTCACTGCCCACCTGTGGGCAATACACGGCTGTTGACTCTATATAAAGAGCTCCACCCAGTGCTCTGGGCACAGCATGATGGCATAGCTGCAAGACTGCAGGAGAGCAGAGCAGAGGCTGGAGTGGTGGCAGTGCTGAGGACAGAGGCCCAGAGGATGGCTGTGCAGGACGACTGTGCAGAGAGGCCCAGAGGACAGCTGTGCGGACAGAGGGGCCCAGAGGCAGAGACCGGCTTGCTGCATGCAGACTCTCTCTGAGTGAACAGGATTTTAGTGACTGACTTGCCACCTGGAAATAAAAGTTGGGTATAACCCTTTCACCCCAAGAACGTTTTGCTGTCCATTTCTTTGGTCACATTGAATCCATAGCAAACTTGCCTGGGGCTGAAACCCATTGGCAAGACAGCCTCATTAAAACCAGGGGGTTACAGATGATCCAACTACAGGATTCAGTAAACAAAAGAGGATTTGCAGGCTTAAATATCATGTCAGGAATAGATCTCTAGGTTTGGTTACTCAACAGTGGAATTTTCTGGAAACGAATAGACCTGAAATCTACCACATAATTTTATTGCCAGAGAAACAAAGCTGAAGGACAAATTACCTGTAACTATTCCGTTCCTATGAAAGACCCTGGACTCCCAAATCTGCCCGAGCAGGAAGTAGAGCCCAGATACTCACCTTTCCCTGGAGAAGGCACGCACATTCCAGAGCTCACTTAGGTAAGGCCAAGCAGAAAAATTATGCATCAGTCAGCATAGCCTGAGTTTTGTGGTAAGATCAAAATATCTATAGCATAAAACCAGAAAAAAAAGTTTTATTTCTTGGACTATAATATCTGATGTGAAATCAGACATCTCTCCAGAGCAGATGGCTCCTATGTCAATACATGTGTCCACCATCAAAAAGAAGCTTCCACATATTTTACTGGCCCAAGAAAGTCATGTGGCCACATGTAACTTCATGAAGACATCGAGGAACAATTTTTCTTCTGCCTATAAGTGGAGAGGTATTTATTAATATTGAATATTAATAATATCTACCCTAAGTCAACATGAAAATATTTCTCCAAGAACAAAACCAGGAACCATAGAGAACAAGGTACAAAAGAGTTAGTTCTAGAGAAGAGAACCAGGTGCAGCCAGATGGTTAACAGAATTTACTCTACTGACAGAACAGGATTTTCCTTGATTCCTGCCTGTCAGGAATTAATAACTGAAAGTGTTTCTATTCTTTCTTTTTCCCAAATGGAATCTTTTTTATATTCAACCAGTTCCAATTCTGTCATTGTATATTCAATATGAGAAGTTAAATAGCTTTTTTTAAAATTTATAGATCAGTTTCAGAATCATATGCAAACTGAATAGAAGTGGCATCACATTATTCATAGATCCTGGATGTTGAATGGATGATGTAATTGCATGGAATTTTCAATTTTCTTCAGTGAAGAGAGAGTAAATCTGTTCTTTTATGGGAAAAATCATATGAAAAGATATATAGTAATAAAGATGATTGCAAAAAACTAAATGTCCTTGGAATCTGTTATAACCTCGCTCTTGTGACTGAACCCCTAAGGTTTTAGTTAAGCCCATGACCACCAATGGCATTCTGGATTGTCTGAGTTGCATGATAAGGCAGAATTATATGTGAAGGAGATGAAATCTCAAAGTTAAGTGTAAACGGGGTAAGAGCATCTTCAGACTGTGACAGTGTGATATCTGTGAAAGGAAGACTGGAAGGTTACATGATTAAGTAATAGGTGTCTCAGAGTTTAGTGCAATTCGAGGAAGCATATATCAGACCAATAAGGAGCCCCAGAATGTAATGATTTCCCATTACAAGAGTTCCAAGTTAAGCAGAAATGGCCTATCTCTAGTAACCCAACACATGCACATGCTGACTTGGTACAAGCCAAGGAAAGCGTGGCTTTGGCTAGAATGCTACAGAAACACAAAGGTGCAGCAACTGGATGCTGTCAGCCATTTACATTCCTCATAGCATCTTGTCTCAAAGGGAGACATGAGTTGTGTATTTCCATAATTGACATATTACTCAACTAGAAAGTACCTTTATCAGTGTTTCTTGAACCTAGATTATAGCCATTACTGATTTTGGTGAATGGAATAAAATTGTTTTGTAACTTAAGGATAACATTTTATAAGGCAATTACTTGCTTTCCATTCCCTCTTTTCCCCTCATTATAAGGATAAATATTTGGATGATACATGAAATAAGATATTATGTGATGATGAGTCAAAAAGATGTTTATGAACTTAAGGGGGGCTACTTGTCATGCTAGTTTAACTGACCATTATTTTTTTTGTTGGTATCATTAATGTACAATTACATGAACAACATTATGGTTACTAGACTCCCCCCATTATCAAGTCCACAGCACATACCTCATTACAGTCACTGTCCATCAGTGTAGTAAGATGCTATAGAATCACTACTTGTCTTCTCTGTGTTTTACAGCCTTTCCCGTGCCCCACCCCTACATTATGTGTGCTAAGCATAATGCCCCTTTTCCCCCTTTATCCCTTCCTTACTGCCCATCCTCTCCAGTCCCTATGCCTTTGGTAACTGTTAGTCCATTCTCGGATTCTGTGAGTCTGCTGCTGTTTTGTTCCTTCAGTTTTTGCTTTGTTCTTATATTCCACAGATGAGTAAAATCATTAGGTACTTGTCTTTCTCCACCTGGCTTATTTCACTGGCCATAATACACTCCAGCTTCATCCATGTTGTTGCAAATGGTGGTAGGATTTCTTTTCTTCTTATGGCTGAATGATATTCCATTGTGTATATGTGCCACCTCTTCTTTATCCATTCATCTACTGATGGACACTTAGGATGCTTCCATTTCTTGGCTATTGCAAATAGTGCTGCAATAAACATAGGGGTGCATATGTCTTTTTCATACTGGGCTGCTGCATTATTAGGGTAAATTTCTAGGTGTGGAATTCCTGGGTATAAAGGTATTTTTTTTTTCAATTTTATTTTGGTATCATTAATCTACAATTACATGAAGGACATTATGTTTACTAGGATCCCCCCTTCACCAAGTCCCCCCACATCCCCCTTCACAGTCACTGTCCATCACATAGTAAGATGCTGTAAAATCACAACTTGTCTTCTCTGTGTTGCACAGCCCTCCCCGTGCCCCCCCCACACTATACATGCTCATCGTAATGCCCCCTTTCTTTTTTTCCCACCCTTATCCCTCCCTTCCCACCCGTCCTCCCCAATCCCTTTCCCATTGGTAACTATTAGTCCCTTCTTGGGTTCTGTGCTTTTGCTTCTGTTTTGTTCCTTCAGTTTTCTTTTGTTCTTATACACCACATATGAGTGAAATCACTTGGTACTTGTCTTTCTACACCTGGCTTATTTCACTGAGCATAATACCCTCTAGCTCCATCCATGTTGTTGTGAATGGTAGGATTTTTTTTTTTCTGTAATGGCTGAGTAATACTCCAATGTGTGTATGTACCACATCTTCTTTGTCCATTCATCTACTCATGGACATTTAGGTTGCTTCCATATCTTGGCTATTGTAAATAGTGCTGCAGTAAACAGAGGGGTACATCTGTCTTATTCAAACTGGAGTGCTGCATTCTTGGGGTAAATTCCTAGAAGTGGAATTCCTGGGTCAAATGGTATTTCTATATTGAGCATTTTGAGGAACCTCCATGCTGCTTTCCAAATGGTTGAACTAATTTACATTCCCACCAGCAGTGTAGGAGGGTTCCCCTTTCTCCACAACCTCGCCAACATTTGTTGTTCTTTGACTTTTGGATGGTAGCCATCCTTACTGGTGTGAGATGATATCTCATTGCGGTTTTAATTTGCATTTCTCTGATGACAAGAAATGTGGAGCATCTTTTCATGTGTCTGTTGGCCATCTGAATTTTTTCTTTAGAGAACTGTCTATTCAACTCCTCTGCCCATTTTTTAATTGGATTATTGGCTTTTTGTTTGTTGAGGTGTGAGAGCTCTTTATATGTTTTGGATGTCAACCCTTTATCGGATCTGTCATTTATGAATATATTCTCCCATACTGTAGGACACCTTTTTGTTCTATTGATGGTGTCCTTTGCTGTACAGAAGCTTTTCAGCTTGATATAGTCCCACTTGTTCATTTTTGCTTTTGTTTTCCTTGCCCGGGGAGATATATTCATGAAGAAGTTGCTAATGTTCACATCCAACAGATTTTTGCCTATGTTTTTTTCTAAGAGTTTTATGGTTCCATAACTTGTATTCAGGTCTTTGTTTGATCCATTTCGAATTTACTTTTGTGTATGGGGTTAGACAGTGATCCAGTTTCATTCTCTTACATGCAGCTGTCCAGTTTTGCCAACACCAGCTATTGAAGAGGCTGTCATTTCCCCATTGTATATCCATGACTCCTTTATTGTATATTAATTGACCATATATGTTTGGGTTAATATCTGGACTCTCTATTGTGTTCCACTGGCCTTTGGGTCTGTTGTTGTGCCAGTACCAAATTGTCTTGATTACTATGGCTTTGTAGTAGAGCTTGAAGTTGGGGACCGAGATCCCCTCTGCTTTATTCTTCCTTCTCAGGATTGCTTTGGCTATTCGGGGTCTTTTGTGGTTCCATATGAATTTTAGAACTATTTGTTCCAGTTCATTGAAGAATGCTGTTGGTATTTTGATAGGGATTGTATTGAATCTGTAGATTGCTTTAGGCAGGATGGCCATTTTGACAATATTAATTCTTCCTACCCAAGAGCATGGGATTAGTTTCCATTTCTTAATGTCCTCTTTAATTTCTCTTAAGAGTGTCTTGTAGTTTTCAGGGTATAGGTCTTTAACTTCCTGGGTTAAGTCTATTACTAGGTATTTTATTCTTTTTGATGCAATTGTGAATGGAATTGTTTTCCTGATTTCTCTTTCTTCTAGTTCATCGTTAGTGTATAGGAAAGCAACATATTTATCTGTATTAATTTTGTATTCTGCTACTTTGCTGAATTCAGATATTAGTTCTAGTAATTTTGGAGTGGAGTCTTCAGGGGTTTTATGTACAATATTACATCATCTGTAAATAGTGAGAGCTTGATTTCTTCCTTACTAATGTTGCTGCCCTTTATTTCTTTATTTTGTCTAATGCTGTGGCTAGGACCTCCAGTACTATGTTGAATAAAAGTGGGGAGAGTGGGCATACCTGTCTTGTTCCCAATCTCAGGTGAAAAGCTTTCAGCTTCTTGCTGTTAAGTATAATGTTGGCTGTGGGTTTGTCATATATGGTCTTTATTATGTTGAGGTACTTGCCCTCTGTATCTATTTTGTTGAGAGTTTTTATCATGAATAGTTGTTGAATTTTATCAAATGTTTTTCATCATCTATGGAGTTGATCATGTGTTTTTTTTCCTTCTTTTTGTTGATGTGGTGGATGATGTTGATGGATTTTCGAATGTTGTACCATCCTTGCATCCCTGGGATGAATCCCAGTTGGTCATGGTTTATGATCTTTTTGATGTATTTTTGAATTCGGTTTGCTAATATTTTGTTGAGTATTTTTGCATCTACGTTCATCAGGAATATTGGTCTGTAGTTTTCTTTTTTGGTGGGGTCTTTGCCTAGTTTTGGTATTAGGGTGATGTTGGCTTCATAGAATGAGTTTGGGAGTATTCCCTCCTCTTCTATTTTTTGGAAAACTTTAAGGAGACTGGGTATTATGTTTTCTCTGTATGTCTAATAAAATTCCGAGGTAAATCCATCTGGCCCGGGGGTTTGGTTCTTTGGTAGTTTTTTGATTACCGCTTCAATTTCGTTGCTGGTAATTGGTCTCTTTAGATTTTCTGTTTCTTCCTTGGTCAGGCTTGGAAGGTTGTATTTTTCTAGAAGTTGTCCATTTCTTCTCGGTTATCCATTTTGCTAGCATATAATTTTTCTTAGTATTCTTTAATAATTCTTTTTATTTCTGTGGTGTCTGTAGTGATTTTACCTTTCTCATTTCTGATTCTGCTTATGTGTGTATATTCTTTTCCTCTTAATAAGGCTGGCTAGGGTTTATCTATTTTGTTTATTTTCTCAAAGAACCAGCTCTTGGTTTCATTGAATTTTTCTATTGTTTTGTTTTTCTCTATTTTATTTATTTCTTCTCTGATCTTTATTATGTCCCTCCTTTTGCTGACTTTTGGCCTTATTTGTTCTTCATTTTCCAGTTTCAATAATTGTGACTTTAGACTATTTATTTGAGATTGTTCTTACTTCTTTAAATAGGCCTGGATTGCTATACACTTTTCTCTTAGCACTGCCTTCGCTGCATCTTACAGTATTTGGGGTGTTGTTTTGTTTTTTTCATTTGTCTCCATACATTGCTTGATCTCTGTTTTAATTTGGTCATTGATCCTTTGATTATTTAGGAGCATGTTGTTAAGCCTCCATGTGTTTGTGAGCCTTTTTGTTTTCTTTGTACAATTTATTTCTAGTTTTATCTTTGTGATCTAAGAAGTTGGTTGGTAGAATTTCAATATTTTTGAATTTACTGAGGCTCTTTTTGTGTACTAGTTTTGGTCTATTCTGGAAAATATTCCATGTGCACTTGAGAAAAATGTGTATCCCTCTGCTTTTGCATGTAGAGCTCTGTAGATATCTATTAGGTTCTTCTGTTCTAGTGTGTTGTTCAGTGCTTGTCTCCTTATTTTCTGTCTGGTTGATCTGTCCTTTGGAGTGAGTGGTGTGTTGACATCTCCTAAAATGAATGCATTGCATTCTATTTCCTCCTTTAATTCTGTTAGTATTTGTTTCACATATGTTGGTGCTCCTGTGTTGGGTGCATAGATATTTATAATATTTATATCCTCTTGTTAGACTGTCCCCTTTATCATTATGTTTGTCTTTATCTCTTGTTACTTGCTTTGTTTTGGAGTCTATTTTGTCTGATACAAATACTGCAACACCTGCTTTTTTCTCTCTTTTGTTTGCATGAAATTTATTTTTCCATCCCTTCACTTTTGGTCTGTGTATGTCTTTGGGTTTGAGGTGAGTCTCTTGTAAGCAGCATATAGATGGGTCTTGCTTTTTTATCTACTCTATTACTTTGTGTCTTTTGATTGGTGCATTCAGTCCATTTACATTTAGGGTGATTATCAATAGATATGTACTTATTGTCATTGCAGGCTTTGGATTGTGGTTACCACATGCTCAAGGGGAGCTTCTTTACTATCTAACAGTCTAACTTTATCTCATTTATTATGCTATTATAAACCTAGTCTGATGATTCTTTATATTTCTCCATTATTCTTCCTCCTCAACTCTTTATTGTTAGGTGTTTTAATCTGTACTTTTTTCTGTTTCCCTTGACTACTTTTGTAAATAGCTGATTTTATTTTTTGCCTTTAGTTAGTATTTGGTTGGTCTGCTTTCTTTGCTGTTATTTTATTTTCTCTAGTGACATCTATTTAGTCTTAGGAGTGCTCCCATCTAGAGCAGTCCCTTTAAAATGCCCTGTAGAGGTGGTTTGTGGGAGGCAAATTCCCTCAACTTTTGCTTGTCTGGAAATTGTTTAATCCCTCCTTCAAATTTAAATGATAATCTAGCTGGATACAGTATTCTTGGTTCAGGGCCCTTCTGTTTCATTGCATCAAATATATCATGCCATTCTCTTCAAGCCTGAAAGATTTCTGTTAAGAAATCTGATGATAACCTGATGGGTTTTCCTTTAAAGGTGACCTTTTCTCTCTCTCTCTGGCTGCCTTCAATTCCCTGGCCTTGTCTTTGATCTTTGCCATTTTAATTATTATATGTCTTGGTGTTGTCCTCCTTGGGTCCCTTGTGTTGGGAAATCTGTGGGCTTCCATGGTCTGAGAGACTGTTTCCACCCCCAGCATGGGGGAGTTTTCAGCAATTATTTCTTCAAAGACAGTTTCTGTCCCTTTTTCTTTCTCTTCTTCTGGTACCCCTATAATGTGAATGTTGTTCCATTTGGACAGTAACACAGTTCCCTTAATATTCTTTCATCCCTAGAGATCCTTATATCTCTCTCTGCCTCAGCTTCTCTGTATCCTGTTCTCTGATTTCTATTCCATTAACAATCTCTTGTACCTCATCCAGTCTGCTCTTAAGTCTTTCTATTGATTGTTTCATATCTGTGACCTCCCTCAGGACTTCGTCCCTTAGCTCTTGCATATTCTCTGCAGCTCCATCAGCATGGTTATGACTTTTATTTTGAATTCTTTTTCAGGAAGATTGGTTATATCTATCTCACCAGGCCCTCTCTCTGACACTATTTGAGTTATTTTGGGCTGGACCAGGTTCTTCTGCCTTTTCATGGCAATAGAAGTGATTGCTGGCAATGGCATGTGTGTCAGCTGGGAGAACAAAGTCCCTTCCTGCTTGCTGGTGCCAGGTACCTGCACACAGGGAATAGGCTCTGGATTAATCTCCTGAGCTGCTGTGGGCAGGGTGGCCCTCTGGATAGCCTAGGCTACTGAGGGGGATCCCAATCAAGTGGCTTGTATTCACCTGCATGAATAGTGCCCCTTCTTCCTTTTTGGACCTTGTTCCAGCTTCCTCTGCCTGTGTGGGGCAGCTGTGTGTAGGCAGCAGCCTGTGGGTCTGGCCCAGTTAGCTGCGTGCTGGCAGAAGTCTCTGTATGTTTGCTGTGGGTGGGGCTGCTCCCCGGATGGTCTACAGTGTTCATGAGTCAGCTGGTTTGCTTGCAGTGCTGGAGGTGGGGAATGAATGGCAGGCTACTTATCACTGTGAGGGGCTTCGGAGTTGCATTGCCCCTCAAGGGATTAGGGCACCTAAAGTTCCTTAAGATTCCAAACTGCTGGGCAGAGTGTGCTGCAATGATTTTGTCTGCCTGTTAAACCCTTGACCCTTTAAAACTTTTAAAGTGCCCACTTTTCTTTTGCTCTAGGGTAGCTGGCTGTGGGGACCTGCTCACTGTCTCTATCTCGGATTTTACTTTTCTGTTTCTCTAATATCCAGTACACCATGTGATGTGTGTCTGTGCTCCCGGTGCAGATTACTAGGGCTGGTTACTTAGCAGTCCTGTGCTTCCACTCCCTCCCCACTCTGATTCTTTTCCTCCCCCGGGTGAGCTGGGGTGGGGGGAGTACTCAGGTCCTGCCGGGTCACGGCTTTGTATCTTATCCTTTTTGTGAGATGCTGAGTTGGCAGATGTAGCCTGGCTGGTGTACTGTATCTTTTGGTCTCTCTCGTAGAAATAGTTGTATTTGCTGTATTTTCAAAATATGTATATAGTTTGGAGAGGAGATTTCCGCCACCCTACTCACGCTGCCATCTTGAGCACCCCCCTCTAATTGTCCATTCTTAAACCAGCCTCCTATCTATAGACTTCCACTTGAGAGATATTTACACATGTATCTCATTTTGTGCAGAGATCTTGGAGTTTCTTTGTAGTAGCAATTAAACCTACCTAATAAAAAACAAAACAAAACAGTACTTCAATGCTTAATACAAACAAACATTACCCCAATATAAAAGCAGAGTTTATCAAGATCCAGAAATTCACTCCTCAAGGTTGTGAACTAGCACTCAGATTCAAATTGTAGAGCAAGTCTTAACTGAAGATATGATTAGTGCTTAAAAACCCTTCCAAGATTCATCAAACTAGAGTTCCATTTTTGGCTCCATTATTATGATTATCTGTGTGATCTTTAACCACTCTAAACCTCAAATTCCTATCTCTACTTTTATAAGATTATGAAGATTAATTAAATAAGCAATGAGAATAGTATTTCCAATAAATATAGAAATTACCTATTAATCATAATTATTCAATGTTAGTAGTATACTTTTTCTCTGCCTCTTCCATTACTCTTATTCTCAAGTATTCCAAATCTACATTTGTCTGCACCCCCTTTTTGTAGATTCACAAATACAGTTGCTAATATTTCTAAATAGCCCCACTATACTTTTAAATGGAATTATCCCTTACCCATATATCCATTTATTTTATAAAGTAAAACAAAAACACAGAACATACTATTTGATAACTCAGTATGAAATACAAAAATGTATTTTATTAATTTGAAATGCACAGAAATGACAGAAAAGTTCAATTAGTATGGAGAAATGTCAGAAAAGAAAGATTAAAGTAGAGGGCAATAAAAAAATGTGACTAGCAATGAACTATCAATAAACATATGGATCTCTTAATAAAACATGAACAGTGACTCAGTCAAAACACCCAGGAAATACACAAGATGTAAATTCTATTTGTCAGTGTAAGAAAGATATTGTCCATGAGAAAAATACAGATTTAAAGTTAGGAAATTAAGGGTTTCTTTTTAAGTGAATGATTGTTCAAATATATTTTTAGGAATATAGACATGGGAGGATCCTAAATGAATTCCATATGAGAAATTAAACAGCCAAATCTATTAAAGTCAATGTGTTTTGAATATATTTATTTAGGTGAAAACTGGATTCTATGAATACTGATACAGGGAAGGAAAATAATAAAATGCATATATATTTTATGTCAATGAGATTTTGGAGAACGTCTTTGAAAAACCTGTAATTTTAATGGGGGCATTGGGTTAAAAATGCATTTGGATTCTGAAGAACAAGACTGGAATTGACTTAAGGTGTTTCCCTGTAGAGACAGCATGTTCTTCCACAAATTTGTACACACCATCTGTGACAAACACACAAGTACCTAGTAACTGTGAGAGGTTAACTAAGCTCTCTTGGTCTACATCATTTTCCTCTAAATTGCTGCTCTAGATGTTTGTTTATAACCATCAGAACATGTAAGCTCATTATTTTCTTTTTTTTTTGTTTTGTTTGTTTTCTTATTTGTCTAACACTGAAGATAAATCTTAAGATCTAAATCAGTTCTAGTTTGAGCAGAATGTAGCTATCATTATCAAAAACATTTATTATTTTTCCATTGGTTATATGAAGTGGTGTAAAGTAAATTAAACTGACTCAATACCTTTGCCTCTATATCTGGTAAAAATGGAAATATTCTTCCTACATGCAAAGCTAATCCCACCCTCTTTACACTGTATCCTATCACCTCCTTCGAAGACTTGGACTAAATCTTTCTCATCATTTTTTAACCATGCCCCAAGTTTTGAGGGGAAAAATATCTTCCTTAAACCCACATGCCTGTTGTAAATACAGATGGTCCCGACTTACGATATTTCGACTTACAATTTTCAATTTCACCATGGTGTAAAAGCGATACCTATTGGTAGAATCCATACTTTGAATTTTGGATTCTGGTATTTTCTTGGACTACTGATAAGTCATGTGATATTCTTCCACGGTGCTGGGCGGTGGTGGTGGCCAGCAGCAGCTCCTGGTGAGACAGGCCATCACCATGGTAAACAAGAGATATAACCATTCTGTACCTATACAACCTTTGTTTCTGTTTTTGTTTTTACTTTCAGTACAGTGTTCAATAAATTACATGATAGTTAATATTTTATTATAAAACAGGCTGTGTGTTAGATGATTTTGCCCAACTGTAGGCTAATGTAAGGTTTCTGAGCACTTTAAGGTAGGCTAGACTAAGCTAGGATGTTGAATAGTTTAGATGTACTAAACGAATTTTCAATTTATGATGGGCTTATTGGCACATAACCCTATTGTAAGTTGAAGAATACCTTTAATTGTCTCTTTCATTCCCACTAAGTCTTGTTTCCAATTTTTCTTCTATTCAGTTCTCAGATTCTTGCTCAATCTGGTGTCTACATTTTAGTGTTTACTGAAATCTGCTTAAAGTTGTGAATGCTTGCTTTGTAGAAAAACTGACTTTCAGTTGTTTTGTTTTGTTTTGATTTGACACTATGACTACTTTTTCCTTCACATACTTTTTTGCCTTGAGATTTGGAATAACACATTCCCACATGTTCCCCTACATATTTAGAAAGTTCTTCTCCATCTCTTTCATGGCTCTTTCCTCTGCTCAATTCTTCTCTCTTGGTGTTCTCCAGTTTTCAACATCCACCATCATGTATTCTAATGACACATTCCTCTTGGTGAAAACATCGATTTCTATAACTTCACTCATGAATTATATGCTCAAGACTGTCAAATTTTTTAATCTGCTGAGAGTTTTGTTCTGCAATCATATTTACACATTTCAATCTGTAATAGAAATTTTGATTTGGACATCCTCTGAGAAACTTTTTAATCAATGTGTCCTCAAATCAATTATCTCCCCTTTATCACACACAAAAAAATCGCCTTTTTCTTGTTTAAGGCCAAAGAACCTTGTGTACTAGCCAAAATCTAAAGCCAGAAATCTAATTTTCAGTTGCAATATTTTCCTTCTCTTTCATCCCTGTGTCCAGGCAATGATCGAAGTGTTCCCCATTCTTGTTTCCTTTGACTCTTACTTCATATGGAAGTCATGTCTCACCAGATTAATTTCACAGCCTTTTACTTGATCTTTCTTTTTCTGTATTTGTCTTTTCTCCATTTTCCATATTGCTGTCAAAATAGTCTTTCTTCCAACATGATCTTAACATTCCCTTTCATAGCTCTTCATTGATGGGAGGATCAATAATAATCTTTAGGAAGATTCCAAATAAACTTTAGGAAGAGCACATTACCAAAGATATCATACAAGTAACCATGTTGAACCAATATACAGATTATTTTACATGAAAACTTGACAAGCAGATAGACATAAAATTTCCCTTATGATTCTGGAATGTATCTTGTCTCACTCTAGCATCTTGTATCAAACTTGTAGACATATAGGTTTAATGTAATACAATGGGAACTGGGTTGGAAGCACAAAGAACTCAGTTCAAGCTCTATTCATGTTCCTATTTTAAAGCACTGCTATACAGACAGACTAAGGTAAAAGTACTTTTACCTCTGTATAAATAATTTCAAATATTAATACCCTTTTTTCATATCACTGTTCTCTGCCCTTTTTCACTAACTTATTTTGGTCATGATTTTCAATTTTGCTTCTTCTAACCCTACTATTTGCTGTAATTAAAACCTGATTCCTTCCCTGAATCTTCAAATAATCTTTATCAAAATCACTGTTGGAGATTCCTTAAGACTTCCTAGAATATAACAACAGCTGTTTCACATTTTCTCCCTTGTCAATCTCCTGCATTTGTGTTAGCAAACTGATAAATTCTTTTAACCATTCAGAGTTCTAAACCATATAGTTACTTAATGCCTGTGCACACCCCTTCTTTCTTGCCACATTAGGAACTAACATTACATATCAAACTTATATAAGGGATCTTTAATTCATGTATAACACCTGTTTCTCTCAAGTCATTATTCACTTTACATTTGCCCTGATCCAATTTTTGCTCTGGAATCAGTTGTCATATTGTATGACACCAAATACGTGTTCCTAAATGAAAGAAGTCAAATCAAGATATACACTGAGCCCTGTCATGTGCTCTGGTGGTGGTGTGTGCTGCACCTGACATAAGAGATAAGTGAGTCAGGGCTATCACAAAGATAGTATACCAACAAAGATAATACAGATATTTTAAGGAAATCGACACTAACTTAGGTAAAGTTGGATGTAGTTTAGGGAGAAGGTTGGTGGCAGGATAAATGAAAGGGCAGATTGTATTGCAGAGAATATAAAACAAGGAAGAAATGAAGTTTTTCTATTTCATTTGTTGCTGTGTGTGTGTGTGTCTGTGTGTGTGTGTTCATTTCTTTATCTCAGTGATTAGAAGAATACCTAGCAGAGTGAGCACCGATTGTTTTTTCTTTTCATAAATTGTTTCCCTTGGTGGCAAAAGACAAGGCTTCGAAGGCGATCTGAAGTTTGAAAAGATAACCATAATTTTAATAAACAGTTATAGAAAATTATAGGTTTATTAGAAACTGATAATTATGGGCCCTCTCCTACCAAGCTCTCTATGAAAGAAAAGCAATAATGAATTAGAGAAGTCCTTTTTTTCCTGTTTTGTGGGAGTATGGATGTTGGAGAAGTCAGAAATATAGTTTGGTTACATATTCCACGAGATTTTGAATGCAGATTAAAGAATCTCTACCTGTTTGGGCAGCAATAGAAAACACTAATGATTTTGGAGTGAAGTAAGATTATGGGTTGAATTATATTCTCAAATGATAATTATGCAAGTGATCTAAATGCTTATTTGAAGGAGGAATATATAGGGGAAGAGACCATTAATGAAACAGGTCAAAATGTGATTCTTCCTATTTCAGAGGTGGTTCAGGCTAAAAAGGTCAATACTAAAATATAGATGCAAACACCCTTACATACTAAATCAAGTTGCTGAGCCACCTATGCAGGATATGCTAAGAGAGTATGAAAAGTGGTTCTTCTATCATTATCTTTCACTCTCTATCAGGCAATATGTGAAAGGTTCTACTCAGAAAGGCAGACAAGAGCCAAGCACCTTCCTGCCTAGCCAGGAAGAGTGAGTGGTGGCCACCTGGGCTTTGGTATCTCTGGGATGTCCTGTGGAATTTCTCTCTTTGAATCTATACCGTATACAATATTTGAGCTACCTAATGAAACCTTAGTTCTACTCATTATTGAATGAGTTATATTCCACAATGGTGAGATCAAATTTAATCTTTCTTAGTTATGAGAATCAGACTTTAAGGAGGTATGTTCAAATTGAAATGTATACAAGGAAAATAAATGGTTCTGAAAACTGTTGGAAGCTGAACTTGCTAGCTTGAAGATGAAATGGCTCAAGATGGGAGGAATGGTAGAATATGTTGGTTGCTTTTAATTATTTGAAAGGCTCAAGTGTGGATGGGATCAGATACAATGGTCCCCACAGATAGTAGATCTCATAAACTAGAAGACTAATAATTTCCATTTAAGACAGGGATGTACTTTTACAGTTGTCTGCCTCAGAAAGTGCTAGACTCCTATCATTGACGATCTCAAAGCATAGCCTGACAAAACAGGCATTTGCAGAGGAATTACACATCAGAAAATTAATATCCTTTAAGATCTCATCTCAGCCTGATATATTATAAACAGTACTTGTGGTTAACTTCTGAAAATGAGGTCTGAACATCTAAGAGGAAGTTATATTCTTATCATGTAAATGTCCTGCTCATTCATCGGTGACAAATTATGAAACCAGTTTATTTGCATTACTTGTGAATAAAATTTCTTTAGGTTAACATCGTTAATTTTTTCAGCATTGCTGTAAATCTTCATCTCAGAGGGGTTCCATTACCTTGGTAGAATTTGTATTTCATTTAGCTCTACCACATGGTGAAATCTGTAGTTTCATAATTTATCAGATGTGAGCCAGCCAATGGATCTTTTGAACTTTCCATTTTGCGTTCGCTTGACTGCTTTCAGCCTTTGTTCTGTATCATGAAAAGGGTCTTAACATGTGGAAGAAATCATCAAAAACTTGAATAAGATTTGATTCTGGACATATAAACTCGAACAAATTCTCAACAATGACAGGACTATCAAAGGAGTATGGCATCCCTCTGGGCAGCTTGTCCTGGACAGCCCCCCAGCTGACTGATTGCAGGCAAGTGAACGGACGCCAGCGTAAGGAAGCAGTTTCTGACCAGTCACTCTCCACAGGGCAGTAAGCCAAGGGTCCAGATGTAATGGCCGCTGCGGTTGTCTCGCTGAAAAAAGTGTGTCAACCAAGTAACTGGGACCTGCAACTATACTATTCCCTCTAGGCACACTGTGTTTTTCATTTTATTTCCGGGGAAAAATTAGGATCCAACAGCCCAAAGAGTTACACGACATGAGGAAAACATTGGGAATTCAAAAGTGCACTGACCTACCACTTAACATCTCTTAGCTTGAAACAGTATGTGAAGCCCTTGCTAGTGTTCAGTGTATTTGGCTAGAATGCATGACACTCTCTTACTGTTTTGGAGGTCATGTTTCTTCTCCTGTGGGCTTAGTAGCATTAGCTGACCTAACTTCATGCTTAATGATATGCAAAGATATGCCTAATTCTTCTGACCCCATCAGAATAATAAATCCTCTTGCTGTATATGATGTTAACACAATCAGGGTTCAATCTTCACAAGTAAGATTGAAGACAGTGATTTATTGTAAGTTTGTTAGAATATGTTGTACCTCTTGTGAGCTACTTAGAAAGCTCTGGTGATAAGCTTCCAAATGCTTAATATTGAACAGACACCAAATTGTGCCTGGAGATTTATTCTAGAGTACTATTCTATAAAAACACATCCAAGAAGATATGAACTAATTCCTATGTCTTAATAAGGATGGTTAATTTATCCTCTTTTTGGAGAAATAGGTTCAAATTCAATAAATTTTCAGAATTTTACATTTAAAATATATATGTATATACCTATAGAATTTACATGTAATTTTATAAATATTTTTACCTTACATAAACAAATTTTTTTGTTTTTTAAATGATTTCATAATAAGAATTTTTTTGTCAATGATTTAAATCCTGTTGAGTTATTATATTTATCTGTATTTCAATAGTTTATAAATGTTTAAAAAGGCAACTATCTGGAAGATGCCTCATAGGAACTCAATGAGATACCCAATATTGATTTTTTTCTATTTTTAAATTATTTTAGACTATACTTAGAAAGTCTATATTATTAGCATCCACAATTAATGTCTATTATGTAGAGGACAAAAGAGCATAATACCTATTATTTCTCATCAAAACTTGATATTTTAACAAATAAATTTTTATTTAAATTTATTTTTACTTATTTATTTTGTTTTTTAAATTTTTAAAAATTTCAAATAGGGACTCTCTGCTGACTCTCTAATATCTGTTAATTTCTCCAAGGATAAAACCTAAACCCTTTAAAAAATCTTGCTTGATGTGCGCAAGGACTAAGGATCTATTTCATAGAAGCAATCCTATCTCTGTGTACTCTTTTGCTTTTAATTCATTCTCTTCCTGACATTTCCCAGGAGTGGGACCTGGGTTAAAAAATATTTAATTAAACCCAACGCCTAATACATGAATGCCATTTTGTAAACTTTCCAAGGAGCAGAAACTATACATGCAATTTTTTCTTAATCTTATTTGACCACAGACACCTTTCATTGTGGAACATTTCACTGTCATAACACCTAAAGGAATACACTTGGCAATACGCTTTAACTGCACTTAGGGCTTTTACTTTTAACTGTGCACTGCCATGCCTCTCTTTGTGTGCATGGAAAACCTTCTCTGCTTTTCACTTATTGGTAAAACTTTTCTATCCTTTAAGACTCATTTCCATTCTCACTTCTTTTTCATACATTCCTCTAACTTCTGCAGACCCTGCTATTTCATTAATCTCAGTTTATATTGCACAGCTATTTGTTTTCTTTCCTATTTTAGTGGTTTTCATATTATCTCACCTTTGCCATATTTCACATGTACCAAAATTTTAATCCTCAAAGAAAAACACATGGTTGATATGATTAATATGTGATGTTTCATTCTACTCAGAATTATGCTACCAGAAGTAGGTCTTTTAGAGATTTCAAAAATATTTTTATCATGAGACACTGGTGCATGCATATGAATGAAAATATAAGTAAAATAGAGAGGGTAAAATGTTTCTAAAACTATTCCAAATTCTAACTTCAACTTGTTAAATTACTTTTCAACTGAAGGTTGTCACCATTTGCTATACAGTATCATTCTCTATCGTCAAGAGCATTGGTAATTTATTAATAGAGCTCTTCAGTACTGAGAGGATTTTTTCCAAGCCACAGCCTCCTATTCTATAATTTTTGCTGTTGTGTTTCCTTGAGAATACAGCAGGGCTTCACATAGAAAAACAATGACAATTAACAGCTTGATAAACTGACATTGAAATACACTGTTACTTGCGAGACATGTCCTAGTTTTAGAGATGTTGCAATGTGAAAAATATGCACCTTATAACTGATGAATTGTGGTATTTTTTCCATTTCTCCGGTAAGCAACGTATCTCTTGAGAGCAGGATCTTATCATCTTTAGAAACATTCACCCGAACTCTCAATTCCCACCTACAGACACACACACCCACACGCACACATACGCACACACACACAATTTTTTGACAATTTTGCAAATAAATATGCTTTAAATTTATATTATATCTATAGTAACCAAACAAACTGTAATCGCTTCCTGGAAATTTCTAAGCATAGTGACAGAATTTTTCTTTCTGCATAGTTTATACACACTCAGAAAAAACTACCAATTTATGGGAACATCCTTCCATATGCATTTTTAAGACAAATGGAATATTCCTCTTGATGAGTAAGTCTGTTTGTGCAGACAGATGGAGTGTTGAATAAAATAGCTAAGCAGTCCTAAATACTAACAGAAAATGTCGACTTAATTTTTTTTTAATCTCACTTTGCTCATGTAGTTCAGCAATCTCCTAACTTGATGTATTTTATGATAACTTAACATGTTGTTAAAATCTGTCTGAGGTTATTTCCAAATTCTAAACAGAAAGCACACTTAATACATCCAGAGTAGATGCTTTTATCTTGAAGGAATCACTGCTTCCCAGAAAGCCACAAGAGCTCTTATGGGTCAAAGTATCAAAATCCATACATTTGGAATTGGCTAAAAATACTATTCATAATCATTTATTACTGTTGTAAAATATTTAAGATAACATTTTAAGTGTTATATTAAATTTAGAACATTTAAAGTAACTTTTAGGAACATTTAAAGTAACTTTTAGGAAACATTCAGTTTGAGATGAGAAATAAATTATTTTAAAGGCACAACCTTGTCTTGTAATTCTTAGCACTCAGTTTAGTGCTGTTGGACAAGCACACCCTATGACTCACTGAATTTAACATAAACACATGTCACAGCGGTGTTAAAATAAGCCAGTTCTATTTATAAGGGTGTGTGAGTGAAGATGAGTAAGTATTCTCTCATTAGCAAACAGTTCCTCTGAAAGTAAAAACAAGAAATAACAAGACAAATAAAAACAATAGGTTAAATATTGTAGTCTACTGAATCACACTAAACACTTCGACTGGAAGGAATTACATGTCCAAATGTAACAAGAGCATGATTTGGAATCTAAATAGAGACTAGTTTTAATGAAGGTTTTCACATAGTGACATCTTGCTCCAGAGCCAAAGTGTAAAAAATTAGTTTGCTGTAGTCTGGGCAGGGTCATGATTGCCAAAGTGTGTGTGTGTGTGTGTGTGTGTGTGTGTGTGTGTGTGTGTGTGTATGTGCATGCACACACACGCATGCACACATACGTGTGAACATACCAGAACTGAGTAAACCCCAAAAGAACACTTTTCCAAAAATTTAACATATAAAAAATAGAAGCATCCAAGTTAATGTCAGGGTCTCCAAAACATATAACATAAGCCTTATTTTAAGTAATGGAATACTTAATACTTAACAGTTTGGCAAAGTGTCCTTTTTCTTTCTTGTAGTGAACACTGAAATAATTTAAATTGATTGTTTCATTTCTGATATTGACTGGCTGGTACAGCAATACATAGTGCAGTGAGGAGATTTTGGAAGTAGTCTTAATTATCTTGTATTTATTATATGTATTATAAACATATGTATTAAGTAAACTTATGTGTGTTAATATTTATGTATAACTAAATACTGAAACAATCCTAATTTCTGTATCATTCTTCTAAGGTTGAGTAACTGAAACAAATGTTTTAAACATGGAGAAGTTGCATTTAAATAGACCAATATTTTATCCTGACAATGCATCCCTATATTCTATAGGTAGGCACCATAAGATTTAACTTAAATGTTTGATGTATTTAACTTAAATATTTGAATCATGTAAATAAAAATGATGCTGAAGGATAGTATAAATCTTGATTCTTTTCTGTATTTCTATTATTATATCTTTTAAGTATGGAAGAAACATGAAAGTATGGTCCTTATATTTTTTTAAATTGCAGAAATCATTATTTTTTTAATGAAACAGAGCTACTGCAACACATAAATTCAAGACTACCTTGGATTAATACCCCCTAGGGAGATGTTTTTATCTGTCTGGTAATCACTGCATACCAAAAGCCACAAGAGCTGTCAGGAGAGATTATGTGTATCATCCTCACAAAGAAATGAGTCTTTGGGTATGGCAGTCTGACACTTTGTTTGATAAGAGTATTCACCTAGTATGAAAAGATGAGATATATTTTAACTGTATCTCTCTGTTTGCTCTCTGAGCAAAGGGCCAAACAATGTCAAGAGAGGTGGAAAGATAAGTTAAATGACAATTGAAGAAGAGAAAATTCTTTAAAATTCATCTAGGAGGCCAGTGTTATAATAACACTAAAAACAAATTAGAATAGAAGAAAACTATAGAACCATACCCTGAGTGTTAGAAAATCAAATCTGGTGGTGTATAAAAGGGATAATTCATCTGACCAAAGCCCTGTAAACCCAGGGTGGGTTTATCTCAGTCGGCAAGGTGGATTTAACATCCGAAAAAAAGAAATGCCAGGCATTGTAAGACAGACATGACTTTTGAGAATTTGACAATATTAGCAGACTAAAAAAAAATTAGTTTTTAAAAATATCATCTCAATAGTTGCAGAAAATGCACTTGTCAAAATTCAGCAACTATATACATTTCAAAAAATTTTCAGAAAATTTGGAAGAGAAGGGCCTTAGTCTTTTTTTTTTTTTTTGAGAGGGCATCTCTCATATTTATTGATCAAATGGTTGTTAACAACAATAAAATTCTGGATAGGGGACTCAATGTTCAATGCACAATCATTAATACACCCCAAGCCTAATTATTGTCAGTCTCCAATCTTCTGAAGCATAACGAACAAGTTCTTACATGGAGAACAAATTCTTACATAGTGAATAAGTTACATGGTGAACAGAACAAGGGCAGTCATCACAGAAACTTTCGGTTTTGATCATGCATTATGAACTATAAACAGTCAGTTCAAATATGAATATTCGTTTGATTTTTATACTTGATTTATATGTGGATCCCACATTTCTCTCTTTATTATTATTATTTTTAATAAAATGCTGCACTGGTAGGTAGATGCAATATAAAGGTAGAAAACATAGTTTAGTGTTGTAAGAGAGCAAATGTAGATGATCAGGTGTGTGCCTGTAGACTATGTGCTAATCCGAGCTAGACAAGGGCAATAAAACATCCACGGATGCAGACGATTTCTCTCTGAACAGGGGGAGTGAGGTGCTAAGCCTCACCTCTGTTGATCCCCAATCTCTCACCTGATGGGCCCCCTTCGACTGTGCCTGTCTTAGGTTGTTCCTCCCTTGAGGAATCTTGCCCGTCTCTGGCTAACCAGACATCTTCCGGGGCCAAACAGGGAAATGTAAAGTTGGTAAGTGAGAGAGAAGCCTTATTGTTTGAAAAGGTTAGCTTTTTACTTCTTTGCATATTTATGCCCTGTGGCTTCTATGCCCAGCATTTGTCTTGAGGTATCTTTACCACTTGGAGGAATTATGATACTTGGTAAATTCGATATGAGGCACGAATTCTACTTAAGGGTTATAATTAGGAAGGAAGAAGAAAAGCTATAGAAGTAGCAGGCGGAAGAAAACATGGGAAGATTGATTATTTCTTTGACATATCTTCTTCTAGAGTAACTTCAGCATGTATAGGTTTTAAACTACTAATTAAATTGAGCACACACATTAGCATAATAGGAGTACAGTTATATAACGAAAGCAGATCTATAATTACCAGCCATCTCCAGTGAAACCAAGGAAACCAGTTAAGCACCTTAGGCATTTGTGAAAACTTATCTTTGATATGGTGGATATTGTCCAACTGAACTTGAACAGTCTGAGAGAAATCAGACAAATTAAAACAACACATTCCTGGGGATTGTTCAGATCCCATATGTTCTTTTAAGAATAGATAGTCTGCAGTTGTAAGATTTTGGAGTGCTACAACTTGCACTTGTCCTAATTCTTGGTTGAGTTCCAACAGTATAGATGCAGTCAAATTTGTTGTTTTACTGTATGCACAGGCCAGCTTAGATATCTCCTTCTTCATTCCCATGGCAAGTCCAGGAACTGGTGGGATGAATGCAGCTACAGCTGTAGCAGCGTCTGGATCTTTGTTGAGGTTTTTTGATGATCATCTTCTGGTATGACTCTTCCAGAGAGTGCTGATGTTGGAAGTTCTTCTTCATTTCATATCTTAGTTCATTTTCTGGGTATCCAAATTAGGCTTTGATCCTCTGTATAAACACAAACAGACCCTTTGCCTACACTTTGATATGCCCTTTATATCATTGTGTAGAACTCATTGGAGGTCACCACACAGGAACTGCTTTTTTTTTTTTTAAGAGAAAGGAGTATTATCAGAAAAATGTACTTCCATAGCTGATCATCTGACACCCTTTAAGTGATCAAAATTAAGGATATTTAAAGCATGCATTAATCATTGATTTACAGTTAGTTTTATCCTATCAGGGAGTAATCCCCCTTTTCTTTCTTTCTTTTTTCTTTTGTTATCATTAATCTACACTTACATGTCAAATTTTATGTTTACTAGGCTCTGCCCTATACCAGATCCCCCCTATAAACCCCTTTACAGTCACTGTCCATCAGTATAGCAAAATGTTGTAGAATCACTACTTGTCTTTTCTGTCTTGTACAGCCCTCCCCTTTCTCCCACCCCCCCATGCATGCTAATCTTAATACCCCTTCTTCCCACCCCTTATCCCTCCCTAACCACCCATCCTCCCCAGTCCCTTTCCCTTTGGTACCTGTTAGCCCATTCTTGGGTTCTGTGATTCTGTTGCTGTTTTGTTCCTTCAGTTTTTGCTTTGTTCTTATACTCCACAGGTGAGTGAAATCATTTGGTACTTGTCTTTCTCCGCCTGGCTTATTTCACTGAGCATAATACCCTCTAGCTCCATCCATGTTGTTGCAAATGGTAGGATTTGTTTTCTTCTTATGGCTGAGTAATATTCCATTGTGTATATGTACCACATCTTCTTTATCCATTCATCTACTGATGGACACTTAGGTTGCTTCCATATCTTGGCTATTGTAAATAGTGCTGCTATAAACATAGGGGTGCATATGTCTTTTTCAAACTGGGCTGCTGCATTCTTAGGGTAAATTCCTAGGAGTGGAATTCCTGAGTCAAATGGTATTTCTATTTTGAGTTTCTTGAGGAACCCCCATATTGCTTTCCACAATGGTTGAGCTAATTTACATTCCCACTAGCAGTGCAGGAGGGTTCCCCTTTCTCCACCTCCTCATCAACATTTGTAGTTGTTTGTCTTTTGCATGGCAGCCATCCTAACTGGTGTGAGGTGATATCTCATAGTAGTTTTAATTTGCATTTCTCTGATGATTAGTGACATGGAGCATCTTTTCATGTGCCTGTTGGCCATCTTAATTTCTTCTTTGCAGAAGTGTCTCTTCAGCTCCTCTGCCCATTTTTTAATTGGCTTATTTTATTTTTGTTTGTTGAGGAGCTCGGATATGTCATTTATGAATATATTCTCCCATGTAGGATGTCCTTTTGTTCTATTGATGGTGTCCTTTGCTGTACAGAAGCTATTTAGTTTTATAGAGTTGGACTTGTTCATTTTTGCTTTTGTTTCCCTTGCCCAGGGAGATATGCTCATGAAGAAGTTGCTCATATTTATGTCCAACAGATTTTGCCTATGTTTTTTCTAAGAGTTTTATTGTTTCATGACTTCATTTCAGGTCTTTGATCCATTTTGAGCTTACTTTTGTGTATGGAGTTAGACAATAATCCAGTTTCATTCTCTAACATGTAGCTATCTAGTTTTGCCAACTCCCATTGTTGAAGAGGTAGTCATTTCCCTATTGTATATACATTGCTCCATTAGTGTATATTAATTGGTGATATAAGGTTGGATTTTATATCTGGGCTCTCTAGTCTGTTCCATTGGTCTATGGGTCTGTTCTTGTGCCAGTACCAAATTGTCTTTATTACTATGGCTTTGTAGAAGAGCTTGAAGTCAGGGAGTGTAATTCCCCCCTCTTTATTCTTCCTTCTCAGGATTGCGTTGGCTATTTGGTGTCTTTTGTGGTTCCATATGAATTTTAGAATGATTTGTTCTAGTTCATTGAAGAATGCTGTTGGACACCAAATTTTGATAAGGATTGCATTGAATCTGTAGATTGCTTTAGGCAGGATGGCCATTTTGACAATATGAATTCTTCGTATCCATGAGCACAGGATGTGTTTCCATTTATTGGTATCTTCTTTAATTTCTCTCAAGGGTATATTGTAGTTTTCAGAGTATAAGTCTTTCATTTCCTTGGTTAGGTTTATTTCTAGGTATTTTATTCTTTTTGATGCAATTGTGAGTGGAATTGTTTTCCTGATTTCTCTTTCTGCTAGTTCACCATTCATGTATAGAAATGCAACAGATTTCTGTGTATTAATTTTGTATCCCACAACTTTACTGAATTCAGATATTAGATCTAGTAGTTTTGGAGTGTATTCTTTGGGTTTTTTTATGTACAATATAATGTCATCTGCAAACAAGGACAGTTTAAGTTCTTCCATACCAATCTAGATGCCTTTTATTTCTTTGTGTTGTCTGATTGCCATCACTAGGACCTCCAGTACTATGTTGAATAGAAGTGGGGAGAGTTGGGATCCTTGTCTTGTTCCTGATCTTACAGGAAAAGCTTTCAGCTTCTCGCTGTTAAGTTTAATGTTGGGTTTGTCATATATGGCCTTTACCATTTTGAGGTACTTGCCCTCTGTACCCATTTTGTTGAGTTTTTATCATGAATGCATGTTGAATTTTGTCAAGTGGTTTTTCTGCATCTATGGAGATGATCATATGGTTTTTGTCCTTCTTTTTGTTGTAGTGGATGATGTTGATTGATTTTCTAATGTTGTACCATCCTTGCATCCCTGGGATGAATACCACTTGATCATAATGGATGATTTTTTTGATGTACTTTTGAATTCGGTTTGCTAATATTTTGCTGAGTATTTTTGCACCTATGTTCATCCGGGATATTGGTCTGTAATTTTCATTTTTTGTGGTGTCTTTGTCTGGTTTAGGTATTAGAGTGATGTTGGCCTCATACAGTGAGTTTGGGTGTATTCCCTCCTCTCCTACTTTTTGGAAAACTTTAAGGAGGATGGGTATTAGGTCTTCACTAAATGTTTGATAAAATTCAGCATTTTAACTATCTCATCCAGGGACATGGTTCTTGTGAGTTTTTTGATTACCAGTTCAATTTCTTTGCTGGTAATTGGTCTATTCAGATTTTCTCTTTCTTTCTGGTCAGCCTTGGTAGTTTGTACTTTTCTAGAAAATTGTCCATTTCTTCTTGCTTATCCAGTTTGTTAGCATATAATTTTTCATAATATTCTCTCATAATTCTTTGTATTTCTGTAGTATCTGTAGTGATTTTTTCTTTCTCATTTCTGATTCTGTTTGTGTGTAGACTCTCTTTATTTTCTTGTTAAGTCTGGCTAGGGGTTTATCTATTTTGTTTATTTTCTCAAAGAACCAGCTCTTAGTTTCATTGATTCTTTCTATTGTTTTAATCTTCTCAATTTTATTTGTTTCTGCTTTCATCTTTATTATATCCCTCCTTCTACTGATTTTGGGCCTCCTTTTTTCTTCTTCTAGTTTCGTTAGTTGTGAGTTTAGACTGTTCATATGGGATTGTTCTTCCTTCCTGAGGTAGGCCTGTATTGCTACGTGCTTTCCTCTCAGCATGGCCTTTACTAAGTCTCCCAGATTTTGCAGTGTTGATTTATTGTTGCCATTTATCTCCATATATTGCTTGATCTCTGTTTTTATTTGGTCATTGATCCATTGATTATTTAGGAGCATGTTATTAAGCCTCCAATGTGTTTGTGGGCTTTTTCATTTTCTTTGTGTCTTTTATTTCTAGTTTCATGCCTTTGTAATCTGAGAAGCTGGTTGGTATAATTTCAATCTTCTGAATTTACTGAGGCTCTTTTTGCGGCCTAGTATATGATCTATTCTTGAAAATGTTCCATGTGTACTTGAGAAGAATGTGTATCCTGTTGCTTTTGGATGGAGTATTCTGTAGATGTCCGTTAGGTCCATTGTTTAGTGCCTCTGTCTCTTTATGTATTTTCTGTCTGGTTGATCTGTCCTTTGGAGTGAGTGGTATGTTGAAGTCTCCTAAAATGAATGCATTGCATTCTATTTCCTCCTTTAATTCTGTTCATATTCTTTTCACATATGTAGGTGATCCTGTGTTGGGTGCATAGATATTTATAGTAGTAAAATCCTCTTGTTGGACTGACCCCTTTATCATTATGTAATGTCCTTCTTTGTCTCTTGTGCCTTTCTTTGTTTTGAAGTCTATTTTGTCTAATACAAGTACTGCTTTTTTCTCCCTGTTAGTTGCATGAAATATTGTTTTTGTTTTTGTTTTTTTCAGTCTGTGTATATCTTTGAGTTTGAATTGAGTCTCTTGTAGGCAGCATATAGATGTCTCTTGTTTTTTTATCCATTCACTGACTCTACATTTTTTGATTGGTGCATTCAGTCATTTACATTTACATTTACATTTACATTAGGGCGTGTATGTATTACATTTACATACATGGGCTTAAAGATTTGTGGCTACCAAATTCAAGTGTAATTCCCGTACTATATAACAGTCTAATTTAACTCACTTCAATTGCTATTACAAACACAACCTAAAGATTTTTTTTCTCCTTTTTCTTCCTGCTCCATTCTTTGTATGTTATGAATCATATTCTCTACTCTTTGTGTATCCCTTGGGTGACATCTATTTAGAATGAGGAATACTTCCATCTATAGGAATCCCTCCAAAATGTACTATAGAGATGGTTTGTGTGAGATAAATTCTCTCAACTTTTGCTTATCTGAAAATTATTTAAACCCTCCTTCAAATTTAAATGATAATTTTACTGGGTACAGTATTCTTGGTTTGAGACCCTTCTGCTTCATTGCATCAAATATATCATGCCACTCCCTTCTGACTTGTAAGGTTTCTGTTGAGAAATGTGATGATAGCCTGATGAGTTTTCCTTTTGTATGTGGTCTTTTTCTCTCTCAAGCTGCTTTTGAAAGTCTGTCTTTATCCTTGATCTTTTCCATTTTAATTATATCTATTGATGTTGTCTTCCTTGGGTCCCTTCTGTTGAGAGATCTGTGCACCTCCATGGCTTGAAAGACTATCTCTTTCCCCAGATTGGGGAAGTTTTCAGCAATTACCTCCTCAATGACACTTCCTATCCCTTTTTCTCTCTCTTCTTCTGGTACTCCTATTATGTGAATATTGTTCCGTTTGGATCGGTCACACAGTTCTCTCAATATTCTTTCATTCTTAGAGATCCTTCTTTCTCTCTATGCCTCAGCTTCTCTGTATTCCTCTTCTCTAATTTGTACTCCATTTGCCATCTCTTCTACTATATCTAATCTGCTTTTAAATCCCTCCATTGTATGTTTCATTTCAGATATGGAATTTCTTAATGATTGAATCTCTGTCTTAAGTTCATTCCTGAGTCCTTGAATATTTTTCGGTACCTCCATAAGCATGTTTATGATTTTTATTTTGAACTCTCTTTCAGGAAGATTTGTGAGTTCTGTTTCATTTGGCCCTTTTTCTGGGTTTGTTATATTTTGGTCTGAACCATGTTCTTTTTTGATGTTTTATATTTGTATGTGGTGCCCTCTATTGCCCAGAAGCTCTAGTCTCTGGAGCTGCTCAGCCCCTAGAGTGAGGTTAGGCATCTTAGGGAAGTGGTGCTGCTGCCTGGGGGTAGGAAAGACCTGTTTCCTGATTCCCATCTGCCCTGCCTGTCTCCTGGATCAGAGCCAGTGGGCTGAGCACACAGCTGTAAGCCTCTCTTCTTGGCATCTCTAGCTGCATCTCTAGCTGTTGTAGGCGGGGCCTCCCTCTGGCTGACCCGATGCCAGTGCAGTGACTGCCAGTTTGCAAGCCTGTGATGTCAGGGTAAGAGGAAGGCTTGGCAGTCTGCAAATCAGAGTGGGGGGCCTTGGAGTTGAGTAGCCAGCCAGGGGGATGGAGCACCTGAAGCTCCCCAATGTTCCCAATCTGCTGGGCAGAGTGCACCCAGACAACCTTGTCCCCCTGTCCCTTCTCTGGTGCAGTAGGCTCTGTACAAACCCCAGCCCTTCAGCAGCCCTCCTGCTCCTAGGGAGCCTGTCAGACTGCCTGCCTTTCCCTTGTCCCAGAGCAGCTGGGTGTGGATTCTGTCCTCCACAAACGGCCAGAATATGTCTCTCAAGCACTCCACCTGTCCCAGCTCCCCATCCTCCAGAGCACCACACAGTGTAGACTTCTGCTCACAAAGCAGATCTCTAGGGCCAGGTGTTCAGCAGTCCCAGGTTTCCACCCCCTCCCCACTCTGTTTCTCTTCCTTCCCCTAGTGACCTAGGGTAGGAGAAAGGTTCAGGTCCTGCTGGATCAAGGCTTTCATATGTTACCCTGTTTTGTGAGGTCTGCTCTGTTTGTGAGGTCTGTGTGCAGTCTGGTGCAGCCTTCTTTCCTGTTGCTGTTTTAGGGTTATTTGTATTAACTATATTTTCACACTATCTGTGGTTTTAGGAGGAGTTCTCCATCTCACCTCTCAAGCTGCCATATTGAATCAGAGAGTTGTATGTTTTTAACACTACTTGTAGCTGAAAACTGTATAGATAAATCAGTGGAGAGGCAACAGTTTCTGCAAATATTTTATAAACTTGAAATTAGCAAACAAGAATGGAATGTAACAAAGCAATAGCTCAGAATATACCCACTGTCTCATTAGAGACAGTGCTCTCCTGATTTTTTGGTTGTTCTATTAATCTTGCTCTAGTTTTTTTCTAGGTCACAGAGCACATCAATGTTTTTATTCTTCTAGTACCAAGAAAAGTGTTTTAAAGTTTTTATAGAAATTATAGCAGTGATCTTTTTTTAAGTCTACAAATATGACTCTTCCATTTATCCTGTAAGTGCATCTAAAGACCATCATTTTTTAATAAATGCTAATATGCTAACAGGAGCTGCCCTTTACTGGAAGAGCTTCAATTAAGTTAGCATTGTGGATACTTTGTGAGTTATTTAAGAATAAAGAGTATGTTCTGTGCCCCAAGTCCTAAGTATATTAAATTTACTAGACAGGACCTTTATTTAAAGCAACATACAAAACCATTATCATATTCTCCAGCACTTTAAATATTAATGTCCTTTGTTTGAAGGAAGTTCAGACGAGATTGTGATTTAAGAAGTAGAAACTATTTAAGGAGAAAGAGATATTTCTACCTATAGATTTTTCGGATCTGAGGCACTTCATCTTGCTAAGAAGATGAATGTCATTGTTGTGTTGTTTATAATTATTTTTACCACTTTTACATTCATCTACTCAAAGGTGAACAAATAAAACAAATTATTTATTCTTAATAGTCTTAAAGTCTAGTGGTTGTTACGTAGAACTTCCTAGTCATCTTAATTAATTAAACTTTTTACTACTGACATAGTGAATTCTGAAATAAAACTGGCTTGAATTTATTTTTGAACAAACAGAACTAATCATTTAAAGTCTACTGGTTGCTCATACTTAGAATTTCTTAGTCATGCTAATTAAAATTTTTATTATTGACATAGTGAATTTTGAAATAAAACTGGCTTGAATTAATTTTTAAGCATTTTTTTCATCCTCAACATGAAGAGTTACTACAGTATCATGAGTTTTAAGGAGGAGATGCCTTTCTGAGATAACTATTTCTTTCAGATCACAGGTGTAGAAGTGGAGGCATAGTGGGCATTTCATGACTATGTGTCCCCAGATAAATTCTGAGATTAAAGATGCAAATGAGAATGAGAGAAAAAGTTATGGGGTGAAGAATTTTGGAGGGGGAGAAGCGGAAGGGAGGAAGAGGAGAATTGGAGGGAAAGAAGCCACGGAAAGGAGTAGGATGTTAATAAATGATCCAAGGTTGCTCTAGATGCCTTAAGCAAAAGATGACATCAAGGTATAAAGATACATAGCTGTGTCCAAAAATCCAAGACCTGAGTAGAGCTGGGTCTCAGGAAGAGACTGGAATGAGGGACTAGAATATCTCCTGGGGCCAGTTTCATGAGCTTACAACCAGTACAGTCACTCACAGTGTCTCACTCAAAAAGGCCTGTGATTAAGGGTTACTGGTCTGGGTTGCCATCTTGATATCACTAAACATTTTATATTTGAAACTATTTTGTAAGTGAAGTTTGAAGAACAGTGGAGCATGTCGTTGGAGCCTGAAGCCTGGGCACCTGTATGGTCCTGCAGCTCACAGCTTCCCCTTCCTCCAGGGTGCCTGCTCCCCATCTTCAGGCACCCTGGCCTGCCCATCTGGTGTCTCTTCTCAGATGCAGTGGCCCCTGCTGACCACCTGACCACCCCAGGAACTGTGGAGACCTGGGCAGAGGCCAGAGTTGGAAGCGCAGCGTGGGCCGCAGCTAGCTCTACCCCAGGTGGCAAGCCCTGGCACAGTCATCAGGCCATTTGCAGGCTGAGATTACCATGTGCCTGTAATTTAGGTATTGTCTGTGTCCCAGCACAGAGGTCACAGTCTATTGGGGCACCTCTGTCACTGTGGGTTGGGGCAATTGGCTTCTGGGAAAGATTTCGTCTCCCTTGTTGGTCCCAGCATCTCAGTCCAGTGGGGCTGGGGCTGAGGGTATAGGGGTGGAGGGAAGCCCAGAGTATGCATACTCCAGTGGTGGGTACTTCTGAGGGTCCACGCTCGCCCTCCCAGTATCCTCACTCTCAGGGAAGCACAGCATTATACAGGAAGTGTGCAACATCACCACAAAACAGGTGAGGGACCACAAAAGAAAGGGAGAAAGTTTTATTTCAGTAGCTTTAGCAGAACATTTTTTCTGCTCTTTGAACAGAGGGTCCATGTTTGTTTTTTTTAATACTGGGTCCCATATGTCATGTAGCCAACCCTGATATCAGCAATACTTTTCTTCTTTACTTCAGCTTGGTTGCTTTTTAAATATCTGTTTTATTCTTTCATTTCTTTCTGAAGTTCAGCTCTCCCTCTCATATTCTGACTTAGAAGCAAACGCATGTGCACACACAATATCACTAGTGGAGTTTTTGAGTTTTTAATCAGTCACAAAGAAATATGTGTGTGTGTGTGTGTGTGTGTGTGTGTATATATATATATATATATATATATATATATATACATATATTCAGAGATAAATTCACAGAAAAAAGACTTTAAAATATCTTTGGTCAATTTTAAGTATGCCTGCTTCCATGCTAACCATATTAATATTGAGGGTGAAAGAAAAGATCTCAGAAAAAAGTGGGGAGATTATGTTTCATGTATATACACACATACATACATATAAAATAAAGGAAAATGAGAATGAATAAGGTCTCAAGGTCAGTAGGGATTTTCAAGGCATAAATGTAAAAATAAATTCTATAAATAAAACTTATGAGGAACTGAATTAAAAATAAACTTATTACCTTCTAAAAGACATGCGATAATTAAATTGAAATTAACAACTTGGTACATGTATGAAAAAACTAAAACTATGAGGATCAGTAGGCATCAGACCCCTGCTACCCTATTACACACTAAATATGAGACCACTTAAGTAGATATAACCTGCCTGTTTGCACTAGGAAACATAAAACTGCGAATCAACATGTATCTTCAATATTTGCTTTAACCAGTTCTATTTGCATAAACCAGTTTAACCAGGCAACCAATTTTCTTATCTGAATAAACAGCTTTCTTATTGAGACAAGTTTTCTAGCCTCTAAAAAAATAAATTGCTTTTATTTTTCTATAAAGCAAGAGTTTAAAGTTGCTAAGCTTATAAAGTTGATAATCTTAAAAAGCTTATCAAAATTAATCTCAAGACACTTATTCTAGTATACCTGCTTCTCCTAAATTATTTCTTGTGAACTGAGCCTGATTCAAAAGTTAGCCACCTTGGATATTCATGTTGAATAATTTGTCCCTGAAAATCCAAAGCTATAAATACCCTCCCCTAAAGTCTACCTTTTGAGATACTACTAAGACTTGTCAAGATAGTGAGTGATCTTACTATAAAATATGTAATTAACTCAGTTTTGCTTGATCAACAGATTTTTTAGGATGTCTACATGGGGTAAGTCAACAAACTTCAAGGTCCCACGACCATCAGGACAAACACCCTCCCTGCCACGGCCCCAGACACTTGAACTGGAATGAACAAGTTCCTCCGAGACTTCTTCGGCCTTCTGCTCCAGGTGTCTCCATCGTGATTACGATGATGGAGGTCCATACTCTATCTCAGCTCCATTTTATTTCTGTCGAACTCAGAGATGTCATCATCTCTTTCTGTTGGGAACTTTAAAAGATAAAGTTTATAGGGTAGAAAGACATAGATTGAATAATTTCATCTCTCAAATCAGCTCTGATGAATACTGAATTTATATTCTCATTAGATTTGCTTCTTTATAAGAAAAAACTCTGCCTTTGAGTCATATCAACTCCATGACCTTTCCTCAGAGCCGCCTTGTTTTGTTCAAGAAAATTTGACACAGAGAGACACACCCTTTCCAAAGTTTCATCATCTGGAGATTGTGGATATATTAACTCTGTAACTGCATATGGCTACATTAGTTTGGGTGTCTGAGACATGAGGTACACAAGCAATGTATGTGACCAATTTTCAGTAATTTTTATGGGTTCTTTTTAAAAGTTCAGTCCTCCTCCAGGTCAGACACTTGCTACTTAAATGAATCTACACTGTAACTAATTCACAATGTGATCTTTCTAAGTGGCCTAACTTCACCAAGGATAATTTAGAATTATCGTACCTCTTTTGAGGAATTTTCAACATGAACGATTGTTTTCTTCAGAGGCACGTTAGAATGAAATGAAAAGAAAATTCCACACATCTAATGGCCTGCATATTTCATTGTTATGAGGAGGCTTACACCCAGCTGACTGAATCCTACTATTACTATTACTTGTCCCTCATTTTAATGTCTGCCTTTATCTCCCCTCATGACCCACATCTTTATCCCTCTTATGAGCCAGAAATCCTTGAGGCTATATTGCATCACAAAGTTAAATCCCCTTAATAACAGGCCAAACCCTTTATGGGTGTACTTAAGCTGGGGTCTCAACCTGAGCTGAGAGTCAGTGTTAAAGACATTCAAAAACCTAGAGGATACTGAGAAATTCTCAGAGAAATTTAGATTTCTCAGTCACATATAATCAAGGACTCCTGAACTACAGCAATTTGTTTATATGTCAGTAGGAGCTTCACATGAAAACAATTCAAAAGTTAGTCTGGGAAGTCTGTGACTCTAAGGGTCACCTAAAAGATTCCAAACTACACAGAACACTTGAGGGGTTAAGAGAAGCTGTAAATGAATTCCAGCAGATTCCTTTCCTCTTCCTGTAGTTTTACCTAATATGTTGTAACTTTTGTTTATTCTAACCAAAAGTCTTAGCTCACATTAAGGTTAACTTTGAGATAACATCTGCTTGATGAACAGAAATGGGATCAATTAACAGAACATGAATGAAAGCTATGTCCATAAAATGACTTAACTCATTTAATTTAAAATAAAAATTCTGATGAATGTGTTAACAGTTGTACCTTTGATCTTTTAGGTGTCAATAATCACAGAATTTCGACCTCAGATAAATTTCCCCAGATAAAATTATGTCAATCATTGAAGAAATAACAATAAGAATGGTATTTTTAAAGTTAACATTGTGCAGAATAAAAAAGTACACTTAGGTAAGATCACGAAGAAGGGTATGACAACGTAACTATGTGTTTATGTTCTAACTAGATAACAGAGTGTGTAACATGAGTCATTCACATTTTCAAATTACTCCAAAACTTTAAGAACCAGAGCTTAAAGTCTTCATTATTATATGATGCCTCTAAAACACACTTCTAGGCACCATCAGAAGCATTAATTATTCACTTAAAATCTGAACAGATTTTTTTGGTCAGGGCTCAGTTTCCTGTTTATATGCATTGGCATATTCAAATATATCAGGTATTTTCCATGTTACTAATTTTTAAGAAACATGTTCTGTGATGGAATATAATACTGGGTAGCATGATGGTATGCTAGTTATATCTTTTGGTTGTTGAAAGATAAGTAAGCATTACTTGTTAAATCTTAGACTACATAGTTTTTCCCAAAAACAGCCTAGTCAAGTGCAAGGACATAGACGTTTAAGAGCACAGATTCTTAAGTCAGACATTCAGGGTCCAACTCTTGACTCTGATACTTAATACCACAAGGAAGATGGCTCTTAATTGACCTATCTGTGGCTCAGTAGCCTAATTAGTTAAGCAGTGTTAAAAGCATACCTCATAGGATTGCTAATGAGAACTAAATGAGCTTATATACAAAGAACTTAGAATGGAACCTATTCTATTATGCAAAGGGTTAGCATGCAATATATACTTTGCTATTGTTCATGCTCACGCAAAAATAATTTGCAGGTGAAATTCAAGTACTTCACACCCCCTCAAAATGACTGTAAATTTTCTGTTGGTGATTCTGAAAATACCTCAGGATCTTTTTAGAACTATAAATTCACTTTAGGTATCTGCGATTTCACTATATAAAAGTGGTATTTGTTGAAAAACAGATTAAGTTAAAACCATGGTGGGTGGGGAAGGAAAAGATAACCTTTCTCAGAAGAGTTCTGCTTTTCAGTCAACCATGAAGAATATTCTCTGAAGAACATCCTCTGAAGAAGAGCTTTCCAGCAAATTAATATATAATGCTTCTATAATTGCCTCCCATCTTAGGTGTATTGTAATGGTACCAAACTGAGAGAGTATTCTCTGACACAATGTGTGACATTCACTAAATTATGCTCCGGCAGTATAGCCTCTATGTCTCAGTGGCTTACCAGGCCAATGTTTCTCATTCACACTGCACACAAATACAGGTCACTGTAGGTTGGTGTTACCTTATTCCACATGACTATGTTCTGAGTTTGAGGCTGAAGGAGCAGCCTTAACACACGGTGCTCACTTAGGGGAGGAACAGGGGGTAGAAAGGGTAAGGGAAGGAGAATGAGGGAGCTGGAAAATCCTGTGAGGCTTCTTAAAAGTTTAGCTTTAAAATAGTCCTAGTTCTTCAAGAACTTTTTTGAAAATAGCATGTAAGGGTATCATTATAGTTACTCACATTCAATTGGCAAACATAAGTCACATGACCAATGATGTCACTGAGGATGGGAGAGTTAATCCTCCCAGGGCATGAGAAAGAGGAATAAGTGGCTGCAAACAATCACAGTTTTGCCAGAAGAAATGATGAGGACAAATTCAATAAACATCTAACACAGTCCTCTTGTACATCCACTATTTGGAGATATATATATATATATATTTATGATTACTCTACATTTTTATGGTTTAAAATATTTCCATTCTGTTCTGTAGTCATAATTTATGCAGTTATTTTTGGCTCTAAATCTATTTTCCCATGGAGTCAATACTGTTTGTATCTTCTCCATTTGTCACACAGTAGTAATAAAGTTTATCTTTGAGTTGTTTGTACAATAAGAAATCATGGAGAAAAAAACATTGCCTGAGTTCTTCAGGTTTCAAAATAGCCTTTTTACCTGAAAAGTAGTACATTAGTTATCTATTGCTGTACAAAGAAACCACTGTAACACTTACTAACTTAAAACATCACCCACGTATTACTGCTGATGCATCTAGAGATAAAACAGGTATTTTTGCTGATCGGTTCCAAGTTCCAGCTTTATCTCAGCTTCAAATCCTTTCTGCTCTGTGATAGGAGGTCTGGGACTCTGTAAACCTCATTTCTTTGCCAGCTGAATCTTCGTTAGGCTCTCCGAATGGATGCTAGAGGGCATCTGAAGTCTGAAGGGGAAGAAAAGATTGTGCCCACCTGTTTGCTTCCACTCTTGGCAGTGCCATCACAGCAACACTTTATGCCGGATCAGCGACTTATTCCAACCTGTGAAGCCAGCCTCTTCTGGCCTCTTCAGACCGCCCTGCGCATTCAGCAGATGGTGAGCACCGCACACTCTTCCGAAGTCCAAGTCACAGGCCTGCCTCACGTCTGTGCTGAGCTTCTGACAAGTAGGAACTCCAGCTTCTTCCTACACGGTGGAAGTGGGTCTTCCCAGTGACTATCAGGGCATTACATTTTGTGATTCCATTTTGCTTTTTTTCAATTATCACATAAAATATTTTGTAGGGAATATCCCTTATTCAAATTATTGGTGTGGTACTGCCCTCCATTTAGACCCAGACTGGTAGACACTCTCTACAGTCCTGGCCGACTGCTGAGATTTCCTTCCACAATGGATTACTTTAGAAAGGAAATTAAGGGAGTTAGACTAGAATCACAGGCCTATTTCCCTTCCAGAAGATTGAACTGAATGTAGCAATGTCATAACCACAAGGAAAGTTCCCATTAGTGTTAGGTTTTTGGTTGAGCCAGTCACATTAGAAAAAGATGAATGATCAAATACTCCAGATACCCTTCTATCGTTTTCTATATATTTAGGCCGTCACCTACCAACTTGCCGAACACAAAGTGACTTGGCCTGCAGAAGCAATTGGATGTGCCACTCACTAATTTTATTTTTCATGGAAGAAGGAAATTCCTTACATTTCTGATATTTTGTTTATAATGTGACTAAAAGATGCCATCCTTCATTCATGGTCTTACCAGAGTCTCAGCCTAACACTGTTTATAACAGCACCCTTTTCACTGCTTTCACCTGAATGTAGAGTTCCGATATTTTATTGTGTAGGGAAATGATAAATATTTACAATATGGTAGGACTGTTGTCAGATTTAGGCAAAGAGAACACCCCCACCAAAGTGCCATACTCTTTAAACAGGTCCTGGATGTAGTTTGACATTGTGCCACTACTTCAAAAGCATTCTCGTTTCAGTTTATTTTTCATATCTGAGAAGTAGTAGTCATATTGTCTCTGAATTTGGTTGGGAAAATCTAGCTATCTCAGTTCTCCTTTGTGAATATAAAGACCAGGATCTATAAAGCTGATTGTTTTAATCTTTTGATTCATTATTAGTTTGTTTTGCCTGGGGAACTTAGTTGAACCTACATGTACATAGTATGTTAGTCACATCTCCAACTACAGGAATATTTTATATTTAAAATCACTCACATCTTTTAGAACAATGACTCAGTGTTCCATATTTTTCAAAGAGGTGAGGCCAGTTTTTGAGTAGAGGAGATATGAACAATATGCCAGTAAATGTTTAACATCAGGGTGTCTACAGGAAAAAATAGATAAGTCAAGCTCTGATTTATGGTCTTTGCTGTATGGTGTTCATACTCCCACCATGGCCAATTTCAATCTATCAATGTGTTATTACTGAACACAGTTAGTATAAAATAGCTCTCAAAGGAAAATGCACATTGGCTCCAGCACACAACTGTAAGACATAAAATATGCAAATACTCTGCAGTCCAACTTCATATTGTCCTCCTGCCAATTAATAAGAATTTCCAGGATAGACAACCATCTCTATATATGACAGTAGATGACAACCTTCAAACTTATAAATCATACATTTGGTTTACAAGCCATATCTTGTGGTTATCTCACTGCTAAAAACACTTTGTTCCAAGGCATGTTTTTTTAAAACCAAATTATGCCATCAACATACTTACACCTACTGAAGCATCTAATTATTTTGAGTATTTGCAAATGCATTATATGCTTACCTAAAATCACTGCTTGCTCAGAACCTTACTGCAATTGTTTTTAAAAATCTGTTTTGATCTGAATCTTCTAAAAATGTTGATATTGAAAGTCTGTTGACACCATTTTTTAAATTGATATTTTACCATAAGATTCTTATCAATAGATTAAGTGATGAAAATGCATATACATGATATTCAGCAAAAGATTCTGGTAGAGAATCTAGAATCTAGAAAGAATATGTTCAACATTTGATGCATGATCAGATTAAAAAAACACTATAAATTATACATTGTAGGTTATTTTTCTTGTGTTTCTTTATTTCTATCCCTAAATTCTATGCTCTCTTACACCGCCCCAAACTCCCCACTCACTCTTATTTTCTCAAAAATTTTTAAGTGTATATTTGATGTGCCTATGTGCGTGTCTTTCCTCATGTGCATAGATCTTGGAATAATTCCATCTGTCTTTTTAGAGGCGGGCAAATTCTTGGCTTTTCAAGGCAACAGGATGTAATTTCTGAATAATGAGATGTAAATATTAAAAGATTATAAGGTAGAGAAAAATGGATGAAAAAAATTAGTGTCCTAGAGAAAATAGAGGACACTTTACCTTCTAAATAATGATGATTGGAAACTGCCTTCAATTGTTCTAAGACTGTTGAAGTCTTGTGACTCCCGCCCAGTTACAGTGTACAATAGTGGTCTGCCTAATTGCTTTAGAAGAAACTTTTTTTAACATAAAATGCAATTTTAATCTTCATATTATAATATCCTTATAAACAACACAAAACATTAACTTGGAATACAGGTAGCAAAGTATAATCATTTTTATATGAAACATTAAATTTTGTTAGAAAGTGGTTGTACTTTGAAATGCAAATAATATCAAATATGGCTGATTCTTTTATTGACAATATCTAATAACTTTGAAATGCTTCCTATATGCCACACACTGCTGTTAATTATATGTGTGGGGGGAGGGGGCTGAGGGGTTGTACACATAGACACTCAATCCCTGAATTAAGGTCCAGCTTCAGATGAAGAAACTAAGACAAGGAGAGATTAAGTCATCAATGGTAAATACAAAGCTGAGACTCAAGGTCAAACAGTCTTGCTCTGAGTTTGGTTTCTTAAAACTAGCACTTTCCTGCATCTTTACTTCTACTAACAAATTATCAGGCAAGGTGCTGAAGTGTGTGATGTGCTAAGAATTAAATGGATTTAGAAATGATTTGACTCAGAAATTTGCAAACCATATACTTTAGTTCTCCTAATTTTTTTTCCTTTAGTTCTGTGCATTTGTGCTTAATTCATTCTTTACCAAAACAGTCTTTTCCAAAGAGATAAGGTTCAGTTGTAGTGGAACAAAGAATTGTTTACAAAACTCATATGAAGCTACATATAACTCTTATGAAGAAATGTACAAACATCATTTAATTTGTGTTTCAATCACAGAATTACTGTACTATTGTCACACTTTCTTTCAACTAATACCTTTTCACTGTACCATATATATTTATCATAGCATATTAATATAATAGTTAATATATTTTGTTATATTGTAATATATAATATTGTTAGGGCTTCTGCATTAGTTTATATCCTTATGAATTATTCATAGATTAGCACAGTCATTATAATAATCATTACATTAATTTTCTACCTGGACAACCGAGTAACAATTTCCAACTTACACCTGTACAATTCATACTTTTGGTGTCCACCAGATTCTTATCATGCACAAAATTCTTTCACATATTTCAAACAGCCCCCTGATTTTCATCTGGAGAGCTGTCTTTCCTCCATTCACTCCACATAATTGAAGTGCGGAGCATTTCAACCTAAACTTGTCAAATTAGAGCATCATATCTCCTGACCAAGACATTTGATCAACTTGAGTATACACAATGTGGAAGGACAGTCCTCCAGGTACTTGGATTAATTTGTTAACAAATAGAAAAATGTAAGTTAGTGTACACCAGTGTTGGGTCTACCAGAGAATACAGAGAGCACAAAAGCAAACACAGCGAAGAGATGGAGAAAATCTAAGTTTGATAATCCTATTTCAGTAATGACTAAAGCCAGTTGCTTGCATATATATTTCACTTATCTAACCCACAAACATATGTTCACCTGATTATTATTAATATTTATATTTTATCATTAAATTCATAATTGCTGTCATTTTATATCATATACGTACAAAATTATTGTGATGATTTGTATAATAGACTTTTTTTGTCATAGTGAAAGTAATGCAATATAATTCAATTACTAATCAATTCTAATTTTCCATGTATCCAATGGTCACTTTAATTTATTTTGCTGAAGTTTTAAGAATTTCTTATTTTTAAATGCCCCCACATACCCTTTTCCTCCTTTTTTTTTAAATTCCCCCTTTCATTTTCCTCTTAATAAGTAATGTGTTCATTTTTGGTAAAATAAGAAAACATGAAAGTGACTAAACCTACCACTGTAATTTCACAATTCATAAATAAAAACTGCTAAACCTTTACTCCATGTAAATTTAGATTTTTGATTATATGCAATATTTGTTATCAAAAATGTTATCTATACTCCAACATAAGTATGTATGAACTGTAGGCTTTTATATAATACCATAAATATCATTTTATATTAATCAATACACACTTCAACTATTATTTAATGGTTATATAATGCGCCATCATTTGGATAGGACAATTTGCTTACTAATTTGTGTTGCATACTTGGGTTTTTCCAGGTTTTCACTATTATAAATAATGCTATGTGAAGGATTAATATGTAGAATATATTTGTGTGCATTAGGATCACTTTCCATAAATATAGTTTTAGAAAATGAATTACTAAGTCAAAACGTGTACATAATTTCAGAGCCCTTCTGGTATTAGCAAGCATAGAGGGCATGTAATCCCTCACAAACTCTCTCTTAAAAACTCTTGCATTTTTTTTACAAGTGAAGTTGATTTCAGACTATTTTCTGGTCTCTCTCCCCATTGGAGTAGACTTGACTATAATGTTTTTTACCTGTATAACCTTGTTCAATGCAATTTTTGCTGTGATGATTCCTAACCACAAGGACAATGGATCCTAGAAGAGAAGAAAAAGAAGAGCATATATTTTAAAATATCAAAACATGTTGAATGCCATTTACTGAGCAGAACAATAATATTCACCATAGTTGAACATTTCCATTCATAAATGGGGATAATGCAATATGAAATGTGCTTCAAGGTATAAACAGAATATAAATTGTGAATCTAATTGACACATACTAATTATTCCATATATCCTTTGTTTTCAAAATATACCATTAGGAATGCTGTGGGAATGTTTCTCATCAACTTACACGTTAACTTCTCCACTTCATCTCCTGGACTTCAAGATAATGTCCAGATGGAAGAGAAATTCTTGCCCAGGCGTGTTACATATGCACTCCAGGATCATAGCGTTATCCTGTAGCTGGTCCTTTACATTGCTTTCCTTTAAAGTACAAACTGACAGATCAATTATCATGACATTTAGATTCCTGACTTTCTGAATATTTTAATATTTATGTATGGATAGTTTTCCTTTGTGGAAATACAAAAGGCTATGCACGGTAAACTTTTCTGTCAAAACCTACATTTCAAGGGATGATTCCCCAGTCCTACAAGTTTTCTCCAACGCTCTAAACACAAAATCCGAAAACTGTGTAGGCTCTCGTTAGAAAAACCCCATATTACTGAAGCCACCAACTAAATCCAGATGTGCAAAATTTAAGCAGTGATGAAATCATGCCAAAGTGTTGTAGGTCATAATAATTTAGGTATATGGGCACAGAATCACAAGTATTCAAAAATTCTCCAAATGATTTTTTTTCTTTAAAAAAGCTTTGAAGTTCACCTTTTGATTGTACTTTCAAGGCTTAGTCTCTCTGCTATAATTACGTGTTTCTTTTTAATAGCATTATTTGAGTAGATTTGTATTACACCCACAATGTATGAACATCTAATTATATGAAATGAGACAATAAAGAGTATAATATGTGCACATAGTTCCCGATTATTCTTTCCTATGTAGCTTAAGCTTGTTATATAAGCCATTACTGAAATGTATAGGAATCCACTAGGGACAATTTACCATGTCATTATTACTACTGTTTATTAGTGGTTTCCTTGAACATAATGTAGGGCACAGTAGAGTAAGAGCATTTAAAGAATAATGAGTAGAAGTCTCAAGAGACTTTGAACATTTGCAGAAAATCTTTCATTTCAAAATATTATGCTTTTTTCTATCAAATGGAATTTTTTTGTAGTTTATAAAATCCATATAAATATGTAACATTGCCATCTGACTTACCAGAAGTAAATAACAAAATAAAATGGATTTATTTTCTTCTAATATGTAATCTTCTTTATTCATGGTAATAAAATTGAACTACTATCTACTAACAACTTAGGTAGGTATGGATGCCTGAGCTACGTGCTTCCATTTTTACCTGCCAACACCCCCACCCCTAGTGCCTTCTCCATACTGCTACATGAGTGATGTTTCAGGGACACAGGTCTAATATTTAATTTTATTATTTAAAATATAGAATCCCTATCACAAATACAGTAAGATCTTAATTTTTCAATGTTGTGGACAGATGCCTTCAGGACCCTCTGGCTCCAGCTTACCTTTCCGCCCTAACGCAGGAGGGTTACATGAATCACTATGGCTGGCATGTAAATAGAGATGCATACATTTAAATTCCGATTCATTATAGATGTGAACCAATCTACAGACTGGGGGTGGGTGGACGAGGGGTAGTGGAAAGACTACAGAGAAATTGAGGAGAATCAAAGTATTCAGAGGGGTCTATTCTCCCTGAAGGCTTAATCATTGCCATCCTGTATTGTTGTGTCCTCAACCTCTTCTCCCAACTACGTCCATCTATATTCACGTATTTTCCATAGTTACCTCTATTTTGAGCAGTAACATAAATATATCAAGTTGCTTTATGAAATGTTTTCCTCTCAAAACATCCCTCCTTCTTGGATTTCTCTGCAAATCTATTCTGTCTTCACCATTTCCCTTTTATTTCACTGTTAGTGAAGCCTTCCTTCACATCTTCCTGGCATTTTGGGATCCTTCTGCCACTACACATTAAACCTTATTCAGTTATTTTTTTGCTGTTACCTCATTATTAAGTTATGTTCTATGTTTATTTTTGCTACTTGTCGTGAACAGTTGGAGAGCAGGATCATGTTTTACTTAGATTTTATTTTCTTTAGTTCTTAATATTGTACCCAACAGAGATAAGCACATAAAGTTATTGCATTAGATAAATTTAGAGAGAGAGGTGTGTGTGTGTGTGTGTGTGTGTGTGTGTGTATGCATAGCATTAGTTAGGACTATGTTAATAATCATATGCATGAGGAAATTGGTAATTTGGATTTAAAAACCTAGGGGTTGGAAAAAGTAATAGTGGTGAGCTCTCGTGATCTTACCAAACTTTCAGTTCAATCAAACTGAACAGAAAAAATAAAGATGAATATTAAGTTAGTTTCTAATGTAGGTTCTTATGAAATAAAATTTAGATAATTCAGACCATACAGATCAATGGAGGTATCTCAGTACTTAAATTAACTTGAATAGATGAGTGATTAAGTAGTTTGGAAGACCTGCTTGATTCATACTCCAAAATATTTTTAGACTGATTCTACCAAATGAAAATCTAGGAAGAAGTTTAAAACTTTCTTCTAACAAAATACTTCCAATCTTCCAATGTTCTTGCTATTCAGTTTCTAAACCTAACTTTGCATTTAATATCTTTTTCCTTTGCTCAACATCAACCTATTTCTGGAAATTGCATAGTCTGTCTTATTGAATTCTCTTTTCAAATATGAAATACATTCACCCACTCTTTTCTTCTCATGTTATTACTCATTTTATTCCTTCTCAATTTGTATAATTCAACAATATTCTTCCAATTTGCTAGCTGAATTACTCCCTAAAAGAATCTTAAAAGCAATGTATATACCCACACATTTTTAAGATGAAATATGAAAATGTTCATCTTGCTTCATTAATTATACAGGAACTACAAAGATTAACATTTTAAAATAAATTCTTGGAGCACTGCTTGTAGGGAATAAGCTCTAAATACTATAACCACTTAATATCTGCAACCATTCATTTAAATGTCCATGTAACTCTTTAGACAATCGGAAATTCTAAATTGCTCATTGAAATCACAGTTGCATGCATTGAATTTCCATCTTACTTTTCCAAAGAACCTCACCCTAGTATATTTTTATACTTTAAAGTAAAAACATTTAAATACAAACCATTTCTTGAGATAAGTTCTTCATATGTGTGTGAACATATGTATATATATTCTTTACACACAGTTGTACTCATACAGTCGTTGTATAAATAACCACATTACCTTTATGTAGTTGCTTTTCCTCATTGGCAACTTAATTCTGGAAAAGGAAAGGAGTATTCTGTAAATGATCACTCCCTGTGATGAATAGCCACATGCTCTCCTTTGGCAAAAATCCTTAGCACTCGAATATATACCCAGTTACACAAGCTCAAAAAAAACGCACACTAGAATCAATTTCTTTTTTTAGAAAATCACTCCCTTCTTAGGTCTCCAGAGAATCCTACAAGGCCATATGTTCAATTATGTACTTTGATAAAAGTGAAAATATTGAGGAAGCATGTTGAAATGTTGAATAGTAATCAGCTTAGTGATTCCATTTATGATTTTGCCTTGAAAAAATCTAAATTTAAAGGATTTTATTGATGAAACAGACACATCACTGCAATTTAAAAAAATATTTTGTAACAGAGTATTTTGTGCAACAGGTGAATTATCATTGGCTTAGATTAGAAATAATTTTTTCAATTTAAAAATTAAATATACCTAAAAGAATACTAATAAGTAATATCAAATTATAGAAGAAAACTATCAGGGAATATCATATAATAAAATCATACTTGAATCTTATCAATAAAAATGGATAAGTTATTTCTAAGTAACTGTGGAATCAGATTTCATGTGGGATTTGGTGTTTTCCTCCTATGTTTTACCTATAGATAACTTATTTTTTTGTAAAAAAAAAAAAGGCCTAAGACTTTTAGAATATGCATATATTTTAATATTACATTTGAATTTTTATTTTCATAAGTAGAAACATATATGGTCTCTACAGATCTGAAAGTGAGAAAAATAAGGTTTCTTTTGACCAAAATTATAGTCATTCCATAATTAATCATATCGGCATATGCAAAATCACCTTAAAGAACTGGAAAAATTCATAGGACATGATGCATTTGAAAAGAAGAGTGAATCAAATAGTAACATAAATTAAAACTACGTTAACCCACTGAGGCTGCTGTTCCTGCTGGAACACATGAGAAGGACATTCACTGAGCCAAGGAACTTCCAATCTAGTCCAGGGGAAAGACTTCTCAGGACTAAGGGATGTGACTGGCTTGTCTAAACAGTTTATAAAACTGTCTTACAAAAACACATTACAAAGAAATTAGCATTATTTTATACCTGCAACAGGATTTTAAAACCAAAACAAACCAAAACAACAACAAAAACTCTAGTTCTTCATTTTGTCAACGTGATGCAGGTGATTTTTATTCTTTATTTTAAATTTTATTGATTTATAGTGAGATTGAGTGTACTTTCATATATATATATATATAGGCATCATTTTATTGTGCTTCACAGATACATCATTTTTTAACAAATGGGCTGTTTGTGGAAACCCTATATTGAGCAAATCTATTTGTCATTTTTATTTCTTTTTTTATTTTTGTCTTATGTTTTCCTCTTTCCTAACACCACTGTGAATTTTGTCTTGATTAGCTCTTCTTTGTTAGCAGTGTATTTTTTTTAATTGAAGTATAGTTGATACACAATATTATATTGGTTTCAAATGTACAACAGTGTACTGACACCATTTTTTTCAAAGGCGTTTGCTCACTTTGTGTCTCTGCGTGCATTTGAATAACTCTCCCAATATTTCAAACTTTTTCATTATTATTATATTTTCTATGTAGATCTGTGATCAGTGACTTTTGGTGTTACTATTGGAATTACTTTTGGGCACAATAAATCACTCCTAGAATATCAGACGGCAAACGTAATGGATAAATGGCGTGTGTGTTCCGACAGCTCCGCTGACTGTCAATTTATTTCTCTCCCTCCCTAGGGCATCCCTATTTCCTGAAACACAATAGTATTGAAATTAGGTCAACTGATAACTCTACAATGTTTTCTAAGTGTTCAAGTTAAAGGAAGAATTGCATATTTCCCACTTTAAATCAAAAGTTTAAAATGATTAAGCTTAGTGAAGAGGGCATGTCAAAAGCCAAGACAGTCAGAAATCTAACAATTACTCAAGTTGTGGATGCAAAAGATTAGTTCTTGAAGGAAATGAAAAGTGCTATATCAGTGAACACATGAATGATATGAAAGGGAAACAGCCTTACTACTGTTATAAAGTAACTTCTACTAATTTGGATATAAGATCAAAACAACCACAACACTCACTTAAGCCAAAGCTTAATCCAGAGCAAAGCCCCAGTTCTTTCTAATTCTGTGAGAGGTGTGGAAACTGCAGAAGGAACATTGGAAGTTAGCCAATGTTGGTGTATAAAGAAGTAAGCCATCCCCATACCATTAAACTGTGAGTGAAACAACAGGTGCTGATATAGAATCTGCAACAAGTTATCCAGAAGATCCAGCTAAGGTAATTTATGAAGGTGGCTAAACTACAGATTTGCAACTAAACTACAATAAACGACCGATGGTCAACTTAGACAAAAAAGCCTTCCATTCAAAGATGTCATTTAAGACTTTCATAGAGAGGAGAAGGCAATGCCTGGTTTCAAAGCTTCAAAGGACAGGGTAACCCTTTTGTTAGGGGCTAAAGCAGCTGGTGACCTTAAATTGAAGCTAATGCTAATGCTCAATTACCATTCTGAAAATCCTACATCCTTGAAAAAAGTATTCTAAACCTACTCTTCCTGGCCTCCAGATGGAATAACAAAGCCTGGGTGATAACATATCTGTTTATAACATGGTTTACTGAGTATTTTAAGCACACTATGGACACCTGCAGATGCAAAAAAAAAAAAAATTCCTGTCAAAAGATTACAGTTTATTGACAATGTACTTGGTTACCCAAGAGCTTTACTGGACATGTACAATGAGATTTGTGCTATTTTCATGTCTGCTAACACAACATCCATTCTGTAGCCCATGAATCAAGGAATAATTTTGACTTTTGGGTCCTGTATTTAAGAAATGCATTTTGTAAAGCTATAGTGCCATAGATAGTGATTCCTCTGATGGATCTGGGCAAAATAAATTAAAAATCTTCTGGAAAGTATTCATCATTTTAGATGCCCTTAAGAACATTTGTGATTCATGGGACATGGTCAAAATATCAACATTAATCATTTGGAAGTTGATTCCAACTCTCACAGCTGACTTTGTGAGGTTCAAAAATTCAATGGAGGAAGAAACTGTAGATATGGTAAAGAGACACAAAGAATTAGAAATAATAAGTAGAGCCTGAAGATGTGACCTAATTGCTGCAATCTCATGATAAAACTTTAGTGGACCAGAATTCCTTGTTATGGATGAGCAAAGAAAGTGGTTTCCTGAAATGAAATATACTGCTGGTAAAGAAGCTATGAAGATTATTGAAATCACAATAAAGGATTGAGAATATCCTATACACTTAGTTGTCTTTTGAATAGCGGCCATTCTGAAGTACTTTGCATTTTTAGACAAAACTTTTATACACTTACTTACTTACTTACTATGATGTAAGGTAAACATAGCTTTTACATGAACTAGAATATCAAAAAATTCACTTGACTGATTTTATTATTCACTTGATTGCAGTGGTTTGAAACTAAACTCGGAATGTCTCTGCGGTATGCCTGTACTAATCATGGATGCTTTATATATCTTCTTCCAACATCCAATATATTCTTCTATTTTGAAGTTAACCTGTTTCTCTTAGTTCTATTATTTTGTTTCTTTTTGACTTGTGAGAATGCTATATATTGTCCCTGTATCAATTCACTGTATGCTACATACTATCAAAATATTTCTTTCAAATTACCATGCAGTTTTAGCATTATTTATATTGTTTCTTATACAGAGAATATTTTTATTCATTGAAGGCCTTGTTTTTGTTCGCCAAATTCACCAAATTTGTAACTATAATTTGATTTTTCCCATTTTTTTGTAATAAAAAACATTTGGCAGATTATGCAAATGTATTTTCTTCAGCAGATACGTTTTTTATTTTAAATTAATATGTTGCATTTATGGTTTACATAAAATGTTTTAAGTTCAAGCATCTTTGAACTTGGCTATTATGTATATTTACCCTTGAAAGGAGTTACTATTATTGGGCACAAAATTTATGACCAAGTCTGAAACTTATGTTTACTCACTGGACTAAGGTGAACTTACTTAGATGAAAATCATCTCATGAAATCTCTTGATTAATAAGCAGATGGCTTTCCTTTCACAACCCTCTCCTCCTATTGTGATTCACACTGTTCTTTTAAATCTATAGCCATTAATATGTTTAACAGGCACTGAGGGAATATTTACTAAATAAATTGTGCCAGAATACAACACTAAAATGGAAATCTCAGCCGAAAAAGCTTCAGTTACATGCAAAAAAGCCAAGGAATTATTTGATAATTTCATTCACTCATTTATTCATCTCTTGTAAACATGGTGTCTGGTTTCAAATACAATATAAATTTCCTTATCAAATAATGACAACCAAGAATTGCTAGATACATAGTGATAAAGCAATGCAAAATAGCAACATACTAAAGAAATACAAAACTAGATTAATGGGACCCCATACAATTTTAAGAAGGGTCTTTGAACTTTCTAGAAACCATGACAGGGAAAACAAATTATAAGATTCACTGGGTTCATTACAGGCTTTCTTGGAATATTTTGGACAATGATTTTTGGCAAGAGCTTTGATATAAGTGTCAGAAAACTAGGGCCAAAAAATGTTAATTTTAAAATTGCAAACTATAACATACAACTCACTCTCATTAAGATGTATACCTACAAATTTGTTTCAGGGATCAAATGAGCCAATATGCCTAAAGGTGCTTAAGCATAGGCAATTCTATTTCTGTCATTTGAGATCTAAAATCTTTGAAATGTTTAGTTATATTATTTTACACTGAAAGTTAGCCTTCAAATTGAATTCAATCACCTTTGTTTTATGTGGTAGAAAACAAAGGCTTGGAAACATTATTTAAGTTTTATTTTGGGTTATTTTCATTTACTGAATACCCCCACTAAAATACAATGGTGCCCCCTTAAATGAACTTCTGCATATCGCAAGAAAAATAAAAACATAAATCAAATTCCTATCTATTAACTTGCTATCTATATTTCAGGTATTTCTCACTCCTTTTCATTATACTAAGCAATCGAACAGAATTAAGACCAATATATGTACAACCAAATAATTTTTAAATTTAAAATATGTGTAAATCTGAAACAAGTGACAGATTACTTCCAAAACTGAAAATGCAGCAAGTTGATCAAAATAACTAAAGATCAGCTTTTCAATGTTTGCTTCATGTTTTAGAGAAAAGAGTTCCTTTTTTAATGGTATAATATAATTGAAATGGCTGAATCTTTTGCCTTATTTCATACCATTTTTTTAATTAAAAAAATTTGATATCTCCACTTCCCACCTCCCATTTCAACCTTAATAAGTTGGCTTCTCTCATCACACTAGCAAGCTGCCATCTAGATGATTTACAATGACCTTGTAATTGATAAATTAATTTGCATCTTATCTGTCTTCATCATTCTTGATTTCTCTAAAGCATTTGTCGGCACAGCCCATGTCCTCTGTGACATTTTCCTCCCAAGGCATCTGTGATGTTATAATTTTATGCTCTTTGCACTCAAAAATAAGGAAAAAACCAAGCATTATTTTCATCCCCGAGGCTTCTCTTCCTTGTTCTTCTTCATAACGAAGTAGCAATTCAGGTCCGACAGCTCAAAGCACTGGAAACATCTTTTACTATTGATTTCACATCATATGATCCATTTTCAATAAGACAGCTTGAATAAGATTTTTAAAACCCTAAAATCTATCACTTTCTATTTGATATCCTCCAATTTCAATTGGAAAAATGATCACAATCCTTTATGGTGGTTCACAAAGTACTATTCTATTTTATTTCTCTTCCTCTTCTATTCTATCCCTTGCTACTCAAGGTCCAAACATAGAGACCTTTTTCCTTTCCTTTGAAAACACCGAGCTTCTGCGCTTTCTCCACAATAGGACTTTGCACTAATTGCACCCTGTATCTGGAATGTTCTTTCCCTTTGTCCTTGCAGAACTAACTGCTTCTTTCCAAACACATTGCATCTTCAGTGTCATCTTCCTACAGAATCCCTCCCTTATCAGTCTGATTTAAAACACAAGTTTCCCAAGAGTAGGGTATGGAAAACTACTCTGTTTTGAAAATCTCTCTTTAACTAGGTCTTAGGACAGTGCTTGGCATGTATTTAACCTTAAGTACTTTTTTAAATTGTGAAAAGTATTACTTCTAATTTAGAAATATCTTTTTTTTTATCATTCCTTTTCATCATACAATATTTCAGAGTATTGTTGCCTTTTCCCTTGGAACCTACTGTGACCGAATTCTTTCAAATTTGTCCTCTCTGATCATGTTACTCCCATTCTCAACAGTCTAGTTTGACTCTCCACTTCTCCAACGAGGCTCATTCGTGATCTTCCATGATGAGACCCATCCATGCTCGCCTGTCCCAAGTGATGTCATTTCTAAATCCCAGTTCTTTTCTTTCTGGAAACTCCTTTTTCTTGAAATCAAGCTATTACATTCACTCCTCTTGATAGACTGGTCTCGTCTGTCTCTTGAACATACCCTGTACATTTTTTTTATGAAGGTATTACTGATATACACTCTTACGAAGGTTTCACATGAAAAAACAATGTGGTTACTACATTCACCCATGTTATCATGTCCCCCCCTCTACCCCACTGCAGTCACTGCCCAACAGTGTAGTAAGATTCCACAGAATCACTCGTTGCCTTCTCTGTGCTATCCTGCACATTTTGTCATCTATGATTCTTATATCTAAGTTTTAAACGCAGGTTATATTTAAAATCTTGTTAGCTAATCACGCATTTGCTAGTAAGGCTCAGTTCAAATTCCATCCTTTTTAAAAAAATGACAGTATTGCTCTCTGAGTAGAATTAATGTCTCTCCTCTATGAAAACTCTTAAAAAATAATTTTCCATTAGTACGAAGTGAATGTCTTACATCAGTCACTGACTTATCTGTTCCTACATGAGACTGCCAGCTTCATTAGTGTACAAATAAACTATTATTGCATGTTTTTAACCCCTCCCTTCATCTAATACAATGTCTTGCAGACACTGTATAGATATTTGCATGTTTTAAATTCCATAATACTAGCATACTCTAACATCTCAATTTATTAATTTCAGTAATTAGTTTATAAAGTATACATTCAAAATTGCCAAGTAGAGAGCAATTACTTAAAATTAACCTGCCTTTAAACTTCCAAATTAAAACTGAAAAATCAAAAAGATTTAGCTTTTTGTTACATGTATAGATTTAGTTCTTCTCTACTTTTATGTTTACTTTAGATTTTAACTGATGCTTTTCTTTCCAAACTTTTACTTCAGTTCTTTGGTTTGTTGGTTTGTTTTACTTATTCTCCTTAGGAAAAAGCTGACTGTTTGGACTTGCCCATCTAAATTCTTTACGTCAGTTATAATAGCAGCTCTCTTTTGAAGGTTATTTCCATCATTACTAGCTCTGAGTATCTTCCTGCTTCTGAGATATCAGCTTCTAAAAACCCCACCAAATCATCAATAATCTGCTATTTGTTATCGTAGGGACCAGATTCTTATTTTTTGCATTGGGCTCCAGAAGATTCAATTCTGAAAATGACTGAAATAAAAGAGTACTAAAATCTTAAAAAATTAAAATATCACATTGCACACATATCCATTCATTGGATCTGCTATTGAACACTTTGAAAGAATTTATTATAAATATATAAATTAATTATTTATTTCAATTAAATTTTTTTAATGCAGTAGTGCAAATTTTGCAACCTTGAATAACTACAAAGATATGCTTGACAGTGATTCTACCAAAGCTTAATGTAATGGTTCAGATCCCAATGAGCAAAATATATTTTTTAAAATCAGTCAGTTTATCTTCTTATTGTTAATTCAAGAATTTTGAAGCAGCTTTGGCTGGTTGCTGTTCTGGATGTGTCATTCTTTGAATGAGATTTTAAAGGTTTATATATTGAGAAGGACATGGCATTCGCTATCTCATTTCCTTGTCTTATCAGTCTAAAATGTATTACCTGATGTCACATCTCTAAGCAGTTACAGTGAAATGTGACAAAGCAGGCACTGTTCAAGGGTTCCATTTACAACACAAAAGAATTTTATATATTTTCCATTTTCCTGTAATTTCATAAGGATAATATCGTCTGTAGAATAAAATTAGGTATTGAGTAAATGACCAGACATTTTGAAATGCACACTCTAGTTTACACAAGGCAGTCTTTAAGGTTAGTGCTTTTTTAAAAACTATTAAATAAAAATGTTAATAAAAGATAGTTTCATCAAACTGTCCATAAAGTTGGCTTCCTTTCCCCCATGGAAATATCTTCACATGTAATTCCTAGTTAATTGATTTGAAAATTTACATTGGAAAAATGCAGGTTGGGGCACTAAGTATTCTTCATTTGATGTACCCTGAATAGCACAGCATATGGCGGAAAATGTGTCTCTATTTTTAGAGTACTAAGTACTGTGATTAGGACAAATTCAAAAAGCAAAGCCTAATAAAAATAAATTTTGATGTTTTTAAAATGGATGCACCAATACAACTACTAAGATAACTACAGATCCAAATACTGGATTACTTTTCATTCCTTAATTTATTTAAAACTTAAAACAACCCTAGTGTACAGATGTAGAGAAATTCAGTATTTTACCCAAATTCTGTCAATAACTTGCAAAAGGTGTATTTTATTTAACATATAAAGCAAAGACAGTATGGCCTATTAACTCCTATATAATTCTGATTATCTCCTCTTTCAAACTGATAAAATATATATGCATTTTTTTCATACATTGCATCAGTTGTTATGGATACACATACAATTGATTCAATGTGGGAAAATAATTTTTAGAACACTGAGAAACCTACTATTATACAGAAATGGTTTGTAAAATTTTAATTTTGAGTCATATATCTCTGAAAAGAATAGTAATCTTTTTTCTCATGATATCCAGTATAGGATATTAGAAGAAAAGTGGATGATTTATGACCAAATTAACTCATAATTCATTCTCAATTCATTTTAGGAATCCATATAATAGTCAAGAATTAGGTGCTATAGGTGTTTTCCTTTCCAAATCAATATATATTTGCTATAATTTTGTTATTAATAAGGCAGCATGCCAAAATGTTGTTTCAGGGAAATATAATAAGGCCAAAATAAATGTGTATTTTATTTTGGAGGCAGTTTTTTTTTTCTCCGTTTGAATCAGTTACCCAAAGCCTATTTTTCCAAAGTTTTGTTTCTTAGTTTTATGTTTAGTAATAGAAAGAGACTATAAAGTAATAGAAAAGGACTAAATAAGTTCTAAATATATTTTTAGGATATTAGATGTGTCCTTCTAAGATTTAAACCAACTAATTTTGTGATGTATAGTTGATATATCATATTATATTGGTTTCAAGTATATGTGCAGTGATTCAACAGTTACACGTATTATTAAATCCTCACCCCTACTTCTGTCGTTACTATCTTTCTACATAGGAAGATGTTAAGGGATCATTGGCTATATTCTCCATTCTGTTCTGCCATTCCTGTGACAAACATATTGTAATGGAGAATTTTTGTGACCCTGTATCCCCTCATCCTCTCCACCAGCCAACCCTAACCCCTCTCACATGGCAACCACCAGTCACTACTAAGTGTCTTTGGGTCTACTGTTATTTTTACTCATTTTGTTGTGTTTTGTTTTTATATTTCACAAATAAATGAAACTATATGGTATTTCTCTTTCTCTACCTGTCTTATTTCACTGAGCATAACACCCTTTAGGTCCATCCATGTTATCACAAATGACAGAATTTCTTTCCTTTTTATGGCTAAATAATATTCCATTGTGTATATGTACCACATCATCATTATCTATTAATCTACTGATGAACACTTAGGTTGCTCCCATATCTTGGCTATTGTCAATAAGCAGTGATAAACATAGGGGTACATAAGTCTTTTCAAATCAGGGATTTTGTTTTCTTTGAGAAAGTTCCCAGAAGTAGAATTAGTGGGTCAAATGATATTTCTATTTTTAGTTTACTGAGGAACATTTATATTGCTTTCCACAGTGGATGCACTAATTTACATTCCTACCAGCAGTGTAGCAGGGTTCCCTTTCTCCACATCCTCAAAAACACTTGTTGTTTCTTGTCTTTTGGAAAGCAGCCAAGCTAACTGACAGGAGGTGGTGTCTCATTTTGGTTTTGATTTGCATTTCCCTGATGATTAACAATGAGGAGTATCTTTTCATATGCCTATTAGCCATCAGTATTTCTTCTTTGGAAAAATGCCTGATCATGTCTTCTGTGCATTTTTAATTGAGTTATTTGAGGTTCTTTTGGTGTTGATTCATATGAGTTCTTCATATATTTTGGATGCTAACCCTTTATTGCACAAATCATTTATGAATATATTTGTCCATACTCTAGGTTGCCTTTTTGTTCTGTTGATGGCATCCTTTGATGTACAAAAGCTTTTAAGTTTGGTATAGTCCCACTTGTTCATTTTTCATTTTGTTTCCCTTGCCCGAGGAGATGTGTCCAGAAAATAATTGCTCATGTTTATGTTCAAGAGATTTTTACCTATGTTTTCTTCTAAGAGTTTTATGGTTTCATGTCTTACATTTAGGTCTTGAATCCATTTAAAGTTTACTTTTGTGTATGGGGTTAGACAGGAATCCAGTTTCATTCTCTTGCATGTAATGTAGCTGTCCAGTTTTCCAAACACCAATTATTGAAGAGGTTGTCTTTTTCTCATTGTATATTCATGGCTTCTTTATGAGATATTAATTTACCATACATACATAGGTTTATATCTTGGCTCATAACTATCAGTCTGTTCTTGTCTGAGTACCATACTGTTTTGATTACTGTAGCTTTGTATAGAGTTGGAAGTCAAGGAGCATAATCCTACCAGCTTTTATTCTTCTTTCTCAGGATTTTTATGACTGTTTGTATTTTGGAGGGTTCCATATGAATTTTAGAACTATTTGTTCTAGTTTGTTGAAGAATACTATTGGTATTTTGATAGGGATTTTGTGCTGAATCTGTAGGCTGGTTTAGGCAGGATGGCCATTTTGATAATATTAATTCTTCCCACCCATGGGCATGGGATTTATTTCCATTTATTGGTGTCTTCTTTAATTTCTCTCATTAGCGTCTTGTAGTTTGCAGGATATAGGTCTTTAATGTCGTTGGTTAGGCTTATTCCTACGTATTTTATTCTTTTAGATATAATTGTGAATGGAATTATTTTCCTGATTTCTATTTCTGCTAGTTCATCATTAGCATATAGGAATGCAACAGATTTCTGTGTATTAATTTTGTATCCTCCAACTTTGCTGAATTCAGATATTAGTTCTACTAGTTTGGGAGTGGATTTTTTAGGGTTTCCTATGAATAATATTATGTCATCTGCAAACAGTGACAATTTAACTTCTTCCTTACCAATCTGGATGCCTTTTATTTCTTTGTGTTTTCTGCCTGCCGTGGCTAGGAGCTCCAGTACTATGCTGATTTGAATAAAAGTGGTGGGAGTGGGCATCCTTGTTTCAGCTTTTTGCTGTTAACTATGATGTTGGCTGTGGGTTTGTCATATATAATCTTTATTATGTTGAGGTCCATGCCCTCTATACCAATTTTGTTGACTTTTATCATGAATGGATGTTGAATTTTATCAAATGCTTTTTATCATCTATTGAGATAATCATGTGGTTTTTGTCCTTCTTTTTGTTAATGTAATATATCATGTTGATTGATTTATGAATTGTACTATCCATGCATCCTTGGAATAAATCCCACTTGGTGGTGATAGATGATCCTTTTGATGTATTTTTTTTTATTAAGGCATCATTGATATACAATCTCACAAAGTTTTCACATGAGCAACATTGTGGTTACTGTATTCCCCCCCTATTATCAACTCTCCACCGCATACTCCATTAGAGTCACTGTCCATCAAAAGAGTAAGATACTATAGAGTCATTACTTGTCCTCTCTGTGCTATACTGCCTTCCCCGTGCCCCTCCTATATTATGTGTGCTAATCATAATACCTCTTAATCCCTTTTTTCCTCCCTTACCAGCCACCTTCCCAAACACCTTTCCCTTTGGTAACCGCTAGTTGATTCCTGGGTTCTGTGAGTCTACTGTTGTTTTGTTCCTTCACTTTTGCTTTGTTCCTATATTCCACAGATGAGTAAAATCATTTGGTACTTGTTTTTCTCTGCCTGGCTTGTTTCACTGAGCATAATAGCCTCTAGCTCCATCCATGCTGTTGCAAATGGTAGGATTTCTTTTCTTCTTATGGCAGAACATTATTCCATTGTGTAAATGTAGCATGTCTTCTTTATCCATTCATCTATTGATGAATACTTAAGTTACCTCCATGTCTTGGCTATTGTAAATAGTGCTGCAATAAACATAGGGGTGCATATATCTTTTTTGATTCTGAGATCTTGTATTCTTCAGGTAAATTCCTAGAAGTGGAATTCCTGAGTCAAAGGGTATTTCCATTTTGTTTTTGAGGAACCTCCATATTGCTCTCCACAATGGTTGAACTAATTTACATTCCCACCAGCAGTGTAGGAGGGTTCCCCTTTCTCCACATCCTTGCCAGCATTTGTTGTTCCTTTTCTTTTTGATGTTAGCCATCCTAACTGGTGTGAGGTGATATTTCATTTTAGTTTTAATTTGTATTTCCCTGATGATTAGTGACATCGAGCATCTATTCATATGCCTGTTGGCCATCTGTATTTCTTCTTTGAAGATGTGTCTGTTCAGAAATTCTGCCCATATTTTAATTGGGTTATTTGCTTTTTGGGTATTGAGGCATGTGGGCTCTTTATATATTTTGGTTGTTAACCCCTTTTGGATATGTCACTGATAAATGTATTCTCTGATACTGTAGGATGTCTTTGTGTTCTGCTAATGGTGTCTCTTGCTATACAGTAGCTTTTTAATTTGATGTAGTCCCATTTGTTCATTTTTGCTCTTTTTCCCCTTACCTGAGGAGTTGTGTACAGGAAATAATTGCTCATGGTTATATTCAAGAGAGTTTTGCCTATGTTTTCTTCTAAGACTTTTATATTTTCATGACTTACATTAAGGTCTTTGATCTGTTTCAAATTTACTTTTGTGTATGGGGTTAGACAGTGATCCAGTTTCATTCTCTTGCATGTAGCTGTCCAGCTTTGCCAACACCAGTTATTGAAGAGGCTGTCATTACCCCATTGTATATCCATGGCTCCTTTATCATATATTAATTAGCTGTATATGTTTGGGTTTATGTCTGGGCTCTCTATTATGTTCCATTAATCTATGGGTCTGTGCTTGCAACAGTACCAAATAATTTTGATTACTGTGGCTTTGTAGTAGAGCTTGAGGTTGGGGAGCATAATCCCTCCATCTTTGCTCTTCCTTCTCAGGATTGCTTTGGCTATTCAGGGTCTTTGGTGGTTTCATATGAATTTTGGAACTATTTGTTCTAGTTCATTGAAGAATGCTGTTGGTATTTTGATAGGGATTGTGCTGAATCTGTAGGCTAGATTAGGCAGGATAGCCATTTTGATAATATTAATTCTTCCCACCCATGAGCATGGGATTTATTTCCATTTATTGGTGTCTTCTTTAATTTCTCTCATGAGTGTCTTGTAGTTTTCAGGATATAGGTCTTTCACTTCCTTGGTTAGGCTTATTCCTAGGTATTTTATTCTTTAATTGTAAATGTAAATGGAATTATTTTCCTGATTTCTATTTCTGCTAGTTCATCATTAGTATATAGGAATGCAACAGATTTCTGTGTATTAATTTTGTATCCTCCAACTTTGCTGAATTCAGATACTAGTTCTACTAGTTTGGGAATGGACTCTTTCGGGTTTCCTATGAATTATATCATGTCATCTAAAAACAGTGACAATCTAACTTCTTCCTTACCAATCTGGATGCCTTTTATTTCTTTGTGTTTTCTGCCTGCCATGGCTAGGAGCTCCAGTACTATGTTGAATAAAAGTGATGGGAGTGGGCATCCTTGTCTTGTTCCCAACCTTAGAGGAAAAGGTTTCAGCTTTTCTCTGTTAAGTATGATATTGGCTGTGGGTTTGTCATATATGGCCTTTATTATGTTGAGGTACATGCCCTCTATACTAATTTTGTTGATAATTTTTATCATGAATGGATGTTGAATTTTGTCAAATGTTTTTTCAGCATCTATGAAGGTGATCATGTGATTTTTGTCTTTTTTGTTGATGTGGTGGATGATGTTGATGGATTTTTTGATTTTGTACCACACTTGCATCCCTGGAATAAACCCCACTTGATCATGATAGATGATCTTCTTAATGTATTTTTTAATTTGGTTTGATAATGTCTTGTGTTGAGGATTTTTGCATAGATGTTCATCATGGATACTGGTGGGTAATTTTTTTTCTATCTCTGGATGCTTTCAATATACTGTCTTTTTCCTTCATCTTTACCACTTTATTTATTATATGTCTTGGTATTGTCTTCCTGGGGTTCCTTTTGTTAGACGCTTTCCGTGGTTCCAGGACCTGGGTGTCAGTTTCCTTCCCCAGATTGGGGAAGTTTCCTCAATTATTTCTTTAAAGAGGATTTCTACTCCTTTGACTTTCTCTTCTCCTGTTGTGCCTATTATGTGAATATTGTTTTCTTTGGAGATTCACATGGCTCTCTTAGCATCCTCTCATTTCTGGAGATTCTTATATCTCAGTTTCATTGTTTTCCTGTTCTCCAATTTTTATCTCATCGACTGTCTCCTCTACTTGCAGCAATGTATTATTCATTCCCTCCACTGTATATAACATTTCAGTTACTGTGTTCTTCAGGTCTGAGTGGTTCTTTTTCAACTCTTCCAACTTTGTTAAGTCCTCCCTGAGATAGTAAATATTTATTCACAGATCAGTGAGCATATTTATGATTGCTACTTTGAAATCTTTATCAATAATATTGGTGATCTCTTTTTCATTTAGCCCTCTTTCTGTTGTCTTATCCCGTAGGTTTTTTTGAAACATATTCCTATGTGGCATTATTTTTTCAGGATTTCTGTGTTTCTTCCTTTGTATTAGAGCCATTATGCTTCCTGGTCTAAAGAGTAATAGCTTTATGAAGAAGGCATTCTGTGGTACCCAGGAGGTCAAGGATCTTTGGTCACCCATGCCTGGTTCTCTTAAGCATTAGAGGCTCATTTGCAGTTGGTGGGCTATGGTGGGACCACCTTTGTCTCTTTCTGCCAAAAGTGGCCTATCTCAGTTTGCTGCAGGTGGCAGCACATCTCTGCTGGCTCTTTGTGAGTTGAGCAGTGGCTCCTCTGCTGGGTTAATAGTGGCCAGGGCCACCGTCTGACTGCCATGCAGGGATGTTGGTGGTACTGGGCTAATGGGGTGGGCAAGGAGTGCACACAGCACTGTGGTGGGAACATGGTCATGGGTCACTGGCTCAGAGATGGCTCCTGCAAATGCCTCCCCAGCTGGGCTGAGAGAAGGCCAAGAAAGTTGGAGAAGCCTCTTTCCATTTGCCAGGCAGCAAAGTCTGGTGCTGCTGGGCCAAGTAGGCAGGTAGGTGTGCAGAGAAGTGCCTTGGGGCTGAGCCACCAGTGAGGGAGATGGAGCATCTGGGATTCCCATGAACATCCAACTTGTTAAACAATTAATATTTGATTGCCTTCCTTTTTACTACATGTTTCTAAAGTATTGTCTAAGTACTAAATTCAGCATCTAATGATGCAGTACACATATACACACATGTGAAAACATATTTATAGTATTTCTTTTGCCCTCATAATTTCAACACTGCTAATGAAATACAAATTGTACAACCTAATTCTCATTTGCAGACCTGAACTTGAGTTAGAAAAAAATTCCAATAATTAATAAGATTATTAATTATTAAGATTATTGTAATATGAAATACTTGACATTATATAAAATTTAGTTGACTCCCTCTGAAAATTTATAAATCAACACAATTGACTTAGATGTTGATGATCCAATTATATTAAAATTTTAATGTGTGTAGTTGAGATAAAGGATGACAAGGTAAAATATTTGCAAATTTGAAATACCCATTTAATAGGTAAGTTTTTGGTCTGTGCTAAGAGTTGAAATGGAGAATGTGATCTTTCTTTATGAGCACTTACAATATAATACAGACATTTTTACCAAGAAGAAATACAGACAGCTAACAAGCACATGAAAAGATGATCCACATCGCTAATCATCATGGAAATGCAAATCAAAACCACAGTAAGATATTATTTCTCACCAATTAGAATGGCCATTATCCAAAAGACAAGAAATATAAAGTGTTGGTGAGGATGTGTAGAAGAGGGAACCCTCTTGCACTGTTGATGGGAATGTAAAGTAGTACAGCCACTGTGGAAAGTACTATGGAGGTTCCTCAAAAAACTGAAAAGAAGTTCAATATAACCTAGTAATTCCACTTCTAGGAATTTTCCCAAAGAAAACCAAACCCCTGATTCAAAAAGATATATGCATCCTTGTTTTTATTGCTCTATCATTTACAATACACAAGATATGTAAGCAACCAAAGTGTCCAGTTAATGAATAGATAAAAAACAAATGGTACATATACACAGAGGAATATTATTTGGCTATGAAAAAGAAATAAATCCTGCCATTTGTGACAACATGGATTGACCTCAAGGGTATTATGTTAAGTGAAATAAGCCAGGCAGAGAAAGAGAAATGCCATATGATTTCACTTATATGTGGTATATAAAAACAAAACAAAATGAACAAAATAGTAGTAGCCTCATAGACACTAAAAAGTGACTGGTGGTTACCAAAGTAGAGGGCTTCTGGTGGGTGGGTGAAATAGGTAAAGGGGATAAAGAGGAACAAAATCTCAATCACAGTATAAGTTGATCATGAGGCTGAAAGTACAGCATAAAGAATATAGTCAGTAGTTCTGTAACATCTTTTTATGTTGATAAATAAGAACTGCACTAGTTGGAGTGAGATTAAATAATGACAGTTGAATCAATATAATGATGGTTGTAGACTTAAAGCCAATATGATATTATATATCAATTATACTTTCATAAAAACTAAACAGAGTGCAGAGAAGATGGCGGCATGAGTAGAGCAGCAGAAATCTCCTCCCAAAACCACATTTATCTATGAAAATATAACAAAGACAACTTTTCCTAAAATAGAGACCAGAGGACACAGGACAACATCCAGACCACATCCACACCTGTGAGAACCCAGCACCTCACAAAGGGGCTAAGATACAAGCCCCAGCCTGGCAGGACTCGAGCACCCCTCCCCCCAGCTCCCGGCGGGTGGATACGAGTCAGCAAGGAGGGCTAGGAAGCCCAGTACTGCTGAACACCCAGCCCCAGGATTCCCGACCAGAGCGCAGACACAGTGCATGCACGGGATCCTGGATACTAGGGAAACAGGGTGGCAGGACCGATGAGTAGGTGGCTGAGGCTGACACTGGAAAACAAAGAAATGGGAGCAGCTTTTATTTTTTTATTATTTTTATTTTTTTTTTAGCGAGTGCTTTTTTGAAGCCGTAAAAGGACAGGGACCCCAATACAAGGGAAACAGGGCAGCAAGACTGGTGAGGGGGTGCCTGAGACTGGCATCTGAGAATAAGGAAAATCATCCGTTTCTTTCTGTCTTTTTTTTTTTTAATTATTTATTTAATTTTTTTTTTCATTCGTTGTTTCTGTTGTTGCTTTGGTTTGGAGAGTGCTTTTTGGAAGTTTTAAAGGGGCAGGACAGGACACGTAGCCCAGAGGCAGGGAATCTGGGGATCTTTGGGCACTCTAACCCCTGGGCAGCAGGGAGCACAGAGGCCCCTTACAGAGATAAATAGCCTCCCGGCCGCTCCCCCTCCAACAGGGCTCCGAGCCAGGAGGAGCGCTGGAGCCAGGCCACACCCACAGCAACAGTGGAGATAAACTCCATAGCAGCTGGGCAGGAAGCAGAAGCCCTGTCTGCGCACAGCTGCCAAGCACAAGCCCTAGAGGTCGTTATTCTCCCAGGAAAGGAAGGCCACAAAACAACAAGAAGGGAAGCTCTTCCAGCGGTCACTCCTACCAGCTCTGCAAACTATCTCTATCACCATGAAAAGGCAAAGCTACAGGCAGACAAAGATCACAGAGACAATACCTGAGAAGGAGACAGACCTAACCAGTCTTCCTGAAAAAGAATTCAAAATAAAAATAATGAACATGCTGACGGAGATGCAGAGAAAAATGCAAGAGCAATGGGATGAAGTCCTGAGGGAGATCACAGATGTCAGGAAGGAGATAACAGAAGTGAAACAAACCCTGGAAGGATTTATAAGCAGAATGGATAAGATGCAAGAGGCCATTGAAGGAATAGAAACCAGAAAACAGGAATGTATAGAGGCTGACATAGAGAGAGATAAAAGGATATCCAGGAATGAAACAATACTAAGAGAATTATGTGACTAATCCAAAAGGAATAATATCCACATTATAGGGGTACCAGAAGAAGAAGAGAGAGGAAAAGGGATAGAAAGTCTCTTTGAAGAAATAATTGCTGAAAACTTCCCCAAACTGGGGGAGGAAATAATCGAACAGACCACAGAAATACACACAACCCCCAACAGAAAGGATCCAAGGAGAACAACACCAAGAAACATAATAATTAAAATGGCAAGGATCAAGGACAAGTAAAGAGTTTTAAAGGCAGCTAGAGAGAAAAAGGTCACCTATAAAGGAAAACCCATCAGGCTATCATCAGACTTCTTGACAGAAACCCTACAGGCCAGAAGAGAATGGCATGATATATTTAATGCAATGAAACAGAAGGGCCTTGAACCAAGGATACTGTATCCAGCACGACTATCATTTAAATATGATGGCGGGATTAAACAATTCCCAGACAAGCAAAAGCTGAGAGAATTTGCTTCCCACAAATCACCTCTACAGGGCATCTTACAGGGCCTGCTCTAGATGGGAGCACTCCTAAAAAGAGCACAGAACAAAACATACAACATATGAAGAATGGAGGAGGAGGAATAAGAAGGGAGAGAAGAAAAGAATCTCCAGACAGTGTATATAACAGCTCAATAAGCGAGCTAAGTTAGGCAGTAAGATACTAAAGAAGCTAACCTTGAACCTTTGGTAACCACGAATCTAAAGCTTGCAATGGCAATAAGTACATATCTCTCAATAGTCACCCTAAATATAAATGGACTTAATGCAACAATCAAAAGACACAGAGTAATAGAATGGATAAAAAAGCAAGACCCATCTATATGCTGCTTACAAGAAACTCACCTCAAACCCAAAGACAAGCACAGACTAAAAGTCAAGGGATGGAAAAACATATTTCAGGCAAACAACAGTGAGAAGAAAGCAGGGGTTGCAGTACTAATATCAGACAAAATAGACTTCAAAACAGTGGAAAAATCCAACCATTTAAAGCAACATGGATGGAGCTGGAGAGTATTATGCTCAGTGAAATAAGCCAAGCGGAGAAAGAGAAATACCAAATGATTTCACTCATCTGAGGAGTATAGGAACAAAGGAAAAACTGAAGGAACAAAACAGCAGTGGAATTACAGAACCCAAAAATGGACTAACAGGTACCAAAGGGAAAGGAACTGGGGAGGATGGGTGGGCAGGGAGGGATAAGAGGGGGGAAGAAGAAGAGGGGTATTAAGATTAGCATGCATGGGGGGGAGGGAGCAAGTGGAAGGTGGGCTGCACAACACAGAGAGGACAAGTAGTGACTCTACAACATTTTGCTAAGCTGATGGACAGTAACTGTAATGTGGTTGTTAGGGGGGACCTGATATAGGGGAGAGCATAGTAAACATAGTATTCTTCATGTAAGTGTAGATTAAAAATTAAAAAAAAAAAAAAAAAGAAAGAAAGAAAAGGGGGATTACTCCTTAACAGGATAAAACTATTGGTAAATCAAAGATCAACGCATGCTTTAAATATCCTTAATGTTGATCACTTAAAGGGTGTCAGATGATCAGCTATGGAGGTACTTTTTTCTGATAATATTCCTTTCTCTTAATTAAAAAAAAAAAAAAAAGCAGTTATTGTGTGCTGACCTCCAACGAGTTCTGCACAGTGGTATAGAGGGCATATCAAAGTGTGGGCAAAGGGTCTGTTTGTTTCTATGCAGAAGATCAAGACCTAGCTTGGATACCCAGAAAATGAACTAAGATACGATATGAGGAGGAGCTTCCGGCATCAGCACTCTCTGGGGGACTTGTGCCAGGGGATGATCCTCAAAAAGCCTCCACAGGGATCCGGACGATGCTGCGGTTGTGACTGCATCCAGCCCACCGTCTCCTGGACTTGCCATAGGAATGAGGAGGGAGACGTCTAGGCTGGCATGTGCATACAGTGAGACAACGAATTTGACTGGATCTGTACTGTTGGAACTCAACCAGGAGTTGGGAGGGGTGCAAGTTGTAGCACTCCAAAATCTCATGACTATAGACTATCTATGGTTAAAAGAACATATGGGATGTGAACAGATCCCAGAAATGGGCTGCTTTAATTTGTCTGATGGTTCAAGTACAGTTGGACAATATCCATCATATCATAGATAAATTTTCACAAATGCCTAGGGTGCCTAAATGGTTTTCTTGGCTTCACTGGAGATGGATGGTAATTATAGATTTGCTTTGTTTATGTCACCGTATTCCTATTATATTAATATGTGTGCGCAAATTAGTTAGTAGTTTAAAACCTATACATACTTAAGGTACTCTACAAGAAGATATGTCAAAGAAATAATCAATCCTCCCATGTTTCCTTCATATGCTACATCTATAGCTTTTCTTCTTCCTTCCTAATTACAAACCTTAAATAGAATTCGTGCCTCATATCGAATTTACCGAGTATTATAATTCCTCCAGGTGGTAAAGATACCTCGAGACAAGTGCTGGGCATAGAAGCCACAGGGCATAAATCTGCAAAGAAGTAAAAAGCTAACCTTTGCAAACAATATGGCTTCTCTCTCACTTACCAACTTTACATTTCCCTGTATGGCCCCGGAAGATGACTGGTTAGCCAGAGATGGGTAAGATTCCTCAAGGGAGGAACAACCTAAGACAGGCACAGTCGCAGGGGGGCCATCAGGTGAGAATTTGGGGATCAACAGAGGTGAGGCTCAGAACCTCACCCCCCCTGCTTTGAGAGAAATCTTCTGCATCCGTGGATGTCTTGCTGCCCTTGTCTAGCCTGGATTAATACTTGGTCCATAGGCACACACCTGATCATCTGATCATCTACATTTGCCCTCTTACAGCACTAAACTATGTTTTCTACCTTTATCTTGCATCTACCTACCACTTCAGCATTTTATTAAAAATAAAAATAATAATAATAATAGGAGAAATGTGGGATCAACATATAAATCAAGTACAAAAATCAAACGAATATTCATATTTGACCTGATTGTTTATAGGTCATAATGCATGATCAAAACCGAAAGTTTCTGTGATGAATGCCCTTGTACTGTTCACCATGTAAGAATTTATTCACTATGTAAGAATTCGTTCACCATGTAAGAACTTGTTTGTTATGCCTCAGAAGATTGGAGACTGACAAGAATTAGGCTTGAGATGGATTAATGATTGTACATTGAGCATTGACCCCCCTATACTGAATTTTATTGTTGTTAACAACCATTTGATCAATAAATATGAGAGATGCCCTCTCAAAAAAAAAAAAAAACCAAATCTATTAAAAAAAGAGAGCTAGGTACCTAGAATTATCATGTATATAAATGTTGAATCACTGTGTTGTACACCTGAAACTAATGTAATACTGTGTGTCAACTACCCTTCAATAAAAAATACTTATCTAAAAAAAAAAAAAAATAGACTTCAAAACAAAGAAAGTAACAAGAGATAAAGAAGGACATTACATAATGATAAAGGGCTCAGTCCACCAAGAGGATATAACCATTCTAAATATATATAAACCCAACACAGGAGCACCAGCATATGTGAAACAAATACTAACAGAACTAAAGAGGGAAATAGACTACAATGCATTCATTTTAGGAGACTTCAACACACCATTCACCCCAAAGGATAGATCCGCCAGGCAGAAAATAAGTAAAGACACACAGGCACTGAACAACACACTAGAACAGATGGATCTAATAGACATCTATAGAACTCTACATCCAAAAGCAACAGGATATACATTCTTCTCAAGTGCACATGGAACATTCTCCAGAATAGACCACATACTAGCCCACAAAAAGAGCCTCCATAAATTCAAAAAGATGGAAATCCTACCAACCAACTTTTCAGACAACAAAGGTATAAAACTAGAAATAAATAGTACAAAGAAAGCAAAAAGGCTCACAAACACATGGAGGTTTAACAACATGCTCCTAAATAATCAATGGATCAATGACCAAATCAAAATGGAGATCCAGCAATATATGGAAACAAACAACAACAACACTAAACCCCAGTTACTCTGGAACACAGCAAAAGCAGTCTTAAGAGGAAAGTATATAGCAATCCAGTCATATTTAAAAAAGGAAGAACAATCCCAAATAAATGGTCTAATGTCACAATTATCAAAATTGAAAAAGAAGAACAAATGAGGACTAAGGTCAGTAGAAGGAGGGATATAATAAAGATCAGAGGAGAAATAAATAAAATTCAGAAGAATAAAACAATAGCAAAAATCAATGAAACCAAGAGCTGGTTCTTCGAGAAAATAAACAAAATAGATAAGCTTCTAGCCAGACTTATTAAGAGGAAAAGAGAGTCAACACAAATCAACAGTGTCAGAAACGAGAAAGGAAAAATCACGACGGACCCCACAGAAATGCAAAGAATTATTAGTGAGTACTATGAAAACCTATATGCTAACAAGCTTGGAAACCTAGGAGAAATGGACAAATTCCTAGAAAAACACAACCTTCCAAGACTGATCCAGAACGAAATAGAAAATCTAAACAGACCAATTACCAGGAATGAAATTGAAGCGGTAATCAAAAAACTATCAAAGAACAAAACCCCTGGGCCAGATGGATTCACCTCAGAATTTTATCAGACATACAGGGAAGACATAATACCCATTCTCCTTAAAGTTTTCCAAAAAATAGAAGAGGAGGGGATACTCCCAAACTCTTTCTATGAAGCCAACATCACCCTAACACCAGAACCAGGCAAAGACCCTACCAAAAAAGAAAACTACAGACCAATATCCCTGATGAATGTAGATGCAAAAATACTCAACAAAATATTAGCAAACCGAATTCAAAAATACATCAAAAGGATCGTACACTATGACCAAGTGGGATTCATCCCAGGGATGCAAGGATGGTACAACATTGGAAAGTCCATCAACATCATCCACCACATGAACAAAAAGAAAGACAAAAATCGCATGATCATCTCCATAGATGCTGAAAAAGCAGTTGACAAAGTTCAACATCCATTCATGGTAAAAACTCTCAGCAAAATGGGAATAGAGGGCAAGTACCTCAACATAATAAAGGCCATCTATGAAAAACCCACAGCCAACATTATAGTGAACAGCGAGAAGCTGAAAGCTTTTCCTCTGAGATCGGGAACTAGACAGGGATGCACACTCTCCCCACTGTTATTTAACATAGTACTGGAGGTCCTAGCCACGGCAATTAGACAAAACAAAGAAATACAAGGAATCCAGATTGGTAAAGAAGAAGTTAAACTGTCACTATTTGCAGATGACATGATACTACACATAAAAAACCCTAAAGACTATACCCCAAAACTACTAGAACTGATATCGGAATACAGCAAAGTTGCAGGATACAAAATCAACACACAGAAATCTGTAGCTTTCCTATACACTAACAATGAACCAACAGAAAGAGAAATCAGGAAAACAATTCCATTCACAATTGCATCAAAAAGAATAAAATACCTAGGAATAAACCTAACCAAAGAAGTGAAAGACATATACCCTTAAAACTACAAGTCACTCTTAAGAGAAATTAAAGGGGACACTAACTAATGGAAACTCATCCCATGCTCTTGGCTAGGAAGAATTAATATCATCAAAATGGCCATCCAGCCCTAAGCAATATACAGATTTGATGCAATCCCTACCAAATTACCAGCAACATTATTCAATGAACTGGAACAAATAATTCAAAAATTTATATGGAAACACCAAAGACCCCAAATAGCCAAAGCAATCCTGAGAAAGAAGAATAAAGTAGGGGGGATCTCACTCCCCAACTTCAATTTCTACTACAAAGCTATAGTAAATCAAGACAATTTGGCACTGGCACAAGAACAGAGCCACAGACCAGTGGAACAGATTAGAGGCTCCAGATATTAACCTAAACATATATGGTCAATTAATATTTGATAAAGGAGCCATGGACAGACAATGGCGAAATGACAGTCTCTTCAACAGATGCTGCTGGCAAAACTGGACAGCTACATGTAGGAGAATGCAACTGGGACATTGTCTAACCCCATACACAAGAGTAAATTCAAAATGGATCAAATACCTGAATGTAAGTCAGGAAACCATAAAACTCTTAGAAAAAAACATAGGCAAAAAAGTCTTAGACATAAACATGAGTGACCTCTTCTTGAACATATCTCCCTGGGCAAGGAAAGCAAAAGCTAAAATGAAGAAGTGGGACTATATTAAGCTGAAAAGCTTCTGTACAGCAAAAGACACCATCAATAGAACAAAAAGGTACCCTACAGTATGGGAGAATATATTTGTAAATGACAGATCTGATAAAGGCTTGACGTCCAGAATATATAAAGAGCTCACACGCCTCAACAAACAAATAACAAATAACCCAATTAAAAAATGGGCAGAGGAACTGAACAGACAGTTCTCCAAAAAAGAAATACAGATGGCCAACAGACACATGAAAAGATGCTCCACATCGCTAATTATCAGAGAAATGCAAATTAAAACTACAATGAGGTATCACCTCACACCAGTAAGGATGGCTGCCTTCCAAAAGACAAACAACAACAAATGTTGGTGAGGCTGTGGAGAAAGTGGAACCCTCCTACACTGCTGGTGGGAATGTAAATTAGTTCAACCATTGTCAAAAGCAGTATGGAGGTGCATCAAAATGCTCAAAACAGACTTACCATTTGACCCAGGAATTCCACTCCTAGGAATTTACCCTAACAATGTAGCAATCAAGTTTGAGAAAGACAGATGCACCCCTATGTTTATCGCTGCACTATTTACAATAGCCAAGAATTGGAAGCAACCTAAATGTCCATCGATAGATGAATGGATAAAGAAGATGTGGTACATATACACAATGGAATACTACTCAGCCATAAAAAAGGGCGAATCCTACCATTTGCAGCAACATGGATGGAGCTGGAGGGTATTATGCTTAGTGAAATAAGCCAAGAGGAGAAAGAGAAATACCAAATGATTTCACTCTTCTGTGTAGTATAAGAACAAAGGAAAAACTGGAGGAACAAAACAGCAGCAGAATCACAGAACCCAAGAGTGGACTAATAGGTAACAAAGGGAAGGGACTGGGGAGGATGGGTGGATAGTGAGGGATAAGAGGGGGGAAGAAGAAGGTGGGTATTTAGATTAGTATGCATAATGGGGGGGTGGGAGAAAGTGGAGGGCTGTACAACACAGAGAAGACAAGTAGTGATTACACAACATTTTGCTATGCTGATGGACAGTGACTATAAAGGGGTTTATAGGGGGGACCTGGTATAGGGGAGAGCCTAGTAAACATAATATTCATCATGTAAGTGTAGATTAATAACAACAAAAAAAATAAGCAGTTCCTGTGTGGTGAACTCCAATGAGTTCTACACAATGGTATAAAGGGCATATAAAAGTGTAGGCAAAGGGTTTGTTTGTGCTTATACAGAGGATCAAAACCTAATTTGGCTACCCCGAAAATGAACTAAGATATGATATGAAAATGAACTCCCAACATCAGCACTCTCTGGAAGACTCATGCCAGAAGATGATCAAAAAGCCCCAACAAAGATCCACGCACTGCTACACATGTAGATGCACTCATCCCACCAGTTCCTGGACTTGCCATGGGAATGAAGAAGGAGATATCTAAGCTGGCCTGTGCATACAGTAAAACAACAAATTTGACTGGATCTATACTGTTGGAACTCAACCAAGAATTAGGAGAAGTGCAAATTGTAGCGCTCCAAAATCTTACAACTACAGACTATTTACTGTTAAAAGAACATATGGGATGTGAACAGTCCACAGGAATGGGTTGTTTTAATTTGTCTGATTTCTCTCAGACTATTCAAGTTCAGTTGGATAATATCCAGCATATCATAGATAAGTTTTCACAAATGCCTGAGGTGCCTAACTGGTTTTCTTGGTTTCACTGGAGATGGCTGGTAGTTATAAGTATGCTTTGGTTATGTAACTATATTCCTATTATGTTAATGTGTGTACGCAATTTAATTAGTAGTTTAAAACCTATACATGCTTAAGTTACTCTAGAAGAAGATATGTCAAAGAAATAATCAATCTTCCCATGTTTTCTTCTGCCTGTTACTCCTATAGCTTTTCTTCTTCCTTTCTAATTACAACCCATAAATAGAATTTGTGCCTCATATCGAATTTACCGAGTATCATAATTCCTCCAAGTGGTAAAGATACCTCAAGACAAATGCTGGGCATAGAAGCCACAGTGCATAAATATGCAAAGAAGTAAAAAACTAACATTTTCAAACAATAAGGCTTCTCTCTCACTTACCAACTTTACATTTCCCTGTATGACCCCGGAAGATGGCTGGTTAGCCAGAGACGGGTAAGATTCCTCAAGGGAGGAACAACCTAAGACAGGCACAGTCACAGGGGGGCCATCAGGTGAGAAATTGGGGATGAACAGAGGTGAGGCTTAGAACCTCCCCCCCTCAATTCTGAGAGAAATCTGCTGCATCCGTGGATGTTTTAATGCCCTTGTCTAGCTGGGATTAACACATAGTCTACAGGCACACACCTGATCATCTACATTTGCTCTCTTACAACACTAAACAATGTTTTCTACCTTTATCTTGCATCTACCTACCAGTTCAGCATTTTATTAAAAATAATAATAATAAAGAGAGAAATGTGGTATCCACATATAAATCAAGTATAAAAATCAAACGAATATTCATATTTGACCTGATTGTTTATAGTTCATAATGCGTGATCAAAACCGAAAGTTTCTGTGATGACTGCCCTTGTACTGTTCACCATGTAAGAATTTATTCACTATGTAAGAATTCGTTCACCATGTAAGAACTTGTTCGTTATGCTTCAGAAGATTGGAGACTGACGAGAATTAGGCTTGAGATGGATTAATGATTGTACATTGAGCGTTGACCCCCCTATACTGAATTTTATTGTTGTTAACAACCATTTGATCAATAAATATGAGAGATGCCCTCTCAAAAAAAAAAAAAAAAAATAGGACAGATGCCCTCACCAAAAAAAAAATAATAATAAATTAATTAATTAATTTAAGAAAATAAATAAATTAAAATAAATAAAATAAAGTACACACTTCCAGTTGTAAAATAAGTAAGTAACTGGGATGTAATGTATAGCATAAGGAATATAGCCAAAATACTGTGACAACTTGGTATGGTGATAGCGGGTACCTAGAATTATCATGTATATAAATGTTCAATCACTGTGTTGTACACCTGAAACTAATGTAATACTGTATGTCAACTACTCTTCAATAAAAAATAATTATCTAAAAATAAACTAAACAAACAGAAAGCAAGTAATTAAGACATTAGTACAAAAAATGTGTAATTTTTTAAGACTATTGATTAAGACATTAGTACAAAAAATGTAATACTGTGGTTCCTGAAGTATACCTTCAGCTAATCAAAACAGGGGACATGGAGAATAGAGAAAAGTTTCCGAACTACTTAAATAACATGTTTTTTAAGGTAAAACATGAAAAAAATTATTAGGATTTATTCAGGAAAACATGGCAGGAGATTTTCCAGGGATTATATATAGCATGGATTCAGGCTAAGGGATGAAAAACAGAGCAGAATCAAGCAATCCAAGAATAAAGTGTAAAAGCAAGATGATGAACTAAGCCAGAGAAGCATGCAGGGAGCAGGGTTTGAACAGGTCTGTGAACCATTTTTAAGGCCTGGCTGACCATCCTAGGGTCAAGGAACACCATTCTAGTTTGGGTCTTGCTTGAGCAAATTTTCATTTCGTTTCAACGTGTCAGTCGGCTTACAAGCAGGTAAAGAGATTGGACAAGAATATGATGCAATTTTTGTTTAAATCTTGTAGATTCAAACAAATATGGAAAAAAATCAAAGGCAGAACCGGCTGAATGGAGCCCCTGAAGATTGTCGGGCAATGTAGGCGGGCGATCATACCTGCTCCCCAGAAATCTCTCCATGTGGCAGATTGAACTGAGCCATGGATGTCAACAGATACCGAGGAGAACAGGAATGAGGGACAGTGACAGAAACAGGAAAACAAAATAAGGAATGGTAAGTCGTTACTCACTAAAATAGGACATGTGGGCCTATGACAGATTGCAGGAGAAAAAGGAAACATATAAGAGTTCTTGGATCATTCGACATAAAATGACAGACTTATTTGCTGTTATCTGTTCCCTTTGCCTCATATTTTGTCTTAATGTATATGCACAGCTGTTGTTTCTGACCCAGGAGACTTTATATTCAGCCAATTAGTCTGTGGTTTTAAGGGAATTTTTTTCATAGGGTCATTTGTCAAGTTTTTAAAGTAATAAGTTTAGTGAGAAACATATGTTTTTATTCCTCATGGCATAATTTCTCAGGTAAATTAATTTTGTATTGCCAAATAGTCAAGGTCTGTAAAATAACATTTAATAATCAAAATATTTAGGCCATTCAAAAATCATTACCTTCCTATTTCTTAAATAATGTATTTTAAATGTTATGTAAGGTTTTACCTAGAAGTTTAAAAATAAATGGCAGAGGGGAATTTTATTTTAGCAATATGCTGCAAATTGCATTACACTGCCTCTTAGACTATATTTAATAAAATGATTACTTGGATTATTAGGTTTTGGATTTAGTCATCAAACATTTCCTATAGCTTTCAAGAAATAGTACAAGTCATAAGCAGAGAAGGACCTGTGTAAAGAACAGTTTGGAGTCTAGGAAAGTGTGCTATCTCAAGGAAGCGAAGTTTGTACATGGATCTCTTCTTTCCCAGTCTTCCCAAATACTTCTCCACAACCATATTCCCACAACACACCAATTTTTGGTTACATCAAATATATGCCTACACTAAAAGTTATAGGAAGTATTATGAAAAGTTTGAGTTCTGGCTAACTCATAAGAGTATGAATTTGAGTTTATATCCAAATTTTATCATCTATTAGCTGTTTGAAAGCATACATGTTACTTAAAATTTTGTTTCATTTTAGTCAACTTGAAAGAGACATTTATAAAACCTACCTTAAAGTAAGGTTTGCAATTAAATGTAATAATTTAATGAGCTAAAATCTATAAAAGCCTTAGTTCTTGCTTCCTAATAGCAAATTATCAAGAAAAAATAACGTTAACTATTTTATTACTGCCATGTTTTTTCTGCCCATGACAAATTTCAGTTTAAAAATGCATTTGGAAAACTGAATTTTTTAAGTAGAAATCAATGGCAATAATATAATAAAAATCAATTTATATATGAATATAATTTAATGAATGCTTGGTAATTCCTAGAAAAGGCTAAAGACAATTTAATTATTGATGACATAATAATTATGTTAAAATAAAACAATGGGCAAAGGGTCTCATATAAATTTCTCCAAATAAATATAAATGGCCAATAAGCAGATGAATAGATGCTTAACATGATTAGCCACCAAGGCAATGAAAATTGAAACCACAATAAGACACTAGAATTACTAAAATTAAAATCATGTGAAATAATCATTCTTGATGGGGTTAGGTAATAACTGGAACTACTGTGCACCACTGATGGGAATGTAAAAGCTTTGGGATGGTCTGGCTGTTAGTCAAAAGATTCCATACAGTGTTACATTTGACCTAGATATTCCATTCCCAAAGTTATGAAAACATGTCCATACAGAAAGTTGTACATCAATGTCTTAGTGAAACATTATTTGAAAATCCAAAATTTCGAAACACCCAAATATCCATCAAGTGATGAATAGAAAAGCAAAATATGGAATCTCCATTCAGTGGAATATTATATGTCAATAAAAAGAAATTAAATACTGCTACATGCTACAACATGGGTGAGCCTTGTTAAGATTTTGTAGTGTGAAAGAATACAGTCACAAAGGACTACATATTGTATAATTCAATTTATACAAAATGTTGAGAATAGGCAAATCCATTTATATGAAGATTAGGAGTTGCTGGGGCTCTTGAGGATGGCTGGAAGTTTAAAGGGCAGTGATTGGTAATTAAAAAAATGTTTTTGAATGACCATGATGTGTACAATAGAAAGCAACTGCATCATTTGATTATACCTGATACTTTATTGAGATTATATTCTTAGGAAAGCACTGATTCTTTATAGTATGAACATTAAAAGTGAAGATTGCTTCTAATCCCCATTAGATTAGAACTAAAGAAAACAGTTGACAGTACTTGAAAATCTAGGCAGCAAATCTTAATTGTATAAGTATCCACATATCTAAGACTGGAAATGGCAAGACTTTATCTTAACTCCAACAATAATTAATACATCTGAATGGGTTACAGAAGGATTAAAAACTCACAAGAAGGTGATGTTGACCTCCGAATACAAGGGAATAGAATTCTGCCTCTGTTTTCTCCCATTAACAAAGATAAATCTTTGTCAAGTTGTTTTCCCAATTTGAAATCCTTTCTAGAAGAGGTTATTTTAATTATTTAAAGATATCTATAGTTTATGGAAGATTCAACACCTGTCTCTTCATATTAGCTGGAACACTTTTACTGCCATACTATTCCTCCCAGTTTTCTTTCAAAATAATTTTTTAATTGAAAGGCATCCTTTGTTCTATCGGATCAAAATGTAAATAACTTGGAAAAAAGATGTGTTGGCACTGGCTGTGTCTCATTTTCCTCTAGTAAAAGCAGTCTTTCCCTACACAATTGAGCGTTGACATCTGTTCCTTGGTGCTACAACAGCATGAATAATTATTTTCATGTGTTTGGTGAATATCCAGTTTCTCAGTAGTTCCATAATCAAAATCTAAGTAACCTGAAAGAGGTATTAATTCCAAATTGGAGTTTATTGAAATCCCAAGCTTACTGAGCTTCTTAAATTAAGAATTACTACCTCCCTTTGTATTGCTTCAGAGTTTTCTCAAAACCACTTTAAGTTAGAAAAATTACCAGAGAAAATCGGGGTTAATCACAAAATTAACTGAATCCGTTCCCTTAAATTCCCTAATAAGAAAAACTAGTGTGAGTTGCCATTTTTTCTACTCTGTCTTAGGCTCCTGTATTTTGTTCTCATAAGTGTTTGATTTTCTCTCTGTACAAATCAACACACATCTAGAGAATTTGTATCTAGGTACATGGGTTTTTTTTTAATTCTATATTTCCAACTAACTTTTTATAAAGGGTCATGAAGACCCCAACTATTTACCCCTAATCTGAGATGAACTCATCTTCACAAATTTAAGTAACTTAATATAATGGACAAGTGTGTGTGTTGAGGTCAGATGAAAAAATTTTCCAGATGTAATAGGACACTTTTGAGCCTCTCCTTTGACAGGCAAGTTTTTACAGCTCCCTGAAATAGTGCTAATATTTTTGGTATATTTTATACCAATATATAATATATTTCTCACAAATTATTGATAACATATGAGCCAATCAGGATTATGGTAGCATACAAACATGAAATGTTTTCATTTTTATGGTTCACTCTTTTTTCTATGTATACAAAAGAGAATCGTTGAGCTTTGCAGTTTTATTCTGAGGACACTTAAAGTACACCATCTATTAGCATAAAATTTGCAAAGGAAGAAATGGCACATAGCACCTTTAATTTTCTAAATCCTTAATTATAATAAGAATGGAGTTGAAACAAGCAAAGAAATAGGCTACAAATATTTGAGAAAGCTCACCTTCCATGAGTGTCTTTGTACTCCTTTTACACTTTACCTAAATAGGAGTGCTGTCTGCTCTCCTGCCCTCTTCTCTCACCTTCTTTGGCCCACCCCCATCCTCCAAAGTCCACCCATTTCCCCTCCTTTGGCCTCAAGCCAGTTGGCCTGGTATATATAATCCAAGTTTATCTACTATACAAAAATCACCAAGTTACTCTTTGTCGACTAAAAAAGTTAGAAGCTAAAATAAGTCCCATATGTTAATACTGTTTTATTCAGGTCATCCTATCAAGGTCATGTAATTCTATTGATTAAAGAAGAGTCTCTGCATGAATTTCAGGGTTTTTTTTAAGTTTAGATTTCTCTTTTGGAGTCCATTCTTTTTTCACAATGATTCATATAACCTTTGTCACCTCACCCAAGAAGTAAAATTAGAATATGCTTCTAATCTGTGAAAAGAGTCAATCATTAGAGATTCCACTAAAAATACAGTATTACTATAATCTTTCATGTTTTTATAAGGATTTTTTAATTTTCATATTATATGGTTTCTGCTCAAATAAAGAAAAAGCAGAAAGATAATATGACAAAACAAAAAATTTCAAAATACTTCAGGATCACATGTAAAATGAAATAATTATGTATTTCTGTTAAAGCTTTTAGCATGAACAGGTCACAAATGAACCAGAGTAAAACCTAGATCTTTCCAGCTTCATTGCACTAATTACCAACATTTTATAAAAAAACAGCCTTTGTGATGATCCAAATACACAAATACGACTCTGTTTTATCTGAATAAAGGTATAGGAAATAAAGTCTTTCTTTTAAATGCTGCTTTACTAAATTCATATTAAAGTCATGCAACTTATGAGTAACTCAAAACCTACACAAAACTTGAGTTTTTAAAATGTGTATTTCTCTTTGGAGGTCATTTTCTTTACATAGATTTTCACTTGTTCTCAGTTTGAACTGAGAAGAAGAAATCTTTACATAAATTTCTATGAACATAGAAAGTGTCATAACATTGTGAAAATATTGGGCATTTTGAAGTGTTCTGATTCCTGACCTCAACTTTCTTTTCCCTTGAAATGAACTCTTTCTTTTCCAGCTGGGTGATGTGAAAAGGATATCAAGGTTATACGACTGGGGACAAGGGAGGCTGAATGGCGCTGAAGATCTCAGGCCATAGAAGATAAGCGCCAGTGGGATGGCAGTGAGAAGGCGCTTCTCTGAAGTCAAGAGGAAGGAGGAACCTGCCACTGCCTTGCATTAGTTAGTCACTTTTGGAACAAATTTCCACTCATGTAGCAGCTTAAATCAATGTAAATTTATTGTCTTACAGTTTTACAGGTTAGAACGGCATGTGTCACGCTGAACCAACATCAAAATGTCAGCAGTCTTTTCTATAGACTCTAGGGGGCACCGTGTACCCTTCCCTTTCAGCTTCAAGAGGCTTTCCTTGTGCATAGACCACCAAATAAAAAAGCCAGCAGAGTTGGGCTGAGTCTTCTCATGCTGTCATCGAGCTCTTTTATGATTCCATTTTCTACTTTTAAAGATTTTTATGATAACATTGAACCCATCCAGATAATCCAGGATAATTCTCCTATCTGAAGAATAGCTGAATAGCAACCTTATTTCCATCAACAAACTTCACCCCCCTATGCCCTGCAATTACAATATTCGCTGGTTCTGGGGATTACTGCACAGCCATTTGCAGGACACCTATAAAATCAAAACTGCACCCTCCTCTTGAGTGTTTATGGTCTCCTCAAACAAACAATAATATTAACAACTGATTACAAAATAATTCATTAATTAAAATATATATTTTATTCTAAATGTGAATCAGGCACAGTAGAAGTGTGATAAGATGTTATAGAACAAAACAAAAAGGAAATCTTAACTAAAGCAATCTTCATTAGCCCTGTATTTCAAGAATGGCTTTAAAATGAATCACATAACCAACATTTTGTGGCAGGTTGTCAATAGGTTAACACCATTTGTTACTGAACTTGTCCTTGATTTTTCTTCACAGATATTTCAAAGCATAGACCCACTTAGTTATTAAACTGAGACATACCTAGAAAAATTATGATCTGGACATTCTCTCTAGAAATGGAATTGAAGTCGATCAAGGAAGAATTATCTTCAATAAGCTGAATAAATCTACTCCTTATTCTCCCTAATTACAATAATACTGAGATATCTTAAAGTAAAAGATGTGTAATTTATTTTAACTTATTTAGTGGGATAAGAAACTTAATGATCTGGAGTGAGCATATTCCTCAACATTCTCTGCCTGAACCAGAGCGTTATTGGCATGTGAGGTCTTTACAGGTCAGAGGGCCAAAGCAGCCATGAGCAAGTGTGAGGTTAGACCAGGGTAGGCTCTGGGTCATGGAGCTCTGAGAGCCTTCAAAGCAAAAGAGTAATGGAAAGTATATGTTTCTCCAGGGAATCTAGAAGTTCATATAAAAGGAAAATGGATAATACAGTGCTTACCTTCACAAGAAAAGAGAAGGAACTCTTGAATATCCTATATCTAATTACTTCTTAGGTAAGTCAGGAGGTCTTCTGATGAAGACAACCGCAAAATCACGATTCAAACTGGTTTCTTAGTATTATACAAATATATTAGCACACTACCTAGAGGAGAGTTTAGAGACAAAGGCACATCTGTATTGGCTGATTCAGCAATGGCGTATATCTAATTGTCCCCTATTATACTGTCTCTCTGCTCCACAGTAGTCTACAGTGTCAAGGGCAGAATGTGGAGGTAGGTGCTACACCTTCTTTCTTGGCCAGCAGATAGAATAGTATGCTGATATGAACAAGGAACCAATTATTTAGTTTACTCTGATTCACCTTGTCTTATTTTGTCAATCTCAGGAAATGGAGAGCACAGGCAAGCCTTCAGTATAACTGTGCCTTTGAACACGACCCTGTGTCAGGGTAGACAGATCACCCAGATTGGCTCAGATCACTAAAGGCCCATCCGTGGAGCTGGAGGTGAGATTGGCCTTAAAGCACAGGCACCTTGCAGAGACATAGTGGACACCAAATTGGGGGAGCTTGAGGAACAGACAAGGAGTCAAATTACTGAATTGCTCTGAACAAAGCTGCTCAGAAATTGACTAGCAAATACTCTCTGTTATATACCCTAAATATAATTTTTAACCTTATCTGGAAAGTATAAAGTGTATACTCTAAGCCATTATTTTCAAAATGACAATCATGAGAAAACTAAACATATCTATGCCAATTTGAAATATACTAGGGAATATTCATAGATAAAATGTGTACATAAAGTGAATGACATTGAAGGATTGACCTAAATAAAATGTATGGAAACATTAAACTACAAGTGCTGAAGGAATAACAATGAAGGAAATCCAGTTAATAGTACTTTATGGAGATTTGTTCAAAATCTCAAATTAAGTAATCTATGCTTAAAATTGAAGGAGTTGTAGGTTATATTTCAGAAGACATTCTTTCACTGCTTTGAACTATAATTATTAAAAATAATTGAATCATAGTTCTAATTTTATTTAATGCATTTTACATGATTCCATATCTACTTAAAACACATTTCACATTGAAATATATGACCTTATATTTCTCAAATATTTTTACATAAATTATAGAAAATATACTCATTGGACTTACAATAGTGTAAAAATCAGGAGAGAAGATTGATTTAATTTTCCTTAAGAATGCAAATTTGAAAGTTTAAGAAAGATGAAATTGATGGCACAAACTAACATTAATAAAGAAAAGGGCAAACTTAATAGAGATTTCAAAATGATTTCTGAAACTGAATTTTCTGAGATTCAACTTTCTGTAATCTGATGGCATTGCCAAAGCTCGCTCAGCTCTACTGTCACCCTTACATCACTTGTCCCAATGCACACACACACACACACACACACACACACACACACACAAACATACTTTCTCTCTCCAAACTCTAATCAATTCTATTAAATTTTTTCTTTGTTCAACTCTGTGTGTCTTCTCTGTAATAATAGTATATACCCCTAGAAGTTTAGAGCATGCTTCTTATGAGAGAATACGGCAAGTAGACAAAACTAATATAAGATCAAAAAGTCATCATTAGAACAATATGAGTGTTTCATTTATTGTGACTATACATTTTCAACAATTAATGCTGATAATAGATCATAAGACTAGACATACTCTGCCAAAATTGTATTATAGCCCTTATTCCCTAAGTTACTGAAAATTTGAAGTTAGAAAATAGTATATTTCATATTACTGAATTGCTCTGAATAAATAACAGACCTATCTGAGATTTATGTGAATTCAAATTCTCTCCCCTCTGTTTCTCTCCCCTCTTTCTCTCTCTCTCTCTTTGTCCCTCTAAGACATTACTCTGTCAGTCAATTCAGTTTTTATTAATTCATTCATTTCAAGAATATTTAAGGAACACTGGCTATATTCTAGGAATACACCATATTCTTGAGATACCATAAAACTGACAACAGTCCTGATTCCTGCTGAGAATCTAGTGCCAAAATCAATTAAGCAAGCAACTAAATAAAATGTGATGAGGTAAACCCAAAGTGCTATGGAAATAAACAATATATATATTTTAAATACTAGGGGCCCTGACCTAGTCTGTAAATGAGAAGGTGTTTTTCACATAAAATGTAATAATTGAGATTACAGAAGAGGTATTATTTAACTTGGTGAAATAAACAAATGAAAATAGATGGGCAGAAGCCCTGTTTGCCTAACTGCAGAAACAAACTTCAGGAACTTAAGATGAAGGCAAGCTCTGACGTGAGATTACACGGGATAAGAATTTTGTACAATTTATTCACTCTGTATTGCCATCTTTGTAATGGAGAGAATGACATTACTGAACCCACAGAATTGTTGAAAGGACTATATGAGATAATGGATGCACCACAAATATAAGTATGCATTCAATAAACTTTAGTATTTTTAATATTATTGTTAATCTTTTTCACTGTACACGCCTTTTAAGCTAGATGGGCCTAGGAAAATAGGTCTGCACTCCAGTCCAAATTTTGTCAGTGAACAAAGATAGGAGATTCCTTCATTCCATACATAGAAGAAGGTTATGGTGAAGTATTCAGATAAATAAGTACATTTCCAGAAGGAGACTAGAAATGAATAATTGCTTAGAGAGGTGGGAATAGGGAGTTCTGATGCAATATCCAATACACACTTCCTTCAAAATCTTTTCCCCAAAGCATTAGTCTGAAAACCTTTCCCTATATCTCAGCCTCACTCAGAATCTAGCAAGTAGACACAGTGATTTGGAATCAAATCCAAACCAAATCTTGGAATATTCTTTATTCTGCTTTAGTTTCTCTGAACTGATTTTCACTGGCTACCAACTAGATTGTGTGTTTCTTGAGGGGAGGGGCTTTATGAGTTGTTTAATGCTGTATTTAGTGTACCTGGAATATGGCTGAACATATCCCGACAGCTTCTTAAGTACTTTTGAGTGCACTGGATGCTACAGAATAGAACAGTTTCAGCAGGAGCTAAATAATTAAAATCCCCTCTCTTTGCCATTAGTTCATCAGAGTAAGACAGGATAATTAGGGTTATTATATTCGGACATTGCCAAGCACACTGAAATAAACCACTGAATCACTTAATAACATTTTTGATAATGTGTTTATATTTGTTAGTCTATTGATTTATTTTACTTCATATATAAAAGAGAAATAGAGTCATTAAAAACAATTGCAAGTCAAATGATACACCACATTTAAAAATGTATCTAAGAAAGCTGTTATGGTTTATATTGTGGTAAAACTTCATAGAACAGGAAAACTTAGCATTTACCCACAATTTATATATATTGCTTATGTGTAATAGATATTTATGAACCATACAGGTAAGCACACTATTTTTGAATATGAGTAAATTATATCTTCCTTCAAAATTCGTGGTATGAATGATATGTTTTGGATAGTTTTACTTCCTTTTTTTGTAATTCATAGCCTAAAGCCATATGGATAGACTCTGAAATATGATTCACATAAAAGATAAGAATATTTTATGGCCTCTTATTTTCTATGCAGAACTAATATTAAGATGTTGGCAGAATTCTGTGCCTGACAGTTCTGGTTATGTTTCATGTTCTATTGATATTACATTAATGTAGATATCAAACTAGAAGCCAAATCCCTGTAGGTCACAGGAATGTTGCCAAGGGAAACTGAAAGTAGCATTTTTCTTGTTGCTATAAAATCAAGGTTGTCTTGATAAAGACATAGTGCAATCTCTTTGACCAGTTATTAACTCTTTTACTCAACTGGCTAAATGTTGTTTCTTCTCTCTCTCACCATTTCACAAACACCTAAAAAGGCACATATGACATGTTCTTGGAATATGGCAGATGTTCAATAAGTGTTTTTAAAGAAAAGACACAGAAAAAGGATAAAAGAAAGAAAAGAAATAAGAGAGAGAAGAAGGAAGGAAGGAAGGAAAGGAGGGAGGAAGGGAGGGTTGGGGGGAACAGAAGGGAAGGAAGAAGAAAAAAAATCTTTTGGGGAATATGAAACTAAGTGCCAGTGCCATCCATTCTGGGTCTATATTGAGACTCTTGCTCCCAAACAGTCTAGTTTGTATTACTGTACATCATGTATCCCATATGGGACATATATCATACATAAGGTCACAAGGAGCTAATGTTATACAACAATGAATCAATGTTTACTGATGAAGGAAGCTATCCCTTGTTGTATTAATGTATTGCATTATTAACTTTAAATATATCAACCTGAAAGAAAAGCATTTTTCATGAATCTTAGAGAAGCAATATGTGATTCTACTACAAGAGAAATGGGCATACACAATGGTTTTCCTCTCAGTAGGACTTTCCACTCTATTTTACTACCTACTGAACATATTTTATGTTTTACAATCTATGAATGAAGGCAAAGTGCGACAATTACTCAATAGAATTCCATTGTAAATATTTTTTCTATAAGATTATTTACAGTCAATCTAAGTATGTCAATACTTACTCTTTACATGAGACATAAAAGCTCTTTGTAGTTTCTTTCCCCTATAAACCATTGTACTACTAAGAACATTCAGTTTACTTAACTAAATTCCATAATACAAGTTAAGCCTATGGAATGCTTCCAGTAGAACATGTAAAATTTAAAGTCTATTGCCCCTTTTAAGTGTTTGGCAAATAAACAGAGAATATCTCTATTGAAATAAACTTTCTTTGCATCTTGGACTCCATGTTAGAACCCGTTTACTCCACTTTGTTTAAGAATGAGAAAATTCTAGAAGGGGATATGTATATTCAAGGTATCATGACCAATCATTCGTAACAAATTTTTATCTTTACTTCACTATAAAATGGAGAAATTTTGACTCGATCCTACTAACAACCTCACAATGTTGTTACCCTAGATTCCCATTATTCAAACTAATAACTTGAACAAAAACTTACTAAATCATGCTTGATTGCAAGCTATTATCAAATAGTTGTTTAGGTCATGTGTAGTGTAAATTAAAACTAGTCAAACTTATGTGATTCAAGAGGACTCCAAGTGTGGAAAAAGTATTGCAATTCAAGAAATAGTCTCCCATGTTTCTTTAGAATTGGAATAAACTTTAAGTACAAAATTTTAATGGATTCCAAATCAAATTTAAGATTACTCAATTGTGTAATTGTTTATTTTCTTATATAATTTTCCAAAGACTATAACCTCCTTAATGGGTAAAACAATATTTTTGTTTTTTTACGTAATAGCTACTATATGATTGGTGTTCCAATAAGTTAGTTAATAAATAAACTTATATAGAAACCTTTAATATAAATACACAATTCAGGTAGTTCAGATTTTTTAAATATCTAAGAAATGATTTAATAAGCCACTCTGCCACACAGTTTCAAAGGGTCTCAAAGTCAATCAATCCAGTGGTAAGTACCATAAAAACTCTTTGGTAACATACATATGATAACATCTTAAGACTAAAATTCCATTTATTGGTTTCATCTCAAATTCTTCTCAAAATTTTTTTTATTGCAGTGTCCTGAAGTTTTTTGAATGTGGAACAAACTTTCTTTATAAGTGATTCTCAGGTATCCTGGAAGCATGAATTGAAATCAAATCTGAAACTATTATCTCATAGAAGTCTTAGAATGAAAATTTCAAGTAATTGCTTAAAGAAACAACACTTAGCATTAGGACCTAAGCTAGGTCCTCAGCAATATACTAGTTTGTTATTAGTAAATATAACTATGAATTTTAATTAATTATAATGATAGAAGAGTGAAAATAGGAAGGTTTAAAGAATCATTTTAATATCTTAGCATCTTACTGTGTAACAAACTCAGCTCTCAGTGAATACGAAAACCAAAACACAAAGTTCACTAGGTAAAATTATCTTCCTCCTAACTTGAAATGAATTTATACAAGTAAACATTTAGCATAGACTATGTGCTTTGAAAATGAAATAGAAACTCAAGCTTGCAATATTGACAGTGCTAAAAGATCAGAGTCCTTAATTAATTCCCTTGACCAGTAAGTTATTTATCTCAGCTTGAAACACACTGTTTTTATACTCTGCTCTATAAAGTTGAGTCTGTGACTCCACAAACTACATTTTTCTTTACAAATGATTCCTTTTTAAGTTCTCAGTGAGGAATCTTACCATATAACCCAGCAATCACACTCCTCAGTATTTACCCAGATGAATTGAAAACTTATGTCTGCATAACATCCTGCAGATGAGTATTAAGATCAGTTTTATTCATAATTGCCCCAAATTGGAAGCAACCAAGATGTCCTTCAATAGGTAAAAGGATGAAAAAAACTGTTGTATATTCATACAATGGAGTATTATCCTGTAATAAAAAATAAATGAGCTATCAAGCCATGGAAAGACATGGAAGATTCTTAAATGCATATTGCTAAGTAAAAGAAGCCAATCTGAGAAGGTTCACAGTGTATGATTTCAATAAGATGACATTCTGGAAACACAAAGGTATAGAGACAGTAAAATGACCAGTGGTTGACAGAGGTTCAGGTTGAGGAAGGGAGGGATGAAGAGGTGGAGCACAGGGAATTTTTAGGACAATGAAATTACTTTGTATGATACTGTAATAGTGCATATACGACATTATGCATTTGTCAAAAGCCACAGAACTGTAAAACACAGAGAGTAAATTAATGTAAACTATTGAGTTTAATTAATAATTATCAATACTAGTTCATCAATTGTAACTTCACTATCAAGTATTATCAAGTATCAATATTGGTTCATCCATTGTAACTAATCTATCAATTATAATGAAGTGTCAATATTGGTAACTACACTAATACAAGCTATTAGTAATAGAAGAAACTGTTGTAGAAGAGATGGCTACAGCAACTCTGCTTAGTAGATGTGTAATTTTTCTGTAACCTAAAACATCTCTAAAATTAAAATGTGCTAAAAAAATAGACATATAAATGAATCACCTATGACTTACTGAATAATGAATGAACTAATATGAATTAAAATGACTATTGATTTTTACTTAATTTTCAAATTGCTTAGGATAATTGGAGACATTGATCTTTCACAAACCTTGGGTCTGTCTTTGCTAATCCACAAAGTCTGGTATTTATCAGATTTTAATTAACGGGAAATGATCTACATGAAATTGGTTGTTTCTGGTTTTAGTTACTTTCCAATAAGTACTAATGAATGATCAGTAAGAACTATAATAACACAGATGAATACACTTTAATATAAGTATTTTCCATACTTTAAAATGGAAAATTAATTAATTTTGGATGGATTTCAAATGCCTGTACAAAATATATGTGCACTTTAAAAATACCAATAAAAAATGTGGAAAACAAACATAATATATAGTAGTCTTGGAATTTGGAGAGAAGAACCACAGGTTGAGTCAAATATTAAGTTAACAAGCAGTTGTTTGTACTTTGATAATATCTAACCTCTTGGCCTCATTTTCTGGTTTGCAAAATGATCACAATTGTATATATGATCTTCAGTTATCTTTCTGGATTTGATGTTCATAACACAATATTGCTTATTTGAGACAGACATCAGTTATTATATAGTCATTCTTCATGAAGTGATAGTTGTTTCCTGCTTTTCATGGTGAATAATTATTCAATATAAGATTGCTAGAGTAACATAAGATTCTACATATTTATTTATTTAATGTGTCTTTTGGGGGACGTTATCATGCAGTTATTGTGTGAGACTTTGGCACAAGGGATTTTTTCATTAATTTCATATTCATTCTGTTTATGGTGATTTTAGATAGTAAGAAACGGTTTACATCTTACTAGCTCTGGAAAAAACATCATAAGCACACTGGACTAAACATTAACACTTGTCTTTGACTCTAAAATTTGCCCTGGTGAAGGGGTCTGGTTCTTTAATGATAAAAAACATAGTTCTGTCTTGCCTCTGTTTTCAAAAACATTAAATGCTTCCCTTGAGTCTTCAATCAAAACACCTTTCAAGTTTTGGTGCACATAAGCATATGTAATTGGCTCCTTGACAGATTTTAAATTTCAACGTCACAAAAAAATAAACATTTGACTATACCATACGGATTTTGATATTATGCAGCTTTTAGAATCCAGGACACCTGAGCTACTGGGTGGCTTATTAACCTTTCTCACCACTGTTGTAACTGTTTTATCTTACACAGTGTATATAAGTTCCTCCCTTTGGTAAGGTATTCAAATAATTTCTTATACATCTACATTTTAGTATTTGGGTTTCTGCCTTGATCTCATTCCTCCATGCTTTCTTTTCAGACGATTTTAGCCAATACCGTCCAAGCTAGAAGACTGCACCTTCATGGGACATCTTTCTTTATCACTCTCTAGACAGTATCCCCAAACATTTCGCCCTATTCTCTCCCCCGTTCTCTTCCCGCCACTCCTACTCCACTATCCCTTATCCTTCAATTCATCCTACAACTGTTTTTCATGATTTCAGGAATCTGGAATATTGAACTAGCTGAAAAGGATGCAAAAGGGAATATTTAAGAACATATGGTCTTTAAATTCACATAGACTCATTGAATTCAGCAACCCATTTACTTGGTAATCATCCTCTTTTTCATCATCCATTTCTTTCCTTCTCTTGGCTCTCATATCTAACACTCTAGTTCCCCAGACGTCAGTGCAACACTATCTTTACCCACAAAGACGAACATGCACGCATACACACATACTAGAGTTAAAAGAAAATTTTATGGAATATGGACACATAACACTTAAGGAACCCTCCCATAATAACCTTGGTGGAGAACCAATTCATATTTGCTTAATTATATAACTGCTCTAATTTTAGGGATGTGAAAATCAGTGTCTCAGAAATGAAGATTTTCCATTTTCAGATAACTCTATTTTGCTGAAATGTTTCTTTTTTCTAATGAATTTAAACAAAAACTGAATTTATACAAAAATTAATATAATAGCTATATGATTGTGTTTAAGTAATCAGAGACTGAATAAATTTGCTCTTCTTATTTTTGAACTTTTCAGTATAGACATCTTATTTTACTTCTATAGTTTTACTGTGCTTCCAAAACTTTTTGAGCTTTTTGTTGGTTGGTTGTTTGGTTTCTGTTTTTCCTTTGTTTCTTTGCTAGGTGTGTTTTGAAAGCATGATTTATCCAGCATTAATGATAAGATGCTTCAGAAGAGAAAGCCAACAAAGACAATCTCTCTTAAACTCAAAATGTATTCAAATCTTGACTTTGTATTAATTTGAAAAAGAAATGCTAATTGTAATATTCTTGTTAAAGATATAATTATATTCTAGATAACTAAAGAGATGTTTGCCACTGGAATTCACTAATAATAAGTATTCTTTATACATTAAATACACATCCACAAAACAAAATATAAATTGACTTCTCAAAGAATATAAAACCATCTATACTCATCAAAAGGAGTATATATCCTTACTTAAGCTGTAGTAGCTCCTTGCTTGATAAAACAGTTTAAAAAATAGCCTGATGGTTATAAAATATTTTTTAATTAAAAGAGGTCTGTAGTATGCAATGAGCTTCCCATATGCACACAAGATTACTCTCAGGTGGTAATGGTAACCTCAGGAAAGAGCTGTGATATGATTAAATTATAGTTTGGTCCTTATTCAAGGTCAAAATGAATACCTACACAGAATACATTGTTATGCAAGACAACAGGGATAGAGTGAAATGTACATGTTGACAGAATCCTTGCTGAGAAATTGTAACTCAAGCTCTTATTCCTAAAGGTAGTGATAGAACGTGGATTGATGGAGGAAACAATGGAACTTCACATTGAAATACGGAATAATATAGTATGAGAACAGTTCTGATAAGTCTCAAGGGTGCTGGGAAGACTGCTCCAGTTAAAAGCCTGCTGGTTCTAATTGAGAAAAAAGAATGATTATAAAATCATATAATTACCAGTATTTGTTCAGTGCTTTAGTTTTCAAAGTGCTTTCCCCTAGATTTGTCACAGTTGATTCTCAAAATGACCTTATTCAGCAGCCACAGTACTGAGCATTGCTCTAATTTACAATAAAACTAAGCAAGAGAGATTAAGAGCCTTACTAACAAATCTACTGTGGTGTGTAGTTAATGTACTTTTATAACTAAACCTTACAAATACATTGGAGTGTTTGAAAAATTTTTGGAAAACACTGGAAAATACAGCATTGAGGAAAATAAATACACTCTTGTGCCCAAAATCACAAACATTACAACTGGCTAACTGCATTATCATAATTTCAAAAGCATTTGATTTCATCCAAAATTAATCTTAGGCTTAAAATAAATAAAATAACCCTACCTATAATTTCTTGCATCAAAAATGATGGTCCTAAAATATTTTAAATATTGAACATTTAAGTCATTTCATGGCAGGATCCTTTTCCTTTCTTTTATAGTTTTCCACAGAAGTGAGCTTTGTGTTTTTGAGTTTATATTTACCTATTAGAAAAATTGGAAAGGAATAATAATCTAAAACTTTTTTCTGACAAAACTTGGTCAAAGAATTCATGTAGTATAAAATATCTTTGAAAATTAACCTCTGACTCTCTAATCTTTGATTTTTAAATCTGAACTGATTTATAGAGGATTTGTAAAGTGTTCTCTCTCTCATAATATACACCCACATACAAAATTGTCTGCTTAGTGTCTATTTAAAGATATGTAATTTTGAAAATAATATATGGCAAGCTAGCCAAAATAGAATGAAACTGGTGCTATGAAGATCAAAATGGTATCTGTGAAATGACTTTTTGAATGTTGATTATTGCCTATTTTAGTAATATGAACTGTTGCTAGACATCTCTAGAATAATTCACTACTGAGATGTAGATATAGTCAAAACATTATTTCAAATTTTAAACAATTTAAGTTATTTCCTGGTGAGATATGTTCTTTTACTAAGGCAAATGGTACTTATAAAATAAATACTCTATAAATAGGTTCTTAGGAATCATGTAGGTATTTCAGGCTCTTGGATGGCACTATTTGATCATTCTTTAATGCTTTTCTTCCTCTATTTTCAGCATAATGTATAATATAAATTCATATGTCATTCTAGAAAATAAGCTACTCCCTTAGGAAATATGGATGTAGTTGCATGTCTAACCATGTTAGCATGTATTTCAGCAATATTCTGTGAATTCTATACTGCATAATATCTTACTGTAACTTTGGGAGGAAAGTCCCAGAACAAAATACCTTTGAAGCCAAAATCACTCAAAGGGAGAAATGAAGTCGAAGAAATCTGTTTATTGCTTACATGCAGTTGTCCACTTCTGTTCGCCCATGTCTCTTGCAACCTGTCTGCAGAAAAAGGACCCCTCCCAATCTCTTCAGTCCAGATATGCTTTTGCTCTCCCTTGTAATTACTTATTGATATGGAGATGGACTATTTCTCTCCACCCCTTGGAAACACCTACTGATATGGAGATGAACTAAGGCCAGGCAAGAGATTCTGGAAATATTGCAATTTTACCCACACTAATTAACCTGAATGAGTATTCTTTTATTTCCTATTCAAAACTGAACACATTTCACATGCTTATTCTTATCATATTAATTTTTATTAAATAACAACATTTGTATGACTTCTTTCATTTCAAGGAGCATTTCTCCACTTCTTACTTCCTGTTATGCTGTAGTAACACATGAGTAGAGAACTCTCACCACAGAGACAACTATAAAATGCTGACATGTTAGAAAATAGCCTGAAGTCACTAGATAGTAACAGAAGCATACAGCCTGGAGGATAGTATATGCTCAGCAAAGACAAGCCATGTGAAGTTAGTTCCCTTTCTCTGGCTTTTAGCCTGAGACCAACTTGATATCACATGGCAAGTCGATGTCAGCAGCTGCACTCGGGGGAAACCTTCTGGTTGGGGGAACCAGAAAACTACTGGTGGAAGACTGTCACTATGTGAGTGGGGCAAGCCAAAAAGGAAAGAGCCAGAGAGATGAGATGACACTCAAATGGTTCAAATGGTGTTCATTAAATGTAGCCAACATAATATATATATATATATATATATATATATATATATATACACACACATATATATATATATATATACACACACACACATACATATATATATAACTATATATGTTAAAACCAGAAGTTTACAAAGCTAAGAATTAATCATTCATAATATACTATTAACCCTACAATGGACTTTATCATTCATGACATATTATTAACTCTCCTACAGAGTTTATCTGATTTTCTCAGGTTTTCCGCTTTGTCTTTTTCTGTCCCAAGATCCAGTCTTGGGCTTTCACTTTGCCTCCCATGTTCACATCCTCTGATCTCCTATGACTCGGTTCCTGAGCTGTGCCTTGAGTTCTGTGACCATGGCATTTTTAGGAGTACCTGTCATTTCATAAAATAATCTCAATTTGATTTGGCCTAACATTTTCTCATGATTAGATTGAGGTTATTAGGATTAAAACGTTGTGTTTGTTTTGTGTCGTTTTTTCAAGAATACCATGCAAATGGCATTTCCTTCTCAAGGTATCATATCAGACAGTCCATGATATCTATGTTTTTACTACTGGTGCTACTAACCTCACCTTCTTGGTTAATGTGGTATCTGCCCTGTTGCTTCACTATGAAATTATTATTTTTACCTTTGTAAATACTTATCTATGGGGAGAGTCTTTGACATTTTCTCAAATGTCCTGTTTTTCTCAAAAATACTTGCTCATTTATTTTATCGTCCATCAGGGACTCTTTCCTGCAACAATGGTTACTGACTATGGTTTCTTTCTCATGGTGATTTTTTTTATTTTCTTAATTTTTTTTACATTATTAATTGGAATTCCTCTTAAAGAAGAATGTATTTACTTACTGAGTGTTTTATATCAGTATGGACATGTTAATTTTTTAGATTACTTAATTATTGCATTTTGTTTAAATTGTTCCAGCTCAAGATTGGCTTCTATGCTCTTTTGCTGTGCCCTAATTATTTTTCTTTTTCCTTCTGTCTTCCTTTTTTTTTTGATATGTTCATCCAGGGAACTGTATTTATTTCTATATCTATCTTTTTGTATATTTTGTGTAGTTATGCTATTTACTTGTAATACACTTGGGTTTGTACCATTCTGAGATCTTCGTACATCCTATTTGTTTTTTCATTACTTACAGCAAAAATCACTGATGTATCATTTTATGGGTTTTGAGAAACATAAAAATCATAAGTCCATTACCACAGCCATGAGACATAACAATGCTATCACCTAAAAAAATCCACGCACCGCCTTTTTATAGAGACCTCTCTCCCTAATCTCAAACCCGTATGAATATCCCCATTGTTTTGTCTTTTCCAGAATGTTAAATAAATGGGACCATACAAGTCTACTCATTTGTTTGGCTTCTTTCACTTAGGAGAAACATTTAAGATTCATCATTCTGTCACATGTATCGTAGTAGTTCTCTCTCTAACTCTCTCTTTATTTTTTAAATTGCTAAATAGTGTTCCATTAGATAAAGATACCAAGAATTTGACTGGTTTAAAGTCATATTGGTTATTTCCAGTTTCTGGTGATTATGGATACAGCTACTATGGACATTCAAATACAGTTTTTTGTAGAAACATAATTTTCATTTCTTTTGTTATACACCGGTGAAAAGGATAATTGGATCATATGTGAACACATACTCAATTTTCTAAAATTTTTTTCATTTTCCTCGAAATTTAAAAAAATCTACACATTTGTTCTTCACAGTGGTTTTACCACTTTGCATTCCCAAATGCACTGTTTGAGAATTCCAATTCCTCCCTACACCTGGTCAGCATTCTATACTGACAAGCTTTTCTTTTTATCTCTTTTTCATTAAGGTATCATTGACAAACAATATTATGAAGATTTCACATGAGCATCATTGTGATTTCAACATTCACCCATATTATCAAGGTCCCCCCACAAAACACATTACAGTCACTTCCTGTCAGCATAGTAATATGGTATAGAGTCATTACTTATATTCTCTGTTCTATACTGCCTTCCTCATGACCTACCTATATTACGTATCCTAATTTTAAAGCCCTTTAATCCCCTTCTCCCAACCTCCCCAGTGCCTTCCCTTTGGTAAGCATGAGTCCCTTCTTGGAGTCTATGAGTCTGCTGCTGTTTTGTTCCTTCAGATTTACTTTGTTGTTTATACTCCACAAATGAATGAAATCATTTGGCACTTGTCTTTCTCCAACTGGCTTATTTCACTGACCATAATATCCTCTAGATCCATCCATTTTGTTGCAAATGGTAGGATTTGCTTTCTTCTTTTGACTGACTGAATAATATTCCATTGTGTATATGTACCACCTCTTATTTATCCATTCATCTACTGATGGACACTTAGGTTGCTTCCATATCCTGGCCATTGTAAATTCTGCTGCAATAAACATAGGGGTGCATATGTCTTTTTGACTCAGGGATAGGTTTTCTGGCGGGTAAATTCCTAGGAGTGGAATTCCTGCATCAAATGGTATTTCTATTTTTAGTTTTATAAGGAACCTCCATATTGCTTTCCAAAATGGTTGAACTAATTTACATTCCCACTAAAAGCGTTGGAGGGTTCTCTTTCTCTGCACCCTCACCAGCATTTGTTGTTCCTTGACTTTTGGGTGTTGGCCATTCTAACTGGTGTGAGGTGATACCTCATTGTGGTTTTAATTTGCATTTTTCTAATGATTAGAGATGTGGAGCATCTTTTCATGTGGCTGTTGGCCATCTGAATTTATTCTTTGGAAAAGTGCTCAGATCCTCTGCCCATTTTTTTAATTGGATAATTTGCTTTTGTTTGTTGAGGCACATGAGCTCTTTATATATTTTGGATGTCAAGCCCTAATCAGATATGTCATTTATGAATATATTCTCCCATTCTGTCAGATGCCTTTTTGTTTTACTGATGGTGCCCTTTGCTGTACAGAAGCTTTTTAGATTGATAGAGTCCCATTTGTTCATTTCTGCTTTTGTTTCCCTAGCATGGGGAGATATGTTAATGAAAAAGTTGCTCAAGGTTATATTCAAGAGAGTTTTGCCTGTTTTCTTCTGAGTTTTATGGTTTCATGACTGACATTCAGGTCTTTGATTACTTTTGTGTACGGAGTTAGACAGTAATTCAGTTTCATTCTCTTACATGTGGCTGACCAGTTTTGCCAATACCAGTTGTTGAAGAGGCTGTCATTTTCCTACTGTATATCCATTGGCCATATATATGTGAGTTTATATCTGGGCTCTCTATTTTATTCCATTGATCTATGGGTCTATTCTTGTGCTATTACCAAATTGTTTTGATTTCTGTGGCTTTGTAGTAGAGCTTAAAGTCAGGGAGCATAATTACCCCCTTATATTCTTCCTTCTCAGGGTTGCTTTGGCTATTCAGCATCTTTTGTGGTTTCATATGAATATTAGAACTATTTGGTTTAGTTTTTTTGAAGAATGCTGTTGGTACTTTAACAGGGATTGCATTGAATCTGTAGATTGCTTTATGCAGCATTGCCATTTTGATGATATTCATTCTTTCTAACCAAGGGTATGAGATAGATTTCCATTTTTTTTGTTTTCTTCAATTTCTTTCATAAGTATCTAATAATTTTCAGTGTATAGGTGTTTCACCTCCTTGGGTAGGTTTATTCTTAGGTATTTTATTCTTTTGATGCAATAGTAAATGTAGTTGATTTCTTAATATTTCTTTCTGCATTTCCATCATTAGTATATAGGAATGCAACAGATATATGTGTATTAATTTTGTATCCTGTAACTTGTTGAATTCAGTTATTAGTTTTAGTAGTTTTTGGGTGAATTCTTTAGGGGTATTTATGTATAATAGCATTGCATCTGCAAACAGTGACAGTTTAACTTCTTCCTTACCAATCTGGAGACCTCGTATTTCTTTGTGCTGTCTTATTGCCCTGACTAGGACCTTCAGTACTGTGTTAAATAAAGTGGAAAGAGTGAGCATCCTTGTTGTGTTTTCTTAGAAGAAAAGCTTTAGCTTTTTGCTGTTAAAGATGTTGTTGACTGTTGGTTTGTTTTATATGGCATTTATGATGTTGAGGTATTTACCCTCTATACTCGTTTGTTGAGTTTTTATCATGAATAGATGTAGAATTTTGTCGAATGCTTTTTCAGCATCTATGGAGATGATCATGTGTTTTTGTCCTTCTTTTTATTAATGTTTTGGATGATGTTGATGGATTTTTGAATGTTGTACCATCTTTGCATCCCTGGAATAAATCCTACTTGGTCATGATGGATGATCTTTTGATGTATTTTTTAATTCAGTTTGCTAATATTTTGTTGAGTATTTTTGCATCTATGTTCATCAGGGATATTGGTCTGTAATTTCACTTTTTTGTGGTGTTTTTGCCTGGTTTTGGTATTAGAGTGATAATGGCCTCATAGAATGAGTTTGGGAGTATTCTCTCCTCTTCTGCTTTTTGGAAAACTTTAAGGAGAATTAGACCTTCACTAAATATTTCATATAATTCAGCAGTGAAACCATCTGGTCCAGAGGTTTTATTCTAAGGTAGTTTTTTGATTACCAAATCAATTCTATTGCTGGTAATTGGTCTATACAGATTTTCTGTTACTTCCTGTGTCAGCCATGGAAGGTTGTATTTTTCTAGAAAGTCATTCATTTCTTCTAGGTTGTCCAGTTTGTTAGCATATAATTTTTCATAGTATTCTCTTATAACTCTTTGTATTTCTATGGTGTCCATTGTGATTTTTCCTTTCTCATTTCTGATTCTGTTTATGTGTGTAGACTCACTTTTTTTCTTGATAAATCTGGCTAGGGGTTTATCAATTTATTTTATTTTCTTGAAGAAACAGATCCTGCTTTCATTGATTCTTTCTATTTTTTTATTCTTCCCAATTTTATTTATTTATGCTCTAATCTTTATTATGTCCCTCCTTCTACTGACTGGGTCTCACTTGTTCTTCTTTTTCTAGTTTCACTAATTGTGAATTTAGAATGTCCATATGGGATTGTTCTTCTTTCCTGAGGTTGGCCTGTATTGTAATATACTTTCCTCTTAGCACAGCCTTTGTTGCATCCCACAGATTTTGCAGTGTTGAATTATTGTGGTCATTTGTCTCCATATATTGCTTGATCTCTGTTTTTATTTTGTTATTGATCCATTGATTATTTAGGATCGTGTTATTAAGCCTACAAGGGACTGTGGGCTTTTTAATTTTTGTTGTGTAATTTATTTCTAGTTTCATACCTTTGTGATCTGAGAAGCTGTTTTTTATGATTTTAATCTTTTTGAATTTACTGAGGCTCTTTCTGTAGACTAGTATAAGATCTATTCTTGAAAATGTTCCATATGCACTTGAGAATAATGTATATGCTGTTGCTTTTGGATGGAATGTTCTGTAGATGTCCATTAGGTCCATCTGTTCTAATGTGTTGTTCAGTGCCTCTGTCTCCTTACTTATTTCTGTCTGGTTGATTGTCCTTTGAAGTGAGTGGTGTTATGAAGTCTCCTAAAAAGAATGCATTGCATTCTATTTCTTCCTCTAATTCTGTTAATATTTGTTTCACTTATGTAGGTGATCCTGTGTTTGGTGCACAGATATTTATAATAGTTACAGCCTCTTTTTGGACTGACCTGTTTATCATTATGTAATGTCCTTCTTTGTCTCTTGTTACTTTCTTTGTTTTGAAGTCTATTTTGTCTGATACAAGTACTGCAACTCCTGCTTCTTTGTACGTATTAGTTGCATGAAATATCTTATTCTATCCCCTTACTTTCAGTCTGTGTGTGTCTTTGGGTTTGAAGTGACTCTCTTCTAGGCAGCATATAGATGGGTCTTGCTTTTTTTTATTTTTATCCATTCAGTGACTCTGTGTCTTTTGATAGGTGCATTCAGACCATCTACATTTAGGGTGATTATCGGTAAGTATGTACTTCTTGCCATTGCAGGCTTTAGATTCATGGTTACCAAAGGTTCAAGGGTAATTCCCTTACTATCTAATGGTCTAATTTAACTCACTTAGTGTACCATTACAAAAATTACCTAAAGGTACTTTTCTTTTTCCTCCTTTTTCTTCATCCTTCATTCTTGGAATATTCTCATATTCTGTACTCTTTGTCTATCCCTTGATTGACTTTGGGGATAGTTGATTTAATTTTGAATCTGCTTAGTAATTAATTGTTCTACCTTCTTTACTGTGGTTTTATTTCCTCTGGTGACAGCTATTTAGCCTTAGGAACACTTCCATCTATAGTAATCCCTCCAAAATGCTCTGCAGAGGTGGTTTGTAGGAAGCAAATTCTCTCGGCTTTGGCTTATCTGAAAATTTTTTAATCCCTCCTAAAAATGTAAATGATAATGTTACTGGGTAGAGTATTCTTGGTTCGAGGACCTTCTGCTTCATTGCATTAAATAAGTCATGCCACTCCCTTCCAGCCTATAAGGATTCTATTGAGAAATCTGATGATAGCCTGATGGGTTTTCCTTTGTATATGATCTTTTTTCTCTCTCTAGCTACTATCCTTGATCTGTCCCTATCCTTGATCTTTGCCATTTCAATTATTGTATGTCTTTGTGTTGTCTTCCTTGGGTCCCTTGTTTTGGGAGATCTGTGCACCTCCATGGCCTGAGAGACTATTTCCTTCCCCAGATTGGGGAAGTTTTCAGCAATTACCTTTTCAAAGACACTTTTTATTCCTTTCCCTCTCTCTTCTTTTTCTGATAGCTGTATAATAACATGAATATTGTTCAGTTTGGATTGGTCACACAGTTCTCTCAATATTCTTTCATTCTTAGAGATCCTTTTTTTTACTCTGTGCCTCAGCTTCTTTGTATTCCTGTTCTCTAATTTCTACTGCATTTACAGTCTCTTCTACTACATCTAATTTGCTTTTAAATCCCTCCATTGTATGTTTCATTTCATGTCGCGCGCCCCGTCCTCGCCGGCAAGAACAGCACGCAACAACAGCAGGATTCTTCTGCAGAAAGCTTTATTCTTCAGCTCTTTGTGAAACAAATGAGTTGGGCAGGACCCAGAGGGGAAGGAGAGGCTTGCTTATATAGTTCTCATGCTCTGACCTGGTTGGTGCGGCTCCATATGCCTTATTAGCATAACCATTTGGTGGGTCTCATTGGTCCTTATGCCAAGGCGCAATTAGCATGTAGTTTAGTGGTGTGGGATGATTTGTCATTAGGAAGTTCGGGGCCTTCCGGCTGCCCTGCATGGGGCGCTATTTTCTGAGCACGGCTGCCAACATCTCCCCCTTTTTTGTCTAACAGAAGCTCAAGGCGGAACTTGCCAGCAGAGGCGGAGACAGAGGCCTGACCTCCATCATACTTCCTGATGCCCCCTTTTTGGAGAGGGGTTCTGGGCATCTACCCCTATGCAGTCAGGCATGCCTCTCAGAGGGGTCCAAGACCTCTTGCAGTGCTTTGCCTCGCATCCTCTGGCTGGCGTTGGGACCGCTTGGTACAAAGGGTTTGGACCCTTTTTCTCAACCCTCTTGCACCATGAGCTTCTTAAAGAAAGCTGTGATTAAGCATTGAGGTACTCGGGCCTGGTGCAGTGCCACATGGGCTCAGGGTGCAAGAGCTACCTCAAGCTAAAGCTGAGCTTCCTTCTTAAGCATATTGAGCCACACTTGGGGAGAGGCGCCAATGTCTATCGCCATTAGGGCTTGAGCAAGGATCACCTTGTCCTTATGTTGATTGCGGAGTCTGCATAACAACCAGAGTAGGAGCATGAGACCTCCAAGCATGAACACGCCCATCCCAGCCATGCCCGCCCACTCCTTGACATGGGAGAGAGCTCTGAGGGACCAGGAAGAGAGTCCTTCTGCTACGGAGATATCTAGACGGGTGGAGTTGATGTGGATTATTTCTCGCCGCAGTTCTTCTAGTGCTCCATCAAAGTCCTGGGACCAGTTTCCTGAAAGATACTGGGACAGGCCTCGTGACAGATTAGTGAAAGCATTTAATACTTCTGTTAGTGATCCTGGCTTGTTTGTGGCTCTGTAATATGGCTGCGGCTAGGCCCGTGTTGGTGAGTGGCCCTCCTATTTCTCTACAGGCTTTCAACCAAGCGTGTATCCCTTTCTGTTTCCAGGGTGTTATCGCCTGTCTGCATTCCTTGGTACATTGTTCAAATACTAATTGCTCTACCAGGGGCATCGCTTGTTCCTGATCTCCAAATATTCTGCCTGCGGCCTCCATCATACGAGCGACAAAGTCAGAAAATGGCTCGCTCGGCCCCTGAATAATTTTTGTCAAATTGCCTGATACTTCTCCTTTGTTGGTGAGGGCTTTCCATGCCTTGGCAGCGCACGTGTTTATTTGTGCGTATACCTGTAAGGGGAAGGCGGTCTGGTTGGCTACCCACTGTCCTTGGCCCGTCAGCATATCATATGACCACGCAGGCTGTCCTTCGGCCGCGTTTGCGCGTGCCTGGGTCATACTGATATCATGCCACAATGCCTTCCATTCTATGTATTGCCCCATACTAGAAAGGCATGCCTTAGTTACATATTGCCAGTCTGCGGGTGTCATGGCTGTCTCTGTTAATCTCTCAACTTGTGCTATGGTGTAGTTGGCACTGACTTCATAAGCCCGAACGGATTCTGCTAACTCCTTAACTTGTTTATGGCTCAGGGGCTGGTGAGAGCGTACGCCATTATCCTCAAATACAGGAAACATTTGTCTAATTGCCTGAAGAGTATCTGGGTGGCAAAAGGAGAGTGCGCCACTCACGTAAGGTGGCGGGGCAAAGGGCGTCGGGGGACACCCTGCTTTCATTTTTTCCTTGGTCCGCTTTTCAACTTTGCTGGTTCCCTTACTTCTACACTCTGCGGTTTTATTTTCTTCCCCTTCCTCTGCGGACGTTAATTCCTCCTCAGATTCCCTATTGGAGAGTTGGAGGTCCCTCAACTCTTTCCAGGGGTATTTACTATTTTCTCCGAGGCGATCGTCACTCGCTTCTCGGGGCTCTTTCGCTTTTGCCCTAGGCGGGCTTTCTCCCTCACTCTGAGGTTTCTTTACCTTCGTTTTTGTGGCCTTTTTTCGGCCGCGCGCGCTCTCTGTTTCCCGTTCCGTTTCTGACATGCTCTCTTGGATATCTGTCAATGCTCTCTGACCTTCTTTTATTACCTTTTCACATCTCTCATCTTGCAGACAAGCTCTAATCAGTTTCCAGAGGGGCCTGGTGCCTCCCCTCAGGCTACCCTCCTCCTCCTCTCTATCAAGATCTTTCCCCAGTTTGTCCCAGCTCGGGATTGAGAGGGACCCTGAACAAATGAACCAGGGGGCCACACGGTCTATCTCCTTCACAAAAGATCCTAAGACTTTGCTGGAGACCTTCAAGTTTCACTCTTTGAGAGCTGTCTGCAGCGCCGTGACTAATGACGGTGCATTCCCCATGGTGCCTCCTTATTTACAGAGAACCATCAACCATTATCCTAAAAAGCAGGGGCCTCTCGGAACTTACCCCTCCGGGCTTTCTTCTGACCTGCAGTTCTGAATCCTCTCCAGATGTCTGAAGGGTCCTCCCTGTGCCGGTGATGTTCTGGTTCCCGGGATTCGGCACCACTTGTCGCGCGCCCCGTCCTCGCCGGCAAGAACAGCACGCAACAACAGCAGGATTCTTCTGCAGAAAGCTTTATTCTTCAGCTCTTTGTGAAACAAATGAGTTGGGCAGGACCCAGAGGGGAAGGAGAGGCTTGCTTATATAGTTCTCATGCTCTGACCTGGTTGGTGCGGCTCCATATGCCTTATTAGCATAACCATTTGGTGGGTCTCATTGGTCCTTATGCCAAGGCGCAATTAGCATGTAGTTTAGTGGTGTGGGATGATTTGTCATTAGGAAGTTCGGGGCCTTCCGGCTGCCCTGCATGGGGCGCTATTTTCTGAGCACGGCTGCCAACAATTTCAGATATGAAATTTCTTAATGATTGAATCTCCATCTTAAATTTGTCTCTGAGTTCATGAATATTTTCTGAAACTTCATGAGCATCTTTATGATTTTTATTTTGAAACCTCTTTCAGGAAGATTGGTGAGTTCAGTTTCATTTGGCCCTTTTTTTTGGAGTTTTTGAGATTTTGGTCTGTACCAGGTTCCTTTAACATTCCTATTTGTATGTGGTGCCCTCTAGTGCCCAGAAGTTCTAGTCTCTGGAGCTGCTCAGCCTCTGGAGTGAAGTTGGGGGTCACAGGGTGGTGGCACTCTTGCCTGTGGGTAGGAAAGAGCTGTTTTCTGCATCCTGGCTACAGTGCCTGTCTCCACTGTCAGAGCCAGTGAGCTGAGCACACAGTTGTAAGCCTTTGTGCTTTGCATCTGTAGCTGTCATAGCTGAGGCCTCCCTGTGGCTAGCCTGATGCCAGGGCAGTGAATGCCAGTTTGAGAACCAGTACCAGTAGACAAGGAGGAAGGTGCAGCAGGCTGTGTATCACAGTGGGTGGCTTCGGAGCTGAGTAGCCAGCCAGGGGGATGGAGTGCCTGAAGCTCCTGAAAGTTCCCAACCTGCTGGGCAGAGCACATCCAGACAACCTTGTCCACCTCTTCCTTCTCCTGCACAGCAAGCTCCATGCAAACCCCACCCCTTCAGGATCCCTCTCACTGCTAGGAAGCCTCTCAGACTATCCACCTTTTCTTTGTCTCAGAGCAGCTGGATATTGATCCCTGTCCTCCACAAATGGCTGGAATCTCAGTCTCTCCAAGCATTCTGCCTATCTTAGCTTTCCAACCCTACTAATCTTCAGAGCACCATGCAATGTAAGTTTGTGCTCCCAAAGCAGATCTTTAGAGCTGGGTATTCAGAAGTCCTAGGCTTCCACCCACTGCCTGCTCCATTTCCCTTCCTACTGCAGGTGAGCTGGGGTGAGGGAAGGGCTTGGGTCCCGCTGGGTCACGGTTTTGGTAGTTACCCTGTTTTGTGACATCTGCTCTATTCTCCAAATGTATGCAGTCTGGGCAGTCTTCTTTCCTGTTACTCTTTTAGAATTAGTTGTATTAAGTATATTTTCATATTATATGTGATTTTGGAAAGAGTTCTCTGTTTCACCTCTCATGCCACAATCTTGAATTGATCCCCCTATTTCAAATTCAAATGATAATCTTGCCAACTAGAGTATACTTGGTTTGTGGGCCTTCTGTTTTATTGCATTAAATATGTCATACCACTTCCTTCTGGCCTGTAAGATTTCTGTTGAGAAGTCTGCTGATAGCCTGATGGACTTACCTTTATACATGTTCCTTTCTCTCTCTCCTTGTCTTTGATCTTTGCCATTATAATTATTATATTTCTTGGTTTTTGTCTTCATAGAGTCCCTTGTGTTGGTAGATCTCTGCATTTCCAAGACCTTGGAGACTGTTTCCTTCCCCAGATTGGGGAAGTTTTCAGCAATTATTTCCTCAAAGAAACTTTCTATCCCTTTTTCTCTCTCTTCTTCTAGTTCCCCTATAATGCAAATATTGTTCAGTTTGTTTTGATCACACAGTTCTCTTATTATTTTTTCATTCCTATAGACCCTTTTTTTTCTATGCCTCAGCCTATTTTGTTTCTTGTTCTCTAATTTATATTTCATTTACCATCACCTCTACCTCATCTAATTTACTATTAAATCCCTCCATTGTATGTTTCATTTCAGATACCTTATTATTCAACTTTTCTGTCTCTTTCTTGAAGTCCTCCCTGAGATCTTGAATATTTTTCTGTAGCTCCATGAGCATGTTTGTAAATTTTATTTTAAAACCTTTATCAATAACATTGTTGCTTTCAGTTTCATTTAGCCCCTCTTTCTGGTGTTGGTGAATTCTTGATTGCACAAAATTTTTTGCTGTTTCATATTTCTAATGATGACTATATAATAGTAACTTTGTGGAAGCAATACCTTTTCTCTAGTGCCCAGAACGTCTACTTTATGGAGCTGCGCAGCACCTGAAGCAATGGTGAGGGTCACAAGTGCATGGCTCTGGTACCTACCAGAAGAGAGCTCTTTCCTGCTTCCTGGCTGCTGTGCCTGCCTCCACTGCCAGGGCCAGTGGGCCAAGCATGCAGGGAGAAGCCTCTATGGTACACCCCTGTAACTGCCCAGGTGAGGCCACCCTCTCATTGACCTGGTGCAATGATGGGGGCAGCGGGTTTGCAAAACAGTGCCAGCATGGAAGAAGGAGCAGCAGGCTTCATATCACAGTGGGGATTTCAGTGCTGCATTGCTAGCCAGGGGGATGAAGCTCATGATGTCCTCAAAGTTTCCAACATGCTGGGCTGAGTGTGCTGGGATGGATTTGTCCACCTGTCCTTTCTCCTGAGCAGCAAGCTCTGTGTAATCCTTGCCCGTTTATCAGCCCTCTCACTGTTGGGAAGCCTTTCAAAGTGCCCACCTTTGTTTTGGCCCAGCATGGCCAGTTGTGGATAGCTGTTCTCCATAAGTGGCTGGAATCTCAGCCTCTCCAAGTATTCTGCCTGTCTTTGCCTTTTAATCCTCTAATCTCCAGAGCACCATGTAATTTGGGTTTGTGCTCCCAGAGCAGATCTCCAGGGGTGGGTGTTTATCAGTCCTAGGCTTTTACTTCCTTTCTGCTCCATTTCTCTTCCTCCTGCCTATGAGCTGGTATAGGGAGAGGTCTTGGGTCCCACCAGACCTTAACTTGGCTAATTTATTCTTTTCTGTGAGGTTTTCTCTTTTCCCCAGATGTAGGGAGTTTTTTCTGCAGTCTTTGGGTCACTTTTTCAGGATTAGTTGTTTTTGCTGTATTTTCATGTTATATGTGGTTATGGGAGGTGGTTTCTGCCTCACTTCTCATGCCGCCAAATTTCATATGCCTCTTTCATCTCTTATAGTGGTTTTCTTGTGAGTGGTATCTTGTGATTTTAATTTGCATTCATCAATGACTAATGTTGAGCATCTTTTAATAAACTTTTCATCTGTATATCTTTTTGGTTGAGATTTTTTTAGCTATTTTATCCATTGCTTTTTGCATTTTATTTTGTTGTTTTTATTGTTGAATTTTGAGTTTATTTCATTTTCTGTATACAAATCCTATTTCAGCTATCTTATCTGCAAATATTTTCTCCCAGTCTGTGACTTGTGTTTTGATATTCTAAATTTCATATTCTTAAAAAAGTGTCTTTCACAAATCAAAATATTTTTGCATTTTGTTTTTATTTTTTTGTTTTTTGGTATGTGGAAAGAAATCACAAAGCTTCAAAACTGAAAGTGTGGATATGTATTTAAATCCAGCACATCTTAATAATTTGGTGGATCATTATTATTAATCATTCAAGATAGTTATGCTTATTGAGTTATATTTTCACATTTACTCATTTTATTCATGTAGGAAAGAATGTTCTTATATATAACTTGTTTTAGCTATGTGGTTGGTCAATTCATTTTATAGCCCCAAGACAGTTTTATTCTGTAAAATGTGAATAATAATCTTAAATGTTTTCTTTACTTCTTAAATAATTGCAAAAGTGAAAGAAATTTATAATTATAAAGTTCTATAAGTGAAAAAGTATTACTCTAATTGCTATGGTTATATCATCATGTGGAAAATTTACAGCTAGGGAAAATAGCGAAATATTATTGCCCCCGTATTTGGTCCTTACTTCAGACTAATCAGGTGAAAAATGTGTACTTCTAGAAATTACACAACTTTCCTGTTTAGATACTTAGTATTTGGTTCTCATTTCTCCTCACAACCACATTATTGCTTTAGAATGTCAGAACATGCTACTGAAAGCAGTATAAATTCTTCAATTGGAATAAATACTCAGGCTTGGGGAAAGTATGGAAAAAGAGCATTCACATCTGCTAATACTAGTTTGGTATGTATTACAGATTGAAACAGAAAGTCATTAAGGGTGTCAGTTTTCATCTCAGCCATACCTAATTTCATAATACAAAAGAAAATGAAATTTAAAATCTATTATTTTTATTAAATTATGGCTTTAAAACTCATCTGAAAAATATTAAAGAGAGATATATTTTAAGAATTCCTAACTGAAATTTTACTTAGAAAGACAGGAGTAACTCCAACTAACCTCTGCATGATCAGGCCTTGTGGTTTGACAAATTGTCCCAAAGCCAGCAAAATAGGGAATTTTAAGAGAGCCAACTTTACAACTTGCCAATGGATTCTCCTGTTTAAAATATATATACAGGGCTTCCAAAAAGCTAAATAAGAGAAGTCTATTTATAATAATTATCCTCATATCATCATTTTAGTCTTGATGACTCACAGGTGTAGGAACCTTATTTTGGATCCTGTAGCTTTCTGATTCCACACGTGGAAAAGCAGCTGCCCTTCAAAATATTTGATGTGATGATGCTTAAATCATCCAAGAAGAAATTCAAGACTTAGTGGTAGGCCAAGATCAGTAAAAACCCCAAAATAATCTCGAGATTAATGAAAGAAACCTCATGTAATCTTTAAAAGTATTTCAGTAGCAAAGAATTAGAACTATCATATCTAAAATTACAGCAAGCAAATTATATAGGCAGCCAGTATTTTGAAAATGTATTAAATGGCAAGAGTATATTGGCTTTTCTGTATGTGAAATCTTATAGACACCTAACTTAAAAAGCATTTGCAAAATAGAAAGATGTACATACAATAACAACATCACGTAAGTTTAGTCAGAGTATGTCACAAAATGTCAACACTGGAAGACATTATGTACATGTTGAAGGGTAGTTCAGGAACACTCAAGTTTAACTGAAAAAATTCATGTTTATGCCTGACTTTGTATAGCCTAACTTGTTTTGCACATCCAAATAAAATTCAAATCTGAGAATAATACAACAGGTTTATTGGGACAACGTTAGTTAATTACTTCAAAATCTTGGCACCTTCTCATACCCCAGCCACTTCTATAGCAATAATTTTATGAAAACTTTGACCAGCTTATGCAGATGTAATTGGATAACACTTCATTTCAAGTGAGCCATATTCCTGCTACTTCCAGCCCTGGAGTTTCCCTGAAACTATGGCAAGAACACACATGAGAATTTGCCCGACACTCACATATGTTCAAATCAGAAATAGGCAATCATCAAACCCAAGAAGCCAACTTTGGCCAGTGCGGTATGAGAACAGATAGATGAATATGTCCTTATTCTGGTCCCTCTGAGGTATGCTGCATAAGGCCTCTTATCAGATCCTCATGGGATAAAACACTAGATGCCTGTAGCATTGAACAAATTCATATAACATCCTTGTATTGGCCTTTTTACTTTTCTTATTTCACTCTCCATGTCCTGAATTTTTGCTCTCTGAGATCATATCTTCTCAAGGTTTTTAATAGCTTAGACTAAGATAGGTACTATTAGGTTAAGATAGGTATCATTGCTGTTTTTGTGCCTTGTGGGGTGAGGAGAAACAACTCAGAGTCTTGCACACTTCCAGATCTTTCAACATATGCTGACTATAAACAATCGAAGTATTCACCAGCAAACACAAAAAAGAACCAAATTCCTAATTAAAACACAGTAATTATTTACTGTATAAACAGATGACAAATACACATATTAAAAGATGCTGACTTTATAAGAAGCTCATTTTATAGTAAAAATATACTTTAAAATGACATTTCCAGATCTAAGTTTGGAAATCGCTAATGTGCCGCATTAATTGCTTATGTTGAATTCTAAACCTTCAAAATAAGGAAAGATTCACTGCAAAAAAGATGTGCAAAAGTACTGATTATTTTTTAGATGAGATTTATACTACATCTTTTAAGGATAATACCATTATCCTTAAAAGAGATTTATATTTAAATAGCAATTGCTTAGAGCATTAAATGATTCAGTTTTCAAAATATCCATTTTTAGCAGATGTTTTAAAAAACGTGTCTATTGTATGAAGCAATGAACTCCTTATCTGCCTTATAATAGCATCATTAGTTCTCAGTAAAATGTCTTCCCATCATGTTAAGATCCTTTATTTAGATAGCTATAAACATATTTTGATGTGTTTACATTATTGTTAAATGTCATGTATTTTCCCTTTGTAAAAGGCATCCTCTTTGAGGAAAGAGCATACCAAACACTGAGAACTTAAATAGTAAAATGACATATTGCATATTATCTTCATGTAGAAATATATTAGGTTTTGGCCCCACTTTTGCAATCAGTTTTCAAGAGTTTAAGTTACCATGAGGACACAGTTACTATTGCTTATTGATTTAAAGGATTGTCAGCCTACCATAGTATTATAACCAGTAAAATTTTCTGTGGTGTAATTATGCCTATTTAAATACTATCTCAATATACTTAGGGGAAAAAGGGAGGAATAAAAACAAAACTTGGTCTATATCATTCATTCTTCGTTTTTTTTTTCTCTCTCCCTTCCTCTCCCCAACCCAGCCCCCACACCAGCATATGAACACTGAAGAAAGACATGGAAAGCCAGGGGTGGGAAATGCATTAACTGATGGAGGATTTTCGCTAAACAACTAACAATTCAATGGTGGTGAAAGGAAAGCTTAGGAGATAAGGAAAAAGATACAGACACATGTGCATATTGCTTAGAAAGAAATACACAAAGTAACAGAGTCTGTCAAATCAATTCATATTTCAAATAAAAAACTTAAAAAAACTTCAACATGGATCTCAATTAGCACACAGAACTATTGAAAAATATTCAGCGTATCATGGTAGTCATGGCCTTGGAGGAAAAGGCATAAACAAGAGAGAAAGCCTTAAAAACAAATATCCCCAAGTCCCTTATATTTAATTATTCACGTGACCCTTAGATTTGTCAAGCAGATAAAAAAAATGCAGCACAAGAAGACCTTGAAAATACTCTGTTTTGTCAATTGGATTTATGTTAAGGAAATAATCCACAGATGTACAAAAAGGAGGGGAACAGTCCGCGATTACAAGAATGAAGATTAATTCAAGTATTCCTCCAGAACTTTGAAAGAATATTTATTTTCTATGGGAAATACCATTTTAGGTGACTCATTTTCCCCTGCAATTTTTAGAAACCCATCCTTGTGTTTCTGAATCTTCTGAATTTATACACACAAGGGAGGAAAATCCCTTTGGTGATTCCACCCCACACTATACAAAAATTAAGGGGGAAAAGCATCTGCATTGCAAATAACTTTACATATAAAATTTTAATGGTCAAGAGCCATTTGGACAAGATATGTCGGAGTTTAAGATGACACTGTCTGGTCTAGTAAAGGGATAGTCATGCTGTAGCAAAGCCCATTGGCTATTGTGTTGTTCCTGGGACAATGCACGCTGAGAAAGAAGATGGCCCTGCAGCTCTTTGGCACGTAACCTGAACACATGGGAAAATTATCTTTCTGTTCAGTGTTTGCCATGAAAAAGCATATGATCAGATTTATGGTTCATATGTTTTGTAGACATATGATATATATAAATATAATTTTAAAATATATATGTATAATTTGTTTTACATATATATATATAGATCTGTATAGATCTGCCTGTCATTATGAGTGTCACTACGGCTTCCCAATTTTATTTCTCTTTTGTTCTCTTACCCAAATTTTGCCATTCTTATTTGCTATTGTAACACCCAGAAATTCTTTCTTGTATACATTTGCAAATAAATAAAAACCAAATAAAAATAAAATTACTTATGAAACATTTCATAGGTCACCCCCATGTTGTATTCACAGTTTCATGTTAAATTTCAGAAAAATCACTTGTCTTCAATATATGTAGGAAACAGTAGACATTGCACTATATACTTAAGACATTCATAGAAATTATCAGTACCTTATATAAAAAGACAGATAGGCAACAAAATCTCATTTATCATCAAATAGTTGGCCATTTTCTCCTCCAACAGTTCACACATTCTTTTTTTTTTATTTTGGTATCATTAATGTAAAATTACATGAGCAACATTATGGTTACTAGACTCCCCCCATTATCAAGTCCCCACCACATACCCCATTACAGTCACTGTCCATCAGAGTAGTAAGATGCTGTAGAATCACCCCTTGTCTTCTCTGTGTTGTACTGACTTCCCTGCGCCTCCCTGCCATATTATGTGTGCTAATTGTAATGCCTCTTATTCCCCCTTATCCCTCCCTTCCCACTCAACCCTCCCCAGGCCCTTTCCCTTTGGTAACTGTTAGTCCATTCTTGGGTTTTGTGAGTTTGCTGCTGTTTTGTTCCTTCAGTTTTTTCTTTGTTCTTATGCTCCACACATGAGTGAAATCATTTGATACTTATCTTTCTCCACCTGGCTTATTTCACTGAGCATAATACCCTGTAGCTCCAACCATGTTGTTGCAAATGGTAGGATTTGTTTTCTTCTTATGGCTGAATAATATTCCATTGTCTATATGTACCACATCATCTTTATCCATTCATCTACTGATGGACACTTAGGTTGCTTACATTTCTTGGCTATTGTAAATAGTGTTGCGATAAACATAGGGGTGCATATGTCTTCTTCAAACTGGGCTCCTGCATTCTTAGGGTAAATTCCTAGGCATGGAATTCCTGGGTCAAATAGTATTTCCATTTTGAGTTTTTTTAGGAACCTCCATACTGCTTTCCACAATGGTTGAACTAATTTACATTCCCACGTGTAGGAGGGTTCCCATTTCTCCACATCCTCTTCAACATTTTTTGTTGTTTGTCTTTTGGATGCTGGCGATACTTACTGATGTGCGGTGATACTCACTGTGGTTTTAATTTGCATTTCTCTGATGATTAGCAATGTGGAACATATTTTCTTGTGCCTGTTGGCCATCTGAATTTCTTCTTTGGAGAAGTGTCTGTTCAGATTTTCTGCCCATTTTTTAATTGGATTATTTGCTTTTTGTTTGTTGAGGTGTGTGAGCTCTTTATATATTTTAGATGTCAACCTCTTATCAGATATGTCATTTATGAATATATTCTCCCATACTGTAGGATTCCTTTTTGTTCTCTTGATGGTGTTCTTTGCTGTACAGAAGCTTTTCTGCTTGATATATTTCCACTTGTTCGCTTCTACTTTTGTTTCCCTTGCCCAAGGAGATATGTTCATGCAGGAGATGCTCATGTTTATGTCCAAGAGATTTTTGCCTATGTTTTTTTCTAAGAGTTTTATGGTTTCATGACTTGCATTCAAGTCTTTGATCCATTTCAAATTTACTTTTGTGTATGGGGTTAGACAATTATCCAGTTTCATTCTCCGCATTTAGATGTCTAGTTTTACCAAAACCAGTTGTTGAAGAGTCTGTCATTTCCCCCATTATATATCCATGGCTCCTTTATCGTATTTTAATTGACCATATATGTTTGGGTTAATATCTAGACTCTCTATTCTGTTCCACTGGTCTGTGGGTCTGTTCTTGTGCCAGTACCAAATTGTCTTGATTACTGTGGCTTTGTAGTAGAGCTTGAAGTTGGGAAGTGAGATCCCCCCTGCTTTATTCTTCCTTAGTTCACATATTCTTGAATAGTGAGTTGACAAAATCATGATTTTGGCTAGACTGTGCTACATAACATTCTTAGGAAAAAAATAATGCAACTTGAAATGCTAAATCAAAGATGTAGAAGATAGGGAATAGGAAGATGCCATTTTTAATAGTGCAGTAAATTTTTGGCTTGAGGCTAGGGGTTATTTGTTTTCCTGTACTCTCTGCTAAGTATTTCGTGTCATCTGCTCAATGTAGAAACGTGGTAAACATTGAAATGGTTGAATAATGGCCTTCTTGTTGGAACAATTCCCTTCAATATTTTAAAGACTTGATTTTAAGATTAAAAAGAGAAGAGATCATCTTTCCTTTTTCCTATTGTACTTTGTGATGGCCTGCTATATGTTAGATGCAGAATTTGTGTTTTACAGTTTCCCAGTTACTTTGGATATTTTTTATGCATTAAATATGATGACATCTAGAGACTGATCATGTTCAATGTGTTCATGCAATTAATGTCCCAAATTGATTAACAATAATGAGATAAAGAATATTCTTAAAATGAATTGAATTGTACTACTGCTTGGAGTTTGGACAAGTGAAAATATATGTGTACAATGAAATGACTATATCACCATATTAATTTAAGAAAGAGTTATAGTTTTCTTACCTTATTGGGTATATTTTTGTAAACTTCCCATTTCCTTAGTGAATGGTGCTGATGTTACAGAACTATTTCCACAAGGTTATAGTGAGTCATTCAAAACACCTTTTGAAAAAAGAATGATTTTGGTTCAAACCTCTGGGTGTGTGGTATATATAGTTAGTATATGTTCAAAATGAATTCCATACAGGTATTCACAGTGATGTATATAGAATTAGAGCGTAGTTTTAATTTAAAATATTAATTTTTAATAGCATATTATGCAATCAGGTGAAACTAAAGGATAGTTAATGAATTGCTTGCTGCAGTTTGACTAAAATTCTGCAGAAAAAAAGGTACTTTCAGGTTTTTTAGCAAGCTATAATGTTATAATTGTTGAAAGCTTTCAACACAAAATGCAAATTGCTGCAGGTTTTTTTCAGTGACTACAAACTTGGAACCACAAGAGTTTTCATCTATATTCCTGAGGCTTTAAGTTCAATTAAACTAAAAATGTGTGAAGCCAAATACAATCTCTATCAATTGTTATGCCCATGGGTATTTTGTTAGAAATTTACATCCACCTACATTTCAGATTCATTTACAATTGGCTAATTAAAAGTTTCTTAGTAAAGCTTTTTTTGGCACCATGAAGACTTAAAAACTCTTAAAAATCACCATCCATGTGTCATTTCTTCCTCTTGTTAGTGAACCCACACTGTGTGTGTGTGTGTGTGTATTTGTGTTGCTGTTTAAGTGAAAAAAGGAATATTCAGCCTGAGCATGAATGCAAATTATGTCAACCATTTAAAAAGTATTTTAATTCAGAGATAAGTGAATTAAATAAAGTTTTCTCCAATTTTTCCCCTAAAGAAATTTAAAAATATTTACACTGTGTTTCATTTTAGGCGCATTGTAAAATTCATTTAGGGTCCAAGAAAAAATTGAGAAACAAATGCAAGTTGTTTTACACAACACAGAAGCGTGTACCAAGAAGACCAAGTGATCCAATATTCAAAGAATAAAAAATCCTTTGCATTTTGTAAAGTACAAAGTAGTATTTTTTGTATTATACAGCAAACTTATTATAATTCTTATAAATGAACCCAAATAAATTAAGAGATAAATAAATAAAGAATCTAAATTAAAAATATATATCCTAGAGAAATATTTTTCAATTAAGTATCTTCTAAATTTCCACAGTACTTGTCTATATTTAAAACCCAATTCTTGAAATTACATAAAAATTGAATATGCTGTACTAAAAGCATTTTTCTGATGCATACAGTTCCACTTTCAGAGCTTTCGAAAACATGTTTCCCTATAAATTAAACATTTTGCACAGTGGTATTCATGTTTACATATAGGGGGAGTACTTGAATAAACCTTTGACTTTTTCTGCAGCAAAATTTTGTTAGAACATTAGAGTCAAATAACATGAATGTAAAATGGCAGCTTCTCTCTCTCCTGAATTCATTTGTGTTTTCACCACCCTCTACATCACACACAGAAGTGCATGAGTTCATACATGTGACTACAAAGGTAACCCTCCACAAATGCACATAATACACTGTAGATGACAGTTACATCTGAGGAACAAAGTCAGCCCTAATTAACTGCATATTCCTTCTTAATATTTATGACATGCATCTATGTATGTATTCCATGTTTATATTTGTTTATAAAAATTGCTTACATGGTCAATGATGATGGATTAAAGTGAATAGTTATCTTTTTATTTCTAAAGGTTAGTGATTACACATGGTAATGATTCCCATGGGGTTATTTTGGAACCTACTAATTATTTCTTCATTTTGTTGGTGGAAAAAAAACCAACCTTTACTAAAATTCTAATATTGTAATAATAATAGTAACCTAAAATGTAAATTATACACATTTCTATCATCTCATAAAATCCATTTATTTTTCCATGTAAGCTTCTATTTATTCATTGCATGTCGAGTATCATGTGTGCTGTTTTATTTTAGCACTTTAAATTTGCATTCCATTATCTTCTAGCCTCTTCTTTTTGGTCATGCCTGTATTATTTTTTTATGAGTTTATAAGTCATATTATTTTTTTGTGCAGCATTTATGATTTTTTTTCTTTTGACTTTTAGCAGTTTAACTGCTAGTTTTTATTTTCTTTGAATTTTTCCTGTATGGAATTTGCTGATCTTGGATATGTAAGTGAATGTTTTTTGGCTCATTTAGAGAAAATTTTAGACATTATTTCTTCAAATATAATTTTATGCCCTATTTTTCCTCTTCCATACTTTCTGGAACTCATATAACACATATGCTAAAATACTTGACATTGTGTCTCATGTCTCTGAGGACCTGCCTTCAAGTTAATGTTTCTCAGTTTTTTTTTTTCTGCATCTCAACATGGATGTTCCCTGTTTTTTGATCTTTAGTTTCACTGATCTTTTACTTTGCCGTCTCCACTTACTATTAAGACAATCCAGGAGATGGATTTTTTACTTCATTATTGTGTTTCTTGGCCCTAAAATTTAAATTTGGGTGTTTTAGTTTTAGTTATTGTTTTTAAATAATATCCATTTCCCTACTGATATTTTCCATTTTTTCCTTGTCTTGGCTATTTCCTCCTTTACGTATAGAACATATATATTGTAGCTATTTTAAAGTCTTCTGTTAACTTCAATACCTAGAGCATATTTTTTATATTTGGGGGATTTTAAGAAAAAGAAACAGCATATGATTTTACACCTCAACAAAGAAGTTTCCCGTTCATTTCTTCGTCGTATTGAATTAGAACAATCGGCAGAGAGGAAGAACCTCTATGCATACAAGATTTTTGTCTAAGTATTGACTGTAGATATACTTTTTAGTGGTTACTACATAATAAATCAAAATTCCTGTAAGTATAGAAATGTTAAAATATCTTGTCTTTATAAATTAACAGATTACATGCATACTCCTTTATCTTTTTCTAAATAACTCTCAAAGTGACAAAGTAAATCAATTTACTTTTGGAGATAAAAGGTTTATAACAAATTACAGCTTTAAGCTTTATCAAATGCTTATGAGGACAGATGTAAAATTTCAGTAAATCAAATTAAAAATTGCTATAAATTATCAGGTCTCACTGAAATAAACCAAATCGCATTTATTACATGTTTAATAATTAGTTTATACTGTCTTAAATTCTCTATATTGTCATTAAAATTTCTATAGTTTTGTTAATTGTATGTGTGCTATTGAAAAAAAATATATTAGAAATGTTCATTTTTCCATTATGATTTATATATATGTATATACACACATTAATATGCAATCATGAAATATGTGTATACATATGATGATTATATAAATTATTTATGTATGTCACTTTTTAAAATATTTAATATAACATTTGAGGTCATATCTAAATTATTATTTGATTACCATATTTATACCTAAATTTATACTGCAGTTTTGATTATTGCCTTTGTAAAAATTCTCAGATTACCAGAAAAGGATTTGAACACATTTGAGTGTCTTGAAACTTTGAATAAGGATTTTCCAATTTTTACCAGTTTACATTTTCACAAATAGTGTGTTAAGAATGCCCATTTCTAAATACAATGGGAAATATTTATTGTATATTTTAACATTTTCTTTTGTACAGGTAAAAGCCCATCCTATTATTTATTGATATTTACTATAATAGTAAGAATTTATATTTTTAGAATTATTTGTGAGATAAATTTCTTGTGAAATATATGTTCATCTCTTCTGCCACATCTTTTGTGGTATCACCTTTATTAATATGCAAGAGCCTTGTATGTTACAGATAGTAATATTCTATTTGCCATGGTCACTCAACTTTTTTCATTTAGCTCTTCACCTTATTTTCAATGTCTACAAATATTAACTGTGGGTTAAAACTGTCATTTATTTATCTGACTTCTTGATGCCCAGTTTATGGCCATAAAGTGTCTGTCTCCATTAAGTGAATATTTTCCATATTTAATTATGCTTATTTAAATAATAAAACTTAATGTCATTGTAGTTAATTTACATTTAAGATAAACTTTCATCTTTGCATTTAATTATGTTTTAATTCTTGTATAAGATACTTGTATAAGATGTGATGGAAGATATACAAGTACTTTGCTAAAACTCAACCAACTAGTGTATAATTTATGTTATAATTTATGAGATTATACATTGTTGCCCTACATTTCTTATATTTCATTGTTAACATTATTTCTTTACAGAACATTTTAATATCTCTTGGGGCAAGTATTCTATCATTTATTTAAAAATATTTTGTTATTTTCCTCCATTATTTTCTTTCAATGAAATCTTAGACCACACATGATTTTCAAGATAAAAAAATCTCACTAGAGTGTTTTAATTGAGATTATATCACATGTGTATTGAGAAAATTGAATTATTGGACCAGAAGTAGATTATCTTTCCACATCTGTTAAATAAATGTTCAGGTTGTCAGTATATTTTGTACTTCTGTCCATATAAATTTTTCACATTTCCTTTTATAAAATCAGTTTTACTGAAATACTCCTCATATACAATAAAATGCATCCATTCCTAAGAGCATTGTATGGTTTTTGATGACAGTATACACCCACGTGACCATTAAACCAACCAAAGAAAAGAATACCCTAAAATTTCCCTTGACATTATGTAGCCCCATCACCTCCTTCACTACCACCCTAGACAGCAATCAGTATGACTTATTAGTTTTTCCTGTTCTTAAACATCATATCAACAGAAACCTACATATGAACTTTTTTTTTTGAATTGGATTCTTCAGTTAGCAAAATTTTCTTGAGATTCATCCATTTTAATGGGTATATCTTCAATTTTTTCTTTATTTATTTATTAGTCCACTGTAGGAATATACCATAATTTATCCATTTACTAGTATAGGGTATTAAAATGTGTCAAGTTTGTGTCTGTTAGGAATAAAGCTATTGTAATACTGATCAAATTATTTTTGGAACCAAGTTTTAATTTTTGCTGGTTAAATTCCTAGGAGTAAATTACTGGGTCATAGGAAAGGTATGTGTCTAAATTTATATAGCTTGCTGTTTACTAAACTGGTTCCATCATTTTACACCCCAACTTGCACTACCAGTCATTGCAACCCTCACCAAAACTTACTATGATAAAGCTTTTTAATTTTAGACATTTTATTGGGTGTGCAATTTTACTGTGCATATCCCTCATTACTAATGGTGTTGAACATTTTCATATCAATTATGTTCTAATTATGTTCATATCAATTATGTTGCTAAATGCTTGTTAAATATTTTGCTCATTTTTTATTGGGCTGTTTTCTACTTGGTATAGAGTTATGTTATTTCTTAACAGAATGTTTGAGTTTACCATTATGCAATATTGGCCTAGAATTTATCTGTAGAAAAGTGTTTATTGTCATATATAGTTTACTTAATATAAAACTTTCAGATATTCCAAATATTCTTGGAAAAATTTTTAAGAACTTTGTTTTATGTAGAGTTGTTCAATTTATTATAAGAACTTTCTTCAGAGTATTCCTTATAATCTTTCTACAACTAAAGGATCTGTTTCATTCATGATTTTAGTAATTTGTATTTTCTCTCTAGCCTGAGATGTTTCTAATGACCCAGTTTTTATGTCACTGATTTACTCTATGGTATTTGTTTTCAATTTCATGTTTCATTTTTCCTTCTACTGACTGTAATTAGTGCCTCCTTTTTAAAAAAAAATAGGTTATAAACTTAGATAATTGATTTTAGGCATTTCCTTTTTATGTAAACAAAAATTGCAAAATTCTAAGCACTGCTGTAGCTGTATCCCACAAAATTTTGTATACTGCTCCTTTTATTATTTATTTACAAATACTTTTTGACTTACCTTGTAACATTTTTCTTTGTTCAGTGAATGAATAAAAGTGTCCTAATTTCCAATATTTATAAGTTTCTAAGTACTTTACAAATAGCTTCCTAATACATCTCCATTATGTAGGATTTCAATCATTTTCAATTTCTTAAGACATATTTCATATTTCAGTATATATTCATCTTAATGATGTTCCATGTACACTTGAAAAGAATAGGTATTCTGTAGTTGTTGTGAGGATCAAATACTATATGTGGCTGTAAGGACAAGTTGGTTGATGGTCTTTCATATCCTTATAATTTTTTCTATTTTAGTGGGTAAAATTGCAGTATTTCCAGAATCTCTCCCCTGGCCTTAGTTCATTTCCATATCAATAGGTATTTCCAAGGGTTGGAGAGAAGTAGCCCATCTCCATATCAATAGGTGATTTCAAGGGGGAGTAAGGGCATGTCTGGACCAGAGAGGTTTGCTGGGGTCTTTATGCAGCTGGTTCATGAGATACATGGACAAGCAGAAGTAGACGACTGCTTGTGAGCAATAAACAGATATCTCCCAGTTTATTTCTCCCTTTGACTTATTTGAGCTTCAAAGGTTATTTGCCCCAGGGTGGGAATATATATTCCCCTGGAGTTACAATTTGGTTTCCCATTTTGAGAGATTATCCTTTTATATGCAAATGTAATATTATTTATCTGAATATATCTGTATCTGTGTGTGTGTGTGTGTGTGTGTGTGTCTGTGTATGTATATATGCACACATACATAGTAAGAGAGAGAGAGTTGGCTAAGAATTTAACATATACAAAGAGATTAATTGTAATTTTTTTGTTTCAGGGTTAATAAAATCTACTGAGAAAAGGCCTGCATTTTTTTATTATCTGCAACAACATTTTACATGAGAATTGTTTTTCATGAAAAATTGAAATATTCTGCCATGCCATCTCAGCCTATGCATATGGTTAAAAATAATGTTTGACATGTGAAGATTATTTTTTCTCAATAATTTCTTTTCTATTTATTTGCTAATATTCATATTTTAGTTTTTCAGAAGTCTTACATTTTAATGTCTGAGTACATGGGTATTTTATTTAATACTTTAGTCAATATCTTATATATGGTTTATATTGCCTTTTTCATTCCTAATTTGAGTATTTTGTTTCTTTTCATTAGTCAACAGAATTCACATATTTTTTTAAAAACAGACTGATTCTTACATTAATTTTAATAGAATTAATTACAGTTTTTGTTCATTGGCTTTATTGTCAAGCACCTTTTAATTTTCCTTAATTTTATTTAAGATATGTGGTCAGGTCACTCATCCTATTGGCTTTCTGGTGTAATGAAATTAAAAGAGCTATTCTTATTTTTGCACGCCAATAATTATTTAACAAACAGTGTATAAGTCAATGACATGCTTAAAAATTTATGATTTAAAACATAATTTTTATTCCAGCAATGAATAAAACTAATACATAATATTGTTGCACATTTATTTCTAATAATATATGCACATTTCATTTGCATGTATGTTTTTTAATCAACATTTTTTCTACAAAATTATAATTCACCTTAATCGAGGGTAACTCCTAACTTGGCAGTAATTCCCATTCCTTGTTGTCATGAGTCTGGCCTCCACCATCCTTATCCCACAGAGCTTTCTCTGATAGGCAGTAATATAAGGCACATTTAGCAACCTATTTTAAATATCTGGGATCTGGTTTTCTAGGCATCTATGTCTACCACCCTACCAAATTCTTTGCAAGTTCTTTGATTAAGTGCTTCGCTCAAAGGCAGATTGGTAGAATGCTAGCCTCAGCCACAGGTATATCTAGAGTTATTTTCATGACCTCCTAATAAGTTGAGTTTATTTCCCCTATATATTTATTCTGTTTTTTCAAGTTTCTGTTTATCATCTTTTTTCCTTTCATGGATAGTAAGGTATTTTGCAGTGACTTTCAATGTATTAGATGTAAGAATTATTGGCCAATACCATAGTTTTTAATTACTGTTGCTCACTACAAAGCTTAAATATCTAAGAGAATAAGTACAGATACTTTTTATTTTTTTTACATATTTATATATTGTGGGTGATCTCACTTTATTTTAATTTTCCCCAGTTAGACTATACAGTTACTTTGCCACATATTTTAAATATATCCCATTATATTTTTACTGTGTCAAGTATACAAGTTTGAATATATTTAGGTTGTTAATTCAAGAATAAATAACTAAATTTGTTTAGCTAAATTTAGTGATTAATAATTTGCTGTTAAGACCAGAAAGGAGAAATATCTTAGAAATGAGTCTATGAAATAGTAGCCTAAGTTTAAAGTGGCATTTTATCATCTAAAGGAATAATCAGAACATTTAAACATCTTTAAGTTTCCATTACATCATCATTCTTTATTCCTTTAAATGATTTAGGCAAGCTTGACAATTTCATCATCACTGCCCTCTGTAATAACACTGCCCACCAGCAGTTTCTGTGATAATGGTAGTGTTCTGTATCTGCCCTATACAGTAGTCATTAGTTATATATGACTATTGAACACTTGTAATATGCCTAATGTGACTGAGAGACTTAATTTTAATTGTACTTGATTTTAATTAACTTAAATGTTAATAGCCATATTAAATGGTTACCATTCTGGATACCATGCTGTCTAGAAATATCTATCTGTAAGTTGATGCAACATTGCTTCTATATTATTCTTAGTTCTGTTCTTGTCTTTTGTACACTTAATCATCCCAAACTTGATATTTGACAAATTTATTACTGTGGGTCAGCCATTATAATGATCACTTTAAAGGATTATTATCACATATTTAATTAATTTAATTTGAATCAAAGGAAGTAGACATATACATTAATATATGTATTAATACATAGTTAGTAAATATTGATAATATGAAGTGATATCCACAATAGAGTATTAAGAAAGATTAAATTGACCAATAGTATCAGCAGTAAAATTCCATTTTAGTGAATAGTAAGCATTTTGTACATATGTCCTTGTGATCTGTTTTCCTGTGCAGTTTTCAATTTATTATAAGAGAAAAAAATTAAAAGGAGAATTCTGACTGCCATTGGAAAGTTTGGAATAAAAGATATTGTGGGGCAGACTAGTGACCCCTATGATGCCTTCTTTCTAGTATCCATCCCCTTGTACAATCCTATTACCTTAAGTGTGGGTGGGGCTATGACTTGCTTCTAACCAATAGAATATGGCAAATGTGAGGTGACATATATCATGTGCCTGTTTTACTCTTTACTATAGAGAGTAAAGGGTCATGCCTGACTGGCTTATAGTTATAGCTCCAGAACATACCACACTGATTTATATATAAGAGATTCTCAATAAATATCTGTTGAAATAATTTACAAGTAACTAGTTTTTTTGACTGAATGAATATTCGTGAAAATTTTGAGTTTCAGCTGGCTTTGAAGAAGCAAGCTGCCATGCTGTGAGATTCCCTATGGAGAGGGCCATGTGTCAGAGAACTGAGAGCAGCATAAAGACACAGCAAGAAACTGAGGCAGGCAGTCTGCCAGTCTGCAAGAAACTTCCAGCTGTGAAAAACCACATGAGCTTGCAAGCAGATCCCAAAATGGACAAAGAGTAGAGGCGTGCGAAAATACAGGCTACGGTCTGGTCATGTACTTATGTCTAATGCATTTTGAATTCATCGTATTGACAATAGGTAAAAATGTAAGACTCTTAGTTAAGAGTGTCTTAAGTTTCAGGAAGATTCACAATGAAAGAGAATGTTGAATGATTATGCAAGCAAGCAAGGTTAAGAATTTGAATCTGTATATTTTAATACAGAGAAAGGAAAAACAAGAGTGATACAAAACTAAGTTGTGCTCTTCTGTAACAGAACCAACACTCAAAAACAAATTTAGAAAAAATATATTTATAGTCGCAACAAAACAATAAAGTTCTAATCTATTAATGGTATGTAGGTGTCTAAAAACAAAGACAAAACTTTATTCAAAGATATAAAAGAAGACAGAGATAAGTGGAAAAATAACACTTCATGAATATAAGGCTCAGAATCATAAACATGACGGTCTTACTAAAACACAATCTATATAAAGAATCCTATTCTAAAATTGTCATTAGGGTTTTTAAAGGAACTTGTCAAGAATAATAAGAATGAACATATCCAAGAGAATTGTAAAAGAACAATGGATCGATGAAACGTACCAGTTAACAGGATATATTGTGTAGTTATAACAACTTCAGTAGAGTATGTTGACATCGGGATAGAAATGGAACAGTGGCACGTTACAGGGAGTCCAAAATAGGCTCCACAACTGTGGCAAGGATCCACATGGCAGCAGAGCTTTAGAATGCACTTGGAAAATATAGAATAAACCACACATGGTGCTGGAACAATGTGCTTCTAAAGAAAGAAAGAAAGAATCCCGGTGGCAATCAGGGATATTAGATACTTACCTGGGAAAATTTTTAAAAAAAGCTACTGAAAATGACATACATGGATGTATCCTTGTGTCCTTGTAGTAAGAAAGAATCCCTAGAGAAATCAGAAGGAAGTCATAAAATAAACAGGATGACAAATTTAAACATGCCTAAATGAAAATATTCTGTACCTTATAAGACGGTAGACAAGAAAATATTTTATCACATATAACCAAAACAAGATGTGTCCATGAAATGTTCTAATAAATGTAAAGCATTTTGAAATGTATATGATACACAATGAGCACAATATAAATGAAAACTATTATCATTATTTTATGAACATATACAGAATTTCTTAAAAGCTTCAAGAAACAAAAGTTAGCAAGAGTCAACTTAAAGAAAATTAGCCAAAAAATATGAATAGTAATTTAAAAGAAGAAAAGTAAAATGGCCCACAGAAATATTCTAATCTCACTAGTAATCAGGAAAATAAAGAGGTCATTCACTTCCGTTATATTGACAAAAATTAAAACAACTCTTATTAACAAATGTTAGCAAAGATGAGGAGCAATGGAAGTTTCAGTAATTACTGAATTATTTGCTAAATTGCAAAAGCTTAGTAAAATTGAAAGTAGACATTTTATAAGCCAATAATTCCATTACCATCAGATATATAGAACTCATAAATTCGTACAGTGTGACATTTTAAGGAAAATATATAGCTTTGTTGTCATATTTAAAAATTTGAATTCATCTAAATGTACTCTAAAATGAAAATTGATAATGTTATATTTACACAATTAAATATCAAAATTAACTTAAGATATAGGTAGCAACATGGATAAATCTCAAAACCATTGTGTGTGAAAAAAGTGTAGGAAAGTATATACAATATCATACTTCTTATATAAAATTTAAAAACATGTAATCCACTGTTATATATTTTTATGTATAATGCAAATAAGTAATAAATATAAATGAACATAAAATTCAGAAAAGTAGGTACTAATGAAACAGAAGGATGGTATGAAATCAGGAAGATATAAATAAGGGTCTTCAGCTTTTAAAGTTATAATTTATTTGAAATATAAAAATGAATCTGAATCAAGTAGGGAAGAATATTAAGTAAGACCTAACTTGCCATATAAGAAGAAATATGTATTTGTTATATTATTCTCTAATATTTGATGTTGCTTAAAATATTTCATAATAATAAAAAGAAAAGGATTAGCAAGTGTAGAGAGATAACATAAGTTTATCATTGAAAGTTTTTAGATTTGTTGTAAGAGTGAAAGATAGCTAGGCCAAAGAAGATTGGGAAAATGACAGAATAATGTCTTAAAAAAGGAAAGAGGCCTTCAGAAGCAAGAGATTATCTGGGGGAAATAACAAATTCAGTTTTCCAGGGAAAAGTTTCAGGTAGTTCAGAAATCTATAGTAAGTAATGGTTTGCATCAGAAACAGTTTCTGTGAATAAACTTAGTTTCCTTTTAAACACCAAAATATATATAGGCATATGTGTGTGTGTGTGTGTGTGTGTATAGTTGAATATAGACACTGATAATATTGGGAGATCAAGTTCTGGTAGATATTCATGTAGAAGTGATAACTGAAACTATGCAATGGAATGATAATTGCATTAGAAAAGTGGGAACAAGCAAAAGCCTTTGGAATTCATTTGCATCTGGCAACCCCAAATTGACACAAAATTAGACCATAAAGATGGGAATAAATAAGAATTACATTATCAAGATCGAATTAAAGGAATGTGACAACAGTATATAGATGGGAAATAGGGTAGCTTGTTCGAAATCGAGAAAGGATTCAAGAATATCCAGAAGATTACATGCCTGATGACATGATACCACTTTGGTAATTTTCACTGGTAAGCCTCCAACCTATTCTTTCTTTCATAAATTAGTAACTAGTTCATCTTTCATAAATTAAGTCAGCAAGTAAAGCTCTGAAGTTCTGGTAGACACTGACAGCTTGATCAATATGCAACATGAGGAAAGGCTTACTATTACACCTTCATCCTGCAAATCAATTTGTTTACATTAGAAGTCGAGAATTTTATTAGGGACCATATGGCTTTATGCAAAAAGAGTATTGCAACTACATAGTAAAGCTATTCTGTGGTTTTGGCATCTGAAGGCGTAGCATTTTTTTCTAGTCTACCTTGAGTCTTCACTTACATTGCGTTTCAGTTTCTATTCTACTGAAGTTAAATTTGTTCTGACATAACCTTGTAACAAAAAGTGGTCACATCAGTCCTTATGGCTTAACATTACTCTCATGATATTTTTATAGTTTGTCTAAAACAAGATGAAAAATCAATTCTGGCAGCAAAATATTTTTATATATGAAGGAAACACTGTTTTCTTATAGAAATAAACATTTTTAAAAGTAATAAAAAATTCTCTAGCCTTCAAATTTTATTTTTGTTTTCTGACATATGAAAGAAATCAAAGAGAAAAGATGTACAGGTTTTACATTTAGTCTTATCAATATGTAAAGGTTATTCTGAAAATATCCCAGCGCCAAACACCAAACATTCATAATAAAATAACAGCAAACTTCCTACAAAATGCATACCTAAATCTGTAAGGAAATAAGGAAAATTTCCACAGGATTTAACCTAGAGAAAGCTGGAGTCTGCTGTGATAAAGTAGTATCTGAGGGATCTAAAGGCTTTTGATGATTTCTGAAGTCCAGAGACTTGAGTTTTAATTGTGGCCCAGAGAACTGGGTTGGAGATGAGGGCCTTTGGTCTGTTCCAAGTGGAAATTGGTGCACAGATCCACTCACAAAATATATAGCACTTCAATAATATAATAATAATAACTGAATTTAAATGTTCAAAGGATATGGTGAAATAGCAGATTATTCAGATAACGTAAGGACATAGAAAGAAAATATCAAAGAGGGGTTAAGAGATGATATAATGAGAATGCAACATACAAATTCTTAGGTTCCAGAAGTGAGGGATGAAAGGCATGAGGCAGGACAAATCTCCTGGGCTAAAAAAGAATATCTACACCTGGACACATCAAACATAATGATGCTACAAAACACCAAAGACACTGGGGACATCACAGAAACAGCTATGGAGGAAAATGAAGATAAACAATAGAAGAATGGCAACAGGCTTTAAAGAGTTAGTGAGAAGATCCAATTACTGGAACTAAAACAGAAACAAGAAAATTTTTTAAATGAAAGATATGAAGCATAAATTAATGTGATAAAAATAATTCCAAATGTATTAATAATACTGAAAAAACAACAAAAAATTAACAAAAAAAAGTTAAATATAATTTACACCTGTAAAAATACTCTTCTAAATAAAAATTAGATTAAAAAATTGCAAGGGAAATTAGAAAAAAGGTAATTATGGGACATAACTAAAAGAATTTCTAGAAGAAATTTTGCAGACTATTAGAAAAAGGAAATATACAAGTATATGAGAAAATCATCTATCTCAAGGTGAAAGGGAAAGAACAGAAATAAATTTTGGAGAAATCAACACTAATGGATAAAATTTATCAAATAAACAGCTTTTTGTTTGAGATTGATATACCCCAAAATGACCACATTAAAGAAGTAAAAAGCATAGACCAGGTAGTCATTTTCACATGTTCAGGGAAAAAAAGTGTATGGATAATTTCAACATTCACTCAAGATAAAAACACTTAGAAAACCAGAAAGAAATTACTTAAGTTGCTATAGAGTCTGCCAAAAAATCCATAGCTAAATACATGATTTAAAAAGATGGAAAACTTCCCCTTAAAATTAACAAAAAAATTGAATTATATCTTATTATTATTTAAGTTCAAATTTACAGATCCAGATATATGGTCCCTAAATTTTTCATTCACTTATTTCAAACTTAAAGCTGAAACATTGTCTTATAATGTTTCCACCTAAAAAATTCTGTTTGACTAGCTAAAAATGGACTGTAAAATCTCAGGATTTTTAAAAATTGACAGTATAAACAGAACAGAAATTTCTAGTCAGCACACATGAAGCCTCACTATTAACCACACTGCTATTTGTTTATATTGAATCCTTGAAATCTCTATTTCTGCAACTATTTTCCACTTCTGTTAGAAGTTCCTGTCATTTTCTTGGAAACTGAGCAATGTATCATGTCTGAGAAGTCCCTAAAATAGGGCAGAAGAAAAATTTCAGATAATACATTCATTGCTAATAAAGCACTAATGATTACATCTAAAATCACTGATATCTTAACATAAACCAACAACTTGATTGTGGCTGATGTTGAAAGGAATCTAAATGTTAAAAAAATATGCTCTGGATACATATAATCCCTATTTTTTGAGTGTGAAGTCCTACTAAATATTGGTTAAGGGTACACTACATATATGAAAGTACACTTCCAGTCACAAATACACTCACAGTCATTAATGTCTCATGTCACAGGAATACCAATCCATCATATGAACAAGCTTAGTTTTTATTTGTCATACTTTTCATTTGTGCTTGCAAATATTTGCTAAGTGGCTTCCTCACACTAGATTGTGAGCTCCATGAAGATAAGGACGTTGTCTGGTTACAAAATCCTCATCTAGCATACAGCATCTGATTAATAAATATATGTTCTCTGACTAGGCATTATTCTCCACAGCAATTGATTTGCTTATATACACATTCACTGTGAATTCTAACACTAAATATGTTCATCTTCTTGCATTGGCTAGGAGGATACTCAAAAATGGTGATATGAAACACCTCTATCAAAGAGAAGAATACATAGTTGTGTATTTGATATAACCTCCCCCTTGTTTTTTAATTTCTATCCTATTATGTCCATTTTACTTCTTTACCACTATGCCTCTTAGATTCAATCATTTAATGTAAATATTCTCAATACTCATTTTGGGATGATGTGCAAGTATACAAAAAATATGAACAAAGTAAAATGCAAATGGTTTTATAAACTCCACTTTTCGTACTATACCAACACAAAATGATTTTATTTATCTTCAATCACCGGCGTCAACAAAGCTGCATTCTGTCCTTCAATGATATCTTTGGAAGATCTCTTTACCTTCCAGTCATGGTTAGTGATTTTTAAACATCCATTGGATTGATTATACCAACTCCTCAGCTCCTCCCCTAGCTGCTTAGCGACAAACTCAGGTAGGGTCTTGTAAGTTACCTCAAGATCAGATATTCACAGTAATACCCGATAACTGAGAATTCTTGCATTCTAGATATATCATGTAGGGGAGAAAAATTCTTCTACCCATTTTAGGTCTCTACTGGGGCTCTGCAACTAAAGACGATAAACAAAAGAAATTAATATAAATTTAAGTTTTAGGTTACAGGGAAACCCTCTTAAGCCCATTTCTTAAGAATATGAAGACCCAAATAAGTGGCAAAACCTAATGTTTTTATAGTAGGCTGAACAAAGAGAGGCAATTGCAAAAATGTAACTAAAATATATAGGCAAACTAAAGGAAGATAATTACTTTAGCAAGATCTGTTTTTTCAGAAGTCCTTGGTCTTAACTTCCTACCCCTGATTATAAGAATGTTTCTTTTCTCCTGGGGTATCTTTCACAGAAGAGTTATTCTCCCATTTTCAGAAAAAAAAAAGAGATCAGAATGCTCATCTTGCATCTACTGTTTTTCAAGTTCCTTTAGCTCAAAATGATCCTTGTGTTGAAGAGGCAGATTTTGAGGGGACACCCTTCACCACACACATTTTTGTCTCCTGTCTTCAGATTTTTTTCTTGAATTCTTTTTATCCCCTTTAATAGAGCAAGCAACAGGCTACAAATTCCTACTAGAAGGCTAGAAAAATAAGGCAAAATAACCTATATCCTGTGAGAAACTTTTTTGAGACCCCTTCTCCTAGTTTCCACAAAGACAGGAGAAAGTTACCAAGAACTAGGCTGGCTCATCTATTGTGTTCTCCATAAGCTTGTCTCTATCTCTTCCAGAGATGGCCTTCAATCACTGGGAAAGGGGGTGACTATATCAGGGCTTGTTCTACCATTCTTTGCTAAATCTTACACAAGAGTACCAAGATCCCTTGGATATGGGAGTAGCTAGTGACTTTTGTGTTCACTTTGAACATTTACTTAACATGTTGCATTTTATACATCAAATTTTATATTTTTATATATTTTATATTTGTTGAAACTTTGTATTTCAACATCTTACTGAACTTTAAAAATAGTTGTGAAATAAATACTGAAGACATAGTATGTGCCCTAAAAGGGAATCAAAGACAGCACTTAGAAAAGTAATAAAAAATTGTCATTAGATGGTAAGTTCAGTACAGATTTTAATAAGAAATTATAAAGCTGATTTCTGCTTAGCTTTTTTAAGGTGATACTCAAATGACTTAGAGATAAAAATGAAAAGAAATAAACTAACACATACCTCCCTTGACCCCACAGACCTGCTGTTCACCACTCTTGTTTTTTAACTCCCATTCTTAGCCATAATTCAGTACAAATTATTTGATTGTGTCCTGTCCAGTTTTTTACAACTAAATGTTTCCATTTATTGGTACCTTTTATAAAGCAAAAAGGAACATAAAGAGACTAACATTAGGGTTCATTAGTTCATATTAAATATGAAAGAATACAACTAAAGGTGAAATACAGTTTGAACCATACACACTGACCAACTAAAAACAACTCTTCCAATACTGAAATTACTATAGTCTGGAATTTAGTGAACTTCCATCTTCTCTGTTTCCTTATATTTTATAAATCACATATATACATGAATAATTATAGTTTTGCCCATTTTGAATTGGATTACAGATGAATTACTATCTGGTTTCTATTACTGTCTTTCACTTGCAAGTAAGATTTTGCATAAATATTTAGGCACATGCCAACAACTATTTATCTACATTTTATAAAAAAAATTATGCCTCTTTTCCTGAATAGCATTTCATTATATTAAAATCCTTTTATATGTTTTTGTCCTACAGTAATGACCATCTCTATCACATTTTTAAATATTACAACACTGCACCTGTGAACCACATGGTATACCGCGCTTTGCTCTGCCCAAAAGTGACCTCCGCAGTTAAAGCCATGAGCTTAAGCCATGATATGTAGTCCCATATCATGTTAAGAATCGTGCCTAAATTTGCCCAGTTAGTAAGTTTGGGGCCAGGAATAGTACTCAAAGTTAAGTCAAAATTTTTATCTAGTGATTCAAAAACAAGAGTTCTACCATGTTCTTCATATGTTGACATCTTAGCACAATACATAAGTGTTAGATTACAAAAATGACCACATTTCTCCACGTCTCTTACGCAAACTTCTTTGTAATGAGATTCTGTAGCTCTACCCACCTAAAGACATTGAATCTGGGTGGTCTTGAAGTTTGCTTTGCCAAAGAACATTGTAGAAGCAAAGGTACCCAGGTTCTGTGTCTAGTTCTTAACAGACTACATACACACTTTTACTCCTTCCCTTAGGGGCTCTGCAACAAAAGACAGATAAACAAAAGAAATTAATATAAATTAATTTGAAAACAGCATTTGAACAAGCTCAGACTTCCCTGACTGATGATGATAGACATAGGACAGTTGCTCCTATTGCTCCAGCTGACACAATACCAACCCCCACACATAGAAATGAAGCTATCCTAGGCCCATCTCTCTCTCTAGCCACACTGCTGCTGCCTAGCAGCTGACCACAGATGCGAGAGAGAATCCACAAAAGAATAAAAGAAGTGATTTGTTAAATGCAACCCAAATTGCCAAACCACAGAATTGGGAGTTAATTTAACAGTTGTTGTTTTAAGCCACCGTGTTGGGCTGGTTAGTTAGGTGGCGGTGGGTAACTGATACACCACGTACTGCTGTTCCTTTCAAATGATTACAATTCTTCCCCGGATGATGGGACTATGTTTCTCAGGTCAAAACTGCCTTTTGAAAAATCTGGTCTAAGCAAATGTACCATGGGATCCTTGATTGGAGCTTAGTATTAAATAATAACTAAAATGACATTATTGGGATCCTCCCCCACTATAAAGAAAAGTGTTCTTATGAGGAGTGTTAATCATATTCTGGTTATGTAGGCAATTTTCTTGCAAATGCATATTGAACTGTTAATATATTTGTATATACTATGTTCACTTTAAAATAATTAAATAATGATGTAAAGAAAGCAGATAAAGAAAAAGTTTAGTAATTATTGTTATGCTGCATTATACCATTGTATATACTGTTTCCTCTGATTTTTTTTAATAAAACTTTTTAAAAATAGGTTTTCTCTTTTCTGTTGACAATGAACTTCACTGATAACAGATCCTGAGCCCAATTGTAGCTTCTGAATCTCCAAACTAGAACATACAAGTTGGCTCCATATGGACTCAAATCTAAAAACTACAAAGTGAAAAAAATGATATATTCAACCTCCTTTGTCGCTGCTTGTAAAATCTCTAGATATTAAATTTCAATTCCTTATCTTCAAATGGCAAATAGAAGGAACTCAAATATGTCAAATTCTGTTGCTTCTATAAATTATCATGTTTCTCCTTTCCCCATTCTGAATAAATTATCTTCATGGTCCTTTCTCTCAATGCATTCAAGTCATCTAGTAACTACAAAAATCTTAGTATGTAGTGGACTTGGATTAAGGAGTGTCACATGACGAGAATACTATTTGTCTCATACACTTATTCTAAGCATGAAATGTGGCATGTGTTCAATGTTTAGCTCAGTAATTGAAATTTAAAATGAACACTAAACATGACCACATGATCATTTGACTCATTTAAACATATGTTCATTGATAACTACTACGTGCAGGTACTATTCAAGATTCTGTTGGAAAAATTTGGAGTAATAAAAAGCTTATGTCTTAGAATATGTTCACAAATATCTATACATTAAACAGGATTTATAATTTTAAAATAATGTGTCAATTAAATGTCATGAGATTTCATTTGAAGAGAGAGATCCCCAGAGCTCCATTCTGAACTGATTGCTTCTTTACCTACCTTTCTTCAACTCTCTGCTAAAGTGGCTTGGTTCTAGCATATATATTTTATTTGGTCATCCATTGACCAAGCCTTAGTAATGTCTTATTTTCTGAAATTTTGTGCAGAGAGCAAAGGTGTGACAAACCCATGTTGAGAAGACAAGCCCTCTCCAAATCCAGGAAACTTTATTTTCTTGTCTATAAAATAAGATAGTTAGACTGGGTGATTGCTAAGATGTTCTCCTAGTCTAAAATGCCATGATATCCAGGAAATTGGAAAAAGCTGGGGTAAGTGGAAAAATCTTTAACAGTAAAGAAGTGGATGTGAAACTTGGCTCTGTTCTCTAATATACGGATCATATTATAGAGTCGCTACTGCTCTATCAATAAAATGAAGATAGATATTCCACAGGGCTTTGTTTTTTGTTCTTATTTTCAGTATTATATGATGTAAGTATTTGTGGAGGCAGTTTGTAAACTATGGCATGTCAAGAAGGTATGAAATAACATTAGTGTTGTTATCATGATATCTAAGGAATGAGTAAAAGTAGGCAGGAAATTGTGGGTATAGTAAGGAAACCATGAGCTTGGCCAAGCCAGCAGTACGATTAGCATAACTCTGGGAAAGAAGGCCTGAAAAGTATTAAATGTTATAGAAGGTCTTAAATTCCAGGGTGTAGAGTTTTATGTGAGGGAAGATTAATAATTTTTGGTTTGGTTTAGGGGAGATAAAATCAGAGCTTAGAATAAGATTTACTAAGATGATAGACGTAGTGGGTTGTTTGGGAAAAGGAAAAAAAGAACTATGGAAATCGGCAGAAATAGAATTCTTCAGCCTTTGCAGGTAAATGTAAGTAGGAGAATTAAACCTTAACTAAAACCTTAAAAGCTAGATATGGTTGAAAATTATTTGTACAATCTGACAATTAAAAAATATCCTGGCCATTTTAGAACTTGATAATGGAGTGATGCAAGAAATGACCAGAAGTTATGAATTACAACAATTATTATTGGACCTATATAAATGGATTGCTAATTTTGTGTAAGTTCATTGAAAGGTATAATAATAGAAGTTAAAAGTTAATGTTATAAGTTTATGTTAATATTATTTTATATTATATTAACTATATATTAATGTTATGTTAATGTTAATAAAAGTTTATTAGTGAATGGAAAAAGAATCTCTGAAGTAATGTTTATATTCAACCAATATAGTAATCAGACATAATCTAAATAAAATAGAGATGACATGAAATTATAAAAGTCCATTAAATACTTATAGACCCAGTGATTTGTATTTCTTACAATCTCTGTAAGATGTACATAACTTCCTGTAGCTAAGGGCAATGGAAAATATATACAATCAAAGGTAATAACTAGAAATTTTTATGAAATTGAGAGATAGGAAGAGAGAGTACAATTAGTAAAGCAAGAAATCAGATAATAAATCACTGAAAACCACTAATTCATTGATTCAAATGAAAGGTGAAAATGAAAAAAATTACACATTGCTACATTTACAATAATTACTCATGATGGTAATTATTGTAAATAATTCAATATTATAGAAAATAAATCTATTATTTTATATCAAATATTAACCAACAGTATATGCTTAAGAAACTATCTTACGACATGTCTGCATAAAAATTAACCTTATTCTTACTCCACTTTTTTCTCTGTGTCCAAAAGAAAATAAATGAAAAGAAAATTTCCTGTACAATATGTTATTCAAATTTTGCATACAAAAAAATTGAAAAACAAAAAAATAACCTTTCTTACAATGAATTTATAATTTGGAGGTAAGGTGAGGAAGAAAAAATGAAGAGATAAATTTTAGTTTAAATAATTAAGTATTTTAGATGCCTGCTGTAAATCTGCCCAAATCAGATCTACTCACCATGGCACAAAAAAGTGAATAGGCAAATAAGTACCATTTTTCATTTTTCCCCACAAGTTGAAAATATTTCCATGCTCAAGCTACTGTGCCACTCACGAGCCTGAATAAAAAAAGAATATTCTGTCTAATGACTGGAGTTGTCATCAAAAATGCTTTTTTGGCTCTTGTGATCCATTCAAATTGTTGTGCATGATAAGTAGTGAAAAAGTAGTTTCTTTTTTTACCCATTACTATGTGTTCTGAATTCTAAGACATAAAAAATTAATACTTTCCAAATAATAGCAAAGAGAAATTATTCCCATTTTTTTTCTTGTTTGAAGATGGTACTCCCATCCTCTAAACATATTTGATCTATTAAAGAACATCCCTTCAACACAACTCATGGGTATGTGTAACATTAAAATCTGTTGTGGATGGCAGTGTCTGTCCATATGTAGCTGAATAAAGCACGCTGCACAATGAGTAGATTTGGTATGGAAAACAAAGAAATTTGGTATGAAAAACAAAGAACGAGTTGTGTCTCCAGCATAGAAATTCAAGTTGAATGACTGTGGGCATGTTGGTTAATTTATCTTCAAATTCCTTAGTTTTTAAACTAGTATTATAATAATATTTGTCACACAACAAAGTTATCATGAGATTCAAATTTGCTATGTATGCCATTTACCACAGCTTGAACATACTAAATATTCAATGATTACTTGACATATTTTGAAATACTAATTACTCTTGTACCGTGGTGAGTAGATTTTATTTGGACAGATTTTCAACAAACATCTGGAATCCTTGATTATGTAAACTAAATTGATCTCTTCTTTTTTCTTCCTAACCCTACCTCCAAATTACAAAATCATTGTAAGAAATGTTATTTTTTGGTTTGTTTTTTGTCTTTTTTTTTTCTTTTTTTGGTAAAGGAACTGCCAAATATGTATTGTATTTTTACCTTTATCCCATGCAATACAAAATAACAGCATTCCACATGTCTATATTCAATTAAATTCTGTGTCACGCATTGGCTATTTAAACTCAAAATATCTTTAACTTTTGAAGCCTTTCTCCTCACAAATTATGTATCACCAAATGTGCTCAATCTGTGAAATGAATAACACCACTCTGAAACTTCAGATTGCCCTCTATACTATAGTTTAATTAAATCATGAAATTGGTGTAGTACTAGGTATATAAAACGTAGCCCCTGCCCTGAGGCCACAAGAACCCAGCTAACATTCAACTAATAGCAGGTATCTTTTTAACTAGTTAACCTTCCTTGTGGACTTTTGATTGAATCCCACACCATCAATTTTCCCTTCTCAAGCTTACCTCAAAGGGATGTATCAAGAACTATCATCCCTTTCCAAATATCCCCATTTGTCTCCTCCATGGCTGGGGGATAGACCAGTTTCATCTAATGTGCAGAAGTGCAAAATAGTTTGACCAAACTAATGAATTCTACTGTGTTTCTGCCTGCTCCATCCATCAAAGCACTACCATTTGAAGTTTCCACCTGCCAAAATTAATTGCTCTCTTCCCACTGCTGTTTCCAGAAGAAGGCTTGCATTAAAACCAAAGCTGTAAGAATCTGACAACTTCATTTTATCCTTTTGTTTTTTTGACCCTCAAGACCTACTTTGTTTCAGTGCTATAGACTCCAGGTGCAGTAATTTTTTTCTTAATTCTCACAGATTTTCATTTTTTTAAATGTCAAGCAGTAACAATAGAGAAAATATAGCCATCCCAGTGGGGGGGAATCCAAACTTTTCTTGAATAGATTATATTTCTTACCCATGCATCCAAGCATCCATGCATGTGTCCATTCATCCATTTATCAATCAATCAATTCATCATGATAGACTTCTTTTTCCATAAACAAATTCTTTCCCAAATAACCTTGCAAATCTGTCTCAGTATACCATATTGTCTCAATTTCTTAGGAGGAAAGACAGGAGACAAACTACAAACCACAACAATTAACCATAGATGAAAATACTGCTAATGCTTAAACATAAACTTATTATCTCATTATGAATATGGATAAACCCTGCCTAATCATGACCAAATAAAATCCATGGTATTGTGTGACTTTAAAAAGTGAACAAGGAAAAGAAAATTTTATATAAGGTTAACCAAGGATTTGACCCTACTGATTGTATTCTCCAAATAAGCAAAATAATTAGTATGTATAAATGAGTATTCTAAGTTCCAAGGCACATTGACAAATATAAATTCCACTGGCTTGTTTCTGAAAAAGCATTATATCTGCTATTCTCTTCTATTTGTTCAGTGAGGAATTGGGCATCCACAGGCACATATTAAAAACATGCTGTGTGTCACTCAGAAAAGATACAACAAAATCAGGGTTAGCCACGGAGAATACAAAACCACCACTTAAAATAACTGTGAAATTGAAATGGACAATCTTCTATTTACAGGATTCAAATTAGCACTTGCAGTAATTTATTTGGTTAACCATGCAAAATTATTTGGAATATTCTCATAAATTTTGTTATTTTAATATCCTTGCCTCAAGCAAATATTATCTTTAAAAATACGTTTTTAAGTCACAAGATATTTCCATCATACAATTTTGCACCAAAGCTTTTTAGTGATTTAATGAAGGATTGACTCCTTCATTGACTGGTTTGCAATTAGGTTATATATTGCTTATATTATCTTGCAGTTTGTCTTATTTTAAGCCATTTGTTTTTCTTGAGTGGCACCAGAATGCTTAGGAAGGTACTCAGCCTTTCACCTGTATTCATGGTAATTCAAAATAAATAAACACAGGTAGATTCCAAACATTGCCAAACATTGCCTACTTAAGAAGTTAGTTTTGTCATAAAAAAATAATATTTATTTTTCATTGTTTGATGACTCACATTGGTTTCCCAGTGTACAATTTGTGGGATATATGAAAAAAAACTTTACCTGCACAACTGTAAATTATTTCTTACAGTTCAGTTTATGTGGCCCAATTTTTACTAGATAATCACAATTCAAGATTATTCAGAGCCACTTCTTTTTAGAAATTTAGATCTTCAGTAATAGCTCAGTCAATTAATATTCTCTTTACCTTTTATCTTCTTCAAAGTGATACCTGGACATAGGGGTAACTTAATACCAACTTGAGTTGCACCAAAATGCTTAGGAAGGTACTTAACCTTTCACCTGTATTCATAGTAATTCAAAATAAATAAACAAAGGTAGATTTATAGTGTCTGGCACATTGTATGTGCTCAATAATTACATCTTGAAAAATTAATGAAAAAAGAACATTTCTTCTTTCATAGAACTTGGGACATGTGTAATGCTATTTCTGTTCACTGGTTCCCCCCGCGACCCTAACTAATAGACCTCACCTTTTCCTACTCTCTCTTCTTCTCTTTACTTTAACCACATCCCCTCCTTCCTCTCCCTTCTACACCCCAGGCTGCTGCTCCTTCTGGTACTTGCTGTGTCCGTGCTTCTTCTGCCAGGTGTACAGGTGGTTTCCTGTTCCGCTGCCCATAACAAGGTTTCTCATCAATTCCCATTTCATCAGTGAGTCTTTCCCTGAACTAGTTACAGGAAACAACAGCAAATGCTCTCCCCCACAGCGCTCTTTCACCACAGTTTATTTTGCTCCAACATCTGGTGATTTATTTACTTTGCTTAAGGTCCATCTCCCCCCCAGAATGAAGGCAGAAAATTTTAGTTACGTTCTTTGCTCTATCCTCACACTTAGAATAGTGTCTGGCACATTGTATGTGCTCAATAAATACATCTTGAAAAATTAATGAAAAAGGAAGAACTTATAAATGAAAAGGATTTGACACAAATTTTGTTTCCACTTTAAAGTGGTTCATATCCTCAGCCATCATCTTCATTTCTTCTTTCATAATGCTTGCTCTCAACTGGGCTTCTGTCCCTTTTGGTTGCTTTTGGTCTATATTACATACGATCCTATTGTGTTGTCGGGAGGCAAAGGTTTTCATTGCCCATTTCCAGGTCCATGCTGGGTCAAGGGCCTCTGTAAGATTCTTGCTCTCTTTTCAACTCTTGGGAACTGATGTAAAATCTCCTCTTTTCTGACATCTTCCCTGAAGTATCTGATGTTTATCTCACAAATATCTCACATATACTACTGCTCTGTACATCACATCTAGACTCCTTTATCTTTTGCCATTTTTCCAAAACTCTAGGTGAGAAATAATTCATAACTCATCTCTTAGTGGTGAGTAAATGTAATTTGTCAACAACTTTTTTAAGTGATCTGCTCTGAACTATTTGGAACTTTCTCTTTCAAAGCTCTGCACTTTAGACCCTGTTCCTCGTCTATTTTCATGACATTGAGCTATAAATTATATATTAATTATCCTGTGTCATTATAGTAAAATATTACTATTTGTTAATTTTACCAATTATTAGTATAATAAATACTTAGTATAGTAGTTTATAAATGTATTAATAAACAATAAAATTTAAAACCCCCTATAGCTCCCAGAGATTTCTGTTACTTGCAGCCTAGATTACTAGGTAAGTATAAGTTATTAAAAGCTAATGTCTGTTGATTACATTAAAACTAAAAATCATTTAAGCAAATTCTGAGTTTCTGCATTGTTTACAACATAATTGCAGATTTAAAAAACAACCACCTTTTTTAGAAAGCAATCTCCTGGGTCGATTATCTGATTTCTAATTACAACTTCTACAAGTGTGTATTATTGGGTAAACTATGTGTGCTTTGATTCACTCATCTATAAAATGGGATTTTTATGGTGTCTAATTCCTACCTCTTCTTCAAAGATTGAGATATACATGTAATGTCTTTAGCTTTGTACCAGGCACACAATAAGTGTACAATAGATGTCAGCTATTACTAACTGCTTGTATAGATGTGTATATATATATGCACATATGTAAGGCATTTTCAAAATTTTTATTCTATTTCTCTTTCAGTTGTACCACTCATCACTGGGCAATCTTTAGGGGGGATACTAAGCTTAAGCCACATTTTCCTTGGTCTTTTTGTCTCTCAATATAAATAAGCACACAGTACCATGTATCCAAAGGCAGTTTAAATAAACAGGAATTATAAGAAGTATAGTTAAAATCAAATTTCTGATACATACACATAATTAAAATGGAAGGTCAAAAGATAAGTATATGTGTATCAGTTCATGATGCTTAATTAGCACCAAATTTTAGATCTATCATCACCAATTGCCCTGACTCACCTGGCAATTACATTGCTTCCTCAAAGATTGGGTTCTTAATTGATCATCTGATTGAACTGTAGCCTCAGGAAGTCTCTGAATCATTTTCTAGGTAAAAATACTTAAGGGACTCAATAACAATTCATAAAATGCCATAGCTAAAATCTGTAAAACTTCCTAAGCCTTCTATCCTAGAAAATAATTTTATCTCATGATCAGTAAATTGGTAGGTAGGGCAAAGGATAAGGACAAGAATGACTCCTTACCTTTTTGTGTTTGGGGAATATAGGGCAGCAGTGAATTTATCTTGAGTTAGAAATACAAATGTGTAAATTAATGTAGAACATCTTACACCCCCCAAAAAGCAGTTTTATATCTATATTGTGAGCATTGTTGCCACTAAAGATTATTAAAAGGAAGTCTAACTTGCAAGAATTTTTTTTTAACTAGCCATCTGTAAACATTAGGAAAGAGTGGCAAAGCAAAGATAAGAAATATGTCTCGGCAAACGGCATTCCAGAAATCCTCCTAGAATCTCTGTTTAGGGTGAGTGTCTTGCCAAAAGTCCTACATCCAGCTGCTCTCCCCAGAAAGAGTTAAGCTCAGCCACTTCGTACACGGGAGAAAGAAATGGCATACTTGAAAAAGTTGTATCATCTTTTCTATGCATGAGTTTCAAGAAGGTGTTAACAGTCGTCCCGCACAGATGTCCTCTGGGCCTCTCTGCATGGTCGTCCCACACAGCCGTCTTCAGGGCCTCTCTGCACAGCTGTCTCGCACAGCTGTCCTCTGCGCCTCTCTTGTACAGTCATCTTGCATAGCCGTCCTCTGGCCCTCTGTGCTCAGCGCTGCCACCACTCCAGCCTCAGCTCTGCTCTCCTGCAGCCTTGCAGCCCTGCCACCGTGTTGTACCCAGAGCACTGGGTGGAGCTCTTTTTATAGAGTCAACAGCCATGTATTGCCCACAGGTGTGCAGTGAGCTAGTCAACCAGGGCCAGGTGAGAATCCTGGCCACAGGAACTCTCATTTTATCCACAGTGAGCTTTACCGAAATCAGTCAGTTAATAGCAGTGCCATCATTGCCTCCCCTTTGAGTCAAACAGACCCATTTCGAAACTGTGACAGATGTGTATCTACTGGGAGAGTGACAGCATCTGTGCTGTGCAGTCACGTATACTTGCCTTTGAAATCCCTAGCGTGGTCTGATGCAGACTCTGTTCTGTTTCTGTGTTACGGCACTGTGTCAGAACTAGAGCACAATATTTGGAAAGCTATTGTTTCCACAGCTTGCAGTGATTTATGCTTCATTCTCTTCATTCTGTTTGGAAGCCTCTGTAGTAGCTCAAACCTGAATGTCATATGTAGCACGAATTGCAGAACTGTTTCTCACCACTTCAAGCTACATGCTTTTAGATCACCTAAGATTGTTTTGTTAACTGGACTTAGATAATCGTTTATAAGAGAAGCTTCAAGACATGCAAATAAATGAAGGGAATTCCATCTACAGCTGCAGGAATGAATGCATCTTGCCTTCCCAACTGACAAAAAAATAATAATAGTAATAATGTGAAAAAGAATGTAAAACTCCTAACATGTTCTTTGGGAGAGGGTTTAATTAAATACATAATTTCAAAACTATTTTCTTCCTAAAAATAAATTAACTGCCTATGACATTAGTTTCATTTTCCTTTGAAATGGAAAATTATTTTTTTCTTGAAGATAGTTACAAAGAAATTTGAGTACTTCCCTTTGAAAGCAAAGACAACACATTTTCTAAAAATTGGAAACATTCTTTTGAAGCTAAGAGGAAGAAAAGGAACCATCTATAGACAAAGTCCTCAATTTCCTAGGGTCCATACTCTACAGAATTTACCAGTGTAAAAGTCACACTCTCTGAATAATCTCCGATGAATTCAGTTGGTAAAAATCAGTTATTTTATTATTGTGATTGACTGTATTTAAAAATTATTTCCATGAGCCAAGATAGTCAGTGTGTTCCCTGGGAAGGTGCTTTTTTAACTAAACCCTACAGCCCTGCCAGATATTTTTGCTTGAAGAGGAGTTTGCATGCACAAATCCAGAGACTTTATCTTCTATTCCACTAAATGATCAGCTTTCAATTTTTGCCTTCCAAATAATTCTCTTCTTTGGCTAATTATTTTATTCAATACCAAAATATTTTACTTCTTTGTGATGATACATTTTTCATTATGTCTGAGGCATATAGCAGGTGATTAATAAATATGTGTTAACTCAATAAGATCAGGTGATACATGGCCAGTGAATTAAGATGAAATGTTACATGGGAGGTAATTTATTATGCTTGCCCTATGATAGATTTTTAAATACATTTCTAGGCCCAAGTTGGAGCTGCTCCTGCCTGGGGTACCACATCAGCAAACTGAAACTTAAATAACTTTTATGCTCCTGTAAATACTCTCCTTGACCAGAAACACGGTATATCCGGGTAGCTAACCCTGAAAGCCAACCCAGCTGTGGCCACTCACCCTGAACAAGGTTGACTGTGTGGCCCCAGCGAATCAGATATTTTCTATTTCTCTCTTCTTTGTTCTTTATTCCTTATCCTATAAAAGCTTCCTGCCTTCTGCCCCATTTTGCAGTGCTACAAAAGGCAAATGTCTCCTTTATAAGGTATTAAGTCAAATGTGTTTGTATCACCTGAAATATTTTTTAATACAGCATGATGCTAGAAGTACTACACTCAAAACAAAATGCCTTCCAATTCGGTCTTACTGAATTGGGCTAAATACTACTCAAGAAAATAGAGCTGTTTGGATGGTCTTCAGGGAGAGTCATGGGATAATTATGCATGGATTTTATTATTCGCTCCAACTTCAAATTATTAAGATATGCAAATTCAGCTCTGTTTTTGTACAGTACCTGAACATGTTAACATTTTAACTCATAACAATATTTAAAAAGTCAATTTACTGTCAACACATTAATATGTAAGTTAGTATGTGTGAAATAATAATGTAAAGATAAGTACTACTAAATATTTAAAAGTATGCTAAAAAAATGTTTAAAAATCCCCAAAAGTAAAATATTTGAGTGGGATGTCTTCATTTTTCACAGTTTATCAGTATTAACATCTTAAAGGTTTTTTAAACATCTGTAATATATACTAAATGCCAGAAAACATCAATTATTTAATATGTTTCATTCCTTTGTTCCTCCTTTCTATACAAGGTTAGGGAAAAAATCATGCTTGTATATTAATATGGCCAATCAAAAGTCTGACTAAAACAGAGAAAAGCAGCAGCCATAATACATCAGTCCAATGAAAACATAATGTTTATGAATACGTAGAAGCCTTACTGTGGATAAAATGAGAGTTCTCACCTGGCCCTGGTTGACTAGCTCACTGCACACCTGTTGGCAATACATAGCTGTTGACTCTATATAAAGAGCTCCGTCCAGTGCTCTGGGTACAACACGGTGGCAGGGCTGCAAGGCTGCAGGAGAGCAGAGCAGAGGCTGGAGCGGTGGCAGTGCCGAAGACAGAGGCCCAGAGGACATCTGTGCAGGATGACTGTGCAGAGAGGCCCAGAGGATGGTTGTGCAGACAGAGGAGCCCAGAGGCAGAGACCAGCTTGCTGCATCCAACTCACTCTTAGTGAATGAGGTTCTAGTGACTGAGCTGCCACCTGGAAATAAAGTTGGGTATAACCCTTTCACCCAAGAATGTTTTGCTGTCAATTTCTTTGGTCACATTGAATCCATAGCAAACTTGCCTGGGGCTGAAACCCATTGGCAAGAAACTTACAAATAAACGTGTTAAAAAATTCCCGCCATAAAAGGCAGTAGAGTCTTTTATGAAATGCAGTCTTCTGTGAAAAGGGGATCAAAAACAGTAATACAAGTTTACAAGAGCCTTTACTTTACAATCCTTTGCTCCTAATCTGATCTAAATGACTTCCACCTGTCCCATAAACTGGGTGCAGCTTGTGCCTATATTTGAGAACAAAGAAACTTAATTTTTATGTTTTCTTATTTAGAGGCTTAAAACCTCTAGTTTTACGAATTAGATAAACAAATGGATCTGCTGGTGTTGAACTTTCTTTGACTAACAAAGCATTTTAATTCGTATGAACTATTTGGTTCATTTTAAAAGAAACAAAGTGATTTGATTATGAACATCATTTTCCTTCTCAACATTTTAAAGAGTTTTCAGATCAGTAAAATATGCATTCTTTTCATAATTAAAAGTCAATCCAAACAACTCTAAAAAAATTAAGTCTTTAAAAAGTCAATTGAACTTTTAACTTAGTTATAAAAAAGGTCTGCAATAAAGAACATGAACAAGTATATTTATCATCAAATTGCAAAATAGAATATAATCATCTCCACAGAACTACAGAGTAGAGAGTGATCCCTTCTTTATATGTAATCCTTCAAGTGCACGCAAGCACCCACACACGCACACTTTCTTCAATGACAGAGAATGTAAGAATAGTAGAATGTAAAGCTAAAATATACTATGGGATTTTCATGCTAAACATATTTAATACATATTTAATACAACAGTGGATTAAATACGTGAAATCATCTCAGCTTCCTTCTAAAACTAAATTTCATTAAAATAAATCTTTAATGGATAAACTCACAAGATAAATGGAATAGAAGCAGAGACAATACTGGCTGTAATATAATAGCACATTTTGCAGGACGGAAGACAAATATGGGAATGACAACTTCCTTGGTACTTGAACAGGTTAAATCCTATGTAATAAAAATGCAAACTGTCCCGTGTAGCAAGTTGGATTTTCAAAATAATTCCTAAGACAGAGGAGCTTTAGGCACCACTTACCTCAGGTGACAAAAGAGAAAGATGAATCTAGAAACAAGAGCAGTAATCAATTCAGCGCAAAGAGCAGGCATGTGCTAATGTCTCATCTCCCACCCAAAAGCTGAATGAGCATGTCTGCTGCACTCTTGCAAAAGTGAAAATGTTATTTTCTGAAAACACTGAAGTTGATCAGTTTTACTACCAGAGCAGCAGGTATAGGAGGTGAGAGGTTCAGCTGTCAATATGAAAAGAGAGAGTTTGTGAAAACCTAAACCCCCTGCACTAGGAGCAGATGTCTTCTCCAGATAACTGATCCAAGGGAAAAAGCCCTCTAAAAGCCAACATTAAGTTTGTCAGGCTGCCGCTTAATCACTTCACAGAAAAGCCAACCAGGGACCGGAAATGACCACATAACAATCCACTTAAATGCTTTTCAGTTCCTTTCCCTTAAGTGTGAACAGGCTGGAAGGTATCAGCAGACATTCAAAAGAGCTGCTCACACACAAAAAGACCAACCAACAAATTACAAAAAAAAAAAAAAAGATACTGAGAGAACAATGAAAGGAGCAAACACATACACACATTATATCATTAATACTGCAGAAAATAAATTTACATAATTTAAATGAACTTTTTAAAGTTAAAGAGTTGAAAAATAAAGCTGAAGGAAATTATCCAGATGGTTAAATGGAAAAGAAAATCAGAAGGAAAAAAAGTTATTAAATTAAAAGACTGGGATCAGGCCAAATTTAATATGCAAACTCTGAGATTATTAAACACATAAAAATAAAAATAAAACTGGGGCTAAAATTGCAGTATTTCTAGAACCTCTTGCTTGGCATTAGTACATCTCTTTATCAACAGGTGTTTCTAAGGGGGTGGAGAGTAGTAGCCATCTCCTTATCAATGGGTCATTACATGGATCAGCAGGGCTTATCTGGACTGGAGAGGTTGGGGGGACTATTCACTAGCTTCTGTTGCAGCAGGAGAGAGAGAGACACACGGGATGACTGCTTGTAAGCAATAAATGGGTTTTAAACTTTGTTTCTCCCTTTGACTGATTTCAGTTTCAAAGTATTTTGACCTGGAATTTCCCCTCCCTGAAGTTACAAAAATAAACAGAAAAGAAGGAACAGGAAAGTATCAAATAGCATTTTTAAAAGCATTGACAACAATGCTCAAAATAGAAACACCATTTGACCCAGGAATTCCACTCCTAGGAATTTACCCTAAGAATGCAGCAGCCCAGTTTGAAAAAGACAGATGCACCCCTATGTTTATCGCAGCACTATTTACAATAGCCAAGAAATAGAAGCAACCTAAGTGTCCATCAGCAGATGAATGGATAAAGAAGATGTGGTACATATACACAATGGAATATTACTCAGCCATAAGAAGAAAACAAATCCTACCATTTGCAACAACATGGATGGAGCTAGAGGGTATTATGCTCAGTGAAATAAGCCAGGTGGAGAAAGACAAGTACCAAATGATTTCACTCATCTGTGGAGTATAAGAACAAAGAAAAACTGAAGGAACAAAACAGCAGCAGAATCACAGAACCCAAGAATGGACTTACTGTTACCAAAGGGAAAGGGACTGGAGAGGATGGGTGGGAAGGGAGGGATAAGGGTGGGGAAAAAGAAAGGGACATTACTATTAGCATGTGTAATGTGGGGGTGTGCATGGGGAGGGCTGTACAACACAGAGAAGACAAGTCATGATTCTACAGCATCTTACTATGCTGATGGACAGTGACTGTAATGGGGTTTGTTGGGGGGACTTGGTGAAGGAGGGAGCCTAGTAAACATAATGTTCTTCATGTAATTGTATTTATGATAACAAAATTAAAAAAAACATTGACAACTGAAAATATGATTTCCCATACTGAAATGGCCAACTGAGATTCTTATAAAAGAAATTAATACACACACACATTCTAAGCCTATGATGGTGAAATTTTATAACACCAAGTGAGATAGGTGGAAATGAATATAAATATATCTGTCTTATAATAGGAAAATAGATAATTAGTAAATTTAATAAATGTAGACATAGTATAAGCCAAATTTTAATACACTGATCTAACAACTAGCTAGAAGAACTGAAATTATTAAAAATGGAAAGCAGATGAAGAGAAGAAAAGTGGCATAGGAGAGTGCTTATGTGACAAATGTTTTATACTGACTTTAAAATGAAATAAATATATCCCTTCACTTAAAATTAAAATTTAATAGTTAAAACAAATAAAATAATAAGTAGGCCGGAACTGGATGAAAAGAACCTTGAATGTCTGGCTAGTTATTTCAGAATGTCACTAGGCACTGGTGGGGCCATCGAATATTTCATTATCAGGCATCAATGCCATTGATGTAGTCACTGGTTTTTCACCCCATTGCTACCATCTCTTTCCCAGCTACATGGATTTTGAGTTTTCACTGTTCAGGGGAGATAGACAAGAAGAAGATGAGTCTAACTGAACGCTCATCTTATATTTACAGACAAATAAAGATCTTCTGGCACATTTCTTTATCCTTTATTTATTCACATCCTTTTCAATGTCCTTGTTGAATAAAATATCCCCTGTTATTCTCTAAAGCACAGGTTTATATGACTTGCTTTTGACATTTTATAATTTCTTGTGATAATGAGAAATACAGTGACCTCAGAATATAATTTATTATGCACAATTGCTAGAATTTTTGTACACAATAGAAAATTGTGCCTAATTATACTTATTAGCAATCTTCACATGAAAACCAGTCTAAGATTTTTTTGTATTATTTTCAAGTTGTACTTTAGTAATAGGTCAGTGCATTTTAATATTGATACAAAAATAGATAATTAGACAAAATGTGTCAGCACTTTATCTACAACCAGGATACTACGCTGACTTCTTAGAAACATGGGACTGTTTATACAATAATAAAAGGAAGTAGGCAATTTTGTTTGATTTTATGATTTTTCTTGTAGCTTGCATGAAGAAATAGAGGTTAATACCATTCAACAGCAAAGATCAGTGCTTAAGTTTATTTAAAAAGCAACTTTTTGTAGCTGAATCATTTGAAAAGATACTTTTTATGCAAATGCTCTCACTTCAGGATTAAAACAAGGTTTAAAAAACTACAGAAATTAAACCAAATCTCCCAAATTTAGCTCAGGAAATTTATATTATCTAATTTCTATGAAATTAAGTGCTTTTTAAAAGTATAACATACCTGGTTAGTGATTTTTTTTTAATAATTCTATTTTGAGTCTCTGTCTCTGAAAGAAACAGGATGGAGACATTTAAGTGGACTAGATGGATATTAAGAACCTTAGATTTTGGGTCAATATCCTTAATTATAAAATGGGAAGTTTGAATAAGGTAGTTTAATGCATAACTAGGAATTATCACTATGGAGATAAATTGTTTCTTCTTGATATAGGAAAACATTTTTAATATCAAAAGAAATGAGGTAGAGTCTATTTTCATTAAGCTTTTTAAATTTCCCTAAGTACTAAATATATTATACAACATATTAGGTCCATTATTCTAAGTATATCATGACTACAAATACATTCCTACTAACATACTACATTATATATATAATTTAAATTTACCTGACAACAACAATAAATGCCATTGAAAATCAGAACTCTTTTCAGTTCTTTTTTAAGGAAATAGCATGCGCGCGCGCGCACACACACACACACACACACACACACACACACACACACTTTCTCATCCATTGTTTTTAGTTTACTGAAATACTACTATTCTATTTAGTTATGAAAATAGAACAATATAGCTTTCATGGCATAAACAAAAAGTTATATATGAAAACAAAAAAAATAATTTTCTTACAGTGTTATAATTTTAGAAGAATCCGAACAATGAGAAAGGGGTCCAGGAATATTAAAAGTAAAAAGAGCATTCCCACTACAGTGGGATAAGCTGAATTTTGGAGAAGAAAAATTGCTGAAGTAAATTTTTGAAGAAGCATGAATTATTGGTATTAAATTGCTTTATAAAGGACATCTTATTTCATTAAAATCTAACATTGCTGAAGTAGGTTCTACTTTGGAAAATTATGGAAGTAAAAGTAGTACCAAATGAAAGATACTGTGCAGTTTAAGTTTATTTAAAGTAGCGTGGGGAGTTGAGACACTCTATAATTGAATCTCTCAAAGAAACAGTAACTACAAGTTGAGTCAGAGATGGGCTAAGAAATACAAAGATAAATACCTACAATTTCCTTCCACAACAATCACTAAAAAGAGCCAGAGAAAAGAGAGAATATTGATTTTTCATAAGTATGTATTTGGGATTTGAACCAATTTTGTTTAACTATCATGGTACAGGATACCCTAAACAATATAAAATTTGTATGAGGCCATGATACAGTCATCCCATTTTATTTCTTTATTCAAAGAACAAAAGCAAACACGAGTCATAGGGCAGCATATATTTGAATTTGTTACCTAAGAAGTACACCAAAAACAAAAAATATGACCCCCAAATTTTTTCAAAATACATAATTAAGTCCCCTTAGCATTTCCAAATTGTTTATTTTCTCAAAGTTATTCTCAGTTCTTCAGCTTGTAACATTATAAAAAATGATCTCCATGAAATATTTGGGAAAAATTTATTTAATAAAAGGTTTTTTTCCCTAGAAGACATCTCAGAATCTTTCATATGGGAAAGAAAATTATAAATCTCCATGTGGACATGCGTTATATACCATGTTCACCTAGCTGAACATGGAGTGTGAGTATGCAGCATTGCAGGAGACCACACGGTTCCATACAGAAGTGGTTAAGGGTCTCAAGGAGACTTGGTGGTGATAACTGCAATACCCTTAAAGGAACTTGTGGTGGTAACCTGAAGGACTGGAGGGAAATGTTATGAGGCTCTCCTTGAATCTGTGGTGATCTGTTACTTTCTTGATTAATAAAATAAGACCCTGTACCAGCTTCAGATCTACCTTTTAAGAATAATGGCATCTCTACCTTGTTTGCTGGTCACCCTCATTGGCCATTTAAGAAGTTCAACTTTTCTAATACAAGGAAAAGTTGGGGTTCCATGAGAATATGTGGAATGGAGAGGGGAGGGACCAAGCTGAACCCAGCTTCTGGCCACTACTTCCAAATCACTAAATAAGTGATTTAAACTATCTTGGACTTTCCAAATCAGGCCAATTGTCAGAAAATTACCAGCGAGTAACTCCAGTTTTGACAACATGGGAAGCAGAAAACTAGCTCACCCAAACCCTGCCTGAATTCTTGAGAGACATAATGAATGACTTGTTTTAAGCCACTGCAGTTTGGGTTAGTTTACAGAAATAGATTCCCAGAAGAAAAATCACCATGCCTTTGGAATCACTACCTGCCAAAGGTCAAATTCAAGTGCCATACTAGTCTGTTTTTGTCTATTCTTCCAGTTTGAGTTCATCATGAGAAGCCTCCATGTTTTTATATAGTTTTACTTAACATCATACATTTCATACCATAAATAATTGGTATTCCCTAAAAATATTACTACATAGCTCTGTGAATAATCCAGTAATTATTATAGTATAAACCATGTAGGAATTTGGATTTATTTCATAACCACTCAATAACTTAGGAAACACAGAAATATTGTCCAACACAAAAAGACAAATCACACTTCATTAAAAAAAGTGTAAGCCCAAATTTCTAACATCAGTTTGAGTGACTAAACGATTAATATTTGCATTAAAGCTAACTTTAAACTAAGGAAATACTTAGAAAACAAAATAGAAACTGTAGTCACCAATACTGGATTATAAACTTCAATGATGCTAAGAGATTAGATCTTAATTGTTCTCAGAACAGAAAATAACTAATTTTATAATAGAGGTGCTAACTAATGCAATGTTGTTAATCATATTGCAATATATCAATGTATCAAATCAACGGTGTTGATATACACAATGTTATGTGTGTTATATCTCAAATCAAATAAAATGAAATAAAACAAAAATAGTTGTACTGAGGCTTTTGTATGGAAACATTTAAATTTAAAAGAAATCATCAATGTGATTTTGCAAATTGATAGTTATTTATTATATATTTTCACAGCTAGTTAGTACAAGAGATAGGTGTCATTTAAATATGTGTTATCAAAGGCAGAAATTAATACATTTTAAATATAGAAAATAAATATTTCCCAACTGCAAGAAGTAACAGTAGAGTGTATGATTGAAAGTCTATTCTTAATCTAAGATTCTGATTTGAAATGGGTTTTTAGTAAAGCCAAAATGATTCTTCTTTTTGAATCCAAATTAATCTGATGAAGTCAAATTGAAATAACTTCCAAATATTTATTCCGTCCAGGTTCAAAATTTATTGAACTAACCATCAGTTTCAATGTTTTCTTCACATAAAAATTGCTACAAACTGATAAAATACTATTTTTTAAATGCTTAGTCCATTTCTAGCTGTAAGTGTTGTCAAGACTGTCACCCACCACTGAGTGACATTTCCAGTTACTAGTTGAAGGTACAGTATCTTTAAGAGAAATTAATTTAGATCAGTGATTTAAATGTCACCAAAGTAGTTTCCTCTAAATTTTTATAAGGTGTTGATACACCTGTATTTGGGAACTAATGTCAAATGATGGTTTTTAATTGAAAAATAATAAATTTATAAATCATGTATCCTTGACAAACTCTAGTTACTTACACAGGTAATTAATTTTAATTGCACAACAAAACACACAGTATAATTTAAAGAGGAATTAACCTATCTGCAAAATACCCTATTAAGAGGATTAAAAGATAAGATATGGATTGAGATAAAATATTTTCAAAGTACTTATCTGACAATTAGTATATAGTATATGTAAACAACTCTCAAACTCAACAGTTAACAATCAAGGAATCTAAATAGAAAATGGTCATAAGACAGGAAGTAGGATTTCACTGAAGAGGCTATATGGATGACAAATAAACACACAAAAAGATGTTCAACATCATTACCCATCAGGGAAACGTAACTTAACCACAGTAACATATCACTACCTATCAGAATGGCTAGTATTTGTAAATGTTCATAGCATCAAATGTTGGCAAAAATGTGGAAGAACTGGACTACTCACCCACTGCTGATGGGAAACTAATATGTACAGCTGCTCTGGAAAATAATATGACAAGATTTTGTAAAAATAAGTATGTGTTTACCAAAAATACCAACATTTGCACTCTCGGATATTTGTTACAGATAATGACAACCTATATTCAGATAAAAACCTGACATGAATTTTCATAGAACCTTTATTCATAAAAGCCCCAAACTAGAAATAACTGAAAAATCCTTCAGCAGGTGAGTAATTAAACAAATTGTGGTACATCCATACCAGGGAATTCTACTCAATATAAAAGAACAAACTACTAATATACGCAACTGCGGTGGGTCACAAGTGAGTTATGAAGAGTGTAAAAAGAATGATCACAAAAGGTTACATATCGGATAATTCCACTTATGTAGCCTTCCAGCAATGATAAAATTAGAGGAACAGAAATTATAGACAATATAAATGGTTGCCAAGGGTTGGAGAATGGGGAACAGGGAGAGATGTGGCTGAGTCTATGAATGGTAGTGTGAAGGATCCTTGTGGTAGGATTTTTCTGTATCTTGACTGTGGTGGTGGATACAAAACAGTTCATGGAATAAAATGTAGGTAACTAATTTCATGTTCACATATAAATGAGTGCGTATAAAACTAACAAAATATGAATAAGTTTGGTAGATTGTATCAATGTCAGTTTACTGGTTTTGATATTGTTTTGTAAGATATTACTACTGGGGAAATTGGTTACAACGCTTATGGGATCTCTTTGTACTATTTATTACTATTGCATGTGAATGTACAATTTTCTTAAACTAATGTTTTTAAAGAAATGTAATGAAAACACTACATATCATTAGAATTAATATAAAATATGGAAGGGAGGTATACTGAGTTAATTGCCTTTTTATCCTATCTTCTATTGCTGTCCCCTCCTGCTGCACTGTACTCTTCACATGTCAAGCTTACTCATAACTCAGGGTTGATTACATTCAAACTATTTATGACATCAAAAGAGTAGAAAAGTCAGAAATATCAATTATATGATTTATTATATACTAAGCTAAAATAATTAAATGAATGCTTGCAAAAGAGAGAATATATATTATTTGAATTTTAGGGGCCAAGACTTAGTGAACTTATGGCCAAGTCTACCAGATTTCATTAAAAACAGACAAAAAAGTTTTTCTTTTAAAACAAAACCTGGTCCGATTTTTCTAAAATCAACCAAAGGTTTCAAGTGAAAAACTTCATAAAACTTAACCAGCTATATCTAATCTCCCTCTTCTATTATTTGTCACCAGTTGGTTTGTTTTCTATACCATAAATCTGTTTTATTGCTACTAACTAAATGTTAATATTCTATAAATGAACGTTGCAGTGGTATATTGTTCTGCAAAAGGTTAAACTACAAGCTTTATATAAATCAAACAGATGGAAAGTATCATCAACCATGCTGGAATGGTTTTAATATACCTGAAATAGTCTTTATGTTTTTCTCATTATGCTATGTCATAAACCCTGATACAAAATTTTTTAGAGCTCTGATACAGTCATACTCCCCAAAACTAAATGTTCTTTTAAGGCAGATTGAGTCCAAGATATGGCTCAGAAAATGAAATTCAACTCTATATGGATTGTACATGTTATGATAAAATGAAAAGGTTAGTATGTAACAGGTTTATTAATGTGTCTTAAAGATGGTCATAGGGGTAAAATTATGTTTTCTTTCAAAAGTAATGAGTTAGTTTTCTTTTTTACAGAGATAACTCATGTTTAATGTTTAATTTTATTTTCATGGCCTCAGTTTTGGAATACTCCAGGAACACCATCCACATACAGTTCAGTATAGCGTAGTCCCCCCTTATCTGTGAGTGATACATTTCAAGACCCCAAGTGGGTGCCTGAAACCAGGTAGTACTGAACGGTATGTATTCTGGGCTTCTTCCTATACAGACATGCATATCATAAAGCTTAATTTATAAATTAGGCACAGTAAAAAATTAACAACAATGATAATAAAACAATTATAATATACTTCATTAACAATATAACAATATACAATATTCTACAATTATAACAATATACAACGTGAATGTGGTCTCTTTCTCAATATATCTGACTGTACTATACTCACCCTTCTTGTGATTATGTAAGATGATAAAATACCTATGTGGTGAGGTGAAGTGAGGTGAATGACATAAGCAATGTGACCTAGCATTAGGCTACTGCTGACCTTCTGGCAGTTTGCGAGAAGGATCATCTGTTTCCCAACCATGGTTGATGAAGGTTAACTAAAACCGCAGAAAGGGAAACTGTGTATAAGGGATAAGAGGGGCCTATTATTTATGACATTCACTGGGGTTAAGGCATAAACTCATGGCTTTAAGCAGGAGATATCAGAGGTCATAACCAAAGAGGTGACAAAGTTAAAAAAATAAAAAACAAATAGTAAATAAAACAATGTGTCTGGATTGGGACTTGTGGCCATGTCTTTGACAAATTTTTAGAGACATCTGGACACGAGATATATTATGGAGACTCAAGAACTCAGAAGACTCCCTAGAATGATAAGAACACTCCAAGCATCACGCTACCCAAATACCTCTGAACCCTTTCCACACACCAGGGGAAAGTGCTTTTCTAGGTCAAGGTTCCCAATTTGTGGGTTTTCCCTCAAGTAGCTATGTTGGACAAGAAGTAGCCAAATAGTGAAGATATGTAACCACATAATTTGCTATTTATACTGACATAACAAAAATGAAGGGGTGCAATATGTAGGAACTTGTCAAATGTCAGGCATGAGCTGGTTCAAGGTCATATTTAAATATGATTTTTGATGTCACACACATGATGGGAAGAGTAGAGAAATACAATTTCTTTTTCAGTATTTTTAGGTCAGTTAGTCTAAAACACACAGTGCTTAAGGCAAAAAAACAAATGCTAACATTAGTGGAGAGGGGTCATATAATCATAGAGAAAAAACTGAAAGGAATAAAAACATGAGATTCAAAAGAAAGGACAGGAATTACAGTGGGCATATGACTTAGTTTCTGCAGGTCCAGTGCAGTCAACATGAACACAAGTTCTACCTTTTCATATGAGGCTTTGCACAGCAGATGACGTTTGATTGTGTTCTTCAGGTTTTCTATGTTCATATCAATCTCTGCCTACTTGTTCTATCAGTTACTAAGAGAAATGTTGAAATCTTTAGTCATATTTGTAGATGGATGTATGTCTCCTTTTCATTATGTCAGTTTTGTGCCATGGATTTTGTTATTAATATATACAAGTACTGGATTGCCGTATCTTTTTGAAGAATTGATTGCTTTTCCATTATAAAATGTCCCTTCTTATCCCATTTATGCATCTTGCTATGAAGTCTGCTCTTTTAATTTTAATATAGAACACTTCAGCTACCTTATGATTAGTGTTAGCATAGAGCATAGAACCTTTCCATGTTTTCTCTCTTAGCTTGTCTGTGTCTTTACAATTTATGTGGTTTTCTTGTAGACAGCACATTGCTGCACTTTTATCCAATCTGACAAAGTGACATTTAATTGGAGTGTTTAGGCCATTCGTACTTAATGTAATTATTGATATGATTGCTGTAAATTTACCACCTCTATATGTGTTTATTCTTTGTCTAAACTTTTTATTATTGTTCTGTATTTCCTCTGGCTTTTCTTCTGTCCGAGCATTTAAAAAAGTCTCCCTATCCCAGATTCATTTGAACTCATCTACCATGCTTTGTGAACTCTGGAATCACTTATACTACAGCTTTTAATCATTCTTGCCCAGACTCACAGTTTCACCCTATATATTTGCAACTTCATATTTAGCAATGACTTCAAGGAGAATGATAATGTTGATTTTAGGAACTCTTTCCCCTAAAGAGTTCTCTCCTGTCTAATATTCTGCTCCCACAAATTCTAGCCACCTCTGCTGCTCTAGACTTGAATTTCTAACTAAGAAAGACTGCTGTGTTCTGCTTCAATACTCATGCTTGCAGCTGTGCCCAGAAAATGTCTCTAGGCACAAAGGCAGGTGATTAGAGACTTTTTGTTGTCTGCTTCCTTCTCTCAGGCATCATTGTCTTGGACTACCTGTTTTTGTGATATAATTGTTTTATGTATTTTGTACAGTTCTCTGACTGCATATGATAGGATAGTAATTCTAGTGTTAATACTTGACCATGATGAAAAGAGAGAATTTTCATTAACCATTCTGGGTGAGATAAGAATCTGTGTAATGAATGATACTAGTTTTAATACATAATGATTAGGCAAAGCAGGTGAAAATACAGTATTAAAAATTAGAATAGCTCCATAGTCTTACACCTAGTTGGCTGCCATATGGTAAAATGCACTAAGAAGGTGAGAAACATCAGTAAGTGCAGAACCCATTACGGTGCCTCCCTCTGAAAAATGGTGAAGAAAATTGAAATAGGCCAGCACACCAAGTACACTTGTTTCTTTTGTGGCAAAACCAAGGTGAAGAGACAAACTGTGGGAATCTGGCACTGTGGTTCCTGCATAAAAACAGTAGCTGGTGGGGCCTGGCCCTATAATACCCCTTCTGCCATCACAGTGAAGTCAACCATAAGAGGCCTGAAGGAACTGAAAGAACCAGTAGAAGCACTACCATAGGAAGCATTGGTAGACAATAATAAATGGGTTATTTATCTAACAGAAAAAATAATAATAATAAATAAAAATTATAGTGACAACTGACTATGTTTAAAAATAACATTGGTATAAGAAAAGTTATCCTACTATATTAGGATTCAAGACACTACTTCTCTTATGACATGAGTGACCAGAAGGGATGATGAATGGAATCACTACACCACTGGCAATAGTCTCTTCTTTCATCTATGTGGTGATTACATGAGTGCACTCATTTTGTGCAAATTTATTGAGCTCTACATTTTGAATATGAGAATTATATTTACATCCATATGAATGTATATATATATATGCATATTTCAATAAAATATCCAATATGTGTATATGGCACCATACAAATTACTAGAGGAAAAATGAATTTAAAGGACATGTAGTATATATGGAAAGAGATGGAAAACAACTTATACTGGTAAGTATACAACTTGAAACACCTGAGAGCATTACTAAATTGCAGTTGTTAAATAACATATTAACAGAAAATGTGAATATACACTAGAAATCATTAATAATTAAGGAAGTAAAAAAAAAGGGAGAGTGAGCTGTTATGACAAATTATACAATATTCTGTATATTTAAGTAAATATTAAAAAGTATGTTGGAGGCACATAAAGAGAAATATATAGAGGAAGAACAGAAAACTAGAGCAATCTAAGTCATTTAAAACTAGTTTATTCTGTAGGTGTCATTCCTAGTCAATAAAGGGTATCAAGAAAAGAGCAAGAATGACCTCAGATATACATGAAATATTCTCAGCTATGTGAGTGTTCAGTTAATTGTTATTTTCCTTTCAAAATGTACATTAATTTGATTATTAGTGTGTGTGGTGGGGGTGGGTGTTGGCAGCCGTGCTCAGAAAATAGCGCCCAATGCAGGGCAGCCGGAAGGCCCCGAACTTCCTAATGACAAATCATCCCACACCACTAAACTACATGCTAATTGCGCCTTGGCATAAGGACCAATGAGACCCACCAAATGGTTATGCTAATAAGGCATATGGAGCCGCACCAACCAGGTCAGAGCATGAGAACTATATAAGCAAGCCTCTCCTTCCCCTCTGGGTCCTGCCCAACTCATTTGTTTCACAAAGAGCTGAAGAATAAAGCTTTCTGCAGAAGAATCCTGCTGTTGTTGCGTGCTGTTCTTGCCGGCGAGGACGGGGCGCGCGACAAGTGGTGCCGAATCCCGGGAACCAGAACATCACCGGCACAGGGAGGACCCTTCAGACATCTGGAGAGGATTCAGAACTGCAGGTCAGAAGAAAGCCCGGAGGGGTAAGTTCCGAGAGGCCCCTGCTTTTTAGGATAATGGTTGATGGTTCTCTGTAAATAAGGAGGCACCATGGGGAATGCACCGTCATTAGTCACGGCGCTGCAGACAGCTCTCAAAGAGTGAAACTTGAAGGTCTCCAGCAAAGTCTTAGGATCTTTTGTGAAGGAGATAGACCGTGTGGCCCCCTGGTTCATTTGTTCAGGGTCCCTCTCAATCCCGAGCTGGGACAAACTGGGGAAAGATCTTGATAGAGAGGAGGAGGAGGGTAGCCTGAGGGGAGGCACCAGGCCCCTCTGGAAACTGATTAGAGCTTGTCTGCAAGATGAGAGATGTGAAAAGGTAATAAAAGAAGGTCAGAGAGCATTGACAGATATCCAAGAGAGCATGTCAGAAACGGAACGGGAAACAGAGAGCGCGCGCGGCCGAAAAAAGGCCACAAAAACGAAGGTAAAGAAACCTCAGAGTGAGGGAGAAAGCCCGCCTAGGGCAAAAGCGAAAGAGCCCCGAGAAGCGAGTGACAATCGCCTCGGAGAAAATAGTAAATACCCCTGGAAAGAGTTGAGGGACCTCCAACTCTCCAATAGGGAATCTGAGGAGGAATTAACGTCCGCAGAGGAAGGGGAAGAAAATAAAACCGCAGAGTGTAGAAGTAAGGGAACCAGCAAAGTTGAAAAGCGGACCAAGGAAAAAATGAAAGCAGGGTGTCCCCCGACGCCCTTTGCCCCGCCACCTTACGTGAGTGGCGCACTCTCCTTTTGCCACCCAGATACTCTTCAGGCAATTAGACAAATGTTTCCTGTATTTGAGGATAACGGTGTACGCTCTCACCAGCCCCTGAGCCATAAACAAGTTAAGGAGTTAGCAGAATCCGTTCGGCTTATGGAGTCAGTGCTAACTATACCATAGCACAAGTTGAGAGATTAACAGAGACAGCCATGACACCCGCAGACTGGCAATATGTAACTAAGGCATGCCTTTCTAGTATGGGGCAATACATAGAATGGAAGGCATTGTGGCATGATATCAGCATGATCCAGGCACGCGCAAACGCGGCCGAAGGACAGCCTGCGTGGTCATATGATACGCTGACGGGCCAAGGACAGTGGGTAGCCAACCAGACCGCCTTCCCCTTACAGGTATACGCACAAATAAACACGTGCGCTGCCAAGGCATGGAAAGCCCTCACCAACAAAGGAGAAGTATCAGGCAATTTGACAAAAATTATTCAGGGGCCGAGCGAGCCATTTTCTGACTTTGTCGCTCGTATGATGGAGGCCGCAGGCAGAATATTTGGAGATCAGGAACAAGCGATGCCCCTGGTAGAGCAATTAGTATTTGAACAATGTACCAAGGAATGCAGACAGGCGATAACACCCTGGAAACAGAAAGGGATACACGCTTGGTTGAAAGCCTGTAGAGAAATAGGAGGGCCACTCACCAACGCGGGCCTAGCCGCAGCCATATTACAGAGCCACAAACAAGCCAGGATCACTAACAGAAGTATTAAATGCTTTCACTAATCTGTCACGAGGCCTGTCCCAGTATCTTTCAGGAAACTGGTCCCAGGACTTTGATGGAGCACTAGAAGAACTGCGGCGAGAAATAATCCACATCAACTCCACCCGTCTAGATATCTCCGTAGCAGAAGGACTCTCTTCCTGGTTCCTCAGAGCTCTCTCCCACGTCAAGGAGTGGGCGGGCATGGCTGGGATGGGCGTGTTCATGCTTGGAGGTCTCATGCTCCTACTCTGGTTGTTATGCAGACTCCGCAATCAACATAAGGACAAGGTGATCCTTGCTCAAGCCCTAATGGCGATAGACATTGGCGCCTCTCCCCAAGTGTGGCTCAATATGCTTAAGAAGGAAGCTCAGCTTTAGCTTGAGGTAGCTCTTGCACCCTGAGCCCATGTGGCACTGCACCAGGCCCGAGTACCTCAATGCTTAATCACAGCTTTCTTTAAGAAGCTCATGGTGCAAGAGGGTTGAGAAAAAGGGTCCAAACCCTTTGTACCAAGTGGTCCCAACGCCAGCCAGAGGATGCGAGGCAAAGCACTGCAAGAGGTCTTGGACCCCTCTGAGAGGCATGCCTGACTGCATAGGGGTAGATGCCCAGAACCCCTCTCCAAAAAGGGGGCATCAGGAAGTATGATGGAGGTCAGGCCTCTGTCTCCGCCTCTGCTGGCAAGTTCCGCCTTGAGCTTCTGTTAGACAAAAAAGGGGGAGATGTTGGCAGCCGCGCTCAGAAAATAGCGCCCCATGCAGGGCAGCCGGAAGGCCCCGAACTTCCTAATGACAAATCATCCCACACCACTAAACTACATGCTAATTGCGCCTTGGCATAAGGACCAATGAGACCCACCAAATGGTTATGCTAATAAGGCATATGGAGCCGCACCAACCAGGTCAGAGCATGAGAACTATATAAGCAAGCCTCTCCTTCCCCTCTGGGTCCTGCCCAACTCATTTGTTTCACAAAGAGCTGAAGAATAAAGCTTTCTGCAGAAGAATCCTGCTGTTGTTGCGTGCTGTTCTTGCCGGCGAGGACGGGGCGCGCGACAGGTGGGGGAAAAGCATTTATTTTCAAATTTACTGGCCCACTGAAACAAGGTCATGGTTCTTGTTTTCTGTTGCAATATTTAATTCCATATTTCATCTACAGAAATTCTTTATAAAACAAGAATATTTATCCTGTCATAAAATATACTGTTACTAAATTTTACATTTTGTAAAATTTTTGAACCGGTCAAGTGTATAAATAAGTATTATAATTCGAGAATTTGTCTCTATCAATGTTTTCATTCACAGCATCATTCACTAATTTCCTAACTCAAAGTGTATCTCAAACTATAATCATTCATTTCTTACCTAAGCTTGTTCTCTTATGCTGTTACCACCCTTAATATTTTAATTAATCTGCATTTATCTTGCTACACATGAAGCATGTAACTTTTGTTCAGCCGACTTGTCATACTAAATGAGTTACAATTGGAGATAGCTTCTCTAGAAGTTAAAAGCTACCTACAAATCATGGCACAGCGCATTTGCTTTGGAAGGCAGCCCAAATGTACAGGTTCTACAGATTTTCTAGACAAAGATTCCTGGAAGTATAATCATTGCTATTTCTTCTTTCTGTCCTTATTTCCTCCCCTCCTTCCTCTCTCTCTTCTTCCCGCCTTTCTTCCCTTCTTACCTATTTATTTATTTAGCTTATTTTGATGATTTAAACAATAGCATTTTCTATATCCTTTAAACTTTTTTGGATTCAAACTGGTATGTCACAGTGTCTCTCCTCCATAGGGAAGGGAAGGACAAGTCAGGTACCCGTGCCTCCTCTAACCTTTTACGTACTGTTTTCTGGTTTAGTAGGACTTCCTTGAAATTCAGGCTCCTGTGTGACCTCTTTTGCTCTTGCCAGTAATGTTAAATGTTTTCTTTCCTTGTTTCCTCCTCTTTTGCATTTTCTTGCCTTTGACGATACCTAATATTTGCCTCTTTCCAAGCAACTGGATGCATCACTAAATGGGGTCCAACTGAAATAATATATTTAGAATTATTTAATTACTACCCATGGTCACATTAGTATAGAAAGAAAATGCAATTTTCATCTGCTTATTTAATGAACTACTGAAAAGTATACACTATCATATCTAGTAATTAGATCATTAACTACTAAATTATTAGATAGCTTGTGGGTTTTTTTTAACTTTGCATTTTATTATTTTTCAATGTACGGAATATCTGCAAGCATGATTTAGGTAGACCCCATATACTCTCCATTCAGCTTCCCCTAACATTAACATTTCATATAACCATTGTGAACTGATCAAAACTAAAAGTAACACTGATACAATCATACTGACTAAACTAACTACAAGCTTCATTTGGTTTTGACCAGTTTTTACACTGACATCCTTTTTCTGTTTTAGTGTTAACCCGGATTCCATACTGGTCGGCATGAGCTCCAACTGTGAAAGAGTTTTCTGTCTTTCATGATCTTTCTCTTCTTTTTTGTATATTTTACTTATTCTAATGGTAGCTAGGGTTTTGAATTATCTGCTCATATTGCATACCTGCAAATAAAAATCAATTCCTCTCAGGGTGAAAGCTAAAACTAAATTTAAAACTCACATATTTTTATCACTTCTGACAAAATGCCATGCTTCCTTATTTTGACCATTGTTACTGTTAAAACAGCCACTTTTCCCCCCTTCCCTTTGTGCCCTTTCTTCTATTCTTTGAACTCAATTTCAGTAGCTTCAGTGAACCTAGGTATTTTATACAGTTTTATAGTATTATTGTGTCTGGTGTTTTATTGTGTATATCTCTGAACACATCTGGAAGGAGCTACATTGCAAATAAATAATTAATAGAGGTAATAGCCAAACTGAAAAAACTAGATAATAAGAAATTTGGAAAGGTGTGAACGAATAAAGGATATCTCCCAAAGCCTGTCTATTTCTACCCCTCCACAAAAAATATAGGTAGCTAATTTACTGTTCTAAACAGCTCTAGTTTATGAATTTACATAAAAAGACACTATATTCATAACAAGTATATGGTTTTAATTTTCCTTTAAATTCATTTTTCCATGTAGCATATTCACTGACTTAACATAACTAAAGCACATTTTCTTATTCAGAAGGTATAAATATGAAATTCTCTAATCTCCCTTTGAAGAGGTGATTCTTTCATCAAAATAGAAAAAAAAATCACACATTTAAATACATATATTTATGAATGTAAACCTCTTAAATCATTCATTTCTTCCTTTCTATATTTAATATGAAACTAAAGGCTATAGAATGTAGTGAAATAATAGAACATTTACAAGAACATCTGTTAATATTCAGACAATCTTGCAAAGTAAATGTTAAATAAGAGTCAATGATAGGTCCTGAAATGTGAATTAATCTTAGTTGTAATTGAGTTATTATAGAAAATACTAACTTAATGTGTAAAGCTAGCTGGTTTTACATGAAATGTTTAAAACAATTGTAAAACACCTTTGTAATCCCAAGTTAAAACTTGTTTGCCAGATGTGTAAATCTAAAAGGATTTTTGAATCTCTTGCTCACAGAATGGAAGGATTAATAACATTTAAAAATCTTTTCTTAAAATATAAAACAAAGTTGAGAATACTAATAAGATAAATCAGACACAAGCAAAACAATTTAGCTCCTCCCACTCACCTGAAATGTCTTCACCAAATTATTATAAGCAGAATAGTCTCATAATTTATGTTTAATAAAGAAAAATTTTATAGGATGGCATAAAATCAGTCAGCTACTTTTGACACTTAATTTCCAGACCTAAAAAACACTAAAAAATGCAATGCATAAAAAAATCTTAAGCCAAGATTGCTTTAAATGCCTACATTTTCATAAAATTATTCAAAGTGGGTATTGTCAAAAACAGTACCCATTTGGTACAATTCCGATTATTCCAATTAAAACCAGAAGGATTAATTAAAATGAAAGTCTATAAAGTATAACAGAAACAAGATGAAAATTCTGTCCTAATTATAACTGGCGTATCTTTCCATTATACCATGTTCTATTTACCATTTCCCTTGAAACTTCTCAAATATTCATATAGATTATTCATTATTAGTTAAGTATGACATACAGTTTAAAACATGAGCCCTCACTCATACAATCTGTGTTCCATCCTGTGTGTTCTTCAGTCCAACTGTATGACCTTAAATAAGTTAATTAATATAACTCGTTTCAATTTCCCAGGTGAAAAATGGGCATGACCATGATACTTACCTCACTGCTTAGTTGTGATGATTAAATTATAAAATATGTATGATGAGCTTAGCATGCTCCATGAAATAATTTAAACACAAAGTAATACTGTAGTTAAAATTATGTAAATAAAAATAAATGGTATATACCAAGGTTTGTTTGTTTTAGTAAATAAATCTTTATTGATCTGGAGATAAATTTAGATGGACTAAATAATAATGGCAAATAGAGTAAACTACCAAAATTCCATGAACTGGCTCAATAATAATAATAAATTGACATTTTTCTAGTGTATCACATTCTACATGAAACTGCTGTGTACAAAAAGCCAAAGCTTGTCCCTGTTTGCAGATGACATGATATTGTACATAAAAAAACCTAAAGAATTCACTCCAAAACTACTAGATCTAATATCTGAATTCAGCAAAGCTGCAGAATACAAACTCAATACACAGAAATCTGTTGCTTTCCTATACCTTAATGATGAACTAGCAGAAAGAGAAATCAGGAAAACAATTCCATTCACAACTGCATCAAAAAGAATAAAATACCTAGGAATAAACCTAACAAAGGAAGTGGAAGATGTATACTCTGAAAACTACAAGACATTCATGAGAGAAATTAAAGAAGATACCCATCAATGGAAACACAACCCATACTCATGGATAGGAAGAATTAATATTGTCAAAATGGCCATCCTGCCTAAAGCAGTCTACAGATTCAGTGAAATCCCTATCAAAATACCAACAGCAGTCTTCAACAAACTAGAACAAATAGTTCTAAAATTCATATGGAACCACAAAATACCCTGAATAGCCAAAGCAATCCTGAAGGAAGAATAAAGTGGAGGGATTACGCTTCCCAACTTCAAGCTCTACTACAAAGCCACAGTAATCAAGACAATTTGGTACTGGCACAAGAACAGACCCATAGACCAATGGAACAGACTAGAGAGCCCAGATATAAACCCAAGCATATATGGTCAATTAATATACAATAAAGGAGCCATGGATGAACAATGGGGAAATGACAACCTCTTCAACAAGTGTTGTTTGCAAAACTGGACAGCTACATGCAAGAGAATGAAACCGGATTATTGTCTAACCCCATACAAAAAAGTAAACTCAAAATGGATCAAAGACCTGAATGTAAATCATGAAACCATAAAACTCTTAGAAGACAACATAGGCAAAAATCTCTTGAATATAAACATGAACAACTTTTCCTGAATGCATCTCCTTGGGCAAGGGAAACAAAATAAAAAATGAACAAATGGGACTACATCAAGCTAAAAACTTCTGTATAGCAGAGTACACCATCAGCAGAACACAAAGGCATCCTACAGTATGGGAGAACATATTTGTAAATGACATATCTGACAAGGGGTTAACATCCAAAATATGTAAGGAACTCACATGCCTCAACACCCAAAAAGCAAATAACTCTATTAAAAATGGGCAGAGGATATGAACAGACACCTCTCCAAAGAAGAAACTCAGATGGCCAACAGGCACATGAAAAGATGCCCCACATTAACATTTTGCTAATTATCAGGGAAATGAAAATTAAAACCACAATGAGATATCACCTCACACCAGTTAGGATGGCCAACATAGAAAAGACTAGGAACAACAAATACTGGTGAGGATGCAGAGAAAGGGGAACCCTCCTACACTGCTTGTGGGAATGTAAGCTAGTTCAACCATTGTGGAAAACAATATGGAGGTTCCTCAAAAAACTAAAAATAGAAATAACTTTTGACCTGGGAACTCCACTCCTACGAATTTACCCAATGTAAACAACTCATATTCAAAAAGATATATGCACCCCTATGTTTAACGCTGCACTATTTACAATAGCCAAGGTATGGAAGCAACCTAAGTGTCCATCAGTAGATGAATGGATAAAGAAGCTGTGGTACATGTACACAATGGAATACTATTCAGCCATAAGAAACAAATCCTACCATTTGCAACAACATGGATGGAGCTAGAGGGTATTATGCTCAGTGAAATAAGCCAAGCGGAGAAAGAGAAATACCAAATGATTTCCCCCATTTGTGGAGTATAACAATGAAACAAAACTGAAGTAAAAAGATAGCTGCAGACTCACAGACTCCAGGAAGGGACTACTTGTTATGAAATTGTAGGGGAAGGGGAGGGCGGTTGGGGAGGGAAGAAGGGGATTGTGGAATATCATGATTGGTGCACATGGTGTGCCTGGGGACACAGGAAAGACAATGTAGCTCAGAGAAGACAAATAGGGGCTCTGTGGCATCTAAGTACACTGTTGGGCAGTTACTGCAATGGGGTATGGGGGGGACTCGATAATAATGGTGAATATAATAATCATATTATTTTTCTTGTGAAACCTTCATACGAGTGTATATCAATGATACCTTAAAAAAAGCAAAAGTTTATTAGTTACTCAATACATAAATAACTAACCAACTTTATAATGACTAATTGATAGGTATTAGGCTTCTCCAGAGAAACAAAATCAACAGAATGTGTGTGTGTGGAGGGAGATTTGATTTTAAGCAATTAGCTTACACTTTTATCCAGGAAAGCTCAAAATCTACAGTGTAGGCTGGCAGGCTGGGGACCCTGGGAAGAGGTGATGTTGCATCTTGAGTAAAAACATAGTCTGCTAGCATCATTCCCTCTACCTCAGGAGACCTCAGTGTTTTTCTAGTATGATTGTCATCTGATTAGATGTGGCCCACCAATATTTTGGAAAGTACAGCTTTAAAATCTACTGATTTTATGTTAATCTCAACTAAAAAATACCTGACAGCAAAATACACAACAATGTTTAACTAAATATATAGGTACTGTAGCATAATTAAATTAACACATAAGGTTAGCAATCACAACAGATTAACCCAAAATTGCACTTTAGCACTTTTCCACCTATCTTTAGAGTATCAATACCCATTCATCATACACTAGAAAATTTATCTTCTTCTTTTCCTTTTAATTCAAACACAATCTCCCTACCACCTTCCTTTCCCTTTCAACCATAATATCCAAGAAATCAGTAAGTCCCCTGACTGTCAACTCTCCCACAAAGATCAGTAGAAAACTATTTTCATCTTTTGAGAATAGTAATTTTCATCAGTAAAAAAGTAATTTCATCAAAATTACATTAGACTTCCTACAGCAAGGGATAACATCACCTTGATAGAGTCTCTATGGTATCTTAGGAAAGTTAGGCGAAGTTACTTACAGAGTCAGGAGTCCAGTTTCAAGTGGTATTAGATGGGTTTTTCAAGATGGGTAATTGGTTGGAATTAGGATTGGTGGACTCAATATGGAAATAATTTTGAGAGGCCTTTGAAAGCAAACTGGTATCTGAGAAGCAGGAAGGTGCTTCAAAATGTTATCTTATTAGACTTATTTTCCCAGATAAGCAAATTACTCAAATAAATGTGTTTGTAAGAATTTCCTGATGCAAAGAGGCAAATAGTGAAAGTAATTATTGGTCTACAAAATTATTTCCTGGTAAGGAATTTCCTGGAATAAATGGTTTAATCATGTTGACACAAGTGGTGTTAATTCTCATTTCAGTTGTCTTATTCATTGCAGTCTCTTTCTGCCCTCTAGTCATCACCTGCACTACTTCTCTCCTGGATGCTTAAAAGTGTTTATATATGGTCTTCTAACCTCCCATCCAAGCCTACCTTCACAACATTTTCTCTAATTTGCTAGAAAAAAATCTAAAATACCAATCTTATCCCGTAATGCCCTGTGTAAAACCTTTCAATATCTCTAGCTTCCTAGTCTCCAAAATGGATGAAAATCCCAGTTCACAACAGTAGACCTCATGTTTGGCCTTGGTTTATTTCTTCAGTATCTTCCCTAGCCAAACAACTATATATTGTCTTTGTCTGGCATAAAAACAGAACTCCCCTTAGCCTTTTGTTAACTCTATGCAGATTTTTTTTTGGATCTCACCAGTTTTCCCTAAAATAATGCCTTTTTTCACCCACCTGAATAACAACTGATCCTTCAATACCTAATGTAAACATCTTTTTCTCAATGAAACACTTTTTATTAATCTTATCATTCCTGTTTAACTATTGCATCTAATTCGTAGATCTTGTAGGCTCTTATATGTAATTATTTATATTCAAATTGATTTTACCTTGTTGGGCAGTGCCTAGAGACTCTGTGTTCAGTTTAGTAAATAACTTGACAAAGAGTAGGCACAAAATATTTGTCAAAAAAATATCAATGGGGGTCTTCATAAAGAAAGGAATTTAGTTTAACAGACTGAATTATTTAACTATTAGGAGGTATCTAAAACACATTTGTCAGTAACAGGAAACTGTAGATATCTGTAATTATGTCCAAATTCTGGGGATAAAAGTGATCAAATCTATCCATTATATTTAATCCCCAAAATCTGTATTTTTATGTTGTCATAATCAGATTTCCATTTTATATTGGAAAATAATATAGAAAACTGGTGTTTCAATATGTTACATATCACATTCTTCTGACCAAAAGAGGAAAACTCTGCCTAGGAATAGAGGAAGTTCTAGCCTACCTTTGCAAGGAACAAAATCTAGATCCCAAATCACACAAATAAAACCTGATATAAAATTCAGTTATTTTGATATGTTAGATTTCTAATTGCATGTTCTTGTAATCTAAAGTGCTAAATTAAATTCATAAACAATTGCCCAATCTATATCATGGAACATTTACTATGTGTCAGGCTGATCTGTGACTAAGTTATCTGTAAAGTCTGCATATCAAAAAAACACCAAAAAATCTTTTTCAAAAGTAATCCTTGGATGTATATACTCAGTAGTGTGTGTGTGTGTGTGTGTGTGTAGACATCAGATGTAGGCAAGAAAATAATAAACTGTGAAAGAGTGAGAAACATGCAGGTAAGGAAAGTATGACCCAAAGTGTGGAAATTAAGTCTTCGCATAGTTTTTAAATATAAGAGATATTTTATGTATCAAAGCCTTGCACTTTCCTTACTGCCATCTCATGTTTTAAGATATATTATTAACAAACACAATGCTTCCTAGTTGTTTATCAGGCATAAAAGAACTGAATACATTTAAATGAAAGCAAAGTATAGAGTCTAAAAAGATTAGCTTCCAGGCCTTTTTCCCAAGGTGCCAGAAGAGCCAGCCATCGCAGACGCATGTGTTGAAATGTCCAAGGCCACGTCCATTTTACTCCTAATTGCTGCACCCATCCTTAAACACATGTCCAATAAAGTGGGTGCCTCAATCGCTCTCAGTAACTGGCAACTGACCATAGGCTACAGAGAGATGCTCTAAGACCCTCTTGGTGGTTTGCTGATCTGCACAATGTGCAGGGCACTCCTTCCAAGCTAGGCTGACTTCTTCAAACGTGAAAGACAAGCCACACTGATGGGCCCATATTGTCTTTTGAGGTGTCTGTGCCATACCATTCTGTGACCTTTGGGTCCAGTCTTGTACCCACCCTGTGATGGGATAGGAGGTTATTACCTTGGTTGGAGCTGTTCCGGTGATGGGATCTGTAGCCAGCAAGGCATGGTACACAGCAGCCAGTTGCTTCAAGGTGACCCAGACCTCTGCTCCTTTCCATGGTTGTAGCCAGGCTCCAGCCAGCAGCAAGAGCAGCAGCAGTGGCAGAAGCAGTAGCCTTAGGCTCGGGCCACAGGCCGGGGTCGGCGTGGCCAGCAACAGTCGTGGCGCATCCACAACCACACGAGTGTAGACGCATGTACCTCAGCACAAGTGCCACTTCTCCCCATCATTTCTAGGGGCAACCCTCCCAAAGGTCACACCCATTATGACAGATTTCGGGTTCACAGGTTCACAGGAATCCTGTCGACTACGCCAATTTTAAGTCCAGGGAAAGGAAATCCCAGGGCAAAATACCTCTAAAAATCAAAATCAGGCAAAGGGAGAAATAAAGTTTAAAATCCATTTATTGCTTACAAAACTGCAGTCCGGCCCATCTATCTCTCCTGCTCAAGCAGCCACAACACCGGCCCTCTCCTTCACATCTCAGGTACAGATAAGCCCTCTGTTGCCCAGGTAATTACCCATTGATATGGAGATGAACTTCTCCACCCCTGAGGAAAGAGGCAAATGCACTAAAGCCTACTTGTTTACACCTCTGAACACCTGTTGATATGTAGATGCACCAAAGCCAGGTGAGAAATTCTGCAAATGTTTTAATTTGACCCACAAAGAGCCTTCAAAAATAAATTATGAGTTAACAATATTAACAATGCTAAAAATCACAGTATGCTAGTTATTTCAAGGTGAAAAATGCTTAATTCTTAAGATAATCATGTAGAACATCAGCACTATTAGTAAAGAAAAACATAACAAAAAAGGAACAACCTCAGTGCATTGATGAAGATCTAGATTTGGGTCACTTTGATAATGGGGATGAAATATCCCCTTCTACCTTCCAATTCACAACTGTGTTTTTAAATTATGAATGTAACTGAAATGGAAAATTAAATCAACTTGTAGAATGAAATTGAAGGCAAAGAGTGTATCATTAAACCAGGTTAGTCCAACCTGTACCATGACTACAAAGATTTTTATGTAGATAAAAATTTTGTGCAACAGGTTTTGAAACAGTCTTTCACATAGAAGCAAACCTTCCCATTCAGGATTCCAACAACTCTTTGGTCTTTTCACAATGAAAATAATGTCTTCATTAATCCTCATTTATTTTTGAGAATTAGTTTCCATTTCTGGAAGATTTTTGCAAAGCTCACAATATTCTTAGGCATTGGGGAGAATGACTCATGGAGAAATTGAAGAAAATAATAGAAATATTACCAAATACTCTGGCTTACTGGAGTTGGAAATTTTTTATAATCTAGACTGTACATACCAAACAGATGGAGTATGAAAACAAATCTCTGCTGTGGGTGGCCTTACCTTTTCAGCCAAACAATCCACATAAAAGCATAAAAGATATCCGTCCAAAAAATCCTCTGAGAAAAATGTTTTGGGATTTTTCTCAAAATATTTGTCTCATTTCTTTCTAATGTTTAATTCCTATTTCAGAATAATCTCATTTCTGGGAATTAATTATCATTCTAAAAAAGAAGTGACTGTGTCCAGGAAGTTAGCCTCATTTCTATTAAAAACACTGTCATCTAAGTGTCCAAATATAAGAGAACAGTTAAGAAATTAATGTTTCATGAAATTGACAGACTTTACTCAGCCAATTATCAGAATAGGGTCATGAAGAAAAATGAAAAGGCATTTACCATGTAACATTAGATGGGGAGAAGCAAATACATAATTCTATGTATACTGCAATCATAACTATGAAAAATGTGTATGGAATTATAGTATGGCTAAAGCAAGTATGAAAAAAATATGAACTTAAAATCTGTTGTTGAATTCAGCATGGTTCTCTTTATGAACATGTTTCATGTTGCCATAATCTTTTGTCATAATCAGAACTATTGTTGTTTTATTTTTTATGTAGAAAGTACTTGACTTGTGTCTCAACTCCTCTGTTCTTTTACTGGCTACAGCTATTGCACCACAATTAGCTGTCCTTAGCACAGTAAATAACACATGAGTGGACTGTAGAAATCTGTTAACACTTGTCTTCCAATTGGACTTTTTGTTAACTGAGTTATCTCTGTCAAGAGCTCGAGGTCATCAGCATTTTGCAAAGACAATTGTTACAACTACAAATATTTAGTGCCTCAAGAAATGCCATTGTAATTTGCAAAGGAAATTACTGAAAAGAGCATATCTCATATGAATTTTTAATTTCAAGATTGATAAAAAGTTCCAAGCTAATGTCATCTACTAAGTTGTTAGCCTTTTTATGGCCTTCAGGTGTAGAAATTCAATAATTTATTTAGGAAATAATGTTTGCAAAATTATGTGATAGGCATTAGAATACATGTGAAATAATATCAAGCTTCTGGAGACATTTGTTTTTGCACAGAATTAATACAACAAGCCAAGTTGTTGTAGTTTTGATTTTCAAATGATTTTTTTTCAAAAGTAGGTAAATGATATTTGGAGTGCTTATTTGTCTCATATAAATAGATTAGCATGTAATTAAACCAAGATTAGAATATAAATCTGTGATTTTCATTGTAGCCTGTCCATGCTCCTCAAAAACAAACAGAATTTCTGAAGCCCCATGACCTTTGCTCACTGGTACTATGCCCATGAATCCTCTGAATATGTTACATTAAATGGCCAAAGAAACTTTAGAGGTGTAATTAAAAATTCTGATCAATTGATCATAAAATAGGTCATAAAATCTCTCATTGGAGCAAGGATGTACATAAAATTAGGAGCTCTCCCTGGCTCAACTTCAGATCATTGTTTGCATATTTTGAGCATTTACTTTATGCTATAGGTTATTTTAAGTGTTCATATTAATTATACCACTTAAATTTCATAACTAACATGAGATAATACTATTGCCCATACCTCACCTAGGAAAATATTAAACTTTTGCAGTAAAAGAGTTGTCTACAGCCACTTAACAGGAATTGCAATCAGGACAGACTGACATTCCAGAACTTGGATAACTTCTGTTTGTCACTAAAACCATGATGCCTTTTCATTTGGCTTTAAAGTAGATTCTAAATTGTCAAATAACCAAACGTATCAAAAATTAAAATTCCATGTCCCAATTACTATCCTAATCATCTAAAAGTTAAGCAAAAACAAAATCTTAAAATAGACCCAGATCTTTTACATATTATTTTTTCATGACTCATTAAAAAGAAAAAAATATGTATTTTTTCACATAACTAACCCTGTTGTCCTGGTTTGAATTAACTTGTTTCATTGTTTCCATATTTCATCAGTAGGAGAAAAGGAAATAAATTCATGAAACAAACTAAATATAGTAATTAAACTACATATTACAGTAAGAAAATTTTAGTCCTTATGAGATTGATAGTTTTTATTAAGCAATTATGTATAAATTTTTTTATTAAGGTATCATTGATACACACTTATAAAGGTTTCACATGATCAACATTGTGTTTCCTACATTCACGCATATTATCAAGCCCTACCACACCCCATTGCAGGCACTGTCCATCAGCGTAGTAAGATGCCACAGAGTCACTACTTGTCCATGCTATACTGTCTTTCCCATGCTCCCCACCACACCATGTATGCCAGTGATAATGCCCATCAATCCCCTTCTCCCTCCCTCCCCACCTTCTCTCCCCCACCCCTCCCCTTTGGTAACTATTAGTCCTTTCTTGGAGTCTGTGAGTCTGCTGCTGTTTTGTTCCATCATTTTAATTATGCATATTTTTTAAAGAAATTCATATGCATTAAATGTTTTAATTATGCACACTGATGAGTTACCTATAATTGACCCCATTTTACTTATAAGTATACTGAAACTTGGGAAGTTTGAATAATTTTCCAAAGATCACATAGTAGAGCTATCACTGCAAGTCAGACTTGTCTGACAACAAAAACCATATACATAAAATCACAGTTTTCAATTTGACTACAGAATGCTGTTAATCAAATAGAGGCTTGATTCTTAAATTCTCAGTTATAAAATGAACATTTGAAGAAAATTTTATGGGAATTAAAGGAAGAATAATTTTATTGAATTAGAGCAAAATATTTTTAAAAGATTGAACAGAACAGTAAAAAGGAGGAAAAAATGAAAATATAAGGAGAAATTAATCAACCTTATCTCTTTGGCCAAGGAAAATTAATATAATGCATGCAAAACATTTAGAATAGTGCCTGGAAAATCATAGTCCTTAAATACGTTATTTGCCTTTGTAGTTACTGTTATTACTATCATTGTGGGTACTATACCAATCTCATGGAAGGGGAAATATACAATGCTCTTCCCTGTTACATAGTAGATATTCTGAATTTGAGGATTTCTTCCTTCTCTCCTTAAAGAAAATTGGAATGTATTGATTCTGTTAGAGAGTGTTTAAATAACTATGTAAATCACACAATACCTAAATATATTCCTTACTATTTATACAGTACTAATCTTTAAGTCATTTTTTATATATCATATCTGTAATTATTTTAGGTAATCACCAATTATTATTCATAAATAGTATAAATATACTAATGCTTATATCTGTACAAAATGAACAAATAGTTAAATAAAATTTTCCAAAAATATTAAATATGAATGCAAATAAACATGCATTTACAATTCTAAGATACTTCTATTCAGATTATTCAGCTCTTTATTAAAGGGAAAACCCAAAACTATAATTTGTCAGAATGAGTAACATTTTAGAGTAATGTGAATTTCTAAGTGATTTTTTTATAAAGGCAACAAAAGAGAGGGAAAGAAAAGTTACAGTGCATTGTAATACGACAGCCTTGTGGAAAAATATTTACATGACAAAAATGTAACATGTTCTCATCCACTTCCCTCATAAGTAAAGTAAACTCTCTGAGAGTATGATGCTAACTTTCTTTTACATGCAAATACTTGGAATTATTGAGGTCGATCTTTTTTCACTATCATTTTAAATTATGAAATGGGAGCTTAGTGGATTGTTATTGCCTTCACTAAGTGGATATGAGAAAAATCTGTGTAGGTTAAAGTTTAAATATGTATTTAAAATTTTAAAGTGAATTAATTTAATGACAGATATTAATCATAGTGCTGGTGACATGCAAATTTTTAATGTGACATGCAAAAACTAAAATTTGGAGAAACATCAGATTTTCACAGGACTTATCTGTAAGTAGATGTGAAACTGTTAGAAATGTTAGGTAGAAACATAGACACGAGCAGCCAGAGAAGGGGAAGATAAGGTTCCAGAAAAAAAAGTGCCTAAACTCTGCCCAGGCAGAGTGTCCCATGTAAAGGAACAAAGGCTTTGCAGGGAGATAACGTCTTTGCCTATCAAGACCAAGGCAAACTGACAACCAGATCCCAAGTGGGCCCAATGGAATGAAATGAAGAACTGTCCAAAATATGCCTCATCATAGGAAAGGACATGCACACTGAGAAGATTTGCTCTGCAGGTGGACCTGTCAATCAAATAACCTCACCTGTCAATCAAAGAGGCACCTCCCAGCCAGAATGCTATACAAAGGCATCTCACCTAAGGGTTTGGTGAATCTGGCCAGCTGCTACTGTGGAGTGTATTCAGATAAAACGTTCGTTCTGCTTTGCTGTTGTTTCTCTGATTTTCAGTTATTTGTAACAGTGTGGACAAGGACCAAGGACAGCAAACTTGACCTGCAACAAAACTATCCTCTTGTGCCTAAAAATAAGTAAATGTGGGTAAAGAGGTGTTTGAAAGTAGGAGGAAATCCTATGGTTCCAGCAAGAAGATCCATAAATAGTCACATTATATATAATGTTTTACAACTAAAATCTGAAGAAAAAATTCTATTAACATCACCATAGAGTTACATAAATAGAGTTAAATTTAAAAAACAAATGGGGGGCATTCAGGATTAAAGATGGTGGCATGAGAGGAGAGACAGTGGCTTCCTCCTAAAACTGGATACAATTAGAAAATTTAATTGGTGCAACTAATCCTGAGAGAGCAACAGGAAAGAGGATGGCGTCAGACTGCACACACCTGGAGAAAAGAGAAGACCTTAGTGAACGGGGTAACGTACCAGAGCTGTGGCTCTGTGGGACCCGAGCCCCTGCCCCACCCCAGCTCACCAGTGGGAGGAAGACAAATGGAGCAGGGAGGGAGTGGAAGGCTTGGGACTGCTGAATACTTAGCTCCTGAGATGTGCTCTGGGAGCACAAACCTACATTTCATGGTGATTTCATGAGACTGGCATGACTACTGGGTTGGAAAGTTTATACAGAAAGTGTTCCTGGGGAGACTGGGATATCCGGGTGCTCTGGGACAAAAACTTATACCTGTGTGACCAGCCCACTGGCTCAGGCAGTGCAGACAGGCACACCAGCCAGGAGGTGGGGAAGAGCTCTTTCCTACCCCCAGGCACCAGTACCACTCCCCTGCGACCCCTGACATTGCTTCAGGGGCTCAGCAGCTCCAGAATAGAGCTTCTGGACACTAGAGGGTGCCATATACAAACATGAAACACCAAAGGAACCTTGTCCAGAGTAAAATTGTTAATACAACTCCCGAGAAAGAATTAAATGCTTCCTGAAAGGGAGGTCAAAATAAAAATCATCAACATCCTAATGGAGGTAAGGAAAGACATCCAAGAACTCAGGAATGAATTCAGGTCAGAGATTCAATCGTTAAAGAACATCATGGAGGGTATTAAAAGCAGGTTGGATACAGTGGAGGAAACAATAAATGAAATAGAAACTAGAGAAGAGGAATACAAAGAAGCTGAGGCACAGAGAGAAAAAAGGATCTCTAAGAATGAAAGAATATTGAGAGACCTGTGTGACCAATCCAAGTGGCACAATATTCACATTATAGGGATACCAGTAGAAGAAGAGAAAGAGAAAAGAATAGAAAGTGTCTTTGAGGAGGTAGTTGCTGAAAACTTCACCAATCTGGGGAAGGACATAGTCTGTCAGGCAATGGAGATCCACAGATCCCCCAACACAAGGGACAAGGAAGACAACAGCAAGACACATAGTAATGAAAATAGGAAAGATCAAGGATAATGACAGACTGTTAAAAGCAGCCAGAGGCAGAAATAAGATCATATACAAAGGAAAGCCCATCAGACTAACATCAGACTTCTCAGTAGAAACCTTACAGGCCAGAAGTGAGTGGCATGATAGATTAAATACCATGAAGCAGAAGGGCCTGGAACCAAAATTACTTTATCCAGCAAGATTATCATTTAAATATGAAGGAGGGATTAAACAATTTCCAGATAAGCAAAAGCTGAGAGAGTTACCTCCCACAAACCATCACTGCAGACTATTTTGGAGGGACTGCTATAGATGGAAATGTTCCTAGGGTGGGATACCTGTCAACAGGGGTAGTAAAATCATGGTAGGGAGGGTGGAGCAGCTGATTGTGAGGCAAATGCAAAATTAAATTGACTATCCCCAAATTCAATCAAGGGATAGACAAAAAGTACAGAATTTGATACCTAATATATAAAGAATGAAGGAGGAAGAAAAAGGAGGAGAAATAGAAAAGAACCTTGAGATTGTGTTTGTAACAGCATACTAAGTGAGTTAAGTTAGACTCTTAAATAGTAAGGAAAGTAATCTGGAACCTTTGGTAACCACAAATCTAAAGCCTGAAAGGGCAATAAGCACATACCTATCGATAATCACCCTAAATGTAAATGGACTGAATGCACCAATCAAAAGACATAGAGTAACTGAATGGATAAAAAAACAAGACCCATCTATATGCTGCTTACAAGAGACTCACCTCAAACCCAAAGACATGCACAGACTAAAAGTCAAGGGATGGAAAAAGATATTTCATGCAAACAATAGGGAGAAGAAAGCAGGAGTTGCAATACTAGTATCAGACAAAATAGACTTCAAAGCAAAGAAAGTAACAAGAGATAAAGGAGGACATTACATAATGATAAAGGGCTCAGTCCAACAAGAGGATATAACCATTATAAATATATATGCACCCAACAAAGGAGCACCAGCATATGTGAAACAAATACTAACAGAACTAAAGGAGGAAACAGAATGCAATGCATTCATTTTAGGAGACTTCAGCACACCATTCACTTCAAAGGACAGATCCACCAGACAGAAAATAAGTAAGGACACAGAGGCACTGAACAACACACTAGAACAGATGGACCTATTAGACATTTATAGAACTCTACATCCAAAAGCGACAGGATACAGATTCTTCTCAAGTGCACATGGAACATTCTCCAGAATAGACCACATACTAGGACACAAAAAGAGCCCTAGTAAATTCAAAAAGATTGAAATCCTACCAACCAACTATTCGGACAACAAAGGTATAAAACTAGAAATAAGTTGTACCAAGAAAGTAAAAAGGCTCAGAAACACATGGAGGCTTAACAACATGCTTCTAAATAGTCAATGGCTCAACAACCAAATTAAAATGGAGATCTAGCAATATATGGATATAAATGACAATAACAACACAAAGCCCCAACTTCTGTGGGACACAGCAAAAGCAGTCTTTAGAGGAAAGTATATAGAAATCCAGGCATATTTAAAGAGGGAAGAACAAACCCAAATGAATAGTCTAACATCACAGTTATCAAAATCGGAAAAAGAAGAACAAATTAGGCCTAAACTCAGCAGAAGGAGGGACATAATAAAGATCAGAGAAGAAATAAGCAAAATTGAGAAGAATAAAACAATAGAAAAAATCAATAAAACCAAGAGCTAGTTCTTTGAGAAAATAAACAAAATAGATAAGCCTCTAGCCAAACTTATTTAGAGAAAAAGAGAATCAACACAATCAATAGAATCAGAAATGAGAATGGAAATATGATGACAGACTAAACAGAAATACAAAGAATTATTAAAGACTACTATGAAAACCTATATGCCAACAAGCTAGAAAACCTAGAAGAAATGGACAACTTCCTAGAAAAATACAACCTTCCAAGACTGACCAAGGAAGAAACAGAAAAGTTAAACAAACCAATTATGAGCAAAGAAATTGAAGCGATAATCAAAAAACTACCCAAGAAAAAACCCCTGGGCCAGATGGATTTACCTCGGAATTTTATCAGACATACATAGAAGATATAATACTCATTCTCCTTAATGTTTTCCAAAAAATAGAAGAGGAGGGAATACCCCCAAACTCATTCTATGAAGCCAACATCACCCTAATACCAAAACCAGGTAAAGACCCCACCAAAAAAGAAAATTACAGACCAATATCCCTGATGAATGTAGATGCAAAAATACTCAACAAAATATTAGCAAACCGAATTCAAAAATATATCAAAAGGATCATACACCATGACCAAGTTGGATTCATCCCAGGGATGCAAGGATGGTACAACATTCGAAAATCCATCAACATCATCCACCACATCAACAAAAAAGAAAGACAAAATCCACATGTTCATCTGCATAGATGCTGAAAAAGCATTTGACAAAATTCAACATCCATTCATGATAAAAACTCTCAGCAAAATGGGTATAGAGGGTAAGGACCTCAACATAATAAAGGCCATATATGATAAACCCGCAGCCAACATCATACTGAACAGAGAGAAGCTGAAAGCTTTTCCTCTGAGATCGGGAACCAGACAGGGATGCCCACTCTCCCGACTGTTATTTAACATTGTACTGGAGGTCCTAGCCACGGCAATCAGACAAAACAAAGAAATACAAGGAATCCAGATTGGTAAATAAGAAGTTAAACTGTCACTATTTGCAGATGACATGATATTGTACATAAAAAACCCTAAAGACTCCACTCCAAAACTACTAGAACTGATACCGGAATACAGCAAAGTTGCAGGATACAAAATTAACACACAGAAATCTGTGGCTTTCCTATACACTAACAATGAGCCAATAGAAAGAGAAATCAGGAAAACCATTCCATTCACAATTGAATCAAAAAGAATGAAATACCTAGGAATAAACCTAACCAAAGAAGTGAAAGACCTATACCCTGAAAACTACAAGACACTCTTAAGAGAAATTAAAGAGGACACTAACAAATGGAAACTCATCCCATGCTCTTGGCTAGGAAGAATTAATATCATCAAAATGGCCATCCTGCCCAAAGCAATATACAGATTTGATGCAATCCCCATCAAATTACCAACAACATTCTTCAACAAACTGGAACAAATAGTTCAAAAATTCATATGGAAACACCAAAGACCCCGAATAGCTAAAGCAATCCTGAGAAAGAAGAATAAAGTTGGGGGGATCTCACTCCCCAACTTCAAGCTCTACTACAAAGCCATAGTAATCAAGACAATTTGGTACTGGCACAAGAACAGAGCCACAGACCTGTGGAACAGATTAGAGACTCCAGACATTAACCCAAACATATACGGTCAGTTAATATTCGATAAAGGAGCCATGGACATACAATGGGGAAATGACAGTCTCTTCAACAGGTGGTGCTGGCAGAACTGGACAGCTACATGTAAGAGAATGAAACTGGATCACTGTTTAACCCCATACACAAAAGTAAATTCAAAATGGATTCAAGATCTGAATGTAAGTCATGAAATCATAAAACTCTTAGAAAAAAACATAGGCAAAAATCTCTTGGATGTGAACATTAGAAACTTCTTCATGAATATATTTCCCCGGCCAAGGAAAACAAAGCAAAAATGAACAAGTGGGACTATATCAAGCTGAAAAGCTTCTGTACAGCAAAGGACACCATCAATAGAACAAAAAGGTACCCTACAGTATGGGAGAATATTTTTGTAAATGACAGATCCAATAAAGGCTTGACATACAAAATATATAAAGAGCTCATGCTCCTCAACAACAAAAAGCAAATAATCCAAATAAAAAAATGGGCAGAGGAGCTGAACAGACAGTTCTCCAAAGAAGAAATTCAGATGGCCAACAGACACATGAAAAGATGCTCCACATCTCTAGTTATCAGAGAAATGCAAATTAAAACCACAATGAGATATCACCTCACACCAGTAAGGATGGCCACCATCCAAAAGACAAACAACAAAAAATGTTGGCGAGGTTGCGGAGAAAGGGGAATCCTCCTACCTTGCTGGTGGGAATATAAATTAGTTCAACCATTGTGGAAATCAATATGGAGGTTCCTCAAAATGCTCAAAATAGATTTACCATTTGACCCAGGAATTCCACTTCTAGGAATTTTCCCTAAGGATGCAGCAGTCCAGTTTGAAAAAGACAGATGCACCCCTATGTTTATCGCAGCACTATTTACAATAGCCAAGAAATGGAAGCAACCTAAGTGTCCATCAGTAGAGGAATAGATAAAGTAGATGTGGTACATATACACAATGGAATATTATTCAGCCATAAGAAGAAAACAAATCCTACCATTTGCAACAACATGTGGAGCTAGAGGGTATTATGCTCAGTGAAATAGTCCAAGTGGAGAAAGACAAATACCAAATGATTTCACTCATCTGTGGAGTATAAGAACAAAGGAAAAACTGAAGGAACAAAACAGCAGCAGACTCACAGAACCCAAGAATGGACTAACAGTTACCAAAGGGAAAGGGACTGGAGAGAATGGGAGGGTATGGAGGGATAAGGACTGGGAAGAAGAATGGGGGTATTATGATTATCATGTATAATGTTGGGGGTGAGGAATAGGGGAGGGGTTTGCAACACAGAGAAGACAAGTAGTGATTCTACAACATCTTACTATGCTAATGGACAGTGACTGTAATGGGGTTTGTGGGGGGGACTTGGAGTAAGGGAGAGCCTAGTAAACATAATGTTCTTCATGTAATTATAGATTAATGATAACAAATTAAAAGAAAAAAACAAATGGGTAATCATTGCTCCATGAGGAAAGGGTTCCCCACCCAGGGAAAGTTTCCAATGAATTTGTTTAGACTGAATAAAGGCAAAGGCAAGAATTGGGGAATTATAAGTTTTTTTTCTCTCAGCAGTAGGTCTCCGTGTCTCATATGCTCTAGCTTCCCTCTGCCAGACTCCATTCTGTCCTACTTCTCTCCAAGCTTCCCTTCTCCCCTCTCCAAGCTCCCTGCTCTGACTCTCATGCTTAATCCCCCAGGAAGATTGGGGCCCTGTGGTTCTCTCAGCAGCCCTCTACTTCCCTGCCCCTGCCACTAGGAGGAACTTTGGGTACTGGTCTCTGGTGATAGGCGGACACCTGACCATTTACATACCGGAAGAGGGGGAGGAGATAATGGGTGCTTCCTCTGTACCCCTCCCCTGGGCTCCTGCTCTTTTAACTTATATATATATATATATATATATATATATATTTAAAATGGGTGCTATTAATGCCAGACAGGAATCCTGGTCAGAAATTTCCATTTTCTCCACAGTAATATAAATAATTCTCTTCTGAAAGACCCTTAAGGAGGCTTTCATAAAAAAGCAGATTCCAATCAACCAACTTTGTATATCTATTGCATGTTCAATTCTATACTAAATGTTATAAGCTAATTTGTGCCCTAAGAATTATAGAATGTGAGTGGAAACATGAATGGAAAGAAAAAAGAGAGGGAGACAGAGAAAGATGCTTGGGCTGAAGTGACAGTAAGCCCAATTATTGGAACCCAATAATTCTTGAAAAAAATATTTAGCTGTTTACGTATTATCACCAAATTCCTTCCATACTTGCACTGTAGTAAACTTGTGTTTTGATGGTGACACAAATATGGAAACTCACTTCACTCAGTAAAACAGAATAGAATTACAAAGGGCATTCAAAGTTATCAGGAGGTCTTAGGTAATTGTCAAAGGAGGAGGTTTGCAAAATACGAGTGTTTGAATCACTGATTTGTCTGTTTCTGATACCTCACTCCACCCCAGAATTTACTTTCCAAACTACAGTCCTGGAAGCATAAATGGCAACCTAAGTGAGTTTTCTAAATAGTTTGGTCAAATTATTTCTTTATTATGAAGTATGCACAGTTAAATCACATTGCTTATTTTTGAATTTTCTCTTAGAGACAATATAGAAAACTGCGATGACATGGAAAAAAGTCTATCTTATAATGAAAGACAGACCAAGGTTGAGAATACATAATACATATAATTACATTATCTTTCTCGTATTGCATCTTAATTTAAAAAATATTCAATATGTTGGTGTGCTTAATATTACACTTCAAATTTATTTATTTCCTGTTAAATAAATAATGGAATTTATAGTCATATATTTTATGGGATTTAATTTAAATCATAACTACTTTTAAAAATAAAACCATATGAAAACAGATGGGCTAATGCCAAATCTTGAAGATAAAATGAGTTTTCACCCTGGCTGTCTGATAGGATGCTTGAGTTTTACAGTGCAGCCCCTCAGCTGAGTTGTACCAAAGCCCTTTTAGTGTTTCCTCTGGAGAAAGATTGATCCACTGTCCCTATGTAATAATTCCTGGTATCTTTCAGCCTCAGAAACTAGTGACACCAAATGCAAGTTTTATTTTGTGCATTTTCTCCTTGGATTCATAACATTTCAGAAAAAAATTAAATAACTTCAGGGAAATAAAAGGAAAACTTCAGATAAATGAGGGTTATTTTCCTATGTCTTCAATTTTAAACAAATAGTTTCTTTTATAAAGAGTTAAATCTAATCTCACCCTCTAATTTTTATGATGGCTTAATAATCTATCCTGTGATGTGTACCTTGCTTATAGTTTAAAAAAATCTTTAAAAGAAAGAATCTACTCATTTACTCAAGCATAAAATAAAAAATGTAGATAGAATGAGGATAGCATATGAGAGAATGAACATGGTTACTGAACATGACAGTTAGAGCAAACTACTTATCCCCTACAGTTCTACCAGCACTCTGTGCTTATAGAGGAATAATAATTCAAGATGATTTTTTTCCAAGCCTAAAACAAAAATGACTAATAAAGACCAAGTTTATTAGAATAAGATGATTGAAGGCGGAAGAAGACAAAATGATCTTAAATAACAAGATAAAAATGAATCAGTAACAACAGTAGCAAAAAAAAAAAAATACCAAAATGGAAACCATAACATATTTTGGTACATATTGGGAAAACTACTATAGTTAGTACACAAGGAGGATGAATTTAGGTGGCTTTAGAATTTACATCTAGGATATTCTTTATGGACAATAAAATTACTAAAAATCCATAGATACAGTGTTTGTAGATTTAGAGACATTCTACTTTCAAACTCAATGCATACATTGAATTTTGAGATTAGAAATAATTCCTTAAATATATGGTTTATTAATTCTTACTGATAGTACAACTAAAAAAATCATAAAATCCAGTAAAAATGACTATATTTTCAAAACTATTTAAAAATTTTAAATATAACTGGCACTATGGCCAGGCACTATGGCCACTATTCCCATAAAGTGGGTCATGGAATTGTCCTTATTTTAAAAATAAGGAACAATGGCTTAGACTAAATAAGTGACCTGCTTAAAAATAGGCAGAAAATAGTTATTAGAAGAGCTTAAAATTCAGGAACACAATTCCAGTGCCTAGATACCAAACATACTTTTATTTTGCCCTCTTAGGAAGCAGTTATCTATGAAATACTCTTTATACATTTTTTTTCTTTTTTTTTTTTAGATAATTATTTTTTATTGAAGGGTAGTTGACACACAGTATTACATTAGTTTCAGGTGTACAACACAGTGATTCAACATTTACATACATGATAATTCTAGGTACCAGCTATCACCATACCAAGTTGTTACAATATTTTGACTATATTCCTTATGCTATACATTACTTGCTGGTTACTTATTTATTTACAATTGGAAGTGTGTACTTTTTTTTTTTTGTGAGGGCATCTCTCCTATTTATTGATCAAATGGTTGTTTACAACAATAAAATTTTGTATAGGGGAGTCAATGCTCAACGCACAATCATTAATCCACCCCAAGCCTAATTTTCATCAGTCTCCAATCTTCTGAAGCATAACGAACAAGTTCTTACATGGAGAACAAATTCTTACATAGTGATTAAGTTCTTACATGTGAACAGTACAAGGGCAGTCATCACAGAAACTTTCGGTTTTGATCACGCATTATGAACTATAAACAATCAGTTCAAATCTGAATATTCGTTTGATTTTTATACTTGATTTATATGTGGATACCACATTTCTCTCTTTATTATTATTATTTTTAATAAAATGCTGAAGTGATAGGTAGATGCAAGATAAAGGTAGAAAACATAGTTTAGTGTTGTAAGAGAGCAAATGTAGATGATCAGTTGTGTGCCTGTAGACTATGTGTTAATCCATACATATATATGTATATATATATATATATACACATATATATGATACTGTGTTTTGCATGCAAATGAAAGAAAATCCAAATCAAAAAAGCAAGGAGTTTAATTAATCCCATTGAAGGTAAGACTTCAGGTTAGTTCAGTTGTATCCATGTCTCTAATTTCCTGTGATTTCTTTCACGAGTGTTCTACATATCCTTGCTTTTCTCCCAATATTTTCTGTCCACATAGTCCCAAGGTAACTTTCAAATATTGGAGTTAGATTCCTTCCCATTCAAATCCAGGGAGAGAGAAAATATTTTTCATCCATCACTATTTAACAGGTGCTCCAAGAATGGGACTGACAGGCCTCCAATAAATGCATCTCTTTGATTTGGGAAATGTCCTACACTGATTCTCTTAAGCTCAGGTCTCTGCCCATCCATTATTCCCATGATAGAGGTATGGGGTGCAGGAAGATTACTGTTACAGTTTACACAAATCAATGTCCACTTCTGCAGCTGTGAGTCTGACCAGTAGATGAAGCACTATGGAGGAAGTGTTTAGTAAGACTGCAATCTAGACCACCACTCTTACCAATTTTCCAGGAAAATTTGAGAAATTTAGTCAATCACCTGACTTGAACTTTGATCCTCCATAATCTTATTTTTTTGCTCAATTTTCTCTTTCAGACCATCAACACAGTCTTTAGTAATAAAAATGTTCAATCTAAAATATAAGTTAAAAGGCTGAGCTTTCTTTAAAATTAAATATTCTTTTTGTATGTATGTAACTTGGACCAGCTTTTGGCTACAAACTTCCCATGGGAAAAGGGTGTATGTGGTTGGTGTCTTCTCTAAATTTTCTAGAAGAGGAATGGCCTTATTTAAATTGTTAACATCTTAAGCTGGCTTTGTATCTGCCCTGTGGAACTAGTAAATGTTTCAAGATGACTTTCTTAAGGAATATTTTCAAGTGATCCTCAGAAGATTCCCCATTAGGCCTCTCTATCCTGAAATTCTCTGAACCCTGGAGTGTGTTTCTTTCTTTCTGGTACTCGTCTTTGGTTTCTTTCTCAGGCTCTATGTTTTGCTGATAGAGTTCCTTCACCTTCCCAGGAAGCCTGTAGAATATAAAAACATCTCACAGAATCACATGGGACTAAGTATATCTTCTGTAAGAAAGAGCCATGCATATCTGCATGCTACGGATTCTGGGACTTCAGTCCAATTGATCCCAGCAAAGCATCATTCTAAAGATTCCAAATTCAAAGTAATTCTCCAGACTGTGTCTACCATTTTTACAGTTCTTAAGCTAGAGGGAGATCTTCAGTACAGTGCATCTTCAATCTACATAGGTCTTATATTAAGTATTCTGAGTAGATTTACAGAAATCCCACTCTCACTAACTTGGAGAGGTAGAGACTAAACCCATTGAAGTGGAATGGCCAAGAGGCTTGTAGAGCCCTCTTTTCCCCAAAGATATCCTACTCACAAAAAATCTATTTATTCATCTCTCTCATCCTTTTTATATTCTTAAAATCGGTGGTAGGTGGGAAGAGAGTTTTCTAAGATGCTGGGGCCATGGAATAAGGAAAAGGTCACATCCTTAAAAATCTGCACATTGCAATTTACACCTAGGCCCTGAATGTCAAAGCTATTTTGCCTAGTTAAATTTTCAACTTTTATATCTCATTATATTTGTGCAATTACATTCAATAGCTTTCCAATTCATTCATTTTTTATTTTTAAAATATTTGTATTTTTATTGTAAAATATACTGATGCTTGTTTAAATATGTATAAAACATTTTAGAATAATCGTACTTTGAAAAAATGCTTTTTAATACTTTAAAAACATTTTTTGAAATAAAGACCAATTATCTCATTGGAAATTTCCATGTTTCATAATGGAGATAGTTTGTTTATAAATCCAATAACTGTATGTATATTAATATTTGCTCTGCATTAAATTATTTGGAACATATTAACTACATTAACAATGCAGTTGATCCTTGAACAATGTGGAGGTTAGGGTGCCAATCCCCTCACCGGTGCAAAGTCAAAAATCTGCATATAACTTTTAATAACCCAAAAACTTAATTATTAGTAGCCTGCTGGCCAGAAGTCTTACTGATAATATAAGCAGTTGATTAACACATATTTTCTATGTTATATGTATTATGCGCTATATTTTTACAATAAAATAACCTAGAAAAAGGAAACGTTTTTACAGATTGTCACAAATCTCAAAAAAATTTTCCAATATATTTACTGAAAAAAATCTTTTTTTTTCAGGAATAAGTGTACCTGTGCAGTACAAACCTATTTTGTTCAAGGGCCAACTGTATGTTCACATACAGCATTAAAGCTATTAACACTTTTTGGTTAATTTGGTGCATTGAGAAGAATGGGGTTGACAGTAAAAAAAACAAAAATAATTAACACTGCTTAATTATTCTTTTCTTATATTTCTGGTAGAATAGGCACTCAATAAGTGTTTTGGAACACAATGACTTAAATGAATATTTTACAGGTAAACACAGATTTCTGGCTCAACTTCAACACACTTTTTTGTTTCTCTTATCACCTTCTTCGTTCTTAAAAGCAACCAATGCATTCTTCAGGTCAGTGGTTCATCAGAATAACCACCATTGAATTGATCATGAGTATTAGTTCTAAATATATTCAACCCAATTTAAATGGATACTAGCCAAATTCATTCAGAATATAAATTCTGTGAGGATACAATCATAGGAGAACAGGAAAATCACTGCTTCAAAAATGCTAAATATTCACATGTATTTTAATGATACTTGCATTTAGATGAAGACAATTAGGAAAGAGACTCTTGAACAGGTTGGAACTCAATAAACACTTCTGAGACTTTTAAAAATGCAATTTGCTTTATAGCCAAGTCTTTCCCTGGCAGTTTCTCTATGGGTTCTCATTCAGTGTAGTCAGTGAGCCAATTCCAGAGGTATTTTAGGAAGCAAGTTTGTGTTTAGGGCCAGCATTTGGGTAATTAGGACTTCTATTTACACAAGTGGAACTTATTGAGGGGATGCGGGGTTACTACCTTTTAGTGGCTTAAGCAGGTAGGACTATTTGTACTTATTTTCTGAGCTGCCAATATGTTATACATAGCATTTGGTGGGGAAAAGCAGATTTCTCTGCTCTACCTTTACTCTTATTTTTGTTTTGCTTTGCAGAACTTACTGTTGTTCACGTAAGTATATTGCTCATGCATACACTTGCTAAGATGATACTTGCTTTCGTTTGGATCATCACAGTGCCCTGCAATTAGGCTAGGCCCGGCATGGGGAACCTGTTTAATTAATATATGTTTGGATAATTGATTTAACCTTCTGAATTTTATTACCTTTTAGAAGCCACAGATAGATGCTAACTTCATTATTTTAAGCAACAAAATAAAAGCAACAATAACCATAATAATAATAGCTAATATATTATGAGCACTTAAAAAATACCAACCACTATTTAAAGCACTGTGTGTTAACTAAGACTCATTACAAGCCTATTGATAGGTAGATTTATCTTCTCTTGTTTATACAATTAGGAATTGAAATGACATGAGATTATAGGACTTTTTTTTTGTTCATGTATTCACTAATGGGTGAATTCAAGGTTCAAAACCAAGTATTCTAGTTTCAGAAAAGTTTCAAATGTAGATGAGCAAATCTTAAAAGAGGCATTTCTGTTATGGTTAGACAGAAGTATAATTTGCAACAGATCAATGTTCACATAGATATCAATTATAGAAGCCAAATAAAAGAAAGAAATCATTTACTTAAAAGCAACAGAGAGCTGCAGAAATAGGGAAGACCAGTCAGGCTAACATTTTGGAAAAGAGCAAAACCCAAAGGGGAGAGCGTATTACCTGCATTGCTTTCTTCTTGGAGTATTTGCTGTTTCTGTGCATGTGCAAGAGGCCAAGAATATAGGGTATGACTGGATGGAGGACTATGACTGCAGGTTAAAGAAGCCAGGGAACTTTCATCATTTAGGTGTGGCTAGAGCAACATGGCTAAAACTTAAGACAACTAACACGTATGGGTGGTTTCTCCCAGAGATATTTCACCAGTGCTGATGCATACGTAGCAGGATGCCAAAAATCTAGAAAAACCTCTGAGTTACAGAACAGAATTTTCTACAGTTTTGAGCTACGAAAGATATTAAGACCCAAAGAGGAGGAAAGACCTTGATTTAAAAAAACAAAAACAAAGCAACACATAAATGAAACAAAGGAACGAAAGTGAAATAGCAGGAGGAACATAGCTTTAAAAGGTGGCAAATGGACGGAACACAGTTTACCAAGCTGAGTTCTACGTTGATTCAGCTCATCCTTCTGTTGGATTCAGTTCAGCTCAATCTGTCCTACCCTAAAACAGGAAAGTGTGAGCCCTTTTTTAGTGGATGATCATTTCATCTGTGGCCCTTAAAACTGTGTTATACCAAAGTATCTCTGGCATGCAATAAACTATTCCCAGAATTTTTAAAGGATTATAGACCAAAAATCTAGAAGAAAAACAGTCAATAGCAGTCCAAAAATTGGTTTAGAGGATGGATAGTTTAGCAAGCATTTTAACATAAATGTGGTTAGCATATTTTATAAAACAGTAGAATATGGACTCTTTAAATAATGAATCAACTGGACTGTCTAGAGTTGAAAAAAAATACCTGATTTTAAAAGTTTAATGGAAATGTAAGCAGATTAATATAAATTAACCAAACTGAGTCATAGAAGGAAAGAGAATAATATATATATATATAACAAACTTGTAGAAAACTGAGCCAAATTCAGTTGTTACTGGACTATTAGGAGATGAGAGAATAAATAGTATAGAGAAAATATATCAAGACATACAGGCCAAAAATTTGGCCAATCTGATAAAAATTATCAACTTGAAAATGCAAGGAGCTCTACAAATTCAAATCACAATAAATACAAAGAAGACCACCCCTCAACATATAATAACAGAATGGTTACAAACAGAAGCATATTTATTTAACAGGAGCAAAAAAATAAAGAGGTGAGTTCATGTGAAAAAAGCAACAGAGAGACTTGCTCTCAGCAAAAAATATTACAAAGCAGAAAACAATGGTACTGCATTTCTAAACAATCAATAGACAGGTAGGTAGATAGATCATAAATAGTGTAAATGTACACAGATGGTGGCCTTTACATTTACAAAGAGAGTAAAGTGGAGTTAGGGGCCATAACAGAAATAGAGTCTATGCATGTTCTGTTTCCTGAAACTGACTGTTCTCTGAAGAACATTAAAGTCTGAATTGTATCAAACTGTAAACAATCTGAACATCTGCTGCCTGCAAATTTTTGCCTAGTGAACAGCCTTAGCAACCAATTATGTATAGCTAGAATCTCTCGCCTGGCCTTAGTTCCTCCCCCTAACAGTAGATGTTTCCAAGGGGTGGAAAGAAGTAGCCATCTCCATATCAGTAGGTGACTGCAAGGGGGAGCAAGGGCATATTAGGACCAGAGAGGCTGGGTGGGGCCCCTTTTTGCTGCCAGGTCACAAGAGACACGAGCGAGCAGAAGTGGACAACTACTTGTAAGCAATAAATGGGTTTCTCCCACTATTTCTCCCTTTGACTGATTTCAGCTTCAAAGGTAATTTGCCCCGTGCTGGGAACATATTTTCCCTCCAGAGTTACAGCTAGATGTAGGTTACAACAGCTTTAGTCAATCCTAATTTTTTCAAAACAACTCATGTAAGCCTGTTGGGAGTTCTCCTCTCAGCCTTTAAAAACCCTAAGCCCTTTCCCCTCTTTGGAGCATACCTTTGGCTTCCTCCCCAATCTACTCCCAGATTGCAATCATTGAGACCCCAAATAAATGCAGCCAATTGTTTACAGCTTTGCATTTTTTTTTTTTTTTTTGCCAAAGACAGCCAGGTAGGTAGGTAGGTAGATAGATAGATAAAGAGATAGATGATAGATGATAGATAGATAGATAGATAGATAGATAGATAGATAGATAGATAGATAGATAGATAATAGATAGATGATAGATAGATGATAGATAGATGATAGATGATAGATTGATAGATGATAGATGATAGATGATAGATAGATAGATAGATAGATAGATAGATAGATAGATAGATAGATGACAGATGGATAGATGTAGTACCTTTAATAATCATTAACATTTAGTTCTTAATACATCTCCAAGTGAGGGAATTCAAACTGATCCATATAGTGTGTGATCTAGTACCAATTTCATACATATTCTTTTCCAGTGACTTTTAGGTTGATAAAAATAACATCTGGTATGAGTCAATTTCACATTTTTATAGGAATATCTAATTGAATTCCTAGTTTTGCCTCAAACAAGTCTACAGTTTACTTTACTAAGAAGATGTATTGTAGGGATTCTCCTTATCAAAATCATGTTCCCCTCACTTTAGTAGGTCCAATTTACTTAATTTTCAAACTTCTCACCGTTTACATATTTATTTAAGTGACTTTTGCATTGTTAAAGCTGATGGTTTATAAATTCTCAAGGATTTTTTAAGCACAGTAGCCGCAACAGCATTTCCCTATTAGTGGTATGTGATTATAATAGATTCCCTATTTTAAAAAAACAAACCCAAAATTATGTAACTGAGTTCCTTCAGAATATTAAAGTCAGTATATAAAAAATGATATAGAGATAACATTTTATAGAGATATATTTGCCAATTATACCTATATTTGCCAAAGTGATTTTATCTTTAACATGTAAACAACGTATAAAGGAAATATAAACAAACTACAAAGAGAGAAGTGATAACTTCTATTTTAATAAAGGTGATGATGCCACTGCAAGGTCTCTAGCAGCCATTACAAGTATACACCACAACTAAAATTACACAGTTTCCTAGAATATCCACAAATAAGTGAAATTGTTTTACCTGGATGATGTAGTCAGCCTGCTCAAGGGTATAGATTGGCTCTTTAGCTTCCAGCCAAATAGTTTATCAGATATATATATACATATATACATATATATATATTTATTTGGTTTTGCTTATGAATAACTTTTAGCTCCACTTTCTACTAAGCTAAGTGGTTTTGTTTTTGTTTTTGTTATTCATGAAGATTCCACTGAGATTGCCTCCCTGTGTCATGCCTTTGGAAATGAAGAGATATACCGCTATGTACAATATATATGTGCATCAAAACATCAAAATTGTACACCTTAAATGTATACAACTCTAACTTGTCAATTATCAATAAAGCTAAGGAAAAATATATTCTACAAATATTTCTTAAATAGAGCTTTAAATTGTGTTTTAAATGAATGACTGAAGAAAAACAGCTTTTCTATGAGAAATTAGGAATTTTCCATTTGTTAGTCAAAGTATGCTTCCGTATGTAAACTTAATGTATGTCAATATCCTGGCATTTGGGAGAAATATGAATAAATGTGTGTGGGTAAGTAAAAAAAATGTGACATCTACTAAAATATTTTCCATATAATTCTCGATATGTTTTATTCTCTAGTTGGGGTTGGGTAGGAAAGTTATCTTTACGTTTTAGGTATCACTCAAAGCCCCAGATCTGGAGATACTAACACATTTGTTTTATAAACAAGTACACATAAAGAAAAGCTATAACATGTATTTTAAAACAATTATTTCATGTGATGGCATTTTAAGGTTGTTTCCTGCTTGATTTTAAGGAACAGTCCATTTATAAATAGTAGAAATATACTTATGTGAATATTTAAAGGGAACTCTGGGGAAAATTAGGATTGCTGATTTTTTATTTAGACTACTTGTAAGTCTATAGATTTATGCCTTTCTATATATCCATCATGACTTTTCTGTATATATTCTTCTCTCAACCTAGCTCATTCATTGCCAGGGCTTCTAATTTCAGTCATTACAAATGACAATCAAGTACTTTTCTCACACCTTGACTATCCTAGTTGCTTACTTTGCACTCCTTTGGATGGTTTTATATTTCAAAGAGACCTAAAATTCAACATTTCAAAACAAAGCAAAACAAATTTCAGTATCATCCCCCACAAAACCTGGTCCTCATACAACATTACTTTCTGAGAAGCTGCACAAATATCTATCTATTTTTGCAAGAGCTATCTCCTCCCTGTCCCCAGCCATGTTCACAGCCAATCAAACACCGAGAATATTTTCCCCCAGAGTTACATCTGGTGGTAGTCAGCAGGGTCTTTGAACCCAAAATCTATCTTAATGGGTGTGACCCATGGGTGGGCTGCCCCTAGAGATGGTGGGAGATACCCTGAGCGCCCCCCCATTGGTGGTGGAGAGGCCCCAGTGGCTGCAGTGGTAGAGGGTGCAGCTTCACGTGAGAGTGCCCTATCTGTGAGGTTTCCAGTTTGGGAGACCCTCGGGGCCAATTGGTCTAGGGTAAAGCACCTCCTATAGGGGTGGGGCCTTCCCCAGAATTGGGGAAGGTTGGAGACACTGGAAGCTGTGTAATTAGCCCTCCATGAGATAGAATAGCTTAGAGGCCCTGAGTGGCTGCATAGCAGCTGGGACTGTGGGATGTCTGTTACTTGAGATAGTGGAAAGAATTATTGATGAAAGAGAGGGGGATATTGAGGAGATAGACCCCAGGAGGAGAGGGACACACTTCAGCATTGCTTGGAGAATCTGGGTGAGGACCATTGGGAGGCCCATAAGAAAGACAGACAGTTATTGAGAAGATGGGTCATGCTCCTGGAAGATATGTTAACAGTGAGGGAGGAGGCATCCAGAGAATCCATGCTGCAGGAGGCCATTGGGGAGGGGGAGGAAAGAGCAGTGCCTTCAACCCTGGAGATGGTAGAAGAGGCATCAAGAGAAGATGCGGGGGTCTAGCCAAGGGATGAACTGCTGCAGAGGCCACTCCCCAAGCCACCAGCCTCTCCCATATTAAAGCCCAACTGCAGGCTCCTCAGGGGTAGGAAGTGACTCCTCCCCAGGTCGTGGAGCACTCCATACTCTGCCCCTGTGCCCAGAATGAGCTGGTGGACATGAGAATCGGTTTCCGCAGAAGTCGTTAGAACCTCTGCCTACATGGCTTTTTCCTCTCTGGAATATGAGGGTGGAAAACATTATTATGTTGGTTTCTGAAATGGATAGACTGGTTTCCCTAATGACTCACCCTTCCCTTCAGCAACTGTTGCAAAGTGCCCATCACACCTCAGGGAATCAGGAGCTTCTGGATTGGCTGGCAGCAGTCCTCAGGGCAGTTTGGCCTAATAAGGGTGATTAACCATACTTCCCCACTAGCTGGAAAATTTATGCAGAGCTCCAGCAGGTGTTATGGGAGTTGGGCATGAAAATATCATCTATAAAATGGTTTCCCAGGGCCCCAGTGAGGAGTTGTTCACCATAAGAATGAGAAATCTCAGTCTCCATACAACTCACCCATCTCTCTTTGGGTCCCCAGGAACTATTCTTGCTCCCCACATAGGACAACCCATTAGTGAGGCTATTCATACTTTAGCAGATCTGGGGGAGACTAAAACAATAAGAGTATGCAAGGAAGTACACACTACGACTGAAAGGAGAGGTGCAAAGGGCCCTGTGAACGTCTCAAGGAGCCAGATATGGATTGATTTGATAAGGGCTGGGGTAGTGAAAGAAAATGTGATGGGCAGCCCAATAGGATCTTGTTAGAACTGTGGTATCAATTAAAGCCAGAGCAGCATTTCAAGCCACTAAAGTCCAGGACATGGAAGATGGTGGCAAAGCCCCATGTCTGGCCTGTGTCCCTGCAGGACTTCCTGGGGTACAGTACTCAGGCTCTGTCTGGGCCCTCAACCCCACAGGAGGATGAGTGGGCATCACAGTTTGACTGAGGGGGGGATCAAGGCTCCCACCTTGTGGGATGTGGTGGGGACTGGAGACCACATGTAGAATTAGTGATTTATTGGTCCCCTGTAATTTATTGGTGTCCTGGTGCTGGTGGACACAGGAGCTGAGTCTTCTCTGATTTGTGGCAACCCTGAGCATTTTCCTGGTACCCCTGCTGTGATAGATGGCTATGGGGGTAAGGCAATTAGAGTGAAGAAAGCCCAGATCCCATTGGGGACAGGGCGTTTACCCCCAAGGGAGTATCCTGTGTCAATTTCTCCCATCCCTAAATATATTTTGGGTATAGATATCCTCTACTGCCTGTGGTTACAGACCACTTCAGGTGAGTTCAGACTGAGGGTATGTGTGGTAAAGGCAGTTCTGAGGGGACATACTCACCACTGTAGCTCTGTTGGTACCTTGGTGGGTGACAAATACTAAGCAGTATAAATTGCCTGAGGAGTACGAAGAAATTGGAGAAACTGTACAGGAGCTGGAGAAGGTGAGCATCATAAAGCCCCCTCATAGTCCTTTTAATTCCCCAGTGTGGCCAGTAAAAAAATCCAGATGGTTCCTGGCATATGAACATGGACTACAGGGAACTGAATAAAGTCTCACCCGCTTTGCATGCTGCTGTCCCTTATATAGCAGCCTTTGTCATGAACTAGAGACATAATATTATGTTGTGGACCTTGCCAATGCTTTCTTATCTATTGACATAGCACAGAAAGTCAGGAACAGTTTGCCTTCATGTGGGAAGGCCAGTAGTGGGCATTCACTGTCCTTCCACAGGGATACCTCCACAGTCCCACCATTTGTCACAGACTTGTAGCCCAGGAGTTGGCCACATGGAAGAAACCACAAACCGTGCAGCTGTATCACTGCATTGATGATATTTTGCTCACATCTGATTCTCTTTCAGATTTAGAAAGGGCAGTTCTTAGACTGTTGCAACATCTACAGGAAAAAGGATGGGCTGTGAACAGCAGTACGGTTCAGAGACCTGGTTTATCTGTAAAGTTCTTGGGGGTTGTCTGGTAGGGTATAACTAAATTTATTCCTAAAGCAGTCCTAGACAAGGTCCAGGCTTTCCCTACCCCTACCACTGTGACAGTATTACAAGTTTTTGGGTCTTTTGGACTACTGGAGAGTGTTTATCCCACACTTGATGCAAATTCTGAAGCCCTAATACCGGTTGGGATGAAAGGGCATCAGGTGGGACTGGGATGAGATATGTGCAGCTGCTTTTATTGCTGCTAAGTGAGCAATCAAGGCCATACAGACCTTGAGTGTAGTGAACTTATCAAGGCCCTGTCAGCTAGATGTTCATGTAACCGAGGATGGTTATGGATGGGGCCTTTGGCAGTGGCTTAAATGGACACGCCTACCTATTGGATTCTGGTCACAACTACAGAGAGGAGCAGAGGAGCAGAATTTTGTTTTATCTTTATGGCCAGTGCACGTACCTCCTGTAGCCCTATCTACTGACCCATCTGTAACTCGCACAGGGAGAGGGGTGAAAGTCTGGTAAACTAGACCAGGACTAGATCCCATTCCTGCCCCTGTCCAGTCACAGGACCACTCTCTTGCATGCATTTTACTTGATGGACAAGATTTGCCTATGTTAGTGTCATTAAAACATGTGTCTATCACCTTTAAGGTTAGTTTCTTCTACAGCCCCTGTGGCCTGGACCCTCCCCCTGACTGCAGCTGCTACATGATGACTGCTCTGAACTCCCTACCTGTTCAGCTACTGACCATCTGTGGAATGGGTGAGCTATGGACTAAATCTGCATAGGACTTTGAACTTAGTTGAATATTCTGGCTTGAGTATTATCATGATTCCATTGTTGTTGCTATTGTATGTTATTAGTCTGGTTACAGTGCTCCAGTTTTCTCACACAAGGGCTGTTGCAGAAGATGGGGAACAAGTAGATTGTGAGGTGAGATTTCTGGAGGGATGGGCTGTGGGTAGAATTGCAGTATTTCCAGAATCTCTCACCTGGCCTTAGTGCATCTCTGTATCAATTGGTGTTTCCAAGGGGTGGAGAGAAGTAGTCCACCTCCATATCAATAGGTGATTACAGGGGAGGGATGGTATATCTGGACCAGAGAGGTTGGGTGGTGCCACATTTTGCAGCAGGGTCAGGAGAAACACAGGCGAGCAGAAGTGAACAACTGCTTGTAGGCAATAAATGGTTTCTCCCACTTCATTTCTCCCTTTGACTGATTTTGGTTTCAAAGTTATTTTCCCCTGGGATTTTCCCCCAAGAGTTACAATATCTTTCTTTCTTTTCTTTTTACCTAATTTATATTGCATAGTTACCTTCACAGTGTTTTGCATACACCTTTTCCCCCTTGTATTTCTCTTGCTCTGGTTAATCTGTCAATGTTGTGCCCTGCTGATTTCTACCTCCTGTATGTCTGCACTGGCTGGAGCAAAACACAATGGGTTTGACCTATTCTAACTTTGAACAATCTCTCTTTAAAGTCATGGCAACCAACGAAACTCCAGTGGATGCTTCATAATGCCCAGCAATCATATTTCCCCTCCACTACATCACATATGCTATTTAATCTCTTTTCCTCTCCCTTAAAACCACCAATCACTCCTTCTCAACACAAATGCTCAATTTATGGCTTGTCTCCTACTTTACTGAGATAAACAACCAAAGTCAAACTTCGGCACACTCCCACTCTTACATTTACCCCCACACTCTGCCTTCCTGATACCAGAGCTAAACTATTTGAGCTCCTAGCTATGCCAATCTTTCTGTGTGTTCACTATACAATTTAGCAAGTATGAAATACAGTATTACTATTATGTTTTGTTGTATCATCAGCTTATTGTATTAGCTATTTTACTTTAAATGGTTGCTTAAGATATCAGATATCAGAAGTGATATGTTTTGTTGTATCCTTTTACCATTTTCAAGTGCTAGAATGATCACTTTAAAAGCTTAATTTTAAATGAAGAAAGAAAACATTAAAAATGTTATGTTTGGTGAACAGAAATAGGATTTGAAGTGTATAAAGAACCCCAGTTTCTGAACATATCTTAGGAAAAAAACAATAGAACTCTAACCGTGACTGTCTGCCCACATGGAACCCCAGATTGTTCCTAGATATATCTAAGGCAGAGAAAAAAAACTCCAACCACACTTGACTGATTCATAATTACGATCATAATTACGATCCTTCCCTTCATCTCCCCGAATTTTCACTAACAAAAGTGTCATCAGATAGGAAAATATATTTTTTAAGATGTAAGAGAAAAATTTTAAAGTAGTTCATAAAAATATTGTATGAACACACTTCTACACCTCAATCAATCCTCTTTTGGGTGGCATATAATCTAAATTCACTTTTAGACCAAAGTGATTTGAATTTAACATCTCTTCACTGTTAAGAAATATGCAACTGGGACTCATACAAAATCAAACACTCTGTCCATGAAATTCTTCAGAGTTTATCTTGCATGTGAAACTAGGAAATATTCTATAAATATTCATAAGCTGGCAGTTACCAACAGCTGAGATAAATTTGAGGTATGAAAAAGCTCACAGAAAAGTTCAACCTGATTATTTTAAAATTGAGGTAGGAACTTTTCTAAAGGGCTATGTGTGACCATTGTGTTTGTTCTACTTTAAAAAGTCCCCTTTTTTGGTTATTCTCCATGTTTTATCCAGTATAAATGTAAAATGATTTCATATAACAAATGTCATTGGGCACTCAGCTATATTGATCTTTTTAAATTGGAGGTTTTAAAAAAAAGAAAATATTCTTTTTTACATTCTATTAGTACTTACAGTACCTCCACATTCTTATTTATCACTCTCCCATGTTTCTGTGATGCCTGCCGATTTTCTACTTTTACCTAAACTTCTGATTTACAACATTTATTATGAATTTAGAAAAACCATTTTCTTGCTACTAATCAAAATATTTAAATGAAGAAAATAATTAAGAAATTAAGTCTTTATAATTATTTTACAAATATATACATACTAGGTAATGGATAGGATGGTCACTTTTGCAAAAATACTGGAAGACATTGCTATGAGTATTGTATTTGGAATACTGCAGGGTATCTGAGTTCATGCCTATTGACTCAAAGGAAATTTTTGCAAAAGATACAAGTCAATGTTTATTCCCCAATGAGACTGAGCAGTAAAAAAATGATTCTTATTAAAAAGTAAAATATGTCTAGAAACTAGGTCTAATTTAAACAAAACATATATAAATTGCCATATGTTAAGTATATGAAATAAAAGAAATGACCAATATATATGCTTTCTATTGTATCAAAGCTATTCTGAAGATAATATTATCTTTGGTATTATAATTATCACAATCTCAGAATTATTCTTATAATTTACAGTAGTAAAAGAGCTAGAACTTTATTGCATAAGAAATAATGTTCTCTGTTAGGAAATTTTTAAAACCAGTAGGCATATTTCATGTTAATAAACCAATTTAGCAAAGCTTTGGAGTGGAATGGTTGAAAAATAGGCCTATTACTTTTGCCTTACTAAACTTGCAGGAGAAGAAAGAAACCACATTTATATTGAAGTCGTTGAAATGAATGAGATCAAGTCTTTGGCTATCTTTCATGACTGTACATTTTAATATGTTTCAGAAGCATCAGATTAATTATGCAAATTTCCTTACATTATTTCTAAGAAATCAGACCACTTAAATATATTCTCCTATATTCAATTTTATCACACTATATAGACTTAGCAATAATCTTGTATTTCCAGCTTATTTTTTAGTTAGGGAGAAACTTCCAGATAGACCATGAATATACAATTATAATTTTAATAAATATATATGTGCTAAATACCTGTGAAACAACTCTGCCTACGCTGGTATATCACTTACATCACCGTGCAAGTGTTTGTGCGCCATTTAGTTAAACCCAAGCCCCAGTGGTTAATACTCTTCTGAGTTTTATCACCGAAGATTTGTTTTGCCTGTTTCTGAACTTCATATAAATGAAATCATACAGCATCTACTCTTTTCTCTCTGGTTATTCTCACTTGATAAAATGCTTGTGAAACAACCAAGTTGGGACATGTACTAGTATTCACTCCTTTTGTGTTTGTAGTGAAGAATCAAACTCTGGTCTCTGCCTCCACTACTGGAGGATGATGCCTAGGTCCTGGGGAGTGTCACAGCTGTCAGGAATAGTTCTGTTTGTTTAGGGGCTTTGGCTACCAGACGGTCTAACAACATGACGTACAATGGGAGCATTGAGTCATGCAGCATTAGTTCTTACTCCAGAGAGACTGGAAACTAAGTGTATCAGCCAAATTTCTAGAAGGGCTAAAGAAAGGTAGAATGTGATCAAGCTCTAGTAAAATACTGGGCACCCAGGCCTGGGCGAACTTCCTTGGTTAACAACACTCCATATGTTTTCTCACACATCATAACAGCAAAGTAAGTCATCTGTGACTGCCCAGGGAGAGGAGAGCAGAAGCTCTCTGTCTGGTACTTCTCTTAGCCTCTGACTCTATGCACTTTCTCCCTTGACCAATTTTTTTCAGCTTTATTGGGGTATAACTGACAAAGACAAATTGTATACATTGAAAAGGTACAATCTGACATTTTGATATACATATATTATTTTGATATACATTATAAAATTATCATCACAGTCAAGGTAGTTAACATATCATCACCTCACACTGTGTGTGTGCATGTGTGTGTGTTACGAACACTTACTTAAGATCACTTAGCAATTGTCAAATAATCAACATTGTTCATTGTAATCACATTGCTGTACATTAGATCTCAAAACTATTTCTCTTGTATAACTGAGATTTGGACCCCTTGACCAGTTGTCTCTCTCCATCTGCCACAGCCCTATCCCTTGGCAACCACCATTCTGTGCACTGATTTTGCTTATTTTAGATTCCGCATATGCATATAAATGAGATTGTGCAGCGTTTCTCCTTCTGTGTCTGACAGTAGAGAAATACAAGAATATTAAAGACTACTTCATACAAGACTACAACTACTTTTTTGTATAAACAGGATTCACAGTGCCTGAGTCACGGTATCCAACACCAGTGAAGCATTTTTTTTTTTAGTGGTGATTTAGAAGGATCACCTATTCTTGCCCTTATGTCTCACAGGCCTTTCTCTGGGTACAAGTTATGGGGTATGGAGATAGTATTAAGCACAGATCTTTGAGGTTAGCTATTACTTAGGATCTTAAATTTTCAGTAAGCTAGGTTATAGTACCCACTATTATTTTCTTTTGCAGGAAGAATACTTATTTGGTGCATATACATATACATATTACATATATATATGGTCATATATATATGATATATGATATATATTGATAAAGACTGCTTCTCTGATCTTGAGGAATGTCTTTATCTATGAACCTACTAATTTGGGCAATTTAGAGAAGTCTTTTTGTCACCAGCACTAGCTTTGGCTTTCTATCAAAAATTGGCTCCCCTGCAATATTAGACTCTCACACTTCATGTTATACATATCAACGTGGGTGCTTACCCCACTTTTATGGAATTAGCTGGGCTCACATATCCTGCTGCAAAATAGCCATAGGCAGCAATATTCCATGACTCCTCCAGACCCTTTATACAACTAATAAAATCACAGATGAACCCTCGATTGAAGAACAGACAAGATGAGTTTCTACCAGTTTAATACAAAGTACTTGCCAATTCTAGACGAAGATCTCTAGCCAATATGCTCAGAGTATTTTCAACTGAGTAGTATAAAAACAGACACCCAGTGTCTAGTGAGGAAAGAAGATAGATCCAAAAAGAGTTATGCTTATGCTGCAGCTCTAAAATGCATATCCACAGCCGCAGCCTTGGACTCTGAGAGGCTTGTTTTCATTCCTGAAAAAGTTCTGGACCTACTGTCTTTTTACTCTTCCCAAGACCTGACTGTTTTTATGTTTATGAGTCATGACCTTATCCTCTATTTCCAAAACCAGCTTTATATTACCTTAAAAAATTCAAGTGATTCTCTGTTCTTTGTGACAAAAAGCTCTTAATTAAAGCACTTTTGCACAGAACGCACACTCACCAAGATAACCACACTTTCTATATTTTTGACACGGTGGCTCTAAACTGTGATGAGATTTCTCAACTTTCTCTTCACTTCAATTTGTCCTTTAGGTGTAATTAAGTCTTTTGATATTTAAGGTAAAGATATTCCATTTGTTTACTGAGGCACCAACTCTCTTGTCACCTGCATCCCCAAATTTGTATCTATTACCAATGTATCTCCTCCAGAAACTCCCTTCATCCCTTTCCCCCAACCTCTTCCTTACTTGAAAAAGGTCTTATTTCATTTTGCTTTACCTTGATTTAGAAACGTATTAAAATCTTTTGCATCATCTGAGAGAATCCTCAGTTGTCCAATGTTTTTCTCTCAAGATTTTATCTATTTACTATAATATTTCTTAAAAGAACAACCTAGATTCATGTCTTTCAATTCTTCTGGGAGCATTTATGCCTTGAAACTTCTGAATATTGTTTCTACCCAACTTCTCTGTCATAAATTCTCTTCCATATCACTAATGACCAAGTGTTCACAAAATAAAATATCCTCGTTTTAGTTTTTATTGTGCATAACCACATTGAAGTGTATGATACAATTGATAATGCCATTTGTTTTTTATATATTCATAACTTGTCCCCAAGGGCTACAAAAAAAAAGCCCAAGGATGGATAGGACAGAAAAAAGTCTGTTTGGCATCGTAAAGGGACAGATAACAAGAAAAAGAAAGATCCACTGCTTGTCTTTTAAAGTTTAGTATTCTTATGAATTTTCTCCTCTTTTCACTCTTCTTATCCTCTGAATGTACATATTTTCTATCTTAGCCTTAGTAAGAGTCTCAACGGTCCCCGTGATCAATTTATACTGTGATTGTGAATTGTTGTGCCCCTTTATCCCCCCTCCTTCCCTCCTGTACCTGTCCCAACCACCCCCCACACCCTTGGTAACCACTAGTCACTGCTCGGTGTCTATGAATCTCTCTACTCTGCTATATGTATGAGGAGGCTGACCTATTTGATCTACATTAGTGACCTCTTTTGAGCCTACAACTTGTGTTAAGGTTTGGCCAATGAGGACCACTAGCAGAAGGTCAAGGAAAGGAAGAAAAGAAAGTTCTATTATGTATTCCACTGTGTTTTGTCCAGTGGGTTCTCAAAGGTTGGCTCCTAGGCTGAATGTCATAGCTTTCATTCCATGGTCCTCTCTACACAGTTCTTTCACTCTGAATTCTGGGAACAATTTAGAGTTAGGGGCATTAGTAGATAATAGCTATTACTAATCCTGAGGTTAGTATCTCTGATAGTTTCCCTAAACACTTTATTAAACTCTTCTCAAATTACCCAGTTAAAGTACACCATGTTCCTCTCAGGGCATTAACACACAAAGCACTCCTCATATAACTGACTTCTCATTTTCAGACATACTTTTGGATTGTTTCCATTTTGGTTTCTACCCCTGAAAGATAAGCAAATTCTTACTTCTCTTTACTTTGCCTCTGACCATTACATGGCTCTTTATAACCCAAGCATCCTGACTTAAGTGGTAGAAATGAGCCAGTGGTAGAAACCACACACTGTTTCCACTTGGATCCCCATTTACATTCATCTCACTGTTCTTATACTCACCTGGCTCTAATATTTCTGGATCACACCTTTGCATAGGGTGATGGTTTTGGCTACATCTAAATATTTCCTTGTTTAAGAAAAACCCTCTTCCCTTTCCTAGACTCTTGGAATTATACTGATAGTTCTAGTTTTGCCATTTCATTCCAATAAGAAAGTTTTAGTCAAGCCTAATAATCAGCCCTCTTTTCTCACCGTATGTACTTTCCATTAGCAATATATCACTTACACAAATTCCACTATCATCTCTTTGGATAACTTTCAAATGTATGGGCCATGTTTAACTTTCCTTTGATTCTTTCTGTAGGCTATAATTTATTCATCTATTCACAGAAGGTGTTCACTATACAAATAATAAATCAATTCATGTAAAGCACATAGTTGCAGCCCTGGTATAATACTAGCATTTGATTCATAGTAGGTATTATTAGTAGCGGTACTTATAATGGACATTCAATGAGTATCTGAGTTATACCATACTCAAAACTGAATCAACTGTCTTCTTCTGAAACCTTAGTGGACACTGAATAAATAGGTTGTATCCTGGGCAGTGAAGGCTGAATAAATTGCACTGGCAAATATGCAGAAGTAATGGTCCTTGACTTAGACTTTATTGAAGCCAAAACATAGCAGAATGAAACTCCACCCTCTTCTTCTTTACAAACATCTCTAGACTCTCCGGAAGGATGAACCGATTCTGATGTTTCCCTTCCACGTGGTAGGTTGGCAGAGAATCTGTCTTAAGAGTCACAAAAAATTAAATACACCTGAATGATCTAATTCACAAGTGGAAAATGTGACTAGGTAGACCAATCTCAAAGAGAGGGGATATCTTTAACATTCATCTCCAAAGACAGTCCTTGTTACATGGCAGACCAGGGCCCTTGGGTTCTGCGATTATCAAGACAGAGAACCCTAGGGAAATAAATTATAGCTGTTAAATGATTCTGATGTATGGAGGAAAATTTGAATTTTTCCTAGAGATGACCTATTTATAGGAAGATCATAGCGTCTCTCTCTGCTTACTTTCATAAGCAATGGTCTAGAAATACATGATAAGCAGGCTCAATGAAAACTTGAAAGTCATTGAATAGGGACAAACACTTCAAAATATTTCCATTTGGAGTGAAGAACCAGGTGGACTTAGTGACAATGGAGCATTTTTCTAATAGTTCAAGGGGCAGGCTGCAAATGACTTCTAATCATGCTCATGGTTCTTCACAATTTTCTCCTTTATAAAAGTCCTTCTGCCTAGAATCCCCTTCTACTCCAGTTACATTTTTTTCTGTCCTTTGACACTAGCTCAAATCACTTGCCGCCTCCAGGAAGCCATTAATGATATCCACAGACAGAATAAATCTTTACCAATTCATTTAGCACTGTGTACTTACGTTATAGATTATGTCACAACCTACTTGTACTTATGGTTCAATGGCTATTTATTTGGAATCTGTCTGTTCTTCATGTCTGTATGCCTTCTGAAATTACGTGAGGTTCCATTAATCTAGGAACAAGTAAAATATCATATATAAACACTCAAGAAGATACTCATTCAAATAAAATGTTTTTTATTCTAATATTATATAATGATTCTAACTTATGAGAGAAATTTTTTTATTTTCCCCTTTATTTCTTTGTTGTTTCTCAGCGTAATTCCTTCTAAAAACAATGGTAAAAACAGAGATTATTGAAACATTATCCTAGCAATATTCCTTAAAAAGCTGATCATAAGGCAGTAATTCTGGTTTAAGTTTACGTAAGTCTGGTCTTCTCTAACTCACTAAAGACACATGCTCGCCTATGTCTAAATATATTATTCTTTCAAATTTTAGTGCACAAGAAGTAAAATAAAACTCACAAATTAGAGTGAATACATTTCTGAAATTGTTCATAGAATTCCTACCAGATTCAGCTGTCAGAATGGTTTTTTAATAGAAACCCTTTGCCTCCCATACATATCAAGCTGGTCTGTTTTATATGACATATAACTTTAAAATAATATATTTAATGGTTTTTTTGTGCTAGAGTACATTTTAAATGATTGGAGTTTTTATTCTTAACTATCATCATTTTTGTAATATCATCACAAATTAGTAAACATCCGCACCAACAATTTCAGAGCTCCAGGTTTTTACAATAAGCACTTTGAAAATACATACAGACTTCATTTTCTATAGCCCCTTCTACTTGTCAAGTCATAAATCTCAGAGGATGTTATGTTTATCATTTGAGCTGTAATTCAGAAGGACTCTTCAGAAATGGGAAATCAGTAACTTTGGAAGAGACCAAGGAAAAGCATGTTCTATACCCTTTATTCCATATTTTGGAGAGTAATGCAGTTTCTTTAAATTTAACTGAATCAAAATAAAGACACTGTTTTAGAAAGAACACAAAGTTTCCTAACTCGGCTTGTAATAGACTTAAATGTGTCAAGCCATGGAATTTGGTGGACTCTGTTCTCCAAAATCAGGTAAGCTGCAGATGGAAAAAGCTTGCTTATGTTTGCTAACAAATGATTGATAAAAATAATGAATGTTTCATATTCTTGATCCAGAATCACTGAAACACATCAATCGTTTTCCTAGTTAATAAGGACTGTTTTAATTTCTTTTAACATGCTTACTACACTCAGAAGCATGTACCATCTTTTAAAATTATAATGTAAAAATTATTGAAGCATATCAAAAATGGCTTAAAAATGTATTGAGCTATGTAAAATTCTTGGTTAACTATAAGCTAAAAGCCCCATATTTCTGTAAGGGTTGTGAATTCTTAAGTAGTTTGTAAAACGCAGCCCCTTTAAAAAAAAAATGTAAAAAAGCAAGTGAAAGATCACACCCTTGCATATTTTAATTAATTAAATTTCTGAGTAGAGATAAAGGTATATTGTGGGCAGGGTTTCATCAAAATTATATGGAGTTCTACTATGTGCTAAATATTAGGGATAGGATAGTGGACTAAAACTTGTGGAGTCTATATTCTAATGTGAGAGACTGACATTAAATAAGTAACAGGTGCACAATAATAAATAGCTTGAGAGCTTAAGTAGCCATTAATATCAGCTCTGCAGCTTTTAGAAACACATGTATAGAAATAATAGAAATGTAATGTTTTAAAGTCCAACTGCTCTATCAAACCTTAGACTAGTCAAATCTCTATTTGAATGTCAAATAGACCTTTCACACTGAACCTTAAGTACAAGGAGGTTGTGAGACGATCTATACTTTCAAATAGACTGTACATATATCTAAAACCAAATTACGTCTTCCCCCCATATCTGTCTTACTCACAACTTTTCCTATCTGTGATGTACAAGATATTATTATACCTGCTACCAAGATCGCTCATCAACACTGTGATACTCAGTCCCCCAGATGCCATAATGCAGAGTGCTTAGACACAGGACAGCGGAGACCTCCCGGGATTTCCTGATCAGAATGGAGGGGAGCTGATATGTCAAGATTATGTCCCATCTCCAGAGGTGGTTTACATCCACTAACCATTCAGCGCAGAGCACCCCTGTGTCTGAACTTTGGGCAGCTGAGAGGGTTCCTCTTAGCCCCGGAGTTCTAATAGAATCAGCTAAAGCCTCTATTGCAACAAAATCATATTTCACCTTCTCGCTCCGCGCTGTTCTGCTTCCCTTGCTTATAGCAGCTAACCTTCCACAATAAACCACCTGGGAAAAAATTCATTTCAGATTCTGTTCAGTGGAGGTTTTGACTAAACACCGTTGATCCAAAGTGCGGTCCTGGGAAGCCAGCTCTAAAATGGGATTTTGGAGCAGAATCACCAGCACAATGATAGCCCTGGGCAAACTCTAATGGTGCCATTGTTACACATGTCACAGATGTAGAATTATCATAGTACGAGAGAATACAGACTTGTATACATCAGGCATTTGAGAGATTAGAGAAAACATTAATTATACAGGACAATGAATATGTGAGAGGAAAACAATGAAAAACTAAGGGTGTTAATCAGTAATTTAAGGTAAAGTGTGAAAACGAGAAGGCTTTCTTGGAAGTATATAAACAGATTCTCTTCTCCTAGAGCTACAGGAAGGATGAAGCAGAGGATAAGGTACAGGATGTAATTAGAAGGGTAGGAGAGTTCCAGGGAAAGTTTAATACTCCGACTCCATCCAAGACCTAATTGAGGAGGAAGGGAATCTGAGACTTGAAAGGGATACATCTGACTCAATGCATTTGAAAATTTGCAGATGTGCCATAATTTCCAGCTCTGTGTACAGATGATACAGCGGTCTCTTCCTTGCAAGACAACACATACACCCCTGAGGCTATGCCCTTTCCTTCCTGCTTGGTCAACAGAACCATAACTCTGATTGAGGCACAACGTATTCCAGGGAGTGCCGAGATTCCCAGGGTGAAAGGCTTAAATCCAGGATAGTAGTGGAGGCCCCAGACAACCTGTACAGCAAGCAGAACCTGCTGTGTATTTATTGCAATAGATTCTGAAAATGGTACGTCTAGGGGAAAGGGGCATGAGGTTGGACAAAGGAGAGTTCATCAGTACGGGAGCACTCTTCTATGAGGCAGTATGTAACTCTGGGGCAGGGACCTTGGAAAAATGAAGCTGATCTACTGCTGCTAGGCTGGAGCTTAAAAGCTAGAAGCTTGCTGAAAGTGATTTTGCACCTTAAATGAAGTAGAAATGTCAGAGTAGTTGTAGCAGATGGTAGGGAAAAAGATCAATAGCCTCAGAGAAGCATGCATGCTAGAGTATATATATATACTACACATTACATATATATATATATATGTAATATTTATATATATGTGTAATATGTGTATACAGAAAAATTCAGTCAATCATCTATAGATGGTCCTAGAATATACCATTTTCCAGAGCAGCAAGGTTGTGCCCTGCAGACAATAGCATATCTGGAGGAGATGCCGTTACTGAACTGGGCTCACTGAGAGCAATGGCATGATAAGATCTTGAACTGAGAGAGACCAAGTGGTAATACTTAGCCTTCAAAAAGCAAGACAGGATAATGATGAAAAGGAGTGGAGACATTTGAGAGCAGCAGACAGTCTTGACTTCAGAGAACTCTGGAGACTATTAACAGAACACAGGTCAAGATAGATGGGTGACCAACAAGGATATCACTACAGTATTATAACAGCAACAACAAAAAAACAAGGATGAATAAGTGGGATTTTGAAGAAAGGTGGCCCAATAAAAAGTAGGTGGTACTATTATATGCCCTTTTATTCACCAGTAGTGCTGTAAAAAGATGACGAACAATGGCACACACTGATGGACTGCTACAAGCTTACCCTTACAGTAACCCCAATTGGAGCTGCTGTGACAGCTGTGGAATTTTGGTAGAAAAAAATGAACAAAGATGGGGTCATTGATTTGGCAAATACTTTTTCCTCTCTCACAAAAGAGAATCAGAAGTAGTTCACAATCTCAAGGAATGGAACATGCAGTATACATTCACAGTCTTGTCCCAAACTATGTTAACCCTTCCCTCCCTTTGTCATAATACAGTCCAAAGAGTCCTAAACTACCGGAACATTCTGTAGAATACCACATCAGCACAATATCAGTTTATCAGCGAGAGAATGTTGATCAGATCTAACAAATAAGGAAGGACAAATAAATTGGAAGCCTCAGTAAAAACACATACTCCGGAGGCAGGAGATGAACACTGGCACGATTCGGGGACCCACTATATCTGCAGAGTATTAGGGAATGCAGTGGTCTTCAAGGTGCTGGAACACCACCTCCAGCTGAAAGGATGTATCACTGCATCTCAGATCAGAGAACACTTAACGAGGGAAGGCAACACTTGATCGGCTTCTTTGGGTTCTGAAAGCAGCCTAGTCACCTGTGATGACACTTCTCCAACCATTCACTGAGGGACAAAGAAAGCTGTGCTCTTTGAGGCTCCATGGCATGACGGAATTCTGCAGCAGGCCCAGGCCATGGTATGATCCTGACACCTGGGTCATATGACAAGGCAGGACATAGGGCAGGAGAGGGGCCTCTGGTGGGGAAAGATACTGTTAGGAGTTTATGTTCAGTGCCAGTAAGGGAATCACAAGCTGGTAGAAAACTAAATTCTTACAATGGCTTAGGAAGTTTGGCATGATCTGCCCTCTGTCCTCTCTCTGACCTCTCTTGCTGTTATTCCCCAACACTGTTCATTCCAGTCACACTGGCTGGCCTCGGTGCTTTTTCAAGAATGCTCCTGAAACAGCTTTTGCTGTTTTCCCTGCTGCCTGGAAGGCTCTTCTCCCAGATGTGTGCATGACGAATTCTCTCACTTCCTTTAAATATTTGCTCCAGGTCACCTTGTTAATAAGGTCCATCCTGTTTGTAGCCTGCACTCTTCCCCCACCATCCCTCACACCCACTACTTTCAGTCTCTATTGTTCTCCAATACTTTTTCCTTTTTTCATTAGCAGATTGCAAATCCTAATATCCTTGATATTTCACCTATTTTCAAAATGTTTACCTGCTTTTTCTCTCTCTTCACTGTTACACTATAAAGCAAAGATCTTTGTGTTGTTCACTGATATGTCTCAAGTGCTTTGAATAATTCCTGGCATGTAGTAGGTACTTGATAAGTTTTATAGGATGAACTGGGAGAAGAGAACAATTACCATGTTGATTACAATAGCCTTTGAAAGGATAGCCTTGTACTTCAGGAGAGTACTGAAGGCAGTGTTGAAAAATAGTGCATACATGTAAATAATTCTTAAGGGCATCTGTTCACCAGAGTGAAAAAAAAAAATTTAAACCTGTGTGAGGAGAAATTGATTCAGTTGGCAAAACAATGATATGCTAAATTGGTCAGTCCTCTGAAACCTCATTAACATCCACCATTTCTTCTTTATCTACAGCACAACATAAACCTTATTGCTCATAGTGATGAATTAAGATTCACAAAGGAATTGCTGCTAAAATACATTCCATGTGTACTCTAAAAGTTTAAGAAGATAATGCTTTTATCCATTATTCATTTTGTATAGCTGAAGACAGTTTAAGTGGTACAAATGTACAAATGGTTAATTTCTCAGTTATTTAGAAAACACCAGTGTCGATTAGCACCTTTGCCTGTAATTCTAAATAATGCATGCACAATATCACACTGTGAAATCTCAGTTTTCGGTGTCCAGTTTTTTCAGTCTGTAGATTCTGTGGATTATGTACCATATGTTTCAAATCACAGAGTAACTGCCCCGCTCTACACAGACCATTTCAGACTGTCAGATTCTGGCACTATCTCTAACCTCTGCCTATCCAGGTGTTCCCACATGTGCAAGCTACCACCTGCAGACCCTGCAATTGCCAACAGTCTTAAACTAATTCAGATTCAGCAGAATCCACAGAAGATATTTCCATCCTGAGGCAATAACTTAATAAAATCCTAAATTAGTCCTTGAGGGGGCCTTAGATTCAATCTAATCCTATGGCATAAAAGAGACCTAAGCGGATGGCTCCCAGTACCAATAAAGGGAATAGTGTTGACTAGGAAGGCTGAATTCTACCAGCTTCCTTTAAACAGAACATCTCTGTATTACTTTTATTTCCTGGGGTTCTACCTGAGACATTTTTTTCTCAACCAGAGTTTCAAAAATTTTTGTAAATTGAAAACACTACCAAGTTTTATTCTTTATAGATAAAAAGCCAAAATCCCAGAGAGTGTAGACAGCCCAATGGCTCAGGCACAAATGTTCTTTTATTTAATTCATGCATGAAACATTTTTTATACTGTAGTCTAAGTTTTGGAAAGGTTCTGTAAATTTCCTGAGGTTAATGATACTGAGCCAATGAAAGTGGTGGGGAGTCTCTAGAAATCATACTTTAAAAATGTAAAATTAAGGACGTTGTAAATGTTAAAGGTAAAATCTCAGGCAATGAAAGCCAGAGAGAAAAGAGAAGTGCAAAGCCTCACGGATCAAAATGAGGAGAAGAGTCTCATGCTCACTAGCATCTGGATTATGGACGAGAACATGACAGATGCTCAGTAAATATTTGTTGAATAAATGAATGACAAAGTTCAAGTTATAGGGTGCTATAACCATGGCTCAATTCTTTTAAATTCCTTTTGTCTAATTACTTTGTAACCAGGTTAGTCTTTCTCAACATGACCAAGTTCCCCAATCAACACAAAGAAATATGCAAGGTTTAAAATACATCCAAATAGGACTATTTTATTTATTTATTTTAAATTTTGGTATCATTAATATACAATCACTTGAGCAACATTGTGGTTGCTAGATTGCTCCATTATTAAGTCCCCACCACATACCCCTTTACAGCCACTGTCCATCAGCATAGTAAGATGCTATAGAGTCACTATTTGTCTTCTCTGTGCTATACTGCCTTCCTCGTAATCTACCTATATTATATGCCAATTATAATGCCTCTTAATCCCCTTATTCCTCCCTTACCATCCACCTTCCCCAGTCCCTTTCCTTTTGGTAAATGTTAGTCAATTTTTCAGTTCTGTGAATCTGCTTTTGTTTTGTTTCAGTACTTTTTTCTTTGTTCCTATGCTCCTTAGACAACTGAAATCATTTGGTACTTGTCTTTCTCCACCTGGCTTATTTCATTGAGCATAATACCCTTTAGCTCCATCCATGTTGTTGCAAATGGTAGGATTTGTTTTCTTCTTATGGCTGAATAATATTCCATTGTGTATATGTACCACAGCTTCTTTATCCATTCATCTACTGATGGACACTTAGGTTGCTTTCATTTCTTGGCTATTATAAATAGAGCTGTGATAGACATAGGGGTACATATGTCTTTTTGAAACTGCATTCTTAGGATAAATTCCTAGGAGTGGAATTACTGGGTCAAATGGTATTTCTATTTTGGGTTTTTTGAGGAACCTCTGTACTGCATTCCACAATGGTTGAACTAGTTTACATTCCCACCAGCAGTGTAGGAGGGCTCCCCTTTCTCCACATCCTCACCAGCATTTGTTGTTCTTAGTCTTTTCTATGATGGCCATCCTAACTGGTATGAGGTGATATCTAATTGTGGATTTAATGTGCATTTCCCTGATAATTTGTGATGTGGAGCATTTTTTCATGTACCTGTTGGCCATCTGAATTTCCTCTTTGGAGAAGTGTCTGTTCATATCCTCCACCTATTTTTTAATAGGGTTATTTGCTTTTTGGGTGTTGAGGCATGTGAGTTCCTTACATATTTTGGATGTTAACCCCTTGTCGGATATGTCATTTACAAATATGTTCTCCCATACTGTAGGGTGCCTTTTTGTTCTGCTGATGGTATACTTCACTATACAGAAGCTTTTTAGCATGATGTAGTCCCATTTGTTCATTTTTTATTTTGTTTCCCTTGCCCAAGGAGATGTATTCAGGAAAAAGTTGTTCATGTTTATATTCAAGAGATTTTTTGCCTGTGTTGTCTTCTAAGAGTTTTATGGTTTCATGACTTACATTCAGATCTTTGGTCCATTTTGAGTTTACTTTTGTGTATGGGGTTAGACAATAAACCAGTTTCATTCTCTTGCATGTAGCTGTCCAGTTTTGCCAACACCAACTTTTGAAGAGGTTGTCATTTGTCCATTGTATATCCATGGCTCCTTTATCATATATTAATTGACCACATATGCTTGGGTATATATCTGGACTCTCTAGTCTGTTCCATTGGTCTATGGGTCTGTTCTTATGCCAGTACCAAATTGTCTTGATTACTGTGGCTTTGTAGTAGAGCTTGAAGTTGGGGAGCATAATTCCCCCAGTTTTATTCTTCCATCTCAGGATTGCTTTGGCTATTCGGGGTCTTTTGTGGTTCCATATGAATTTTATAATGATTTTCTCTAGTCTATTGAAGAATGCTGTTGTGTTTTGATAGGAATTGCATTGAATCTATAGATTTCTTTAGGCAAGATGGCCATTTTGACAATATTAATTCTTCCTATCCATGAGCATGGGATAACTTTCCATTTATTGGTATTGGTATCTTCTTTAATTTCTCTCATGAGTGTCTTGTAGTTTTCAGAGTATAGGTTTCTTACTTCCTTGGTTAGGTTTATTCCAAGGTATTTTATTCTTTTTGTAGCAACTGTGAATGGAATTGCTTTTCTGATTTCTCTTCCTGCTAGTTCATTGTTAGTATATAGGAATGCCACAGATTTCTGTGTATTAATTTTGTATCCTGCAACTTTGCTGAATTCAGATATTAGATCTAGTAGTTTCGGAGTGGATTCTTTAGGAATTTTTATGTACAATATCATGTCATCTGCAAACAGGGACAGATTTACTTCTTCCTTGCCAGTCTGGGTGCCTTTTATTTCTTTGTGTTGTCTGATTGCCATGGCTAGGACCTCCAGAACTATGTGGAATAAAACTGGAGAGAGTGGGCATCCTTGTCTTGTTCCTGATCTTAAAGGAAAAGCTTTCAGCTTCTCGCTGATAACTATAATGTTGGCTGTCAGTTTATCATATATGGCCATTATTATGTTGAGAATTATGGGTATTGAACCCATTTTGTTGAGAGTGTTTGTCATGATAAAGTATTATTGGTTCGAGGTCCTTCTGCTTCACTGCATTAAATACATCATGCCACTCCCTTCTGGCCTGTAAGGTTTCTGTTGAGAAGTCTGATGATAGTCTGATGGTATTTCCTTTGTATGTGATCTTTTTTCTCTCTCTAGCTGCTTTTAAAAGTCTGTCCTTACCCTTGATCTTTGTCATTTTAATTATTATATGTTTTGGTGTTGTCTTCCTTGGGTCCCTTGTGTTGGGATATCTGTTCACCTCCATAGCCTGAGAGACTATCTCCTTCCCCAGACTGGGGAAGTTTTCAGCAATTACCTCTTCAATGACACTTTCTATCCCTTTTTCCTCTCTCTTCTTCTTCTGGTACCCCTATAATATGAATATTATTCCGTTTGGACTGGTCACACAATTTTCTCAATATTCTTTCATTCTTAGAGGCCCTTCATTTTTCTCTCTGTGCTGCAGCTTCTTTGTATTTCTCTTGTGTAGTTTCTGTTCCATTTACCATCTCTTCTACTACATCTCATCTGCTTTTGAATCCCTCCATTGTATGTTGCATTACAGATACAAAATTTCTTAATGATTGAAATTCCATTCTAAATTCATCCCTGAGTTTTTGAATATTTTTCTATACCTCTATGAGCATGTTTATAATTTTTATTTCGAACTCTCTTTCAGGAAGATTGGTGAGTTCAGTTTCATTTGGCCCTTTTCTGGGGTTTGTGAGATTTTGGTCTGAACCAGGTTCTTTTGACATGTCATGTTTCTATGTGGCGCCCTCTAGTGTTTAGAAGTTCTAGTCTCTGGAGCTGCTCAGCCCCTGGAATGAGGTTGGGGATCACAGGGGAGCTGCACTGGTGCCTGGGGGGAGGAGAGACTTCCCTGCTTCTGGCTCCAGTGCTCATCTCCACTGTCAGAGCCTGTGGGACGAGCACAGAGGTGTAAGTCTCTGTGCTTTGCTTCTGTAGCTGTCATAGGCAGAAACTCTCTCTGACTGGCCTGATGCCCGGGCAGGGGCTGCTGGTTTGTGAGCCAGTACCAGCAGACCAGGAGGAAGGTGCAGCAGGCTGCATATCACAGTGAGGTGCCTCTGATATGAGTAGCCGCCAGGGCAATGGAGCACCTGAAGCTCCTGAAAGTTCCCAACCTGCTGGGCAGACTGCCCCCAGACAACCTTGTCCACCTATCCCTTCTCCTGTGGAGCAAGCTCCATGCAAACCCCACCCCTTCAGCAGCCCTCTTGCTCCTAGTAAGCCTCTCAGACCACCTGCCCTTCCTTTGTCCCATAGCAGCCGGATGTGCATCCCTGTCCTCCACAAATGGATGGAATCTGTCTCTCCATGTATTCCACCTGTCTTAGCTTTCCAACCCCAGTAATATCCAGAGCACCATGCAATGTAAGTTTGTGCTCCCAGAGCATATCTTCAGGGCTAGATGTTCAGCAATCCCAGGCCTCCACTCCCTCCCCGCTGGTGAGCTGGATGGAGTAGGGGAAGGGCTTGCGTCCTGTCAGATCAAAGCTTTGATACATTACCCTGTTTGGTGAGGTGTGCTCTGTTCTCCAGGTTTATGCAGTCTCATACAGCCTTCTTCCCTGTTGCTAATTTAGGATTTGTTGTATTAACTATATTGTCATGTTATATGTGGTTTGGGGAGAAATTCTGTCTCATGTCTCAAGCCACCCTCTTGAATCAATCTCTCAGATAGGTTTGTTTGTTTTTAACCAAACAGTGGCTGATTATATAGACAGTGATGGCCAATGCTCTTGCTTTCTGTTTTTAAGTGAAGGATAGTCTCTTCCAGCTTCCTTATTCAATCACAAGCTTCCTTTTTAAAAGGGGCAGTACATGGTACAGGTAACATTGATACCATTCATATTTGCTTTAAGATCCCACATCTCCTGATTGTACATTGGTTATTTTTTCAATTCTCCTTTACATATGTTAGGAGTAATTTTGTTTGAGTATAGCATCTATTGATGTTATGGGGATTTGCTGCCAATATCAGCACTTAGAACCTAAACCATAGCTATTTGAGAGAATATGTGCAGTGGTAAGGGGAAAAAATGGTTAATATTAAAAATGAATTTAATTATGACCTGGAAAAATAAGATCTGCTGTATTCTAAAGAAAGTTTCAACCATTTGACCATACTGCTTCTAAGGGTTAAATGATTTGCTCAAAGTCTCATAGTTATCTCCTGACTTACCTAGAACTGGAACTAAAGACCTCAGTTAAAGTCCAGTGCTTCACTATATCCTGTTACCTGCTCTGTGCACTTATGAATCCAACTTATTTATTGATCATCCAATATATTTTAGGCAAAGTCCATAATACTACAGAATACTGCAGAAATTCTGAGATTAACAGTCACCCATGGTTAGACAATGAAAAAATATATATCATAATTTCTTTATTACTGGATCAAACTTCTTAGTTGCAGACTGGCTCTCCCTGAATTTTGCATCTCACTCATTTGGACAAATTTCCCCTTTCCTGACTGTGGGCTCAGTCTTACTTTACTCCTTGACTCAAAGACTGCTTGCCAGACAATTGCTCCATAATCTTAGATATGTTGTTATATACCTTACCTGCATTATTACATTTACTATTCATAGCAAACACTAAACCTGACATTATAAATCCCATATTTCATGTGATGAAACTGAGGTTTATACACTATAGTTAGTAAGAAGCTAAGTTTTCATCTTCTATCCCTGCAGGTTGTACTACCCCTATCCAGTTATGCCACTGTCTTCTGATTATTTTACCTTGATCTTCAGTACTTGACTCTTTCCTGATTATTTTTAATTTCATTCATATTTTTCACTCTGGAATCAATATAAGGATTTTTGGTCTCTAGGAATGCACTATCAATTTCCATATAGGGATTTATTTTTGGTATCATTAATGAACAATTACATGAGCAACATTATGGTTACTAGACTGCCCCCACTATCAAGTTCCCACCACATACCCCATTATAGTCACTGTCCATCAGTGTAGTAAGATGCTATAGAATCACTACTTGTCTACTCTGTGTTGTACTGCATTCCCTGTACCCTCCCACCACATTATGTGTGCTTATCATAATGCCCCTTTCTCCCCCTTATCTCTCCCTTCCCACCCGTCCTCCCCAGTCCCTTTCCCTTTGGTAACTGTTAGTCCATTCTTAGGTTCTGTGAACCCATTGCTATTTTGTTATTGTACTCCACAGATGAGTGAAATCATTTGATACTTGTCTTTCTCTGCCTGGCTTATTTCATTGAGCATAATACCCTCTAGCTCCAACCATATTGTTGCAAATAGTATGATTTGTTTTCTTCTTATGGCTGAATAATATTCCACTGTGTATATGTACCACATCTTCTTTATCCATTCATCTACTGATGGACACCCCAGAGCATTTTTTTCCCAGTGTATTTCTGTAACCTTTTCCCTATAAACAAAAGCCTGCCATCAAGGGCTGCCTTTGCCAGTAACCCACAAGACATGTTTGAGTACCTAGATGGAACATGATTTTAATATAACCTATAAAAATAATTATTAAAGTGAATAAACAAAACACATTTTAGTTATTTTTACAATACACATAAATGACTCGATTACACTGACAATAATTGAGATGTGGGATGAACACAGAGGAATATTGCCTTTCTGTTCTAAGATAACCCACTTTTAAATATTATTTGATATTATGATGAAAAACAATGGAATCATCACTGATTTTGTTTTCCGTAATAAAATTGTCAGGTTGTACCTATGGAATTGCAACTGTTTAAGATGAAGAAAGCAAGAAGCCTTGGCTAGCCTGTCTCTAACTTGGTCTTTAGAATCACACAGAGTAGAACAGATAAAGTTTCTATGCTTATACTTGCTTCATTATCCAGGGCTTTGGAGTGAATCTCTTAAGATTTGGCCTTCATGATCTATTTATTTTGATTTGGTAGTTCTAGTAATAGCTTTGCTGATAATATTTATTTGCCCAGCTTAAACCTTCTACATTTTCACTTCAGGCTTTGACAATCAATGAAATATTTTCACTCATAATCCCAGCTCTCTTAAGAAGAGGGAGATGATTCCATGTTAGCATGGTCACACTTTCCATGTGACTTAAGAATCATTTTGTCTCACACTTTGAGGACAATGGGAAAGAGCATCAGTATTATAAATAGCAAAGGGGAGACTTCTTCATTTTGACACATTATGAACATAGCGAGTATCCAGGAAAACAATTCACTCTTTCTAATTGTTTTTCCATTATGCTAGTACTCTGTATCTTTAAGTTTTAATGTGCTCTTGAAATTGTAGTAAAAAATTTAAATAACTACAACAAAAAATGTGTACTCATAGACTCCTTATATATAAGTAAATGCAGAGAACTAATTAAAAGTACAAAGAATACCTTTTTAAATCATCTCTTAAGCCCATTTTTATTCATCTGAGTGAAACTCATTTAAAATTCAGTCATGTAAAACCTCATATATTAAAAATAATAATTAAATACATATCCTTCATCAATATAAATTAATCTCATTTTTTCCAGTTTGAGTTTGCTGTTATTTAGACACATACAGTCAGAGATAAGCATAAATATACTTTCAATAACCAATGCATGAATAATGCACAGGAAAATTTAACTTCCCCTCTTCAGAAAGTTGTCAAATAAAAGCATCAAATTGAAGACCAAAGCCATATTGTTTTAATGACACCTATTTGAGATTTATCTTGAATATGTTCAGTTCCACACCAAGTGGCTGGATAATTCAATAGCCCACCTGCAGAAGGTTCCTTGCCACATAAAACTCACAGCCAGGACTCATTTCCTATTCACTTTTAGAAGCAATTTAAGCATTGATTTTAATGTTTAAAGGCAGCTTGAGATCCAGGTACCCAGATGTCTAAAATTTATGCTGCATTTTTATAAGAACATGGTTCAATTTATGAGTTTCTATAAACAAGTTCTCCATTTGATATTTGGAGAAACAGACAAAATTTGGGAGCCCAGGTGTATGTGCATTTTCATTGGTACCTTGTTATTTTGAATTATCCTCTGGTACAATTCAGTATCTAATTATTTGTTTGACAGTATATTACAGACACTTGCAACTTTTATTATATTTAATATCTAGATTGGTATATTTATCTAAAGTAGTAACAGCAGAAATATCAAATTTTACTTCAATTTTATCCTCAAATTATATAAGGAGAATTGGTTTTTGGAAAATTACACTGAAATTTTAAGCAGGGAACATCTGTGAAATTGGAAAACAACGACTGAGTTCAAGGCTAACCACACTTCTACATGAAGCTAATGGATTGTGACGAGAAACCTCAATTCCAATTCCATTCAATCAACTATTGTATAATGACTCAATGTTTCAAGATACAACTCATATCACATTGTTATTGATTTAAAAAAGTTCCCATTTTTCTCATTCAGGACTTTGAAGACATGACTAAAGAGTTGCAAATATTACTATTTTTGACTTTCCGTAAGACACAGTTCAAATAAATATCAGATTAAGTACAGTAAAACATGTTTCTAATGCTCTGGTTCACTTCTGAGTAATATCCAAATCCAGTTTTTATTTTTTGTGCTCTTAGGTTTTAGAAATATATAGTATGGAAACCTCAAAGTAAATGTCAGTATCTAAAATGACAGTGCCTTCCATCATGTGGCAGAAATCACTACTAAATGCCAATACTAAGGCGTCTGAAAACCAATACACATATACTGGGAATATGGCTCCTCACTCCCTCTTCTCTCAGATCAGTTTTGGGATTTAGCATCATCGATCAGTATATTCTTAGTTATCTTCAATCTAGATATGGAACTCAAATGTGGACCCAACATTTCCAAATTCTTAACTATATATTGTATTTTATATTTTATAAGAGAAGTAAAGATACACACTACATTCGTGGAAATACTATGAGAATAACTTTTAGAAAAAAGAGTTGTATTTCTATTATTATTTATTTATTGAGTTCATTCATGTAACAGCACCTTTAATCTCCGCTAGCAGATGTCAATATCTTCTCTCATTGTCAAGAATCCCAGTGTGGTCCTTTTCAATTTCAAAGGAATTCTAAAGACAACTTATATCCCAAAACTCCTCAACAAGGTTTTATATAAATCCTATGATAGTCGTTTTAATTTTTCTGCTGATTCCTCCGTTCCTACATTGATCCATTTCTCAAATTAGAAGAGAGTGAAATACCTTAACATCAACTTAAATGTTCACAATTTAATTAAGCTGGCTAGAATTCATATTAACTTTTGGTTTCCAAAGAATGCTCTCTGCAGATCTCTATTAATTTCTCAGGGAAAAATTTTCATGGCACTTCCATTCAAGCAGTATTTTTTATGTCATATATTTAAAAATATGCTTTATATACCATGAAGAGTTATAATGAAGGTAGTTTTTAAAGCACCGTGGAAAAAGAGAATAGAGTTTCTGATATCATTAAGTTCAGAACATATTTAAATATGATTAACATAAAAAATTATTGAACATTTATCATATATTATTTATATGGTAGGTGCTACAAAGGCAAATCATGTATAAAATGCAACTCTAGGCACTGAAGAACTTATAACTGGTTGAAGAAAAAAATAACATGTCTCAGTAGACAATATAACATGGTAGTTAATAGCAAATTCCAAAAGATATATTTCATGCAAGAGATAATTCAGAAATGGAATTCATGTCTTCAATTAGGTAGCATAATACCATTTGTTTTCATCTATAGGAGCAGTCCAGGGATTTGCTAAAGGTTACGTCAAAATCTTTTTGTTCATAATTGTAAGTTGAGTTAGGAAATACGTGGAAACAGAAATGGATGAGAGGTGCTAGATAACTAAATCAGATAATTATCATAACTGAAGACTGAGTATAACATTGAACTCTAATTGTTAGCATCTTGAATATCAGTCTTCTTACTTCAACTATGTACTAGGTACATCCCCTGGGGGACCTCTGAGGTCAAAGAGATTAACAAAAGCAGTGTGGTCTAAGAGATTATAAAATGTTATGTCATATATATTAAAAAATTAGATCATTCTATGGATGAGGTTTTAAAATTTTAATTGTAGCAGATTAGCATGGGGAAGAGATTTAATAAACATATATCAAAGACTGGATTTCTTACAGCATTTCACATTTTTTATGTGTCTTACATAATTATTACACTTTCTACATTTCCACATATACTTGTTCATTCAAAGCTCACGACCTCACAACAAGAACTGTGACATGCTCTCCGCTTAGAAAAAGAAGTTACAAAACAATCTTAAGATATTTCAACTGTTTTTTTCCCACTGTTTCAGAATAAATTAGAGTGACTAAGAACACAGTGATAAGGGGTCAGCCTAACAACAGTGCGACTTTGAAGGCAAGGACTTTTCCAGTGCAGTTGGAAAAAGCAGAGGAAATAAATGTGGGTATTTTTTTCTAGTAAACCTCTGATTACCTCTCAGAATCTACTTACCAATGAAAAGGCTGCAGAGAGCGCTCTCAGAAACTCTACATTTAAACATGTTTCATTTCCCTGTTAATGCACCAGGTTCACTATGTTTCATAAAGTGTACCATTGGCAATAGATTTTTTACCTTCTGTAACCACAAGAAATAAATCAAATCTTTTTAGAGCCCATAAATAAATTCATGCTTCACAAAACAAGTATGATAATTCTGTTATTCATTCCTGGATTACATTCATTTGTGCCCCTTGTTATTTGCATCTGGTAAACATTTTCTTCATGCTCTTGTGCTTATCTACTATATTATGGGTTTATTTATTCCTCTTAATTGAAATGGAGCAGTGTTGCATTCTCTTCAGTTCTGACATAGTGTTGCACAGGATTTTTCAGTTATTTTGCTTATTCCCTAATACTGGACACTTATTTTACATTTTTTAAGCCTATGTGAATCCAGAATATGAATATTTTATAGGTAGGTATATATAAAGTAGACTTCGGAAAAGTCTTGAGGTAGGCAACGTGAAGGAATTGTGTAACCCAATATTATCCTTCACGTTCTTCTGGTCTCAAAGTTGAGAGACACAGTCCATCCCACACTATATTTACCCATGATTCTGGGTTGGATTCACATCTATATCCATTCAATGGGTACTTTTTCATGTACTGCTGAAAGTGGTTTAATTCAGTAATGTAGCAAAAATATTGATATGGAATTTTTATTCAAGATGCCAAAAAATGTTTATGTTCTTTAAACAGAATAGACACATCTAGGGGCCTAAGTCATGGAAATATTCTCAATTACAAGGAGAAAATGTACCCAATATTTATCTGAAATCATTTATTTAAAATATGGGAAAGAATATTAATGTGCAACATCAGCCAAATGTCAAATACATTATGAAACATTTAAATACCATGAGTAAGGAATACTTAATCACAAAGGAATCTAATGTAGTGGTTCAGAGTGCAGGTCCTGCTAGACTTTCTGGGTTCTACTACAAATTACTCCCACAAAATATTTCCTACAAACCACTAACTGAGTGGTCTCAGGCGACTCATTTCTGCTTTGCCTTTTATTCTCAGCCATTAAATGGAGATAGTAACTGCCTCACAGGGTGTTGTGAACAGAACTGCTTAGTGCGTATTAACGTCTTTTAATAGTTATTGGAAGGTGATCAATGCTCAAAAAAGATGAGCCGTTACTAGTACTTTAACTCTGAAACAATATCTTAATGGTTTCCAAATAAGAATAAAAAGATTGCAATAATCACTAAAACATTAACTATACATTGAGATTACCACTGATGGCTTTGTTTAAAATTTGTTAATTTATATATTTTTTTTAATTTTTCATGCCTTTTCACACATAATCCAGTATTTTACAATGAAAACTAGAAATGTGAACATAGGCTTAACAATTACTCTAAATGACAAAAAACGAATGTGCTACGACCTGTCAACTGACTACTGATTCCTAGCTCCTTTGAGGAATTTTGGAAGCACATGTCCTTCAAGACTATTTCAGCCATGATTATCTGGGTTATGTTGTGCTTTAAAAAGAAGAAAGCAAATACTATCTCAAACTAAGGGATTAAAGCAACCAAGTCACGTATCTGTCAGTCAGCACGGTGAAGGGAGAATGGTCCACTCATCACAGTTTCTCAGGAACCCAGATTAATGGGGCAGCTACCGTCTCAAAGCCATTGATGTAAGAGTGAGGCAAGAGGTAGACAGTCTTGTATTGGTGATTAGATGCTTTACCCTGGAAGTGTCACCCTGTCTCTCACAACTCATTGGTCAGAACCAGTCACATGGTGAGACCAAACAATGAGGGAGCCTCTGTGTGGCCAAAAGGATTTCCCCTTCTTTGACAAAAATATGTAAAAGTTCGGAAATTAAGGAAAACTCCTGTAAGTCTAAGGTTTAAATGCCAATGAGCTAAAAATTCTACCATGTCATAAGAATACGGGTCATACCTGTTGAAGTGATAGGCTAAGTACAACTCAAGCAAGGAGAAATAAAGGAACTCAAATGACTAAAAGGAGGCTGGAGAGGTTCAGATTAAATTAAGAGGGCAAAGGAAAATTTTCAATATGCTACCAAATTCTACACTTAAAAGTTTAACAACAAATGTTAAAAATTCAAACAAGGAAAACACCAAAAAAAAAACAAAAAACAAAATTAATAACATGAAAAGCAGAATGAGGTAATACACGCAGTGAGAGGTAAGACTAACAAATCTACCAAAAACTGGATAGTTTTGTCTCAGAGTTAGTTTAAAAGGGCCAACAACAGTGCTTTCTTTTCCAAGTGTGTTAAAATTTAATTTCCATATTAGAATGGGAATTACTGATTTGGTATTCTTGAATATGGTCCCAAATTACTACAATTATCTGGTCAGGATTAGACAATACAATTAACTATTGTTCTTACTTTCTAATTATTGAAATTAATTTATTATGTGTAATAGTATAAGATTCCTTTGAATCTGACAATTCTAAACAAAAGATTTCGATTTAAGTCAGTTCTCTATTCCCATTCTTCCTGCCCTATTAGTCAGAGTGCATCATGTACTCCCATCTCCTATCTTCATCCAGTTTCCTATAATGAATGGTCTCATAGTTTTTCTTCCATATTTCTAGGGTCTCTTTCTCAGCCTTTTGTTTGTCCCGAAACCCTATAAATTGAGATTACTTCTCAATCTTCTGTTTACTCCCCAAACCCTACAGGTTTCAGTGCACAAAGTTTATCTCTGGGTGTTTTTTTTTTTCATTTACATTCTGATATCAGTTTTTTCAGTGAATTCATTAATGGCTTTAAATATTCTGACAACTCTTAGACTGATATCTTTGAGCCCACAGCTTTCTCCTTATCTATTTCATGTAACCAGTTTAATGGCTTGATGTCTCCAGTTGGGTTTCTAATAGGCTATTAAATCAACATACTGAAAACTGAGCTCCTTATGAGCCCAAACCCCCATTGCAAATCTGTTTTTTCTCCATCTCTGAGAAAAGACAATTTTACTTTCCAAGTTGCTCAGGTCAAAAAACTCAGAGAAAAGATGAAAGAGTAAATTATTTGGTAAGCCACAAAATCTTCATTTTCCAAGTAGATTAATCAAAATGCTTATTAAAAAAAAGAATCTTTCACAATCTCTCATTGAGAGCAGATGAATTGTCCAAAAACTTTGCCCTTTTAAAAGAGAGAAAACCAAATTCTAATTTTGCACTAGTGTACTTTTGATAATAAAATTCATTATTTTAAATACATAACCAAACCCATTTCAAAGTTAGTTAGCTTGACCACACATAAAATTCCTTTCCCAAGATTTCTTTACCGCAAACCTTTTACAACTGTTTTATATCCATTTATATTTGTCCAATATTTTTTCCTCTTCCTTATTCTGGAACAATTAGTTGTTTTACTTTCCTTACCTACTTTTCATACCCACTTCCTTCCTTTAACCCTTATTATTTCTAAGTAGTCTTCACTGAACATATTAATTTGAATTTTTAACCCTAAGAATACTTTATTCCTAGTGAAAACCAGTAAGTAAGCAATTGTGGACTGTCACCAACATTCCATGGATTGAAAATTTATAAATGCATTTCATAATTTCTAAAAGTACATTCCTCACAGTAAATTTTTCAGTTTTGCATAAAACATGTTTACTAATAGACCCAAATATCTTTGGTTCCTTGTAAAAGGAACCAAAGTAGATAATCTTGTTAGTAATTAATGTTTCAGTATTTTATCTTACTTGGAAATTATCTATTCAGTGAATATCCATTATTAAATTCATCTCAGTATAACTTTAAGGTTTCAAGTTATCAGAAAGATTTCAGAAACCATTTTTCATAGACATAAAATAAAGAATAATTGTTAAAAATTTCATTTATAAACTTTTATCTTACATCTATGTGATTTACATGTTCCTAACAATTACAAGATATTAAAAAGCTAACTATGACCTTAAGTTATTTTTCTTGCTGACAGATTCTATAACAGAGATAGCACAATCTTATTTAACCTATGGTAAATCAACACAGAATAAAAGTATTATATTTGATACTGATAATTCTAAAGAAATGTTTGTCCTAATTAAACCAACAAATAAAGTGGCTTTTATTGACCAAAGATTACCTAAAATCATGTGAACTTGCAAAACATATAGATTAGTTTCTGTATTTTCAAAGAGTATGTTACATTTATATAAACACTAGTTTGTCTCTAAGCCAATTAAATAGAGCACTTTACAAATTAATAGATGAATAGGGGTGCTTTAAGAATCGGTAAGATGGATAGGTGGGTTTTAAATTACTTCTATAGCTACATTTCTGTTCCTAAAAGTCTCAATTTGTAATGATATCAATGGACTGACCTGTTGTTCATATTTTCAATCTACTTATTTATATCAGGGAGAAGATCTTCAACTAAGGTGAAACCAAAATTCTTCTATGTTCTGGGTTTAGAGCTATTGGTCTTTGAAATGTTTTTATTTCCTTCTGGGTACATGATTCATTTAGCTTAAGGGAGAAGACCTAAAAAAAAAGTTCCTATCAGGCTCTCAATATTAGCTTCCAATTTGGCCAACTTCTGACCACAGAGATACTTCCAAAAGAAAAAAAATTCTTTCAAATATTTTGTCAGGTTTCAGTCAGGACAAGCAATAAATATTCCTGGTACTACTAGAAAGCTCTAAAAGGGTACAAATGATACTGCCTCCCCAAAACCCAGATCCACTCTCAAAGATAACCAAATGCCACAAATGGGATGCAACCCACATTTATATCCGGCCACATCTAGCTGCAACTGGGGTGCAACATACATTTCTGTGTAGCCACATATGGGGGCTCCCAAGCTGACAGTTGCCAAGCTAAGATCTCAGGACACAAAACAAGACAAATGAGAAGATAACAGCTCTCCTTGGGGCAGAAAGTATTAGCAACCATTGAGTTACTCAAAACCAAATTCACAAGAGTCTGAATTTGGACAGGGAAGACCAACGGGAAATTCTATTTTCCTCTCTCACCCAGGCATACAGAGACCCAGGAAAGCTGACTCTGATAAGATTTCTCAACATTTGGCAGCTACGACCAGCCTTCCTAGGATCCCACCTGTGAACTTGAGAGTGAATATGTTTAAAGTAGAGAGTGTAGCCCCAATATCTACTAGAATTTAGAGAAGTTATCCATTAAGTTTAATTTTAGTTTCCCCTTGTCTGTTTAAAGGAATAACTGGTAGCTATTTACCATAACATCCCTCGGAGACCTGTTAACTTTGGGAGGAGCCCATGTGGGTGCTGTCCTTCTGAGGTAGATAATGGGGGCTTTTGAGTTGATGTGAAGGATTTGGCAAAACCTTTAAGGACAATCTTTCTTCCAGTGTCCTGGCTGACTGCAAATGAAACACCATCTTCTAGCCGGTGTTGTGAGGATGGACCCCTAAGAGGGTACCCAGGTATTGTTTTATATTTCTGGCCTTGAAGCTATTGCTCCACTAACTTGATGGATGTTTGTTACAGTGTTGTAGTCTCCTCAGGGTGGAAAGGCAATTCAGATAAAAGCTCAGTAGATTGAGTACTGATAAAAGGAAATAAAGGAGTCTAGAAAGTAGGAGTCACACCCATCATATTATCTTTTGCTTTAGGTGCCTCTTAGGTCTTTAATTTCTCATTAACCTTTTCCAATGACTCCTTCAATAAAGTTATTTTGGAATCTTGAAGCTTTCTGAAGGCTTTTGCATACAAATTAAAATAGGTATCCCATTCTGTTTGTTTGGGAGCCTTGCTTTTAAGTGTGGTTCTTAAATAAAGTATCTTGTCTAATTGGGACATTCTCCATGGTAGCCAATTTAATTCTATACTGTCTTAGTAAGATTTTGCCATTTTTTAAGATACCTACAGCTTCTGGGTCCACAGTTCTTAGATGTAAAATAACTAGATGTTCTGGAATACGAGGTGAACAATTTTTTGAAACTTGAGGACGCCATGTCTTTAGCTAAGCTTTGAGACTCAGGCTAAAGAAATAAGAGGGGTGTGCCACTGGTTTGGCAATTTGTTGTGTTTTACATTGCACCTTTTTGCTTGGAAATTTTCTCGAAATTGATGGGTGACCTGGTATTGATACAACCTACCCCATGACCAGCTTATCCTAACACATCAGTCTTAGAGTTAGGTGGCAAGCACTCTAACAGTTTTTAACTGTTTTGACTTGTGCCCCCCAGTTTTGTGATTTTGGCTTCTGAAATTTCTGGTAACAATAGATGTTCTGTTCCTTTACCTCTTGAGCAGATTAACAGAACCATCACCACAGAGGAAACAGAACTGTGGACGCCAGCAGACCAAAGAACTGGGGCTGCAGACTACCCACAATAAGGTCTGAGGTGTGGCACCAATGGAACCAGAAGTTTTCAAGGTGGATTTACAAAATGAACAAGAACCCAGTAAACTTGGACTACAGACTAACCAAGAGCTAGGGGCTCAGGTTCTGGGTGGCACCATCTGCTAAGCTCAAGCTGACCAGCTAAGCCCTAGACTAGGGCCACAGACTAATCAAAGGCTAAGAACTAGCAGAGTTTTTTGTATTGCTTAACATAAGGAACTCCATTTTGGGCCTGTTGTCTTGTTTTTAACACCTACTACTAGTCTCTTTTCTCATCTGGACCTCCTAGTTGTTCTATGCCTCAGGCTATTTGCATTTCTATTTCCACTACCTAAAGTGTTCTTACCTGGCGTACCTGCCTGACTTACTCCCTCTCCACCTTCAGATCTTCAAAAAAAATGCCACTTTCTCAATGAAATCTTTTTTATTATATTTAATTTTGCAAATCCAATACTTCCTTCTATGAAATTCCCCAACCTCCTGCCAAAACCACTCATATTTCTCTTTAGAACATACCATCATTTGCCATGCCACTATGTTAACATTAACCTTGATTTTGCTTGATTTTCCCACTAAATGAAAGCTGTTATGGGCAATGATTTTTTTTTCCTGTTTTGTCATTGTAGATTGTAGCTCCACTGCTTAGAAAGTGTTTGGTATAAGGTACATTTCTGTGTTAACTGAATCATTTATAATCAACAGCAATATTTTGAATTGTTATGGAAATATGATTTCTTTGATCTTATTTTAAATTTTATTTTACTTTAAAGTGTTTATGAATATTATTTTAGCTGCTTCCATGGTGTTTGAATTTACAGACACAGGATAACTAGTTCACTCTATCAATGAGAAAGTTATAAGGTTAAATCAGCTTGCTATTAATTTAGAAACACTTAAAAGACCTATGGGTTTAGTACTCTTGAAATCAAAACTATAAAATAGCGGAAAAAAAAATCACACAATTAAAAAAATTGTTACTTTTTCTTATATCACTGAATTTAAAAATTTTACTGCAGTGAGTAAAATGGTGATAAAAAATTATGTAGTTTTACACAAATATTGAATTCAAACCCAGAGGTGCCTCATTTTACTTATAAGTTAGGTTCTAAAATGAATGTTTATTGCACACATGGTCAAAATTTCCCCTCATAATTCTGTAAATTACCCTTAAAGTATATAAAATTTAACCTTTTGAGTGAGATTCCATATAAATAATAGGCAAACTAACTTGTAGTACTTAGCATAATACACATGCAAATTCCAAGAGTTTAAAAGAAAACGCACATGGAAAACACTCACAGACACATATAGACAAGAAAACACACTTACATGCTTTCACAGGCCTCTCAAATGATTAATAGGGCCTTTCCACAGAGACATAAAAATATCTATAGTCCCACTGAGGCTAGTTTAGTAGATAGTTGTTTAATATGTTTAAAGAGTTACTTAACTAAGTCTATATAGTTTATGGTATTTGCCCTGCTTAAAATTAATTTAAAAGGCTATATTTCAAAAGGTTGTGAAATTTGCATTTGATATTGAAAACATAGGTTCCTGTTTCATTATTTAATGCTCTTAAACTTTTAAAAGCAGAATTGCCATCTTAGTAGCCAAGTTCCTTTATAACACATTAATCTGAAAAGCCACATAAATTGTACTCTTGCAACTTGGCACCTTAGAGTAGCTATTCCAATTCAAATATGCTGCACAAACAGCGTTTTGTACAGATTTAAAAACATATGAAAATTTAAAACTCAGTTGGTGGTCCCTGCATCTTCCAATGGTTCCAATTCCCATATATTAAAATCATAGCTACAGTAATTCACACAGAGAACAGTAAGACATAATTACATGCTAAAACCTCACAGTCTGTCAAACACTAGGCTAGAAGCAGTATATACATTATCAGTTTTAACCTTTACAAAAATCCTTAGGAGTAGTAAATTTATTGTAGTTATACAGACGACTGAGTTAGAGGCAACTAACCTAAACACAGGCTGCTAGGAAAAAGCTTCAGTCCCTGGTTAGGTGATTGTTTTCAATGTTTCTGCCGTTAAAGTTCCGACTAGTAAAAGTGATTCGATGCCAGGCAGTTGGCAATGTGGTTTATATACTTTATATTATTTATTTATTCCCAATAACCTCAAAAAAACTGTTGATATTCTCATTTTACAGAGAATAAAACTGAAGCTCAGAAAATTAACACAAATTTCCCAATGTCACACAGATAGAAAATGGAAGTGTGAGTGTTATCCTCACCTCTCCCAGACTAAACATACAGCCAGTGCATCCACCTCCGCGAGAAGCAATGAACTTCAAGGCTAACTCAGAAGATTCCAACTACATGGATCTGAAAATTGTTGGGGAAAAACAATCCAGTACTTCTTACTGCTGTGTAGCCAGAAGAATGCCACATTCTTCATATTAAATAGGAACAGGATGAATTAATTCCTCAAAAGATTACTGCGGGATTTAAGCAAGAAATTCATTTAATGCACACAGCACACAATCACCGAGGAGCCCCCACCCTACTGTCTGCACCAGCACAGGAGTAATAAAATCTCTTCCTCATCACGACAAAGCATGAAATCAAAGTTGTTGTCAAGCTTTGCCACAAATTTTTTTCCTAAATAGACTAAGCTTCGAGTTAGATAATTGGGTAGAAGGCATAAATGCCCTGGGGACATAACACAGAGAATAAACTAACCCACAGAACACCAAGAATGTAAGTCACCTCATAATGATAAAAATACCAACCATTTGGTTGTAGAATTTCATTAGAAACTTTAATAGAAAATATATTTCAAATAATACCTCAGTTGCATTTTATAATCAGTACATCTAATTTTTTATTTAGTGATACAATTATGTATGTATAATTAAAAAACAAACAGTTTACTAATTCGTATGACAAGTCTCCATTATAAATTAACCATACAAAGCAAATGGCAGAATTTCAGGCAATAATGAGTTGTTCTTGAGATAAAAAAGAATATAGTTTGTTTTATTTATTCATAGTACTCCATGTTTCAAAAATATTTAACATTTAAGCCTTTTTATAAACTAAAAAAAGCAAAATCACATAAATTATAAGTATTTGTGAAATCAAAAACTTCAAACTATTTTAGATAACTTTACATATTTAATGCCATATTTATTTTTCTAAGGGATTAATTATACCTTTACTGAAGATTAACCACTGCGCTATGAAAGGGTTGTCACAGAATATTTATTTATATTGACTAAGTTCATTTTTATCCTCAAAACAAATAATAATTAACAAAACCTCATCTGCTTTTGAGAAAGACAAATACCAAATGATTACCCTCATTTGTAGAGTATAACAATGAAGAAAAACGGAAGGAACAAAACAGCAGCAGACTCACCAACTCTAAGAAAGGGCTAATGGTTACCGAAGGGAAGGGGGAGGTGGGCAGGTGGGGAGGGAGAGAGAAGCGGATTAAGGGGTATTATGATTAGTACACATGGTGTGGGGGTCATGGGGAAGACAGCGTAGCACAGAGAAGACAAGTAGTGACTCTGTGGCATCTTACGACACTGATGGACAGTGACTGCAATGGGGTAAAGGCGGGGGGGACTCGGCAATATGGCTGAATGTAGTAACCACATTGTTTTTCATGTGAAATCTTAATTAAAAAAAGAACTCATCTGCTTTTCTATTTGATAAGCACTATCCATTTTTGATTTTTACAGTTGAAATTACACTTTCATGGCAGTGGAAATTTTAATGAAAATTCAGTAAATATTAATTTTTGTCCTGAGGGAGATAGGAAGATAAGTAAGATTTGGTTTGTGACTTCTAAGATTTTACTGTATCATTTGTCTGGAATAATGGGATGGAATGGAAAACTAGATGGAAAGGGAAATTAGGGCCAGAATCTGATAACCTTTCCACACTGCGATTATGATTTTGGATTTAACTATACCATCAGGAGATTGAATATCAAAAAGGCCAGGTTTGAATATATATACTTCCATCTGGTTAGGAGTGAGATATTGATAAAGTCATTCTAAGATGCTCTCTGATAATGTCACTCTAAGTCTCAGCTCAAAATGGGGATAATAATGACTTGCCTGCATCTATTTGCAGTCATTATTCTTCCACCTTTCCTTGGAACTTTCTACGTTCCTACAATGTGGGATCCCTTCACTTAACTCAGTAGCTCTTACTCGTCTTTCAGATGTCACCTGAAACTTTACATATTCAGGAAATTTCTACATGACATTACATCCATGATCAATCAGTTCTCCTTTTAAAATTGTGCAGCACTGTGTACTTTTCAGTACTTGAAATTATATAAATTATTCATTTATCTCCTTTTCTGTGTTTATTATATAACAGAATCTAATAACCAGAGGGGCTTACCATTCATTTTCAATGCTTAGAGTGATGACTGCACATAGTAGATACAGAACAAATATTCAGAAAATGAAAACCAGAAAAAGTGCCCGTATTTGAAGTCCTAGTAGAAATGTGTTTTGTTTTAACACACTTAATTTAGATTTGAAAATCTGTGCTAAAGAATAATAAAGCTAATGAAAAATATACTTCTCATGAAAAGATAAACAATAAAATGAGACACATTTATATTTAAGATTTCAAACATAAATCACATGTTGCTGATTAGTGTTAAAATAGACTGATTCTATGAAAGCTCTTCAAAAAGAGTATTAACAAATTGTTAATTTGTATTGTGTATCAAATTAAACATAAACATTAGAAAGTTCATGGCTTGATACAGTGAAACCTACCAACGGGACAATATTTTACCTTAAAAGGCAAATTGTTGAGACAACTTTCTTGAACTGCAACATAACAACAAAATAAAAAGTCATTCCCATATCATGACATCCAGATTATCATTTGGGGTAAAAACCACAAATAAGTCATTTTTCCTGGTCTCTGGCATGTAGGACTTCTTCTCTCAGATTTAAAATATAGCTTTTAGGTTGTCTATAAACAGTAGTAAAAATGAGAACAAATTTTAGAAGATTGAAAAAAACATCAAAAATATTTTTTTTTCTCTTGTGAATTTTTAGGGAACCTTTTTGTTCCATTTGGATAACATTTGAAAAGAACATAATATGCCAAAATAGTAGGGTTTAATCCTGAACCCACATTTTAGAGTTAAAATCAACAAGGAAATATAATAACCTATTACATCTTGGATTTAAGTATATGAAATAACAGTTGGGAACCATCCAAAATGTTTTTGAGGAGGAAGTAAGGTGAGGAAATGGGAACACTCATATTTCCTATAATTAACAATCATAAAGTCTTCTATGAAATGTTCATCATTCAGACAAGCCTCTCTCCCCTTCTTTCTAAATAGACGGAATTGGATATTGGTCAAGGGAAGAAAAAAAAAAAACTGATCATTCTTTCTACACCAGGTCAGCCTTATCACACTATTGGTTGTTCTTTGAAAACATTGTTCTGCAAAGTCTGTGATATAAATTTCTTAAAATCAAGAAATCTAATTTGGCAGATTATAGGCGAATCATTTCTCTGTGCATTTATAATCCAGTCTCTGGGGGTATGAAGGTGCATAAGTTACTTTGAATCATAAAATTAACCCCACAAATATTCAATTTCTGGACACACTATAAGAAAAGATAAATCATATTATCTGTAGGACTCATTTTATTCATGTGTCCATCACTCACAGAAATATAATCAAGGACTGTGTGTTCTTGAATTTACTATGGAATATTTTACATAAAACTACTTCTAAAAGATTTGTTTTGACAGGTGACAAATAAGTTGAATATTAAAGTGGTTTTAATGTGATGATGTGGCTCTTTAATTGCTTTTAAATCGGGGCAACATTATTCTGGTTGGCTAATTTATGATAGACTACTTTTTGTCTACTTAGATTGTCACCTGACCTCTTGCAGGCCCCACAAATTTGTCCTGCTCCTCTCTCATACCAGTACCTTCTACGCCACTGGTTTTCACCTCACCTTCCTCATTTTCCTCCAACTTGCTGATTGTGAAAAATACACAAAGAACCCATTCTACAGGAATATCCAGCTAAGAATAAAGAATTAGAGGTGAGTAAACAGAGAACGGCCAACAGTCTGAGCTTTTTACTAGACTCCTTTCCTAATCCTATTTTTAATGTTCTCCTGTGGAATTCTTCTAGACTTTTTCTTATAAATCATCTATAACCAGTCCTGGCAAGATTAGATACTGGATCAGCTTACTTAGAATTTTGGCTGCTATTTTTCCATTTGCTTTGCTGTCCCTTCATGAGCCAGTTTGAAATATGTTTTCATTAGGTCAGAAAGATCTCTAAAATAACTCACTTGACCCATTTCACTTTGCTTTCAATGGTTTGGTTCTCGGTCTGTTAGTTGAGGAAACACTCCCTGCTTCATCTCAACATTTTTTCCCTGAACTTTGTGTTAATTTACCCTAGACTTGAAATTATTTCTTCCCCATTCCCACTCCCATTTTAGAGGTCTCTCTAAATAGCAATATTTTCTGAAATATCTCCATTAAACTGAACCATTGCTTCTATACTATTAATATTCTATAATTCAATGACAGAAAAATATGCAATTTTGGTAGGTTCTGGATGCAAAATCTATCACTCACTTTCCTTTTCTATAAGAACTTTATTGAGATATATTTCATATACTATAAAATTCACCAATTGAAGTATACTATCCAAAGCTATTTTCTCTTTTTTAGTATTTCCAGAGTTGTGCACTCATTACCACTAAATTTTAGAATATTTTCATTACGGAAAAAGAAACTCCTTGTCTCCACATCTCCTATTTCCTCTTCTCCTAGCTGCGTAGCGAACCATTAATCTACTGTGTGTCTCTCTAGATTTGCGTATTCTGGACATTCACCTTGCTTTCTTCATGGGACAGTAAATTTCTCCACAGCAGTATAGTGATGCCAAAACCCTAAAATCCTTCACTGTGTGGGTGAAACCTGGGTTATTCAACCAGCCCCTATTGATAGACATTTATTCTGTTTCTACTCTTTTTCCATCACAAAGAATTCCACTTAATAGCCTTTCACATACATCACTTGTTTTTTTTACCACTACATCTTAGAAGTAGGTTGCTGATTTAAAGGGTACGTGCATGTGTAATTTTGTTAGCTATTGTCAAATTCTCCTCAATAGGGTTTGTACTATTTTGCATTCCCATCAGCAACATATGACAGCATGTTTCCCCACCCTCCCCACAGAACGTCCTATAAAATTTGGATTTTTTTGCCATTTGTAAAAAATGGTAACTCTGTAATTTTTAGGTGAAATTCACATAACATTAAATTAAGCATTTTAAAATGTATAATTCAGTGGTATTTAGTATTGTGCAACCATCACTTCTGTCTAGTTCCAAGCCATTTTTATCACTGCAAAAGAAAACTTGATACCCATTCAGTGGTCATTCTTCATTCCCTCTCCCAACCCAAACCTCACTCACTCTCCTGACAACCACTAGCCTGCTCTCTGTCTGGATGGATTTACCTGTTCTGGCCACTTTGTATACATTGAATCATACAATATGTGATCTTTTTGTGTCTGGCTTTTTTCACATAGGTTTTGAGGTTCATCTACAATTAGTATGTGTCAGTATTTCATTTGTGTTAACAACTGAATAATATTCTGTTGAATGTACATACTTCATTTTGTTTATCCATTCACCTCTTAATGGAATTTTAGTTATTTCTGTCTTTTGACTACTGTGAACAGTGCCGCTATGAACATACTTGTATATTCATTTCAGTATCTTTTCAATTATTTTGGATCTGTACCTATGAGTAGAATTACTGGTATGTGTAGCAAGTCTGCTCATCTTTTTTTGAGGGACTGAAAACTGCTTTCACAGTGATGCATGGTTTTACATTCCCACCAGAAAGTACGAGGATCCAATTTTTCCGCATCCTCAACAACTCCTATTATTTTCCTTCTTCTTCCTCTTCTTGTCACCATCATCATCATCATCTCATAGCCAACCTAGTGGGTGTGAAGTTGGACCTCATTTTGATTTTGATTTGCATTTCCATAATGAAAAGTATCTTTTCATGTGTTTGCTGGACATTTGTATACTTTCTTTGCAAAAATGTCTCCTCAAGTCACGTGCCCATATATTCATTGGCTTGTCTGTTTGTTGTGGAGTTGTAAGTGTTCTTTATATATTCTGGATAGTGAGCCCTATTCAGATATATGACTTGCAAATAGTTTCTCTCATTCTGAAGGCTAACTTTTCACTGTACTGATACTGTCTTTTATTGTGCAAAGTATTTAATTTTGATGAATTCTTATTTATTTAGTTTTCTTTGTTTTTCATGCTTTGGGTACCATATCTAAGAATGCATTACAGGGATTCTTCAAGACCATGAAGACTTACCACATCTTTCTTCTAAGTGATTTATAGTTTTAGCTCTTCTGTTTAGGTCACTGAACCATTCTGAATTGATTTTTTTATGTTACAAAGTTGGGAGTCCAACTTCATTCCATTGCCACTAGCTATCCAGTCATCCCATTATCCTCTACTGAAGAGATTATTTTTTCCCCATTAAACATTCTTGGCAACTTGTCCAACATCATAGTAACATAGATATGTGCATTTACTCCAAGACTTTCAATTCTACTCTGTCGGTTTAAATGGTTATCACTATGTCAGTACTGCACAGTTTCTATTATAGTAGCTGTGTAGCAAGTAGCAAGTTTTGAAATCAGAAATTGTGAGATATTTCCAACTCTGTTCCTCTTTTTCAGTACTGTTTTGGTAAGTGTGGATCCTTGCAATTCCATATGAATTTCAGGATCTTTTTTTTCCTATCTCCAAAATAGGCCATTGGGAATTTTGATAGGTATTATGTTAAACCTCTAGATCACTTTGGGTGGTAATGCCATCTCTACAATATTGTCTTTCAGTCCATAAACATAGATTTTTTTCCATTTTATTTAAGTTTTTAATTTATTTCACCACTGTTTTATAGTTTTCAATATACAACTTTTTCATAACTTTGAGTAACTCTATTTCTAAGTACTTCATTCTTTTGGAAAATATTGTAAATAGAATTTCTTTCTTAATTTCCTTTTTTAATTCATCACTGCTCTTATATAGAAATGTAGCTATAATCTATATATTAATCTTGTGCTATGCAACTGTTGCATTTATTTTTTTGCATAATTTAATTTTTTTGTAGGTTCTCTGGTTATTTTCTACAGATAAGATCATATCATCTGCAAATTGACATAGGCCAATCTGAATTTCAGTAATATTTTCAAATTGCAGTGGGAAAAATAGCTATTTAAATAGATGTAATACCCTGTTAAAAATGTTAAGCAAGATATTGAAGAAAATGAGCAGCACAGTTTCAGAACTTGAAAGATTAGAGCTATCCACACAAAATTTAATTAAAATTTAAAAACTCAAGTGAAAAATAAGGGGATTAAAAACTTTTGGTTATTATACGACTAGGTAGTTCCTACCAGACCCAACCATGCCACAGAGAGCAAATATAATTAAAAAAAACATACAAACAAATACATGCACAAACTTACCGCTGTGCTGAGGCAAGCAGATTCTGTAGGCATGTCAATACTTGAAGAAAGGAATATAACACTTTTTAAGTAAGATAGTTACACATTTTTGCAGCTAAAGTCAGTGTGTGGTATACAGGATAAAAGATGGAAAACCATCTTTCTGGCCTGAAGAAACAGAGGCAGAGTGTAAGGCATTCATATCTGCTGAAGACTAAGGTTTGAATATCTAAAAATGGAGAAAAACTAATGGGGTACCCCATATGTTGCACGCAAATACTTAGCAAATACTTGGCTAACTCTGATCTATAAATATACTGGACATACTCTAAGAATAAAAAAAACTGAATTAGTATTTAAGCTTCCACCTAAAAGATGGAGTTTTCAATTTGGGTAAAGACAAGTAACTGCTTGCTAAGAAAAGCAAACAAACCAAAACTGGCACCCCTCTGAAGAAAAAAATAAAAAAAATTAGAGCTTACAGAATTCACAGTGTGCAGAATACAATCCACGATTATTTGGAATATGAAGAACAAGGACAATTTAACCCATATTTAAGGGACACGACAATGAAAGGAGACCTACACTAAGAAGACTTTTATGTGATAAAGAAAAAATATGCAATTAAATTAAATACTTATGATTAAAGTTCTCAGAAACATAATAACAGAAGGGTAACTTTTTTCAATCTGATAAAGAACATCTACAGAACCACACTACTAACATATTTAATGACAAAGTGGACAAGATCACTTCCCCCCAAGTTCAAAAAACAGGAACAAATGCATGGTCTTCTCACTCTCTACATTTTCTGGAGGTAATAACTACTGCAAGAAGTTAAGAAAAAGAATAAAAATGCATGGAGATTAGAAGACAAGAAATAAAACCATCTCTATTTGCAGATGTCAAGAATCTTCATATAGACAATTTAAAGAAGCTACAAAAATGACCAGAACTAATAATCGATTAAGCAATATATAAACATAGTAGGTTAACTTACAATAATCCACTTGTATATGCTAGCATCAAACATTTGTTTTAAAAATTCCACTTAAAAAACATCAGACACAAAAATTCTTAGAAATATATTTAGCATAAGTCCAAAAGGCCTCCAACAAGCTTTCATTGTAAGCTGGAGACTTTGAAGTAAACTGGATGGAGACTACACATGTGTTCATTTTATCATTACTTTTAAAACTGTAAAAAATGTGTTTTTATAGGAAGAATAAAATGCTTAGAGAACATTCCTGGAATATAGCTTGTTATCATTCTCTCTAGGTAAAATGTATTTACTATTCAGGACTAAATTTCATCAGGAGAGCAGTAGCACCTTAGTAAGGCCCCAAAACTTGTGCCAATATTCCAGCAATGTTACATAAACATGTAACCTTCCACATTCAGATAGAATTTTTTTCTATCTTATTTTTTTCTATCTCACTTTTAAGTCAAATCTTGTCATTTTCCTGCTTAAAACCCTTAATGGATTTATATGCAATTGAGATTAAAAGATCAATTTTCATAGAGCAATACGATCTGTTCCATGGCTTCATGATCTGACCCGGGCTATTATTTTCTCCCACATATTTCTCTGCCTATTCTGCTTTAATGCTGTTCCTTGAAAAGAACAAGTATGTTTCCACTTACGTTCCCATGTTTTTTCAGGCTGGAAATCTCTTTTCATAGGTTGTCACCCACTTTCATATCTCTGCTCCAGTATCCCCGAGGGACACTTGCCTTGATTTCTCTCCTCAAGTGGCATCTTCTCAATCTTTATTATCTAAACTGCTCAGTTTTTTTCTAGAAACACTATAATCTTGAAAATACATTTTAGGCATATTTATATTACATATTATATTTAACATATTGTATATATTGTAGATAGTTTTTCAATTATATGCCTCCCCCAACAGAATGCAAGCCAAGCTCCACAGGGACACATTGTTTTGTTTGTTGCTATAGCTCCAGTGCCTGCAACTATACCCCTGGTTTGGTTTGCCATCCACAAAGAGTCATTGAAAGAGTGAACAAAGCAGTTGGTATCTCTTTGCACAGACTCTCCAGTTAAAAGTCTTATATTAGATGTCATCAAATCATTAATCTCAGGTGATTTTAAAGCACAGATGACTAATTAATATGGTCTTGTGGACGACCAAGCACTCCATGTTTTGTATTATCAGGTTAGCTCTCTTTCACAGGGTATGTTTCATGACTCACACTAGTTTCACTCTGTATGCACACACACATACACACACACACACACACACACACACAAACACACACACAATTTTTCATAATCTATCATTAGAGTTTTACAATGTGCTTTAATGTAACAAACACCACTTTTCCCAAGGGAAGTGTAATTTCTTTTTATAAACATTAGGTGTTATTTCTGGACAGATTCAGTCTAAAAATTACACAATGTGTGATTTTAAAATATTCCCTTTGCTATTGGTATAGTGTGATTACATGAGATTGCTGGTGGTCATCATAACATATCTAACTCCGTCTATTTTCCTGGGTAGTTTTCTAATTTAGTTAGCTTTTATTGCATTTCATCACTGTTCTGCATTACTGCATAAATTCCTTAAGGCATTTCACACATTAATAGTTATTTCATCACAAATTTTAATCTTGAATATCATTTTATTTGGGTTTCTGTGGAAATGGAATCCATCTGTATATTGACATGACTTTGACAGAAAACAAGTGGTTGCCAAACATTCTGGAAAGCGGCACTTAGTGCCAAACTGGTTTTGGCAAATATTAATGGAAAATAAAGCACTAATGAACACTTTGCCTAGAATAATATTTGATGTTTATATAGTTTTACTCATCAAAAGATATCAAACATGCAACAAGTGAAAATCTCGTTAACCTTCAAAAAAAATCCCTATGAGAAAAGTAGGGGTCATGTATTTCTACTCCAGTTTCATTCTCTTTCCAGTCTACCTTTCCGGGAGAAAGGTAATGGTTTTAAATAAGGACACATATGAAGGAGGTGGAAAGGAAACTATCCCTTATCCACAGAAAAATTATTTAAACCAGATTTGCTCAGACGTTGATTCAAATTAAAGTTTGCTTAGGGTTCTTTAGAGCATTTCACACATGAAGACAGATGTTAATGATTACGCAATACTTTGAGATGTGTTGTAAATTGATTGAATCTAATATTAGTTGGGAAGTATTTTGTTACACATTGTACAGTCAAGTATGCTATGCATCTCAAATAATATATTTTCATGAGTGGCAACTTTATCAGTCCATTCATTCATTGTTTTAAAAATTTCATAAATAAAAACTGAGTCAAAAGTGAAACTTGGGACTTGGATTCCTTTGTCCTGCAGCCCATCTTCTTCCCTCTCCTACCCCGTCACAGTCCAGCACTCCTCTCCCCACCTTCCACCCAGTATTACCTATAACACAGTGATTTTCAGTGCGCGGTCCCTAGACCAGCAGCGTCAGTATTAACTGGACACTTGCTACAAAAACAAAAATTGAGGCACTACACCGGACCTATTGAATCAGAATTTCTGGGAATTGAGCTCAGTGACCCTTGTTTTGCACTGTGGTACTGACATATGCTCATGTTTGGGGACCACTGCTTTATGTAATTTTCTTCACCACATCCATGGAAGTCTAATGATAGAGGCTTAAATTCATATTTTTCAAAATAAATAGTGTAATGCCATTCTATCTGTATAAGGCAGCTATTTTCCTTATTTCTAAATGCGACTTAGTATTACATGATTGACTATTATACATACTGACTTGGGAGCCTGCTTTCAAAAGAAAGCAGAAAATAAATCATCCTTTATTTTAGAAGAAAAATAAACTCAACCTAATTATTTTAGAATGTGTGACCATATAGCGCCTTACAGTTTTATTTTGAATTTTAATCAGTGAAAAATGGTAGAAGGAAACTAATAGGGCATAAGTTATAATATAGGGTGATATGGTGGAGAGCAGGCGGCTGTGGTCAAGATAGACTTCTTTAAGGATGTGACAGTAAATTAGGATTGGGAAAGAGAAAACAAACCAGGCATGCACAGAGCAATGGATAGGATGATTGAGGATGCAGAGACTGCAAAATCCCAGGTGGCGTGTTGTATGTAAGCAACTTAAAAAGGGCCTGTGTGGGTGTTCAACACAGTGATTAGATGAGAGACAACAGGTATGCAGGAACTCAATCTGGCTTTTTTCATTTAGAATAAATAACACTGAGAAATTCAGGCATGTTAACATGAGTCAATAGTTTGTCCTGTCTATTACTTAAATGTAGTCCATTGTATCAATGCATTTCTGTTTCTTTACATAGGGCTGACAGGTCCAAAGCAAAGAGTTTAGCTTTATTATAAAAGATATCTGAGAACAGTCTTTATGGGTGGCAAGTACTGTAGTGAATAATCCACTGGTGTCTGTAAATAGATAAAGATACTCATTTGCACCATTCTTAATGTAGTTTTTAAAGTTCTAATAATACACAAAATGTAGAGAAAAAAGTTTAATGAAACACAAAATACAAAAAAATCTGTGAACACTACTATCACATTACATAAATACCTTTTCTTTTTTGTGGTGAAAACATTTCAGATCTACTCTTTTAGCAATTTTCAAGTTTATAATATAATATTATAATCACCATGTTGTGCATTAGATCCCCAGAATTTATTTTATCATCTAAATGGGAAGTTTGTATCCTTTGTTTTGCAATATATAAGTGTATCCAGTCAACATGTTGTACATCTTAAATTTACACAATGTTGTATGCTAATTATCTAATTAAGCTGAAAAAATGCAAAATTAATTTCAAATGCATTTGACTGGCAAATGTCTAGAAACTCAAATAATGAGCACTTAAAATTGGCAACAGTTAATAGAAATAGTAACAGTACTATTAGAAAGAAAAAAATGTTTTGAAATGCATGGTCCTGGCTTTTGTCTGAGTAGCATCATTTACAGAGTAAGTTCTTTTGGAATTATTTAGTTTCAATGGGCATCAGTTTCCTTACTTACAGGGAAAGAAATACATATTTTGCAATACTGTACAGAAGATTAAAATGATACTACTGAGTCAAAAGTTACACTTGGGACTTGGATTCCTCTGTCCTATGATAGCTAACATCATACTCAATGGTAAAAAGCTGAAAGCTTTTCCTCTTAGATTAGGAACAAGGATTCCCACTGTTGCCACTTTGATTTAAGAGAGTTTTGCAAGGTCTGAGAAGAGCAATTAGGCAAGGAAAAAATACAAAATCCACCTAAATTGGACAGAAAGAAGTAAAACTGTTACTATTTGCAGATGGTATGATACTATACAGAGAAAACCCTAAAGACTCCACTGAAAAACTGTTAGAACTAATAAGTGAATATAGAAAAGTTGTAGAATGGAAAATAAATATATAAAAATCTGTTGCACTAATAATGAACTATCAAAAGAGAAATTAAGAAAACAATACTATTTATAATCGCATTCATCAAAAGGAATACCATATCTAGGAATAAATTTAAAGAGATGAAAGACCTGTACTCTGAAAATTAGAAGACCTGATGAAAGGAACTGAACAAGATACAAATAAGTGGAAATATATTCTGCTCTCATGGATTGGAAGAATTAGTGTCATAAATATGTCCATATTACCCAAAGCAATCTACAGATACAATTCTACGCAATATCTTTTAAATTCCAGTAGCATTTTTCACAAACAATAGAATAAACAAACCTAGAATTTGTATGGACCCACAGAAGTTCCCAAATAGCTAAATTAATCTGAGCAAGAAGAGAGGTGGAGGCATCACATTTCCAGATTTCAAACTATATTACAAAGCTATAGTAATTAAAACAGACTAGCGTATGAACAGACAGAGAAATGAGACAGAATAGAAACCCGAGAATAAACCCTCACATATATGGTCTATTAACTTATGACAAAGGATCCAAGAATATACAATGGGGAAAGGACAGTCTATTCAAAAAATGATGTTGGGAAAACTGGACAGCCACATGCAAAAGAATGAAACTCATCTACCCTCTTTTACCATACACAAAAATTAATTCAAAATAGATTAAAGACTTGAATTTAAGACCTGAAACCATAAAAATTCTAGAAGAAAACATAGGTGGTAAGCTCCTTGACATTGATCTTGGCAATGATTTCTTAGATTTTACCCCAAAACCAAAGGCAACAAAAGCAAAAATAAAAAAGTTTGATATAGAACATCAAACTAAAATGCTTCTAAACAGCACAGGACACCATCCACAAAATAAAAAAGCAGCCTACTAAACTGGAGAATATATTTGCAAATTACATATCTAATATCCAAAATAATTAAAGAACCATACAAACTCAATAGCAAAAAAACCCAATCCAACCAAAAATGGGCATAGGATCTGAGTAGAATTTCTCCAAAGAAGAAATACCAAAAATAGCCAACAGATACATGAATAGATGGTCAACATCACTAATTATCAGGGAAATGCATATCAAAACTAAAGTGTAAATCACACTGTTAGCATGGCCATCATCAAAAAGACAAGAGTTAACAAACCCTGGCAAAGATGTGGAGAAAAGGGAGCCCTTGTGCACTATTGGCAGGTGTGTAAATAGGTACAGCCTCTATGGATAACAGTATGGAGGTTCCGCAAAAAATTTAACATGGTACTATCATAGACTCAACAAATCCATTTCTGGGTATTTCTCTTAAGAAAATAAAACACAAATTTGAAAAGGTACATGCACTTTTATGTTTATTGCAACATTATTTACAATAGCCAAGGTATGGTAGTAACTTAAGTGGGTGTCGATGGATGCATGGATAAAGAAATGGATATACAATATATCTATATATATATCACATACACACCCACATACAATGGAGTATTATTTAGCAATTAAAAAATAATGAAATCTTATCATTTTGCCATTTGTGACAGCATTATGATAAGTGAAATAATTCAGAGAAAGACTAATACTATATGCTCTCACTTACACATAGAAACCTAAAAAAAAAAAAAAAGTACAGACAATCTCCTACATACAGAGAATAGATTGGTGACTGCCAGAGATGCGGACTGGTGGTGGGTGAAATGGGTGAAGATAATCGAAAAGTATAAACTTCTAATTATAAAATAAGTCACAATTTCATTGAAAAGACATCTGGGTTGTTTCCAGGTTTGGAGACTATTATAATAAAGCCATTATAAACATCCACATACAGGTTTATGTTTAAGCGTAATTGGACTTTTGACACATGGGTAGGAAAATCACTTAGGGAAGTACAATGGAATGTGACCAATTAAAGGACATAACTATAAATCTTCAGCCTTTGTCTCTATTCTTTATGTCATAATCCCTGATATGAATATTTAAATTCTATATACAGACTGATATAGAGCTTAAACAGAACTTAAATTTGCCAACAGATACAAGTTGCTTACTACTGTGTAATATACCTTTTAGAAAAACTAAAACATGAGCATTTATATACATTCACCATCAGTTTTATTCCATTTAGAGAAGTTGTAACATCTTGTAAAATTCTGTACATTCATCTATATAAATTAAATGTTTTTCTTATTTCCTTGATCCTAGTCTAGAAATATAAATTTGGGGAACAGCTAAAGAATGCCTGAGGTGTGAATTTTTATTTAAAAGAATGCCTGAATCTTGAAGCAGATTTTGGTTTATGGTTAAAAAAAAAAAAAGCAACGTGAGAATAGATTTTTTTTTCTTTTTTTTAGTATGATTCCTCTTGAGAAAATATTGACCAATAAATAGGAATCCATGTATTCTCTCTTGGCAAAAACAAAATTTAGACAAGTTACCTGGGGATATTTGTGATGCATCATGTCAAATGTAATAAAACTGTAAGCAATCACCTTTTCCCACAAATCTCTTAGGGATGTTCTGTTTTAGACTTATTTGGCTTTCAGTGGTGTAACACCTGAATAAATACCCACATCCAACTGTAAAATAAGCATGCTTCGTCGGTCACCGTGCCTTTAACCATACTGAACATCGGTGCTTACTGTTGTTGTCTCCCTAGTAATCAAGGGAATAGATGACTTGCTCATGGAAAGCAAGTGCCAATTCTTCATCATAGTGAGAGTATAGTTTGGAGCAGAACCATTCTGAGGAGAAACAGGACAGAAATAGGCAGGCCAAGAGCTAGACACCTTGTTCCTCTGGGCATTCCTTACATATTATCAGGAATACCCCAGTATACCTTCTCTCTGATTGTATCCTTACCAGACTGTCCCCTTGGTGACAAAGGATGTCCACCTCTGATGACGGTGAGCCATTCTTAAGCTTGCTCATCGGGTTCTAGATCTTCCTCAGGGTCTCCTGGCACAACGCTTCAAATTGTTAATATTTTCCTGCTTTTCCAGCACTATTAATATATTTCCCTATGTAATTTTAGGATATTTCCCTAATTCTCCTTGCCCCTGATGCATGTCTAGAGCTTATATTGCAAAAAAATTTTCTTTTATTCCTTGCCAAATAGATTTTTAATATCTGGATGTTGTTCTTAGAATGTGTGTCTTTATTTTTCCATTATTTTCCCGGTGCTATGTCCTGCATTGATGTTCTTTTCATAGGTAAATGTTTTTAAATGTCCATCATTAATTTGCTACCATTATTCATCTTCCCCTGAATCATTTGACATACAACCAGTTGAACAAGGGGGTGTGGACGAAAGAGGTACGACCCAACAAAGCGCTCTTCCCTCAGTGTTTTACATATTACTGTTTTTAAGTTAGGACTAATATAAGTGACAAAATTTAGGGAGTCATCCCCCTCAAATGAAAAAATGTATACCCTTAGCTAAACTCTCACACAGATCTTGTAGCATTTTTTTCGACCTTTGAGTGTCCTTGAGACACTCTCCACGGACTTGTAGGTGGTTGCCATGTGTTAACAGTTGTTTCAATATTCGTCACAACAAACTGCTGCAAAATACTAGTGGGAAATAATAACGTATTCCTCACTCCCACATCTAAGGGTTGCCTACGGAGACTCTACTCCACGTGTTTCATTCTGGGCCCAAAGATGGAGGGCAGGGTCTGCTCGGAATGGTCTGGGACAGATGCCAACACCAGAGACGTCAAGAGCAGTAGCACAGGCACATTTTGGGGCTGTGTGGAGCACAGCCACTGGCCCATGCAAGTACCAAGGCCAAAGCTCTGTCAAGGGGGAAGCAAGTAGCCTCTGCCCATGGAAGGGTGGCGCTGGAGATTCAGGAGCAAGTATTTGCTGAAAAATAATCTACCACACCAATAGAATGTTTGCATACCCTTTTCAAAAGTTACAAATCTAAACAAAAATAGCAGCTGATCTGACATCAGTGCTTCAGTGAAGCATATTGATTTCTTTTCCCATAAAAATGTAATTACAAATGGAGATTAGCATCAATTTTTAAATTACATTTTGGGTTAAGTGGATTTGAGGACTGGCCTGAAACCAAACCACCATGAGTAGCGTTATGCATGTATTCCAAGTCATAGAAGTTCAACCTCTCAGCACTTTTTCGGAGGGAAATGGTAATTTGGAGATGGACTGCATATTCATACTTCACAGAATGCCTAGAATTTAATTCTCGATTGAGATGATGGAAGCTTAGAATAAGATGTGCATTTACAGATGTGCAATTCCAGAATGTCTGCATAGAAACAGAACCCAAAGCACACTTTATTTTCTGATATATTAATAGAAAGTTGGCTAGATTATCCTGTTTACTTGTCTTTTGTTACCTCTATGGTCAGTATTTTAAAACTACCATTTCTGTTATACAACACTACCTAATAAAACAAACAGTGGTTAATTATAGCCTTTAAAATACAAACAAAAGCTCAAGTAGAATATACAACTTTTGACTTCCATTGCCAGTAGATTTCTACTCACCTCACTGCTTTCCCTGAGGCATCCCAGGAACCCAGCAGCACATTTTCAAATTAGGTGGTGCAATGTGGAAAAAAAAAAGCACACACACACACACACACACACACACACACACACACACACACACGGGATAAGTTCACGTATTTATGAGCTTCCTAAACTGCCTCGGTATTAAATTAGGCTCTAGTGTCTACATGAACTAATTCATTTCTTACTAACTCCATTTATCTATGCTTATTATTAACTAATGTTAAGACAAAATTAATTTCAAATATGCAAAAATCATAGAAAATATCTAGTTTTCCATTTTTTTAATTGAGGTATCATTGACATACCATATTATATTTGCTTCAGGTGTACAACACAATGATTTGGTATTTATAAATAATCCAAATGATCACAATAGCTCTAGTTAACATCTTTAAAATATCTATTTAAATATATAACTAGTCACTTCACATTCTTTAATAGAAGTAAGGAGCTTATTCTCACTATAATAAAAAGCTAACATTGTGTTTGTTATTATTTACTTACCTTTCTTCAATAGACTGAGCTAATTCTAATATTTATATTCTTGACCCAGATATGAATGTATGAAATTTCATGCCATCATCTATCACCAGATTTATTTTATGTCACTCTTCAATAAAGAAATAATTTTAAAGTAACATATTTTATAAACAGCCCATGAAATATATTGAGGTTAAATTTCATGTAATTTGTTTTGGTGTTTGATTCATGATGAGTTAGTTAAAGGTACTTTGATACAAACTAAATATTGTTTAAACATTCTGCATTACTTGGTCCACAACATTTTAATTTTTCTAGCACATTAGCAACTATGAGATATAATAATTGTAACAAAAATGTATCAGTAATTGTTTGATATCTGATTGTGTCTAGTGGTGAATGACTACAGTAGAAACCAAATCTTACCTACCCTAAATTCTCTAATGGCAGCATTTGGGGATCTCTGAAGCCCAAGCAGTTACTTTTTTATGTGGATTTTAATTTGCAGACTAAAAATGTATTACCTTGCAAATGGAAACAAAAATTCATTGGCTTTCTCCAGTTTTATAAATCTATGTTTAGACAAATCCTGCACTGTTTAACGTGAGCCAGTTTTCAGGCCACATGCCAATGTGATATTTTCTTGTGTAACTAGAACATAGGAGGCTTGTCTTAAACACCAGGCAAAATTGAAAATATACATCCTCTCCCCATGTCCCCAATTCTCAACTTCTGGTATGTGAGATTCCTAGTATGCCAGCTATAGAATTTACCAAGGAGAAATGAAAATGGTGGAGGGGTTTAAATTAATCCTTGTTACAGAAGGTCCGGCCTTTGATCGGCAACAAGGATCTGTTTTTATCTACAGCAGTATCTGATATTCTGTGTAAAATCTACATTCTCTTCAGATGTTGCTGATTTGTCCCTTAGGTTAGGAGATTTCATCTGTTCTTTGATACAGGGCTTAGGAGGCAGACGGATCCTTAGGGGCTGATTCAGGGCTTTCATTGCTCTACTGTGACTTTGTGCAAATATTTATGTTTCTATCTGCTCTGAGCACAGGTACATATCCTGGCATGTTTCACATCCTTCCTGAACTCAAAATTCAGAGCGACTCCATAGTCCTATCATGGGGGTGGTTTACTGCCAAATACCTCCTCATGTCAGAACAAGAATGTACATGTCAGACAAAAACACATAAACGCATTGTGAGACCATGCCTCGGTACATTTCTAACCACTGTGCTTGTACTTATATTCACATGTGTTAAGTGGGAATGGAAACAAAATATTTATTAATGGAAAGGATCAATATATTGATATTCAAAAGACATGGTATATTACAAAAAATGAGTATGACATAATATTCTAACTTTTTTGTGAACTACCTTTCAACTATCATGTGTCTGTTACTCATACCTCGGTGGTATATATCACACACATTCACTAAGATACAGAACCTGGGGAAGGGGTGGCACATTTGTTAAGGTTAGATTTAATAGATTCATCTGATAGGCTCAGAAATTAAATTTTTTAAGTGTCTCAAACAAAATAGAATTTCTCTGTCATGGAAATGAACTAACTACAGAGGCTACTGTTCCTAGGCCAGCTTTCTCAACAACATAAGAAAGAATCTCTTAGGCTGCTTCATATTTATAAATTTAGTCATATGGTTATTTACAGTGGCAAAGGACCCTGGAGAATGTGCTGTTTATTCTGGGTATCAAAAGAAAGACTTCTAAAAGAAATAAGTAAGATACTTCAAACAACAAAAAATAAAATCTACTGGTACTCAGCTTTGAAAGAAGAAAAACAGAAATATTTGAATAGGCAACAAATTAAAAAAACTGAAAAGAATGAGTATATTTCATTGATTAAATAAGTATATTTAGGGGCCTGTACTAGGCAATAGCACACTGTAAGCACTGGGATTCATACGTGAAAACACACACACACACACACACACAGAGTCTCTGCCTTCATATGGCTTACATTTAGTGGATGAAGATAGTGTTTGTTTTGTTATACTACCCTGGGTAGACTGATTTTGCTGAAACTGAATAATCATACTGACCTCTCCTGAGAAGCCTGTCTCTAAGATGCCCTGTAGTTTTGCAGTAATACAGTGGCATGTGTTTCTCATCCTATACCTCCGCAGTGCAGCTTTCAATGCCACACACCCATTTTGGCAATGATGTCATTCTTTCTGTTGTTCACACTTATGCACCTTTGTATCTGATTTGTAGAGAAAAAAAAACAGATAACATTTTTTTCTATAGGCTGATATACACCTTTCTTTATTTAAAAAAAAACTAACCCAAAACTCCATGAAACCCTGAATTTTTATTTCCTAATTCATTTTTCCTCTTTTTACCAGCAGATGGGATATTTGCAATCTGTTTTCCTTTCCTTTACTATCTGAGAATATTTCCTATACTAGATCCTGGGTTTTGTTAAGAGGGACTTATTTGTTTAATTTCTGCCTATGTTTAGTACAATATTTGTGTGTGTGTGCTTATTCGATTTCAAGAATACTTATTAAACAGCAATATTAACACATTTTTTTTTCTTTTTCCAACTTTGAACCTTTTGGGAGTTCATTGTGATCTTGCACTTTAACTGTGCTAGAAAATAGACATAGCTCAGAAAAACAGCTTTATGGCAACATAAAGACTAAATATGAGGATGCTTCAAAAAGTCAAATAGCCTGCTCCACAGAGGTTGATATGTTTAAGAAGACGCTATGCCTCTTTATTCCTATCACTTCTTTAAGGCATGTGAAGGAAAATATGTTCTACCGTATATTCTCTGACAAGAAATTCTTGTGTCAAAATAGCTAGTGGGGATATGCCATTAAGAGAAAAAAAAGGTTTGCTATCTAGAAAGGAATGCAGCTTTTCAATAAGTAGCAGGAAAATTACATATATGTGTGTATCTGTGTATGTACTCCCATACACACACACACACACACACACACACACACACACACACACACACAGTAGATACATATAAAATTTGTGAACATATGCATGACATGACAAAAGTAGAATACGGAAGAGAATATGGAGTTAGATTTATATTGATTAACTTATAGGCTTAAGTTGTTGATACATTGTCAAGACCATTGTAGATTTGTTTATAAAGTATGATTTTATTTATATAAAAATAAAAAACCCAGATGTATGTGTGTACATCTCTATATATATGTGTGTAAACAAGGAGAATCTGGTAAAAGTATGAAAGAATGAAAACCAAGTTTCCTAACATTCATTAACAATCAAGATCACCCTTTAAGAATTCTGTAAAGTGCTGCTACTTATGAATTGCATTCTTTCTTCTTTGATTATGAGAAAAACAAGTAAAAATGTAACATTTTCAATTAGTACGAAATTGCTTTTTATCTGTAGAAAATGACAGAAAACCAGACGCACAACTGCTTGGGTTCTAGTATATGCTGCAATTAGTATGTTTAAACATATTTTTCAGATTTTCAGTTTGACAAAATATTTTGTGTTCTTGGGTAGTATTTCCTTCTCTTTTTCAATTTTAGCTTTCTGAACTTGGCAATACTTTTAGAAGAATATTAATCTGTGTAAAATTCAGACTTTATAAAATAAGTCACCTACTCACCATAAATAACATTATGCCATGTGACTTAAATTCAATTTCAGAATTTCAGCGGACTGTGACTGCCAAGATCACACTACAGTCAGGCTTGCTTCTGAGTTAGTGATCTGGACTTTAGTTATAGCATGAAACAAGAAAAACTGTGATCCACAAAATACTTAAGAGATATACTGGTCCTCATCAAGTTTTAAATTACTGCTTTAACTGGAGAAGAAAGAACTTTCTTTCAGTCATGTTAATATGTGGCTATGAGAAATTCTATTAACTGACTTCATATTTTAAATATATTCTGGTGATGGCTTATCACTGTTGCAGGCTAATGTCAGGCCTCTGCCCAGCTGGCCCATGCCTTAAAGAAGCACTAATCTCAACAGCAGCAGATAGTGAGTAAGCAGCAATTACATGTACACACACACACACACACACACACACACACACACACACACCTCCAAGATGCTCCTTGTCTGTAATGCACCATCTCTGGGACATCTCAGTACCGAGCTTTGCCTTCGATATCCCAATCCCATACTTGGGTTTACCTGCATGAATAATCTCATTTGCACCACATTCTGCATTAAGAACTATCTATCTTTTGAACAAAGGAAAATATACGTAAAAACAGCCTTGAGACATTTCAATTTACTTCCCATCATTCCATTAATTATTTCAATTATCCACAATCTACCCTCATGTTCAACAAGCAGTTTTCCCCATCTTTAAGATATTACTGAAACATTGTCAACTTAAAGTGTACCGCTTGACGATTTGATGTATATATAATGTTACAGTATTGCTGTATTCAATGTGTGTAGGGAGAACTTTTAAGATTTACTTTGAGCAATTTCCAAATATACACTACAGTACTGCTAACCACAGTCACCACACTGTACATTACACCCCAGATCTACACATCATATACCTGGAAGCTTGTACCCTTTGACCACCTTCATCCATTTTCCCCAAACCCCCGAGACCCCACCCCAGCAACCACCAATCTGTTTCTATGAGTTTGATTTTTTCGGTTCCACATATAAGTGAAATCATATAGAATTTGTCTTTTTCTGTCTAACTGACTTCAAGTTTTTAATTTGTGCGCATGTTTAGCTTCTTGTTGGGAAATAGTCATGGTGTTTTGTGCCCACCTTGGCCTAAGGGTGGCGACGCTATGGCCTGGGCCTGAGGCGAGTCCCCACAGACACTCCCCCTTGCGGAGCCAGTGTTGTGGCAGCAGCAGCCCTGATGGTTATTCTGACTGCAACCTGCACCTGGACAACAGCCACCAGGGACCTTTGAGAAAAAAACAAACGCTACTACTTGGTGTCTTGGAGGCGTCTTGGTACGGGGAGCCCCCAGTGAGGCCGAGGGCAGAGTGCACAGTGAGCCTGGGGTTCTGCTTTGCTGGGGTCGAAAGCGCAGCACGCAGGGGTTCACAGGCTCACTCTTTATTGGTGAATTTAAAACAGGGGAGCGGGAATTTAAGGCGTGGGAAGAGTACAACAAGTGGAACAACAAGTGGTCAAACCAGAAGTTCCAGAAACAGGAAACTTCAGGGATGTGGCGGGCCTGGCTCTTTCTACAGCCTTGAGTCTGGCAATGTATTTATTCAAGAAAGCTGTCTTTGCAAAGCTTAATGTCAGGCACTTGCATTCAAAGAAGCCAACTGTCAGGTGATTACACTACACCTAGATTTAGAGGCAGTTGCAAATGTCATACAAGTAAAATCCTTCATCAGCTTCCCCTAAAAGTTACATCTTACATTATTAACCTGGGTACAAAAATGAAACCCCGGAATCTGGCATTGGTACAAAGTGTCAGTACCCTGTGTACAGTCTACACCATGTTGACCCAGGTGAAAATCTCTATGATCACCTGTTCAGGCAGCACACAGAACTGCCGCATCACCACAGAGATGCCCCTCATGCTGCCCTTCACAGTCACACCCACAGCCACACTCCACCCTGTGACAATAAATTGTTTCCCATATCTGTAATTTTGTCATTTTAAGAACATTATGTAAATTGAATCTGACAGTATATGATGGTTTAGATGTTTTTTTTTTTAACTCAACATACCACTCTGGAGACCCCTTCAAATTGTCTCTATCAATAGCTCATTCCTTTCTGTTACTTTGCTGTGTTTTCTGATATGGAGGTACTCAACTATTAACCTGTGAAGAGGTGTTTTATTTCTTTCCCAGTTTTGGTCATGTGCTCCTATAAACATTCATGTATGGTTTCTGTGCCAATGTAAGTTTTCATTTCTCTGGGATAATGTCCAGAAGTATAATTTCTTGAGTCATATGGTATATTTATGTTTAGTTTTGTTATTGTTGTTGTTTTAAGAAATTGCCAAATTTTTTTCAGAGTGGCTCTAACTTTTTCCATTTACATGGGCAGTATTTGAGAGACCCACACCAGCAATTGATATGATCACTTCTTAAACATTTTAGCTGTTCATTATAATAGGTATGTGGGAATATCTCACCAGAGTCATAATTTACACTTCCCTAGGCTAGTTATGTTGACCACCTTTTCTTGTGCTTATTGCTTATCTTTATATCTTCTACAGTGAAATGTCACTTCATGCCTTTGTTCCTTTTCTAATTAGAATATTTGTTTTTAACTGGTGAGTTTGAGAGTCCTTATTATATTCTAGATATGATTCCTTTATCAGATATGTAAGTTTGCAAATATTTTCCAGTCTGTAGCCAATCTTTTCATCCTCTGAAAAGGGTCTTTCACAAAACAGATGTTTTAATTCTGATGAAGTCCAAGTTACAATCTTTTTTTCTTTTATGGATCATGCTTTGCGCCAAGTCCAAGAACTCTTTGTCTAACCTTTAGCTCTGAAGAATTTCTCTAAATTCTAAAAGTTTTGAAGTTTTACATTTTACATTCAAGTCTGCCATCCATTCTGAGTTAGTGTAAAAGGGGTAAGATTTAGGCTGAGGTTCATTTTCTTCTTGTATATTTCCAATTGCTTCAGCATCATTTATTTACAATGCTGTCCTTCCTCCATTGAAATACATTTGAATCTTTGTCAAAAATCACTTGGCCATACTTCTGTGGAGCTATTTCTGAATTCTCTATTCTGTTCCGTTGATCTCTGCATATATTCCTCTACCAATAACACGGTCTTATTTACTGTAGCTATGTCATTTGTCCTGAAACCAGGCAGAGTGATTCAACCCACAGTATCTTTCTTTTTAGAATTATTTTTCAAAATTGCTTCTTTGCCTTTCCATACAAATTTTTGGAAAATCTTGTCCATAACTCCAAAAAAATCTCACTTGGGATTGTGATAAGAATCAGTGGCAACAAAGTTCAGGCTCCTCACTGTCTCTACTTATGTTATAGAGGAGCTGGGCAGGATGGGGGTGGGTCGTACTGCCCACTGGGGTGAAAGTGTCTTCTCCCCAGGGGTGTTTCCCTGAAACCACTGTGGGGACAGCGGAGGGTCAGGCCACCTCATTATAACATCGGAAGGTAGATGACTATGCTCTCTGCTTGGTCTTTGCTGGGGGTGGGAGACACAGCTTTTTCTATAGCATTTGGCATAAATAGAGCAGCTATTGTCTAAAAGTTGTCTGTCTTACTAAACTCCATCTTGATCCTTTGGCTAGAGAGAACAGGTTTTGTTAGGATGCTTTTTTTGTGTGTGTGGGCTCACTGGTGTTTTTTTGCTAGGCCCAAGTCTGAGATGTATCAGGCAAGAAGACAACCAAGGATACTCACTATCGTGTCATTCCTTCTGGCTTTATCCCGTCAGCCTTCTTTTCTCCACCTGTCAGTGTCTTATGGTTGTCTTATCTATGATGTTCTGAGTTTTTAGTTGTACATGGTAGGATGAATTCTGGAAGCTAGTGTCACAAATGTATAATTTAATATCTCTTTTGTCCTCTGTACTGTGCTGTGCAATGAGAATTTAGACCTCAAGAAATGCTTTTGCTACTAAAGAAAGAACCAACCTACAGAGAATATTTCTAAATGATGTTGAGTGGGGAGAAATAGATATGTACACTCATCTAAGAGAGTTCAGAGGAAGGCTGCATATCTATAACTAGGAAGTTCAGGGACTATTTTTTACAGGATATGATGCCTGAATTGAGTCTTAAAATATAGGCAAAAATTCACCAAACAAATAAAGCCAAAAAAAAAAATCCAACCAAAAGGGTGCTTACATGAAAAACTATAATTTGTCATAATTCATTAAAAAGCTATTTCAGGATATGGAGATAAAGAAATCAGTAGAGACTACACCTTGAAAGTCTTTAAATTCTGTCATGAAGATCATATATATGTTTTGTCTGAAAGCAAAGCTGAATCTTTGAAATGTTTTATAAAAATTTAGGGTAGGTCAAATTGCTTTTACATAGAATTATCTAGAAGTTATGTAAAGAATAAATTGAAAAAGGACAATATTAAAGTCAAGGTGAACTAGTATGAATTTAGTTCAATATCTCAAGTTATAGATACTAAGGATCTTAAATAAAAAAGTGGAAGTAGGGATTGGTTATTAAGGGAGAATATAGAAATTCCACAGGCAAAATGATCAATATTGATCATTCCCTATCGATTGCAATAAGAAAGTGTAATATAAAATGTGTGAGACTCAGAGGGGAAGTTAAGATTCTGAAGACCTCAATAACTTCAAGAAAAATAGTTATAATGAAACATATTTTAAGGGGAACAAAAACCATGGATCTTAGAGTAAAGAGAATAATCTAGGCCAGAGAACTATACAAGAGTGACATCTCCGTACATCAGCGTGTAGAGATACTTTGAAGTATCTCTACATTGCAGTACCTATTACAATTATGAAAGCAGTTTGTAAGTCCAGTAGGAGACCTTAAAAAAATATATGCTTGCTTATTTTGGCACTGAAACGGTATTGGTGTTCCTAGAGGAGCAGTTTGTCTGGTTGGTTTGCATGTATGTGTGTGTGATGGTGGGAATTACTTTACCTTGACCATATCAGGAATTAAGTAGACAATTTTGACATTATGAAAATTAACAAATCTAAGGACAAAAATTGTCTGATAGTTTGTGAATAAGTATAATAAATCATTCCTTTGTTTTTTAAATCATAGACAATAAATAGGCTAATGTCCAAGCTGGCGTGAATAAATTAGCAAAAACGGAAGTAATGATTCTGAAGAAAACTATGGGAAGACTATCAACAGTGTGCAATCGTTGCATGGTTTTAAAAAATGTTCCTCATTATATTTGGCACAGAGAGAGCACTTTTAATTCTTTATTGACTAAATGGAAAGAGGTCTTAGCCTGTAAAACTATAGAGTAAAAACTATTTTAGGTACATTCTAGAAAATACCTAAGAGGAGAGGGGCAGCCAGGACGTTAAGGTTGTCCATATCTGAAAGCCTCAATTTCTAAGATCTTAGTCATCTGGTAAAAGTAAGAGGTTTAGTCTTGGATGGTAGTCTTGAGGAAAGGGGTTAAAGTTTATAAAAATGAGAGGAGACTGAGAGAAAAAAGAATTAAAAACCAGCAGAAAAAAACTAAACTAAAAACACAGAGTTGTTGAGCCATGTTACAAAATTGTTTTTTGACGCTGTGACAGTATCAGCTTGTAAGTTAACCATTTCACAATATAGACTTACCTTTCCTCTGTTCTTATATTTTAAGTAACCAAGAGAAATTACTTAAATAAATTACAATCCTTGGAGGTTTTCTGTTAAAAAAAAAAACCCTAGAAACCCTAATTCTTATTTCATTTTTAATTCCAAATATTTTCCCTCATGAAAAGACATTTTATTAAAAATTTACTAGCAGTTATAAACCATCAAAGTGTATTAATTATAGTCACTTAATATTTGTTGAGCAAACAGACATTGAATGAATGGGTTTGTGACATTGTGAAATGGAAACAAATATCTGCTGATACTAAAATGCAGGCTTTTCATCATATTAATAGTTTCCAGTACAGCGCAAGCCTCTATTTCTTCAATGTCATCCTTTCCTTCTATTCATTCTTTTCCAATATTCAATTATTTTCTTCAGGATGGCAACTTGCTAGTGTAATATTAAATTTATCAGAACAGGCAAATCTAAGAAGTCACCTCATCCATCAGTCTGTCTTCTGATTAAATTACATGTAAAATAATTCTATTTATAAACACCTGCAGAATAGGAAATTTCACAACCTCTCTTCACAACAGTTTAAATATTTAACCTTTGCTGTAAGAGAATGTCTTCCTTAGATTTCTTAAATGTCAGCTTTCTCTTGTTCCCTGTTGAATTTAAAAGATCTGATTACAATTGTCATAGAATCTTTATTTTCTGACATTCCCGATAACAGAAAAATGAGGAATCTCTAAGTGATCCCTGACCACTGCAGTAACCAAATGAACACATTTCAAGGACATTTTTTAAGTATTGACTTTTCTTAACAGACTTTATTTTAGAATAGTTTTAGATTTACAGAATAATTAAGCAGATACTACAGTTTTCCATTATCTCCTATACCCAGTGTCCTGTATTACTAACATATACCTTAGTATGATACATTTCTTACATTGATGAACCAGTTTGATCCGTTATTTTTAAAATCCACATTTTATTCAGATTTCCTCAGCTGTTACCAAATATTCTTTGTCTGTTCTAGAATCCCAAACAGGGTTCCACACTATATTTTCTAGTCATGTTTTCTTAGGCTGCTCTTGACTATGACAGAGTCTCAGACTTTCCTTGTTTTGATGACCTTGACAATTTGAGGACTACTCATCATATATATTGTAGAGCCCCTGTAGTGAAATTGGTCTGATGTTGATCTCATGATTAGATTGAGGTTGTGTTTGGGGAAGGAAAATCTCAGAATTAGTGACATTTGCATCATATCATATCAAGGGAACATACTCTCGATTTGATTTATGACTGTCGATATTGCTGTAGCATAGAGGACAACTCAAAGATACCCTCTTTAGTCCTGATAATTTCCCTTGTTCAGAAATTGGCTTTGTCTGGCTATATATAAATTAATATAGCTATTCTCACTTTATTCTGATTCGTTTAGTATGTTATCTGTTTCTGTCTTATTTACTTGTAATCTATGTGTCTTTATATTTAAATTAGAATTCTTATAAACAATATATATCTGGGGTTGTTTTTTCCACTCTACTGGTTTCTGTCTTTCAATGGGTGTTTTAATACCGCCCACTTGTAAAGTACTTATCCACACAATCGCTGTCCTCTGAGACTCTCTGCTTCACCCCACCCCAGTAGTACGATGTCAGAGCAGATTCAGAGGTCCCCTGCGGCCCTTTAAAACCTAAGGGTCATACTTACACATCCAGTCATTTTGCTTTTAAACCCAAGGAAGAGGCCTCAAATGTTAAAACCATTCTCTCCCTGCAGGAAAAGCTCCTTAGTAAAGGTCACGTATACCTTGAAAATGCAAAAGCTTGTTTATTCTCCTATACATTGAGTTTGATTGGGACTTGGAGAGACCAGGGATGTAAACATCCCTATTCCAAGTCAGGCAGGAAAGCTTTCTAGATCCTTTTAAATAAAGCAATTAGAGTAAATCTTCAGAATATCTCTCCAGTAACTTAGGGTTTTGCCATAATTGCATTATATGTGGCTGAACAGCCAACTAACTATCTGCAGACCTATAGAGCGTAACTTTTGTGAAGTAACTATTCACCTCATTTTATCATATACTAGTTTCCCAAGCTACTTAATATGAAATTTAGAATTTTTCCCACCTGGGAACGAGACATCCCTTGCAACTGTGTGACCTAACATTATTTTCCTAAGTAACTGGTTCAATTTCTTTATCTCTGAGTTGAGCCTGGTTAACATACCTCAGCTTCTAGGCCAAATTCATGGCAGGTACAGCAACACAGTGTAACAGCAGTAAGTGTGAACATTTACCTGCTTTATATGGAGTTCATATCTTGTGTAACAACCAACCAAGGCAGCATATTTATAGAGCTATAGTAATATGACCCTTCTCTGCCCTTTATGAAAACAATCATGTGCCTAATGTCCAGATCAGGAAAAAAACATGCCATCCTTGACCAATGTACTGATAAAAAAGAAGAAAGAAAATCAACAAGGGAGGAGCCTATTTTGAAAAGCAAAGGGATGCTTACTACTGGGAGAGAGGGAGAACTAAATGAAAGGTAAGTACATAAATACTAAAGAATGCTCTTGGGTTTAGCAACAAGGAAGCAGTTGGTAATCCCAGAAAGGGCGGAGTCAGTGAAGTTGTAGTGTGAGAGAAGATCACAGTAGGTAGAGGACTGACTAGGCAAAGAAGTGTGGAGGCACTGAATTTTGAATTACACCCCACCAAGAAGTCTGAGTTTACATGACTCAAGTCAGTGCAAATCTTTAGGCATAGCTTATGTCTCTTTCTTCATTTTCTTCTATTGGTTATTTCTCTTTCAAACTTTACTTTCTATCTTTGAATGCAATCTGGCTCAAATACTTTTTCACATTAAGCAGAGCACAACATATAACAAAATAAATGAGTTGAAAAATGCCCCTTGGTGTGAGTTGTAGTTACTGTAATGTTTCAAATGTCTTATTCTTAAAATCTCTTGTCCATTCTCTTTATCTTTGAAACTCAGTTCTTTTATCTATCTACTTTGGGGGCATCAAAAGTTCTTACTATCATCACTTATTGACAATTTTATGGTTATATCTGCCTAGCGGATTTCTTCCAGTATGTCTAAATGACTTCTTTCTCTCTGTGGATATGATTGATAACATTGGGCATATGAAATAGACCTCATTACTCTAAGCCTAGAAAATAAACACACTCTCATAAGCGAGCTGACTGTAGAAGCATAAATAAAAGATTTTTATTAAAATATCTGAAGCTGTATTTATTTATAAACTACCTTTGAGTTAATATATTACTCATCTCTTAGTGATCTAATCAATGTTTAAAAGTTTGAATCATCACCAGCAGGGTCATCTGGAGTTACTTCCTCTAAACAGAGTTAGTTGGTGTGGCTAAATTTCATATTTCAATTATGATTCAAGTTGATTTACTAGAATTATTCTTGAAGTTTCTCTTACTAGCATTCAAGAGAGAGAAGAGAAAATGAAAAGAGTAAATTTCCCATTCCTACGAAGTTATATTGTTTAAATAAGATTTATATACAACGTAGTTAAATGTTATTTATTAAACCAAAATTACTTAATGCCAGTTACAATATGTCTTTAGCAGAACTAGAAATGAGAATGGGATGAACACGAAAACTAAATGTCACCAGAACAAGATTTATGACTTAAATAAATAACAGATTTTTTAGTTCTTCCTACTTATTGAGGAATATAAGCAATCAACCTCAGTACCATGAAATTTGCATGATTTTGAATTAAAAATTCAATCTTCAGAGCAAGTAAATTCTAATTTGTTTGAAGGCTGATTCTAAATGCTATACAACAGAAGTTATCAAGTACAATTCTGCATTCTTATGTCCATAGCTTTTCTGAGGTACTTTTTGGGGTTTTATATATTATCAAGGATTCATTTATGAGAATCACGTATTTGTAAGAGCATTAAAATAATTTATTTCGATGCTTACATTAATGAATTTTTCCAGTTATCTCATTATGTTTCACTCTTTGCCCAGCGTTTTATTTTGAGACATGTATCTTTGCCAAATGAGGTGCTTGTTTTGTAAATATGGAACTACCTATCTTTGCAGTTTTACTTGTTGTCTTACACTAATTCTGAAAAGTCACAGAAGGAATCCTTTGATAACTAAAACACAGCACTAAAGCATGCACTTCAAACACAGAATTTGAGCATGCAAATAAATAGATGTTTATTCTGCTGTTACTCTTTACTCAGCATCTTATCAAGTAAAGGTCATTTTAAGCAATTTAAGAGACCAGAATAAATATGCATTCTTTAACAGCAAAAAATATACAATAGACCAAATACTGATGAATTAGCAGATCAAAATAAAATAGCAGCATCTGTAAGATTTTGAAGTTTAAGGATTTGTTCAGTCGGGTTTTCCTTTGTCTCAGGGATGTTTACACATTAGTGCTACTTTTCTACAATGCTCAGAACTAAAGTCCACAATTGTTTAGTGAGATTCCTGACTGTACTTGTTTCTGTTAAAATCCTACAGTTCTCTCGGTTATTGAGCCAAGTGTTTTTTTTCATTTCCCAAGAGTCACTGAAGGATCTACAAATGCTCACTTTTTCACTTTCTGAAGATTCCAGGAAGAGAATAAAAAGAGAAACATGGGAATTATTAGAGAGGCTAAACTTAAAAACATGCATGCATACATACAAAATATCCAAATGGACACAAATATTCTCACAAGTGCCTAAAGAATTCTGAGGCAAATAATACATACATAATGCCACTGAGCAAAAAACAGAACTAAACAAATAACTCCAGCTTAGTAGGCTAAAGTCAGTTTTTTTTTCTTTTTCTAAGTTGCATTGTATATCAACAAGCCACAAACAGTATCCTCAACTGCTCATTGAAAATTCTCTCAGTGGACAATTGTTTTACTAGGTCGTGGTCACCTTTGGCATCCTATCCAGATTTGTTCCATGTCGTTTTTGCTTAGCTTCATCCTGAGTTTGTCCAGACAATGGATTCCTCTCCTATGTAGGCCAGGCCTGCTATACTGGTATAATTATATGTAATTATAAATTATGTATGTGTATAAATTTTGTATATAATATAAAAACATTTAATCTGTGTGTATTTAATTATTTTTTAACAAGTGTTATTGGATTTCAGGAAAAAGAGATTATTTCTAATAGGAAGCATTTAAAAATCTACTATAGAAGACATGATATTTGATCCAAATGCTGAAGAATACAGGATTTTCATAGGAGAAGTTAGGAAAAGAGCATTCCTTTAATTAAAGGAGAGAATATGGACCAAGAAACAGTTCAACAAAATTCTGTGCCATCCCCAGTAAATTGGATACTCAAGTTTGTTTAGATTGCCTGCTGTGTCCTAGGAAAAGACCTAGAGATAAAACATATTAACTGACCTTGAACAATTTGTGAATAAACTTGGACTTTGTTTTGTAAGTAATTAGAAGCCTGTTTTGGAAATAAAACTCTCCTCTAAGGCAGTAGTGAAAGACATATTAACATTGAATTATATCCTGAGGTTGGATTCCATTTTGTAGTCACTAGGGAGATATAGATAAACACTAGCCTGAAAGTCTATTTAACAAAATTCCATCAAATCATTCCATTCCTTATTTTCTTTACTGCAAAAGGTTATATCCTTTGTATTGTATTTTTCTAAATATTTTCCCTGAAATCAAATTTTAAGACTTAATGAACATTCTTTTGGTTACATATGTTTCTTCTTTAGCCCAAGTTGTCCCTAATTAATCCTATATGTAAGAAAAACAACAATCTTAACAATTGAGCAGAATTGTACTTTGCACCAACTTATACTAAGATCCAAACATGTAGTACTCTAATTAAGAGCAGAACTACCAAAAGACAGCTTTAAACACAGTGTTCAATCAATAGATACCTGCTAACAAGCTAAATAAAGGCTTCAGGGTTATATTTACTGTCCTTTCTTTCTCCTCTAGAGAGAATAGAAATCATTGAGGGAAGGGAGGAAGCTAGACAAATTGGTTGTCTGAGATAGTGCAGATACATCTCTTTTTAAAAAACTTTGTTGATGTAGAGTCTGAGAAAGGAAAATTTAGGTCGTTTGTTTATAATGGCATATGAGTTCGAAAATAAAAATATTAACTGTCTAGAACCTTACTCTGGCTTATGCTAGTACCCATTAAATTATGTAGTTCCTCACCTATAAAAAGAAAGGTTCCTCAAATTAAATCAACCTTATAAATATTTTAACTTTCCATATATCTACATGAATTATTCTCATTTGTGATAAAAGGACATCCTTAACTTTCTTTGATAGTCCGCTCTACGCTCAGCTCAATGCCATTGCCTGCACTTGACACACATTCACAGTGTTTGAACTCTTCAAACAACCAATCAGGTGTCTCTTGTGAAGAGTTTAGCTTTTGCTGAATTTTATCCATCAGAACTATATGAGGCCCAAGAAAAAATAGTATGCCATTAAAGAAACCAGATAGGACGCTCTGCCAAAGGAATTATATCCTCTGCATTATTATAATTTACTCAGCCACTGGTGCACATCAAGAGATATTTTGTAAAGACTGGCTTCACTTGTCTCCCATTTCATAAATTAGAAAAATATTACAAATCTTATCGCATCAGGTTTATTATGAGCATTGGGGACTGAGTTGACTCTCCTTCGTTCTTGTCCCCACTGCAACAAAGAACTGAAGGGCAGAGACGCAGTAGTGAAATAGAGTGAAAGTTTTATTTGAATGTACTCTAAGGGGGGATCGGGCTAGAATAAAGATAGATAAAGGCAGGTTTGCTTGAATAAAACAGAGAGGAAGGAGAAATAGAGGCAGGAAAGGGAAGCTTACTGAACCACCACCCAGCATAGGGCATAATCCCTTGCCAGCTCCCAATGCCAGGGTCATCTGGTATCCAATGTCCACTTGAATCTGCACCGCATGGGAACTAAGTCCCTACCTCCCCAGGAGTTGGGGGAGCTGCAGAACACTAGATGAAATAAGATTATGTTCTGAGAACTTCCTAAAGGCAAAGAAAAACATTTTTTAGGCAGGCAACTAAAGACCATGTTGTGCAATGCAGTTCTGTCTGGGTCACCCAGGCACCTGGAACTTGCCAGCCCAAATGAGAGCTCTCAGCAGCCCATCCCTGTTAGTCTGAAGTAAGAGAGGAAGAACAGCACACTCGAAGAAAGGGGAGTGCAGGCATCCTCAGAGAGGAGGAGGTGCACCCAAAGGCTGGGGTTCTGTCTTCTCAGGAGTTTCAGGAATGGGATAAAGGTAAAGAGTGGGGAGGCATAGGCTTGTTGGGTGGTCTCATGATGTCTCTCTCCAGTGAGAGACAATATGACATTGTCTATAGTCAGTCCTTTAGGTCATTTTCTAGGACAAACCTTTTGTTCTTGAGAACAAAATGGCCACTCCCAGACATTGGGAACACATCAGTTAAGACTGCTCCCTTGCCTTCAGAAAAGTTCCTCCTGTTCTTATTATGCTACTCTTGGCATTTTTTTAGGAAAATTAATCATGATGCTTGTCCCTTGTCTCAGCCCGGCCTCATCTCTGTTAGCTGGAGCAAGTCCCCAGGCCAGGCCAGACTCAGAGCAGTGGAATAAACTCACATTGTAAAGGGTGTTAACTCTATGGGTTTTTTTTTCTCACTCTCTGGCTTTTTCTGATTAATTCCCTGAGCTCTTGGTGGGCTTCACCCCCTTTTCATCCCAGTCATATCTGTTTTTCTGCCTAACATGAGCATTGTGATGTGAGAAAATTTGCTAGACCACTAATATGTGTGTGTGTGTGTGTGTGTGTGTGTGTGTGTGTGTGTGTGTGTGTGTTTGAGGATCAATTTTAGCTTTTGGAAGAAGTTTATTTATATTTAAACTGCAATTTTGTTGGACTTATGCCCAAAATTGATGCTATAAAACAGGAGGCTCTTCTTTAAAAAAATACTGGTATTTTTATTGTAAATGTTAAATACTAGGTGACAGTTACAAACAAAGATCTTTAGGCATGCTTATTCAACTCCAAATATATAAGCTTAGGAAATGCTGAGGAAAAAGGTATCCTCCAGTTCTTTCCATAGACCAGCCTAGAGCTATCAATCTAGGTATATTTATCCCAGAGTAAAAAAGTACATCTCTTATAAACTCATAGGTACCATGCTTCGTATCCATTACTTCTGCTAAATCACATGTTTGCCTAGAGTAGTAATAGATGGTGCTGATAGGGACCTAATCAATTACCTAGTGCGGTGATCAGTCTCACTGCACTAGAAAGCAAGTCACCCAGCTAGATTCTTACTTTATGAAAAGGAAATACAAGAGCAAGATTATTAAATTCCATATCAATTTCTATTCTTCTTAAACATAAAGTATAATTTAGTTTATGTCTATTTCCTTTAGAAAGTGTAAGAAAATATTCCAGTAGAGTGTTTGTAGGTCAAATATTTTAACAATTCAGTGATAAACTCTAGAGGACACTCATTCAGGTAATAAAAACTGTGTTCTTTAGTCTGATCATAAAATAATTAGTAATCTTCAGATGCTTATGCAGCACTAACTTCAAAATCATTAGTAAGCCAGTAAATTAATAATTTTTATAGTGAGGAATATCATTACTTCAGGAAAGCAAAAGTATAGTAATATTTTTAGTTTACCAAGTTAATAGAACATCTTAATATAGAGTAATTATTTCTTGGACTGGCTGCCTTCAGATTATCTGTGCATGTCATTTATTCTGAATATATAGCAGTGAATTCATGTTGGAAATACACAATCATAATAAACAATACTCAGTACGATTTCATAAAAAAAGTTATTCATTAAATAATCTCTGTAGTTCCGCCGACAGATTTTTGACAGTGTGTGTATGTGTGAGCGCACATGTGCACTCATGCCCAAAGGATATAGTAAAAATAGGAAATACAGTTTTGCCAACACGGAAGGGAGATATCATAATGCACAAGTTCTAAAATGAAGTATCTTTGCTTTTAGCCATATTTGAAGCTAGGTGGTTTCGCATGGAATAGTATATTATGGTATGTTTAGAGCAGCATAGTAGAGTTGAATAAGATACAGGATAAGATAAGAAAAGACAGGATAGGAAATTACAGTATGGGACAATGTAGTATAGTAAAGTAGAGCAGAGTGAGGCATAGCATTAAATTTCATTTCAGAATTCATGTATAAGCACAAAATCCAGAATATCATAGTTCTGCTGCCCTGAGAAGAACACTTCACTACACTGAGCCTCAGTTTCTTCATCTGTAGAATAAGAACTCAAAGTAGCTCCTACCTCATAGATATTTTCTACAGAATAAATGAAATAATGTATATGACATATTTTTAGTTCATGTCATATAGTATAATAGCATTCAGTAACTGTCCTTTTTTCAATTATTTTTTTGTCTTCATATAATTGATCAGACTCAGATCTCTTTCTCTGGAGAACCCTGACTAATAAAACAGAGTGGAAGACTTACATGTTTTAGTTTAGTTTCAATTATGTTATTTGAAGACAAACTAAGATTGAAGAACTATGCCTGGGCAAACTGCTTTGCTTTTAAAACTGATGGAGGTCTGAATGTCTTTCAGTATACCACCCAACGTGCTCTTGGAATATTAAGCATGTCTGCATTTAGCTAGAGCTTTAGTTACAACTGGGGAATAGATTTGTCTGTAGAGTTACTTAAAACATGTTTTTTTTTCTTGTATCTTATTTTTTATAGAACTAGTTATAAATAACTATGAAAAAAATGAGTGATTTTGGTGGAGGAAGGATAAATGAACAAACACCTAGTTTACTCAAATGATACTACAAATATTTTCACATTTTTGAATATATGTTTAATGAGTATTGTATTGCAATTAGCAAGCTATAAACCAAGCCAGGACTTGTATAAAAAATGACGTGCTGCTGGAGAAAGAGGTCTGCAGATTGATGGCAAAGAGACTCTGAAGGGACTAAAAACAGGGAAAAATATATATATATAAATGGACTTTGGCAACACAGTATTTAAAAATGAGGTTCGTGTCTGGCAAGTAAGAAATGTGAAAGTCACCACTCCATCCTAACAAGGAGTAAAATACTGAATAAACTGAAAAACCAACAACCCTTCTTAGATCTGTAAGAGAAGTAAGGTCATGGAGCAGACCACTGTTTCCCAAACTGGAGAGACCTACAGGACCACAATTTACCAGAGCAGAAACCTACAAGCAGCAACCTTTGTGGGAACCAATACTGGGGTCGGAGGATCTGAATTCAGCAGTGACATACTACTACATACCTATAAGATTGACCAAAATCCAGGAATACAGAAAAAGCAAATGCTTGGCAAGGATGTGACACAAGAACTTTCATCCTTGCTGGTGAGAATGCACAAGAGACCAGCCACTTTGGAGAAGAGTTCAACAGGTTCTTACAAAACTGAATATACTCTTGCCAGACAGTCCAGCGATTGGGCTCCTTGGTGTTTTCTCAAAACTTACGTTCTCACAAAAACCTGCACACTGACATTTATAGCAGTTCATAATTGCAAAACCTGGAAGCAACCAAGATGGCCTTTAAAAGATTAATGGTACATTGAGAAATGGATATTATTCAGCACTAAAAAAAAAAAAGAGCTATCTGGCCATGAAAGGCAATGGAGAACACTTACATGCATATCACTGAGTGAAAAACTACATAGCATATGATTCCAAACGTCTGACCTTCATGGAAGTGGAAAACTATGGAGACAGTAAAATGATCCATGGTTTCCAGGGTTAAGAGCGAGGGAGGGATGAACTAGCAGAGCGCAGAACTTCTAGGGCAGTGAAAACACTCTGTATGACACTATAATGATGAATACATGTCATACATTTGTTTGAATGTACACGACCAAAAGTAAACCATAATGTAAACTATGGACTTTGAGTGATTATGGTTTGTCAATGCAGGTTTACTAATTGAAGCAAATGTACCACTCAGGTGTGGGCTGCTGATAATCAGAGAGGCTCTGCATCTGGGGGAGGCAGGTGGTATAGAGGAAATATTTGTATCTTTGGTTCAATTTTGCTGTGAACCTTAAAGTGCTCTAAAAAATAAAGTCTATTAAAAAATGTGCTTTTGTTACCATTTTAATCATAGCTCTAAACAACGGAATGAAAATTAGTATAGGGACTCAAGTACACAATTAGAAATACACCTTAAATTTTCCCGGGCACTGGCATAGCCAACTGGGCATTCTGCATTGAACTGAGATGACTAGAAAGATGAGAATTGAGCTGCCAATGTGACAGAAGCTGGTGAGAAGCCAAATCTAGAAAACTCCCTGTCCCTTCAATTACAATGAGATGACGGAAGGGTGACCTTTGCATGGTTTTGCTAACAAAGGACAGATCAGCATTAATGCGATTTACTAATTAATTATACACGTGTGTGTGGGAGGAGGAGGGGACGTTTGTGTTTAATTACTGTTTTATGTATAGCACAAAGTTAGTGTTTTTTAAAATGGAGTAGCAGTGTTGAATTTTACCTGAGCCTTGTGTTCCTGGAAAACAGGAAAGGTTAAAAGACCTCCCTGCCATTCATGTTCTGGAGAACAGTTTACTGCAAAGGGCTCTCCTTCCCCATAGATCTTAGATTAGATGCCTTGTTTACCAATGACAACGCCAGATAGGAACCCTTAACATCCCCTTTCTTTGCCTTATAAGTGAATATTTTAACCCTTGTCACCACTGATCAGTCAGAACAAAATGCTTTTTGACCAAATTTTCATTAAGTTTCTCTCCATCTTCCAGGTCCCTGAACTTTGGCCGGCCCTCAGCATGAGCAGAACACACCCCACCTGGAAACAGCAGACTGACCATAAGGTAAAATCTCTCATCTACTAGTCAATCCTACCACCCTTTCTTTCCTCCAACTTCCCCATGTCCTTTTTATTTCTAGCAATATTTACTCTCTATAAAAGAAAATCTCTTTCTAACTCTGGGGATACTTGCAGAACTTATGATTACAGGATTCTCCATAATGTAATAGTTCCTTTCTCTTGCATTAATTTTTTTGAATGTCTCTCCTACTAAGTTTAGAACTGTTTGCTATTTGACATGAGAAATCACTAAACTATTTATTGTAAATATGACAACTATCAAAAATGCCGGTGATATAAGGTTTTAATATGTATTCTGATATCCTTTATAACTCTGACATTACTATCATAAACATTAGTAATGCACTCAAAATATTTCCCTGGATTTGCAAAATGTGCAAAGTAAATACATACCTATGAATTTTTGCTTCGTCATTCTTACCTATATTACCAGCCAATCACAAGGGTGTTTTTTCTTTCAAATTTATAAATCAGTGAAAGCATCTGATGTATACTGGACGTGATTTGTTTTTATGGAATTTTGTTCCTGATAATCTGTGTGATTTGAGATTTCAGGGCAAAATCCCTAGCTATAGATTTATTTATCAATTAGGCCTTAGAAAAAAAAAGAAATTGAGAACTATATCTAAATAACTATATCAAAATATCATTTTGATCAGCTATGGCTTTGTCCCTTTTTTTTTCTTATGTATACTCACATGATAACTTCTTGCTTTATGAATTAAAAGCCTATACATCATTCTTTGAAATCCACATCTCAGAAGAATGTTATTAGATAGGGGAAAGGTTCATAATATTTAAACAGAAAAAGTGGTTACAGTACAGTATGCAAATAAAGAAGACCAGTGAGATTTCAGTTGTGTGCATATTTGTGGGTATAGATAGAGATCAACATCTATATAAGAGGAAATGAGCGGTGCTTAGCTCTGTGAAAGGGAATCTTAGATATTGATCATGAATTCTTTGTACTTTTATGTATGTCCCTAATTTTATTCAGCTAATATATTCAATCTTTAAAAATCTAAAAAGAGTGCTGTCCCTCGCACCCATAACCATGTGTGGGGGGACCATGATGATCTCCTTGTGATCCATGTATACCAGATAGGCTTCCCACAAGAAAAAATAAAAGAACGACAAACAAAAACACATGGGAAGATATAGGATCAGGATTTGCGGCAAAATCTCTTCAATAATTAGGACTAGAGCAAGACTACCCCTACCCTGTTATATAATAATGCCTGTGAAGAGGAAAGAAGAGTATCTGAAGAGAACAGAGATCTATGCACTAGTAATGATTGAAAGGACACAGAGAAGAATATTTCCTAGCGCATGTCATGTGGTGACACTCATATGTCCCCTCATCAAGGACGAGATGCAATTCTTGACACAGGAAGTGATACGACACTCAAAGAGCAGGAGACTTGTCTTCGCCTCAGTGGCTTATGTGAAAGCCATCTCAGCAGCGACAGGAGGACTGCAGTGAAAGATTGGCAATGACAGGAGGCACAATGCCTCTGTGACAATGAAACAAAACCTACATGCCAACAGCAATGTCAGGCATGAACCATGAGGCAGAACTTGGAACAGCTGAAAGGCCTAGAGGCAAATGTATGTAGATGTACACCAAGGACTGCACTTAATTTAATTGCTGTCTAGGAAAAATGCAGATTCATTTATTTATTTTTTTTAGTTTCTTACAGAACCAAAAATAATAATAAATTTGGGATTTAAAATTTCACCAATTCCGAATGGCACAGGTTCAAAATAAAAGTGTAAAATTATTACCAAGAAAATGAATAATTCCTACCTCTAAGGACTCAAGTCAAAACTAAGGTGATAGGGAATAACATGTGGAGATGGGAAGGTGGTTGGGGGAAATGTTCTATCATTCAAACAAGGTCATTGTCAATACCTTGTGTTGCAGCATTTTCCACTGAGGATCTTAACATGGTCTAATTTTCCTCAGGAATATGAGACACAATTGAAGGAAGGAAAGACCTTTTGCATTGCAAGAAAGAAAGTTGCATTTTGAATGAGAAGGGAATAGGATTACTTTGCACCAAGGGGGAAGGTAAGAGGGTTTTGTCCTCCCAAGACTATGATCAGAGAAGCAATGGTTCGACTGTGCCACATAGGTCCATGTAACTCTGGGGGAAAATCCTGGGGTAAAATACTTTTGGAACCAAAATCAGTCAAAGAGAGAAATAAAGTGGGAGAAAAAAATGCTTTTATTTCTTACACGCAGTCCACTTCTGCTCTTCCATGTCTGTCACATTCAGGCTGTAGAAGAAGAAGCCCCACCCAACCTCTCCAGTCCAGGTAAGCCCTCCCTCCCCCTTGTAACTACCTATTCATACAGAGATAGACTACTCCTCTCCCTGGAAACACCCATTGTGTGGAGATGCACTAAAGCCAGGCGAGAGATTCTGGAAATACTGCAATTTTACCCACAGTTCGTCTCCTACTGGCTAAGGATTCTGGGTTGTGAGAAACAGCACCAGAAACTCAGAACTTAGGAAGGGAGAATAAAACTTCAGGGTTTTCCTCTAGAGGCAGAGCCCAGGACTCAGCAAATCATAAACTGATCGTATTTGGATACTGGCACAAAAAGAATCAGGCTTCAGAACGTCATTAAGGGCAAAGACAGATGGAGATTTTGTAGGTAGTGAAGCTTATTCAAATTATAAGAAGGGAAACTCTTCAGGAAAAAGAAGATTGTGAATATAGTACTAAAATACATTTTATTTCAATAAGAAAAACAAATCCTAAAATATTACTGGTTTTTAAACAGCTGACAAATATGAAATGTATTCAAAATAATATACCATTCCATCCTGCCATATGTCTACAATAAATTTTTGGCCTTCATTTTGGGTTATATATTTTATGATATGTATATATTCTTTTGACACAAAAACTATTTCGTGGTATGATCTTCTATATAAAGAGGAGAAAAAGTCAATTATTCATCACAATGTATTTTCTGTCATTGGTAGTTTTAAGAAGTTCTGCAAAACTTGTTATTAGTAATATCATCTACATTTTTAGGAGTATTGTCAAATTTGTGAAGCATCTATTATGCTTCCTGTAGCTTCTGGTGGTTGATAGCTTCCTTAGCTTGGAAAGACATCACTCCAATATATCTCTGTCCTCACATCGCCTTCACGTCTGTTTGTCTTCTAATTTGTTTTTCTTATAAGAACACTTGTCATCGGATTTAGGGCCTACCTGGGTCATATAGGATGATCTCATCACAAAACCCTTAAACCCTTAAATTACTTACATTGGCAAAGACTGTTTTTCCAAATAACTTTCACAAATTTCTGAGATTAGGATGTGGACATATCTTTGGGGTTACCATACAACCACCTACAGTGTTAGAGTAACTTCTACTAAGTTTATTGCTCATTTTATTACATTTCCCATACTTGTGAATTATCTATATTTTCTTTGAGTTTTGTTATTAATAAAAATAAGAACAAAGAAAGCACCCCTCTATGTCAGGCCTCCATCATCACAATCAAGTGCTTAATAAACCCAGTTCAAAATGTAGCTTGGATATTAAAAAAAAAAAACATCATTTACTGTTTCTTAAGTCTCTGGTTCAGCTGGTTGGTTGTGCTGTGTTGGAATGTGTTCTGCTGAGTGCCACTGGGCTCACTCAGGTGTCTGCATTCAGCTGGCTGGTTAGCTGGGTGCTGGCTGGTCTGGTCCTCTAAAGGGAATGATGCGTAACTCCTACACATGGTTTCCTGTCCTCCAATAGGCCACACGGGCCTGTGCTCATGACAATTACAGAGATGAAGTAGATCCCAGAAGCACATGAGACTTTAAGGCCTAGGGTCAGACTGGCTCACTGGCACATTCGCCCATTCTATTAACCGAATCAACTCACAAGTCTAGTCCAGTTTCAGAGACCTGACTTGGCCAACGCTGCAAGTCACACAGCAAAAGGACAGGAGGAGAGAGGCATGAAACCATTGGAACCTCCATGCTACTCATCTACTCCTCTTTCCACATTCACACCAGGCATCTGCACTTCTAACGTGGTGTATTGAAATTGTTCCAAATGTCATTGTAGTTAAAATAGAGTATTCAAACTTATTAACTTTTTAAATAAATATTTTGCATCTCATTTGTGAATATGTTTCTCTTCATTTGCAAAACGTCTTTGTACCCACAAGGCTTGACAGTTTTACAATGAATCTTTAACTTAATTATAAAGAAAAATGTAAGTTGCTCTGTTTTCAAAATATTCCACATAATAACCAAATTCAAAACAAAAATATAAAATATTCCAAAATACTGAAATAGTCAACAACACGAAGTTCTGTGGTAGGAGCCTTTCCTCCAGTGAAAAAAGGTCTATGAGCTGCACTTGATCTACATTTTGTGACACTTCCATGTCACAGTGATGCAGGATAATTCTGCACAGTGGTTAGTAGTAGTTATATTCCTACACAGTTCTAAATAACTTAATACAGATGTGACCACTATAACTCTGGGGGGAAAATCCCACACAAATACCTTTGAATCTGAAATCAGTCAAAGGGAGAAATAAAGTGGGAGAAACCCTTTTATTTCTTACAAGCAGTCCACTTCTGCTCTCCCATGTCTGTCACAACCAGAATGCAGAAGAAGAGTCCCCCACCCAACCTCTCTGTTCCAGATAAGCCCTCACTCACCCTTGTAATTACCTATTCACATGGAGAAGGACTACTCCTCTCTACCCCCTGGAAACACCCATTGTGTGGAGATGTACTAAAGCCAGGTGAGAGATTCTGGAAATATTGCAATTTTACCCACACCACAAACCCCCAAAATAAGTGTTATTTAACACAATCATATTCCTAAGTTAATTTAGTTACTCCAAAATCTTTTTTATCCTCAAGATAACAAAGAGAATTATTTGTTTTATTTCTTGAGCACATATATATAGTAGTCCAAAAATTTGAGCTGATTGCATTTTTAGTTAGTTCAAATAGATAATTTAAGTTTGAAATATGTGAAAAAGATGCATATTTTCATAAGATATTGCATAATCATTTAAAAATGAATTCATTGCATTGTGTAATATATAAGGGTGCTAAGCTTTCATGAAACTCAAAGTTCTTTAATACTAATCAGTTTTTTAAGTCATCTACTAGAGCTTTTCTTTTTTTTTTCTTTTTGAGTTACAGCCTTGTCTTGACGTTATACATCAGTAAAATGAGTCTACTCTACTGGTTGTATTTAAAGAATTCATTTCCAGTGTGGTCAAGATGAAAAACAAAATGTTAAGATGCTAATGTCATAATGTCATTCCAGTACTTACTGGCTATAAACTATGAAATGCTAGTGTGGAGACCAAGAAATAATAGATATTTGGATCAAGGTCAGCAAGGTGTCGCTAGGAAAATATACCAAGAAAGATTAGTTATCTATGAGGGGTAGGATGTCCTTACACATCTTAGGGCTTCCTACTGTTGTAGTTGTAGTTAAAAATAAAAAGACAAACAAACCCTAAGGGACATATAATCTCTTGAGAATAAATTTGTTTATGTTAATGAGAACATTAGGTTTAATGGCTTAATGTAATCAGCATATGGAAAGAGAGAAAATTTACACTAGGGTTTGCAGCTTAAATTAAAAAAAAAATCAAACAAAAATGTGTTTTCAAGAACATTATTCCAGGGTAATAATGTAAAGGATACTGTTCTATAATCATGGACAAAGGGCCATTTTGAGATTGTAGCACAACACCGTGAAGAGTGTGTTAGAGAGGTGAGGATGAGTAAGCCTTCATCTAACTATAGGATGTAAGGATAAATCTTAGGCACCATCAGAGATATGGTAATAAAAAAATGTGCTTACATAGATATTATGGTTCTAAACAGGAAAAACCTATTCAGAAATTAAACAAGCAAAATAAGTTGTTCTATAAAAAGGAATCCTATAAGAAATTACAAAGAAAAGTACCAAGGGAGATGAAGACAGAAATTAATACAGTAAAGGGAATTAGAAGAGGTTTCAGAGTGATGTTTGGTGAGGATGAATATAGATATTATGCTGTGCATGACAGGTGTGTGCCTTTGATGCCTGAGTTCAAAATGAGTTAACGGCAGTGAGTATGTTTTCCTGCTTGTCTGGGCTCGTAAGCTCTTATACTCTTCTCCTAAGTTCTATTTTTTATGCCTGAATTCAAGGTCATGTCTATAATATTTGAATATACTAGCCTCAAAGAATCTAACCCACCTTATCTTCTCTTTCCAATGTTACCTTTCATTATTTTACTACATAAACCTTGTGAGCCTGTCTAACTTAGACACTTTCTATTCCTACTTTCTCTGTTGTTATCCCTTTCCATGAACTATGTTTCCTGTATAGAATTTTCCTCTACTTCTCGATTTTCTAGCCTTTCGAATCCTTTTAATATCTTCAAGACCTGTATGTATTGTTAAATTGTTTGTGAAAAGCTCATTGGAGGATTAAAGAGTGAGGAAAATAGGGCTGAATTTTCTGCATTAAAAAAGAATTATCAGGTACATTTTAATAAAAGAAAACCAGCCACATCTCAGTACGATTCATTAATGCTATTGAATGTCTGCTGCATACCAAGCCCTGTTTTCAGGCTCAAGGTTGGAATAGTGAAGAAAATAGACATGAGTGTGCTATCATGGAGCTTATATTCTAATTAGGGAAGAAACAGTCGATAAATGAATGAATAAATATAATAAAATATACTATAATTTTGTGAGCAAAAGTGATATGAAGAAATAACAGGGGTATAATATGAGTGTAACAGTCTACCTTATGAGAAAGTAATGTAGACTGTGGTCAGCTCGTCTTCATTAGAGAGAGAATATCTGAATAAAGGCCTTACTGATGAAAAGGAGCTAGCTATTCTAAAAGTGGTGGGGGAGGTAAGGGTGGGATACATTCCAGGGAGAGGTTACAGTAGCAGCAAAGTGCTTGACATGGGAATTAAACTGGCCTATTTGAGTATCAGAAAGATACAGACACCGAAACAGCCAAGGAGGAAAAAGGAGTAGTGAATGAATGCAGAGAGACAGGCAAGTACCACATCCTTATAGAAGGTGCTCAGTATGGTCAAGACGTACGGTGGATGTTACACGACTTAAATAAGTCATTCTCCACCATCAACAAATTTCATAATTATTTGTTGATATAGTATCTCCTGTCTCATCCCTGCTATCACTTTCCAATGCAATTATGGATTTTACTAGTCTCTACAAGATGTGGAACTCCGGGGCGAGGAAATCCCGGGGCAAAATACCTCAAAAACCAAAATCAGTCAAAAAGAAAAATAAAGTTTAAAACCCGTTTATTGCTTACAAACTGCAGTCTGGGGGGCGTCTCTCTCCTGCTCTGGCAGCAGCAAGGGAAGCCTCCCCCATCTCTCAGGTTCAGATAAGCCCTCAGTTGCCCAGGTAATTACCCACTGATATGGAGATGAACTACATCTCTCCACCCCTTAGGAATGCCTATTGATATGGAGATGCACTAAAGCCAGGCAAGAAAATCTGGAAATATTACAATTTTACCTGCAACATGTTATTCATGAAGTGTTTTAAGTGGTTTAGTAGATAATCTCCTTGAGACTGAATATCATATCACTCACTGTTGCATCCTTGAAACGCCGATTTGGTATCTTCATCAGGTATTAGCAATTATTGTTTGGCGTGCTATCCTGGATTTTTACATAGTGCTGCATATAAAATTAGTCTAGAGTGAGTTTTTGTTTGATTCATTGGCATGATTTATAATTTTTTAACAAGTAGTTATTCAGTGGAGAGTTTTCTTGACGTTATTTGTGATTCTTTGTTTACATTACAGTTGAGGTTCTTACAAATGACTGTGGTAAAATTATCTAAGGACACACTAGATTTAGTGGATATGGTACTTTATCTCATCAAACTTCATTAACATACTCACTTTAGACATGCAAACAATTCTAAGGAAGTTGGTAAATCTAAATTGAAACCTGCATGTTGCAACTTCTGTAAAGTTAATTAAGGGAAACTCTGTGATCAATACCACAGATAGGAAGAAGTGCAGGGAAACTCGATTATTCTGTCCCAAGGATTTGCTCGCATTTCAGGGGAGGGGTAACTCAGTCCCAGATCATAGACTATGACAATGTGAGATTATCAGTGTACCCGTGAAAAAACACTAAATTTGTATTTGAAAGCTTCTCCTGCAAGGTAGTCACACTAATAGAGTTCTACATGAGAGACATTAAATTCATTTAATAAATGTGGAAAAATTAAGAGGTGAGTAATAGCGTTTTCTTCCCGTCTTGTAAACATGATTGACATATGCAATAGTCTCTAAGGGTGGATTTTAACTACTTGGGCTTTACTGTGTAGTATTATTTTCTAAAGGTTCGTAAAACGTTGCTCTTTGGGTCAATGTTCATAATGTGAAATAAATCACCTTTAATATAATAAATTCCTTAAGTGACCCTTTTCCTTCTTTGTGTTAAATACAAAAAGGTTTCTGCAAGAAAGGGCATCATTCCTCAAAAACTTACAAAAGGAAAACAAGCCCTGTCTTCAGTTTTGTCTTCTCTTTGTCAAAGACTGTCTTGATGTCAGACCACCATCGGCCACCAATGAAAATCAACAGCTTTCTGTAAGGATTTGGAAAACATAATAAAGGAATTGTTACTGACAAGTATATACTTCTATATGTTTCTTTTGCAGTAAATGAAGTAAATAACATTCCTCTCTAAATTATAAAAATCTGCCATAATGTCAAGTGCTTTAAGGGAACATGTCTTTATTTCCAAATATTTACTTTTGAAAAGTCCCATGTAGTCAAGCTGTTCCTTCCTATGTGCCAGTTTACTTATTTTTTGTTAACCTGAATATATAAGCATATTATACAATTATAGGACTGGAAAGACTTTGTTCATTGAATGTCTGTTGTCTTTTTGGGAGGGTATCTTATCCTTTTTGAGAATCTGATGAAAGCTGTGTAACCTCTCCTCAGAATAATGCATGAAGCTCCCACCCACAAACTTACATATACAGTTTTAAAGGGTTTAGGACCTTTGAGTTTGTTCATTACCCTTTCTGATATACAAAAAAAATAAGTTTTCCACTATGTTCCTAAAGCTCTTAAGAAAAGATGCTTCATAACATTACTAAGTAATGCATTCCAAATGGTTCAAAACCTTGTTAATCAGTAACATATCTCAAAAAAGATCAGACCTTGTAAGTCAATATAGACAAGAAACAACTGTCCTTCTTTCACTGTTCATGGGTTAAATCGAATAGGTACAATGATGGAAAATTAACTAAAAGTAAAAATCTTCAAATCCAGATTTTCTTTGTCTCACTATCAGATGAATGAAACTTTCCTTCTGAACTATTGATAAACTGATAAATATGTAAATTACATGGTGATAGTTTGATAAAATAAACATCTGTATTCAAATTTTTCTTCAGCATATTCAGGGGAATCGAAGGGCATTTTTTGAGACTCCAGATCATAAAGAACTGAAGGTTGAAAGCAATGACTTTCTCAACAGATTTGAACATCTGCTCATTGTCAATATTCTCAGCATCTCACCTACCCTGTATTCCCCTATTTTGGGTTCTACCTAAAATGCAAATCAAAGCAGTCTTTACTCACCATGCATTTTGCATTATGTCTTTAGACATAAAAACACTTTCAGCAGCAGAATTACACAAATAATTGGCTTATATGCAAGCTTGTTAGATTTGAAACTCTTGTGAATTACAGTAGTTTCTTTAGCCTTTCCAATCTTTTAATCTTTTAAGTGCTTTAAGGATAATAATCACAAATTATCCTGCAGATTTCCAATATTTTCTTTAGAAGACAATAATAATAACAGGCTCAGTTATCCTTACTATTATAAGCAGATGTACAAGAATAAACATGATAGTGTAAAAATGAGTGATAATATGTCATTATAATATGCTAATGTAATTTTATGTAATATTACTACCTTTATTTAAGATGAAATGATGTATTCTAGGATGTTTATTTCATTTGTCTCTGCCATTTACACACATTCTGTGTGATTCTATTAAATTATATTTTAAACACAAATTTTAAAGAACTGTTTTACTTATAACTAAAGATTAATTTTCACACTAAATGTCTTCCTGAGAGTGAACCAGAATCGTGATGCATAGACAACGTAGCAAACAGAGGCTGGTAATTCACTCAGATATATCCAACGTCCCCTAGAGAAATTTGCTTCTCAAAAACTCACTAAAATGATGGGTAAAGGAATAAAGTGAACTTTAAATCCATGAGGAAAAGGATAGGATGCAAACTAATGCCTCTGAGATATAAAGATATTTTCTTTTCCTTTTTTGAAGACTGAAAACTGATTGAAAGCATCCTAGTTTCTGGAGCTTCAAAATCCGCCAATAAAGTATAAAGATTTATATAATCTACCAGGAAATTATACATATTATATTTATATTTTAAAAATAAGAATAGTTAATTTTAGAGCTTTGTTTGAAAGAAAGCACAGGGAATCCTGTGGAGTATATAGGGATCTGAAAAGCAGAACAGGAAACACGTGGTCCAAAGCTGAGGGTGCTGGTCAGCGATGTCAGAAGAAAAGCAGGCATTTGGGGAACTTGTGTCTATCACCACTGGCTTGACACCTTCACAGTAGTTAAAAAAGACTTTTCACATGATATCAATAATGATAGTAATCTGATTTTTTGAAACTTCATAATCAAAGGTGGTAATGTTTGGAAGATGTACATAATTCAATAAACCAGTATTTTACAAAATCACCCAAATTTTCAATTCCATTGAAAGCATAAAATAAACCGGTAAATTTTAACATAACAAAGTAGGAAATGTTCCCTGATAGGGTTTCAGTTTCAACAGTACAACTGATCATTCAGAAACTATACATACTGAGTTAAGGTTTAGCATCAAAGAAGAGTATCCACAATGATCTGAAAACCATATGTCTGAAACTATATTGATTTCACATACTTAAGCAAGACAATATTATCCAACACAATAAATACCAAGGTAGATATGACATTATATTAAACAGATGTTGAAGCAATTTGGTAAAAATAAAAAAATGTCACTCTTCTTATTAAATATCTGCAGGTTTTGGAAAAGATAATTATAGCTCATAATAAGGTCTTTATGTTAAAGTAATAGGTTTATAATTGTCATTGTAAAATGAGTAATATATTAAACATTTCTAAATTTTAATTTTAATATAACTGTCAACATAGGTGCCCCACATAAACAAAACCTCTTTGGGGCCTTCAATAATTCTTAATTTTGAGACCAAAAATTTTGGAACTGTCAACTTAGAACAGCAAAGTAAATTGTCCAGTGACACACAGGAACTGAAATTAGTTTGTCACTTCAGAACCCATTCTTTTCTTTCTCCACCAAGCTATGCTCCCTCAACTTCTATTATCATATATACATATATATATATATATATATATATATATATTTTGGTATCATTAATCTACAATTACATGAAGAACATTATGTTTACTAGGCTCCGCCTTCACCAAGTCCCCTCCCACAAACCCCATTACAGTGACTGTCCATCAGTGTAGTAAGATGCTGTAGAGTCACTACTTGTCTTCTCTGTGTTGCACAGCCCTCCGCATGCCCCCCCACATTATACATGCTAATCGTAATGCCCCCTTTCTTTTTCCTCCCCCTTACCCCTCCCTTCCCACCCATCCTTCCCAGTCCCTTTCCCTTTGGTAACTGTTAGTCCATTCTTGGGTTCTGTGATTCTGCTGCTTTTTTTTTCCTTCAGTTTTTTTCTTTGTTCTTATACTCCACATATGAGTGAAATCATTTGGTACTTGTCTTTCTCTGCCTGGCTTATTTCACTGAGCATAATACCCTCTAGCTCCATCCATGTTGTTGCAAATGGTAGGATTTGTTTTCTTCTTACGGCTGAATAATATTCCATTGTGTATATGTACCATCTCTTCTTTATCCATTCATCTACTCATAGACACTTAGGTTGCTTCCATTTTTTGGCTATTATAAATAGTGTGATGATAAACATAGGGGTGCATCTGTCTTTTTCAAACAGGGCTGCTGTATTCTTAGGGTAAATTCCAACAAATGAAATTCCTGGGTCAAATGGTATTTCTATTTTGAGCTTTTTGAGGAACCTCCATATTGCTTACCACAATGGTTGAACTAATTTACATTCCCACCAGCAGTGTAGGAGGGTTCCCCTTTCTCCACAACCTTGCCAACATGTGTTGTTGTTTGTCTTTTGAATGGTGGCGATCCTTACTGGTGTGAAGTGTTATCTCATTGTGGTTTTAATTTGTATTTCTCTGATGACTAGCAATGTGGAGCATCTTTTCATGTGTCTGTTGGCCATCTGAATTTCTTCTTTGGAGAACTGTCTGTTCAGCTTCTCTGCCCAATTTTTAATGGGATTATTTGCTTTTGTTTGTTGAGGTGCATGAGCTCTTTATCTATTTTGAATGTCAACCCTTTATTGGATCTGTCATTTATGAATATATTCTCCCATACTGTAGGATGCCTTTTTGTTCTAGTGATGGTGTCCTTTGCTGTACAGAAGCTTTTCAGCTTGATATAGTCCCACTTGTTCATTTTTGCTTTTGTTTCCCTTGCCCAGGGAGATATGTTCATGAAGAAGTTGCTCATGTTTATGTCAAAGAAATTTTTGTCTATGCTTTTTCTAAGAGTTTTATAGTTTCATGACTTACATTCAGGTCTTTGATCCATTTTGAATTTACTTTTGTGTATGGGGTTAGACAATGATCCAGTTTCATTCTCTTACATGTAGCTCTCCAATTTTGCCAGCACCAACTGTTGAAGAGACTGTCATTTCCCCATTGTATGTCCATGGCTCCTTTATCGTATATTAATTGACCATATATGTTTGGGTTAATGTCTGGACTCTATTTTGTTGTACTGGTCTGCGGCTCTGTTCTTGTGCCATTACCAGATTTTCTTGATTACTGTGGCTTTATATAGAGCTTGAAGTTGGAGAGTGAGATCACCCCCCTCAACTTTATTCCTCCTTCTCAGGATTGCTTTGGCTATTCAGGGTCTTTGGTGCTTCCATATGAATTTTTTAACTATTTGTTCTAGTTCATTGAAGAATGCTCTTGGTAATTTGATAGGGATTCCATTGAATCTGTAGATTGCTTTGGGCAGGATGACAATTTTGACAATATTAATTCTTCCTAGCCAAGAGCATGGGGTGAATTTCCATTTGTTAGTGTCCTCTTTAATTTCTCCTAAGAGTGTCTTGCTGTTTTCAGGGTATAGGTTTTTCACTTTCTTGGTTAGGTTTATGCCTAGGTATTTTATTTTTTTTGATGCAATTGTGAATGGAATTGTTTTCCTGATGTCTCTTTCTATTAGTTCGTTGTTAGTGTATAGAAAAGCCACAGATTTCTGTGTATTGATTTTGTATCCTGCAACTTTGCTGAATTCCGATATTAGTTCTAGTAGTTTGGGATTGGAGTCTTTAGGATTTTTTATGTACAATTTCATGTCATCTGCAAATAATGACAGTTTGACTTCTTCTTTACCAATCTGGATTCCTTATATTTCTTTGTTTTGTCTAATTGCCGTGGCTAGGACCTCCAGTACTATGTTGAATAACAGTGGGGAGAGTGGGCACCCCTGTCTTGTTTCCAATTGCAGAGGAAAAGCTTTCAGCTTCTCACTGTTCAGTATAATGTTGGCTGTGGGTTTATCATATATGGCCTTTATTATGTTGAGGTACTTGCCCTCTATACCCATTTTGTTGAGAGTTTTTATGATGAATGGATGTTGAATTTTATCAAATGCTTTTTCAGCATCTATGGAGATGATCATGTGATTTTTGTCCTTCTTTTTGTTGATGTGGTGGATGATGTTGATTGATTTTCGAATGTTGTACCATCCTTGCATCCCTGGGATGAATCCCACTTGGTCATGGTGTATGATCCTTTTGATGTATTTTTGAATTTAGTTTGCTAATATTTTCTTGAGTATTTTTGCATCTATGTTCATCAGGAATATTGGTCATGCAGATATTTTTGTATCTAAATGTCTATTAAACAAAAAAAACATAACGAATGCATATGTGGGTAACAATATCCTTCTCAAGTCTCACTATGTTTATGTTGTGTGTGTGTATGTAGTTTGTGTTGGGGGCAATTCATAGATATGCGTTGTCAAAGGGTAATAGCTCTTCTTTACTTTTCATATACCAATAACTTGTTCAGAGAAACCAAGGGAATATATGCATTTCCTTGAAATGCTCATAATTTCTTTTTAATTTCTTAGCTTTACTATTTGTCTTATTTATGAACTAGTGTAGAAAGTAACATGTTTGAAAATATATCTTAAACATTGTATTTCCTTTGTGTATTCAATCTACTAAAAAGTAAGCTCCTTAAACTACCAATTTTTGCCAGTTCTGTTAACTACCTTATTAAAAATATCTAGAATAATCTGTGGTGTTCAATACATGTTTTATAATTTAACAAGTACTGAAAATATATAGCAGAGGAATTGTAAAAGGAACATCGTCACAAATAAGGTGACACTGACCATACCCACTACTGAATATTTATCCTGTATTTTTTCTAAAAAGCTTACTTCTTTACTCAGGCGTCTGTCTCTGGCAACTCAACGCTATCTTCTCTTGATCATTTCTTCTCCAGTTCCATGGTCTCCAAGCCCTGTTAACCTGTTATAAGGAGATAATCAAAATTCACATAACATAATTGCTACAATATCAGTGCAATATTTTTCTGCTTGTCTCCTATCCGGGCTTGCCTTTCCTGACCAAAGTCAGCATGGAAAAGTGTTTGTTTTTTCACAGAAAAAGGGAAATTATCCTTTCTCATATAATAAAATAAAGGATTTTATAAGAATGGGAGATCCTCTTGACGTTTTTAAGAAATAATATGACATCACATGATGTGTTCTTTAGAAACAGCGCTGTGCTCAACCTCTTTAGAAAGATAATTGGCAGCATTTGGAAGAGTGACAGAGGGACTTGTTAGGATGCTAAGAAGGCTAAGGCAGTAAGTAGAGTAAGAATATAAACTAAAGCTTGGAGTAAAGGTGATAGAGTCTAGAAATATTCAGGAGAAAGAAATGCCACAATTTATTTTAAATAATTACATGTGAGACAAGGAAGAACTCAGAGATGACTGAAATATTTCTCTTACTTTCTGGGAGAATAAAAAATGCTATACCTAAGGTATGCCAATAAGAAAAAGAAACGTGTGTAGAATGTAAAAATTAATTGGAAAATCTTGACTCGTGATTCCTGTGAAACAATGAGATGAAGATGTTTAGGTAGCACTTAGGAATATCTAGTTCTGGTATTTAGGAGAAAGACCAGAGCTAGGAAGAGAGGTTTGACAATTACATATTACAGGAGGAGACAGAAGCTGATTAAATCAATTATTGAAGCAGAGAGTGAGTCACAAAAGCAGAGAATGCCTCGGGTTAGAAAACTATGACTCAATGTTCTCAAATATTTGGGGAATGTTAAATAGGACAAAGAAATGTATTTTAAAAAACAAAAATGCAAAAGTACTTTTTATATCATCTATCCAATTATCTCCCTCAATACCCACAAAAATGAACAGCAATTGTGGCATATCAACTCCATGGATCATAAGTGAATCCTAAAATAACTGCAAAGTACATATTCATAAGGAAAGTGTTTACAAAACTAGACTACATGTAAAAACAGAACCATAAATAATAGACGCTGTGTAGTATATATACTACTATGATTACACACGCATAAAAATGTCAACAGATAAATAACTACCAGGAAGCAGAAGAAGAAAGTGCTTCAATTGAAGAAAGTGCTTCAATATGGGTTCATGATCAAATTTCCTGGATTTTAATACAAGCTTTGACAGTATTTTCTGACTGCAGTAGGTTTGTTTGTTTTTTTCCTAATTGTGTAAGTCCCAGTTTCCTCATTTGTAAATCAGGAATAATAATAGTGCTTCCTTCTGCTTGTGGAGAGGATTATATGTGATAACTCATGTGTTTAGCATAAGACTAGAATTCTGTAACTTAGACATTAATGCTGAAAATTGGGAGAAAATAGAGAAAACAAAATAAATTGCTATTTTGGATGGTTTATAATTGATATTTTAAGAAACAAGACACTGTGCTCAATCTCTATTAGTTCCATTTCTGCAACTTGGGCAAATTACTTTCTCTCTCTGTGTAAATTACAATAGTACTTGCCCAAGTAATTTGTTGTGGAAACTGAACAAGGTAAAATATAGAATAGTGTTTGCACATATTTAGAACTCAAACTATTTGTTAATTTTCATAATATTCTAATTATTATTATTGCAAAATCAGCATTTTCTACATTTCTTGGAATTTATTTTACTTAATGTTTAAAAAATGTGGACTGTTCTTGCAGCACAAATTCAAAACAGAAAAATACCCAAAGAGAACACGATTGACAAGGGCTACTTTGACCTTTAAAGATAGCCTATTTCTTTTTCCCAATTTCATTAACCAACCTAAAAAAATAGTATGTGGTCTTGTATTGTATAATATTGTGCTGTGATATTTAAGCTTATTTTGTGTGTGTTAAAATATATGTGACTATCTGCTCTTCAACTTGGGAGATCACGGACCATTTATATTCATATTCTTGACATTTTGTGCATTCTATTTGGACTCCAGTGTTTATGAGTTCTATGATGGGATGTACAAACACACTATCTTAAAAATGGGAATGAATACTCAAGAAAATGTAATCTATGAGTTACATAATCTTAAGGTCAAGCAATATAAACTCCTCACAATTTTCACACTTGAATAAAAACAATGGAATGAGAAATGTCAAGGGTAACTTCAGGTTTATTCACAATTACATATAATAAACTAGACCCTTCAGAAACTGGGAGTAAAAATAAGGTATAAAAAGAGAGAAACAATACAAATATATATGTGAATGCATAAAATCGCTCTATAAAATGACTGTGTTGTTACTATTGTTAGTTTTTAAACAAAATAAGATGCTCTACTGGTGTACCACAGATCTCACATGCTTTTCCTTCCCCCTACAATAGTATGAATGCAATAATTTCCTGAATACAAAGAAATGTTATGTCAGAGGAGGAGGATTTCTGGTGTATGCCATCAGAAACTTCAGGTCAAAATCAGATATACTCAATGATATTCTATTGTAATTGCTAAAATATTACCAAAGTTATTCTGACAAATTATATGTTCTATAATGCAATCTTCTTTTCACAACAAGAAACTAAGGAATCAGCATTAACAATGCTTAAGGGTATGGACCCCAAAGACAGAATGATATCTTCAGATTTAATTCTGCCGCTTACTAGTTGTGTGACCACAGACAGATGCTCTAATCTCTTGTAACTTTGTTTTCGCATTTATAAAATGAATATTATAAAGACACTATAACCATTTTCTATTATAGAAATGTATGTATTTGTAGGCCTTAAAGCGTGTTAATTTTTACAGGTAATTTTTTCGGTGATGAACCAATAATCCCGTCTTGATAAAATATCCCCATTGCACTTTAAATGATGGAATTTTTGGACTAGCACAGTCAGTGCACGGTTGGCAAAGATGTCTCCATACCATTATGTGAAATTGTTAGAAGAGTTCAGTAAGTTACCATTCCCCTTCATTCAGTTATATCAGTAAATCTATGATGATATCATCCTTCACGGATAAACAATGCAGTAGGAAATAAGACAGCAGAAATATTTCACATGACCAACAAAATATACCAAGATGTTACATTCCTTGTTACCATTTTAAAACAACTTGCTTTCTGGGTTCCCTACTATTTAGTAATTGTGTGGTCTAGGGCAAGTTATTTTTTTAATCCGTATCTCAGTTTTTCATCCCCCCAAAAAAGTTGAATCACAACATCATGATGTTTCAGAACATTATGTTGTGCATATATAATGAGATGATACATGTATATGCTTACTGTGTAATACAGCAATTTTCAATAACTGAAGTTGTTATTTGACCCACAACAGAGGTGCTGTCATTTACTTTTCTCCTTTTCCCAGGACTAATTATTTTGAGCTTACCTTCCAAACATAGTCTGAACTCCACCTTTTTTTCCCCCACCATTTCTACTGTACACCTTAGTTCAAGCTTCCAATGTCCTTTAGCTAGGCATTATGCAAAGTTGTGCTCACAGGTCGACTGGTTTCACTCCTGAACCAACCCTCTTTTCAGACTATTTTTCACACACTGACCAGAGGATACCTTTAAAGTGTGAGCTAAATCGGGTCACTCCACATCTATTCCCACAACTGCGCACATGCTCCACGTGCTTCCTCACTGTGTTTGTTCACAGTAACATTGGGAGCCTTTAATTAGATCTGGTTCCTTTTCCACATGACAAACCACCTGCTTCGTTTTCTAGATGTTCCTTGAATGAGTCAAACAAATTTCTACCTTATGACCTTTGTACTTGACATGTTTGGATTGGCCAGTTATTGCCTGGATATAATACGTGACTCAGTGTTTCAGTTCATTTAGGCCTCTGCTCAAAACTCATGCACTCTTTATTCCCTTACTGTTCTCGATCATTCTATTTCTAGGTCACTGCTTGACATATAGCTGTCAGTTTAATGATCACAAGTACTCTGCCTCCCTTAAAGTTATATCCCCAGTGCCTAGAACAGTACCTGGTATGCAGTGGGTACTAATTTGGTTAATAAATGTAATTGTTATTATAATTATCAGCTAAATAAAATATGGAATATATATATGTGTCTTTATTTTTCTAATTATTGAATTACAACTGTTTATAATTTATGAACTTCAGGAAATTAAGTATTTGGCAAAAATAATACTGTCCAGAATAACAACTTCTCACCCCTATTCCAAAAATTGTATTTTTTGACATATTTCCTTTTAGCATACATTTAGTGCATTTCTATTTTACAGAATAGAAAGGAAGTCAAGGTTGTGTCAGTAAAACAGAAATCATTACAGCTATTTAGAACAGGAATAGATTTAATAGCAGTAATTAGATGCTTATGAAATCATTGAATAATGAATACCTAAAGGTACAAAAAGTCACTTTTAGCTCCCCAGTTTGTTCTTTCCTCCCAAGGTGTCAGACAGTTTCAGGAATCACAGGAAATTTTAGAGGATGATCACAGCTTCCTACAGTAATGAAGCAGGTGATGTGTGAGAAAATACCTGGAAGCATTGCCAAAATCTCATGTCTGCCAAAATGTATGCTTGTCCACTAATGCTGGAGGAAAAATAACATGCCCTCAGATTTCAACTTCATTCTTTCCCATCTTAATAATTGCTATCTTTTTCTCCCAGCTGCCCATGCCAATAATCTAGATGATATTATTAACCTTTAATCTCATCCCCAAATTTCAACTCTCCTTGTCCATTCCGATTTCAAAATATTCTTAAATGTCCTCCTTCTTTCCGTCTTTATTTGTAGCAACTTACCTCATTCCCCCCATTGCTGAAACATTCAACATTCTTGGTCCCTTCCAATCTGTTCTCCATGTAGGAGTCAGAACATTTTGTGTTAATGTAAATGAGAAGCATGTCCATTATGCTCAGGGTAATAGTAAAACTCTGTTTGTGAATCACAAGATACAGCGATTTACTGTGTAAAGTGAGTAAAAAGGTTTAAAGGGAGATAAGTGTGGTTTTATACACTTCAGGAGTAGACTGAATAAAGATATCAAGCAAAGATTTGAACTGTGTGTCTAGAACACTGGTCAGAAGTTGTACATAGTATTAAACAAATGGAAATCGACATAATTACTTCTTAAAAGTCTGACCTAATGATGATAATACTTTTCCAATGCACTAAGTTGTTAAATAAATTAATTGTATTAGAGAAAGTAAGATTCAATGATTAATTCATGAGAAGGAGCACAGAAAGACAGTCTAAATGTGAAGGAAAAAAGAGCAATAGCAGAAAGTTGTAAAAAGAAAAAAATTAGATTCAGATGGTAAGCCTCTTTTTCAAATTGAGTTAGATACTAGGGAAAAGTCTAAAACTTCATGCAAGGATTCTAGACCTGAGCACTTTTACATGCTAATAAATTCTCACTAGTCTTCTTAATCTTTACCACTTGGTTGTTGGAAATCTGCTATCACAACACAGACCTACAGACACACACACACAGCTCTGTCATCCATTAAATTCTAAAATCCTAAGACAACTTCAATTTGAAGGAAAATTACCAGAACTGTTCATTATAGATCTAGTTATATTGTACATTTCTATCTTCTGCCTTAGATATTCGATTAGGAATTTTAGCTCTCTCAATTAAGTAAGATGTACAGTTTTTTAAGAAAACATTATGTATAATAACAGATAAAAAGCCAGAGATATGACAAATGTATTTATTACAGAAAATATGGTGACCTAAACATAATTGTATTACAATTTAAAAATTTTTTCTTTTGTCAAACCAGTCTTTTGTATTTTTTTTTTTTCATTTCACAGAAGCAGTCTTTTAAATTCATCTGCTAATGCCTCTAAGGTCAAAACCTGTTATTTTTTCCTCAATGCTTTGTCTCTAATGTACTATTTAAAGAAACCAGACATCAGTTTTAAGATATCAAATACAGCCAACTATAACCTAGGAATAGACTTACCCTTTCATAGTCCCCAATTCTCCTGTTTTATTTTAGCTGGGAACATTTGTTCACAGATACTGATAGAAAACTGATAAATGTTAACTGACAAGCACCTGGTACTCATTAAACAAGAGCTACAAGTAATCATAGATCATATACTTTTTTCAGCAATACAACTCAACGCAAAAAATCTCATTAAAGCCTTTTCAAGCATATGAAAAAACATTTATTATGGAAACATAATTAAGTTAACCAATGATTTTTTTTTGTAAAAATAAAATTTAATAATGTCCATGACCCCCATCCCTTGGCCTAGGAACTACATCATCATTTACCAGGAATGATTGCCGTCTTTAGTTCATGAGCTACGATGACAATGTCTTCAGCCATCCCATCACAACTAACCATTATCGGCCCAGCGCAATCTAGTAACAAATCACTCATGTGTCAATATAGAGATCAAAACCACTGAAAGCTGTAACTTTCTTCTATCAAGAAACAATTCAATTGAGATAAAGCCATGATATTTAAAAGTCAATCTACCCAATCAGAAACTCACTCTTTCAGTAAGCTGCAAGCAGTTAAATAAGTTACTTGATCTAATAGCTAGATTGATCAGTACTAGAAAACCTCAGCAACTGAGAGCTGAAGTAGGACACTAATTTGTTGATGGCATCTAATTTACACACTTATACAACATCTGCTCTCTGGAAGCTCTGCTTTTCCACATGACCCTAAAACTTCTGCTAAAGTCTAAACTTCTTCAGATTGATTTCTGTGAATCGATAGTAAAACAGAAGTGCAGTCAGAGAATATTTAAATTTACGGAGCAATCTGAATTCAGATAGCTAGGGGCACATTTTATCCAAAAAGGTGGCAAAGAGAAGGAGAATAAATGTTCTCTGCCTTAATTATATGCAAAAATATTCCTATATATGGCACTTTTTAGATATTTCTATTTGCTGCTTTTTACAAGATGACATTTTGTTCATACATATAACCTTTAGAAATTGGCCAGCTGAAAGTAAAGGCCTCCTTATTGCTATTGGTTAATTCTAACATCTATGAACATAGAAATGACCATTCAAAACATCATGATTAGCTTTCTTTGAAAATAGTGCATTCTCTCTCACTATTATTCCCTATCTATGACCTATAAGTACCCCTACCCTTCTGTCTCAACCTCAGTGAAATACTGCTTTGGGAAGGCACTTCTGCACAAATCATCTGAAAAATCCCAAGTGAAGTATTGCTTAATCAGCTCAGGCTGTCATAACAAAGTACCACAGACTGGATGGCTTGATCAACTGAAATTTATTTCTCAACACTTCTGGAAACTGGAAGTCCAAGCTAAGGGTGACAATATGGTTGTTTTCTGATGAGATCTCTTCAGGCTTTTAGGTAGTTTTCATCTCCCTGTGGGTTCACATGACCTCATCTTGAATACAGAGAAAGAGGGAGCGAGATCTCTGCTATCTCCTCTTGTAAGGACCCTAATCCTATTGGGTCAGAGCCCTTCCCTTAGGACCTTGTTTAACTTAATTACTACTTTAGAGGCCCCATCTCCAAAGATAGACACATTAGGAAGTTAAGACTTCAACATATGAATTTGGGGGGGCACACAAACATTCAGTCCATAACAAGTATTGTGAGATAAGAGAGAATAATGACAGAAAAAAAAGAAAATCCAGGAGCCCTGTTTTAAATATTGTTTAAAGTAGGGCAAACATTCAAATGTAAATATAATACATTCAATTATCAACCCAAGAAGCAGAAAATACATGCAAGCTTTGAATATGGATACATTTTTTGCTTTTATAAATCCCATCTGCCAAATGTTATTATAACACAGGCATGCTGGAATACATTTCAGCAAAGATAGATATTTTCATTTTAAACATAAGGATGCAGCATTTGGAATTTTTGAATTCTACACTAGTTGTTTAAGTAACACAAGTCACCGAAATAAAATCACAACAACAAAAAATATGCTTTTTAATTTATTTAAATGACAATATCAGCAGCGGTCCTCAATTCATTCAAAGTTCAGATACAGATTATTATGAATCATGCTGATGCAGTTTTATGAGTAAAATGACCTTTGACCTTCACATTTCCAGATGTTACTCTTTGCTGTTTCATAGTCAAAACAGAGCATTAAGCCACACTGAGAATTGGCAGGAATTCATAGTACAGTGGTTCGGGTGATTTATTTTACATATGAACAGAGTTTGGTGTATCCTCAGACAGTGTATTTCTCATAAGTCACTATTATGCACATTTTTCTAAGGATTGTTTGAATAGATGTGTATTGTTCCCCTTTTCCTTTCCTCCATCTCACTGTGAGTAAATTGTCCCAACTGTATTAGCAGAGCATACAACCTTATTCACTTCAAGATGGAGAAATGTAGATGCACTTCACAAAATAGATGTAAAACAGAATTTAGAAGCAGTGCTAAATAAATGTGACAAAACATATATCATTTTATTCTGAAAAATGGATTTGATATAAAATTATTATCACTCACCTTTTTGATTAAGAAATTCATTCCTAAAAGACAACATGCAGGTTATCATTAAGAATTTTTAATTTGTTTATAAAAATAATCATATAGGAAGTGAATTTAATCTTTTTTATCTATCTGCAATTGGGGAAATTTTATTACTTCTTCAGCAGCTAGTAGAATGTTCATTCTCAACCTTAGATTGAAATCAAATCAGGGAAAAACAAGAAATAAATCACTATCGTAAATTAGTATATCATTTGTACTTAATATATAAGCCAAAGAAAAAATTCTCATAATCATTCTCCATACCTACAATTTATAATGTATTTATATTTAGTGAGAAAGTTATATTTATAAGTATTTGCTTAGTTTTAAATATTAGATGCAATGTATTTGTAAGTTTCACAAAAATGATTAACTACTATATTCACTTTTGTAGAAAAAATTTTTAGGTCTTTACTAATCTGTTATCTAGTTTTAGAGGGAAGAATTGGATAAGAAATATAAAAGTCCTTAGTGTTTTTTGAAATGTTAAGTGCTGTGTTTCCCCTTGCAATCACATGTGTGAGACAATGAATGCTTTTCCTTCTAATTCTCTCCTTCTTTTTTCTTCCTGTTCTTTCTTTTTCTCTTCATCCTACTAGTGGTGAGCACATATCAAACATTTTATGTGTTATCTCTTAGTAAACTTCACCACATGTACAAATGCTAACAATCCAGAGGTGTTATCTTTCTTTTCTTACTGAGAAGAAAATCAAAATTTAGGGAGATGAAGTACTCACAGCCATTCAAATGGATGCCAGTCATAAATGAACTCAACTTGTGAACAATATTGCCCCATTGATGTTAACAACATTCCCCATAAGATATTCAGATTTTACAGATCCTGTGGGTAGAATATTCTAATAAAAGGCAGAAAAAAGAATGAATTAATGCAGTTCACAGCGGAAGGAGGAATTTTCTCTCAGCGTAGGGTAGTCATTCTCAGTCGTGGTTGCTGGACGGGAATGTCAGCTTCCTCTGAGTACTCGTTAGCAAGGCAGGTTTGGGGCCCCACCCCAGATCTACTGAATCAGAAACTTTGGTCACAGCTCAGCAATCTGTCTTAACAAGCTTTCCGGGTAATTCTGGCTAAATGTCAGAACCAAAGTCTTTGTGTATCTACAGTCCTTAATGGTTGAAATTTGCTTCTCAAAATGAAAACACTCCTTCGTTAAAAAGGTTAATTTGCAAGGACTTTTAATACCAGATCAAAAACAGCTTGCAATTAAGGATAAATGGATGGAGAAAAATTGCGTGGATGTTTTATACATTCCTTAAAGAAAGGAAGATTCTCAACTCAAAATAACATTTCTTAGCTATTTTTGTCTTCTCAGATTTATGTATCTATGGTAGGTAGATACATAGGTAGGTAGATGAAGAGGATATCTATACTGGGCTAAAGGCAGAAGGAACCACACAGATAACAATTGAAGAGAATGAGGGTGTTTGTAATGATGGGGGCCGAAAGAGAAACAAGCACAATCCCAACGGAAGCTACTTCCTAAGGATACTGAGCTATTCCAAGGACATTTTCATGAATTTTACACCTATTTTTTTTTTTTACTCACTTATTTAATTTTTTCCTGCTAGTTAGCCTGGATTGTTATTTACCTAATAGACTCCCTTCATTTATGCTTTGCTTCTATTAATAGTTTTTAATCTCATAGCTGACTTTCTATTTTTATCTTATTTGAAATTGTGTTTCAGTTCACCTAGATCATGTATTACATTCCCTAATTTTACTCTTACATTGTAGTTTAAATTCTTCTAAGTATTTCTTATGGACTAATTATTTTTCTTTCTTTATTATCTCTCTCATTTTAAACTTCACCCACTTTAAGACTACATAGATTAATATAAACAAGCATTTCTATATGTGCACATTCCAGTCTTGTTCAACTGGTATTAGATTTTTCTTATACTAAGATATAACGGTATTTGGACCACACTTAGATTTCTTAGAAGATGTGATTTCCACATATAGGTATGTGGACCCTCTGTCTAAGTTTGCCAGGAGAGTCCTTATTTATACCTGCTGAACCAAAGTGATTATTAATAATATCCAGTTTAATGCTCAAATATACCCCATTTGGACTATAAATTAAATGAACGCTCTGTCTATGGAGAAGTTGAGCTAAGCTTTGAGGCTTGTCCCTAAAAGTGCATTGGCCAGGGTGATACTGTGACATAATGAGAAATATTTGTTTAGTTTTCATTCCTGGTTCCTGGCACAGAACTTTTAACCCTTGGAATTTCCTTAGTGATAAGATTGCCTTTTGTTATTTGTAATAAGCACTTTTCCACCATTCCTGCATTACACTAGTTAGGTCACTCTTGAAGGATAGGGACTAGTTACCAGAGGACCCAAGCATGATTAGAGGGCTAAAGATTGATTTAATCACCAAAGGCTAATAATTTTATTAGCCATGGTGATGTGATGAAGCTTCCATAAAAACCTAAGAAGATGGGTTCAAATTGGTTAGCGAACACGTGGTGGTACTGGTAGGGTGGGGCAGGGTGGTCTTCCTGCAGAGGGCATGGAGGCCCCTTCCCTTTCCTCTTCTGCTAGCTGTTTGTATCCCTTGACATATCCTTTATAATAAACTGCAAAATGTAAATAAATGTGTTCTTGAGTTCTATGAGCTATTCTAGAAAATTATCAAACATGAGGAGGGGCTCATGGGAGCCTCCGATTTGGGGCTGGTGAGTCCTCAGAGGCACAGGTGACAAGCTGGACTTGCTATTGGCTTTGAAGTAGGAAGTAGCCTTGTGGGCTGAGCTCTTATCTGTGGGCGCTGCACTCCACTGGGCAGTGAGTGTCAGAATGAATCAAATTGTAGGTCAGCCATTTGGTGTCCACAAAGACCTGGAGAACTGGTTGGTCGGGGGACATATCCCCTTTTTTAGGGTCAGAGTATTGTGAGAGTAAAGGAAGAATTTTGCCATGTAAAGGAGGAAAAATGTATGTAAGTTTCCTAACCACATTCTTAAACACTGAAGCTCCTTCTCAACTTTCTCTGTTTTAATTTTGAACCACAGCATTTAGCATTATATATTTTATTAAAAAGTTTTGGTTAAACTCCTTTAGAGTCTAAGTTCCCTTCAGTAAGGAGTTTTGTCTCTTTATTCCCTCTGCGTCCTCAGGCACTATTTCACTGCTTTGCACAAAATAGGTAAAGTATATATATTTGTGAATAAATTAATTTCTTTTTTTCTTGGCCAACCATGATTCTTGCAACTCAGTTCTTCCTTCAGTATGTTTCTTTCCTGGAATTTCCTTTAATGAAGATCTATGAATGGTAAACATCCTTAGTTTGTGAAAAAATAAATTAAGTCCTCACTTTCAGTTTGAATAATAGGATAGCTTTTTTGACATGTAATGGTTCTCAGTACTCTGATGATATTTTTCACGCATTTATGGTTGTTATTACAATGAAGACTCTGCCATGTAATTTCCAGGTAATATGGCTTTTTCTTAGGTCAATTTTAAGATCATTCTTTAGCTTTTGTGATTTTCAGTTTCAGAAGTATCAAAGTGTAGCTTTCTCGTTACCTACTTGGAACATACTGTGTTTCCTTAATACAGTTATCTTATCAGCTCTGAAACATTCTCATTTCTTATGCCGTCAAATAGCGCTACTACTCCTTTCCCTCTCTCCTCTCCTTTCTGAACTCCTAGTAGAAGTATTTTGGCCTTTCCCATATCTCTAAATTTATCATTTTTTTTCGTGCGGCATTCTGAATAATTTCTAGTCTGAATAATTCTTTCATTTACTATTCCTTCCCTCAATTCTAATTAATCGAAACTTAAAAAGAATAAATGTCGTGTTTGATTTTAATGCCCAAATATTGAATTTATATGTTATTTGCTTGGTTCTTTTCCAAATCTGTCTGGTTCTGGCTGAAAGAGCTTTTTTCTTATTCATTTTCAATCCCTTCCTTTATAGAATCTCCTATAGGTATTTTATAGTTTATTAATTAGTTTAGTACTAGCTGTTACTCCGAACAAACATTTAATCTTTGCCATATAGTCCATGCAAATGTAAATCAAGGTCAGTCAGGTGTTTTGGGCCAAATGGTCTTCCTTGTGCCTATTTGAGTGTATAGTCCCCTTCAGCACCTTGATTCCCCCACCTCCAAACCCATACTGCCCTCTTCATTCTGAGGATGGGAAAAAAGAGAACAGAGGCTTGTATGTTGGAAGGTTATGTCAACTAGGCCTCAAAGTGACATACACTGGCTATAGATGCATCCATAGGCCAGAAGTTGGTCATATGGCCATAAACCCACAAGGGAAGCTTGGGATTGTAATCAGTCGATCTCTAATCCAGTAGGAAAATCAAATAAGTTGGGAGATCAGCAGCCAGTCTATGCCACATAGTCTCCATCCAATAATTCTTTTCTGCTTTTCTTGACAGATTAATCATGCTATTTGGTTCTGTCTGCTGCTGACATCATGGTAGCTTGTATTTTGTTATTTTAGAATAAAGCTTATGTTTAGTTGCACTTTATCACAGATATCCTGTGTTGCCTGAGTTGCCAGACCTCACAAGTAGTATAAATATTAATATAACATTCATATGAATGGAGGCATGTGGCCACAAAATGTCAGGGGGAATATTTTTTTTCTACCCTCTCCACAGCCAAAACTGAAATAGACACTATTTCTTTCCATTTCCTATTGACGATGACCATTTTGGGGGGTTCACATTTATGAAGAGGGCACAGACGCTTTGAAATATCAGACTCTGTTTCTCTAATGCTCACATCCTACCTTGACCCTGTACCAACAGGACCATTAGCACTCAAGCCTATCAACAAATCTGATTACTACTCTCTGCAAATGCCACGAAGCACAGCTGGAGGATCGGTACTCACTTTGCACCCTAGTTTTCAACTTACACTTTGTCTTTCGGACCAGTACCAGCCAAGCCTTTGGTTAGCACTGTAAGGACATCCCTCCTAGCAGAGCTGCTGCATCAGGCCCCCCTTTCTAGAGAGGAAAATATTGTCCATTTACTCTTTTTGTTTTTTTAACCTAAAGTGTTACACGTACAATCCTGAGACTTTCAGTATACATTTGCAGCGATGTTTGCTACAGTCTAACATTCTAAGTATTTTATCATTAGAGAATTTCCAAAGTAACCTTGTCTTCTACATTTCTGCAACAGGGTTCTCCCACCCCAATTTCATCTTCTTTCTCTTACTTTCCTATTTTAACAATTCTAATAACATAATTTGTTTAAGAATGTTTAAAATTTTGATTAATTTCCTCCCAAGATATACAATATGCATATTACCTATTCCCTCCAATTACTCCACTGTCTCCTTACACAATTTTCTTGTCTATAATTTTTTATCTCTCCAAAATTCAGGTAAGCCTTAATTGGATTTGCCCTTATGTTTAAGAAATTCTGTGATCACTATTGCATCTAGCATCCAACTCCTTCCAAGTGTGCAGAGATTCCTTCCTTTTTCCTAAATGATATCCTTAGTGTTTTATTACTAATTTCTATGAGTGGTGGACTTTTCCTTATTGTTTTCCTAGAAAATGTCTATTTTTTACCTACTCTTAATGTTAGTTTACCTCAGACTGGTATTCTAGAATAAAAATTATTTTTCTGAGCACCACAAGTATATAATATTGTCTTCTGATATGTTGTCGATGTCAAATTTATTGTCAAACTTTTTTCCAGTTATCCTGCCTTTTTCCCCATGCTACTTATAAGATCTCTCTGACTCTGAAGTTTCTTTTAAATTCTGAAGTATTTTAAATTTAAAATTTAAAACATATTGCATAGGTAAAAATAGCAGTTCTGATATAATCAAAGATAGAATTAGTTAATGGGAAGAATTTTCAAGGAATATTTATTAACAATTAATAAATTATGAAAGTAAGAGAAAGAACATAAAATTGGGATGAGGGAACCCTCTTGCAGAAATGTAGAAGACAAGGTACTTTGGAAATTAAGAATTAAGAATACTTGTTAGTATAGATTTATTATTATAAATCTTCATTTGGAACTGACTATATTTCAAAGATCTTATGATTTAAGATAATTCAGGAATATTTTCAAATCATATAGTACCTTTTTCTTTGTAAAAACTTCATTGGATTATATTAAACCATATAATTTTATCCCAGTGGTCTTTTAAACGTCACATATTTTTTATCCTTCTAACCTTGGTTCTTTCTTCCCATTAACTAATTCTATCTTTGATCGCATCTGAACTGCTATTTTTACCTATGCAATGTTTTAAATTTTAATATTTTTATTTATAAAATCATATTTTTAAACCTTACGTCCACTGCCTCATGTTACCTTATTTTTAAGATTTTGAGATTATGTCTTAATTATTTAACATATTAACTTTACTGTCTGTCATAACATACATTCTTGGCATTCTAACCTACTTGTAGTTGATATTCATTACTCTAAATCACATTAGCTTGTTTCTTAATGGTCTTTGTAATTTTTTATTTCTAGCTCATAATTTGTCATGCTTTATCTGTGGAAATATCATACAGCTATTCAGAGAGCAAAACCAAGAACCCAGAAGTCAAAGTCAAGTGCCACAGGGGAAACAAAACAGACCAAACAAAACAATCTCCAGACAGTAGAACTGAATCTTCATTAAAGAACAGCCAACATGTACCTGGGTGTATTTCACAATTTCTGTGACCAATCACTGGTACACAACATTTTTTTTCCTTTGTCATTATTTTAAGTGGTTGTATTAATAGCAGTTATTTAATCACTGCATCACTGTAGATATTGCTATGTTTGAGAGAAGGGTGTGAGAAAAGGATGCAGAAAATGTATCTTTGCTTCTCAAGTTCTTTATATGAAGAACATCATCGGATACTGACCCTTGAAGCTGACCCTAATGTAATGAAATAAGACTTTTGAGGAATCTTGGGTAAGGTAAGTATGTTTTGCAAGTGAGAGGAATATAAATAATTTGTACCTAAATAGTCTTGAGTAGTTTTAAAATATGTCAGTGACTCCTTTAACAGTCTTCTCACTGAAGGTAGTTTCTGTGTCCCCTTCCTTTGAATCTCTGCTAACATAAATAGCTCACTTTTAACAAATAGAATATGGTGGACGTGGTGCTGCAAGGCTCCTGAAGTTATGTGATAAAAGGCAATGTGGATTCTGAGATGTTTTTTTTTAGCTATTATTTTTATTTTTATTTTTTACACGAACAACATTATGTTTACTAGGCTCTCCCCTACCCCAAGTCCTGCCCACAAACCCCATTACAGTCACTGTCCATCAGCATACTAAAATATTGTAGAATCACTACTTGTCTTCTCTGTGTTGCACTGCCCTCCCCTTTCTCCCACCCCCCACATAAGACATGCTAATCATAATACCCCCTTTCTTCTTCCCTGCCCTTATCCCTCCCTACCCTCCCATTCTCCCCAGTCTCTTTCCCTTTGGTAACTGTTAGTCCATTCGTGGGTTCTGTGATTCTGCTGCTGTTTTGTTCCTTCAGTTTTTCCTTTGTTCTTATACTCCACAGATGAGTGAAATCATTTGGTATTTGTCTTTCTCCACTTGGCTAATTTCATTGAGCATAATACCCTCCAGCTCCATTTATGTTGTTGGAAATTATAGGATTTGTTTTCTTCTTATGGCTGAATAATATTCCATTGCATATATGTACCACATCTTCTTTATCCATTCATCTACTGTATGGTCAGTTAATATTCGATAAAGGAGCCATGGACATACAATGGGGAAATGACAGTCTCTTCAACAGATGGTGCGGCAAAACTGGACAACTACATGTAAGAGAATGAAACTGGATCACTGTCTAACCCCATACACAAAAGTAAATTTAAAATGGATCAAAGACCTTAATGTAAGTCATGAAACCATAAAACTCTTAGAAAAAAACATAGGCAAAAATCTCTTGGACATAAACATTAGTGACTTCTTCATGAACATATATCCCTGGGCAAGGAAAACAAAAGCAAAAATGAACAAGTGGTACTATATCAAACTGATTCTGATATGTTTATTAAGACATTTCCTTTTAGAACTTGGGGATTTTTTTTTTGTCAAGTCATGTGGAGAGGCTGCATATTGGTGTCCTCTAATTCCCAGCTGAGTTCCCAGACAGTACCCCAAATCAACTCACAGACATGTGAATATTCCTCTGGTTGACTGACAGAACAATACTTCGGAATATTGGTTTAAAGAAAATGCATGATTAGAATTGATTTCACCTCTTTATTTTTACTTTTTTAATGCTATTATTCAGCACTATATAACAGTTTATAATTCAGGAATGTACACATTCTTTGAAGAAAAAGGGACCATTAAAGGGCTAAAGAGTGAATGAGAAGTTACCTTTAATAGTGAAAGTGCACTGCTCTATTTCAAGAGGGGACAAAGATGGGAGTTACAAGCTCAGCAGTTTAATCCTAGTCATGCTTGCCTTTCCACCTGATATTGAGAATTGTTCAAAAGAATAGAGATGATGGTTTGACTCAAGTAGTTTAGCAGTTAGGAGCTCCTTTATGAAATATGGATATCTAGCCAAGAAAATAGTTCATTTTTATTCTAGTCTCATGGATATATCCAGGAGATAAAATTAACAATAAAATGGTACATTTATACATTATCTAGGTTATTGTAGACATTCAAAATACATATTTAAAAATTTTAGTGACACACTTAGAGCACTTTTGCACTTTTGAAATTTCCAAAAGTATCTTTTTCGGCTTCTAAAAAGGATATGAATTTGCTTTAACTTTATTTTATATCATTACTGATGCAATCAGACCTGAAAATTATATATCTCAAACATAAAAATAAAAATGTGTCTTAAAATTACCAAATAAGAAGTTTTGCTGTTTTGATACTATTTTAATCATTTCTTTATCTCAGTCAGGACTGTATCATGTTATACAATTAAATTATTACCTTTAATTTTTTCTTTTCCACTACCCAAAATTTTTTCACAGAAAAGCTATATTGTTATCATCTATCCTAAGTCTGTTATATTGTCTTTGTAAGAAAAACGAATTTAATAGCATTAGCAAAAGAGCAACATGTGTATAAAAGTTATAATTCCTGGAGCAATGGTTAAGCCCTGTTATATGCATTATGGGTACATTAGTCCCTTTACATTCTCATGGAGACCTCTTTAGATTTACAAGTTTTCTCTAAATTTTTACTTCTATTTTCTAGGGTAATACTATTTAAACTGAAATAGTTGCTTTCATAACATTTTGCAGGATGTCCTCATACAGTTTTTGAAAACTTTTTATTTTGAAATGGCACATCTTTTCTGAAATATATTTAATTATTTTGTATTTATAAAATATATTTCATAAATATCATGTAATATGTATAGATGTTATTTAAATAGAACCTAGAATAATAGTGGACATTCAGCAAATATATACCAATTGAATGAATAACTTTTTGATGCCTTTGGCAGACCCTAGTAGTTGGTGGGTTCCATCCCCAAGGAAATTCTGCCTCCCCTAGCTACCAACTATAGAGGTTACATAATTAAGTCTATTTTCAGCCTCCTTGCCCTTAGAAGGAGTCACATGTCACAGTTCTGGTCAATAAGATATATATGAAAGTCTGAAGGAGTGCTCGAGAGAAATTTTGCTTCCTTATAAAAGGAACACTTATACCTTGGATCACCCTTCCCCCGTGTTCCTGACACTTGACATTATTTCTACAGAAGCCATTGTGGGATCTCAGGGGGCCATGATGGTGGTCGTCTTAGGGAGAATGGCTGACACAGAAGACTGCAAGGTCATAGAGCTGTTATAGCAACCACCATTACCACTTCTTGTTTGGGATAAAAATAAATAAAAAAAAAAAGAATTTGTTTAAGCCATTGCTAGGCAGACTTTCTTGATGATGACCAAGATAATAAATAATATAATCAAAATAAGAGCAATATAATAAAAACTATATGAAGACCAGGTGGTAGACATCAGTCAAATACAGTGACTGCACCCATTCATTGTTATGTGTTATTGTCTCCTTGTCTAAATCCTCCAAAATCAGCTTCCCTCAAAGAACACAGAACAAGTGATAAGACATTCGTACTCAGAAGTGTTGTTTACTTTTATATATTGAGCAATATATGTAAATTTGGGCCCCCTTATATAAAAACATGTATGCAAAGAGTTAAATCTAATAGGATGCTTACAGAATAACTTTGGTACCATAATTTGAGCATAAATTATATTTTGCAATGGCTTCCTAGACTCAGATCCCAACTGATCCCCTAAACACAGATGGGTCTTTCAGATGGTATGATTTTTGCTTTTAGGACAGAAATAGTGGTTAGAGAAATGCAACCCAATGATCCAATATTTTTCTCACTCATTTTTTCTCTCTACTATTTCGAAAAGAAATGCAATGAGTGGTGGAACTTGACTAATGGTCTAGTAACTATTAATAGTCATGATTTCAATACAAATTATACTTTAATTTTTGCCAAGGTCTTTTTCATTTGTTTCTCTCCAAAGTATGATAGCTAAGGTGTTGTTTCTCATATATTTTGCAATATTTAAAATATAATCAGTGGACACTGACACTTTTCTTTCTATGTGCAGCTGCCAAGTGAAGGATTTCCCTAAAAATGGATTTCCCAGACCTCCTGTCTGCCCATGTATTGTAAAATAGTGCCCTCCAGGCATTTTAGCAGATTGAGGAAACAATTTTGCTACCATTAGCTTCACCATGGTGGGTCAGAGGCGCTTCATAAACCCTTGCATGGTCATTTTAATTTTATGGATTTTATTGAGACAAAGTCATAAAATAGTCTAAGCCATAAAAAGAATCAAAGACTCACATGCCTATGCTTTACAAAGGCATCTTTTCCATTTCAATGTTTCAAGGTCTGAACAAATTTATTAAATATTTCATAATCCCTTTTAAATTTCTGGATCATTAAGACAAGGCAAGTACCAAGCAAAATGCCCACTGAAACTTCATGGGAAATTGCCCGAGCAAGCGTAGTGGAGAGGTATTAAATAACATTAAGTATTAAATATTAAAATAAGTTTATTTTATTTTATATTAAAATGGTAACTGGGATTATTTGTTATATGAGCTATCCCAATAAAAACATGACTTAGTTTTTAGCCAGGAAGAAATTTTTGTTTTAATTAATTAAATCTTCTCTTGTAATGAAGAATTGTGTGACAGTATAGTCATAGATGAAATATTCAAGATAGGAGTTGTTTTCTGAAATCAGTAGTTATAACTATTTTCAGTCATCATAACTATTTTTTTCCACCTCCAAACTAGATATCTAATTAGAAAGATATGTAGCTAGCATGTATTCTGAATTAACAGTAAAATGTATTCATATAGTTAGATTCACAAATGAATTACCTCTAAGAAAATTGTCTCTTCAAAATTTCATTATGAAATATTTCATGCATCAAACAGTACAAGTGTAATATATTATATAAAATATACTATGAGTATGTGTTAATCCATCAAACAGTATAGTAATAGTAGACCATTATGTAGCATTTGAATGTCCTTATCGACATCCTTTTCTATCTCATTATTTAAAATTTATTATTTACATTGTTTATTTTATACATTAAATACACATTTAAAAAATAATTCATTATAAATTTTCCTGTTGTTGATTTTAATCTGTTTAAATTATATAATATATGCTTTTGTAGTGTATGTTTATTTTTCATATTATTTTCCTACTATGTCTCTTATTTGCTCTTTTCATTCTTAATAATATTCTGGGTTTTTTTCTCTAATGACTCATGATAATTTGCTAATTTTTAGTCCGTTTCAAAGATGCAACTTTCAGTTTGTTGATTCTATTTACTTATTGATTTCAGTGTATTAATTCCTGATCTCTGTATCATTTCATTTCTTATATTTTTTGCGTATTTTATTCTATCTTGTTTATAACATCCAAGTCAAGATCCAAGGTTATTATTTCCAGTCTTTTCTTCTTCTAAATATATGTGTTATAAGAGTTCCTATGAGGCTTTTGTTTCAGCCAATAAAAATTTGTTGTGTTTAATATCATATGTAGTCTCATTGTGTATGTTTTATAGGTGTGATATTTTTATTTAGCATTGAAAAATACTCTTCCTTCTTCTGCCATCTTTATTAACTGAGAAGACAACTATCAGTTTAACTGGGTGTTTTTTTTTTGCAGAATATCGACTTCTCTTTGCACAAGCAGTATTGATTTTTCTCTGTAGGCTATTAAAATGTTCTTCTTGACTTTGATGCACCAAAGCTTCTATTTAATTGGTTTTGCTTAGGATATATAGGGCTTTATGAACCTTTGGATTTATAGAATACCATGACATCATTTAATGTAATTTTCATTCAAAAGTTTGTATATTACTTTAGCCACCTACATGGGAAGCTCAATAGCTGGAGTCATCTGAAGGCTCACTCACTCACATGGATGGAAGACCTGAACAGCTGGGAACTGGAGCAGCTCTGGCCCCTTAATTCATCACATATGTATGCATTCTCTCCAGCTTAAAAGTTTCAGGGTACTTACATTTGTTATGTTGTAGTTTAGAGCTCCAAAGGTCCTTCTCCTAGAGAGAGAGCTAGAGGGAATCTGTGTCACCTTTTACAACATCCTCAGAGGTCACATATTTCTGTTATGCTCAATGGCATGAATTTTAAGAGATATGTCCAGGTTTAAGAGGAGCAGGCTTTGTTGGGAGAGGGTGAAAGACAGGATATATATTGGTGGACCTATTTGGAAATAATCTGCTATAGGATGCTAACACCTGACAGCTTTTCAGAAAACTGTCTTGTCTATAGTTAATTTGGAGATTCAGGTAACATGGGTGTGAGCTCTGAAACCCTCATGGGGCATATTGATGGTTCTAGATTTTCAGGGGAGTCTCATTCCCAATTCAAGAACAAGACACATACCTTTCCTTTGTGGATTAGGTTTTCTTGTTGGAATGGTGGTGGTGGCAGTGAAGTCCGTCATTTCACTGGGAGGGGTCCCTCAGGTGAGGTCACCTGTTTCAGCTCCCTGTCTAGCATGAAGCAAATCAAAGTCAAACCCTTATTTTTTATCTTTCCATGCCTTTTAAAACCTAAACCTGAAATTTAAGTAATGGAGTACTGACAAGAAGAGAACAATGAGGGAACTTCTGGGGTTTTACAAATGCTGTATTGCTTAATACGTGTATTGATTGAACATTTAAGTTCCCTGTATGAATATTGATGTGTACATTTGTAATGTGTACACTTTTATGTCTTATGCTTTGCTTCCACCAGATGTAAGAAAATGAATGAAATGAACAAAAGCTGTGGATAACAAGATATTTACAAACGATTTCTTAGAGCTATCTCCTATTTCAACATTTTAATTCTTACAGTATTTTCATTTTCTAATTTTTAAAATTTCTGTTGCTAAAAGTAAGTGAATGGAAGTATATAATTTCTCATACTAAATCCTTATAGAAATGTCATTGTCTTTAATTTATCCAAGCCTGCCACCCTTTAAAGTAATGCATCCCTTCTGTGAGAAGAAATGCAAAATTAATAGAAGGTTTGGAGACTATCAAAGAATAAGCCAAACTCTATTTTAGTTTAAGCTATCAACAATCTCAGAGAATGTTGTGCCCAGGATGGTACCATGTTTGCCATCACCCTAAAACTCAAGAGTGGATTTGCTATTTAAAAAAGGAAAGGAACGAGTTAGGTCTCTCAAAAATATGAGATAAAAAAGAATTCAAACGAATTATTTGATTTTAGACTCAGACAAAAAGGTGTGCTATAGACCTTATTACCACAGTTTCCCTACTAGCGAAACGGGTTCGCAGCTCTAGGTTAACACCCTCCATTGTCTCTGGTTTGGTCCCCAGAATCTTATTGTTTATATTAGCATTTAATTACCACAATGGTTAATGGTTAATTTCTTAACAAATACACATACACGACTTAGATGTGAAGTTTGAACCCATCAGCTAAGGAATAGCAAATGTGCAATTGCTGTGCTTAGCAATTGCTGTGCTTAGCTGCATTACACCGAAGGGGAAAGTTTATGACACTTGGCTTTACCTAGGGTGAGGCTGTTAGCTGTGCCGTGAATTGACTTTCAGCCCACCATATTGCAAACATTATCACCCTGATGACCTTCCCAGAGATAGAGGTAATGATGCTTAGGTTCTAGAATGTTTAATACTCCTTTGGGAATTAATACTGCAGGTAGATGCTAGAAAAGCAGAAAGCTTGGATTTGCTCAACTACTCAAAAAATTTCTGAATTCCTCTCATGTACCACTTTCCACTCTAAATTATGAATTTACATAGTTTGCTAACACATAACCCATTGCTTTCAAATAACTCAGAGGACAGATTTCTAATGCAGAACACATTCAGAAAAAATTCTGAAAAAAAACCGATTTACTTCAAAAAAACTCTTTTCTACACATAATTCTCCTTTAGTCTTATTCATTCTTCACAAATAGTGAAACGAAATAAACAGAAACAGTTAGATGTGTTTGGTGCTTGGGACTGTGTACTTTAATCTTTCTGGAATTTCAAATCACTGTTCTTCCCACTAGGCAGTATAGCATGCTGTTCAATAAAGACCTCTGCTTCACGATAGGTGCTGAGGTGGAAAGCCCAGCCCCTATTTCAATCAGTCTATAATTCTAAAGAAAGTCATAATATAGTAGACATTGAGGTACCCCAAGACATTTGTTTGTTTTTCCTGAAATGCTTCTGGCAGGGAGATCCACTGTCAAATAAGTGGATTGAAGTTGTAGTGATTTATTTTTAATAGGAATTTTATACAATTTCAAGTAAATTTAGTAAATTCTTCCAAATGCTCTTATGCAATTGACAAGCTGAATCTTAGATAAATTGCTGACAAAGTAGCTGAATAAAATATCTGAAGTTTATGGGGACGGGAAACAACCAATTTGTTATGCTAGCTCGTCATTAGTCACATAATTTGGAAATGCATTTGTCATAGAAGTGCACTGTTCTTTGGATTCTGCACATGCCTGTACAATATATCGGTAATGCATATGTATAAGAAATGGATTTTTATATTCATCTTTTCCTGGATGACAGAGTACAAATTGCTATTCAATATTTGTCAAAACAAGTGGCACCCTACACTCCAGCCACACCAAACTACATATGTTTCCTGAATATGGCTCTAGATCATGCTGGGCCTTCTGCCTAGAATCACATTCCCCCATTATGTGCATATAACACGATGTTTTTCTGCCTTGTAGACAGTAATTCTTCTTTCATCATCACAAGCTTTTCAGAGTTATTGGTTCACTAATTTTTAATCTCGTGCTTAGCAGAGAATCTGCTACATGGTAGATGCTGAGTGAACAAACAGCAAATAAAGGGACAAAGGAGCAACAGAAGGAAGCATTATAGGGAATATATTCAGTAAAACACTGTGACAAAGATTCACAATGTTTAGTTCCCTTCAATGATCAATTTGGGGATTTGAAAGCATATAAAACCCGACCAATATATAAGCAGGACTGTTTTCAATTATCACCAATTCATGAGGAATTGGAATAATAAAAATAATTCTAAACATGAAATAAAAATAGTGAAATCATCATAGTAAAGCAAAATTCAAATCTGATACTATCTGTTAGCAAACCTATAGCGTGCATGCGTGCACACACACACACACACGTGTGTGTTTTATGTATAGCTCAGAGAAATAAGTGAAACCAAATAGATTAAGGCATAAGGCATGTAAACTTCCCACAAAGAATGAATTTCCAGGAATGATAATATTATATAAGAAGTTTCTTGGCATGATAAAAAGACACAATTTTAGAAGTCACAGCAGGGAAAACAATTAGAAGTATAAATGAACACATAAAGGTCAAAGTAAGTATTTCAAGTCCCATGCACATAGCAGATTTTTAGTTTAAAATATATATGCCTAAGAAACATGGCTTAAAGAAAAATTGCCTTTTAAGGTTATAGCCAAGAACCAAATGCAAAATACATGAGTTTAAGGACTTTTTTTCTTCTTACATACCTGAATTTAGTGATTGTGAAAAAATACACATTGACCCTTTATGATTAATATTATTTGCCAAAAGCTATAGTCCCTTATTGATATATATAAGTGATTCACATATTATTTACATACATAATTTTTGTTATTATTGTTTAAAAAATGCAACTTTGCTTCTCTGCAATTTATCTAGTCATTGTCAGCATAAGAAAATTCCCTGGGCCATTTGAATGAATTTTAGAGAGTTCTACATGCTTTAAAGTTACCCCAGTTCATGTTTCCTTCTTTAGTGACTTATTTTTTCTGAATCGGTTGTTGTTTTAGATGCATGCCTAATAGGGGCTCATTACTGTCTGATTTCCCTTATTTGTTGCCCTATGCTGAGGCCTCTCCTGGGCCATGTAAATAATTTCAAAAATACATGTAGAAATGTTTCTATTAATTAATGGGTAACTGGTGCCTCCAGATTTTACCTAAATCTAAAACTTACAACTATTATTTATGTAATAAATCATGTTTTTCTCCTCTTAAAAGAAAATTGCATTTGTCTTCAAATGTGACTTCTGTTGAATGGCTCTGGAGATTGAACTGTCCCATGAATAAACCCTAGGAAAATATGTTTACTATTCTCCAGTGGATTACGGACATCATATTTTAAGTTCACCAGGAAACATTTGTGAAAGACTGAAATACTTCAGTGAAGAAAAAATATTCCAACTACTTTGGTAGAAGTAATTTGCATCTATGTAACTTTCTTTTTTATGTCACTGTTATTTAAAATGTGCTAAAATATATTAGGATTTTATGAGAAGTGAAATGTGTATTTGAATTAATATATTTCCTTTCGCACTTAAGAAAACAACTAAAAAACTATCAAAAAATAATAAAAGTAAAAGAAAAACACTGACATACAGTGCTATACTGAATGCTAGAAACCAGTATGTAAGGCTGTGTTACATTATGGTGCATCCTATTTGAGAACCATTTGGGAAAGAAGAAAGCAGAGAACAGAGGAATTTAGAAACTGGAATTCCAGAGTCAACCTGCTGTACTGAAAACACCCTTAGCTCACAGGACTTGATGTCTTTACAATCATGTTACAATCATGAAACAGATAAAGTAAGAATTAGATGTGTATCTTACCAAAGCATCAATTTATATATAGTTATCCCTAGTTTGTCTACAATGAGGCTTAACTCTACTTCAGAAGCAAGTTCATCTACTCCTCACTTAGCTGACTGTTTCCTTGATAGTTTGGCAGATACTGAGAAATTTTTTTTTTTTTTGAGAGGGCATCTCTCATATTTATTGATCAAATGGTTGTTAACAACAATAAAATTCTGTATAGGGAAGTCAATGCTCAATGCACAATCATTAATCCACCCCAAGCCTAATTTTCATCAGTCTCCAATCTTCTGACGCATAACGAACAAGTTCTTACATGGAGAACAAATTCTTACATAGTGAATAAGTTACATGGTGAACAGTACAAGGGCAGTCATCACAGAAACTTTCTGTTTTGATCACGCATTATGAACTATAAACAATCAGTTAAAATATGAATATTCGTTTGATTTTTATACTTGATTTATATGTGGATACCACATTTCTCCCTTTATTATTATTATTATTATTATTATTTTTTTTTTTAATAAAATGCTGAAGTGGTAGGTAGATGCAACATAAAGGTAGAAAACATAGTTTAGTGTTGTAAGAGAGCAAATGTAGATGATCAGGTGTGTGCCTGTAGACTATGTGCTAATCCGAGCTAGACAAGGGCAATAAAACATCCATGGATGCAGAAGATTTCTCTCAGAATGGGGGGTATGTTTATGCCTCACCTCTGTTGATCCCCAATTTCTCACCTGAAGGCCCCCCTGCGACTGTGCCTGTCTTAGGTTGTTCCTCCCTTGAGGAATCTTACGCGTCTCTGGCTAACCAGTCATCTTACGGGGCCATACAGGGAAATGTAAAGTTGGTAAGTGAGAGACAGGCCATATTGTTTGAAAAAGTTAGCTTTTTACTTCTTTGCAGATTTATGCCCTGTGCCTTCTATGCCCAGCATTTGTCTTGAGGTATCTTTACCACTTGGAGGAATTATGATACTCGGTAAATTCGATATGAGGCACAAATTCTATTTAAGGGTTGTAAGTAGGAAGGAAGAAGAAAAGCTATAGAAGTAGCAGGCAGAAGAAAACATGGGAAGATTGATTATTTCATTGACATATCTTCTTGTAGAGTAAATTAAGCATGTATAGGTTTTAAACTACTAATTAAATTGTGCACACACATTAACATAATAGGAATACAGTTACATAACCAAAGCAGATCTCTAATTACCAGCCATCTCCAGTGAAACCAAGAAAACCAGTTAGGCATCCTAGGCATTTGTGAAAATTTATCTATGATATGGTGGATATTGTCCAACTGAACTTGAACAGTCTGAGAGAAATCAGACAAATTAAAACAACACATTCCTGGGAACTGTTCACATCCCATATGTTCTTTTAACAGTAGATAGTCTGTAGTTGTAAGATTTTGGAGCGCTACAACTTGCACTTCTCCTAATTTTTGGTTGAGTTCCAACAGTATAGATCCAGTCAAATTTGTTGCTTTACTGTATGCACAGGCCAGCTTAGATATCTCCTTCTTTATTCCCATGGCAAGTCCAGGAACCGGTGGGATGAGTGCATCTACACCTGTACCAGCGCGTGGATCTTTGTTGGGGTTTTTTGATGATCATCTTCTGGTATGAGTCTTCCAGAGAGTGCTGATGTTGCAAGTTCTTCTTCATATTGTATCTTAGTTCATTTTCTGGGTAGCCAAATTAGGCTTTGATCCTCTGTATAAACACAAACAGAACCTTTGCCTACACCTTGATATGCCCTTTATACCATTGTGTTGAACTCCTTGGAGGTCACCACACAGGAACTGCTTTTTTTGTTTTTTTGTTTTTTAAGAGAAAGGAATATTATCAGAAAAATGTACCTCCATAGCCAATCATCTGACACCCTTTAAGTGATCAAAATCAAGGATATTTAAAGGATGCATTAATCGTTGATTTACAGTTAGTTTTATCCTATCAGGGAGTAATCCCCCTTTTCTTTATTTCTTTTTTTTTGTTATCATTAATCTACACTTACATGAAGAATATTATGTTTACTAGTCTCTCCCCTATACCAGGTCCCCCCTATAAACCCCTTTACAGTCACTGCCCATCAGCATAGCAAAATGTTGTAGAATCACTACTTGTCTTCTCTGTGTTGTACAGCCCTCCCCTGTCTCCCACCCACCCATTATGCATGCTAATTTAAACACCCCTCTTCTTCTTCCCCCCTTATCCCTCCCTGCCCACCCATCCTCCCCAGTCCCTTTCCCTTTGATACCTGTTAGTCCATTCTTGGGTTCTGTGATTCCGCTGCTGTTTTTTTCCTTCAGTTTTTCCTTTGTTCTTATACTCCACAGATGAGTGAAATCATTTGGTATTTCTCTTTCTCCGCTTGGCTTATTTCACTGAGCATGATACCCTCTAGCTCCATCCATGTTGCTGCAAACAGTAGGATTTGCCCTCTTCTTATGGCTGAGTAGTATTCCATTGTGTATATGTACCACATCTTTATCCATTCATCTATCGATGGACATTTAGGTTACTTCCAATTACTGGCTATTGAAATAGTGCTGCGATAAACATAGGGATGCATTTGTCTTTCTCAGACTTGATTGCTGCATTCTTAGGGTAAATTCCTAGGAGTGGAATTCCTGGGTCAAATGGTAAGTCTGTTTTAAGCATTTTGATGAACCTCCATACTGCTTTCCACAATGGTTGAACTAATTTACATTCCTACCAGCAGTGTAAGAGGGTTCCCCTTTCTCCACAGCCTCACCAACATTTGTTGTTGTTTGTCTTTTTGATGGCAGCCATCCTTACTGGTGATACTTCATTGTAGTTTTAATTTGCATTTCTCTGATAATTAGTGATGTGGAGCATCTTTTCATGTGTCTGTTGGCCATCTGTATTTCTTTTTTGGAGAACTGTCTGTTCAGTTCCTCTGCCCATTTTTTAATTGGGTTATTTGTTTTTTATTTGTTGAGGCGTGTGAGCTCTTTATATATTTTGGACGTCAAGCCTTTATCGGATCTGTCATTTACAAATATATTCTCCCAAACTGTAGGGTTCCTTTTTGTTCTATTGATGATGTCTTTTGCTGTACAGAAGCTTTTCAGCTTAATATAGTCCCACTGGTTCATTTTTGCTGTTGTTTTCCTTGCCCAGGGAGATATGTTCAAGAGGAGGTCACTCATGTTTATGTCTAAGAGGTTTTTGCCTATGTTTTTTTCCAAGAGTTTAATGGTTTCATGACTTACGTTCAGGTATTTGATCCATTTTGAGTTTACTTTTGTATATGGGATTAGACAATGGTCCAGTTTCATTATCCTACATGTAGCTGTCCAGTTTTGCCAGCACCCTCTGTTGAAGAGACTGTTGCTTTGCCATTGTATGTCCATGGATCCTTTATCAAATATTGTTTGAACATATATGTCTGGGTTAATGTCTGGATTCTCTAGTCTGTTCCACTGGTCTGTGGCTCTGTTCTTGTGCCAGTACCAAATTGTCTTGATTACTAGGGCTTTATAGTAGAACTTGAAGTTGGGGAGTGAGATCCCCCCTACTTTATTCTTCTTTCTCAGGATTGCTTTGGCTATTCAGGGTCTTTGGTGTTTCCATATGAATTTTTGAATTATTTGTTCCAATTCATTGAAGAATGTTGCTGGTAGTTTGATAGGAATTGCATCAAATCTGTATATTGCTTTGGGCAGGATGGCCATTTTAACGATATTAATTCTTCCTAGCCACGAGCATGGGATGAGTTTCCATTTGTTAGTGTCCTCTTTAATTTCTCTTAAGAGTGACTTGTAGTTTTCAGAGTATAGGTCTTTCACTTCTTTGGTTAGGTTTATTCCTAGGTATTTTATTCTTTTTGATGCAATTGTGAATGGAGTTGTTTTCCTGATTTCTCTTTCTGTTGGTTCATTGTTAGTGTATAGGAAAGCCACAGATTTCTGTGTGTTAATTTTGTATCCTGCAACTTTGCTGTATTCCGATATCAGTTCTAGTAGTTTTGGGGTATAGTCTTTAGGGTTTTTTATGTATAGTATCATGTCATCTGCAAATAGTGACAGTTTAACTTCTTCTTTACCAATCTGGATTCCTTGTATTTCTTTGTTTTGTCTGATTGCCGTGGCTAGAACTTCCAGTACTATGTTAAATAACAGTGGGGAGAGTGGGCATCCTTGTCTAGTTCCCGATCTCAGAGGAAAAGGTTTCAGCTTCTCGCTGATCAGTATAATGTTGGCTGTGTCTTTATCATAAATGGCCTTTATTATGTTTAGGTGCTTGTCCTCTATTCCCACTTTGCTGAGAGTTTTTATCATGAATGCATGTTGAACTTTGTCAAATGCTTTTTCAGCATCTATGGAGATGATCCTTTGGTTTTTGTCTTTCTTTTTGTTGATATGGTGGATGATGTTGATGGATTTTCGAATGTTGTACCATCCTTGCACCCCTGGGATGAATCCCACTTGGTCGTGGTGTATGATTCTTTTGATATATTTTTGAATTCGATTTGCTAATATTTTGTTGAGTATTTTTGCATCTACGTTTATCAGGGATATTGGTCTGTAGTTTTCTTTTTGGTTGGGTCTTTGCCTGGTTTTGGTATTATGGTGATGTTGGCTTCATAGGGTGAGTTTGGAAGTATCCCCTCCTCTTCTATTTTTTGGAAAACTTTAAGGAGAGTGGGTATTATATCTTCCCTGTATGTCTGATAAAATTCTGAGGTGAATCCATCTGGCCCGGGGGTTTTGTTCTTTGGTAGTTTTTTGATTACTGCTTCAATTTCTTTGCTGTTAATTGGTCTGTTTAGATTTTCTGTTTCTTTCTGGGTCAGTCTTGGAAGGTTGTATTTTTCTAGGAAGTTGTCCATTTCTCCTAGGTTCCCAGCTTGTTAGCATATAGGTTTTCATAGTACTCTCTAATAATTCTTTCTATTTCTCTGGAGTCTGTCATGATTTTTCCTTTCTTGTTTCTGATTCTGTTGATTTGTGTTTACTCTCTTTTCCTCTTAATAAGTCTGGGTAGAGGCTTACCTATTTTGTTTATTTTCTCAAAGAATCAGCTCTTGGTTCATTGATTTTTGCTGTTGATACATTCTTCTCAATTTTATTTATTTCTTCTCTGATCTTTATTATGTCCCTCCTTCTGCTGACCTTAGGCCTCATTTGTTCTTCTTTTTCCTATTTTGATAATTGTGACATTAGACCATTCATTTGGGATTGTTCTTCCTTCTTTAAATATGCCTGGACTGCTATATACTTTCCCCTTAAGACTGCTTTTGCTTTATCCCACAGTAGTTGGGGCTTTGTGTTGCTGTTGTTGTTTGTTTCCATATATTGCTGGATCTGCATTTTGATTTGGTCATTGATCCATTGATTATTTAGGAGCATGTTGTTAAGCCTCCATGTGTTTGTGAGCCTTTTTGCTTTCTTTGTACAGTTTATTTCTAGTTTTATGCCTTTGTGGTCTGAAAAGTTGGTTGGTAGGATTTCAATCTTTTGGAATTTACTGAGGCTCTTTTTGTGGCCTAGTATGTGGTCTATTCTGGAGAATGTTCCATGTGCACTTGAGAAGAATGTGTGTCCTGTTGCTTTTGGATGTAGAGTTCTGTAGATGTCTATTAGGTCCATCTGTTGTAGTGTGTTGTTCAGTGCCTCTGTGTTCTTACTTATTTTCTGTCTGGTGGATCTGTCCTTTGGAGTGAGTGGTGTGTTGAAGTCTCCTAAAATGAATGCACTGCAGTCTATTTCCTCCGTTAGTTCTGTTAGTATTAGTTTCAGATATGTTGGTACTCCTGTATTGCATGCATATATATTTATAATGGTTATATCCACTTGTTGGATGGAGCCCTTTATCATTATGTAATGTCCTTCTTTATCTCTCATTACTTTCTTTATTTTGAAGTCTGTTTTGTCTGATACCAGAATTGCAACACCTGCTTTCTTCTCTCTGTTGTTTTCATGAAATATCTTTTTCCATCCCTTGACTTTAAGTCTGTGCATGTCTTTGGGTTTGAGGTGAGTCTCTTGTAAGGAGCATATGGATGGATCTTGCTTTTTTTATCCATTCTATTACTCTGTGTCTTTTGATAGGTGCATTCAGTCCATTTACATTTAGGGTGATTATTGAAAGGTATGTACTTATTGCCATTGCAGGCTTTAAGTTTGTGATTACCAAAGGTTCAGGGTTAGCTTCTTTACTATCTTACTGTCTAACTTAACTCGCTTGTTGAGCTATTATAAACACGGTCTGATGATTCTGTATTTCTCTCCCTTCTTATTCCTCCTCCTCCCTTCTTCATATGTTGGGTGTTTTGTTCTGTGCTCTTTTTAGGAGTGCTCCCATCTATAGCAGTTCCTGTAAGATGCCCCGTAGAGGTGGTTTGTGGGAGGCAAATTCCCTCAACTTTTGTTTCTCTGGGAATTGTTTAATCCCTCCTTCATATTTAAATGATAATCGTGCTGGATACAGTAGTCTTGGTTCGAGGTCCTGTTTCATTGCATTAAGTATATCATGCCATTCTTTTCTGGCCTGTAGGGTTTCTGTTGAGAAGTCTGATGATAGCCTGATGGGTTTTCCTTTGTAGGTAACCTTTTTTTTCTCTCTGGCTGCCTTTATTACTTTGTCCTTGTCTCTGATCTTTGCCATTTTAATTATATTATGTGTCTTGGTGTTGCCCCCCTTGGATCCCTTGTCATGGGAGTTCTGTGTACCTCTGTGTTCTGAGAGGCCATTTCCTCCCCTAGTTTGGGGAAGTTTTCAGCAATTATTTCTTCAAAGACACTTTCTATCCCTCTTCTTCTGGTACCCCTATAATGCGGATATTGTTCCATTTCGATTGGTCACTGAGCTCTCTTAGAATTCTTTCATTCCTGGAGATCCTTTTATCTCTCTCTGCATCAGCTTCTCTGCGTTCCTGTTCTCTGTTTTCTAGTCCATTAATGGTCTCTTGCATCTCGTCCATTCTGTTTTGAAGTCCTTCCAGAGCTTGTTTTATTTCTGTATTCTCCCTCCTTAGTTCTTGCATATTTCTCTGCAAGTCCATCATGATGGTTATGACTTTTGTTTTGAATTCTTTTTCAGGAATACTGGTTAAATCTATCTCCCCAGGTTCCTTCTCAGGGGAAGATGTAGCAGATGTCGAAGCTGTCTGGGTTAGTCTTGTCTGGATGATATTTTTTTGCCTTTTCATGTTGATAGGTCCTATTGACTGTCAGCTGGGAGCCAAACTTTCCACTTGCTACTGGCCTTTCTTTACTGGGACAACTGCCACCCCTAGTGGCTTGTGTTGGGTAATTGCATGTAGACTGGGTCTTTGTGTCTTGCCCGGCCGGTATGGAGGAAGCTCCCTTTCTGAGGGCAGGGCCTGCCTCAGGCTGCTTCTCTGCCTTCTCTGCGCCTAGAGGGGTAATGGATGGGGGGCTGTTTGGCTGTTCACCTCCGTGAGGTGTCTCAGAGCTGTTGCCCAGCAGTTAGTGCACCCGGTTTTCCCTGTAATTTTCAGCTGCTAGGCTGTGAGCTGTGTTGTTTCCGACCAGCTGTTGCATCCCTGTCCCTTTAAGACTTTCAAAAAGCACTCACTTTTCTTTGTCACAGGGGCATCAGCTTCAGAACCCACTCAGAGGTCTTGCTGCCCTGTTTCCCTAGTATCCAGGACCACATGCATACACTGTGTCTGCGCTCCGGTGCGGGTGGCTGGGGCTGGGTTTTCAGCAGTCCTGGGCTCCCTCTCCCTTCCCGTTCCGACTCCTCTCCTCCCGCCAGGAGCTGGGGTGAGGGGCGCTCGGGTCCCGCCGGGCCAGGACTTGTATATTACCCCTTTCACCAGGCGCTGGCCTCTCGCATTTGTGGATATAGTCTGGCTGTTGTCCTGTGTCTTCTGGTCTCTCTTTTAGGATTAGTTGTATTTGTTGTATTTTCAAAAATATGTATGTTTTTGGGAGGAGATTCCCACTGTCCTACTCATGCCGCCATGTTGGCTCTGCCTCGGAAATATTTTTAATTTAATATATTAGTACCCTTTTATATATGTTCACATTGTAAAATCTATTAATGCGTCTATTTTCAAATCTCAAATCTATTCTTCTGAAAATCTTTCCTTGACTGTTAGTCATTTGTTGGTGGAAATTTTTTGCATTTTTTGCTTCATCTTTATTTTTTTCTCTTTTTAGAGAATTAAAATTGAAAAATAAAATGAGAAAGAAAGAAATATTTGATACCCACACACTGGAAATATGATTAATATTTTAATGTATTATCTTCGGGTATTTACCTTGGTGCAAATATTGCAAATATTACATTATGGGATTAAAATGGTAGGGAAAAAAAACCTTTATATTCTGCTTCAGTGACAGTGAAGTGGTGTGGAAGAATATAGCAGAGTGTGTGGGGTGAGGGGCTCCACTGAGCTGTGGAGCCTTATTCAAGTTACTTAGCTTTGCAAAGACTGTCTTTTTACTTGTTAAATTGCGGGGAAAAATGTATTATATATGAATGTAAAGTTATTAGCACCATAAATACTCTGGATATAAAAATATAATAGCTAATACTATTGTTATTTTTCTCTGATATTACATCTTAACTTTTCTATGTCACTAAATATGCTTTAAAGATATATATAAACCTGCAGAATAATTATCAGGTGGCCATAGATACTTTATTAAACCCTTACATGCCCTTTTATAGAATTTGATTTACATTTATTTTATTATTATTTTAAATAATTTTAACATTTATAGACTTGCATTCACCTTTAACTGTCACCTCAGAACAAAGAAGAACTGTAGATTATACTGTACCAATGCTAAATTTCCAGATAAAATGGTTAAATATGATTTTAAAGTATTAATGTGAATGAAAAATCCTTGGCTTAGAAATACCTTCTAAAGTATTTAGGGATACGGTACATGATTGCTCCAACTTACTTCAAGCAATTCAGAAAATATTTCACCTATTTCTATAGATTACAAATAGATGGAGAGATGTTAGAGATATCTATACTGTTTTCTCTTCATCTATCTATGTATATGTATATATATATACACATATACACACTCACAAATACCTTATTATTAACTAGAGAGAAATAAAGGGATGGAGAGGAAAAGGGAGAAAAGGTGGAGAAGGAGAGAAAGAAAGGAGCTAAATATAAATAACTGATAAAACTAGATAAAGAGCACATGGGAGTTTATTTTTCATTTTTGCACCTTTTCTCTAAGTAAAGAATTTTATTAAACGAAGTAAAAAAAATAACAGTAGCGATTATTACCATTTTTATTTTTTTACAAGAAAAACAATAAAACATCAGTGATTTTTATCTTATATTTTACATTTTCTATTTATATGTTGATAAATTACATCAATTCTGTTCCCTATTCTTTTACTGAAATTAGATATAACACAATTTCAACTTGGCCAAAGTTTGTTTTAATATGAATTTAGTTACACATAAGTTGGTCACCTCAAAAAAATCCCCTTGATTTAATATTGTTTTAATTCTATTATCTACTACAAATTTTACAGAAGTTGGTGTAAAATTTTACAGAAGTTAGTGTAATATTTTTAAAGAATCCATTTCCTAAAACATGAGCTATTATATCACTTCTGAAAGGAAACAAACAAAAGAATTCAGTAAATGCTGATTTAGACAAATGAGAAATGTTAACTTAGTTTAAAACAATAGTAACTCCTGGGGTTTCATATTCAATGATCTTCCAGTACATTGCTCAAAAGAGACATGAATCTGAGGAAATTGTTTTCATAATTAATCATAAATTATACTTGCTACTCTAAATGCAGTGATCTGTAAAAATTTAATTAAGAAATGAATAGTGCCAAGTTTCAATTCTGATTCAATGGTTCTTTGATTCATTTGTTCTATTGTATTTATTCAAATGAATGTCTTGGTGATAAAATGGAAAAATATCACAGTGGCTTCTTCAAAAGTTTAACTCCTTCGTGTTCAGCTTAGAATTTGGTGATGTCATGTAATTACCAAGATCCCACATAACTAAATCCAGGCCTTACCAGTTTCTCAGTATGGAAAAGAGGTTATCATACTAGCCTAGAATCGTGCCATTTCCAGTTGACCTTAATTTTTTTAAGTCCAAAATTGCATCATACTTAGTTTATCATTTCTGATAAATTTAGCACAGAGCTCCACTTTTAGTGAGTCTTGATAAATTCTTAATGAATTGATGAACTATGAGTACAAAGTTGAGGTAATAATCTTCATATAATGTTAACTATTTGAGCAAATGTCACATAATACACATAAGCCCTTCTGTTGAGAATATAATGATGAAAATACCTTTGATTAACTCAGACATGTTGGCCAGTGTAAAGATGTGCCTCTCCTCTTGACCTATATTCTATCAGTACCTGTAGTCCTGATTGATATCTTCCTCATATCTTTTGGAGTTTTATGTGAAAGCTCACATGATGGGGAAGAGGTCAAAGTACACAAAAGCACACTGCCGCTAGCCTATCATGGAAAGTCTGAAGGAATGTGGCCCTGAGAAAGTGACATCTGTGCTGAGATAGGAAGAGTGACTGGTTTTAATTACATCACACAGGGTTGGGAGGGCGGTATCAGAATGCCTGTCAGACCATATATACTGTGTTTAGTCCTCAGGTCTCCTTAGTCTCTTACATTCTCAATACAGCCTATCAGAGGGGAAAGAGAATGTCAAAATGACTCATGAGAGGTTGAATTTTAATGTATACTTACATTTACTTAAAATGTTTAATAAATGTGTATAAGTTATATGATCAGTGAACACAAGGAGCAACAAATGGAAGTTTGAAAATAGTGCAGTAATTAAGTTGTTACTAGCCTCGTTTATACTAAAGAGGTTTCAGTTTTATGGATTTTCTTTCTATTTTCTTATTTGAATATCCATCGAAATAGTGTTTATTCAGAATAGAATAGTGTTTGTTACAAAAAACTGAAGCATGGCAAAATGAAAAGAATTCCTGTCATTTTTAAACCTTCCAAAGCAGTGTAGTAAAATTTCTCTCCGTAGCCATACAAAGAAAAGTAGTGACCTAAAGTGTTCAAAAAAGTGTAATTATTTTTGTGCTCATAAGAGCAAGGCCATCAATCTGATACTCCAGTTAATGGGGTCTGCATGGAAGCATCGTTTTCCTTTGCATTTTAGAGTGTAATGATAGAGGATTTTTGGAAACTATATTTAAAAAAAAACACTCCTAAGCATTTCTTTTTAAAATAAGCTGACTAATGTTTAGCACCCAAACTGGCACTCTTTCTTGATTTTAGACAAAACAAAGTAGGCTGTCTTCCAATTAATTAAAAATATCTGATGTTAGTGAAATTTTTCCAGGATTAGAGTAATCAACTGTGAAGGTCCCAGATGCATTGTGGAAGAGAAGGGAAGCCTTTTATCAAAAGCCAGTTCCTGTTTCCTGAACAATGATACAGTTTCTTCAGTTTCTCTCTGGAGAATTGAATTTAGTTAGTATTCATGAAATGGGAAAATGAAATTTTACAATACACATGCATGCATGCACCCATACATACAGTATGCACTCAAATTTTTCAATGACTTTAATAAGTCTTTCTTTTGTGATTTATTGAAACATGTGTGCTTCTAGTATATAACTTAAAACAATTTTTAATGCTTTTCAAGGAAGGAGTGCTGTTACTGTATTTTGTCTTTGAAAAACGATTTTACCTTCGGCTGCTTATCTAAAGTATAACATGAAGTCAGTATAATGACCAGCTGTTATGCTAATTTAACCAGGCCATCTTCAGTCTGACACTCAAATTGCTGCAAATTATTTCTCAAACAACAAGAAAATTTACAGTGTTTACGTTGTCACAGTAAGACTAGTTATTTAACGTGGAAGCTTAGGGCAATATCTTGAAAAACATTAGATATGTTATTACCATGCTAACAAGAAAACTCACACCATAACTTAACAATTACAATCCTTTATAGCAATCTGAAATGTACTTTACTGCTTTCAATATATTTGTTTGGTTTCAGGCCTTGGTACACAACATATTTGTGCTCTAAGTGTTCATTCAGCGAATATTTAATGCTCCCCTACAATGTATTAGGGACATAAGTATACCAGAAATATGGTCCTTGCCCTGGAAAATCTCACCTTATTAGTGTATTCATATAATAACATAAGGATAGATACTTTCCCCCATGTCTCTCTTGAGCATCAAAGCATACTTTTTGTATTTGTGTATGCATGTGTGTATGTTTGGGGGACTGGGAAGAGTGATTTCATTTTGTTTTCAGGCTTGTTTTGTGGATATAGACCCTTAGGTCAAAGTTTAAGGTGAAGAATTTTCCTACTAGTCTTCCCATCTTAGAGCATCCTGAGGCTTCATTTTTTTCCTACTCTACCATCAAAGCCCAAAGTCACATGTGGTTGGATATGTAAATTCTCATAGTTTTAGTCAGGTTTCCCAGGAAATGTACTCAGAGATAGATGTTTTTTTTGCAGATTTACAGGGGAGTGCTCTTAGAAATACTATTTCCAAGGAAACTAGGAAAACCAGACATTACCTGATGCCCCAGGAGCTCTTAAGCTACAATGGCAAAATGCTGACACAGAACCCGGGCGTGGGATCAACTCTCACTGATCAGCCTTCAGATGCATGTTCTACCAAGGGAAGGTTTGCTGTTAGACAAGGAAGCTGCTGGGAATAAGGTAGCTTAGATCATGTATATGTGTAGTATGATCATTACATACGATTATACCTATGCATATGTATATGTATTTTGAATATTTGTTCCCTTTCTGTACATCATAATTAATTCAAATTTTTATATGATGAAAGCTTGATTAAAGTAGCTGCACACAGAAAAATACCTATAGATATAAGCAGAAGAAAACATAAACATATGTAGGACCTTTTTGAAGAAATTTTCCAAACAATATAGTACATGAATAAATGTTATAAAGATGCTAGTATACCATAAATCCCTGTACAAATTTAAATATAACTCATTAAAATTATGAAATAGTTCTAAAGGTCATTGAAAGAATAGCTGATAAATTAATCTTGAAAAAATGCAGGGGGTATAAATATAAGGTTTTCATAAAATTCAAGGAACAACTTTAGTGTTGTGCCAGTGGAGAACTATCCATAAAAAGGAAATAAAATGAATCACTTTAAAAAATAAATGAAGAATTGTCTGAGGGAACAATTTCTATAATACATTAAAATAGATTATATAATTTCATTAAATATATTAGTGTCCTATTAGAAGAGGAAAATACAAAGAAGTTATGGAAAGGCAAACACAAAATATAAAGACAATGTATTATCAAGGCAACAGTCTAAACCATTGGTAAACAATTTTGGTGAAACAATTAATGAAACCAGAGAAAGAAGAACAAATGAGGCCCAAAGTCAGTAGAAGGTGGGCCATAATAAAGATGAGAGCAGAAATAAATAATATAGAGAATAAAACAATAGAAGGAATCAACAAAAGCAGGAGCTAGTTCTTTGAGAAAATAAACAAAATAGATAAGCGGCTAGCCAGACTTATCAAGAAAAATAGAGAGTGTACACACAAATAGAATCGGAAATGAAAAAGGAAAAATCACAATGGATACAAGAAAATACACAAAATTGTTAGACAACACTATGAAAAATCATATGCCAACAAATTGAATAACCTAGAAGAAATGGAAGACTTTCTAGAAAAGTACAACCTTCCAAGACTAACTCAGAAAAAAACAGAAAATCTGAACAGACCAATCACCAGCAATGAAATCAAATTGCTAATCAAAAAACTACCTAAGAACAAAACACCTGGACCAGTTGGCTTCATGGCTGTATTTTATCAAACATTAAAGAAGACCCATCCTCCTTAAAGTTTTCCAAAAAGTAGAAGAGGAGGGAATACTTCCAAACTTATCCAATGAGGTCAGCATCACTCTAATATCAAAACAAGACAAAGACACCACAAAAAAAAAGAAAATTGCAGACCAATATCCCTGATTAACATGGATGCAAAAAGCTTAAAAAAATAGCAAGAAAAATTCAAAGATACATCAGAAAGATCATGTATCATGGCCAGGTGGAATTTATTCCAAAGATGCAAGGGTGTTACAATTTTTGAAAATCCATCAACATCACATTCCATATTAGCAAAGTGATGGACAAGAATCGTCTCCATAGATGCTGAAAAAGCATTCAGAAAATCCAACATCCATTCATGATAAAAATTTTCAGCAAAATGGGTATAGAGGGCAAGTACCTCGACATAATAAAGGCCGTATATGACAAACCCATAGCCAACAACATACTTAACAGCAAGAAGCTGAAAGATTTCCTCTAATTTTGGGAACAAGACAAGGATGCCCACTCTCACCACTTTTATTCAACATAGTACTGGAGGTCCTAGTCATGGCAATCAGACAACACAAAGAAATAAAAGCATCCAAATTGGTAAGGAAGATATTAAACTGTCACTGTTTGCAGATGACATGATATTATACATAGAAAACCCTAAAAAATCCACCAAAAACTATTAGAAGAAATAACTGAATTCAGCAAATGCACCAGATACAAAATTAATACATAGAAATCTGTTGCATTCCTATATACTAACAATGAATTACCAGAAAGAGAAATCAGGGAAATAACTCCATTTATAATTGCATCAAAAAGATTAAAATACCTGGGGATAAACCTAACCAAGAAGGTGAAAGACCTATACTCTGAAAACTACAAGATGCTCATCAGATAAATTAAAGAAGACACCAATAAATGGAAATATAACCTGTGCTCATGGGTAGGAAGAATTAATACTGTCACAATGGGCATCCTGCCTAAAGCAATCTACAGATTCAATGAAATCCCTATCAAAATACCAACAGCATTCTTCAAAAAACTAGAGAAAATAGTTCTAATATTCATATGGAACCACAAAAGACCTGAAATAGCTAAAGCAATCCTGAGAGGGAGGAACAAAGGTGGGACATTGTGCTCCCCAACTTCAAGTTCTACTACAAAGCCATAGTAATCAAAACATTTTGGTACTGGCATAAGAGCAGACCCATAGATCAATGGAACAGAATAGAGGATCCAGATATAAGCCCACATATATATGGCCAATAATATACAAGTAAAGGAGCCATGAGTATACAATGGGGAAAAGACAGCTTCTTCAGCAACTGGTGTTGGCAAATCTGGACTGCTACATGTAAGACAATGAAATTGGATTATTGTCTAACTCTATACACAAAAATAAACTTGCCATGGATCAAAGACCTGAATGTAAATCATGAAACCATAAAACTCTTAGAAGACTTCAGAAAATATTTAATATGTTCTAGAAGCATATATCTTTAGACTTGTATTTCCAGCAATATAGCGAGTCATATATTCAAAGAAGACCTTAAACATAGCTATAAACATTGGATAAAATATGGTTTTAAATATAATTAAAGTTTTAAAGTATAGTGTGTTTTCATAACCTACTTTCATTTTAAGATATATTTTAAAATACAGATTTTAGATTCTAGGTTTGTGGAAGTAAACAAAGAATATATACTGAGGTAAATAATGGTGAGAAAGCACAAATCCATAGGGGAAAGGAAACTTTGGAAGCAGTGTTAAGTCTGGTTATATCTGTCCATCTCTGGAACACAAAACTACCTTTGATTCATCAAAGAAATCAGTATAGGGCCAAAGCCTGACACCTGAGGGTGGGTGCTGAGCAAAAGGTGGTTGTTTTAGACAAAAATCAAATCTATGAAAAAGAACAGCTTTATTGGGTACATCAGAGAGGAGCTGCCCCAGAGAGAGGGCACACCTACCTGGGCCTCTGAGAAATTCCTGAAGAAAGGACTGAGAAACAAAACCAAATGGTTATCAGTTAAAATGTTTAACCTGTGGATAAACTAAATAAACACTGACCATGGAAAACAAGAACAATATCTAACTAAGTGTGACTTAAAAGTCAAGTTAGAGTTGAAATAATCCTAGATGATCCTTCTATGGTCACATAATTTATAAGTAAAAGAGATAATCAGGTTAATAATTAGAAAACACAAGCAAAGCATCAAAAATTTTATCAAATTTTTCTCCTAAAGTAACTCATTTATTTATTTTTTGTACTATGGTAGATGCTTAAAGTTTCTAAGATGCTAGAAGTAATTTCTGAAAACCATTTTGGGAGCAAACCCAAACTTCTAACTCAAATCCATGGATGGTAAAATTAATTCACAAAAAATGTTCACCTCAATCTCTGTGAACCAAAGCTTGTAAGTGTTGCTTAAGTTAGTTCAGACAGGGTTCAGATAAAATCTGGCTCATAGTCTCTAGCCAAAGCAAATGAAAGGCCAAAATTTTGACACTGTCAGAATATTCTTAATAATTCAACATCTGTTCCATAATCTTCTGCCTGCAAAATATAGGAGAATAATAAGCAATTTCTTACCAAAAGTGCATTGCCTTTTTACATATACCTATTTTTACTATTATGAACTACACCATAATTAAACACTTTAAAATTTTTTGGATAAAGTGATTCATAAGTCAAAATTAATATCTCCAATTCCACAGTATGTGGAGGAAGCAACCTCAGTAATATCTTCTAAGTTCATAAATTTAAGAAAATGTATATAGTTTCTAAAGTACTCTTAGTTGAATTTAATTACTTTGCTTTTGTTAGCCTGCAAGGAAACTGACAGACAGTAGATGACATTCTCATGTTAAGAGAGTTAAAAGATATTTGTGGATAAGGGATTAATTATGCTGGTGTGCACAGGGTGTAGGGAAGTAACAGGTGTGATGCAGAAACATAGGGCAAGCAGCAGTGAGCTGTCATCACTCACAGGCCAAAAGGACATGGGAGAGAAGTTATTGGAAATGGGAAGGAATATATCTCTGGAGAGCACCTCAGTGAGAGTAGCAGAAATCTTCTCTGAAGAAAGTCTGTTCTGGTGATGTTAAAGAACCAGAAAATTGAAGGTGGCAGCATGAAAGGTGAGACAGAGAACTCCTCCCCAAACAATATATAATATGAAAATATAATTAATACAACTAATGCTAAAAGAGCAATAGGAAAGAAGGCTGTGCCAGACTGCATATACCTGGAGAACAGAGCAGACCTCATGAAACAGGGTAATGCACCAAAGCCTTGATCCGGTGGGACCCAAGCCTTTTATCCAGCGCCAGCTCACTGGTGGGAGGAAGAGATACAGAGTGGGGAGGGGGTGGAAGCCTAATAATGCTGAACACCCAGCCCTGGAGATCTGCTTTGGAAGCACAAATCTACACTGCCTGGTGCTCTGGAGATAAGTGGGGTTGGAAAGCTAAGACAGGCAGAATATTTGGAGAGATTGAGATTCTAGCATTTGTAAAGGATAAGGATCCACATCTGGCTGCTCTGGGACAAAGGAAAGGCCAACGGTCTGAGAGGCTTTCAAGCAGCTGAAGGACGGCTGAGGGGTGGAATTTGCACCGAGTTTGCTGTGCAAGAGAAGGGATAGGTGGACAAGGTTGTCTGAGCACACTATGCCCAGCAGGTTGGGAACTTTCGGAGCTTCAGGTATTTCATCCCCCTGGTGAGCTACTCAGCTCTAAAGCCCTCACTGTGATACACTGCCTGGTGTGCCTTCCTCCTGGCTTGCCAGCACCAGTTCACAATCCAGCAATCACTGCCCTGGCATCAGGACAGCCAGAGGGAGCCGCCTATGGAGGCTACAGATGCAAAGCACAGAGGCTTACACCTATGTGCTTGGCCAACTGATTCTAACAGTGGAGACAGGCACTGCAGCCAGGAAGCAGGAAACAGCTATTTCCTCCCCCAAGGAACCAGTGCCACTCCCCTGCACCCCAGACATCACTCCAGAGGATGAGACCTCCAGTGACGAGAGCTTCTGGCCCTTGGAGGGTGCCACATGCAAATATGAAACATCAAAGGGACCAGGTTCAAATAAAAATCTCACAAACACCAGAAAAAGGGCCAAATGAAACAACTCACGAATCTTCCTGAAAGAGAGTTCAAAATAAAAACCATAAACATGCTCATGGAGGTATAGAAAAATATTCAAAAACTCAGGAACTTATTTAGGACAGAGATTCAATCATTAAGAAGTTATATCTGAAACGAAACATACAATGTAGGGATTTAAAAGCATATTAGATGTAGTAGAAGAGATGGTAAATGGAATAGAAATCAGAGAACAGGAATACAAAGAAGCTGAGGCACAGAGAAAATAAAAGATCTATAAGAATGAAAGAATATTGAGAAAACTGTATGACCAATCCAAACAGAACAATACTTACATTATAGGGGTACCAGAAGAAGAAGAGGGAGAAAAAGGAATAGAAAGTGTCTTTGAGGAGGTAATTGTGGAAAACCTCTGCAATCTGGGTAAGGAGATAGTCTCTCGGGCCATGGAGGTGCACAGATCTCCCAACGCAACTGACCCAAGGAAGACAGCACCAACACATATAATAATTAAAATGGCAAAGATCAAGGATAAGGACAGACTTTTAAAAGCAGTTAGAGAGAGAGAAAAAGATCACATACAAAGGAAAATCCATGAGGCTATGATCAGTCTTCTCAGCAGAACCCTTACAGGCCAGAAGAGAGTGGCATGATGTATTTAATACAATAAAACAGAAGGAACTTGAACCATGAATACTCTACCCAACAAAATAATCACTTACATCTGAAGAAGGGATTAAACAACTTTCAGATAAGCAAAAGCTGAGAGAATTTACCTCCCACAAACCACCTTTACAGTACATTTTGGAGGAACTGCTATAGATGGAAGTGTTCCTAAGGCTAAATAGTTGTCACCAGGGGAAATAAAAACACAGTAAATAAAATAGAAAAATTAAATACTAAGTAGATGCAAAATCAAATTAACTACTGCCAAAGTCAATCAAGGGATAGACAGAGAGTACAGAATATGACACCTAATATATAAAGAATAGAGGATGAAGAAAAAAGAGGAAAAAAAAAGAACCTTTAGGTTGAATTTGTAATAGCATATAAACTGAGTTAAATCAGACTGTTAGATAATAAGGGAAGTACCCTTGCACCTTTGGTAACCACAAATCTAAAGACTGCGATGGCAATAAGTACATACCTATCGATAATCACCCTAACTGGAAATGGTCTCAATGGACCAATCAAAAGACATAGATTCACTGAATGCATAAAAACAAGACCCATCATATGCTGCCTGCAAGAGACTCACTTCAAACTCAAAGACATACAGAGACTGAAAGTGAAGGGATGGAAAGATTTGTGGATAAGGAACTAATCCACATGTTGGAACTAATTCATGCAACTAATGGGGAGAATAAAGCAGGAGTTGCAGTACTTGTATCAGACAAAATAGACTTCAAAACAAAAAAGTCACAAGAGACAAAGAAGGACATTACATTATGATAAAGGGTCATTTCAACAAGAGGGTATAACTATTATAAATATCTATGCACCAAACACAGGATCATCTACATATGTGAAAAAAATACTAACAGAATTAAAGGGGACATAGAATGCAATGCATTCATTTTAGGAAACTTCAACACACCACTGACTCCAAAGGACAGATCAACCAGACAGAAAATAAGTAAGGAGACAGAGGCACTGAACAACACATTAGAGCAGATGGACCTAACAGACATCAACAGAGCACTCCATCCAAAAGCAACAGAATACATATTCTTCTCAAGTGCACAGGGAACATTTTCAAGAATAGATCATATAAAAGGCCACAAAAAGAGCCTCAGCAAATTCAAAAGATTGAAATTGTAACATCCAGCTTCTCAGACTACAAAGGTATGAAACTAGAAATATATTACACAAAGAAAATGAAAAATCCCACAAACACATGGAGACTTAATAACATGCTCACAAATAATCAGTAGATCAATGACCAAATAAAAACAAAGATCAACCAATATATGGAGACAAATGACAACAATAATTAAACACTGCAAAATCTGTGGAATGCAGCAAAGGCCGTGCTAACAGGGAAATACATTGCAATATATGCCAACCTCAGGAAAGAAGAGCAATCCCATATGAACAGTCTAAACTCACAATTAATGAAACTATAAAAAGAAGAGCAGGTGAGGCCCAAAGTCAGTAGAAGGATGGACATAATAAAGATTAGAGCATAAACAATAAAATCGAAAAGAATAAAACAATAGAAAGAATCAGTGAAAGCAGGAGCTGGTTCTTTGAGAAAATAAACAAAATAGATAAACCCCTAGCCAGACTTATAAAAAAAAAAGAGAGTCTACACACATAAACAGAATCAGAAATGAGAAAGGAAAAATAAGTATGGACACCACAGAAATACAAAGAGTTATGAGAGAATAGTATGAAAAATTATATGGTTAAAAACTGGATAATCTGGAATAAAAACTGGAAGAAATGGACAACTTTCTAGAAAAATATAATCTTCCAAGGTTGACCCAGGAAGAAACAGAAAATCTGTATAGACAAATTACCAGTAACAAAATTGAATAGGTAATCAAAAAACTACCTAAGAAAAAATTCCTGGATGAGATAGTTTTACTGCTGAGTTTTATGAAAAATTTAGTGAATACATAATACCCTTCTTCCTTAAAGTTTTCCAAAAAGTGGAAGAGGAGAGAATACTCCCAAACACATTCTACAAGGCCACCATTACTCTAAAACCAAAACCAGACAAAGACACTACAAAAAAAGAAAATTACAGACCAATATCCCTGATGAACATAGATGCATAAATACTCAACAAAATATTAACAAACTGAATTCAAACATACATCAAAAAGATCACCCATCATGATAAAGTAGGATTTATTCCAGGGGTGCAAGAATATTACAACATTTGAAAATCCATCAACATCTTCCACCTCATCAACAAAAAGAAGAAAAGCCACATGATCATCTCCATAGATGCCAAAAAAGCAGTCGACAGAAATTCAACATTCATTCATGATAAAAACTCTCAACAAAAGAGGTATAGAGGGCAAGTACCTCAATATAATAAAGGCCATATATGACAAACCCACCATCAACATGGTACTTAATAGCGAGAAGCTGACAGCTTCTCCTTTAAGATTGGTAACAAGACAAGGATGCCCACTCTCCGCACTTTTATTCAACATAAATCTGGAGATCCCAGTCACAGCAATCTGACAACACAAAGAAATAAAAGGCATCCAGATTGGCAAGGAAGAAGTTAAACTGTCACTGTTTGCAGATGACATGTTATTGTACATAAAAATCCCTAAAGAATCCACTCTAAAACTACTAGATCTAATATCTGTATTCAGCAAAGTTGCAGGATACAAAATTAATACAGACAAATCTGTTGCTTTCCTATACACTAATGATGAGCTAGCAGAAAGAGAAATCAGGAAAACAATTCCATTCACAATTGCATCAAAAAGAATAAAATACCTAGAAATAAGCCTAAGCATGCAAGTGGAAGAACTATACTCTGAAAACTGCATGACACCAATAAATGGAAACACATCCCATGTTCAAGAATAGCACGAATTCATATTGTCCAAATGGCCATCCTACCTAAAGCAATCTACAGATTCAATGTAATCCCAATCAAAATACCAATAGTGTTCTTCAATGAACTAGAGCAAATAGTTCTAAAATTCATATGGCATCAAAAAAGACCCCAAATAACCAAAGCAATCCTGAGAAGGAAGAATAAAGCAGGAGGGTTACGCTCCCCAACTTTAAGTTCTACAACAAAGTTACAGTAATCAAGACAATTTGGTACTGGCACAAGAATAGACCCATAGACCAATGAAACAGACTAGAGAGCCCAGATATAAAACCAACCAAATATGGTCAATTAATATAAGATAAAGGAGCCATGGATATACAATGGGGAAATGACAGAGTCTTCAACAGCTGGTGTTGGCACAACTGGACAGCTACATGCAAGAGAATGAAATTGGATTATAGTCTAACCCCATACACAGAAGTAATCTCAAAATGGATCAAAGACCTGAATGTAAATCATGAAGCCATAAAACTCTTAGAAGAAAACATAGGTTAAACTCTCTTGAATATAAACATGAGCAGCTTTTCCCAGTTTGGGAGCATCTCCTCAGACAAGGGAAACAAAATGAAAAATGAATAAATGGGACATCATGCTAAAAATGCTTCTATACAGCAAAGGACACCATCAGGAGAACAAAATGCATCCTACAGTATGGGAGAATATATTTGTAAATGAGATATATGACAAGGGGTTAACATCCAAAATACATGAAGAATTCACATGCCTCAAGACCCAAAAAGCAAATAACCCTATTAAAAAATGGTCAGAGGGTGTGAACAGACACTTCTCCAAAGAAGAAATTCATCTGGCCAACAGGCAAATGAAAAAATGCTCCACTTTGCTAATTATCAGAGAAATGCAAATTAAAACCACAATGAGATATCACCTCCTACCAGTTAGGATGGCCAAGATAGAAAAGACTAGGAACAACAAATGCTGGTGAGGATGCAGAGGAAGGGGAACCCTCCTACAGTGCTGGTGGGAATGTAAACAAGTTTCACCATTGTGGAAAGCAATGTGCAAGTTCCTCAAAAAACTAAGCATAGAAATATCATTTGACCTGGGAATTCCACTCCGACGAATTTACCCAAAGATAACAACTTTCCAGATCCAAAAAGACATATGCATCCCTATGTTTATCGCAGCACTACTTACAATAGCCAGTAAATGGAAGCAACCTAAGCGTCCATCAGTAGATGAATGGATAAAGAAGTGGTGGTACATATACGCAATCAAATACTATTCAGCCATAAGAAAGAAACAAATCCTACCATTTGCAACAGCATGGATGTAGCTAGAGGGCATTATGCTCAGTTAATTAAATCAGGCAGAGAAAGACAAATACCAAATGATTTCCCTCCTTTCTGGAGTATAACATCGAAGCTTAACTGAAAGAAGAAAATGGCAGCACACTCACAGACTCCAAGAAGGGACTAGTGGTTACCAAAGGTGAGGTGTGAGGGAGGTCGGGTGGGGAGGGAGGGTGAAGGGGATTTTGGGGTAGCATGATAGGTGCACATGTTGTGTGTGGAGTCACGGGGAAGACAGTGTAGTGATGAAAAGACAAATATGGACTCTGCAGCATCTTACTGCACTGATGGACAGTGACTACAATGGGGTCTGGGGAGGGACTCGATAGTAAGGGTGCATGTAATAACCACATTGTTTTCCTTGTGAAACCTTCGGAAGTGTGTATATCAAGATACCTTAATTAAAAAAAAAAAAAGAACCAGGACATTAATACCTGACTTCTCTCTCCTCCTTCCCAAGTTTCCCAATCAGTGCCCACATGGATACAACTCAAACTGAAGGCATAAGGTCCAGATAACAGTGACATAATTTATAAATATCAATATTTTAGCTAGAAATTGGAATGGGGAAATGTGAAAGGTAGGTACTGAGGGGCAACTGAAGAAAGTCAGCACGCTTTAATACCCTGAGCTTGGGCAGATACATACAGAAGCAAAAGAAAAATAAAATAATGATTGTATTTCTAAAATTTTCTGGAAAAATCACAATTTAAAAAATCCCAAATTTTCAAAAGGCAATGCCAAATGTCAATGAAAAACGAGAGAAGAGTGCAATAAATTAGTTGTTTGACTTCCTATGTTTGTGAGTACATATATGTATGAGTATCTCATTTTTCTTCTGTAGAAAAGTTAATGCTTAAATGCTTAAATATTTAATATCCACATGAAAATGTATGTATGATATTTATGATACTATAAGGTACTCTATGATAGTAAAAATTCCATTTTAATGAATATTTCCATAACCAAACGAGGTATACCATTTTTTTCTAAATAATTAAGCTCACAGAATAGTCCTCATTGGTATTTTTTCATAAATCCCGTATTTCAAATAATAAAAAGTTCATATTATAACCAGTCATATCAAGACCTAGATTTATAAAACTTCATTTCCCTTCTACAGGGCAGATCATGAAAGCTCACATAATGACTTATATTTTCTTCCAATTTTATTTAAGAATTACTTAATTCTTTTTGTTAAATGAGAAGCAGAATCAAAGAGAGGGAATTCTTTTTCTTGATGACATACAGATATGTAGCACCATTTTTTGACTTGTTTTTATCTATTTGGTGTGGCTGTAAAGAATACTGCTCCTGGAACCATGCAGACCTGCATTAAAATTTTGACTTAGGCAACTTTTTTGCTCTAAATCAGCAAGGTAAGTAACATCCACAAACTCCACATTCTTTATGTTTACAATGGAGATAATAAGAATATTAAGAGTAATATTACCTACATTATCTTTTTAAAAATGTAAAGCAAAAACCAAAATCTTGTAAGTATACATGAGTCTTCCACTCTGTAAGCCCAACAGACAGACATACCAGATCTAAACATCTTCATACTCCAAATAGGGTCATTTAAGCTGCTTTCTGCTAAAAGGAAAACTTGCCTACAAGCTCCATATGAAATTCTCAGCAAGTTCTTTGATTGGAATATGGTACCAGAGCTAATGTGCTAAGCTGGAACAATTTGTTATCATACATGAAAAAGTAAGGCAGTTGTGCCCAAGAGCCCAGTATCTCTCAGATCATCTAATAAATTAATTTTTCATTAAGCATAAAGTGTATCAGTATTAGTCAGAATTCTCCAGATACACAGAATAAATAGGATATGTATATGTATACATACCACTGTTCATTCATTTTTTGAGATAAACTTAATGAACAAAACCTCTTGTAAAATCATAATTGTTGAAACTTCACTTGTGATGAAAGGGTCAAGAGAAATTGAACAAATTCTATAAATGAAGGTAGTTCATACAATGTTACAGATTTTATTTTGTTGCAATAGAAAATATTTACAAAACCAGATCATTTACTAAAGCAAGGAAATTTTGTCTTACTCAAATTTATATATATCTGTCTTGAGAGTTATTTGAAACATGAAGTTTAACTGAAAAAACATGTCTTGCTTTTAGTCTGGAAAATATATATTAACTTATATTAGGTAAGAAACGATTTTTATTACCCAAACTTGAGGTTTTATTACAGACCAGTTGGAAATTTCACTGTAAGGTATCGACTCTGTGTATTGAATTGTTCAAAACAAAGATATGAATATGAATGATATGTTACACAGATCAATCCAATTTGTTTTTTTTTTTTAATCTAAAAGCCTCTATCTTGGATTTTCCTGAATTCAAATAGTCTGGCAAATAGCCCTCATCCATACATTTGTGTATTTGATATATGGTTTGAAGAATATTGTCAATTATTTAGTGCTAAAATACCTAGAGGCAACTGGTAAAAAAATAAAAAATATTAGCATATCACAATGTGTCAACTTTTTTCCCCCTACATCCCCCTCTCTTTTTATCCTCCCTTCTTGATGAGACTATCCTTGTTTTGTGAATTTTAAATTGGATGTGTTTTGCCAAATATACATATTCTGAGTATATTCCCTTCAATTAAAGCATTTAGTCCATAAAATCCATTACAGTTAAGTCTGAACACTGAATGAGTTGCCTCTAATTCTTAGTAAAAATATGAAAATATAATGCACAAAAACAGATTTACAAGTAGAAAGAGATGAATGTATCAACTTTCAATGTTCTTTAATTACAGATTATATTTGTGAATATTCTAAATTAAGAGGCACACAAACTTTCTTGAATATTATTTCCTCCAAACATTTAGTAGAACCTGGAAATCATAAGGAACTGCTAATTTTTACCACTAAGAGATTTGGAAAGAAGTGAGTTTAGACAATTTTAGATCTTTTTCCTCATATAAGTAACACAAAGGTGCCAGCTGTTTGCCACAATCTGTTTACCTCTCCTTTTTCTCCAAAGGCAGTGACTCAGGTAGCCTGTGTTACCTAACAATCCACCCCAGAATAAATAGTTCAAGTGAACAATCTTGTTTTTCTTTCAGTTCCTAATTCTGTGAGTCAGAATCAGGACTGGGTTCGTGTGACGTTGTAGCTGAAGCGCATGCTCTCAGCCGGCACACCTCCGGGGACCGGGTTGTTTAGGAGGTCCCAGTCACACGTCTGATGGTTGGCAGCTGTTGCTCAGGTTCTTCTCCATGTGAGCACTTCATCCACTTTAGATTAATTTCTGAACTTGGTAATATTGCAGGACGAAGAAAGCAGAAGTTGCAAACCTTTTGAATTCTAGGATCAAAATGTGTGCAAGTCACTTACACCATATGCTTTCAGTTAAAGAAGTCATTTGGACAAGATCAGATTCAAGGTACCAGAAAAAAGACCCCATACTTTGATGGGAGAGGCTGCCTGAATGTGTAGACAGCTTTAGAACTATCATAGATTCATAATTAATTCAGCTTTGCCACCCTCAAATCCAGCTGGATATGGCCATGTGACTGAGCTTCAGCCTGTGAAATACTGAGATAAAGTAATGACCACAGTTGAGTTGAGTTTTAGCAGATTAAAACTTCCCATGGATACTTCTCTATGTTTCTGCCACCCAGGTTACCAAGACTTCAGTATCTAAGGTATCAGGACCGCAGGTAATGAAGATCAAACATTCAGCCTGAGTTTCTGAAGAACCATGTTAACAGAGCTTCTGCATCTAGTCCCCTCACTTGTCCTGCCTTTCTGAGGCCATCCTGAGATGCATGTGAGAAATTATAAACTGATTGGGAGTTTTCTTCCAAATATTACCTATTGGGAATAATATTTAGCATAACATAACATTGCAATTAATAAAGTGAGTTTTCTGGGGTTTTGTATATATGCCATCATGTAGTAAACCTGTAAATACTAAAACTACCTTTTACAAAGGAGATCTTTTTGAGAATAAGAAGTTTCCATCCTTTAATAGAAATGTCTACATTTTTTCTGAAAGCATAATTTCTATGTGTAAATATGAAGTTTATTAATAAAACTATTGAAGATATGTGAAACCACTGCAAATTTTTCATATAAATTCTATGGTAATTTAAAGCCTCTGTAGAGAGACTCCTCTTTTCATTTGGAGTTCAATATATATGTTTCAATCTGATCCTTAATAAAGGCTAGGGATGCTGAAAAATCTGTGTGATATGGAAAACATTGCTTCAATTTAGAGATTCAGAAATAACTATTGCAGAAATGAAAGAATCTTTGAGTAAAACAGAATTCTCTGGGTACTCAAAATTGATTTCTTTCAGAAACTTTTAGTCATCTTAAGAAATCAGATTACCAGAGAGAAGACTCCCCAAATCTCAAAGCAGTAATATTATCAGCAACATTGACTATTTGGAAGAAAACTCCCAAATACTCCAGTTTCTTTTTTTTCATGTGTAATGTCATCATGACATCATAATGTAGGTTACTTTTAATAAATGTATCTACACCTGTTTATTTATAAAGCAATGCATGAGTATGTTAAAATCTACACAGAACATATAATAAAATGAAAATTAAAAACCTCTCTCTCTTGCTGAATGACCTCAGTTCCCTTCATTGGTAAAAGATAGCAACTCTTCACAAGTGATCTTTCAAGAAAATTGTATGTTTTCATTTTCCACATTATTGTACACCCTCACTCAACATCAGCTTAGAGATATTTCTGTTTGGAGTCTATATGTCTCTTTTATGACTTTTCCATTGTAGACAGTTTTTGTTGCTTTTCCTCTATGAAATGTAAGGACTCTAATACACCTACGTGGTTCTCTCATTTCCCTTCCCCCATCTTTTTTCAGGCATTCTCACTATTTTTATATATTCAGATTTAAGACATTTACATTCTTCTGTGTACATAAAATTCCAAGAAATATTTATAGTTTTCTATTTAAATGCTTTTCTTCTCATTGTCATTCTTTTTACCAGTTTCTCTAAAATGGAGGTATTATTATCATCATTAATTATTATTACTACTATTTGATATAGCTACAGTTGGCTGAATGTGAACCACAAGTTGTATTAATTTATGTTTGATATAGGTAATCACTTGTCTGGAAATAAAATTCTTCAGGCATATGTTATGTCTGAAACTTTTACAGACTTGGCAAATGTACCCTCTAGTATGCTCTAATGAATCCTATGCAAACAGTTTTTAAATCAGATTGATTTTTGTTTGTTTGTTAGTTTGTATACACTAATAAGTAATTGGTTTTTGTATTTGGATAGTGCAGAATTTTTCCTTGTCTCTGAAATAAAAAACAAAGAGATTATATCATGTTGGTTATCTCCTTACACACAGGTTTCTTGGAGCTCAATCTGTCCTTTCCATCCAAAGATGCAGGTTGTTGCAAATGCTTTTTCCACCAATACAATTTCAATCACCTTTATCATTTTTATGTGCACCAGCTCCCAGTGTGCTCTTACAACAACGAGCACTTGAGTCTCTCCATTTGCAGGCTGTCCTCAGATACCAGACCCATTTTGCCTGCTCTTGAAATAGCAGAGGTCCTGAGAATTTATATCCCCACCCGGCCTGGGAGTAGCTGTTAAACAATGACTGATGCATGCAGGGAATAAACACCAAAGTTCCCTTGCCCCTGACTGGAATAAGTCTCAGATATGAGCTGTCCAGTCTCCAGAGCTACCCTGTGGGATTGTGCTGGTCTTTCTGTCTTCTGCTATTTCACTATACATCAGACCACTGCTGGGCTTCTTTCCAGTCCTGTTCCCATTCCTCCACTCACCCTACTGGTTCTGTCTTAGAAAAATTCATAATCCTTTTCATACATTCTTCATCTCCAAATCTGCTTCTGGTGTATTGTGTTTTTCAGAAAGGTTCTCCCTTTTACATCAGAATACTTTATATTCACTTGCTATTTTCTAGTTTTAAAGAGTATCAGTTATGCTGATAGATTTCCTTTCTCCTTCCTCATCACCTCTCATCACTTAAGTCATGCTCTTTGCTATTTTCTTTTGCATTTGTTTCTTATAATTTCTCAAGCCTGTACTACATACATTATACTTTAATTTTCTTTGTCTATCTTATATTTTACTGTTTCTAGTATTGTTTTCCTTTCTAAAACACCTTATTATTATGTTCCATTTATTTCCAAATCTGCTGGTTTGGTTTATCTTTTCTTTGTTATCTTCCTATTTCTTCTTCCCTTTTTTTCTAACTCACTCTCTTTTCCTCTTTCTCAATGTCTGTCTTTCTCTCTCTCACTTTCTGTTTATATGTTATTTTCCTCCTTTTTCAGCATTTATTTTAAGAGATGTTTACTTAATACTTGTAAGGTTTCAGGGTTAATAACAAATAGCCTTCATCTGATCACAAAGGACAGTATGGTAAGTGCTTTGTATATACTCAGTTCTTACAACAAATGTAAGTATTTTATCCCCAATTCAGAAATGAAATTAAATGCTCATGAAATTATATGTACTGGTGATGAAAAATTAATACTTGAAATTGATTTTTCTCTGATTATTACTCATTTTTATAGTTAGTTTTATAATTTAGAAGTTATGGGTCAAATTGTTCACTAAAAACAGAAATATTATTACAAATAAATCATCAATCTGGGAGATACTTGGGGCTTTTTGACTGAAAATTGTTTTAAAGTCACCTCATTGAAACAGTGTTTCAGAGGTTTGCTTAGAACACAACAAAATGAAAAAAGAAAAGAAAGCTTAGCCCATATATTAATGTTTTTACTTTCACATTCCCACCTAACATTTTGTAGTATACATAAGGCATGCTGAACACATTTGGAATATATGTAACATAAGTGTCATAGCTGAAAATATCTTGTCAAGCCATCATGGTCCAGAATCTAATAATGTTATATGCACTTTTCCTTTTATTTTATAATACAAGGAAAACATTTTTATCTATGGTATATCTGGTAGCACAATTTTAAGTCAATAAAAATGTTTAAAAGAGAGACAAGAAGGAGGAGAGAGAGAGAGGCGAGTGGGAGGGAGAGGAAGACAAGGAGGGTTGTAAGGTTTCCGGGACATGGGAGGAGCTTCTTAATTCCCATTTGGAAGTTAGTTATGACCTTGTAACTCACTTTGGCCAATGAGATATGAACCAGAATGACTCAGATCCCTTCTTAACCTCTCCCAACACATTTTGGCATGCTGATGGCAATTTATAATTCTTGGTTCTTTGCCTTTTGCACTGCAAACAATACAGATATTGTTTTATTTTCTTCAGACAGTAAAGTCATCCCAAACTCATCTGTACTATTTTATCCTTTTGAAAGGAGCTTATATTTCTAGCTAGATAGATTCTGAGATTTTTTTTGCAGTGAAATTCAATAATGCCAGTATCATTAAGACTGTCGAGAGAGAGAAGAACTTGTGAGAACTCTGTGCTTCTGTCTTTTGTTTGTTTTAAAATTTTTGTTGAGCCCTAAGCATGTGGCCTCCTCCTCCAGGTGGGAAGTGTAATCCGTTCTGTGAGGAATGGGAAAATGCTACCTGGGTTTGGTTTGATCTCTTGCTTAGGGTAGCAACCAGTTTGGTGAGGTCTCTGGTTAGTGTGACAGTCCTATAGTTCATGGACTGTAATGTGTGTAGTTCAGCACATGATTTGCATTGCAAAGGTACTTCTTCTCTGTAGTGGAAAGGAAAATGATGCATATAACTCACTCCTCCCATTTAGGTAACTGATTCAAGAAAAGAAAAAAAAACATACTAGCTGAGAAATTTCTTCTACAATGTTGCATTCTTCAACAACTGCAGTGGATTGATTATTAGCTCCAAAAGAGGCTTCGTGCAATGTTCAGGTAGCCTACATACATCTTCATGTGTCCTGCCAATCTCATTATTCCGGGAGGACTCTTAAGAGTGTATTTTATTTTCCAGTCTGCTATGACTCACTGCACTTCAAAACTGGGGAGTGTAGTTTAATGTGAAAATCCCCTTTTGGTTATCTCCTCATTAAATGTCTGACAGGTTTTCTTTGATGAGGGTGGAGAATGTGAACACATGTGAAATTTCATTTCCTTTTTAATTGTATTATGTTTGCTGTGTATTTGTAGTTTTTAAAAATTTTATTTTGTTTTCTGCTTATTGTAAAAGAAATGTTAATTTTTTTCACTTGAGAGAAAGTGGTATTTTTGGGTAAGATTACACGCTCTTAGGCAGACTGAGTTCAAATCCTGCCTATGTGGGTTAGGGATAGTTATTAAACTATGCCTCAGTTTTCATGGTATTATTCTGAGAATTCGGTAGGTTCATTCGTATACTGCACTGAGTTTACAACTGGAACATAGTAAACTCTTGATCATTATTGACTTATTAGCTATCATCTTTACTGGAATTCCCTGACTCTATTCTTTATATACTTTAACACATCTACTCCTCCTAATGGTACAATAATTAATTAAAAGAGAAAATCAAGGCTCATAGAATTCAAGTCACATGCCCAAATTTCATAGACAAAAAGTGTTCAGATCAGAACTTGAAGCCATATTAGCCAGGTTTTCAAACGACAAAAATATGTTTTCAAGATATGATAGTGTCTTTTATAATTCTCAAGTGCACTGCTGGATATTTCTCTTTACGGTCAACAATAACTTGAAACTTGTCCCAATGACATTGTCTACTGCATATATGAGACTTTGAGTATGGCAAAAGAGACACAAATATTCTAGCAGCCTCATAAAATAGCAACATGTTAATTTCTATTTTCTGAAAGTGATGCTAATATAATTTAGCTTCAAAATCTGAAGCTATAGTGCTGACTATACTTTTACTTTAGGTACTACTTGCTGTATATAATTTTTTTTCTGGAAACTTTGTAAATTAGTAATTAATTCTATAAGGTACTCATAAGATGGTTTATAGTGATACCCTCTCTGTATGTGAGAGTGAGGCAGAGAGAGAGAGAGGATGGTGAATGGAGGGATATAAAGTGGGTAATTCTTTCCAAATGGAGACCCTTTACCACAGACTGTCACTCTGTTTACCACTTTGCTTGTGTTCATTTTCATGTCATAATGCCTTATTTTGTCAATCTATGGACTACTAAATCAGGAAAGTGTAATATTCACTGAGTTTTCCTGTATTGTCCATGATTTCTGCAATGTACCTCTCTCCAAACATTCTTTTTGGCATTATTTTAACTTTAAAATTTTTTGAGAATTCAGACATCCCTATGATCATAACCTGAAGTTTTAAAATAGAGAATAAACAAATTCCCCATGGAGTTCTGAAATCCACATGCATGGGAAGCAAAACTGATTTTGTTTAGGACTCACTCTAAATTGGATTTGTTCTAAAACTTGCATTTTAAGTTATCACCTATGATTTATTTCAGAGATGTCTGATGCCGCACATCACAATTCCATGTACATTCTTTCAAAAAATATTTGTAGTCTGAAAAAACAGTAATTTGAACTCTGCATCTGCCATTAAGCTCTCAGACTCCAGATAAGGAATGTAATCTCTTTATAGTTTGTTTCCTAACTGTAAAATGAAAAAGTTATGCCTAACCTACAAGATTTTGGTAAAGATTAAAATAGGCTGTAGGTGTCAAGATCATACACTCCTGGCATATAGTGAACACTATACACCAGTAAGTGGTAGCTGACATTATTCTTGCTGTTTATATTTGTCTTCTTATTCAATCACTATTTTTTGCCTTAAACTATATTTGAGTTACCAGTTACGTAAATCACAAAGAGCTGTCTAAACTTTCTAATTTCAGTGGTATAAAAGGATTGGCCTCTGATAATAGATAAAAAATTACGATTAGCCTAAGAATACATTACATTTCTCTTATTCAAGAACAATCTTGCAACTAACTCTGGGTGACAGAGATGAGGGAAGAAAATGAGCAGATAGGAGGGGCAGGTCCAACGTGCTGCGAAACCTCATGAGATGAAAGATTACCGAAAATAGATGCCAAAAAATTCAACTACATGGAATCATTTACATAATGTATTATTAAATTAGAGAAAAATGACAAGGAAATAGAGCAATATATACAATACGTGTAGTATGAATTGTTTTGTATAAAAAGGATGGACATACAGATACACATACTATTTAGACCATTCTCATTTGAGTCTAAATTTCAGAAGGCTAATTTGAGCTTCCTTAAATAAAAGAAAGGAATTTATTGAAAGCATATTTAATTCTTTCATGTAACAATGAAACCAAAGGCAAGGCATGAGGCATGGAGAACATAGCCAATGATTCTGTGACATCTTCCTGTGCTGACAGACAGTAACTGCACTAGTGGGGATGAGGATGTAATAATATGGGGAACTGCTGAACCACTTGAAAGCAATATAAGACTGTATTATGCTTCAGTAAAGAAATTAGAAAAAAAGGCAAGCATGAATCTATTAGGTGTTAGAGATATATAGAACCAGATACTCAGCATTTTCTCTTCCTCTCTCTCTCTCTCTCTCTCTCTCTCTCTCTCTCTCTCTCCTGCTTTCCCCCCTCTCTCCCCTTGGTCTGCTTCTCTCTTCACATCAACCTCATTCTTCCCTACTTCAGATCACCTGTCACTCTCAGCTCATAACAAGATTGCTGACCATTCTGTCTCACATGGCAGACACACCAGAGAGGGGACAGTCTTCCTTGGTAAAATCTTGTCTTAAAACTACTGGTGAGGCGCGCCGGCCCTACCGAGCTGGCCGGCTGGCCTGGCTCCCCTCCCCGGCCCCGACGGGCGGGCGGACTGCCCTGAGGAGGCGGGGAGGGGAGGGCTGGGCCGGCCGGCGGGCGGGCGACGATGCCGAACTTCTGCGCTGTCCCCAACTGCACGCGGAAGAGCACGCAGTCGGACCTGGCCTTCTTCAGGTTCCCGCGGGACCCGGCCAGATGCCAGAAGTGGGTGGAGAATTGTAGGAGAGCCGACTTAGAAGATAAAACACCTGATCAACTAAATATACATTATCGATTATGTGCCAAACACTTTGAGACCTCAATGATCTGTAGAACTAGTCCTTATAGGACAGTTCTTCGAGGTAATGCAATACCAACAATATTTGATCTTACCAGTCATTTGAACAATCCACATAGCAGACACAGAAAATGAATAAAAGAATTGAGTGAAGATGAAATCAGAACACTGAAACAGAAAAAAAAATTAATGGAACTTCTGAACAGGAACAAAAGCACAAAGAAATCAACAATAGCAAATGCTCAGAACCCCAGTGCAGAAGAAGGAAGTAAGAACATGATGAGGACATTTTAGCTTTAACCCTTGAAGAGAAGGAAAACAAAGAATACTTAAAATCTTCATTTGAAATTTTGATTCTTATGGGAAAACAAAACATACCTCTGGATGGACATGAAGCTGATGAAATACCAGAAGGTCTGTTTACTCCTGATAACTTTCAAGCGCGGCTGGAGTGCCGGGTAAATTCTGGTGAAGAGGTTCTGAGAAAGCGCTTTGAGACCACAGCAGTTAACACATTGTTCTGTTCAAAAACACAGCAGAAACAGATGCTAGAGATCTGTGAGAGCTGCATTAGGGAAGAAACCCTCAGGGAAGTGAGAGACTCTCACTTCTTTTCCATTATCACTGATGATGTAGTCGACATAGCAGGGGAGGAGCAATTGCCTGTTTTGGTGAGGTTTGTTGATGAATCTCATAACCTGAGAGAAGAATTTCTGGGCTACCTACCTTATGAAGCTGATGCAGAAATTTTGGCTGTGAAATTTCACCCTACGCTAACTGAAAAGTGGGGATTAAACATGGAGTATTGTCGTGGCCAGGCTTACATTGTGTCCAGTGGATTTTCTTCCAAAATGAAAGTTGTTGCTTCTAGACTTCTAGAAAAATATCCCCAAGCTGTCTACACACTCTGCTCTTCCTGTGCCTTAAATATGTGGTTGGCAAAATCAGTGCCTGTTATGGGTGTGCCTGTTGCATTAGGGACCATTGAGGAAGTTTGTTCTTTTTTCCATCAGTCACCACAACTGCTTTTGGAGCTTGATAGTGTAATTTCTGCCCTTTTTCAGAACAATGAAGAAAAAAGTAAAGACCTGAAGGAAACTTGCCATTTTCAGTGGACAGGCAGGCATGATGCTTTTGAAATTTTAGTGGACCTTCTACAAGCACTTGTTTTATGTTTAGATGGTATAAATAGTGATACAAATACTAGACGGAATAATTCAATAGCTGGCCGAGCATTTGTACTCTGTAGTGCAGTAACAGATTTTGATTTCATTGTTACCATTGTTGTTCTTAAAAATGTTCTCTCTTTTACAAGAGCATTTGGGAAATATCTCCAGGGGCAAACCTCTGATGTCTTCTTTGCAGCCAGTAGCTTGACTGCAGTGCTTCATTCACTAAATGAAGTGATGGAAAATATTGAAGTGTATCATGAATTTTGATTTGAGGAAGCCACAAGTTTGGCAACCAAACTTGATATTCAGGTGAAACTCCCTGGGAAATTCCACAGAGCTCAGCAAGGTAACCTGGGATCTGAGCTAACCTCCGAGAGTTACTATAAAGAAGTAAGTGTTCCAACAGTGGAACACATTATTCAGGAACTGAAAGATATATTCTCGGAACAGCACCTCAAAGCTCTTAAATGCTTATCTCTGGTACCCTCTGTCATGGGACAGCTCAAATTTAATACATCAGAGGAGCACCATGCTGACATGTACAGAAGTGACTTACCCAATCTTGACACACTTTCAGCTGAACTGCACTGTTGGAGAATCAAGTGGAAACACAGAGGGAAAGATATAGAGCTTCCATCCACCATTTATGAAGCCCTCCATCTGCCAGACATTAAGTTTTTTCCTAATGTTTATTCATTGCTAAAGGTCTTATGTATTCTTCCTGTGATGAAGGTTGAGAATGAACGCTATGAAAATGGGTGAAAACGTCTCAAAGCATACCTGAGGAACACTCTGACAGACCAAAGGTCAAGTAACTTGGCTTTGCTTAACATAAATTTTGATATAAAACATGATCTAGATTTAATGGTGGACACGTATATCAAACTCTATACAACTAAGTCAGAGCTTCCTACAGATAATTCAGAAACCATTGAAAATACCTAAGAGTTTTAAAATAAGCTTTCTCTTACATTTGATATTTGAAAAAATCTAATAAATTTGAAAACATCTTACTATAAAGCTTTAAGATATATGTAGGCCACTTAATCACTGAGTATCCTGTACTGTGGACTCCCCATTGAGTACATTAGCCATTGATAATCTACCTATTTAAATAGCCTGTGTTTGAACTCTCATGCTTTGGAGACTTGTTCTTCTGAAGACAGCATTGAAATTGCGACGTTGCATATCAGTGTGATCTCTGCTAATGGAACTTTGGAATTGTTAAGTTATTTTAGATGTAACATTTATTATCACTGTGTATCCAGTTAGGTATTGAATTACCAGTTCTTTGAAGAACTAAATTTTGAGATGTGGGAGGAAGGAACACATTTTGTAAAATGTTACAGTGAAGCTCATGGCTAACCTTTGAGTAGTAGGTGTTTTAACTGTCTCATTAAAAATCTGTAATGGACAGTCAAGGGAGTTAGCAGAGAGAGAAACATGAGCTCTCTAAATGGTTTCAGTGTAGATTTTGTCTTTATCAAATGGACTTAAAGGAACAAGTTACAGTTAAAATTTGAATGGAAGAACCATGGTGCCACATCTGGTCATTGCTGCTTACATTCCTTTGATGAGTCTACAACCTCATAAGCTTTGTAGCAGGTGCATGTTCAATGCTTCTGTTTCATGGTCAGGACAGGAACTGACAGCTGATCTGTTTTCTTCTGTCTCTTCCATGACTGTATCTACAGCCTCGTCTTGATTTATAAACAAAACCTGGGAAATCTACAAAAATAAGTGTTTTGTGGTTTATCTAGGAATAATACAGAAAATATTGCTGTTACTTTTGGTGAAAAAAACCAATTTTGTATAGTTTATTTCAACCTAAATAAAATGTGAATTTTGTTACAAAAAAAAAAAAAGAAAAAAAGCTACTTGTGAAGAATTCTGAAAGTCTCAACTGAGATTTATCCATTGATCACTAATTGTGTATGGGGGCTGTGGCAAAGCAGTAGAGACCCCATTCTTTAGTCTCAGGGAGTTTCCAGAAGAGTATGAATCATGACTCAGCAGCCACTCTAATGAATATTTCCAACACTCCATATGTAGGTAAATCTATATCCATGTCTATCTCCCTGTAAGTATATGAAATGAAATAGAAGAGAAGAGGGTCGTAGAGGACAAAGTAAGGAAAGTGGGAACATTTACTTTTCCTTAATGTCCTTATGACTTGTAAGATATTTAAGGATGTTGTTTTATGTGGTTACCTAGCTTCTGATGCTGCCAGAAAAGTTAATGTGTACTTAGACTATTGGGACTGAGTTAATGGACACAGTCGCTAACATAATGGTAAACATTTCATTTTACTCTGGTCAGGCCACATTTGGAATGTTTATGGTGGATTCAGTCAAAGTCTAGTAGATGTATTGAAGAGTAATCAGCAAAGTGAAGGAAAACTATGATGGGGAAAAGGAATTCCCTATCAGGGAAAATTAGATCAACAGCCAATTACCAAGTTTACTGTAGATGATATTCATGCATCAGAAGGAGGGCTGTTAGATCAGTATTGGTAAGCTCAGAGCTGAACTAAAAAGACTTCAGTAATAATAGCTATGCTGTTGTCCGTTCATTCATATTTGATATAAGATAGAATGTTAATGAATTTTGTTTAAATTTTGTAAATTACATTAGATGACTACATTCCTTTCTACTCTAAAATTTACCTTTCCTCCTTTATGCAACTGTACTATTAACCAATACATCTCAGTGCGAAGTAAAAATGATATGGATAACAGATTAATTTTACTGTTACTTTCCATTGTTTAAAAAATTTTGGTGATTCAATTTGTTCTTAAAGTCTTTCATTAAAAATATACTACAGATTTTGGATTAAATATGGCCGTGTGAGAGGAGAGACAGAGGCTTCCTCCTAAAACTGGATACAATTAGAAAATTTAATTGGTGCAACTAATCCTGAGAGAGCAACAGGAAAGAGGACGGCACCAGAATACACACACCTGGAGAAAAGAGCAGACCTCAGCAAACGGGGTAACGTACCAGAGCTGTGGCTCCGCGGGACCCGAGCCCTTCCCCCACCCCAGCTCACCAGTGGGAGGAAGAGAAACAGAGCTGGGAGGGAGTGGAAGGCTTGGGACTGCTGAATGCCTAGCTCCAGAGATCTGCTCTGGGAGCACAAACCTACATTTCATGATGCTTTCTTGAGACTCGCATGACTGCTGGGTTGGAAGGTTAATATAGGCAGAGTTCCTGGGGAGACTGGGATTCCGGTTGCTTGTGGAAAGCAGGGATCCATATCTGGCTGCTCTGTGACAAAAACTTATACCTCTGTGACCAGCCCACTGGCTCAGGCAGTGGAGACAGGCACAGCAGCCGGGAGGCGGACAATAGCTCTTTCCTACCCCCAGTACTGCTCCCCTGCAACTCCTGACATTGCTTCAGGGGCTCAGCAGCTCCAGAATAGAGCTTCTGGATGCAAGAGGGCACCATATACAAACATAAAACGCCAAAGGAACCTTGTCCAGAGTAAAATTATTAATACAACTCCCGAGAAAGATTTAAATGATATGGACCTCATGACTCTTACTGAAAGGGAGTTCAAAATAAAAATCATCAACATCCTAATGGAGGTAAGGAAAGACATCCAAGAACTCAGGAATGAATTCAGGTCAGAGATCCAATCATTAAAGAAGACGATGGAGGTTGGATATGGTGGAGGAGACAATAAATGAAATAGAAACTAGAGAAGGGGAATACAAAGAAGCTGAGGCACAGAGAGAAAAAAGGTTCTCTAAAAATGAAAGAATATTGAGAGAACTGTGTGACCAATCCAAGCGGAACAATATTCGCATCATAGGGATACCAGAAGAAGAAGAGAGAGAGAAAGGGATAGAAAGTGTTTTTGAGGAGGTAGTTGCTGAAAACTTCCCCAATCTGGGGAAGGAGACAGTCTCTCAGGCCATGGAGACCCACAGGTCCCCCTACACAAGGGATCCAAGGAAGACAACACCAAGAAAGATAGTAATTAAAATGGGTAAGATCAAGGATAAGGACAGACTGTTAAAAGCAGCCAGAGGCAGAAATAAGATCACATTCAAAGGAAAGCCCATCAGACTAACATCAGACTTCTCAGCAGAAACCTTACAGGCCAGAAGGGAGTGGCATGATGTACTTAATGCCATGAAGAAGAAGGGCCTGAACCAAGATTACTTTATCTGGCAAGATTATCATTTAAATTTGAAGGAGGAATTAAACAATTTCCAGATAAGCAAAAGCTGAGAGAGTTTACCTCCCACAAACCATCTCTGCAGTCTCTTGTGGAGGGACTGCTATAGATGGAAGTGTTCCTAGGGCTGGATAGCTGTCACCAGAGGTAGTAAAATCACAGTAGGGAGGGTGGAGCAGCTGATTGCCAGGCAAATGCAAAAGTAAATTGACTATCCCCAAAGCCAATCAAGGGATAGACAAAAAGTACAGAATTTGATACCTAATAGATAAAGAATGAAAGAGGAAGAAAAAGGAGGAGAAATAGAAAAGAACCTTTAGGTTGTGTTGGTAACAGCATACAAGTGAGTTAAGCTAGACTCTTAGATAGTAAGGAAAGTAAACTGGACCCTTTGGTAACCACGAATCTAAAGACTGAAATGGCAATAAGAACATACCTATCAATAATCACCCTACATGTAAATGGACTAAATGCACCTATCAAAAGACATAGAGTCACTGAATGGATAAAAAAGCAAGACCCATCTATATGCTGCTTACAAGAGACTCACCTCAAACCCAAAGACATGCACAGACTAAAAGTCAAGGGATGGAAAAAGATATTTCATGCAAACAATAGAGAGAAAAAAGCAGGTATTGCAGTACTAGTATCAGACAAAATAGACTTCAAAACAAAGAAAGTAACAAGAGATAAAGAAGGACATTACATAATGATAAAGGGCTCAGTCCAACAAGAGGATATAACCATTATAAATATATATGTACCCAACACAGGAGCACCAGCATATGTGAAACAAATACTAGCAGAACTAAAGGAGGAAATAGAATGCAATGCATTCATTTTAGGAGACTTCAAGACACAATTCACTCCAAAGGACAGATCCACCAGACAGAAAATAATTAAGGACACAGAGGCACTGAACAACACACTAGAACAGATGGACCTAATAGATATCTATAGAACTCTACATCCAAAAGCAACAGGATACACATTCTTCTCAAGTGCACATGGAACATTCTCCAGAATAGACCATATACTAGGCCACAAAAAGAGCCTCAGTAAATTCAAAAGATTGAAATCCTACCAACCAACTTTTCAGACCACAAAGGTATAAAACTAGAAATAAATTGTATCAAGAAAGCAAAAAGGCTCACAAACACATGGAGGCTTACAAACACTCTTCTAAGTAGTCAATGGATCAATGACCAAATTAAAATGGAGATCCAGCAATATATGGAAATAAATGACAACAACAACACAAAGCCTCAACTTCTGTGTGACACAGAAAAGGCAGTCTTAAGAGGAAAGTATATAGCAATCCAGGCACACTTAAAGAAGGAAGAACAAACCCAAATGAATAGTCTAACGTCACAATTATCAAAACTGGAAAAAGAAGAACAAATGAGCCTAAGGTCAGCAGAAGTAGGGACATAATAAAGATCAGAGAAGGAATAAACAAAATTGAGAAGAATAAAACAATAGAAAAAATCAATGAAACCAAGAGCTGGTTCTTTGAGAAAATAAACAAAAGAGATAAGCCTCTAGCCAGACTTATTAAGAGAAAAAGAGAATCAACACACATCAACAGAATCAGATATGAGAAAGGAAACATCACGACGGACCCAAAAGAAATACAAAGAATTATTAGAGACTACTATGAAAACCTATATGCGAAGAAGCTGGAAAACCTAGAAGAAAAGGACAACTTCCTAGAAAAATACAACCTTGCAAGACTGACCAAGGAAGAAACACAAAATCTAAACAAACCAATTACCAGCAAAGAAATTGAAGTGGTAATCAAAAAACTACCCAAGAAAAAACCCCTGGACCAGATGGATTTACCTTGGAATTTTATCAGACATACAGAGAAGATATAATACTCATTCTCCTTAATGTTTTCCAAAAAATAGAAGAGGAGGGAATATTCCCAAACTCATTCTATGAAGCCAACATCACCTTAATACCAAAACCAGGCAAAGACCCCACCAAAAAAGAAAATTACAGACCGATATCCCTGATGAACATAGATGCAAAAATACTCAATAAAATATTAGCAAACCGAATTCAAAAATATATCAAAAGGGTCATACATGACAACGAAGTGGGATTCATCCCAGGGATGCAAGGAAGGTACAACATTCGAAAATCTATCAACATCATCCACCACATAAACAAAAAGAAAGACAAAAACCACACAATCATCTCCATAGATGCTGAAAATGCATTCAACAAAATTCTACACCCATTCATGATAAAAATTCTCAGCAAAATGGGTACAGAGGGCAAGTACCTCAACATAATAAAGTCCGTATACGATAAACCCACAGTCAACATCATACTGAACAGCGAGAAACTGAAAGCTTTTCCTCTGAAATCAGGAACAAGACAGGGATGCTCACTCTCCCCACTGTTATTTAACATAATACTGGAGGTCCTAGCCATGGCAATCAGATAAAACAAAGAAATACAAGGAATCCAGATTGGTAAATAAGAAGTTAAACTGTCACTATTTGTAGATGGCATGATATTGTACATAAAAAATCCTAAAGACTCCACTCCAAAACTACTAGAACTGATATCAGAGTACAGCAAAGTTGCAGGATAAAAAATTAACACACAGAAATCTGTGGCTTTCCTATACACTAACAATGAGCTAATAGAAAGAGAAATTGGGAAAACAATTGCTTTCACAATTGCATCAAAAAGAGTAAAATACCTAGGAATAAACCTAACCAAAGAAGTGAAAGACCTATACCCTGAAAACTATAAGACACTCTAAGGAGAAATTAAAGAGGACACTAACAAATGGAAACTCATCCCATGCTCTTGGCTAGGAAGAATTAATATCATCAAAATGGCCATCCTGTCCAAAGCAATATACAGATTTGATGCAATCCCTATCAAATTACCAGCAACATTCTTCAATGAACTGGAACAAATAGTTCAAAAATTCATATGAAAACACCAAAGACCCTGAATAGCCAAAGCAATCCTGACAAAGAAAAATAAAGTGGTGGGGATCTCACTCCCCAACTTCAAGCTCTACTACAAAGCCATAGTAATCAAGACAATTTGGTACTGGAACAGAACAGACCCATAGACCAATGGAACAGACTAAAGAGCCCAAATATATACCCAAGCATATATGGTCAATTAATATTCGATAAAGGAGCCATGGACATACAATGGGGAAATGACAGTCTCTTCAACAGATGGTGCTGGCAAAACTGGACAGCTACATGTAAGAGAATGAAACTAGACCACAGTCTAACCCCATACACAAAAGTAAATTCAAAATGGATCAAAGACCTGAATGTAAGTCATGAAACCATAGCACTCTTAGAAAAAAACTTTGGCAAAAATCTCTTGGACATGAACATTAGCTACTTCTTCATGAATATACTCCCCGGGCAAGGAAAACAAAAGCAAAAATGAACAAGTGGGACTATATCAAGCTGAAAAACTTCTGTACAGCAAAGGACACCATCAATAGAACAAAAAGGTACCCTACAGTATGGGAGAATATTTTCATAAATGACAGATCCAATAAAGGCTTGACATCCAAAATATATAGAGCTCATGCACCTCAATAAACAAAAAGCAAATAATCCAATTAAAATATGGGCAGAGGAGCTGAACAGACAGTTTTCCAAAGAAGAAACTCAGATGGCCAACAGACACATGAAAAGATGCTCCACATCACTAGTTACCAGAGAAATGCAAATTAAAACCACAATGAGATGTCACCTCACACCAGTAAAGATGGCTACCATCCAAAAGACAAATAACAAATGATGGAGAGGTTGTGGAGAAAGGGGAACCCTCCTACCCTGCTGGTGGGAATGTAAATTAGTTCAACCATTGTGGAAAGCAATATGGAGGTTCCTCAAAATGCTCAAAATAGATTTACCATTTGACCCAGGAATTCCACCTCTAAGAATTTACCCTAAGGATGCAGCACTCCAGTTTGAAAAAGACAGATGCAGCCCTATGTTTATCACAGCACTATTTACAATAGCCAAGAAATGGAAGCAACCTAAGTGTCCATCAGTAGATGAATGGATAAAGAAGATGTGGTACATATACATAATGGAATATTATTCAGCCATAAGAGGAAATCAAATCCTACCATTTGCAACAACATGGATGGAGCTGGAGAGTATATGCTCAGTGAAATAAGCCAAGCGGAGAAAGACAAACACCAAATGATTTCACTCATCTGTGGAGTATAAGAACAAAGGAAAAACTGAAGGAACAAAACAGCAGCAGAATCACAGAATCCACGAATGGACTAACAGTTACCAAAGGGAAAGAGACTGGGAAGAATGGGAGGGTATGGAGGGATAAGGGTGGGGAAGAAGAAAGGTGGTATATTGATTAGCATATATAAGTGGGGGGTGTGGGAAAGTGGAGGGCTTTGCAACACAGAGAAGACAAGTAGTGATTCTACAACATCTTACTATACTGATGGACAGTGACTGTAATGGGGTATGTGGGGGGGACTTGGGGTAGGGGAGAGCCTAGTAAACATAATGTTCTTCATGTAATTGTAGATTAATGATAACAAAATAAAAAATAAAAATAAAAAATCCAAAAGAAAAAAAAAACCAAACCAAAATATATATATATATATATACTACAGGCTTTAAAGTTATATTATTCAAAGTATATTTGTGTGGTATGCACAAGTATTTGATTATGTAATTTACTGTTTTGTATTATAGTGGTCTCTTGAACTTAATAACAACAAATGACCAGTACCTGATAAGTACGATTTTCAACAAATGAAATAGTGTAATATGAAAAGTGTTGTTTTTTATCAATCTCCTATTAAACAAAAAGCATAAAATGCAGATAGGACACAAGATATATGAAGTACTGAAATTTCCTAAAGCTAATTGCATCTATAAATGAAAGATTATAGAGGTATTCTCAACCTTTGTAGCACATTATGGTTTATTAACCATAAAATTAAAAGAAAATTTTGCTTACATCTGAACAGTCCACCTTATCTTATTGAAGACTATTTTGTCATTTACACTGAGACAGTATTGCTTTATCCTGAAGAAAAGTAGGACAGCAAAATGAGAACCATTGGTTGACAAAGCTCTTTTTTTTCCCCATGGTGTCACATATAGATCCTTTGGGGCTCTGGGTTATTGGCAATGTTTAATGAAGCAATCTGAAAACATAGAGATAAATACAGTAGAAGACAAAGCGATTAAAACTAAGTTATAATTGTATATCTTTTGACAGAATTACCTTCTTATTTGTCACTAAATGGAAATGATAGAATAAACTGCATCTTAAAAATTATAACCCACTTCCAAGATATTATCTTTATCTTTATTTAGTAGATGAGTCAGAAGACAACTGAGTTGTCTCCTTTTCTGAAATCTATTTTTAATTTTATTTGTACAAATGGTTGTCATTTTGAAATAATCTCCTATTTTCAGCATTATCATATAGAAATAAATAACTTTTTTTCATCCTATCTATGTGTGAATTTGCCTGTAGTATTCAATAAGTATTACATGCCTATTAATGCTAGCCAAAATAGAGGACTGCGTTCTCAATTAGGACAATAAAAAGCATTATAAAAATAACATTTTATTTTGTTTTCACCATGAGAATGTTAGGAGCATTGAAAATATTGGCAATTTTTTTACTAACAAACATAACTAAAACAAAATAATAGAATAAGCAAGAAGATAAATCAGACTGAATTAAATCCTAAGAAGATAATTTGTAAATTAAAATTGAAAAAAAGAAACATTTAAAAAACACTTAAAAAAGGGGGGGAAAATCTTAATTTTTTTTTCTCTCTGGATAATTCAGTATGAAAAGATAACTCAAAAATTAAAACAAGTAAACATAAAGTGATCACCTATAGATTCATCCATTGACAAATATAATTATTCCTTGGGCAAGAGTTGTGGAGTTAGAGGTATTGTAGTGTTGTGTTGCATAAAATGTAAAGGTAAGATAGGGCCAGTCTGAAAGAATGGAGAGTGAATATACAAACAGGAAGAAATGAGTTGACATGAGTGAATTTGAAATGAGAAAGTCAGTAAGTGACTGCATTGAGGTATGGGTGGGGACTAGATAATATGGGTAAATGTAGTAACCACATTGTTTTTTATGTGAAGCCTTCATAAGAGTGTATATCAATAATGCCTCAAAAATATTTAAAAAAACTAAAGCCAGTATGAGTATATATGATTCCCTAGAATTCCAGCTGGTCCAGAAGAAGCAGGCACAATACAGATATTTAAAATGCACCAGGTTTGCAAGTAAGAGGTTCAAGGGGGTTGATGATGACTGCAGGATAATTTGATGCAGCAAATAAATGCATATGACTTATTCTGGAAAGGATAAAGGAGGGAAATGTTCTTTGAAAATGGTGAAAAGTTGTAGGACTAATGGGTTTTAGTTCTTGATGAAATTGAAGGATCATTCAAATTTGGATACTAGAGAGAATGAGTGGACAGGTGGAAAGGTGGATTTGAGATTTTGATGCTTACACCAAAACAAAACAAAACCAAAATTCCCAATCCAGATTAAATCTTTTTTATGTAATGTATTATAAAAAGACACCAGTGTAGATAACAGCACAACTCCCCACATTTGTAGAAACACATGTCAAGGCATATGTTCTCCTCATGGGGGGCCAAGAATATGAAGAGCAACCTGCTTGCTGCATTGCCAGAGGTGCTGAGAAAGCTCTAATTCCTCAGCCAGTAGAATCTTCAGCAGCAGAGATGTTGCTAATAATAACAAGCCTCTTAAATATACTTTGCTTGTTAAATAATTCTTGGCAGCCAAGGTAATGATATTCTGTGGTATATAATTAAATAGAAATTCAGGTCAAAGATATGTGTTCAATACAAAAAGCCATTTACTTTTAATGAAGGATTTTTCATTATACAGTAAATACATAGTCTTGAATTTAAAATTCAGAAGAGGTAAATAAAAATGAAAGCACCCCTCTGGCTCCTGGAACGTTTCCTGATATAATTTTTCTTAAGAGTGTCCTATAAATCCTTGCAAAAATATTCAGAAAATCATGTAGTTTAGTAGAAATTAAATTTCTAACAAATTCATAAAACACAGACAATTGTAGGTAAAACAATAAATATGAGCCAGTCTGTTTTAGAAATGGTAGACTCTGACACTCACTCACCATAAAATATAATTTAGGACAACAGATAAACATACCTTGGAAATGTTTTATGACAAGGTATAGAGATTAAGTCCTCTATTTTATTGTTATACTATTCCAGGGCTTGGAGGGGAGGGGCGTAGGGGCAGTTTTGACTCCTAGAACATTTCCTTAATTATTAGAAATTTTCATAAAAAATAATCTTATTTTGAGAAATTCTATCTGAACATGGCAGATTTTTTTTCTCACAAATGGAAGGAGTTTTGTTGAAAGATAAAAGTGAGATGATTTGTCTACATAAGTCATTTGCCTAAATATCCTGGATATGACAGGGAAATATTTGCAAGGACAGCAATTTAGTCCAGGTGGTTCCTTTCTCTTTTCCAGGTAGCAAAGACAGCAGAAATTCCTTTTTCCCCCCTCTCCCCTTCACTCCCCTCTCTGCCAGGCACTAACTTCTTAAACTCACTCCCTAACTGTATTCCCTAAACTTCCTCCCCCTTGCTTGCTTGCTGTGCATGTAGGAATGTTACAATACAGAAGCAGAAAGATACATATTGCTCCCCTTGCCTTTCTTCTGGGCTCAGACTTTTGGGAGATTCGTCCCGTCTGAGCCTGCCAGTGCATAATAAACCTCAACACTCCAAGATTTCGGAGTGCCGCCTAGTTCTCCCATCAGTGATCCAGTCCAGGTTTTTCCAGTATTTTCTGTAACAGATACACCATCAAACTTTCACGTACATGATATTTCAACCTGAACATGATTTGGAGAGCTTTCTAACATACACAACTTAAACCAAGAATAGGAACACATCACAGAGAAACCATGCTCTCCGACCAACACATCCTTATGTTTGATATAAATTACTGATTTTTTTCTGATATGCAAGCTTTGAGCTTCTTTCTTCAGCCTTCTTGCTAAGCCCAACTCCTGCTGTATATAGATTTTAAAGTATCACTACACAAAACGAGTTACCAGGGAGAAAGCCAGAGAAAAAGACAAAGCTAACAAACACTTTCTGCATACACAGCCTAGAGAATTAAATGACTGCCTGGGCATAGATACAGACTATGACATTGAAAAAGAAGGCAGAACTGTTTTTCATAGCTCATGGGAAAAAATAAGACCTAAAGAAGTACTCAGAGAGAAAAGATCCCTTCCCGTGTTTGCTCCAACCAATCTGGTTCCATTGCTGCTTGGATAACGTCCTGCTGCCGTTACTACGCTGTGGTCGGAAGGTTCAGAGCACAGGGCCCTACAGTTTCTTCATTTCACCTGTAAAACCCATCTGTTTCAGCATAATGTAATTAGGTGAGATCTAGATGGAAGGTGTTACATCATAAATATCGTGGTTATTTTCCTACCATAGCATTTACTTTGCCCTTCACCCTAATATGCACCACTTACTCTTTATTCTTCTCACTTCCAATGCACCAATTATTTTAGTTTTTCTGCTTATTGACGTTCATTTCTCAAAACACCTAGAATAGGAATTCAGGGGAGCCAGGGATATGCCCTTGGGTTTTGTTCACTGATTTTCCTCTTTTATTACTGATATATCTGAACAACCATTCAATAAATAGTTTTTATTTTGAAGCAACTAATGAGTTCAAGGGAAGTTCGATTACTAGAATTGCTGGATTTTTCACTCACTATTTCAGTCTTCATTTTCCCCTCAGTATAATTCATACGTAATTTTGTACTTAAATTTGTCTTCATCCATCTATAGACCATTCCTTTCCTCAAATCAGTTATTTTGTAAAATTGAATATAACAAGATATAGAAATGAATAAATTATCTAAAGACCAAGACAGGACCTCCTCCTGGTGCCATGCAGAGGTTGCTCCCACGCAACCTGGTCAGCCACATGCGAGGACAGTGGGAGCTGATGACAGGTTAGACCCGAAAGTCAACAGAGGTGCAAATGAAAATGCAATGACTTAGAACTTCATCCCTATGATCCGTGAGTTCTTTGCATCTGCCAGTCTTCACATTTCAACTATACACTGCTGGTAGTGAGAAGTATACATTACACATTTCAGTCTGATGGTGCTTTTTGGATAGTCAATGAAGGGATTATTTTGATAGTCAATGAAGAAATGATTGTCATTGCTAATCAGAAGTCCTAGCTAGCCTGTAAGTTACTTATTATGTAACTTCTTTCAAATTAAGGTGATAAAAATGCTAAACTTTACTTTAGTGAAATGCAGGGGAGAATTGAAGTAATTAGGAACTAGAACTCAGAAGTCCAGCAGAACTGAATACATCCCACTAATGGAATTCATTGTCAGTCAGCTTTGGTCCATTTATTCATCCATTGATGGGCTTAGTTTCCTCAAAAATAAATGATGATAGTACCTACCTCATAGCATTATTGCAAAGACTAAATGAAGTAGTGGATACAAAGTATTTGGCACAGTGTCAATATCTTAATGCACTCACATGCACACACTCTTTAGTAATTCTTAAATCACCGACTCAGAGAGTTGTAAGGCTTAAGTTAAATAAGATAATGGGTCAGTCATCAGCATAGAGGAAACATTTAGCAAGTAGCAATAGAAGATAAATGTGAAATGACCTACATTAATTAATCATTCAACAATAACGGAAGGGGAGCAGAGGGGGAAGGAAGCAAAGGGGGAGGGGATGGGAGAGGGAAGGAAATGAAGGAAGACGGGAGAACAAAGAGGAAAGAGAGGAAAAGGGTCATCATTACATTTCAAAGACGTGAAAAATGTCAGTTTAACTTTGAAACCTTAGCTCACTTTCATTTTGCTGGGGTTTTTTTTTTTCCTCTTTATCACCTTTTACATATTTGCAAGCTGATGTAGTTCAATGAAGAGTATTCCTCTGCCATTGTGACCCTTAAGAAACCCACACTTTGACACAGGTCAAAGCAGAATAAGTAACTGAACAATCATAATCAAAGGTGGAATTAGAACTTATATTTCGGTTACATTGAAAAGCTGTATTTTGGTAACTCAGTCATCAAAACAGGACTAAAGACTCTTGGGATTGGGTAGTTATGGCCCTGATATTTAAATATGCAAAACCAAATGCCCACGAAGTGGTACCCCTAGAGGCCTAAAAGTTGGATGGCTTTTCTTTCAACAGGGCTTTATATACATATATATATGTAACATAACATTACATAGAGAAATAAATGTCCAGGGTTTTTAGTTGTACTTACTGAAAGAAATATGGAAAATCATACCTACTCCATGTTGCTGAAAGTGGAAATATATGCTTGTTTTATACCAGTTTCCTCTTGCTGCCATAATTGGAAGTCCTTCTACCAACTTTTTTCTCTTAAACTGTTTTTTCTTTCCTCCACTTCTGTATTTTCTATCACTAGTTTAATAGTGTTCACTTTCAATGATCTTAAGTGATCTAACTTAAAAATAATATGTTAACTCTTTAAAACATTCTAGTTATCTACTGCTGTGTAACAAACCACCCCAAAATGTTGTGGCATAAATTGGCAATTATTTTACTGCCATTATGGATTCTCTGGGTCAGGAATTCAGGCAGGATACAACAGAGCTGTCTTCTCTCTGATTAATGATGTCTGAGGTTCCAGTTGGCAAACCTAAGGTAGCTGGAGGAGACTTTGGCTGGGTTCCAGATCACCTGTAGGTGTCTTTGCTCAAGTGTCTATTGCCTGGACTGGAAATACTTGAAGGTTATACTTAGCTGGAACTAGAATGCCTATATGTGGTCCCTTCTTGTGGCTGAGGTTTCCGCAGAGCATGGTAACTTCAGAATAGTTGGACTTTTAACTTTTTAAATTTTATTTTATATTAAGACATAATAAACATATGATACAGTATTACTTTTAGTGTACAATATAATGATTTGAGATATATGTATATTGTGACATGATTGCCCTGGTATGTTTAGTTAACATCCATCAACATACATTGCTTCAATTTTTTTCTTGTGATGAGAACTTTTAAGGTGTACTCACTCAGCAAGTTTCAAATACACACACAGTATTGTTAACTATAGTCACCCTGCTGTGCATTATATCCCCAGAACTTACCCAGAACTGGTGGTTAAGGAGGTTATTAAGGTTAAGTAAAGTTATAAGGGTGGGCTTTGATCTGATAGGATTGGTCTTCTTTTAAGAAGAGGAAAGAACACCAAAGATTTCTTATGAACACACAGAGGAAAGTCCATTGAGCTCACAATGAGAAGGGGGCCTTCAGCAAGCCAGGAAGGAAGGTCTCACTAGAAACCAGGTCTGCCTGAACCTTGATCTTGGACTTCCAGCCTCCAGAACTTTGAGAAAATTAATTTCCATAGTTTGAAATACCCAGTCTGTGGTATTCTGTTGGCAGCCCCAGAAAACTAACACAGTAGGGAAGTACTGGAAAATTTTAAGCAGAGAAGGGACAGATTTACATTTTAAGGTGATCATTGAGTCAAATGAAAAGTTATAGATGAGAAGCAGAGAAAACTGTAAGGGTGTGGAAAAATGATAAGAGTATATTGGTATAGTCATTTTGGAAGGCAGTTTGGCAGTGTATGTAAAATGTTTATAAGTACATTAGAATTTGATGAAGAAATTCCATTTTAACTACTTTATAGATGGAGTCACACAATTATCCAAAGATATTTATACTAAGATGTTCTTTGCAATGTTACATATAATAATGCTGCGAAACTGGATCTACCTAAATCCTTATTAAAATGGTTAAGCCAATTATGATATAACCATAGGGTACAATAAAATACAACAATTGAAAATAATTTTGTATACATATGTGAGTTTTATATTCTTGATTATATATATGGCAAGTGTGTATACATATGTATATGCCCAAATGTATACACACCCACTGAATTTTCCCCTGAACAGAAAATTTCTCAAAGTCTACATAAGATATGGTTAACAGTTGTTACCCATGAGAAGTGGATATGGTTAGATGGGTGAGTAGGGGGAAACAAAAAAGTGACTATTGCTTTTCCTTTAACATACTTCTATACTTATTTGATTTCTTATGAGTACACATTTTTTTGTGAGTATGTATTATATATTTTAAACCAATAAAATGTTATAATTATATATCAACATTTTCTGCAAAGCCAGGGTCCTTAAATATCTGGTTTTATGTGCATTAACTACATAATGAATATATTTCAACGTTGCTCTGTGCAAAGTAACAATAGAAACTCTATTTTAGAGACATTTGTTAGCCAGACAACTGTGAAATAAAAAAGCTTGCATACATAATGAATGTGATTTTAAATTGACAATGCAAACAGTGAAACAGATGGAATGTACCATATCATTTTCAATAGATTAAAAAGACTGTAGTTACTTTTAATCAGAGAACCTCAACTAGGGTGCCTGTGTACTTAGCTGCCTCATTAATCACAAAGATGTCACTGTGATCTTCATTAGGAACTTTTTGTTGGCAGCCGCGCTCAGAAAATAGCGCCCAATGCAGGGCAGCCGGAAGGCCCCGAACTTCCTAATGACAAATCATCCCACACCACTAAACTACATGCTAATTGCGCCTTGGCATAAAGACCAATGAGACCCACCAAACTGTTATGCTAATAAGGCATATGGAGCCGCACCAACCAGGTCAGAGCATGAGAACTATATAAGCAAGCCTCTCCTTCCCCTCTGGGTCCTGCCCAACTCATTTGTTTCACAAAGAGCTGAAGAATAAAGCTTTCTGCAGAAGAATCCTGCTGTTGTTGCATGCTGTTCTTGCTGGCGAGGACAGGGCACGCGACAAGTGGTGCCGAATCCCGGGAACCAGAACATCACCGGCACAGGGAGGACCCTTCAGACATCTGGAGAGGATTCAGAACTGCAGGTCAGAAGAAAGCCCGGAGGGGTAAGTTCCGAGAGGCCCCTGCTTTTTAGGATGATGGTTGATGGTTCTCTGTAAATAAGGAGGCACCATGGGGAATGCACCGTCATTAGTCATGGCGCTGCAGACAGCTCTCAAAGAGCGAAACTTGAAGGTCTCCAGCAAAGTCTTAGGATCTTTTGTGAAGGAGATAGACCGTGTGGCCCCCTGGTTCATTTGTTCAGGGACCCTCTCAATCCCGAGCTGGGACAAACTGGGGAAAGATCTTGATAGAGAGGAGGAGGAGGGTAGCCTGAGGGGAGGCACCAGGCCCCTCTGGAAACTGATTAGAGCTTGTCTGCAAGATGAGAGATGTGAAAAGTTAATAAAAGAAGGTCAGAGAGCATTGACAGATATCCAAGAGAGCATGTCAGAAACGGAACGGGAAACAGAGAGCGCGCGCGGCCGAAAAAAGGCCACAAAAACGAAGGTAAAGAAACCTCAGAGTGAGGGAGAAAGCCCACCTAGGGCAAAAGCGAAAGAGCCCCGAGAAGCGAGTGACGATCGCCTCGGAGAAAATAGTAAATACCCCTGGAAAGAGTTGAGGGACCTCCAACTCCCCAATAGGGAATCTGAGGAGGAATTAACGTCCGCAGAGGAAGGGGAAGAAAATAAAACCGCAGAGTGTAGAAGTAAGGGAACCAGCAAAGTTGAAAAGCGGACCAAAGAAAAAATGAAAGCAGGGTGTCCCCCGACGCCCGTTGCCCCGCCACCTTACATGAGTGGCGCACTCTCCTTTTGCCACCCAGATACTCTTCAGGCAATTAGACAAATGTTTCCTGTATTTGAGGATAATGGCGTACGCTCTCACCAGCCCCTGAGCCATAAACAAGTTAAGGAGTTAGCAGAATCCGTTCGGGCTTATGGAGTCAGTGCCAACTATACCATAGCACAAGTTGAGAGATTAACAGAGACAGCCATGACACCCGCAGACTGGCAATATGTAACTAAGGCATGCCTTTCTAGTATGGGGCAATACATAGAATGGAAGGCGTTGTGGCATGATATCAGTATGACCCAGGCACGCGCAAACGCGGCCGAAGGACAGCCTGCGTGGTCATATGATATGCTGATGGGCCAAGGACAGTGGGTAGCCAACCATACCACCTTCCCCTTACAGGTATACGCACAAATAAACACGTGCGCCGCCAAGGCATGGAAAGCCCTCACCAACAAAGGAGAAGTATCAGGCAATTTGACAAAAATTATTCAGGGGCCGAGCGAGCCATTTTCTGACTTTGTCGCTCGTATGATGGAGGCCGCAGGCAGAATATTTGGAGATCAGGAACAAGCAATGCCCCTAGTGGAGCAATTAGTGTTTGAACAATGTACCAAGGAATGCAGACAGGCGATAACACCCTGGAAACAGAAAGGGATACACGCTTGGTTGAAAGCCTGTAGAGAAATAGGAGGACCACTCACCAACGCGGGCCTAGCCGCAGCCATATTACAGAGCCACAAACAAGCCAGGATCACTAACAGAAGTATTAAATGCTTTCACTAATCTGTCACGAGACCTGTCCCAGTATCTTTCAGGAAACTGGTCCCAAGACTTTGATGGGACACTAGAAGAGCTGCGGCGAGAAATTATCCACATCAACTCCACCCGTCTAGATATCTCCGTAGCGGAAGGACTCTCTTCCTGGTTCCTCAGAGCTCTCTCCCACGTCAAGGAGTGGGCGGGCATGGCTGGGATGGGCGTGTTCCTGCTTGGAGGTCTCATGCTCCTACTCTGGTTGTTATGCAGACTCCGCAACCAACATAAGCAGGACAAGGTGATCCTTGCTCAAGCCCTAATGGCGATAGACGTTGGCGCCTCTCCCCAAGTGTGGCTCAACATGCTTAAGAAGGAAGCTCGGCTTTAGCTTGAGGTAGCTCTTGCACCCTGAGCCCATGTGGCACTGCACCAGGCCCGAGTACCTCAATGCTTAATCACAGCTTTCTTTAAGAAGCTCATGGTGCAAGAGGGTTGAGAAAAAGGGTCCAAACCCTTTGTACCAAGCGGTCCCAACGCCAGCCAGAGGATGCGAGGCAAAGCACTGCAAGAGGTCTTGGACCCCTCTGAGAGGCATGCCTGACTGCATAGGGGTAGATGCCCAGAACCCCTCTCCAAAAAGGGGGCATCAGGAAGTATGATGGAGGTCAGGCCTCTGTCTCCGCCTCTGCTGGCAAGTTCCGCCTTGAGCTTCTGTTAGACAAAAAAGGGGGAGATGTTGGCAGCCGCGCTCAGAAAATAGCGCCCAATGCAGGGCAGCCGGAAGGCCCCGAACTTCCTAATGACAAATCATCCCACACCACTAAACTACATGCTAATTGCGCCTTGGCATAAGGACCAATGAGACCCACCAAACTGTTATGCTAATAAGGCATATGGAGCCGCACCAACCAGGTCAGAGCATGAGAACTATATAAGCAAGCCTCTCCTTCCCCTCTGGGTCCTGCCCAACTCATTTGTTTCACAAAGAGCTGAAGAATAAAGCTTTCTGCAGAAGAATCCTGCTGTTGTTGCATGCTGTTCTTGCCGGCGAGGACAGGGCACGCGACAACTTTTGGTACCTCTGCTTCTTCTTAAATAGAATGTTTCTTAATTCTCAGGAAAATTAATTAATTTAAAAAGGACAACTGCATTAAGACAATAAAACTTCTACCCCATATTTGAAACAATATATCCAAAGTTATTTGAATAGATCTGTATCACCCTTAAACCATTCATAGTGATCATGTCATGTTGTAGCAAGTTGTTAATTTAATAATCTGAACCGATTACTCACTCATTAATCTTCATTTACTATTATCCATTAATAATTAATATGGCTTCAATATTCTCAACCTTAAGTCATAGGGATATGGGTTGCCATTATTTTAGAACAAAATTGTTTTCAAATTATTATATAGTCCTCCTGATTCACATCTACTCTCATCTCCTTTATGATGACATGTTTCTCTACACCTGTTTTGTTCATTTTATTGTTTTATCTCCTCTCTTGTATTGCTTCATTTTAAAGACCTTAACTTATGTGTGTATAGTAAATATACAAACCATCTCCAGTCAGTTTCTGTGAGCCATCTGTGCAGTAAAATACATTTGCCATATGGCATTACACTGGGCTCATATTTTATCTGGATTTTTTTTCTGGCTATTGAATATTTGTTAACATTTGATTATAAATTATATAAACCAGACATTTTTTTCTTTGTTTTATATTTTTATTAGCCTAGTAAAATACTGTATAATTGGACATTCCTTAAGGATAAGAACACATACCCCTTTATTCTGCCTTTCTTCCTGAGATACTGTATTATCTCAAAATTATCATATTATTTACCATAATTTTGATGTAGATTAGGAAATTGTTAAAATAGCTTCTTATTTTGATACTCATGCTTTAAAGTATATTAAAAATCATAATTGTTGCCTATATCTATTTAAACTCCATCTATATGCACATTGACAGTAGATTTTAATATACATAAAAATACACTCAACCATTTTATCCATTTGTCCACTCTTTGCCCATATGGCTAACAACTTCATTTAGATATTGGTAAATTTTATCTAAAACCATACTTTGAAAAAAGACCTCTGTTTTATTATTGCACTGTTCCAAGGGAATGGGAGAATCTCTTAAGGAAATATAAAGCTAGAAGCTCTGTTGTGCCTGCTTAACTTAAGTGATCAGTTAGGTTTTATTCTATGTCATATCTGTACCAATTTGTGGTTATTATCATTTTCTCTTACTAAGTGATACTCTAAATATGTTATGTTCCCATTCACTGTAACTTTTATTTATCAGGTGTCATAATTACAATATTTGGGTAACAAGTCTATATTAAAAGAAATATATTGGGGTGAAATTTTGACATAGATGAGGTCTGTCTTGTGCACTCACAACTTCCTCTGATTAACCATTGACCTCGTTAGAGCTCATACACTCTGATAAGGTATCTTCTTCCCTTTCTTTGCTATTCCTGTCCTTTAATTCTGTATCTATACTGTGACTTTACTGCTCGAAGGTCACAGAATTCTTCCATGGCAAGTATCCACCTATGGTTTTGCTTTCCACAATTTCAGTTACCTGAGGTCAACCATGGTCCAAAAGCACATGGTGCTCCTTCTAATATATTGCCAGAAGGTTAACGTGCAGCATAACTTTATGTATGCCCAATGTGTTAATGCCTATGTCATGTGTGTCACCTCACTTCACCACTTTTATTATCTCATGGCATTAGGAGTAAAAGGGAGCATGCAGTACAATTTTGAGAAAAGAGGGACCATATTCACATAACTTTTATTATAATGTATTACTACAATTGTTCTATTTTATAATTATTTATTGGCTTTTAATCTCTTACTGTGTCTAATTTATACATGAAACTTTATCATAGGTATGTATGTATAGGAAAAATCTAGAATATATAGGGTTTGGTACTATCCATGGTTTTAGGCATCCACTGGAGATCTTGCAACATATCCTTCATGGATAAGGAAGGACACTGTAATTAGATACAATCATTCACATCTTAGATATTTGGGCAACATAAACTTCAAAGAAGAGGTCTTTCTAGGCAAAGGTGGAAATATAGAGAAAAAAATCCTTCATCCATTTTGTTTTGCTTCCTACAATGGGTTAAGCATTTATTTTACTTTCTCTAAATAAAATTAACAATTTAAAGTAAAGATATGAAAATTGATATGCTTATTTAATTTAAAACTTTTAGAAAATTAAGTAAATTCATAAAGATTTTATTTGAAAAATTCTTAAACCTGCTGAGGCAAGCACTATTGTAATTTTTTCATCTTTTCTTATTATTGCCCAAATAAACTTTTTCTAATGAAAATTACATTAGAGTCTCATATGCTTAGTACGTACTTGCATGACACTAGTTAAAACTCAATTATAAAAATGTACCTTGAATTATGAATATTGTTTTAAAGATTTATTTATTTCAATATATTTATTATAAAAACTTGGAAATGACAGCAAAATAAAATAAATTAGGAAAAATTGAACTAACTCTCATTAATCAAAGTTAACCACTGTTATCATTTTCTCGCTTTCTATCTTTTCAATATACTGAAATGCCTAGTTTATATACAACTGTGTATTTTTCCACGTAGTATTGAAAAGTTTTTATTCATGTCTGTAAACTTAAGTATAAATTGTATTAACTACATAGTAACCCATTTAACAGATATGCTAAAATTTACTTTTTGTGGATAAGCTTAAATTATCATTATTTTACTGTCACAAATGAAGTATAATGAAACATAAGTTTGTATATAGTTTTACTTATAATTCATATTATTTTATTAGAATTTATAACAGAGTAGAATTATTGGGACAATTTGATATGAATGGTTATGAGGTTCTTTATAATGCTTCAAATAAGAAGACTTTTACAAAATCCATATGGTTAAATTTATTGATAAATTTCTTTGTGATTTTTGTGTAGAAATATGTTTTTATTTTTCTAGGGAAATACCTAAGAGTGGAATTTCAGGGTTATATGCTAACATTATGTTTAAACTTTTACAGAGATGTTAGACAGTTTTTCAAAGTAACTGCACCCTTTTACGTCCCGGCCAACAGTGTATGAGGGTTCTTATTTCTGTACATCCTTGTCAATACTTGTTATTATCTGTCTTGATTATAGCCATCCTAGTGGGTGTGAAGTGCTATCTCATTGTGGTTTTAATCTGCATTTCCGTAAAGGCAAAGAAAGTTATTTTTAAAGCTTATATCCTATTTCTAGAATGTTTATTCTGCTACATTTATATATCTATCCATACACCACATATATATTTTTGTTACAGTTCTATAATATGTTTTAACATCCCAGTTTCCAGTATAACCGGTATTTCTCAAACATTCTTTTTGTATATATATCCTTGCATATCTTTGCTTCTTAGTTATTCTAGATTAAGATTAGAACTACTTATGGTTGAAAAAGCACAATTGTCAATCCCACTTCTACCATCCTTATACAAAAGAACTGAAAGCTGGGACTCAAATAGATATTTTTACATGTTTGTAGCAACATTCTTCACAATAGCCAAAAAGTAGAAGCAAACCAAGTGCTCATCAACTGATAAGTGGATGAAGAAAATGGGACATATACATACAATGAAGTATTCAGGTGTAAAAAGAAAGGAAATTTACATATGTTATAACATGGATGAAATTTGAAGACTTTATTGGAAGTGAAATACGACCATCACAGGAGAATAAATATTGCATGAACCCACTTATATGGTTCATCCTATACTTAGGATAGTCAAATTCATAGAGATGGAAAGGAGAATGGTGGTTTCCAAAGACTTAGAGGCAGGGAGAATGATGAGTCATTGTTTAATGGGTACATGCTTTCAGTTGAAGAAGTTGTAAAGTTCTGGAACATGTGGCAGGGACAACTACATCATGAGGTAAATGGACTTAATGTCACAGAACTGTACCTTTAAAAATAGTGAGTGATACATTTTCTATTACTTATGTTTTACCAGATTAAAAAAAATGAATAAAAAACACAACTGAAAATTTCAATAGAATTTCATGAAAATAATTAATTTGAGAAAATGAGCTGACATCTTACAAAATTTAGTTTTGATACTAGGGAAAATTTTAACTTACTTCACATTAAATTTTACTTTAGTTATGTTACTGAAGTTTTTTCTAGCAGGTTTCCCTATATGTCTCTTATTAGGTTTATTCTGCTATCCTTTACATTTATATTGCTAATCTAAATAATATTTTAAAATGTAGTTTTTAATGGTCTGTTGATGGAATACTTTTTGTCTGATTACCCATGAATTTAATTTTAAACTTTATACTTTGGATTTTATTTTATTCAAGAAAAGTCATCAGTTGAAGACTTTAGTTAAAACAAGAAATATTGAAAGTAATATACTATTTAAATGTTTTAACTAAAGCATTTAGTCTTTCTCTGGTACCCCTGAGAAACATGATTATTTACTTACCACTTCTTTAAGGGAAGACAGAGATTGTCTTTTTTTTTAACATGGATCTGCCTATTTGACTTCTCTATAATTTTACCTAAATTGTCATCCATTACATATTTTTTGTGTGTGTGGTGGTTGAAAACCATTCCAGCCATCATGACAAGAAACATCAGAAATTTAGATTCATTAACCTCAAGTCAGTCCTTCATGCTGACTTATAGTATTGCTTGGTCCATGACCTGTGCCACTGTCCCAAATAGCTGCATCTCACTCTTCCAGTATCGAATGTTTCCTTCCCATTCATGTTTACAAGTGATATTTGTATTTTCTTTTTTTGGAAGAAAAAAAAACAGGAAGGGAAATCCTTTGTATTTCTACACCCACATGTACCAGTGTTACACCATAGAGCTCATACCTTGAGCTTCCCTCCTACTCCCATGGAATGGATGATCCTTTTATTCCCTTATCTAAGCCAATCCTTTCATAGTGCCCCAGATATATCTGGTTTATTTGAGAACAATTACCCCTAGTCTAACCCTAATCATCCACTTTACCTCCCCATTGGATCTTTCCTATGATCATATGAACCATTTGTTATTTCTCTCATGTTACAAATATCCTCCTTTGGCCTCAGGTTCTTCTGCAACTATGAGCAATTTTTTTGTTGTTGTTCCTGTTTAGAGAAAACAGATAAACAAAACCAAGAACAAACAAAACTAAACTAAAAACTTAATGAGTTGTATAGACCATTTCCAATCCAGGGTTACTTCTGGCCCCTGCTTTTTTATGTCTAATAAATCCCTTTTAATTACCATGGTCCACACCAATTTTTTTAAATGTAAATGGGAGGTTGTGGAAAAAAGACTGTGAAGTAGGAAGGCAAGGCAGAAACCTCCTCCAACACACACACAAATGGAGCAGCTACAGCAAATACAACTGACCCTGACAATGACCTGAAGACTGTAGGACAGACCCTTCTACCTACACAGAGAAGGGTCAACTGGCAGAGCTGCAATTGATCAGACCCCAAGCCCTTCCCCAATCCCAGCCCAAAAGCTGGAGGGAGAGGTCTCCAGTGGGGTGGGGATAAGCACCCAGGAACTCTGCAATGCTGGTGCTGGAAATCTGTTCTGGAAACATGAATCTACATTGAATTAGGCTTTGGTGATTAATGGGGCTGGACACAAGAGAGAGGTGGAGCAGTCTGGAAAGCTGACATTTCTGCCCCTTGTGGAGCACAGGCACTGTTCTATCGTTACCACTTAGACCAACAAAGAGGCACCAGTTTGAATGATTTACTAGCCTCAAGAAGGGTGCTTGGGGCAAGGATTGGTTGGAGCTTTCTTCACAGGAGAAAGGGCAGGTAGATGACGCTTCTCCAGCCTTCCCTCAGTCCAGCTGGTTGGACGCTCATGGGAGCTCCAAATGCTCTGTACCCCTAGCTGGTAGCTCAGCCCTTGGGATTTCCTGTATACCTGCCTGACCACCTTGTCTTCTGAGCCCAGCAATGGTCAGGCTTTGCAGCCTGGCAGGCAGAGAGAGACTTTGCTAGCTGGCAGGCATGGAAGGCTTTCCCAGCCTTTTCTGATCTGCTATCTGCCAAACTGGGGAGACATCTGTGGAACACAGCTCCCAGCACTTCTTGCTGGCAGTTCAGCCCCCACAAGGCACTTCCCTACATACCCACCCTGCCCACCCTGTCAGCCAAGTATCACTGCCATTGCTGCAGACAGAGGAAGGCCCTGCCCACAATGATCCTAGCAGAAGTGCAGCTGCTCTGCTCACAAAGGGCTCCTGCTGACAGAGATCAGCTACTGATGGCAGACAGGCAGGAAGGTGGCCCCACTCACAGCCAACCAACAGCAGCAGGGGCTCCACCAGAAAGGAGAACCAGGCAAGAGAGAATAAAGAATCTTGAACTTCTGGGCACCACAGGAATTCTTCTACTTAAGTCTATTACTCTCCAGACCAGGACGCATAGTGGATCTATCTAATACAAAGAAAGAAACACAAAAGTCCTGACAAAATGAGACAGAGGAGTGTGTTCCAAACAAAAGAATAAGATAGGACAACAGAAAAAGGGCTAACTGAAATGCAGTTCACCTATCTTCTTAATAAAGATTTGAGAGTAACAGTCAAAAATATACTCAGTGACCTGAAAAAAAGTATTGAAGATATCAGGAAAGACTTCAACAAAGAGATAGATAAGCTGAAAAAGAGCCACTGAAAGCTGAAGAATACAGTAACTGAAATGAAATATACAAGGGAGGGAATGCATAATAGATTGTTGCAACTAGGAAACAATAACTGAGATGGGAATTAGACACAGGAGAAAAATTAAGCTGAGACACAGGAAAAAGAACCTCTAGAAATAAAAGGATGTTAAAAAAGCTGTGTGACAACTCCAAATGAAATAATATTCACATAATAGGTGTACCAGAGAAAGACTAAGGAACAGTAAGTCTCTTTAAGGAAATAGTTATTGAAAAGTTCCCCAATCTGGAGATGGAAATAGACATGCAGGTCATGGAAAGGCAGAGCTCTTATAACAAAAGAAACCCAAAGTATCGTCAAAATGGCCAACCTACCAGAAGCAAGCTACAGTTTCAATGCAATCCATATCAAAATACCAACAGCATTCTTAAAAAAGTAGAGCAAATAGTTCGAACATTCATATGGAACCACAAAAGACCCCAAATAGCCAAAGTAATCCTGAGAAAGAGAACAAATCTAGGAAGATCATGCTCCCTGACTTCAATCTCTGCTGCAAAGCTACAGTAATTCAAAACATTTTGGTACTGGCACAACAACAGACCCATAGATCAGTGGAGCAGAATAGAGAGCCCAGATATAAAACCATGGTTACATGGTCAATTAATGTATGATAAAGGAGCCATGAATATACAATGGAGAAAAGACAGCCTCTTCAAGAACTGGTGCTGGCAAAACTGGACAGCTACATGCAAGAGAATGAAACTGGATTACTGACTAACTCCAAACACAAAAGTAAATTCAACATGGATTAGAGAGCTATTTGTAAGACATGAAACCAGAAAACTCTTAGAAGAAAACAGGCAAAAATCTCTTGCACATAAGCATGAACAATTTTTTTCTGGGCACATCTCAGATAAGGGAAACAAAGCAAAGACAAACAAGTGGGAGTACATCAAGCTAAAAAGTTTCTGTACAACAAAGGACACCATCACCAGAACAAAAAAAGGCAGCCTGCAGTGTGAGAGAACATACCCTTGAATTATTTATCCAATAAGGGGTTAACATCAAAAATATATAAAGAACTCATATGACTGAACACTAAAAAACAAATAACCCAATTAGAAAACAGGCAGAGGACCTGAACAGCCCCCTTTCCAAAGAAGAAATACAGATGGCCAACAGGCACATGAAAAGGTGATCAACATCATTAATTAACAGAGAAATGCAAATTAAAACCACAATGACTTATCACCTCACACCAGTTAGAATGCTCACTATCCAAAAGACAAGAAATAACAAGTGTTAGTGAGCATTTGGAGAAAGGGGAGCCCTCCTACACTGCTGGTGGGAATGTAAATTGGTGCAGCCACTGTGGAAAGCAATATGAAAGTTCCTCAAAAAACTAAAACTAGAAATACCATGACCCTGTAATTCCACTTCTAGGAATTTACCTGAAGAAAAACCCCTGATTCAAAAAGATGCATGTGCTCATATGTTTATTGCTACATTATTTACAATATCCAAGATATGGAAGTGGCCAAAGCGTCCATCAATAAATAAATGGATAAAGAAGTAATACGTATAGATAATGGAATATTAATCAGCTTAAGAAAGAAAACCTGCTATTTTCAACAACATGGATAGACCTAAGTGATAATATGCTAAGCGAAACAAGCCAGGCAGGGAAAGACAAATACCGTAAGATTTCAGTTATTTATGGAATATAAAAACAAAACAAAACAAAATGAACACAAGAGCCACAGTCTCATAGACACTGAGAAGTGACTAGTGGTTACCATGGGGGAAGATTTGGGATGGGTCGATAAAGAAGGTGAGGGGTTAAAAGGGCACAAAAATTCTCAGTCACACTATAAATTGATCATAGGAATGGTAGTACAGCGTGGAGAATATGGCCAATGATTCTGTAACATCTTCCTGTGTTGACAGATGGTAACTGCATTAGTGGGAATGAGGATTTAATAATATGTGCAACTGTTGAACCACTGTACTGTATACTTGGAACTAATATAAAATTTAATATCAACTATACTTCAATTAAAAAAAGTAAATGACTGCTGAAGATACAGGCTAATTTTTCTGCTAATACATCCACCTTTTTACCTTTCTAAAATGTAGTCATAGAATGACATCTCAGCGACATCAGAAAGGCATCTGAGAGCAAGCCTTTAACATTGTTTTGTCTCTATCAGATAAATTCTCCTTGAAACTTAAAAATTGCTATGGTAAATACGGGTCTTACCTTTTCCATTGTCATATTTTGTACCTTTCTCTGGACAAATAGGATAGTTTTGTTTAGGTTGGTGGTCGACTTCCGTGGGTTAGGGGAGAATGATGATAAACTATGAAAACTTTTCTAGGTATATGTCTACACATCAACCAAAATAGCTCAACTATCTGGATATTTATAAGGTGTGTTTTTCAACTAGTGTGAAAAATAAAGATCTTTTTTTTCTCCATAGTATAATAAATAGTCAAGGACGATTCTCTTGTTCATTCTGTAGTTTGGACCTCTTAATATAGTGAGTGTACAGGGAAAATGGAATCATCACATGCAGACCTATGAGAACTAATGCCCAGAAGCCACATCTGGTCATCAGAAGGGAATGTAGTGTGCCAACAGCAAATAGTCACACTTGCATGATGCCATCTGCTGTAGTAGAACTAGTGGAGGAAAGAAAATAGCTAATTTGAAGTAAACGACATATAAGTGGGTTGCTGATACAAACAGAATGGGGTAATATATGTCACTTTCCCATATTTGGTTGAATTTAATGTGTGGACAGTGACAGTGATCTGAGTGACGTGTGCCACTCTCCAAGTTCAAGAGCATTTAAATGGTAAACATGTCAGGAGAAATCAACCTTTTGGAAGAAGCAACTATGCCAATTAGTATAAGCCAAGAAACTTGGGGTTTTAGAACAACAAACTTATCTAGGCTTTGATTATATCAATCATCTGATTAAGTAATGCTTAATAAATATGTTGAAAATAATTAGTAATTTTTTCAAAGTTGATGTTTATTACCCTCAAAAATGCTATCCATTTTCTCTGGTAAGTATATGAAAGGCTTGTGGAATTTTTCTCACACCAGGGATTTTTTTTTTCTGAAAATTGAGTGTTGGCTCAGCCCCATTTTGACTCAGTCTAGATGTTTCAATTTCTTTAAAAGCGAGATAAAAGATGTGGAAGTTGAGGCAGGTTAACAGATGCTCCTATGTGACTTTAAAGGGAAATGGATCATAGAGTACTGTGGAAGGAAAATAAAATTTGAAGCATTGCCTTCTTGAACATTCTACTGCCAGTTCCTCGAGTGAACAATTTTATTTTGAGCTTAAGAAATGAAAGACCAGCTAAAACTATTTGTTTCTGCAACAGTAGTAGTTAACCCTCAATATTTTTAGAGCTGTAAGAGTCAGTAAAGGTGTCAAAGTATTGCACAGATTTTTGAGTTCAGCAAAAGAAATTAACAAGATGCCCTCTGTCACTGTAGCAGTAGAGGTTGACATTCATTTAGCACTGGCTTCAGTTTCTTACATGCATATAATCATACACGTTAATTCACAAAGCTGTACTATAACCCTACTATTGGGGCTCTGACAAGAAGAAGATTGGAGTTACATTGATTATTTTTTCCCTCCTATTAGCAAATAACTACTCATTCATTGTCTTTTTGCTTTATAACATGAAATTGCCTCTAAATATCATTCCATTAATTAATAATGAAGTGTGATAAGTTTTGTAATTATAGAACCATGCTAAGTGCATGTTTTATGCTTATGATTCATGCGCACTTGCCTTTCATCCCTAAGATGTGCTAGCCTCAACTTATTTTTAAGGAAATTACTGATACTTAAACAGCACTTAGGTATTGTCTTAAATTATACATGCTTTTTTCTTCCTTATGCATTTCTCTGTACAACCAAGTGCATTGCCCAGCCATAGTTAGATCATTTTGAGTATGTGTAACCTAGGTCTCCTTTGCTTTTTATTTAATGCAATTTCATTTAAAAGTGTTATTCATTTGGCCTTTCTTATGCTAGTACGTTGGGGAAAGTTTTCTCAGTAACTATTTTACTAGGTATTACCTATTTAATAGACAATACCTATTTTACATTGTTATTCACAGATGGGGGAATATCATGTCTTTGAGACAGTGTATTGCTCAACAGATCTAAATGCTTTAAAGGCAGTTGTGTCCCTCTGATATATTAAGGTTTAGATTTGGTGAATATATGTAAGGGCATATGCAACTGCTGGAATAACATGCAGGCAGATGCTAGAAAATACTCACACTTAACATGAGAAGCCAGGAAAAACTGATTTGTGACATTTTTGAACTGAAGGTATTTTTAGAGGTATGTCCCCATTTGAACTTGCATATATGGAACTATCAATGGCAACTTTTCAAAGTAGTACTTTTGTCCTTTTTTTCTTCTATTGGTGTGTCTGGCAACAATTTTTCCTGAGGTTTTTATAGTTTCTAAAAATGTATCATGAGATTCTCAAAATACATGAAAGCAAATTCCCAGGCAGTTCTTCACTTGAGTATATTTGCTATGGTGGCATGTTTCTAAAAATAATATTTACGTTTAATGTATCCTACTTTGAGATTTGTATAAGAGGTTTATGGCTTTGTGAATTGTTAGCATATATGATTATATAAATTTAAAAAGCTGAAGCCAATGCTAAATAAATGTCAGTGTGGTTGTGAGGAAAAAAATGTAATTATTTACATCAGCTACCAAGTCTAAACATTGTATAAATATGGTAAAACCTCTAAGAAACCCTCCTGATAAAAAAGATTAGATTTTGCAGTTACGGATTCTGCAGAGGCTAAAATAAACAACCAAACTAACTCTCCCAGATTTCTGAAGCTTTGGCAATCTCAAGACACCAACTTGTAGATATAAAGAAAACTGAACTCAAATGAGACTCAAAAAATAATGCAATAGTTTCTGACACTTTTCAAAGAATAAAGTGCATTGCAAATGCTTTTGGTGCCACATATTTCCATGTGTAGCCTTGGCCTGCTCATTTTACATTCACACATTTTTGTATTTATTTCTTTTGATGGTGAAAGATTTCCTTCTTCAATCTTACATCTAGATAATAAGTAAGAAGTGGAACTCCTGGCCATCCCTGAAAATTACGGCAAATAATTATTGCTTAACTTTAACACTGACCTATTCATTCTGTTCTCCATGCCAAAAGGTGTAGATTGCTTTTATTATTGCTGTTTATGATGTTTTATTTCATTTTTTCTGGGTTTATTCTGCATCAGGGTTTCTCAAGCTTGAAGTATTGATATTTGGATCCAAATAATTATCTATCATGGCAGGTAGTCTGATGTACCGTAGGAAGTCCAGCAGCATTCCTGGTCTTTATAGATGCCAGTCCCACCCAGTTGATACTGAAAACATTTTTCCAGATATTGAGCACCAGTGCTCGAAAAGACAGTTTGGGAATTTGTTGGCTGACAATTGTAGAAAATAATACAAAGGGAGTATGACCAGTGTTTCATTATACAGAAGACAAATCCTATAAGTAAGAAAATCATTGTGTCAGTTGTCATATATATATAGACAATGTCCCTGTGTTCCAAACAAATAATTGGCACCAGTAACTTACTAAGCAGAAAAGTCCTTACTGAGACAATGAGATATTTGGGATTCAGACTTTCCTGCCCTGGCCTGTATCTTAGGCTTTGTTTCTTTCTATCTCAGGGAAAAGTGGTGGGGTGAGCAAAAAACTACCTCACCTTACGACATTTTTGGTCCATTTATGGTTTTCTGCTGCCTTACCTTAGTTACTTAGTATTCTTCTATTTTCATAATACAAATCTGCAGTGTAATATGGTATTTTAGTTGTCTATTGATAGACAAACATAGGAAAATGAACTCAGCTTTGCGTCTCCAGCTCAACTATTAGCTTTGAGGTATTTTACTATGTAAAAGAGCTTATACTATATGCTAATGCTGTTAAAAATATTAAACAATGTGAAAATCTACATCCCTCTGCTAACAATTAAAGAAAATTAGTGGTTTTACCTGTTGAAAACCACACTTCCATGACAACAATGAGTCCCTTTGGTCTAACAGCTACAGTTTTCATTATAGCTTACATTCTCTTAGTCATAACTGTTCACTATTTACTTACAATTTTCTATATTAAATGTTTTCCTCGGTGCCTGAGTCAGCAAAGTTCCATTCTACAAAGAGTGAGTGTCAGGTTAATTCATGTTAAAGCTGAATTTATGACAGATATTACACCTTGGCCATTAAGACTAGAGAGTGACATTAAATCAAACCACATGGAAGGTTTCTAATGTAGAGTTCTCTCCATGTACATCATTATTGAGATTTTGATATTCTTTGTTGATTTCATTGAGCAATAACAAAATAAAAATTAAATATATTATAATATGATTTTAATACTGCATATTTCTGATGATCTGGAAGAGCTTTCAAACAATATTTAGAGAGACTGCTTTCAGTTAAAAAACTAAAATGTGTCTTTGGATGACCCTCTGGTCTATGTCTCCATTAATTTTGGTACTAGACCTCTCCCGCTTTATCACATGTCATCTGTCTCTTGGGAGTTCTCTGGTTTTTTGAAATATTATGTTGCTTTCCCAATCTCAAGAACTTGCCCCAGAAACACTGTCTGGAATAGAATCATCTCCCCTGGCTCCATACCTCATTATCTGTATGCCCACACTAGAGTCAAGTTTCAGCAATATCATGCCCTCTTACTGTTGGGTGCTTTCCGAGATCATCTTACCTCATCACATCTGCCTGTGAACTAGTCCATGCCACTTTCGACATGTAAATGAGGAAACACTGAGGGCTATGAATCATTTGCTCACAGGCACACAACCACTTTCTCTGTGACTCTCAAAGTCTGACTCCCCATCTGATATGACTCATCTCTTCCAATGATGGCCACTACAGGACCACTATTTTCCTTTCGGTAGGTAGGCATATGTTTAAGAGAATCTTTTAAAATACTCTGACTTAGATTTTGTTTCACCAAAAAGGAGGAAAAATGATCCTAATCTCAGATTAGGTGAGAAGGACTCTGTAGTTATAAGAGGCAAAGGAAAGGTATTTTAAATAAAAAAATCACAGATCGTCCCCAGGTTTTGATAAAAACTGTATTTATATGGCATTTATGCTAATGACAATTTAACTCATAAAGATGGTTGTAACATTCTAAAACAACATTCTTGGAATTGCAGTGAAAATTGCACATATTCTTGGAGAACAGAAAACACTTGCCATTTTTTAATCCTTAATAAACTAGATCAGCTATGAACAATGTATGAGCCCTAGTTAATAATTAAGTGTCCATTTTGTCCTTGACTCTTTTTATCTGGAGAAATCAGCCTTTTGAGATACATTATAAAGTATGAATTGATATGAGCAATGTAGTTTTAAACTAGAAATGAAGTAAGGCCTCTGCCTAGAAGGTGACTTGTCTAGGTTTATTATTCAGATAGTAAAAAGGTATTTTATTGGGAATACGAAAAAGGAAAACCTGAGTTTTTAAGTCTTTCTCTTAGAAATGAATAAAATATTGATGCCCTTACAAAAGGATCCTAGCGGAAATGTTCCTTTTACACATTGTTGATTTTATGAAATAAATGCAGTTATTCTGGGGAATTGTAGACTTTTGTAGAATATTCCTTATTTGAGTTACAAAATTTATGAAGTCACTATAAAAATTATGAATTAGGAGGCTTGTTTAATAATAAACTGTTCCTTTTTAGGAAATGAAAGCTCAAAGCATATGGATGGAGAGTTAAAAAAATCTATTATTCAAGGGCATCATAAACATCATGTCAACTGTTATATTGAGGCAGGGCGGGGACATGGGACAAGCATCATGATTAACTTTTCCTGCCTATGATGAAAAATGCTGAGATATGAACAGGAGGGACCCATTTTAAGGCTAAGACTCTATTTTAAAAAACAGAGAGCTGAAAAGTAAGATTCCTAACATATTCTCTGGTAATCAGACAATAGCCCAACACCCTATCTTAAGGCAGGGCAGGCAGTCTTAACTGATATGTCCCCACTGCTTGAGCATAACTACTATTTTGGGGAAGAACAGGATAAATAAATCCCTTGTGTTGGGTTTATTTAGCAGAATTATCTGGAGGACTGATAACAGAGGAGAGGAGACATGGTGTCTCCCCAGAGATATGCACCTTGAGACCACAAGTCAAGCCTACACCCAACAACCTGCCTCTGCCCTTTGCCTCATTCTTGAAGGTCTTAAATGACAGAATCCCCAAACTTTCAGCTCGCCTCCTCACTGAGGTAGCCCACTGTAACTTCAGGGAAAAATCCCAGGGCAAAGTGCCTTTAAAACCGAAATCAGTCATAGGGAGAAATAAAGATTACGAAGCCCATTCGTTTCTTACAAGCAGTCTCCCCGTCTCTCTCTTGACCTGGCTGTAGCGGAAGAACATTCCGCCCACACTTCCTGGTCCAGATAAGCCCTCCCACGGGTTTGTAATGACCTATTGATAAGTAGATGAACGACTTCTCTCCAACCTTTTAAACACCTGTTGATATGCAGATACACTAAAGCCAGGTGAGAAATTCTGGAGATACTACAATTTTACCCACACCCTTCTCCGAGTGTGCACCTTTTTGCCTTAAATAATGCTTTCTCACTGCTCAAATTATTGCGGTTTGTCTCTTTGCTATTTCACTTTATTTCCAAGTCTTCACTCTGTCTCGGTTTTACTCCTAATAAGTAAGAAGGACTGCTAAGAGTTCGGATTTGTGTCTGCATATCCCCATTGCCTGGGTTACCTGGACGGAACTGCCGCTGTGTGTTCTGCTCTTAGGAGCCTGCCTGAAATCTCCTTTCTTTGGGAAGTTCTCAGAACATAATCTCAATCCATCCTGTGCTCCATGGCTCCCCCAAATCCTGGAGTGGTAGGGGCTAGGCCCCATGCCTAACAGGTACAGGATGCCAGGTAACTCTGGTTCCAGGAGTTGGCAAAGGAATCCACCCTAGGCCAAGAACTTTCCTTCTTTACTTCTGCATTTACCTGTTTTTTAGGGAAAGCAGCTGCCATTCCCTGCTGCTCTTGCTTTAATGAATTCCTTCCTTACCTACACACTCAACTAATCTGCTCAAGAATTCTTTCTCCTGCAGAGGCAAGAACCCTCCCCCATCCAGGTTGAGGTTTCCCCTAGTACTTCACCTAGGCAGCAGGGAGGGACCTCCCCAGACACAGTTGCCTGGCTGCACTATTACTAAGTTGTAAATAATTTTTAAAGATATCTGAATGGGCTTTTGAATTTTTCTTTGTTCTAAATATGTTAATAATGTTAAGCACAGATAACTAAAATGGAGAACAGAACTTTCCTTAAGGATGGCAGATATTATGAACTGATATAAGAAAAAAATGAAAAAAAAAGTATATTAGAAAGAACACAAATTCCTTAATTCCCACAATTTCCAGGTAAAATACTGCAGGTCACAATCTGTCAGGAGCCCTTGCAGAGAAGTAGAAAATGGATTTAGCAAATTTCACTTTACAGAGTTATCGTACAGGTAAATTTTGCAATGGCAATGATAGTATAGCTCACAAGAAAGCAGCCTAAAACAAGCACAGATGCAATGATTTCATTCTGGGGAGGTGTCTTAACATTAGGTATAAAAATTTTTCAGGAAGATTGGATTAAAGATGGTGGCATGAGAGGTGAGACAGAGACCTCCTCCAAAAACCACATATAATGTGAAGATATAATTAATACAAGTAGTCTTGAAAGAGCAACAGGAAAGAGGGCTGCACCAAAATGCATACACCTGGAGAAAAGAGCAGACCTCATGGAACAGGGTCACATACCAAAGCTGTGACCTGGTGGGATCCAAGCCCTTCACCCACACCAGCTCACAGTCAGGAGAAAGAAAAACAGAGCAGGGAGGGAATGGAGGCCTGGGACTGCTGAACACCTAGACCTGGAGATCTGCTTTGGGAGCATGAACCTACATTTCAGGGTGCTCTGGTGCTTAGTGGGGTTGGTTAGCTAAGACAGACTGAATACATGGAGAGACAGAGATTCCAGCTGCTTGTGGAAAACAGGAATTCATATCTGGCTGAGCTGGGTGGGCAGTTTGAGAGACTTCCTAACAGTGAGAGGGCTGATAAAGGGGGCAAGGATTGTACAGAGCTTACTGATCAGGAGAAAGGACAAGTAGACAAAATTTTCCAGGTGTACTCTGCCAAGCAGGTTGGGAACTTAATGTTCAGGTGCTCCATCCCCATGGCTGGCTACAAAGCTCCAAGGACCACACTGTGATACACAGCCTGCTGTGTCTTTCTCCCAGATAGCCTTCACCTGGCTTGCAAATTGGCAGCCACTGCCCTGGCATCAGGCCAGCCAGAGGGAAGCCCTGACTATGGTAGCTACAAACAAAAAGCATAGAGGCTTACACCTGTGTGTTCGCCCTCCTGGTTCTGGCACTGGAGACAGGCATAAAAGCCAGGAAACAGAAAATAGCTCTTTCATCCCCCCAGGCACCAGCACCACTCCCCCGTGACCTACATCACTCCAGGGGCTGAGTAGGTCCAGAGAGTAGAGCTTCTGGGCACTAGAGGGTGCCACATACAAATATGAAATGTCAAAGGAACCTGGTTCAAAGCAAAATCTCAACACCAGAGAAAGGCCTGAGTGAAACTGAATTAATAAATCTTCCTGAAAGAGATTTCAAAATAAAAATCATAAGCATGCTTATGGAGGTAAAGAAAAATATTCAAGAACACAGGAACAAATTTGGATGGAGATGAAATCATTGAAGAGCACAATGGAAGGTATTAAAAGCAGATTAGATATGGTGGAGAAGATGATAAATGAAATAGAAACTAGGGAAGAAGAATACAAAGAAACTGAGGCACAGAGAGAAAAAAGGATCTCTAAGAATGAAAGAATACGAGAGAACTGTGTGACCAATCCAAACAGACCAATATACATATTATAGGGGTACGAGAAGAAGAAGAGAGAAAAAAACAGATAGAAAGTGTCTTTGAGGAAGTAATTGCTGAAAACTTCCACAATCTGGGGAAGGAGATAGTCTCTCAGGCCATGGAGGTGCACATTTCTTCCAAAACAAGGGACTCAAGTAGGACAATACCAAGACATATAATAATTAAAGTGGCAAGGATCAAGGATAAGGGCAGACTATTAAAAGCAGCCAGAGAGAGAAATAAGATCACATACAAAGGAAAACCCATCAGGCTATCATTAGACTTCTCAGCAGAAACCTTACAGGCCAGAAGGGAGTGGTATGATATATTTAATGCAATGAAGCAGAAGGTCCTGGAACCATGAATACTTTATCCAGCAAGATTATCATTGAAATTTGAAGGGGGAATTAAACAATTTCCAGATAAGCAAAAGCTGAGAGAGTTTAGCTCCCACAGACCATTTCTACAGTGTATTTTGGAGGGTCTGCAATAGATGGAAGTGTTCCTAAGGTTAAATAGCTGCCACCAGAGGTAATAAAAAGGGATAGAGTACAGAATATGATACCTAATATATAAAGAATGGAGGAGGAAAAAAAGGAGGGGGAAAAAAAGAAGAAGAAACTTTAGATTGTGTTTGTAATAGAATACTAAGTGAGTTAAGTTAGACTCTTAGATAGTAAGAAAGTTACCCTTGAACCTTTGGTAACCACAAATCTAAAGCCTGTAATGGCAATAAGTACATACCTATTGATAACACCTTAAATGTAAATGGTATGAATACACCAATCAAAAGTCATAGAGTCACTAAATGCATAAAAAAACAAAACCCATATATACGCTGCCTACAAGAGACTCACTTCAAACCCAAAGACATGCACAGATGAAAAGTGAATGGATGGAAAAAGATATTTCATGCAACTAATAGGGAGAGAAAAGCAGGTGTTTCAGTACTTGTATCAGACAAAATATGCTTTTAAACAAGGTCATGATACAAAGGCAGACATTACATAATGAGAAAGGGGTCAATCCAACAAAAGGATATAACCATTACAAATATCTATGCACCCAGCACAGGAGCACCAACATATGTGAAACAAATACTAACAAAATTAAAAGGGGAAATAGGATGCAGTGCATTCATTCTAGGAGACTTTAACACTCCACTCATTCCAAAGGAGAGATCAGACAGAAAATAAGTAAGGAGACAGAGGCACTGAACAACACATTAGAACTGATGGACCTAACAGACATCTACAGAACTCTCCACCCAAAAGCAATAGGATACACATTCTTCTCAAGTGCACATGGAACACTTTAAAGAAGAGATCATATACTAGGCCACAAAAACAGCTTCAGTAAGTTCAAAAAGATTGAAATAGTACCAACTAGCTTCTCAGACCACAAGGGTATGAAACTAGAAATAAATTACGCAAAGAAAATGAAAAAGGCTACAAACACATGGAGGCTTAGCAACACACTCCCATATAACAAATGGATCAATGACCAAATAAAAACAGAGATCAAACAATATATGGAGAAAAATCACAACAATAATTCAACACCACAAAAATCTGTGGGACGCTGTGAAGGCTATGCTAAGAAGGAAGTATATTTCAATACAGGCCTACCTCAGGAAAGAAGAACAATCCCATATGAACAGGCTAAACTCACAATTAATGAAACTAGACAAAGAAGAACAAATGAGGCCCAAAGTCAATAGAAGGAGGGACATAATAAAGATAAGAGCAGAAATAAATAAAATTGAGAAGAATAAAATAATATAAAGAATCAATGAAAACAGGAGCTCATTCTTTCAAGAAAATAAAGAAAATAGATAAACCCCTACCAGACTTATCAAGAAAAAAAGAGAGTCTACAGATATAAACAGAATCAGAAATGAAAAAGGAAAAAAATCACTATGGACACCATAGAAATACAAAGAATTATTAGAGAATATTATGAAAAATTATATGCTAACAAACTGGATAACCTAGAAGAAATGGACAACTTTCTAAAAAAATACAACCTTCCAAGGCTGATGAAGGAAGAAACAGAAAATCTGAACAGACCAATTCTCAGCACTGAAATTGAATTGGTAATCAAAAAACTACCCAAGAAAAAAACTCCTGGTCCATATGGCTTCACCAATGAATTTTATCAAACATTTAGTGAAGAACTAATATCCATTTTCCTTAGAGTTTATTCAAAAAGTTGAAAAGGAAGGAGTACTCCCAAACTCATTCTATGAAGCCGGCATTACCCTAATACCAAAACCAGGCAAAGAAACCACAAAAAAGAAAATTACACACCAATATTCCTGATGAACAAAGATGCAAAAATACTGAACAAAATTTTAGCAAACCAAATTCAAAAATACATCAAAAAGATAATCCATCATGATCAAGTAGGATATATTTCAGGGATGCAAAGATATTACAATATTAGAAAATCCATCAACATCATCCACCACATCAACAAAAAGAAGGACAAAAACCACATGGTCATCTCCATAGATGCCGAAAAGCCATTCAAGAAAATTCAACATCCATTCATGATAAAAACTCTCAACAAAATAGGTATAGAGGGCAAGTACCTCAGCATAATAAAGGCTGTGTATGACAAACCCACAGCCAACATCATACTTAACAGCAAGAAGCCGAAAGCCTTTCCTTTAAGATCAGGAACAAGACAAGGATGCCCACTCTCCACACATTTTTTCAACATAGTTCTGGAGGTCCTCACCCCAGCTATCAAACAGCACAAAGTAATAAAAGGCATCCAGATTGGTAAAGAAGATGTTAAACTGTCACTGTTTGCAGATGACATGATATTGTACATACAAGACTCTAAAGAATGCACTCCAAAACTACTAGACCTAATATCTGTATTCAGCAATGTTGCAGGATACAAAATTAATACACAGAAATCTGTTGCACTCCTATACAATAATGATGAACTAACAGAAAGAAATCAGGAAAACAATTCCATTCACAATTGCATCAAAAAGAATAAAATACCTAGAAATAAATCTGATGAAGGAAGTGAAAGACCTATACTCTGAAAACTACAAGACACTCATGAGAGAAATTAAAGAAGATAACAATAAATGGAAACACATCCCATGCTCACGGAGAGGAAGAATTAATATTGTCAAAATGGCCATCCTGTCTAAAGCAATCTACAGATTCAATGCAATCCCCATCAAAATACCAATAGCATTCTTCAACAAACTAGAGAAAATAATTCCAAAGTTCATATGGAACCACAAAAAATCTGAATAGCCAAAGTAATTTTGAGAAGGAAGAATGAAGCTGGGGGATTATGCTCCCTGACTTCAAGCTCTACTACAAAGCCACAGTAATCAAGACAATTTGGTACTGGCACAAGAACAGACCCATAGACAAATGGAACAGACTAGATATCCCAGATGTAAACCCAAGTATATATGGTCAATTAATATATGATAAGGAGCCATGGATATGCAATGAAGAAATGACAGCCTCTTCAGCAACTGGTGTTGGCAAACTGCACAGCTTCATGCAAGAGAATGAAACTGGATTATTGTCTAACCCCATACACAAAAGTAAACTCAAAATGGATCAAAACCCTGAATGTAAGTTATGAAACCATAAAACTTTTAGAAGATAACATAGGCAAAAATCTCCCGAATATAAACAAGAGCAACATTTTTCTGAATGCATCTCCTTGAGCAAGGGAAACAAAAGCAAAAATGAACACATGGGATTATATCAAACTTAAAAGCTTCTGTACAGCAAGGGACACCATCAACAGAACAAAAAGGCATCCTGCAGTATGGGAGAATATACTTGTAAATGACATATCTGACAAGAGATTAGCATCCAAAATATATAAAGAACACACACACCTCAACAGCCAGAAAGCAAATAACCCAATTAACAAATGGGCAGATGATGTGAACAGACAATTCTCCAAAGAAGAAATTCAGATGGGCAACAGGCACATGAAAAGATGCTCCACATTACTAATTATCAGGGAAATGCAAATATTAACCACAATGAGTTATCACCTCACACCAGTTAGAATGGCCAGTATCAAAAAGACAGAGAACAACAAAAGCTGTTGAGGATGCAGAGAAAGGGGAACCCTCCTGCACTGCTGGGTGGAATGTAAGCTCGTTCAACCATTGTGGAAAGCAATATGGAGGTTCCTCATAAAACTAAAAATAGAAATACCATTTGACCTGGGAATTCCACTCCTAGGAATTTACCCAAAGGATATAATTTCTCAGATTCAAAAAGACATATGCACCCCTATGTTTATTGCAGCACTATTTACAATAACTAAGATATGGAAGCAACCTAAGTGTCCATCAGTAGATAAAGGGATAAAGAAGAGGTGGTACACATACACAATGGAATACTACTCCATCATAAGAAAGAAACAAATTCTACAATTTGCAACAACATGGATGGACCTGGAGGATATAATGCTCAGTGAAATAAGCCAGGCAGAGAAAGGCAAATACCAAATGATTTCCCTCATTGTGAAGTATAACAATGAAGCAAAACTGAAGGAACAAAACAGCAGCAGACTCACAGATTCCAAGAAGGGACTAGCAGTTACCAAAGGGGAGGGGTGGGGGAGTGGAGTGGGGAGGATTGAGGGGTATTATGATTGGCACACATGGTGTGGGGGTATCAGGGGGAAGACAGTGTAGCACCGAGAAGACAAGTAGTGACTCTGTGGCATCTTACTACACTAATGGACAGTGACTACAATGGGGTATGGGGGTAACTCGATGACAGGGGTGACTGTAGTAACCACAGTGTTTTTTCATGTGAAACCTTCAATAAGAGTGTATATCAATAATACTTTAATAAAATTAATTGATTAATTTTAAAAATTTTTTCAAAGAATTCTAAGACTTCTGCCCAATGACGTGACTTTTTAAGTATTAGCCCAACTTTTCGCAATTGTTCTGAACCTGCCAATTGTTTTTGTCCTGTCAAAACAAAATCAGGTGCTATAAACTCAATTTCCCCAAAAGTGCAAAGAAATGCAGAACTGGGCATAGAGAAAAATAGTGCTATGGAGTAGAGAGCCTTAACTTAGAAGTAGAAAACCCAATATGTGTGTGTGTGTGTGTGTGTGTGTGTGTGTGTGTGTGTGTGTGTGTGTGTGTGTGTGTTAGTAAGCAGATCCCCCGAGCATTTTCAGAGATATTGAAGAGCATCTATTCCAATGTCATATGAACACATGAATAATTTACATATAGAGAAATAGTTAATCAAAGGTATAATAAAAAAACAAAATTGAAGGACTTATGTGGTAGTGAATCGGAATGACTCTCAATTGATATTAGAAGTCATGCTGCAATTTCTTCTGTCTTACCCCTCCCTGGTCTCCTAGTTTCAGGCAACCACTGATGTACTTTCTTTCACTAATAGATAAGTTTGCATGTTCCAGAATTTGATAAACAGGCATATTTTGAAGATCCTCCAGGTTTGGTTCCAGACCACCTCAATAAAGTGAGTGTTGCAATAAAGAGAGTTGAAGGAATTTTTTGGTTTCCCACTTTACCAAAATGTTATGTTTAAACTCTACTGTACTCTATTAAGTGTGCAATTGTATTATGCCCAAAAAAAGTATATACTTTAATTAAACAATATTTTATTGCTAAAAATTGCTAACCATCACCTGAACTTTCAGAAGTCATAATCACTGATCATAATCACCAGAACATATAGAACAATAATGAAAGAGTTTGAAAAACTGTAAAAATGACCAAAATATGACAGAGACATTAAGTGAGCAAATGCTGTTGGAAAAATGGCACTGATAAACTTGCTTGGTGCCATTTCACCACAAACCTTCAATTTGTAAAAAAAAAAAAAAAAAAAAGAAAAAAAGAAAAAAACTGCAGTACCTGCAAAGTGCAATAAAATGAAGCACAGTAAAAAGAGGCACGCCTGTAAATGTCATCATACTGCACATGTTTTTTTTAAGATTCATTTTGATGTAACCTAGAGTGGGATGTAAACAATGTGGAAGTATGTCTGCATGATGTCAAGACAGACTGCTACAAAAAAAATCTGATTGAGAACAAGTCCAAGATGTAGAGAAGTGACCTGGCTAAAAATTCCCACAACACTTTGGAAAGGAGGAATTTAATATCAGAAAAGCATTGTGTGTTATTTTTAACCTTATCTGTACATATTCACACATCCTTTACTTACATATTTAAGTATAAGTATTTTCACTGTTTAGTGTAGGTTAGCAGATCCTTGCATTAGTTTACTTGAGTAGCTGCAAGAAAATACCATAGACTGAGTGCCTTAAACAACAGAAACTTATTTTTTCACAGTTCTGTAGGCTGGAAGTACAAGATCAAATGTTGTCAGGTTTGCTATCTTCTGAGGTGTCTCTCCTTGGCTTGTCCATAGCTGTTTTCTCACTGTGTCCTCACCTTGTCTTCAGTTTGTCTGCAGGTCTGTGTCCTACTTCCACGAGGATGCCAATCGTACTGGATCAGGGCCCACCCCTATCTTCAAATATCGTCACATTTTTGAAGTACTGGAAGTTGAATTTCCACATATGAATTTTGAAGGACCAAATTCCACCCATAAAAGTCTTCAATCATTGCCTTTATAAAGCCCTGACATTAAGGAACCTAAAATTAGATCACAATTGACAAATTCAGTTGAAAATCTTCAGGGCTTTCAGAAGGATGCTTCTAAGATTTGATGAGTGACACATGCTACCATGAATGCCGCCTGGTACCCAAAGTGCTTGTAAACTGTAAAGTGATACAGATATCATTTCCATTTAGCCCACAATTAAATTCTGTGTTTTAATGTGTGATATGTAAAACATTTTGCCTTGTTTCCTCTTTGTTCTGGGAGATATATTGACAAATGCTTCATATAGAAACCATAATTTTCCTAGTAAGTTGGTAAATTACCACTATTCATTGCTAATAAGTGAATTATCACTATTTGTTATCTCTAAATAATTTCCCCTTGCATTTTCAGGTAAGATCATTTTTCTGAAATCTTATTTTAGTAAATAATTATAAGTGTTAATTATTGTATGGGGGATAGCTTTTTTTAAAAAAGTACCAGAATTAAATTAAAAATTGTGGTAAGTTTTTAAATTTTAAATTTTAAGACACTTGTATAGATAAAACTATGATCTTTCTGCAAAAGATATTTGTCTTGTTGAAATAGTGCAATTTGTTTTAGAAAAGGAGATACTTTAAGTTCTTTAATATCTGTCTGTGATTATATACCATCAAAAATTATCTAAAACTGCAACTAGAGTCTAATGTATACCAAATATTTTATATTTTCCATAGAAAATATAATTTTAAGTGAAAAAATAAAGCAGTTTCCTCCTGGATATTGCTTTAAATATTTCACATGTTGAATAAAGTACAGAACACATATACTTAGATATCATCCTTTATTTATTCTAGGCATAGTATTTTATAATTTCTTATGTTTGTACATTATATATGTTCATATATATATATGATATGACTCTCAGTAAACTAAAAATTTCCAGTAAACTTAAGCACACATAGTTTTAGAAGTCCAATTCTTGTTTTGTTTTTTATATTTTTGAAGTATAATTGATGTACAATATTATATTGGTTTTAAGTATACAACATAGCGATTCAATAGTTATCTATGTTATTAGATGCTCACCCTAACTAGTGTAGTTACTATTTGTTGACATAGAAAGATACTACAGAAATATTGACTATATTCTCTATGCTGTACTTTCATCCCCATGACTAGTTTATATTATGATTGAAATTTTGTTCCTCTTTATTCCCTTTCGCCTATTTCACCCACCCACCCCAACTCCTCCCTGTGATAACCACCCATCACTTCTCAGGGTCCATGAGTCTACTGCTGTTTTGTTCATTTTGTTTGTTTTGTTTTTAGATTCTACATATAAATGAAATCATATGGTCCATTTCTTAGACTTATTTTGTTCTCTTTACATTTAATTAAGATGTGATCTTATTGTTTTAGACTGTGAAAAGAATGGTTACTATTTATTATGAAACTGATTTTCTAAGAAAGCAATCATTTAGGATAGTATTTCTTAGTAAATTTAATCTAAAAACTTCCAAGTCCTACCTATAGTGTTGAAGTGATATGTGCTTAACAGCCACATGAATAATAAGTCCATATTGCCAAAAAAGAGTACAATTATTTTGTGATCAGTCTTGTTATGAGATGAATTTTGCTCCCCCAAATCCATATGTTGAAGCCTCAAATCCCAGTACCTCAGAATGTGACTGTATTTAGAGACAGGACCTTAAAGAAGCAGTTAGTTAAGTTAAAATGAGGTCATTAGAGCAGGACCTAAATTAATCTGACTGCTGCTCTTATAAAAGGAAGGTATTTATTAGGATACAGACCTAAATTCAAAGGAAGACCATGTGAAAACACAGGAAGTGGACAGCCACCTGCATGCCAAGGAGAAAGGCCTCATAAGAAACCAGCCTTTCTGACATCTTGATCTAGGACTTACAGCTTATAGGACTATGAGAAAATACATTTCTGCTGTTTAGACCACCCAGCTGGTGATGGTATATGGCAGACCTCACAGACTAATGCAGATTTCACATAATCCAGATACATATACTTGGGTAAAAAAAATACTGCATATTTCAGCTTCCATTTTATGTATCCTTTTAACATGCATTTATCAAACACTTGTATGTGGCAGGTTCTCGTGTACTCTCTAGGTTCAAGGCATACAGTTTTGAATAAGACAAACAAGCTCCATGCTTTTAGTCAAGGTATCATTAGGAATAGAGTTGAGAGACAACAGACAATAGTATAAGCAAAAAAGTATTAATAGTAATCATTTCTTTAGTGAAAAATATTGAAGTGGTAATAATAGCTTTCTGTAGCAGTGGATATATGTGCAAATAGTTTCTGATTATTCCAATAAAAATCACCTGTCTTCATTGAATATATATATATATATATTTAAGTTGCCATTATCTTAAATAACTCTTTGAGTTCTTCATCTCTCTGATGGCTGATTGTGAAAGGTTATGGGGAAACCCACAGTTACAATGTGCAAAGGCAATTGTACAAATCAGTCTTCCCTTGCTAAAGACAAAAGGGCTGTGCTTTACTAGAGAATGATGCTAGTTGGAGAGTCAGCTGGTGCCAGCCCTTCTCTTCGCTGTGGTGGTCCTGGACCTTTATTTGAGGGTGGAGCCTCTCCGCTCAGGTGGTGCTTGCACAGCTGCCTACGCATCTCCTGGCATCTGCAGGCAGCCTGCATGCCTTTGCTTGCATGTGAGCATCTGCAGGCAGCCTGCATGCCTTTGCTTGCATGTGAGCATCTGCAGGCAGTCTGCATGCCTTTGCTTGCATGTGAGCATCTGCAGGCAGCCTGCATGCCTTTGCTTGCATGTGAGCCACATCACCTTTCAAACGCGAGCACTGATGTCCTGCACCAACTGACTCTACTCGAGGTGAACATTTTCATCCATTTTGTACCTGCCTTGGTGACGTATTCAGTCATGAATGGTAGGGAGGAGAAAAAAGACAATTGTTTCAGGGCCACGTCATAGGCTTGAAATGTGTGTAATTTTTACATGATAGTTTATAATAAAGGACTGCTTTTAAAATATAGCTCATATTTACACCTTCATGGATATGAACACTAACAATTTCATTTTCAAAGATGCTGTATGCTGTTTGGAAAAATTAGAAATTGATCTTAAAATTAATATATGCTTCCCTATAAAGATCTCATTTGTGAATTTAGATTATATTATCCACAGGATCCTAGAGAAACTCAGAAAAATCCTTTAGGAAAGGGCTACAAGATGAACATATATCTTCCAGTTTTTGACAGAAAGTAGATATTTGTCAAATACATATTTGTCAAATCAAGCCATGAATTCAACTTCAAAGAATGCTATTTACCTTTGTAATTTATTTTGTTGCGATTTATTCCCTTTGAACAATGTGGGTAGATTAGTTCATGGAAAAGTAATAGAAGGAACTTGGGTGTTATTTTTATACTCTTTGTATGTCAAAAATATATAATAACATAATTAAGTATTGCCTTTACTCTTCTAAGTAGTCTGAAGCTGGGTTTCTTAACAATGATACGATTGATAAGTATTCTAAGCCCCATAATATTTTTTTGTGGGAGTTGTCCTATGCGTTGTGATCTGTTTAACAGCATCCTCACACTGTAGAACTGCCCCGCCTTCCCTAACACACATGCACGCACACACACACAGACACACACAGACACACAAAAACACACACACACACGCACTGCGTGGTCATGACCCAGAGGGTCTCCAGACATTGCCAAATGGCTTCTGGGGAGGAAAATCACACCCAGTTAAGAATGACTGCTCCAAGGAGTTTATTAAAACCAAAGCATATTAGAAAACAAGAAGTTTTCATCCTTATACCAGAATTTAAGTCCCAATTTTGCTGTTTCCTAGCTTTGACCCTTAATGTGTGACTTTACTCTTTAGAATTCTGTTTCCTCATTTGCAAATTGAGGATCATCTTCATCTGTTGCTTAAAAAACTTAGGATCAAATGCCAATTTCTTAACATAGCTTTTGAAGGAAAAGTACAGTCTATGATTAGAAAATACCCAGGGAAACTAATCTACTTTGGTTAGCCAGAAAAACACTCAAAGGTGAGATGTAAAATGAAATGCGAAGGGAAAAAAAATTCAAGTCTTGGGATAAGAAGGATGAAGGATGGTTTGTAAAGGAAAAAAAAGCAAACACCAAGGTCTTTGTCTAAAACTGCATTTGCTTTTCCTCCCATTTTACAGTGATTTTTGTTTGTTTGTTGAAGGAGATCAGAATGTCACCCCCAAATCTGCCATTTGGGCATATGGATCATTTTGAGCTGACAGCACCTGAGAAAAAGTGGACAGAGTAAGAACTCTATGCCTTCCTCCGTTTGCCTAAATCCAGGGCATACATTCCCCTTGGGAAGATGCCCTCCCCTCTCCCATCCTAGAGAAAGGACAGCAGCAGCCCTGTCCCAGGTAGGCAGATAGGACTAAAGAGTCTGCATAAATAAACTGTACTCTATAACCCTTGTCTACCATGAATTTCCCTTACATACTGACTTCCCACAATTCACCACCCTGAGAAGCCCAAACCCCCTTTCCTTTTTGTCTAGTGTCTTCTCTACAATTTATCTCATTGTCAAAATGGTATATACACTCTGAGTCTAACCAACTCTTTGAGGTTTTTAACCTCTGTGAAGCCCCTATGTACATAAAAATATTAACCTTAAATAAAAGTGGCCAACTTTTCTTCTGTTAATCTGTCTTTTATTAGGTTGAGTCACAGTCCTCACCTAACAGAGGAAAGGAAAACATTTTCTTCCCCAACAGCCACTATATGTCTACCAACCACCAGAAATTCTGGTAGATAAATGTATGAGAATAATACCAATATTTATTTCAGGCCTCATGTCAAAGGAGACACTTGCATGTGAAAGAGTTCTTATTATTATCAAAAATTATACAATATCATACATAGCCTATGCTTATTTTTAATATTTTTGTCTTAAGTTATTATTTGATATTATACAAGCCAGTATAACATAAACAGTGAAGAAACTTTTATTTCATGTTGATTGAATTAGCAGTCATTTGAATTTAGAATTCTAGATAGAATCTTACCCTTCCGTGCAACTTGAATCCACCACATTCCTGTTACATTCCATTCTTGGTCTCTAAATAAGTCACTCATCAAAGTCTATGCTCAGGATGTGATTCCCATATTCTAGAATAGGCATGTTATAGTTGCTTTAATTTTAAAAACTATAAACACACCATACTCTATAAAGAACATGGACTGAGTCAGAACCTTATTTTAGTTCTTAAATGGCATGTTTTGTTAAAGAATTCCAGATGTTTCACAAACATTACTTTTATTTTACATATTTAGAGAATTAACTCTTACGGGCTATGTGGCATTTAATGCTTCATTGATCCTACTGAGCTGCAAATATAACTGTATGAAACTTTTGTCATACACATTAAGTTGACTTTGGCCATCTTCTTGTTAATGCCTGACTGAGGTTTTATTTTTGCTCTAAACTCCTGATTTTCTTGCATCTTTTCTCCCTGAGTTTATTACTCCATATCAGCCTTTTCAGTGGCTTAAAATTTTAAATAAGCCTTGGGATCAAAAGATATGTCAACTTGTAAATCTTAATAATAATGAACTCACCTGAGGCTGTTTCCCTATGTGGTGTGATACAACCATTGTGTAATATTTCCAAACATAATCTTATGGAAGGAAAAATAAAGCATGTTGTCCACCCATTTAATCACAAGAAAAAGTTACAATTTCAGCCACAGGGGTCATTTGGCTGTTCTGCTCTAAGGACACTGGAAAACTGGAGCTAATCTATTCCTGAATATAGATACTGACATTCTATTTTTTCTGTATCCAAAAGTAATTAAGAGAATGCACCCTAATTATGGCATTGAGAGTCCAGAAAGATAAGGTAAATTAAATGCCATGCTCCGCAAATATATTTTTGGAATAATGTACCTATATATCCTGGGCCCAATGGGAAATCTCAGAAATAAGCTATTTTATTAGTCACAAACTAAATATAAGGAGAAGTTAAAATTACAGACAAAATAAAATTACTGAGTTAGAGGATTTAGATGGTTTCTGATTTCTGATGCTTCATCTCTTTAATCATAGTTTTGAGAATTTCCTGGTCTTCATCAACCAATAGGATTTACCATCAGACTCTATAAAATAAAATGAGATTGCTATGATAAAACTAAATTTTACTATGTCTTCCTAAATACTTTTCTCAAAAGACAAGAAAAAAATCATGAGAACTAACATTTTCATAGTCACCAAAGATTTCCTTGTTTTTTTTTTTTTGTCTAAAATTGGCTTCATTTATTTTCATTTCTACATTGGCAAAGTTTCGTCATATTCTCATATATATATTTTTTAGTGACCATGGTAGGCATAATTCTAAGATGACCCAAATTTTCTGCCCCTTGTGCAATCAACCTTCCTTGAGTTTGTGCAGGATGACAAATCACTCTGGTGACTGCTAAGTCATTGAGTAAAAAGGGTTTTGAGGTCCCTAAACCTTTGAGTTCATCAAACAAGAGATTATTCCGGTAACCTGACCTCCACGGTTCAACCCTTAGAAATGCTCAAAGAGATCTGAAGCAAGGTGTTTTAAGCCACTGTGTTTGGGGTAACTTGTTAAACGTCCCTAGCTCTGTAGTAGCTTATTACACAGCAAATGAAACTAACATAGTGTCTTTTCCCTAATAATGCCCATTTCTAAAGTGGAACAGGAAAGCAATGAGATTTGAGATTCAAGGCATCATTAACCCTATCAGCGCCCAGTTTTATGTTCACTCTTAATCATATATTTATATACAATGAAGGAGAGAATATTATAAAGCCTGTGTGTGTCCTGCAACACCCTGGAAGTTTAAAAAGGGATCTTTTAACTTCAGTTGGGTCAGTCACTTTAGAAAGGAAAAACTGAAGACTTGAATTTATTTTTTTTAATCTGCATGTCAAAAACTGGGGTACAGATATAAGGTAAGATAAAAACTAATGCAAAAGACTACAGATTTATTTACATTTTCAAACACATGTGAATTCTATTATGGTTTACCTTATGGATTATTCAATTCCATTTGTTTCCTGTCCTTGTACCAAGTTCCTCTTTCTGATTTTAATTATATCATTGCCTATGAGCAGAGAGTGAATGCCAGAGAACATTCTCAATGAATTTATCTTTTAAAATTTATTCACATCTGTGTTAAAAAAAAAAAGTTTAGTGAAGGACAAGGATGTAGTTAATGTTTAAACATTAAGTTGCAGTACCTTTGGTAACACTGCAAGTTAAAAACAAAGCAAACAAACCATAAAAATCTTAACTTTGAAATACAGTACTGCAAGTCCTTTTTATAAAAGCTGCAAAATGAGAATTTTTAGCTAATGAGTGAGACTTGGCAGGACATAAATGGAAATATGTTTCTTTGGCCAACATGTTCTGAAAACAGGAGCGTCTAAATAGATGATGCTCAAAAGAGTATTTTTGGCATGCAAGTGTCTCCAAACATTTTGATCAGGAATTTGATTGCCATATGTCCATATCCTCCAACTTAAAAGATGAGCATACTTCAGTTCTATTGGGATTTCTTACTTTCTGGCAGCACTGACCATTTTACTGTTAAGCACTGTGGCTTGCAAAATGCATTATTTTTCTCTATTTCATAATGATCCTTGTTTATTGATAATTTCAATATAAACTGTCTGGAATTTGAGCTAAAAAATGGCTTATTGAAAGGATCAATGTTCAGAGAAGCAGGCATGTTGGGCTTGTTCTTGAACATTGTTCATGAATTCTATTGTCAGGACACTTAACCATTAGAGCTTCCGTAGACAGGTTCGTGTTTAGTCATAAATGTCCATTTTTCATCTAACTTAGATTACAAAGTTCTAAAGTACATAATATGTAATTTCATCTATTTGCTCACAGAACCTTTTAAAAAGAAGTTGTCAGAAAATATTTGCAGATGTGTTATTGAAAAACATACTAGGTATTCATTATTTTTTTCAATCAAAATAACTCAGTTTTAACAAAATATGCAAAGGTCGTCAAAGTTAGAAATCTGAGTTTTGGGGGAGGATAGTGGGTCTGAAACTTTCCTAATGCATTATAAGTCCTCAAATTACCTAAAATGTGTAATGAGAATTGCCTTATTTTACTCATATCTTTCCAATTCACCTAATCATGTGCTTCAGTGTTTTTTTTCCTGATACCATGAATGTGTTTAACATTTCTAAATGTGGATGCACAAGTCATCCTGCAAAATGGAAGCCTTGACAGTAGCTCATTTTTTTCAATTGAGCTCAATTTCTAGATTTGACATTGCTAGATATGTATTGTAGGCAGTTGGTGGTTGCATGTGTTTTAAATTAATAGACTTTATTTTTTAGAATAGCTTTACATTTATAGAAAAAAATGAAAGTACAGAGAAAATGGTTGCATTTAGTTATAAATGCTTATTTCAACTATGAGGCATTGTGCTTCACATTTTTGCAACTTCCATCCTCCATCTTATGTCATCTTTTAAATAAAAATTTTAGCTTTCCCTTATCTCTTAATGTTCACTCCTTCAATATTTGAGTCTATAATGTGAATATGTTGTTAAAGAATCCTGAGAATTCATGACATAAAAAGCAACAAAATGAAATATAATTGATTGATTTATACTATAAGTAAGGTTGGCATGCCTCCTGGGCAGCAATAGAAAGAGTCAATCAGGAGCTCAAGTGCCATCATTTAAAATTAAGGATTTGTATTTCATACCTCACCTACTGAAAAGGGGGAATTTCTTTCCTTGCATTATAAAGCTCAAGGCCTCAATCTCATATCTGATGGTGTCTAGGCCCATGTAAGTTATATATCAAGTTACACAGCTCCCTGGCTGGCAGGCTGAGTCGACTAGTAAATGATCTCAATATTTCAATTTAATAAAGGAGATAGTATATCTTAATAGTTTCTGTATATTCAAAGGACTTTAAAAATTCAAAAATAACTGAATACAAAGCACTTCGAAGAGATGAAGAATGCCTGGTGGGATCAGAGAAACACAGGTTGTCTGCTCACAGTCTGGGCACCACCGTCCTGATCGTGGTTCACGGAGTGACCTTGTTTCTCCCTGCGGCAGTTTGCCATGCTGGACATCCGTGGAGATGGTTGCATACCCGCATCCCTAAGAAACTGTCCTGCAACTTCCATCTCTCTTCAGGACTTCTTTCTCCAAACACAAGTGCTGGGAGTTCAGAAAAGAGGAACGGTAATTTGGGGATGTAGTCTGACTCGGCACCACTCAGAATGCAACTTAGATTTAGAAAAAAGAATAACTCTATTGCCAAAGTAAGGGCAATATACTTGCAGCCCATTTATTCACTTATACACTGAAACAAAGATGCATGTGGAAATATAGTCTTCACAGCTTCTGTGAGTGAGCCTTGCCCCAGACTCCAGCCAGTGAGTGCAGTCCTTTCTATGACACGCTGGTAATGAAGCCAACTTATTCTCTCAAATCAGAGTGTCTGCAGGTTATATCTAATATCCACCCATTCATCTAGCCATTTCTTGATCTATCTATATCCATTGCTATCTCATATCGATCTTCTATTTACCTACATCTTTCTCCCCCAGAAGCACATCCTCTAAAACCTGTCTTGGAGTGTATCTCATTTGTCTCTACTAGCTGCTTAATTATCTTACAAGTTTTTTAAAAAATGTTTGACTGCTAGTACTAAGAAAAATGTTACTTCTTCTAAAAAAGACTGATTTGCCATTTTCTCAAGATCTGAGTTCATCTCCTCTGTAGGTCTCCATGCTAGACTAAAAGATGGACCATCTGTCTAGTGCTGACTGCCTAATTTCTTGACTTTCCAAATAAATTGTAAGGCTCTCTGATTTTCATGTCAGAGATCATATTTTATTCATATCTGTTTCATTTTTTCCTAACCTAGTACCTTATGAATAGTGAATAGTCAGAGCTAAGTAAATATACATTGTATTAGTGATAAAGTGATTAGTGTATTAGTATCTTTTATGTTTTCATGCTAATATTAGAATACAAATATTTTGGGTCATCTATCATAACTCATAGTTATGAATAAGAGTAATTATCATGAGTTCATACTGTATGTCAGAGACAGGGCAACATATTTTATTTACATTCTTGCACTGGTTCCTGACGACAGACCTCGGAGATTCAGTGAGATTAAGAAGCTGAGGGTCATGGGGGTTAAGTGCTTCATCCAGATTCCTAGAGCTAGTAAGTGGTACAGCTAGGATTTCACTCCTGAGCTTTAAGACTCAGCTTTGCAAAGACTAAACTCTGTTGTAAGTGCTTTAGTTTGGCATTGGAAGTAGTTATTAAAATGTTCACCTTTGCAGCCCTCTCCCTTGTGGACACATGGCCCAATTGAATTTTCCAACCGTATTTGATTTTAGCATGGTGTGTGATTTCCTGTCATGTAAAATATAAGCAGAAGTGGTGGTATGCGTTCTGAAGCAAGCTTTGAATGTCAGTCTGTGACCTGCCACAGTCCACTACAGCAAGCGGCCCTAATGCTGATCTATGTTGTGTCTATGCCATGAATGAGAAAGATGAAAAGATGTTGTGTTAAATCACCAACATATTGGGGTTGTTTATTACTGAACATTAACCAAGTACATCCTAACTGACACAACAAAGATCTATCTGTTCTTGAAAAATATCTTTTTCCCATGCCTTTTCTTTAGTTAGTTCTGTTGCCAGTTTATGCAGCAATCTTTATGCCCAGATACATGATTGCAATATTATGGTCACTGGTATGCCACAATAGTTGGACTGTCAATTCTTACAGAACACATTTCAGTGAGAAGTCTGAAGACCCTTTTATCAGACCACCTTGGACCTTTTAAGCAATGAAGTCTGGAATCTACCCTAAATCTAGCAAACCAAAATCTCAAAAGTAGGCCACAACATCTGGATTTTCACAGATAGTGTACAGGAGTCTCATGTACATTAGAGTTTGAGAATTAATGCCATGCATGGTAGGAAGCAACATTTATTCCATGGCCAAGTTCTGGGCTCAGTTTTTTCCTTGAGGCATGGCAGGAGCTGTTACTGGGCCTTGCCTTAATATCTTTTAGATAAGTGATGATCATAGCAGAAAAAATAAAAATAAACAAACAAAAAAACAATCTGAATCTGATAGGGAAAAATTTACAAGGACAGCAGTCTAGTCCACGTGGCTCCCTTTTGCTTCTCAGCAAAAACAGCATAACACTCCCTTGATTCCCGCTCTGCCAGGCACTCACTTCCTAAACTCACTCCCCCTTGCTTGCTTGCTGTGCACATAGAAATGTTGCAGATATGGAAGCAGAAAGATATATATTGCTCTCCTTGCCTTTGTTCGGGGCTCAGACCTTGAGAGATTACTCCTCTCTGAGCCTGCTGGTGTGAAATAAACCTCAATCCTCCAAGACCTCCGAGTGCTGCTTGGTTCTTCCTTCAGCTATCCAGTCCAGGTTTTTCAGATTTTTCCATAACAAATTTACAAAACAAATTAGAAGTTTAAGAGGATTTCATCTTTCAAGATAAAATGAGCAGGATATAATGAAAAAGCATATTTACAAAAATGAAACAGATTCAGAATATAATTCAGATCATGTTCCTTGCATAAGAATTGACGTAACACGATTTCATTACAGAAAAAATATGTATACAAACTACAGGTAAGAAAGAAATGAAAGAAATAAAAATCAGCCATAATTTGGTATGCTCTTCTAGACTTGTGGTATGATCTCTCTACCAGATATGTAATAGTACACATGTAGTAAAAAGTGATATCATGAATTAAATACCATTATTAAATATTCTGGAGATATTGTTTCTTTTCATTATTTTGAGCAATATTGTCATTTTTTATGGCAGTGACTGATTTCTAACCTATTTATAATGTATTCAGGTTTTATAATCTACTATTAGCCACCTTGATTTCTTAATTTAATGGCATCTGGAAGATACCGCTTTGAAGGCAGTTCTTTTTTATGTGACCTGAGTTGAGTTAGTAAGTAAATTCTGTGGCCTTTACTTTTTAATCTGTATGTTCCTGGTACCATGCAAGTCTTCACTGTCCTCTTAAGTCCTTGCCACACCCCTCTAAGATAAGTGTCTTCATCTACTTTCATAGAGGAGGATGTGTACTTTAGAGATATCATATAGCCAGTAGGGAAAACCAGTGTTGTCTACCTCTAAAGCCTTCAAACTTTCTCCCGTATCTTTAGCATGAGGCTCGTTGTTCAGATTGTTTATGAACAAATGAACTCTGCCTTCAAATATGAGAAACGTGTCATTGCAAAAGTTAAAATATCTCTTATTTCTTCTTTGGAAGGTATTATCAAAAGAGCTTTGTCTTTGGGACAAAAAACTCCCAGGATTCAAATATCCCCTCTAGTACCTACTAAGTGCTGAGGCCATAGTCAAGTCCTTCTTCCTGAAGAAAGGGGATAGTAAAGCTATTTGAAATTTTCTTTTGAAGTCCATAGAAAATGAATCTAAAGTGCCTAGAGCAGTGCTTGATACATACTAAATGTGTGATGAATATTACAGTTCTATTGAATTTTCCCGAAGCTATAAGTAGCACTTGACTAATCCATTTACCTTAAAAGCTTATAGGAGATTTTTTTATAAATATGAATATTACTTTACTTTTATTACTTTATAATGGATGGCATTGTTTTCACTCCCTTTATTGTTTTTACAGACTATTCCAGGCATATTGAAGGGGAGCTTGATGACTTTACCCAAGACTTGTAAATAAATTCCCATGCTTCCTGTAGTCATCATAGTTCAAATTACACCTAGTGACTCATAAATATTGGCTTTATTAAGAATCACTAAAGATGATTTTGCATGTGTAAAATTATTACAGATGAGTGGCCAAGTCTAAAAGATTTACTTTATTGACAAAGGCCACTAATATTTATAAGGCAATGCAAACCTTTCTTCTATGAACAATAATGATCGTACAGATTTCTTGTTAGAATGTAGCTAGGTTGAAATATGGAAGGTTGGTTTGATTATAAATAAGGAACATGCTCTTTGCATTAAATGGTGTATGGCTAAGTAAGCTGCATGCATTTGACTTCCCAGACAGCCAGATTTGGATTCAGAAGCAGCTAATTGCCCTGGGGACCTTCGTTTGGCATCTTGCCCAGTGGGACTCTTCATGGGAGGAGCAGCTTCACACGCAGTGCTTAAAAGCATCTGGGTTGCTGTTGTTCTGAATGCTACTGCTGACAGATTTACCGTGTGCCTTGGAGAAAGACAGCAGACTCAGGAACTTTGATACTAAGCAGTCACATGATAGCCTTTGACAATCGAAAGCCCTCATTCAGTAAGAGACCAAAATATATCCTATCTAAACTAGACAAAAAGGACTAGCTTTTTAAAAAATTTTAATTCTCTACAAATGGTATGTAGAGATTCACTGATGACATAGTCTTTATTGGGCATGAACTATGGGCCAATGTTGTGCTTTACATTTCTATGTTTAACCTGTGCAGCCACCCGTTTAGGAGGGTACAAATTTTATCTTCATTTTACAAATGAGGAAACTAATACTTAGAGAATAAAAAGTTTGCTCAAGCTTACTTTGGACAGTGCCAGAGCAAGAATGTGAATCCAGATAATCAAAATCAGTTTACCATAGTTTATCTCTATGTACACTACATTTCCTTCCATTTTCTACAGAAAATTCATATTCTGGAGTGCCTTAGCATAGGCTGATCATTTAATTGATAATGTAGATACACAGTATATTTCTATTACAGTAGGTTATACAGTCAGGATAGATTACTCAGAGCATAATTATACTGAGAACAAGGTTACAAATTTGATCTTTTCTTGTCTCATTAACTTCTCCAGAAGAAAATGTCATTCAAGGAGAGATTGTACTCCTAATCTTTAAAAATGTGTATCAAAGATAGGGCCAGGAATGGATGACAGAAGTGTACTTCACCTTTACAACAACCAGAGTACTTGTCACAATGATGCAAAAGTACTTAAAAATATAGAAGCCCTATGTAATTTTAAGATATATCTTATCTAAAGGATGGCACATTTAGCTAGCACTGTTTATTAACACTTGTAATTTATAAAAGTTTTTTATCATCATTATGTCTTCCTTTCATCGAGGATTGATAAAATATATATTCTTAGCAAGTGAGATGTGATAGGCATGTGTAATCATCCTTGCACACTGCCACAGTTGTATGCACGGCTTCTTTGCTTAACCATTCTTCTTCTGATCTTTAAACACTCTAATGTTGATGATCTCAACGCCATTAATAAGATATCTCTGTTAACTTTAAATGGTAATTTAATTTAAAGTCCCTAAGCAGGAAGGCATGGTTGCACTTAAAATTGAATTGCATCTTTTAAAATAGCTCTCTGCGGACATTTCCTCTGTTCTTTAAAAGGCAGGCACATTCCAGCTGTAAACATTTGAAGTTGGAATGCATATCATGACCGATAGTTGCCCTGCTTTTTTTTCCCTTGAGGAAATCTACCAACCTGGTTGCAGACTGTCAGTAGGAAGATAGGTAGAATGATTTACAACCTGCCTGCGGCTGTTTATACTAAAGTGCATATAGCCAAATCACACTAGAGGGGAAAAGGGAGTGGAAGATATTGATTCATATATTTTTAGGCCCAGCCCAAACCCCACAAAGTGCAATCAATATTGAATCTATTAACTCAAAATATGCAATACTCTAATGGATAGTAGAAAAAATTGAAAGAAATGAAATAATTGAAGGCAGAATGAGCATGCAAAGATGATGTGCCTGAGTCTGAAATTCATGATTTAAGATTACTCGGTATAAATGAAATATACTTCCCAGTTGTATTTGAAGACTCTGGGTCCCTTACTGGTATCAGTCAAAGAAACAAGCTAATTTACTGGTTGGATATAAAAGTGTCAATAAGTCAGGTAAGAGGCAAGGAAGGAGGAAATGTGTGGATCAGTTAAATTTAAGGTAATGCAGTAATCCATGTGATTATGGTGCATGGTGTAGTGTCAAGAAATGGGTCCTATGAGTAGTTTCACCAAGAAGAATTCTTGGATTTGAAGACAAAGGCAGTTGGGGCAAATTTTGATTCAGTCACTTGCTAGTTGTACATTTCTAGAAATTAACATTTCTTTGCCTCTTATTTCTTTATTGTAAAATAGGATGATCACAGTAATTTCATACTTTTCTTATGAAGTTTAGATAAGAGAAAGGAAATGGCTGTCACAGTAGTCAGTGCTAATTTCTGTCTTTGTTCCCTATTTCATTGCATCGAAAAATGACTGGGCCTGGTGTTCCCTGCCTCCCTCAACCTGCTCCCACCCATTTTTCCAACTTGTCCTACAGTGTCCCATTCAGAAGTGATACTTTAACTAAATGGGTTGGTAAGTAGTCCTTGACTTTGTATATTATGTACTATTCCTACTTTTTTACATTAAAAGTGAAAAGATGTGTATGTCTTTCTCAAGTTAAACCAATCTTTTTGTAAGTCAGCTGACCAATAATGATTTTTAACTCATTTAAAAGAGACAACTCGTGTCTTGTTCCTGTTGGTCAGAAAACCTGTGTTTCTCAGGGCTTTTTGTTTGTTTGTTTGTTTTAAAAAGTTCTACAGAATCTGCCAGTCACTCTGGGGGGAAAAACATTTTCCCAGCCTGGGTCAAATACCTCTGAAACCAAAATCAGTCAGAGGGAGAAATAAAGTGGGAGAAACCTGTTTATTGCCTACAAGCAGTCCCACACTTCTGCTTACCTGTGTCTCTCAACACCCAGCTGCAGAAAAAGGGACCCCACTCAACCTCTCCTGTACAGATATGCCCTCACTTCCCCCTTGTAATTACCTATTGATATGAGATGACTACTTCTCTCCACCCCTTGGAAACACCTATTGATATGGAGATGCATTAAGGTCAGGAAGAGATTCTGGAAATACTGCAATTTTGCAAACAAACACTTTTAAACTAGATTTTCAAAATATTTTCAAAAGTAAATAAAATGAAGGTTTTCATTTTGCTTACACCAACTCCAATGTCTTCAATAGATAGGAGCACATTTAGGTAGCTTATATATTAGGCTTCTGTGTAAGATTTCCTTTACTAAAGGAAATTACAGAAGGAAAAACAAAACAAAAAATCTGCCTTGCAAGTATTGCAGAAATTCATATTATGAAACAGGTTTGATAGGTTTAAAACTTGGGAATTTTTTTATCTCATCTTAAGCTGTTTATAACAATGGTCCCAGACACAAGTGTTTTCAGGGGTATGAAAAGTAACATGATGGCATACAGTAGACTATCATGATATAATAGGGAGTGTTAGCAACAAAGGCATATTGGAGAGTGCAGGCTTCACCTAAATTAATATCTCTGTCACAGTATCTGTAAGGCTGGAGGCACCAGCGCAAGGGGTGAGCCTGCTAGATAAGCTCAGGCCTCACCAAACAAGGCCAAGAGACCAACAGGTTCCGGTCTGACAGCATTCAGAGCCTGATCAGATAACATTCCTAACTAGAGCCCTTCCCCCAAACTAGAAGATTAGTGGTAACTTTCCAGTACCTGGCTAAAGGCCAATGAGAGACCCCCACGTACCCTAGGCCAGCCAATCCTCACGCCACTGTGCACGTTGCTCTCCCTCCCCCTGCCTTCTTTGAAATCTTGCTGCCTGCCCTGCTGGGTGTGACTTCCCCGGCCTGTGATAGCCAGACCAGGGAACATCACCCGGGAATTGCACCCAAATAAACTGCCTGGCCCTTTGTTGCCTCTCATCGCTTGCTTATTTCGGTTGGAATTTATCTTACATTGGAATTTATCTTATAGTATCTCTGCATCTCTGTATCTCTGTATCTACCTATCCATCCATATCTATCTATTAACCTATGCATAAATTTTCATATCAATACAAACTTACCTACAATCCAAGTTTTTCCAGAATCTAGCCAGCTTCTGACCTTCGTGCTAGTGCAGATAAGAAGCTACTATAACAAATGCACATATACACACTCATAAATTTACTTGTAATTATTGAATATTAAAGGGAAGAATATTTTGTCTTAAGATGATGAGAAACATTGAATCGGAATTGGAGATGTTATTTCCCATACTCTCCTTTTCCCTTCCTCTTCCCTTTTCTTATCCTGTACATATTCCATAATCTTCTATCATTTTCCTTTATTCCAGCAGTAGCCAGGCTGGAATCTGGCTTCATGCAGGGAGCTGTATCTCATTTTTAGGAACAGGGAGGAGGTGGGTAAAGAGAGCAGCCTCACTAAGGGAGAAGGATCCTCAGCATGTCCATGCAATGTGAGAAGATTGTCCCTCTCTTGGGGTGGTTAACAGAGGCTTCCTCTGAAATTGGCCAGTTGGAGGTTTTCTGATCACTGCCCTTGTCGTGTAAGTTTGCCCAAACCATTTTAAATATTGCTGAGACAATTATTTTGTTAAATTGGTATGGTAAATACTATAAATGGTGTATGTATATATATTACATATGCATAATATATATATCTCTAAGTATATATTAGGATTCTAGTACTAGTTCATTTTTGTAATATATTAACTCTGTTGTTCAACTTTTTATATATTTGGGCTTCCAACAGAGTTTCAGGAACATGTCGTGTAGTAAGTAGAGGATTTCCTAAATTTTTCTTTTCCTTTCCATATCCAACAATCAAATCTTGTATATCTCTCCCATCCCAGCTTATTTGTTATTTGACTCCATAGATTTATTCCTATCTAATCTCAGTACAAAACTTCTGGCTCTTCTAATCCTGTAAAGCAGTAATTTTTTTCAACTTCTTGTGGTACTTATTCTATAGTTTATTGTAATTATTTGTGACTATGTCTCATCTCTGATGCTACATTTTCAGGAGCGTTGGGCATCTTCCTTTTCCTAGATGCTTTGCGCTCTGTGCTGAAGCAAATACAAAAAAGACGGGTTGTTATAATACTTTCAGAAATTGAGAAGACTCATCAAACTAGATATTCTATAGGATTATTTTCATAACAGTATGATGGTTGATTAGTTTTCTTCAATGTTGAGTCAAGTAATGTACCTGAGTCAAATAAGAAGTGAACACTTAATTGCTAACAAAAATTTTAAAAAGCAAATTTAAAACTATGTAAAAGAATAAATAGTTGTGAAGCTGGGTCACAAATGGAGAATCTTACAGGGATGGAATGGTCTTTTTACCTTTTCTTTTGGGTTGTCTGATTATTTTTAGTATATATATGGGTTGATTTGAACAGTCTTCTGTGAGCTCACTGTATCAAAATGCTTTTTAACCCCCACGAAAAAATATAAGACGTTAACAAAAATAAGCAAATATAAGTCAACTCAAGCAATTAGGGGCCCTTTAACTTTAGACATCCAGGTACTATAATTGGGTAAGTTTCCTAGTATGCATATTTTTCCCTTAGTGATCTATAGCTGTCTTCTGGGACTATTAACATTCCATTCAAATTTACAAGTATGCTTTTATCTGGTATTTTACTCCTTAGCACACTGACACAGAAATCTCAGGAAGGTATTTCCTCTATTTTTATCCCAATTCGAAACATAGCCTACATATTGGAACACATTCAAGGCTTGATGTCATCTCTGTCTTACAATTTATTGCTACGTGTTGGTTTAACTGCTGAAGCTATTAGGTGAGGTGCACATGCATTTGAGGAGAAAATGCAGCTGTTAATCTCAAAAAGAGATATTTGTCAGCCTATTCTTCAGCATTCAAAAATTTGGCAAAGATGAATACTTCACTAGTTCCCAAAAAGTAATTAAAACGTATTTTTAAAAAAGGTCTGTAATTATGATTTCTTAGGGAAGACCAGTATGAATTCAACCAAGTATATTCCACATCTTGGGATTTGCATTAAAAAATAATGCTTCTTTTTGACAAAACATATCAACAATGAAATAAGAAAAAATGTGAACCAATTTAATCTACCCCATAGGAAAGCAAATTAAAGCCTCATCTCATTTCTTTCTCTGAAATTTAGTAGGTTTGAAAAGCAGGCCTTGTGAAAGCCTTACTTGCATTATTAAAATGGACATCTAAAATAAAAAATAAAAAGGTATTCAAAAAAATATCGATGTGGTAATGGCTTTGCAATTTTGGAATATTTAGTGAATCATAGAAAAATCTCCTCTTACAGATACTATTCCATTTTGCATTTTTGCATCACATTTTAAAAATACCGTAGCATGTATCAAAAATACAAAAACAAAATAATATTAAAAGATGGTGAAGTAAATTAGGAAAATGAAAAGGAGCATCTGCTACACAACTGGAAACTTTTGTGACTGTTGTCAATATTGTACAGGGAAATTAGGAGGTTGGAGTTCTTTATTGGGGATATGGTGAGTCATATCATCCTTTTCTTACATTATTTTATCCAATTCCATAATCGATTGCAAAATTGAATATGTTCCAGCTTTATAGAGGAGGAAGAAATGGTGGCCAGAAGATATTAAGGTATCATTTGTACAGGTTCACACAAGTAGTAAGTTTCAGGCCAGGAATTAAACACATGGCTTTTCTTTCTCCACTATTTTTAAATAAATTATTTTTTTTCTGAATACCAAAGCACATAAAAACATTGCTGAATTGTTGGGGGGCAGTGATTACTAAAGGGATTATCCAGCCCAATAATGTGCTATCAGAAGAACAACTTTGTAAGATTAAAAAATATAATTCCATAAGGCAAGGAGGATGAGAAGTAGCTATTTTTCAAATATGCTTACCTATTTTCTATTTCTGTGTATGACCAGTATAATATTAAGGTAAATATGATAGGGTTTTAAAAAATATTCTTTGGAAAGTGAGAATCATTTTTGTCTTCAATTGTTTCCTAAAGTCACTTAAGGAATTTTCTTGGGAGATTATTTTTTATTTCTATTTGTCAGTGTAATCAAAATATGGCTGGAACTAAATGACTAGTGATACCACAGACTCTTTCAGCAACATGATTCTATAATATATTAATACATATCACAAAATCAATAATTTTCTTAAAATTAAGAATTTAAAATATTTAGTGAATCATTGTGAAAATATTTTCTCACTGCTCTTTTTTTTTTAATGTCTTTACCTTCAATATCTTCAAAAACTTTAATCGTGTCTGTGGGATTTCTTTTTCTTTAAATAGTTTATCTCCCAGTTATTTCATTAAGCTTACCTTGTAGGAAGGAAATACTTTCTTGATTCATTAAAATATTTAGTGAGCACCGGGAAATGTAGTACTGTAGGTCCTGGGGATATTCACAAATCAAAAGACCAACAAATTATATACTCATGGTGTGCATATTATAGTGAAAGAGACAAGCAATTAAAGAAAATGAACCAATATATAAATAATTAAATGATACAATTCATCTAATGAAGAATGCTATGATTCAAAATTAAATTTCATAAGGACATAGAGATGGGGATAGGTTATTACCTTAGTTTAGAAAAAGTGTAGAACGTTACTGAGGAGACACCATGTTTTTAGAGGCCTGAATGGTGTGGAATAAGCTGTGTGTCTGGTCAAGTACTAACACACTGAAGACAGGTGACATATAAAGATGACAATAAGGAATCATTCCCTAGAACTCAAATATTCAGATGAGGACAGATGATCATCAAAATCTCCATAAGAGAAAGAAATCATAATGAGAGAAATTAATTGTATAGTCAATACACAGAGTAAATTTGTCTAAATTCTTTCAACCAGGTTAAGTGTGGCCAATGGAATAAGGGAGAAGTGTCACTCCCAAATCCTTTCCTTGCTCTCATTTAGAATCTTCCTTACTTCTCTTTTCTTTTTGGTTCTTTGGAACCCCAGGCAAAACTTGGGAGTTATGTATTGAAGATGACAGACACAGGAGATAGAACAAGCCAGGATCCTTGAATCACTAGTTGGAGGAAAGCCGATTCACCTGGACAACGCACACTGGAGTGTTACGAGTAAGAAAAGATCTCATATTTTGTTATGCCACTGGGACATGGAGGCTTGTCTGTTACAGTAGTTATGCTGCTCTAAGTAGAATAACAAAATTGCTAACATTGTTAAAGTTAAGAAAAACAAACACAAAAATTACGGCCCAAAAGGGGAATCTGTTGTCATGGAAGTGCAAAAAATAAGAAAAAGAAAAGAAAGAAAGAAAAGAGGGAATTAAATTAAAAATATTGTGAGTACTTCCTTTGTGTCGGAAGTAGGTTAAGTGTTGGACAGAAAGATGCTCAAGACATAGTCCCTGTTCTTGTGATATTTACAGATGAGATACAAAACTGTTTGGTATTCATTAGTATTGTCCAGGTGAACTATTCAATCTTCAGCACATGTATGCCTCTAATACAAAGCAAGAAACATGGAAATCACATTTAATTGTCATACTTCATTCACTGCCATTAATTTAAATATGTAAACGATTTCTTTTGATCTGATTCCAGCTATCACGTACCTCTGCCTTTAAAAGGACAATATTCCTCAAATGCACACTTTGGAAAGCCATCACAGGACAGAGATATTAAAAGTGTAAATATTAATATTCAGATTTTGTTTTGTATTTATTCAATCATTTGTTTTTATTTGGTTCACAGCATGTTTTGTGTGATTTTATTTGCATTAATTTATTTTATAGGCCTTGCTTGGTGAGAACAAAATTTGGACCTAAAGGTTTCATCAAGGTAACGCCACTCTGTGAGCACAAACTGACCAGATGGCAGGCATTCCTTAATTACACAGCTTCCCCCCATCATGGCCTTCCAGCCACAGCATTAATTATACTCTTCGACCTTTTACCACATGCTATTGAATAATGTTTTAAACAAACAGTTTATTAAGAGTGTTTCATGTTGGACACATCTCCAAATACAGAAAGATTGTATACGTTAACTATGATCATTAATTTGTCCATTTATATATTCAGTAAAATTGTTAAAATGAAAGAAATAAAGTTATGCTAAATGTTTGGTTTCTAACTACTTACTCTGTTCAGAAAATTTTAAATATTATTCTAAGGAGTTGGGGTGTGTGAGGGATATAGGTGAAGGAGATAAAGAGGCATAAAATCTTAATCATAATATAAATTTGTCACAGGGACCAAAAGTACAGAGTAGGGAATTTAGTCAAAAAGTTTTAAAAGTGTTATTCTGATTGTTCAGAAATTTTAAATGATAAGTTAAAGGCAGTGTTATGAAAAACTACTGTGTGAAATAGCACATGCTAATAGACTCATTGCCCCTCTAATGCCATTTCATTTCTGAATATTGGTGCAGAGTATTATAAAATTGCTTCTTTTTGAAAATTTTGATGGGTAAGCTGAAGAATTCATTGAGAACATAATTAATTCCTTTTCAAAAGCTACTAAGTTATGAGTTAAGGTCACTTAGTGATAATTTTAATTTTTTCTGTTTAATTTCCAAGATCAGGCATAGGGTCTAACATCAGTATCTTAGTTTTTTGTGGTTCATTATCGCTGTAACACCGTGAAATAATTTAAAAATCTCTTTCTGGAGCTCTCACACAGAATATGAATAGAGTAAAAATAAGAGTATTACCTCCATTGAGCTTTATTATTTCAGAAATTTTGTTAATTTTATGTATTATTTAATAATAGAAATGAGACACCTTGTATGTGTTAAATTATTTCAGACTCACAGTACCCTTGCAAGGTATTATTCATTCCATTTTATAGTTAAGGATCACATAATAAAGTAACTTGCTAGTTATTAAAGAGGTAAATTAACTTGCCGCAAATAGCACAGCAAGTATTGAAGCTTCAATTTAAACCCACGTCTTTTACATCCCCTCATGTACTTCATCATCTGCTATGCTATCTTAATTTGAATAAAAAGAGCCAGAAGTGAAACATAAAATCATTTCATGATAGTTTAAGAAAGTCGGTCTTTGCTGCAAAACAATGGGCAAACCTACAGCAGGAATTCCTCCCTCCTGGGGCCGTTGCATGTCATTTTTTCTTTTGCTGTGTGTGCTTCAACGACACTAACCTTCTTTCAGCTGCTCAAAGTTCTCAAGCCCCTTCAGTCTCTGGGTCTCTTCTAATTTTATGATTTCTATACTTATTTCGTACTCTTTGTTCAGATTTCATACTCTGTTATTTCTTATACAAAGTCTTCCCTGATCGCCCAGTCTCCTTTAAGCTATCATATTTTTTTGTTTATACCCATCAAATATATTTGTTAAATGGATGAACTAATGAATGAAAGAGGTTCATGTTATGAATGCAGAAGTAGAGTATTGGGAAGAAGCTGGGCTGCCAAAAGATGTCTCAAAAACTAAAGATGCAACAATAGTTTTCATCAAAACTATTAGAAGTCTTGACTATAATAGTAGAAGAAAGAATTGAAAGCAAAGGATGGGTATGAAGTATGCTACAAGGGAAGCTATACTAAGACTTAAAAGCTTAGAAAAAATAGAAAAATTAAGTGACTTGAAACAGAAAGAGGTATCTTCTCAAAGGATTACTACTCTCAGAGTGAAAGCAATGATTTTGGTTTAGGACTTTGAATTTGAGGTGGTTGGTCTCTGTTGAATTTAAGGAATTAGAAAATATGAATTGTGCTATTGAGTAAAGAATTGGAATTAATGGGGCAAAAACTTATTTCTCAGAATCTTTTGATTTCTCAGAATCTAAGGAATTCAAACCAAGCAATTTTAAACCACGCACAATTTGGAGCCATCTGTATGACTCATTGCTGTGCACTTGTGCACATGGTGATAAAATAAGAAATCTCTATTCTGAAGCTGTTTACAAATGAATTCTAAAAAATTGTTAAAGCCTGACAGAATCATTGTTTGGCCAGTAGTACCAGGTGTTCCATCACTTATCAGTTGTTTAAATGAATTTAAAAATAAATGGATTTTTGGTGTGATTGGGGATGAAGTGTTCAAGGTTGAGGCAAATACATGACAAAGTTAAAAATATTTCAACCACCCAACAAGTGTATATTAAGATCTCTTTGGTGGTTAGTAATATGCCATTTGCCTTGCAAAGATATAGTCCTTGGTGTATATGAGTGAATCAAAGTACAATCCAAGGACATTTATTCAACCATCTCTAGTAATTTACTGGACTGTAGTGTGCTTATTGATGACAAAAAAAATGGTGCTAATTGATGAATCTGAAAGATAAGTAAATTTTTCAAAATCATGTCACTGGTGGAGGAATGGTAACCTAAATTTCATGAATCTATTTCTCATTGGAAGTTCTACACATGCCGTACCTGAAATCCTAATGCTACTTAAAAGTAGAGATGAGAAAAATCTATTGTGTGTTATCAAGTCTATTACTTTGATAAGTTGTCATCTATATTATTCTTTCATTTTTTTTAGAGAGACTAAACTTGTCTTAATGTTACTGTATTAGTCTCCATCTTCTGCCTAGTACCTTGTTAAATCTTGTGTTATATTTATAATAAAAAAATTCTATCAAAGATATGTATAAGAATTAATTTGTAGGGAAATTTAAACCATTAATCATAAAGGAGCAATCTCTTAGATTTTTTTCCTAGATACATTCCTAGAATAGTGTAAAAATATTGGTATTATGTTGATATTATGGCTGATATGATGATTATGACTACATCACACACACACACACTCACACACACACACACACACACACCCTGAAATACTCAGTGAAATTATTTTCATCTGATAAAAATATTACAACTTCCTTCACCCCCCAGTATAACTTTTAAGGTTTTAGATACATTTTTCTAAATGCTAAAATTTAGAAAAATTTATTTTGAAACTAACAATCAGAATGACCTAATGAACACACTTCTAAACTAATTTGGTCTGCAACAAGCAGTTATTTTTATCTATAAAATCAATATTATATATTTTGCTCAACATTTCACCTTTAATAGCACACTTTGAGGATCACGTAAGCTTTCTGAAAATATGAAAACTTTATAATTTTCTTAAAGAAGGAAAATTCCTGAATTTTATTCACTGGGGTAAAAATTATACATTTTTACATGACCATTGTATTAGTTTTTTATGAGTTGATGTGTAGAGTGGAAAGAGTAAGGATAGTATGTCACATACCTGTGACATTACCCAGAATTATGGGGCAATGGGAAACTTTTTAACCACTCTGTGTCCCAAATGTATCATTTGTAATATGGATAAAACCATGCCTTCTTCAAATATTAAATTATTTCAATGCAGGTTGACTGCAGGATAGGGGAATAGGAAAATTGCTATCATTATTCTGTTACTTTTTAAATCGGTTCCCACTTTAAACATATGCTACTCATTACAGGGAGTTTTCTTCATCACATTCCTTTTTTTCCTGGTTTTTATTCCTTCTTTATATATACCCTTTTTACTTATTCTTGAAAGCCAATTTATAGAAGAGAAGGAATGGAAAAATCCAATATGAAAGTTAGTCAGAGTTTGAAAGGGCAACCACTTATTCCACATGAATCCAGTAAGAATAGTGACAGCTAAAATATTATGTCCTTCATTGTTTAAAAAATCCTTTAAAAACTGACTCAGTCTTCAAAATATAAATGATGTATTCATAATGCTTCACCATATAGTCCATCACAGATATATTAAAGAAAAAAGAAGCGTTAATTATATAAACCATATAGTGAGCATTGTGGATCACCAACCAAGCCCCACGTGCCCTTCCTTCTAATGCAAACTGGATCTTTACACAACTCATACAGAAAGCATTTGGCTGGGGAAGTCAACCCTATGGATGAGCCTCTGGTGGCTTCAGCCAGTAATTATTGCGTTACATTAGCCAAAGTCACAGGTGCAGTAACGGCGTATGGACAGAACCTAATAAAGTAAACAGTACTTGTCCGGAGTGCGGAGATGGAAACATTCTCTGTCTTTCCTTCTTCTGGAAGCTATTATCTATGACAGTGAGTCTCAAAACAGCACGATCATTCCACCACCCACCTGAGGACATAACCGATACACAGAGGAACGCCGCGTGAAGAGAATCATGGCAGAAGAGTCAGATCTGATATCTTCTGCCTCTCTGGACTTCACATTATACAACACAATAAATCTCATATTCAAGCCAATTTGGGTTGTATTTTTTTTTTTTTTTTGCTCACACACCAAGTCATCCTAAATTATAAACGATAGGATTTGAAAGTTTTAATGATGAGAAAATTTAAGGTTTGAACTAAGCAATGTAACATGTCAGGTCCCACAGACAGACTGACTGGTGCAGATTCAGAACTTGTCCTCGGATCTCCCCACTTCCCATTATCATCTTCTTCTTTGCAGTAAGTGACTTTGCAGCACAACTCATAACAAGAAGGTATAAATAATAGAGTTTCAGTGTTCTCCCAGCGCTCCACCATGTTAGGAAACCTGAAAACCTTTCAGAGGGAGTAGTTTCTCCTGTTCCTGTCCCCATGGACTTAATTATGTGCTCACCATTTCAGAATTCAGATCTAAATCCAAATATTTTGACTGAACTCATCACCAACATACTCACAAATGTTGTTAAATCAACCGTTGTTATTACGGAGACTAGTTGACTGACTGAGTCACCATTATAAACATTGGGTGAGCATTGGCAGTGTATGAGATTGCTTATGCTATAGACTCTCCAAAGGTTTATCCTGGCACAATACATTGACAATTGCTCTTCAATTCTTTTCAAGTGCCCCAAAGTTAAAACATTCCTCTAGTTATTTTTTTTCATTTATAATTTATAAAATTGTTAATTAATCTACTAAACCCAGTGGTGTTTTGATATTCTTTTTGACTCTATCAGTTAGTTATTGCTGTGTAACTGCTAGCCAACACTTAATGGCTTGTAAAAAAAATAAAAATAATATTATAATATGAATTATATAAATAGTATAAAAACATGAGAAACAACAAAAAGGAACACATAAAATAGATAGGAGAGAACAAAAAAAGAGAAAATACTTGTTACTGTTCATACCCACATGTTGGCTGTGTGGTTCTGCTGATCTGGTCTAGATCACCGAGCACGGCTTGGCTTTCCTCGGGCACCTGCAGACACCAGGGTGGGCATCAGCTGGAATGATCAACTGGGACTGATTTATCTCATCCTCTGGGAAGACAGGGTGGGTTTGTTCTAGAGAGCAGAAGACCACTAGACCCCTTGAGATCTAGTCTCAGAACCAGCATAGTGATTGGTTATTCATGTATTTTAAAGTTTCTCAAAAATAGATGTCAGAGAATCTATTTCTTTACTTAATCAATCTTTCATAGAATTTAGAGTCATTAGATCTGCATTTTTTTAAGATGAATAGGCAGAGAACAGTCGCATAGGAACCGCACCCGCCCACCATCAAACGATCCACACCAAAACAGTGACAACAGATCATTATCTGGAAGACAAGTTCTGAAATATTTTACCTTTCTTCCAAAACACATTTAGGAAAGGGTTCAACATTTCACAAAATACTAGTTTCTTGCTCTTAAGAAGTTGTAAAATTATATTATGAAGAAAGAACAGGATGAATTAAATAAAAATTGTTAGAAATGACAACTATGACAGAGGCCTCATGTCCAGCCATGGGTTTAGTGCTTTGTTGAAACTCAAAGGACTCAGCAAAGAGAAATATTTAATGGTTAAGTTTTACTGCAGTGATACAGCAAGGATATGAAGCCAAAATAGCAAGGGAAAAAGACACAGCAGGAAAAGTCTGGATGATTCACATGCAGGCTTCCCCAGTTCTCCCCGAAGCAGCCTCCAGAGCGTCCTCTCCCTTCCAGGGGTGAAATGCAGTAACACACGCATCGTGTTTCTACCCAGGGAAGCCTGATCGATTCCATTGTTTTTATTAGGGGCTAGTTATGCAAACACAAAAACCAACCCTAACTATTGCAGTTCTAGACTGGAAGGAAAGCAGGTGTTCAGTGCCCAGGTGGGTAAAATAATCTTACCGGTGGAAGAAATTGGTCAAAAGCCAATATCTTAGAGAACCAAGGACCAATCTTTCTAAGGAAAACAGCCTCATGTATTATCTAAATTAAAACACAGTTAGAAGCCAAATAAAATAGAATCAGCAATGTGCAAAAGATAATCAGTGATCTGGAAAACAAACTTGAGAAGAATATCTACAGTTTTTCAAAAGACAAAAATATGAAAATATGGAAAACACAAAAACTGAAAGAGACAAAGTAGTAACCAAAATGTGATAGTTTTCTTATTTTTACTCTGTTATTTTTCATAACAAAGTAACAGAAATGATGATGTAAATTAAAATAGAGGAAAGGCTCTTCTAATGTAATAAAGGTCATTAATTCAAAAGTCACCATATTTAAAGCAATTTTTAATTTTTAAGGGAAAATAATTATAAATTTATTAAAATTGTAAACTCAAAGAATAAGAAACTAAGTATCTGGCTTTGTATAATTATGGTGGTGATTATGTTACTTCTTTTCCCTAAAATAAATGAAAATGTCTTTATTTCTTTTTAAGACATGGCAACAAACATGTATGTAGTAGCTGCATAATTACATCAAAATTTGGACCTGAAAGAAGATGGCATTCATCTCTCATTCTGATCAGAGTACTTCTTTGGAAACATAATTGAACGGATACAAAAAGGTCCTTGTAACTTTTCTGAAACTTGGTTAGCCAGTGACTCAGGTTATTACTGAAAGCTACTAGGAAAGCTAGATCACATCTGGGATATAAGGGTGACAAATAGTTAAGACACTAGAATGAAGGAGGAATATGGCACAATGCTACTTGTTTTCTAAAACCATCTTCCTTACCAGGTAGCCTACCAATGGTACTTTTCTCCCAAAAGTGGGGCCATAGCTGAAATCCAAGAGGATTCTCACATAGAACCTGAGGGCTAATGGCGGAGGATTCACCAGATTATGTGGGAACACTCAATTATTAAATATCATGTTTCTTCTGCCCTTTCTTTGTCTTCTCTGTACTCCTGCTCTTTGTCATCATGCCAATCTCATTTTCCTGCTCAAGTTCTAAGAGCAAAATTAAGAGTATTTCTGTAACTGAATATAGGACTTAAAAAGAACACACCAGAGATAATGGAATATCTAGATATAACCATTCCCATTAAAAAATAAAGGATGCTCAGAAATAAATCCCAATAGACTTTTGGCATAAAAGGCATTTTAAAACAACACATACACAAACAGAACGAACAGGAGAAAGACATGATACCAAAGATCTAAAAATAATTTACTTCACAAGAATTAGAATAGGAAATTACCTTTAAAACTTTCTACTTTTTAAAATAAAATGTAAAATAATACTGACTTTCACAAACAAGACATTAAAGAATATAAAACCCAAAGAGACAGATGCAAAGACAATAGAAAATGAAATAATAGCTGGTGGTACAAATTAAACATAAGGAAGAAAACATTAAAACCATGCCAAAAATTTAAAAAATGAAAAGGAAACAGCAAAATGAATAGTCACCACATGAAAACAAAGTTCGTCATGGAGGATAAACTTGAAAAAAATGGCAAAAGATAAAAAAGCTTTCAAAATTCAGTGTAAACGTACAAAAAACTCAAAGAAAATGGCATGTGGAAAGCAGACAATGGTATAAACTTTTCATGTATAAAAGTATATATTTTAAAAAGTAAAAAGAAAGTCTGAAAAAAGAAAATATATAAAAATGTGTAATAGAGGAATGTTTTCTTGCAATTAGAGTGAGAGATGAAATCTAGTAGACGGATAGGGCTCATAGTATTGAAACCAAAAAAGAAAATGAAAGAAACTTTCAACCACAAACAACACAACATCCTGATGACATTACTGAACATAAAAACAAAAACAGAAGAATATACACACAGTAAGGACAGAATATCATATATAAGTTCTATGCAGTTTAGATTTTTCAAAAAGAATGTGATAAAATTTTTTAGTTCTTTTGATTAATTTTAATATGCCACACTACGAAAATTAAATTGACAGACCAACTAAAATCCTATTTGTTCACTACCCTGCCTGCCAGGGGTCTCCCTTGATCCCAGAGGAAATGATGGATATATGCCCCTCCTGACATGTTTTCCTTTGCAACATATGTATTGAACAATTGTTCTGTTCTGGGAAATATTCTAGGAACCAGAGATAGTTTTGAATAGTCTCTGCTGTCAGGGCATTATGTGTTCATGGAGTGAAAACATTAATTAAATAAACAACTATGGGATGAATGGCATAGAATTCGCTTATTAATTTCGTCTTTTCTTCAATAACAAAAAAGATTGGTTTATTTCCACCGTTAATAAATAGATAAATATATATTCAAGCATTTACTTAAAGATGCAAATATCCATAATAAAACCTGCAAAGGAGAGCCCGTACTGTGAATTTCTCCACAGAGAAAGGAAAATGAAGAAGAAAAGTGGAAAGAAAATCATGGAAAATGAGAAAGAAAAGCAGCAAAAAAGCTAAGGCTCAAAAATATTACACATAAATTATGAGAGAATTAAGATAAATGGACCCTCTTAAAGGAAAGAGTTATTGAGCTAAAGGAACCTCTTAAAGGTTGCATTCTATAAACAAAACCAAGTGTGTGGTATCCTTAAGAGACACAAGGAAACAAGGAGTTGAAGGCAAATACGGTGAAATGCACATTAGGTGTTGTGTACTATGGAATTTATTATCCTTAAGTGCTAAGTGAACTTTCCCATCTCCTCCCCTCCACCCTCTGTCTCTTCTCCCATCACTACGTTTCATGATTTTAGTGCCTCTCCTTTTTTCCCTGAAATTATCCTAGTGTCTGCTCTCGTACCAGTGTAGGTATTCTATTAGTCTTCATTCTCCTGACGCTGATGCCAAACTCCATTCAGAGTCCTGACAAAATGTTGTAATTAGTCCTGGACAATAAATAAAACATAGGCTTAGAGCTTTGTTGCCAATGCGTACAAACACTCCTTGAACACCACACTCTTTGGTTGCTTTTATCTGGAAGCTGTTTGAAATCATCTCCTCTTTAAACAGGCTGAAGGTAGATATTTGACAGGGCAATGTGTAAAGGCCTTGACTGGCTACATTTAGTAATCCTGGATGAAATGTTCTGGCAGTTCCTCACCACTCTGTGGAATTGCCTTGTGACTATTCAGGTCAGTTTTGGAGTGCAACTGAAATTCCAGACAACAGGAAACAATCCCAATGTTTGCTTGCATTAAATTTAGCTGATTTTGTTTGGAAATATCTGATAAATTCATTAATCTGAGACAGAAAATAATGCAAAATTCCAAAAACACAATGGAGAAATCCTATAGAGATAGGCCTTTTTCTGTAAATGTAGTCCTGCAATTAAATTAACTAAATACTTATTATACAGCCCTGATCCTATTTGCCAGTTCTTTATACTAAGAGCTGGTGACTCTCCAGAACACGGTTAGTACTGTGATTCTTTATCATTTCCAACAAAGAAATACTTAAACCTGAGGAGAGTGGGCAACTAGCCAAGGAATTTTGCATTATATTTAAATCATATGCAGTTTGTTTTGAATAAGAAGAAAAACAAGTAATCCCTCACTCCACACTACAAAATACGTGAATTTTTGCCTTTCCAGAAAAAGTGAGATATTTATCTGATGTCTTAGTGAACCTTTTTCTTTTATGTCCCAGAGTGACTGATCTTTTTGAAAACAGGCTCTGACACACCTGTCCTTCTTATAAGACTACATATAAACATCAAATCATTTAATCTTTTTTAAATCATTTAATCTTTACAAAAAATTTACTTCAGAGGAAACTGAGGCACAAAGCTGTTGACTAAGCTCACCAGCCTAGTAAACAGCGAACACAGAGTTCCAGGAGGCATCCTGTCTCTGTATCTCCTGCTATAAGTTCCTATGCTATTTGCCAGTCTAGTACTAATCCTTAATACCCTGCTGTTTTGTTCACTGCTTTTCCTGGCGCCACAATATTTTTTATTGGTATAGAGAATACTCTTAGACTTTTACTGCATTTGACCATTCTTTAATTTTTAACAGTATATTTTCTCATTTTACATAGAAATGGAGGGTGTTTGTCAATACTTCTATATACACTTTTATCATAGTAACTAAGCACTTTTTAATTTATAAAACACCTGTAGTGCTACCCTACTAGACTGTAAGATCTTTGATTCCAGGGACTACATCTAATTTGACCCTATGTTCTCCATACTCTGTATTACTTCTTTTACAGTCAATGTACTCAACCCATGCTCGTAGAATTAAATAATTCAAATGTGCTTTATCCTTAACCGGATAAAATCAAACCTCTATGCTTGTTTCTGCTCTTTGTTTATCTGTGTCGCTCAATCTCTTCACTCCGTGCTTCTGTATACTAAGTCTTGCCATGCCAAGACATTTTGTGAGGATTCTTTTTCACATGGGAGACCTGATCTTGGCTGTCCGGGTTGCGTTTTCTCTTCTGCCACATCCCTCCAATAGGATTATAGACCCTCAGTTCCAGTCATACTCCTGTTTGCATAATGACTTCCTATCTCCCTTGGCCCTTAGGGCATGGATGCTACCGGTCAAACTGTCTAGAATGGTCATGCCAACTAATCTCACTATACTCATTATATTGGTCCTTTGTTATGTTCAAGGCATGTATGTTGACAGCACTGCTATCTCTTCTCTCTGCACAGTTTCCACAGGATTGTGCTTGTCATAAAGCAATAAATATGAATTTATTCATACTCTGCATCTATCACCAGCTAGAAAACAGACCCTCACCGGTCACTGCATTTACCGGTGTCTTGATCTTGGACTTCCAGACTCCAGAATGGTGAGCAAACAAATTTTTGTTATTTAAGCTACCCAGTCTGTGGTATTCTGTATGGCAGACCTAGCAAACCCACACAGCACACAGTTCCTATCATTCATTTGCCATTTATCACACATTGTTTCTTACAATTACTTGTCTTTTTCCATACACATTGTTTCTCTTCCCAGCATTTTCGCAACAGCTTTAAAAGGCAGGAACTCATCCTGTACTTTGTTATTCATTAATAATGTCCAGAAGTATAGTGCACATAGCAAAAACTTAGTTTGAATGTGTAAGTTAGTTAATTAGTTGGAGTAACATTTATATTACAGGTAAAGTTTGACTAATTTACAGAATAGAAAAGTGAAACATTTCTTACACAATTTCCTTGCATGTAGGTTTTACAAATATCTAGATATAATATACTAATAAATATTTTATCTTTAATGGGGAATGAGAAAAGAAAATTTTAAAATGATTAATCAAGGTTTTATGCTTTCATATTTATATGTAAAAATGATTTATCTACACCCATTACTCTGTTAGATAACCAAGATGAAGAAATGAAGCAATAAAAGAAGAGAAAGCAATTCTCCTTTCAGGAAGCAGCTTTAATTTTTATTGGTTTTACTCCTTAGTTCCAGCTGACTTTAGGGTATGTTAGGTTCTGAAGGACAACAGAAGATCAGCTTTTAGTCCACAAGAGTGTTGCTTAATGCAGAGAAGGTATAATTTTTGAGAAATCCATGAGGAAACAATATATCAGTTTGGTAATAACATTTGTCACTGAAAAACAGTAAGTTTCGTGCTGTCTGTAACGAATTGGAAAGCACGTCATTTCACCTCAAGAGTGAAGCAAATCACTCCTTCATTATTGCATGAATAACTTGGGGATTTATAGGCTACCGAGAACACTTTACGTTGTTCATTTTTGTGTCAATAATGATATTTATTCATAGTTGAAACTGACTTTATGAACAAATGCCAAATGAGCAAGCAATAATAAATGGTGCTACAATTTAATTGCAAACATAAGTTGCTCAGTTATAGCTAGGTAGAAAGGCTATGAATGTACGTATATGCCGGGAGCCCACCTACTCTGCCTGCCTGGTGGCACAGCCCAGCCCGGTGGATGGATGCTGTACAGAGAGCCTCCAGAGGGGAAGTTGCTGATATCTCTTCTATTACTTAATCTGACCATTCCCCCAGTCCAAACAGCCCTGAGTCAGAAAAAGCTCCCAGAGAAAAGACTGTTAGGAGTTGTAGAGCAATCATAAAACTCAGCTTGTGACCCTGCACATTCCCAGGGAACATTCCGAGAAGTAGATTATGCCATAAATCACTGAATGACATATGCCTGATTTTATGACGATTTCATGTAACCAATCCCCTATACATTGCTTGAAGTTTCTGTCAATAAACAGGCCAGCTTAGCATCTTTGCTAGTGTCTGTGTCCTCATTCGTTCACTGACGCTGTTCCTCTTTCAGGGACTCCTGGACTCACTGGAGCTGGACTCCAGCACATACATGTGCACTGAAAACTTCAGCCTGATGAACTTGAGGTTGTTCTACCACCACATGTTCATTAGTCCTAGAATTATTATTTTTAAAGTTGAGCTGTGGACTTGAGTCAACCTTGATTTTACCGAATATGATTTATATGTATTCTAAAGTTACCCAATGTCTTCCAGTGTATAGTGTCACTTACTACTAAACAACAAGAAAAAAAGGAGCGCTATGGATTGCCAGCAAACCACTGATCTAGGGAGAGGCAAAGAAGGATTTCCCCCTCCAGGTTGCAGAGGCAGAATGGCCCTAATGATACCGTGATTTCGGACTTTTAGCCTCCAAATACGTGAGACACAAATTTCTCTTATTTTGAAACACATACATACATGAGTAGACAGAGATGTTGGTTCATTGTAAAACAGAACAATGTAAAAAATAAAAATAAAACCAGTGAGTCAACACAGTAATTGCATAACTGTGTGATGTTGGGTGCACAAGACCACACATGAAAATGAAGACTCAGCATCTATCCCTAAATAAACTTTTACTTTCAGCTGGCAAGCAGAGTATAAACACATGAAATATATTTAGTAGCATTTGTAATATAAAGAAAATGTAAATTTACTGGATATAAATTTAGTAAGGGCACACTGATGAAATGGAGTGGAGTAATTAGTCACAGTTTTCTGTATAAAGCTATATTGATAATTCCTTTTAAATAGTATTAGGACAAGACTCTCGAGAAGAAGATATTAGAATGATATCATTGGTGGGCTACATAGTTGGCTCCTTCCTGCCTCTGACCCACAGATTTAAGGGGAAACGCAATGAAATGCTGAAGATCTGAAAGGACCAGCAAGGGGACTCAAGGTGTTACAGCACAAGAATAATGCCAAAAAGGCACCCTTCATATTTATTGACCAAATGAACTTAAACATCTAAAGAATTCTGAGTAGGGGATTCAACACATGATCAACACACAATCATTATTTGACCTTGAGTCCAGCCCCAGGGCACGACGCTCCTCAAGGACACCGAAACCATGTGAGGGTGGTCACGGGTTGTAGAAACTGTTTTGGCTCTAATTATTCTGTTGTGGGAAAAATAACCAAGTCATATGTATCTGTACATTTGATTTCTATATTACTTGATTTATGTATTAATCCCATTAATCCCACACTACATAAATATAGGATCTGATTGCAAATATATCCCTACTAACACTTTATGATGGTATCAGTTTCACATGCATGCTCTCTCTCTCTCTCTCTCTCTCTCTCTCTCTCTCTCTCTCTCTATATATATATATATATATATATATATATATATGCATACATCTTCTTATGACGATTCACATTTATATCCCAACTAGGAAAATACAGCTAACAAAAATATCTACTATGAGAGATCAGTACACTAGCATAGTGCTGATACACCTCCTTTTCTTCTCTCAAGACCAAGGCACCTGTTGTCTCAGTGAGTGCGGAAAAAAACTGCTCCTAACTCACCATATCGTTCTGGATATGGGGGCTATCTTGGCTAAAAAGGAGATGCTTTGCCCAAAATACAATGCTCTCCCCAATACTAATCTATACCTAATGGCTGGCCCATAGTGGGGTACAATGCTTAGCCATTTGTCTTCATTGAGAACAATTCCAGAGTACAGTCCTTGCCCCAGATCTTTGTGGGATGAGCTGGAAGCTCTCTTGTCATCGCATTACAATTCCACTTCTCTCTGTGGCCGACCCTCCTTCCTCACAGGTGTTTCTCCTGAGAACACGCTCCAAAATACCTTCTACATTCAACACCTTTCCATCCCAGAGTCTTTTTCTAGGTAATTTAACCTAAGACTAAGAGATGATCTATGATCATACTTACAATTTGAAAATTTGAGAAACAGATAGAATTCATAGTGTACAGTATTTGGGGGAGGACACAAAAGGTTTGCCATTTTGGAAATAGTATGCATACATAGAAATTCTGAGTGATTAGAGTTGGTGTGTAGACAAGTGGGAGCAAAGAGAGAAGAAAAACCACACCAAGAGTTATGCCTCTCCCATCTCCAGATATATCTCCCTTTTTTATTTTACCTTATTTTATTTATTTTTTAATCAAAATGAAAATGTATTGAAAGGACACTAGCATGCTTCATTGGATGAAGGAAGAATTGTATGCATCAAGCATTTTTGGTGTCTTGAAACTTGACACTCTCAGGATGGCCTCTGCTCTGTCTCGTCTCTGCTTTTCTCTGCACGCGGCTTCATTCTCTCTGTGTGATGGGGGAATATGTTCTTGAGGTTATATCTATCCACAGGATATAGAAAAATCAGGTATGACCACACCCAATGCATGAGCACACAATACCCCAGACCCCAAGTCACGGATGCATTCATTCCAGTTAAAAGTCCAGGGAAGTCCTTCTAATTGTCCTTTCCTGCATTATTTTACCTACCCCTGGGCAAGTATCTTAAAGCTAGTTTGTGTATTATGAGTCTTCCAAGTTGGGTCACATGCCTGCCTCTGGGGTCAGGCACCCGATTCTGTTCCCAGAAGGAGAGGAGTCCTGGGCTCCACAATAAATGAGACAAACATGTTGGTTAGAATAACTTGACTAACTGCTTTAGTTCTCTATTTACTTTAGCATCCCTCTGGGCCAGAAGTATAAAAAATAATTTAAATATATACAAGCTCTGGAGTTTAATGAAGCAAACTAGATGGGAAGAAAGCCTGGGGAGAGGCTAGTAGAAACATTGGGAGTCCATTTAAGTTAAAAAAATGTCATCCAAATGCCGGTATTTTACTGTTTATTCAGATGTTTTTAGCTATTTTGCAATGTTTAATTACATTAAATGAGACCTTAACTATTTTTATGTTGACCAAGTGAACCATGGGTTTATAAAGGTTTGGAAAATTGACAGGACTTGTTCTGTTGAAGTAACATAAACTCTGAAATTGATCTCCAATTAATGCTTAAGGACAAATTTGCTAAATGTCAGCAATGAACAAGGTGTTAATTTCTACTCACTTTGCCCCTTTCACATCTAGAGAATATTCAGCGAATTCTTTGGATATTGTTTCATGAACTCTTATTTCTTATTAAACTTGAGATGTCATCTCCTCTCTGGTCTTCTATTCTTACCACAGCATCACTGAGAAAGATGGAAAACACAAAATTAGCAACACCCCTAACAGATGTGAGGTTTAAATGCTTTTTTTCAATGGAAGGGTATTCCTGGAACTTCGCAGTGAAAATTCTCATATCAACTTAATTTAATTTACTTGTTGAAGACATAAACTAAAGGAAGAACTTTAATGAGACAAGTAGCTTCCTAAAATATTTAATAAAATCATGCACATGTGATTGTGCTTATTTGTACATGCACACATATGGAAAGAAGACCCACAGCTTTTATCAGAATTTCCACGGCATCTGTGATCCAAAAAATATTTAATAAAGGCAGTAAAGAATATGAGAGACAAAAAGTTAATGCTTCTTTAAGTAGAAATGTATCAGCAATTTTAGCATTTTATACCTTGTTCATTCCTTTGGACACTATTAAATACATTGTATACAATAGTAACGCTACTTGCAAAGATAAATTCAGTGCTTGCTCAAAGCCGAGTTCTATCCTGAGCACATTTCGTATACTACCTAATGTAGCTATTGGTATTACACTGGAAAATAGGTGCTGTCATCCCCATAACACAACTGAAAGTATTATAAATTGCAACAGTGAGATACCTGCCCAGGGTCATGTAACAGAGAATGAAAGAGGGAGTTCTATTATCCATTTTTAGGTCTAAATCCCATTTCCTTTCCAGGAATAGGGTAAGCACTTAATAAAAGTGAATTGAATTAAATCAAACTTTTGACATGAAGAACGTATGGTAAAGGATAGAAATGTACTGTCATTAAACTGTCTTTCAAATAACAAACTACAGTATTCATTCTATCCATCTCCATCCCTTAGTTTTTCCTAATAGTTTTTAAAATAAGTAATAAGAGATCTCTCTATTTAATTTTCACTTATTTAAAAATTTTCAAACAACTATTATAGGCCAAGTATTTTATTTTAGACTCAAATGGGAGAATAAAGAAGAAATTGTCTTTTCAGACCTACATTCAAACAAGAGAAACATACAATGAACAATTTAAAAATGAACAAACCAAATAACTTTAGCTATAGTGATCAAGTAATCCCTATTCTTTTTCATTATCTAAAATTAATTTTTATATTGTACTAAATCTATCAAATTTGTGCTTCAACTTCTAAAGGACTATATGCCTTCTTTTTTAACAGAGAAGAATTTTTGGATGCACCAAAAGTCTAAAATCATCCCATAAATATATTTGATAATTTAGACATAAAATAAACTGTATAGTTCATCTTATCTAAACTTTTCTTTTTGAAAATTAAGAAATAGGATTCCTTAATAGCTGAACAACTTGTTGGGCATTACATGGACAGAAGTAGGACTAGAAGCCACATGTCATTATTCTGTGCTAATGTTTATTCTGTGATGTGACAAGAGTCCTGGTTTAAGGTCTTAAGGACCTTGGGTGTTCTTAAAGGAAATTGAGCTTCGGGCCTAATGAGAATCAGAACAAAGAATGACTGAAAATGATTTTGTCTTGGTTTTTTTCTTCTATTCCTTTGAGTGTCTTGTGAATTTTTTTTTTAGAACCCTTATGCTTTCCCAGATCCTTGGAGATACAATAAGAATGGTCTGGGGTTTACTGCATAGGAAATGGTGTCTGGGGGGAAAAAAACTTAAATCCACCAAATAGGAGAAAATGAAAGGTTGGAAATTACTTTAAAGTCATATAATGCATTGCTCTTTTCTTTCTATAAGAAAATAAAGTCCTTAGAGAAAGTGCATGAATGATCCTCCACAAATCTGGGATGACTCTCAGGACTTTTCTGCGTGTCTTTACTATGACAAATAGTCCAATATTTGATGTAAATAGATACATAATGAATGTTGAAAAGTGGATGGACTATTAAATATCGGATGATAAAACTTCCCTTGAAAGTTAATATTTAAAAACAAAAAGGATCAAAGTGTTAATGTATTATAATGTCTCAGAATGGTTCTTATCTGATGTACAGAAAATAAATTTTAATAATTCTCATAGAATATTTTTCTATTATTCTTTGTTTCATATTACTCTATTTTTCTTTTGGGTTTACATAAAACTTGGTCAAAGTAAGTTTTTACAGACCTCATGTCTACTATACATGTATATATATATATATATATATATATACAATGATTAATCTTAACCATTTCTTGATTTCCTACTATGAATTCTATTTCTAAACCAGTGCTATATATTTACTCTTTAATAGAAACATTATATAATATTGAATATTTAAATGTAGGGGAAAAAATCTAAACTTTTGTTGATGTAACATCCATCACGGGGATTAATGAAAATGATAAATTAGAATGGAATTTGAGTAAATAACTTTTTCTATGTTCAGAGTTTTCACATATATGGACACATATACATAGATACACATACTTGCACATACCTTTTATAGCTATTTTGGATCACATTTCTTTTCAAATGTTTCAGTTTAAATAAATTTTAATTAAGCCATTTCAGAATAATTAAGGTTGATGTAGGTTTAAAAGAACATCACAGTGAGGACAGTGGAGACAGAGAAATAGAATAGTCATCCTCTTTGATAAAAATTACAAGAAGGCATTTGGTAGTTTTTATGTATTAATGCTTTCAGATAAAATATTTCAGGACTGACTTTCCTGTGTAAATTTGTAATCTATAGTGTTTTGCTTCTATTTTGTTGCTAATCAAGTAGTTTCAAGGGTTCTTAGAAACAACAACAAAATATAAAAACAAACAAGTGAGTCCTGTAACAGTGCACACCCTTTCCTTGGTTTTATCTTAGAGTATCCTGACATAACAAAGCCGTGGGGAGGCACAGTTTAAATATCGTAAGTGAAAGTTCAGAGATTTGATGATTGTACAACACGGTATTTGTCAAGTGGCTTTTTATTTTTTTTATTTTGTTATTTTGTTATCATTAATCCACAATTACATGAAGATCATTATGTTTACTAGGCTCCTCCCTTCACCAAGTGCCCCCTCCACCCCATTACAGTCACTGTCCATCAGCGTAGTAAGATGCTGTAGAATCACTACTTGTCTTCACTGTGTTGCACAGGTTAAGTGCTTCAGCTCAAGCACTTGACGTGGTTACTTCGCGTCAAGTCATGTCAAGTGGCTTTTTAAATCTTTAATGGATATAATTAAGAGCCAAAGTAGTCGAGGCAGCAACTAGACAAGAGCATGTGTGAACACTAGCATCTCAGAGAGAACCGCGGGCCTTAGATCAGATGTAAAGGAGTCTACAGGAATCTGCGAGAAAGCAGGTAAGTGAGTCTAATGACACACAGGGAGTAAGAGACAGGGCAGAGTGTTGCAGAAATTTGACATAGGTTGTCACATAGCCTCCCCTCCCACACCGTCATACTATACTGAGAGTAAATGTTTGAAGGTTTCCTGACTTAGCTGACTCGTGTTCCAGTGCTAAGAAATCAATGTTCTTCATAAATACACATATGTAGTCAAGGTAGAGAGTGTGCAGTCACTAATCAAGGAAGGTATGTTAAAAAAAAAAAGCTGGGGGGCTTATTTAGACACTCTGGCCTTGATAGGGTGTGAGATGATCCTGCCAAAACTTGTTTTAACATCAACTGGGGAAATACTTCTTTTGGACTTGAGTAAGATGCACAAGAAAAGCCAGTATGTTCCATTTACAATGATAGCCATGCTGGATTGGTTTTGATATAGCATTTTGCCGCGTTTGAAAATGTGGTCAAATAAGTGTGCATATGTAAATGTGCAAATGTTAGTAAATAACTCAGTCTGTTCCAGCTGAGAAATCTATTTAAGTGAAAAGAAACAAAAAGCCCTGATGTTGAACAATGCACACGGTGATTTGATGCTCGTGACAGCTCTTAGAGCCCGTTAGCACTGCCATTTTATCTTATCCTTACTTGGAGTGGGGATATTGTATTAGCTATGTGTCCTGTCCTGCTGAAAGCTGTGATAAATTTGGGAGTCTCTTAAACTTTAAAGGATAAATCTAATCTTTACTGTGTGTTTTTTTAAAGTCTAAAGCCAGTGGGAAAATGCCATATGGTACTTCAAACCACAGGGGAAATTATATGTCTTTATACAAAGCATTCCCAGTAGAAAAGAGGGTAACTCTTCTGTTTATCATTATATTTTATGAGGTAACTTCAATGAAATCATGGAAGTATTATCACATGAACAGCAAAGGATAAAATCTCTTTGGCCAAGGCCCTCAAAGGATAGGAAATTTGGGATATGGCACAATAGGACCTTATTTTCCACATTGCAAATAAGGTTCAAGATGTGGTATGGGTGAGTGACAGAAGGTTTCTGGCCCTCAAAGAATTATTGGTCAACATTTTCACAACTTTTATGTGGGATATGAGGGTATAGTTTATATGCCCAATTCAAGAACTAGAATGTACTTTTAATACAGTTGACATTGATATTTTATGTGGGCAGTTCGTCTCAGTTGACTCACATGTTCCAGTGTGTGAAGAAAGAGCCAGCAAACATGCACAGGGAACTCAGTAAAAAAGGATATGTGTGGATGGTTTTAGAGGAAAATTGATGAAGTCATAGAAAGGGTATTTTCCATCTGATGAAAAATAGCAGCCTGTCTTTTCATTTCCTTTGGAAAATAAAAGATCAAAGAAAATCTTTTAGGAGAGAGTTTTCTTTTAAATATAACAAAGATATTTTTTTACAGTAATAATATGTTTCTCCTTTCCATATGCTCTTTTATTCATTCATCAAATATGTACTATGTGACAGACACTGTGCCATAATTATAGTAACAAGAGTCAGCATTTATACACCCTTTATTATGCCATTGAGCAAGATAGATGCTCCATGCCAATCTACACTGTGAGGGGAGTGTTCATATTTTACACATGAGGAGACTTGGAGCATATGAGGTTTTGGAAGTGATATTTCCAAGGCTTACTATGAAACCAATACTGAATCCAGTATATCTGATTCCATAGCCCAAACTTTGATGGCTTACCTACCCTCAAAAAACTTAATGTCTCAATAATTGAAACATTCAGTCATCAAAAATATAGAATATGTATAGATAATTTACAAAGGAAATGGAAGTGTTTTAGAAACAAAAGTAACTTTATCAATAACCACTATTTTTAAAAACAATAATGTAAAATCAAATGTGTACTACATGACAGACACTATAACATTAGTTAATTCATTAGTTACTAAAACAAATAATTTATTTTATCTTGCTTTTAATGTTGTGTCTAAACACACCATGTGCTATAACTGACTTGAACAGAATCTGTATAAGTAGTCAGAAAACTTGAATGGCTAGAGAGCATACATATTTAATATTCTTACTTTTAAGTAAATAAAACTGTATGTATGCAAGAATTGCATTTATACAGCAATAAAACCAGCCAGTTTAAGACATGAAGTAAAAATAAGTCCCTCTCTTGAAGGAATTATAAACTAAGAAAAAAGCTATTTATCTATTCATAACCATAAAAATGTTGCACAGGGGAAATAGTAACTTCATCTGATGAGAATGCATATTTATGACTAAAGTTACATTAATTATTACTTATTATGAGAAGTTTCACTGAAAGTCCATATACTTTTACCTAGGAAAAATTTTTGTCTCTCAAAATTATCCTTTAATTAGACAGCAAGAATATTATCTCCTCATTTTTGTTTTTCAAGTAAACACTCTCTATATAAAGGATTAGATTGGATAAATTATTCCATTGCCTTATATAAACTCTTTGCTCTTTAAAATTTAGAACCTAAATAAATTAATTGGAAATTAGAAAAATAACCCCCTTTTCTCTTTCCTTAAAAATTGTAAGCTGTCTCATCATTGCTATAGAATACAGAATTGTGCACTCACTTCTGAAGACATAGTGGCAATTTCTTAAAAACCTAAACATTTTCTTGCCATATGATCCAGCAATCATACTCTGTGGTAGTTACCCAAATTAGCTGAAAAATAATGTCCACACACACACACAAAATCCTGCACATAAATGCATATAGCAGCTTTATTCATAATTACTAAAACTTAGGAGTAACAAGATATCCTCCAGTAGGTGAATGGATAAATTGTGGTATATCCATAAAATGAAATATTATTCTGTAATAAAAACAAATGAACAATCAAGCCACAAAAAATATGGAAGAAATTTAAATGAACATTGCTAAGTGAAAGAAGGCAATCTCCTAGCCACATAATGAATGATTCCAATTATATGACATTCTGTAAAACATAAAACTATGAACAAGGTCTGTGACTGTCAGAGAGTCAGAGGAAGGGAAGTAGAAATAAATAGGTAGAACTGAGAGGATTTTTCAGGTTATACACCTATTCTATATGATACTGTAATGGTGGATCCATGTTGTTATACATTTCTCAAAATCCACTGAATGCATAATAGAAAAAAGTCAATCTGAAGGTAAAGTATGAACTTTAGTAAATAATGATGTATTGATAATGACTCCTCAATTTTAATAAATGTACCACATGAATGCAGGATAATAATAGGAGTAACCAGAGGGAAGAGGAAGGAGCTTTATGGAAATTCTGCATTCTCTGCTCATTTTTTCTCTAAACCTAAAACTGCTTAAAAAAATAGTCAGTAAAAATATTTTAAAGGAAGAAAAAAACATTTAGTTGCAAAAAATAGACAATTAATAATTTTAACATGGGTCATATGGATTTTATAAGCTATGATTTAATAAATATGTGCTATAAATAGAATGTGTTAAAATTTAAATAATTCCCACAAGGCTAAAAAACAAAAAACAGGGGATCCATATTTCTGCTCTTTCTGTATGGTTAAGCAAGGCAAAATTTGGTGTGTATGCCACTTGTGACCAACATAAATCTGCAAAGGGAGTATTTTGTCTTTCAAGTGTGATATCTACTCAAAAAGTAATTTCTTACTTTAGTTACTTGACATACAGCACTCAAATTTTGAGTTTTATTAAAATTAGCATTGCTCACAATATTTCTTAAAAAACTGAAGTAAAATTTGGTAGGGTTATTAAGTGGGTCATACTTTTTTGGCTAAAGTAAGAGCATAAACTGAAGAATTAAGTCTGACAATTACTCATTACCCACATACTAGACATTGAAAATATCTCATTTACTTAGGTTAAGTACCTATTGGGGTAAGTACTACTAGATCTTCTATTTCAAAAATGGAGGAAACAAGGCTTAGTGAAGTTAAGTTGTAATTTGTTCAATGTCACAACTTTTATAATTGGTGTAGAAGGAAAGTCAACCCAGGAATCTGACATAGCCCAGACTCAAAATTTCCAGTGTTGCTGTAGAAATAATGCAGAAATTAAAATGGTACCATCATTAGCAATGCAAACATCCATTTCTACTGCACAAACAAAATCTACATTAAAAAATTTACTTCTGTATCATAAAAGTATTGTTTAGAAAATACAAATTATATAGAAATGTGTATATAAAAACTTAGTTTACAAAATAGCACTTTCATGTAAAAGTCATATAGAAAAATCACCATGGTTATTTTCCAACTTCCAAGGGTTAATGTGATTGTACAATAAATTTAGAATTTCATTTAAAATATAACATTAATTGCATATATTATTAACAAATGGTAATTAAAATGATTCTTTGATATATAAAGTGATTTAGAAAATGACACTGCCCAATACCACACTTATATGATGATTGTATATGTGTGAAAAACCTAGTTAACAGACTTCATTGATCAAATAGAGGAGTATATATTTCCGTAATTCATGGAATTTCCATATTCAAACTACTAGGTTAATGAAGTTCTTTCTAGCAGTTGTTTTCTTTCTGCCATTAGATGTGTATTATATGATTTTTATAATTTCAGGCTCTGAATGTTTTTAATGAAAACGCAATAATCACATAATCTAACATAAAGGATCTCTTTTTAAAATATTTAATCCTTTAAAAAAATGTTTGATGAGGACAGCCCATTCTTGACTCCTCATAATTTCCTTCTTAAAGACCCCTGAAATAACAGCTTCTAGCCATTTTCTGCAGGCCCTCTTCTACCTGCATTTCTTCCAAGAAATGTAAATTACTAAATTAGGTCTCCCTTGGGACCTACCTATGCTCAGACTTTGATGACACAAAAAAGTTAAAATTGATGTTTTTATAATGTTGTAGAATTTGAAGGAAATCCTTATGTCATGTTAGATAATTTTAAATATTAATATTTCCCTAAGATTTATCACAGGTTAAAAAAAGTAAATGTTCTATGTTATGTGGACATCAAATACAGTATTTGTGTCATTTAAACACCAAAGTTCCAGTGTCTGTGGTACCATGCACTTTGTAGTGATGTCTTTCTCTTTTACAATGATCTAGTCACAAACTTTCTTCTGTTTTAACACCAGGTATTATTGTCTCCTCACTAACAGTAACATTGGTAAGTTACTATAAGTGCCTTTAAACCACATATTGATTTCGTTGGTGCTTTAAGGCATACGAGTATGTTTTTGAAATAGTATAATTTCTTTATACACATAGCATGTGTGAAATTTATTCTTGCAGTCATCTATATGAGAATGGGTGCTTTAAAATCAGAAAAAAAATGAGTTTAACTCTTTAAACTATGACTTATTAGGTATGTACCTTGTGTAATTTGCTTAACTACTCCAAGCCTGAGGATTCTCATGTGTGAAGGAGGGATAAAAAATTCCCTAATCCACAGGGTTATAAGCACTAAACATTTTTTATTAAAAAATATCTGACACATTTATAAGCTTTTGATATATTTTATTTCTCGACCTTCTCCTTCTCTGCATCTCTTTATTCATGAACATGGAATACCATAAAATATTTTCCCCACCACCCCACAATAATAAAAATTATAGAGGGGGAAAAAGAAAATTGAACCTCCTAAACACTTTATATTTGGATTCTTGAAAGTTTAATTGTGGTGATTGTTTATCAATTAATTAGAAAAAAATTCTCATCTTTAAATGCTGAGTCTTCCCTGAAAATAACATTTCTTTTTATACATTTGGTATTTTTTCCCTTTTTCTCTTTTTTAATATAAAAAAACAAGAAAAGATCTGTTTTAGTATTTCACACAGAAATAATGTTATTTTTGTGCACATTGATATCTTTATTTCAATGGGAATATATTTTTTCCCTATTATATTTTTAAATACCATTATTAGTGATTAAAAGAAGATAATGATGGGGGTGGAGCCAAGATGACGATGAGTAGGGCAGTGGAAATCTCCTCCTAAAACCACATATATTTTTGAAAATACAACAAAGACGACTCTTCCTAAAAGAGAGACCAGAAGACACAGGACAACATCCAGACCACATCCACACCTGCGAGAACCCAATGCCTCGTGACGGGGGTAAGATACAAGCCGTGGCCCGGCAGAACCCGAGCAACCCCTCACCCCACCTCCCGGTGGGAGTAGAGGAGTCAGAGCAGGGAGGAAGAGGGATCCCAGGACTGCTAAATGGCCAGCCCGAGCCATCTGCACAAGAGTGCAGACACAGTGCATGCATGGGGTCCTGGATACTAGGGAAACAGGACAGTAAGACCTGTGAGCGGGTCCCTGCTGCCGGCACTCCAGGGACAAAGAAAAGCAAGTGCTTTTTGGAAGTCTTAAAGGGACAGGAATCCCACTGCTGGACGGAAGCATCCTGGGACACTTAGTCCAACTGCAGGGAACTCCGGGCACCCTAAACCCCTGGGTAGAAGGGCAGCTCAGAGGACTTTCATGGAGATAAACAGCCTCCCAGGCGTTCCCCCTCCAACATGGCTCCACCATATTGAAGCGGCTGTCCAAGGCAGGCCACGCCCACTACAACAGCGGGGATAAACTCCATAGTGGCCAGGTAAGAATCAGAAAACCCGTCGGCATGCAGATGCTCAGCAAAAGCCACTAGAGGTTGCTGTTCTCCCAGGAGAGGAAGGCCACAAACCAACAAGAAGGGAAGTTCTTCTGCAAACTATCTCCATCGCCATGAAAAGGAAAAATTTGAGGCAAAGATTACAGAGACAACACCTGAGAAGGAGACAGACCTAACCAGTCTTCCTGAAAAAGAATTCTAAATAAAAATCATAAACATGCTGATGGAGATGCAGAGAAATACACAAGAGCTAAGGGATGAAGTCCAGAGGGAGATTGCAGATGTCCAGAGGGAGATTACAGAAGGAAACAAACTCTGGAAGGATTTATAAGCAGAATGGATAAGATGCAAGAGGCCATTGATGGAATAGAAACCAGAGAACAGGAACACATAGAAGCTGACAGAGAGATAAAAGGATCTCCGGGAATGAAACAATATTAGGAGAACAGTGTGACCAATCCAAAAGGAACAATATTCATATTATAGGGGTACCAGAAGAAGAAGAGAGAGGAAAAAGGGATAGAAAGTGTCTTTGAAGAAATAATTGCTGAAAACTTCCCCAAACTGGGGAGGAAATAATTAAACAGACCACGGAAATACACAGAACTCCCAACAAAAAGGACCCAAGGAGTACAACACCAAGACACATAATAAATAAAATGGCAAATATCAAGGACAAGGAAAGAGTTTTAAAGGCAGCTAGAGAGCACAGGAGCATCTATAAAGGAAAACACATCAGGCTATCATCAGACTTCCCAACAGAAACCCTACAGGCCAGAAGAGAATGGCATGATATATTTAATGCAATGAAACAGAAGGGCCTTGAACCAAGGATACTGTATCCAGCACGATTATCATTTAAATATGAAGGAGGGATTAAACAATTCCCAGACAAAACTTGAGGGAATTTGCCTCCCACAAACCACCTCTACAGGGTATTTGAGAGGGACTATTCTAGATGGGAGCACTCCTAAAACTAAACAGATGTCACCAGAGAAAATAAAATCACAGCAAAGAAAGCAGACCAACCAAATACTAACTAAAATCAAAAAATAAAATCAACTACCCACTAAAAGCAGTTAAAGGAAACACGAAAGAGCACAGAATAAAACAACAAACATATAAAATATGGAGGAGGAAGAATAAGAAGGGAGAGAAGAAAAGATTCTCCAGACAGTGTATAGCTCCCTCAATAAGGGAGCTAAGTTAGGCAGTAAGATACTAAATAACCTAAACTTGAACCTTTGGGAACCACAAATCTAAAGCCTGCAATGGCAATAAGTACATATCTTTCAATAGTCACCCTAAATGTAAATGGACTGAATGCACCAATCAAAAGACACAGAGTAATAGAATGAATAAAAAAGCAAGACCCATCTATATGCTGCTTATAAGAAACCCACCTCAAACCCAAAGACATGCACAGACTAAAAGTCAAGGGAAGGAAAAACATATTTCAGGCAAACAACAGAATAAAGAAAGCAGGGGTTGCAGTACTAATATCAGACAAAATAGACTTCAAAACAAAGAAAGTAACAAGAGATAAAGAAGGACATTACATAATGATAAAGGGCTCAGTCCAACAACTGGATATAACCATTCTAAATATATATGCACCCAACACAGGAGCACCAGCATATGTGAAACAAATACTAACAGAACGAAAGGGGGGAATAGAATACAATGCATTCATTTAGGAGACTTCAACACGCCACTCACCCCAAAGGATAGATACATTGGACAAAAAATAAGTAAGGACACAGATGCACTGAACAACACAGTAGAACAGATGGACCTAATAGACATCTATAGAACTCTACATACAAAAGCAACAGGATATACCTTCTTCTCAAGTGCACATAGAACATTCTCAAGAATAGATCACATACTAGCTCACAAAAAGAGCCTCAGTAAATTCCAAAAGATTGAAATTCTACCAACAAACTTTTCAGACCACAAAGGTATAAAACTAGAAATAAATTCTACAAAGAAAACAAAAAGGCTCACAAACACACGGAGGCTAAACAACATGCTCCTAAATAATCAATGGATCAACGAACACATTAAAATAGAGATCAAGGGATATATGGAAATAAATAAAAACAACAACACAAAGTGCCAACTTCTGTGGGAAGCAGTGAAAGCATTCTTAAGGGGAAAGTATATAACAATCCAGGCACACTTAAAGAAGGAAGAACAATTCCAAATGAATGGTCTAACATCACAATTATTGAAACTGGAAAAAGAAGAACAAATGAGGTCTAAAGTCAGCAGAAGGAGGGACAAAATAAAGATCAGAGAAGAAATAAACAAAATTGAGAAGAATAAAACAATAGAAAAAATCAATGAAACCAAGAGCTGGTTCTTTGAGAAAATAAACAAAATAGATAAGCCTCTAGCCAAACTTATTAAGAGAAAAAGACATTCAACACACATCAACAGAATCAGAAATGAGAATGGAAAAATCATGACAGACTCCACAGAAATACAAAGAATTATTAAAGACTACTATGAAAACCTATATACGAAGAAGCTGGAAAACCTAGAAGAAATGGACAACTTCCTAGAAAAATACAACCTTGCAAGACTGACCAAGGAAGAAACACAAAATCTAAACAAACCAATTACCAGCAAAGAAATTGAAGTGGTAATCAAAAAGCTACCCAAGAAAAAACCCCTGGACCAGATGGATTTACCTTGGAATTTTATCAGACATACAGAGAAGATATAATACTCATTCTCCTTAATGTTTTCCAAAAAATAGAAGAGGAGTGAATACTCCCAAACTCATTCTATGAAGCCAACATCACACTAATACCAAAACCAGGCAAAGCCCCACCAAAAAAGAAAATTACAGACCAATATCCCTGGTGAATGTAGATGCAAAAATACTTAACAAAATATTAGCAAACCGAATTCAAAAATATATCAAAAGGATCATACACAATGACCAAGTGGGATTCATCCCAGGGATGCAAGGATGGTACAACATTCGAAAGTCCATCAACATCATCCACCACATCAACAAAAAGAAAGACAAAAACCACATGATCATCTCCATAGATGCTGAAAAAGCATTCGACAAAATTCTACACCCATTCATGATAAAAACTCTCAGCAAAATGGGTATAGAGGGCAAGTACCTCAAGATAATAAAGGCCATATATGATAAACCCACAGCTAACATCATACTGAACAGCGAGAAGGTGAAAGCATTTCCTCTGAGATCAGGAACAACACAGGGATGCCCACTCTCCCCACTGTTATTTAACATTGTACTGGAGGTCCTAGCCATGGCAATCAGACAAAACAAAGAAATACAAGGAATCCAGATTGGTAAAGAAGAAGTTAAACTGTCACTATTTGCAGATGACATGATATTGTACATAAAAAACCCTAAAGACTCCACTCCAAAACTACTAGAACTGATATTGGAATACAGCAAAGTTGCAGGATTCAAAATTAACACACAGAAATCTGTGGCTTTCATATACCTTAACAATGAACCAATAGAAAGAGAAATCAGGAAAACAACTGCATGCACAATTGCATCCAAAAGAATAAAATACCTAGGAATAAACCTAACCAAAGAAGTGAAAGGCCTATATCCTGAAAACTACAAGATACTCTTAAGAGAAATTAAAGGGGACACTAGCAAATTGAAACTCATCCCAAGCTCGTGGCTAGGAAGAATTAATATCATCAAAATGGCCATCCTACCCACAGCAATATACAGATTTGATGCAATCTTTATTAAATTACCAGCAACATTCTTCAATGAACTGGAACAAATAGTTCAAAAATTCATATGGAAAAACCAAAGACCCCGAAAAGCCGAAGCAATCCTGAGAAGGAAGAATAAAGTGGGGGGATCTCACTCCCCAACTTCAAGCTCTACTACAAAGCCATAGTAATCAAGACAATTTGGTAATGGCACAAGAACAGAGCCATGAACCAGTGGAACAGATTAGAGACACCAGACATTAACCCTATATAGTCAATATATTTGATATACATATATAGTCAATTAATATTTGATAAAGGAGCCATGGACCTACAATGGGGAAATGACAGTCTCTTCAACAGATGGTGCTGGCAAAACTGGACAGCTACATGTAAGAGAATGAAACTGGACCATTGTCTAACCATATACACAAAAGTAAATTCGAAATGTATCTAAGACCTGAATCTAAGTCATGAAACCATAAAACACTTAGAAAAAAACATCGGCAAAAATCTCTTAGACATAAACGTGAGTGACCTCTTCTTGAATATATCTCCCTGGGCAAGGAAAACAACAGCAAAAATGAACCAGTGGGACTATATTAAGCTGAAAAGCTTCTGTACAGCAAAAGACACCATCAATAGAACAAAAAGTTACCCTACAGTATGGGAGAATATATTTGTAAATGACAGATCTGATAAAGGCTTGACATACAAAATATATAAAGAGATCACACACCTCAAGAAACAAAAAACAAATAATCCAATTAAAAAATGGGCAGAGGAACTGAACAGTTATCCAAAAAGAAATTCAGATGGCCAACAGGCACATGAAAAGATGCTCCACATTGCTAGTTATCAGAGAAATGCAAATTAAAACCACAATGAGATATCACCTCACACCAGTAAGGATGGCTACCATCCAAAAGACAAACAACAACAAATGTTGATGAGGTTGTGGAGAAAGGGGAACCCTCCTACACTGCTGGTGGAAATGCAAATTAGTTCAACCATTGTGGAAAGCAGTATGGAGGTTCCTCAAAATGCTCAAAATAGACTTACCATTTGACCCAGGAATTCCACTCCTAGAAATTTACTCTAAGAACGCAGCTCTACAGTTTGAAAAAGACAGATGCACCCCTATGTTTATTGCAGCACTATTTACAATAGCCAAGAAATGGAAGCAACCTAAGTGTCCATCAGTAGATGAATGTATAAAGAAGAAGTGGTACATATACACAATGGAATATTATTCAGCCTTAAGAAGAAAACAGATCCTACCATTTGCAACAACATGGATAGAGTTAGAGGGTATTATGCTCAGTGAAATAAGTCAAGCAGAGAAAAACAAATGCCAAATGTTTTCACTCATCTGTGAAGTATAAGAAGAAAGGAAAAACTGAAGGAACAAAACAGCAGCAGAATCACAGAACCCACGAATGGACTGACAGTTACCAAAGGGAAAGGGACTGGGGAGGATGGGTCTGTAGGGAGGGATAAGAGGGGGGAAGAAGAAAGGGGGTATTATGATTAGCATACATAATGTGGGAGATGGGAGTAAGGGGAGGTCTGTGCAACACAGAGAAGACAAGTAGTAATTCTACAACATTTTGCTATGCTGATGGACAGTGACTGTAATGGGGTTTGTGTGGAGGACTTGGTGTAGGGAAGAGCCTAGTAAACATAATATTCTTCATGTAATTGTAGATTAATGATAACAAAAAAAAAAGAGAAAGAAAAGGGGGATTACTCCCTGACAGGACAAAACTAACTGCAAATCAACGATTAATGCATGCTTTACATATCCTTAATTTTGATCTTTTAAAGAGTGTCGGATGATTAGCTATGGAAGTACATTTTTCTGATAATATTCCTTTCTCTTAAAAAAAAAGCAGTTCCTGTGTGGTGATCTCCAGTAGGTTCTTGACAATTGTATAAAGGTCATATCAAAGTGTGGGCAAAGGGTTTGTTTGTGTTTATACAGAGGATCAAAGCCTAATTTGGCTTCCCAGAAAATGAATTAAGATACGATATGAAGAAGAACTTCCAACATCAACATCCTCTGCAAGAGTCATTCCAGAAGATGAACATCAAAAAAGTTCAACAAAGATCCTGGCACTGTTGCAGTTGTAGCTGCATTCATCCCACCGGTTCCTGGACTTGCCATTGCAATGAAGAAGGAGATATCTAAGCTGGCCTGTGCTTACAGTAAAACAACAAATTTGACTGGATCTATACTGTCGGAACTCAACCAAGAATTAGGAGAAGTGCAAGTTGCAGTACTCCAAAGTCATGCGACTATAGACTATCTACTGATAAAAGAACATATGAGATGTGAACAGTTCCCAGGAATGTGTTGTGTTAATTTGTCTGGTTTTTCTCAATCTATTCAAATTCAGTTAGACACTATCCATCATATCATTGATAAGTTTTCACAAAGGTCTAGGGTACCTACCTGGTTTTCTTGGTTTCACTGGATATGACTGCTAATTGTAGGTCTGCTTTTGTTATGTAGCTGTATTCCTACTATGTTAATGTGTGTACGCAATTTAATTAGTAGTTTGTTAAAATCTATACATGCTTATTTAATCTACAAGAAGATATGTCAAAGAAATAATCAATCTTCCCATGTTTTCTTCCATCTGCTACTTCTATAGCTTTTCTTCTTCCTTCCTAATTACAACCCTTTAGTAGAATTCTTGCCTCATATTGAAAATTACCGAGTATCATAATTCTTCCAAGTGGTAAAGACACCTCAAGACAAATGCTGGGCATAGAAGCCACAGGGCATAAATCTGCCAAGAAGTAAAAAGCTAACCTTTGCAAAGAATATTGCTCCTCTCTCACTTACCAACTTTACATTTCCCTGTATGGCCCCAGAAGATGACTGGTTAGCCAGAGACGGGTAAGATTCCTCAAGGGAGGAACAACCTAAGACAGGCACAGTCACAGGGGGGCCATCAGGTGAGAAATTGGGGATCAACAGAGGTGAGGCTTAGAATCTCACCCCCCTGTTTTGAGAGAAATCTTCTGCATCCGTGGGTGTTTTGTTGCCCTTGTCTAGTTTGGATTAATACTTAGTCTATAGGCACACACCTGATCATCTACATTTGCCCTCTTACAGCACTAAATTATGTTTTCTACCTTTATCTTGCATCTACCTACCACTTCAGCATTTTATTTAAAAAAATAACAATAAAAAAAGGGAGAAATGTGGAATTCACATATAAATCAAGTATAAAAATCAAACGAATAATCATATCTGACTTGGTTGCTTATAGTTCATGATTCGTGATCAAAACCAAAAGTTTCTGTGATGACTGCCCTTGCACTGTTTACCATGTAAGAACTTATTCACTATATAAGAACTTGTTCACCATGTAAGAACTTGTTCGTTATGCTTCAGAAGATTGGAGGCTGTTGAGAAGTAGGCTTGGGGTTCGAAAGGAAAGGAGCAACACACAGCAGCAATTCACCGGAGAGTTCCGCTTTATTAGGGAAAGGTGCTGGGTTATATAGGAAGGGGCATGAATTGATTGAGGTGTCACTTCTACGGGGCTGTTGGCTGTTGGCTAGGTGCTGGGATTGGGAGGGGGGCGAGAGGTGATTGGGATTCAGGTGGCACCGGCGGGAACTGAGGACCCCAAAGAGAAGCCAGAAGTTTGCCATCTTACTGGTGGGGACCTTTCATTCCCCCCTTTCTCCTCTATGGGGTTGTGGACGTTGCTTTCTCTCTGGCTGCTTCCTGCTGAACAGGGGCGGAGAAGGGAGTGAGGGCTTGAGGATTGGGAAGAAAGGGTTGATAGGACTCCCCGCAGTAAGGACGAGTAGATGTGGACTTCTTCACGTTTGGAAATCAATGAAGGTTGTTTGTAACTATAGGTCGAGGACCTGTTGATTCCAATGGTGCCAAGAGGATATGGGTGTCAGGAGCCAGGCATCTGTGGCCATTGTTTCTAGGAACAGTTTCCAGTGGAGAGAGGGGTCCATCTCAGCGTGTGGTGAGGAGGTCACCTGAGGGTGAGGGATCTTCTGTGGCCAGAAGCTGGTAGTTCCTGAGTAAAAGCTGGTTGAAAGCTTGATTAGAGATTTTTCCGACTTGGGATTTGATGAACTTTATTATACAGGGTAAGAAGAGACAGGCGAGAAGAATGATTATTATGGGGCCTGCAATGGGCCAGAGCCAGGTGAGGTGGGGGTTTGTTAGTATTGAAGAGAATGGGTTGGAATTGGAAGCAGAGTGGAGGCTGGAGGCAAGATCGGTGAGTTTGGTAATGTTAGTTTCTACAATGCCGGAATAGCAGCACTCTTCCCAGAGGAAGACGCAGGTGCCGCCCTTCTCGGCTGTAAGCAGATCTAGGGCCCGCCGGTTTTGAAGGGTGACCTTAGCTAGCGAAGTGACCTGTCTTTGGAGAGAGGCTAGAGAATCGGCAGTGGATGTCAGGGCTCCCTCAAGTTTGGCGTTGAGATCTCTAACTGCCTATAGAGAGTGACCCAAGGCTTCTCCCGAAAACCCTGCCCCAATGGCTGAGGTGATCAAAGAGCTACTGACCATGATGGGAAGGAAAGCAGCTCTTTTTGTGCGCGAGGGCAAGGGAGGTTGGAGCTCAAGGAATTCTGCCATGCTGTAAAGTGTTAACTGTGGGATTAGGGTGACGAGAATGCAGGGTGTATCGGAGTTGAGAGGCAGTGAGTTGAAAAGACTGCCATTACACCAAAAGAAGTGTCCCGGTTGCGTAAAAGTCTTAGAGCCGGAGGTAGGGGTGTAGATAGAGAGGCAGTGAAGTGCACTGAAGTGGGGGTGGAGTTGGGCCTACACAGTGGTGGATGGTGAGATTATCTGCGTATTCTGGTTCCCATAGGGGTATGTCTGCCAGGGGGCAGAGGGGTTGTCTTTCTGCACGGAAGGAGTAGTTGGAAATATTAAGGGGCACGGCGGCCAGCAGTGGGCGCTGTAGTGATGCACACAAGAAACAATTGGCGGTGTTAAGGGTGTGGTTGAGAAAGATGGTGGTGCCCTGAATGAGCTGTAATGAAGAGTAGGAGAAATAGGAAGAGGGGCGGGGATAAGAAGATGAAGAGGCGCCGTCAAGAGTTTGGATAATGACTTTTTCGGAATGTCTGCTATCTGATGCAACTTGAGAGATCTGGAAATGAGAGGGAACATACTTTTGAGAGATATGAAGGGTACCGTGGGGGGTCGAGGACTCCCCCGTAGTAAACTGAGGCTGTGACTCTGGCGGCCCATCGAGAGTCCCAGGGATCTGGGATTAATAAGGAGAATGAGCCGTTGGGATATTTCATGAAACGGTTGGAGGAGTAATACTATGGGTACTGGAAGTTACTCATGTAGTGAATTGCACAAGACCAGTAGGGACATCTCCCGTAGGTGTCTGGCTATCGCCTGAAATAGGCTTGTTTTTGGTCATAGAGGAAGCAGAGGTAGGGAGAATAAGGGTAGCTGCTAGTGAACACTTCGGTGGAGGGGGGAAAGTGGAGGTATAAAGGCTCAGAGCAGCTTTTCAGAGGGCAGTCTGGTGTGGCAATGAGGGCAGTAACTTTTGTTTGATGCTGTGTGTAAGTCTCTCTGACTTTGAATCACCATACAAAGGAGGCTGGGGTGGCAGGGAAGACAATAAGAATGAGGAAAAAAGCAAGAGAGCAGTAAAGGAGGAAAAAGTCATGATTCGGGTATGGATGGCAAAGGGGGTGAACGGGATTTTGGAGGAAAGAGGACAGTAAGGTGAGGAGTCTGGAGGGAGGGAGAGTCTGTAAACTTTTGTAGGTTAAGAGATCTTTTAGGTGATGTGGGGACAGAATGGTAAGGGGCGCCCTGAATGTCAGTCTATGAGCTTCTTTCTGCAAGAGCTGTCTAGCGGCTAATGCTCGTAGGCAGGGGGCTCATCCCCAAACTGTGGGGTCTAATTGCTTGGAGAGATAAGCTACTGGGGCAAAGGATGGGCCATAATATTGGCCTAGGACTCTTAGAGCTTGACTGGACCTCTCATGAATGTATAATGAGAAGGGCTTCGAAAAATCAGGAAGATGGAGAGCTGGGGCTTCTACAAGGGCTTGATGGAGCTTAATGAAGGAGTGTCAGGGTGAGGAGGATAATGGTTTTTTAGGGGGGGGCTCTTGCTGAGGTCATATAGGGGTCTCGCCAACAGGGAGCAGGGAGAATTTAGGGATCTATGCTCAAAAATATTTAGCCAGGCTTAGAAAGGAAAGGAAAGGATTTCTGTCTTGGTTTTGGGAATGGGCAGGTCAGAGAGGAGCCATTTTCTGTCTAAGGTAATGGACTTTCTTTGTTGAGATAGAAGGAATCTGAGGTAAGTGACAGGAGGGGAAGAGATTTGAGCTTTGACGGGGGATACTTGGTAACTTCTGGAAGCTAGAAGGTTAAGTAGGGAGGCAGTGTCAAGTTAAGACTGTTCCCACGAGAGACTGCAGAGTAGAAGATTGTCTATGTATTATAATAAGGTGGACTTGGAGTGATCATGATGAAACTGTTTGAGGTCCTGAGCTAGGACCTGTCTAAAAATATGGGGACTATCTCGGAAGCTTTGTGGCAAAACTGTCCAAGTGAGTTGTTCAGAATGTCTTGTGTATGGGTCCGTCCAGGTGAAGATGAAAAAATCTTGGGAGCAGGGGCTTAGAGGGATAGAAAAATGGATCCTTGAGATCTAGGACTGAGAAGTGGGAAGCCGAGGCAGGGATCTGTGATAAAAGGCTGTATGGATTTGGAACTAAGGGATGGATAGGGACAACGGCTATGTTTGTGAGGCGAAGGTTTTGGACAAGGCGTAAAGATCTGTTGGTTCTTTTAACAGCTAATATGGGGGTATTAAATGGGGAGTGAGTGGGTCTGAGGTAATTTTTGTTTAAGAGATCTTGAATGATGGGTTGGAGGCCTGTGAGGGCTGAAGTGGTTAGGAGGTATTGGGCCTGACAGATATACTGAGAGGGGTCATGTAATTTGATAGAGGCAGGGGGACATAGGGCCATGGAGGGGCTTGTAATGTCCCAAACTTTGGGATTTACAGGGTGTATGAGGGCAGAACCGGAGCTTTCATTTGGTAGAGGAGGGTCATTGGCTATGAGGGCCATCAGAAAAGGAGTACTAGGGGCTGTGGGAATGGATATAGTTATGGAAACGTGGAGGAGGGAAAGGATGTCCCATCTTAGTAAAGGGATGGGACACTGGGGCATAACCAGGAATGAGTGGGAGAAAGGTATGGGATTGTCTTGGATTGTGCATAAAGGGGGGGGGGGAAGTTTAATGGGAAAATCTGTTTACCTCTTACCCTGACTATAGGAGTAATGGCAGGCATGGTAGGGCCCCGGTATTCTAGCAAGACTGAGAAGTTGGCTCCTGTGTCTAGGAGGAAGGAGATGGGGCTACCGTCTACTGTTAAAGTAACCCTGGGCTCCTGTTGATGGAAATGGTTGGGCGAGAAGCCCCCGGGCCCCATCAATCTTCTGCCAGCCCCACTACGGCGGGCTTAGGATGGGGGTTGTTCGTCCAGCCTCCCCTTTGGGTGGTTGGGCAATCAGACCCCCAGTGGCCCTTTTTGTGGCATCTGGGGCATGGGGTGGTAGGAGATCTGGGGGAGGGGCATGCCCTTGACCAATGTCCCTCTTTTCCACACTTGAAACAAGCTCCTGGGGGTGGGGGCTTGTTTGTAGAGGGGCGCCCAGGTTGTGGTTTTATCAGCTGGGCCAACATTTGGAAATTGGCCTGATCAGCCTTTTGTTTACCGCGTTCTTTCTCCTCCTCCTGCTTATGGAAGACTTTAAAGGCCACTGTTAGGATCTCAGTCTGTGGGGTAGCGGGGCCCTATTCTAACTTTTTGAGTTTAGCTTTAATGTCGGGGTAGCCTTGAGCTAGGAAGTATGTCATAAGGACATGTCTTCCTTCAGGTGTTTCTGGGTCCAGGCTGGTATACTATAATAGGGCTTGAGTGAGTCTGTCTAAGAACTTGGAGGGGATTTCGTCTCTCTTTTGAATTATGTCTTGGAGCTTTTGAAAATTGACTACTTTACAAGCTGCCTTTTTCAGACCTGCTATTAAGCAGGAGGCAAAAATATCTCGAGAGCGGAGTCTCATGGCAGTGTTATCTCAGTGTGGGTCCTGTTTGGGGACTGCAGTGGGGCCAGGGGGATAGGTGGGGTCAGTCCTGTGGGTTTTGTTAGCCTGCGTTTGGGTGAAGTCTCAAACTCGTCTACGCTCTTCAGGGAGGAGAGTATTGGCCAGGAGCATGAAAATGTCATGATGTGTGAGGCTGTAAGACTGGAGGGTCTATTGAAACTCCCTGATGTATGTCATGGGATCAGTGGAAAAGGAACTTAGGCATTTCTCTAGTTGGGCTAAATCTCTTAAGGAGAAAGGGACGTGAACGCGCACGATGCCTTCGGATCCTGCTACCTCCCGGAGGGGGGCGATAATTTTGGGAGGCTCTCGGGACCAAGTCTGAGGGGAACTGAAGGGTTCTGGCTCAGTCTGTGGAGGAGTGATGCGGTCTAGCCGTGCCTAGTCGAGCAGGTCCTGAAGTGCAGAAGGGGGGCAAAGAAAATAAAGAAAGATAGAATCAGACTCACATGTCGCCAGCTAACAGCTCAGCTGCTTACTTCTGCCGCTCTAGTTGGGCTTGAACTCATGACTCTGAATTAAGAGTCCCATGCTCTACTAACTGAGCTGCAGCAGGGCTCTAGTTAATTGCTTATGGAATGCGTAAACAGAATGTTCTTTGTTCTCCATTCCTGCCACATCCGCAAGTGGGGGAAGGGCATATTTAGAAGCAGGGGCGGTGTTTCTACACATCTTCAAGGTCTCCCTATTTTCAGAGTGAGGAGTCTTGGCAAGATATGTTTTTGTGGACAGATAACTTCTAAGGACTGCACTGGTTGTTCTCTAGCTTGTGCTTTCCCATGCTGCGTTCAGACATGGGGGAAGGTGCTTTCCCATTCTCCCTACAAACATGTGAGAAGACAAAGGCGGACCCCAACAGGGGAGAAACAGGTGATGAGGGCAAAGACGGAGGAGGCTCCTGGGACCTAGTTAAAGGGGGGCTGAAAGGCTCAGGCTTAATCTGCGGGGGATGAAGGCGGAGGAGGTGAGGTGGGGGAGGAGATGGTTGGGGAGGAAGGGAGAAGGGCTGTTGTAGGAGAAGAAGGGGAAGGGAGTGAACGGGAGGCTTCTGCGGGGCGGAGGCTTGCAGGCTAGGAGAACTTGGGAGGGGGCGGGGAGAGGAGGAGGCGAAAAGCTTCTATATAGGGAATCTCCTTCCATTTTTTCAGGCGCTGGCAGTAGTTAAAAAGATTGCGAGTGATGTTAGGATCAAGAGTTCCCCCTGCGGGCCATTGGTTGTTATTGTCTAGGGGGTATGTCGGCCAATCTTGGGAGCAATATTTATGGAGAAGTTTTGGTTTTATATCAGGCGTCAGGGAGGGGGTAGCCAGATGCTTAAGCAGGCATTCAAGAGGTGAACTTTCAGGGAGGGATGAGGAGGCTCCCATGGCTAAAGGACAGAGAAGGAGACAAACAGGGGAAGACGAACGGAGATCCTTGGACTGGAAGCAGACCACAAGGAGACAAAGGGCGTCCCCGATGATCCTTGGTGGTCTTCGGAAACTCGTATACGAGTCGGAATTTCTTGGGAAGTGTGGGTCGTCACCCAGACTTCCCTAAGAAGGCAGAGTGCCGGAGTCATGAGGTACCTAGCGCTAGGCATTTTTGGCGGATGGAACAGAAGGAGGAGGGGGGGAAAAGGGAGCGTTCTCATCCACAAAGGAGTCACCTCGTTTATGGCTGTTGGAGGTGGGGGCCTGAGAGTCGGCCGCAGCCGTGAAGGCCTGAGGCGGGGATTTATGGCTGTCGGAGGAGGGGCCTGAGGGTCTGCCGCAGCCGTGAAGGCCTGAGGCAGGGAGCGTTCCCTCCTCGTCCCCGAGCGTCAGGGCCTTGCCGGACGATCACGGTCAATGGCACTGCGATAGCTCGGGGAAGTGTGACCCACTCCGGGGGGAAAACTTACCTAAAGGCCAGAGAGGAGTGGTGAGTGTGAGGAGCCAGCGCCGGAAAAAGAGGATGAGGGCAAGCTGCTGCTGGTGTCGGGGGGGGAAGACGGCGCCCAGTTGGGGTGTCCTGTCTCCCGGGTTTCGGCACCAATGAAAGGAAAGGAGTGACACACAGCAGCAATTCACCGGAGAGTTCCGCTTTATTAGGGAAAGGTGCTGGGTTATATAGGAAGGGGCATGAATTGATTGAGGTGTCACTTCTACGGGGCTGGTGGCTGTTGGCTAGGTGCTGGGATTGGGAGGGGGGCGAGAGGTGATTGGGCTTCAGGTGGCGCCGGCGGGAACTGAGGACCCCGAAGAGAAGCGGGAAGCTTGCCATCTTACTGGTGGGGACCCTTCAGGGTTGATTAATGATTGTGCATTGAGTCCCCTATACAGAATTTTATTGTTGTTAACAACCATTTGATCAATAAATATGAGAGATGCCCTTTCTAAACAAACGAAAAAAAGAAGATATTGATATAGGTTTAATTGACCTTGTTTTTCTGGCCTTCTAGCTGAGATACTTTAAAAGTACAATAATTCATAGTTGTTCCTTGTATTTTATGGTAGAAAACCATATAATCTATAACTAATAACACATTTGTCTCTTATTTTCCAATCTTGATCTCTTAGTTTCTTATCTTCTGTCAGCCAGAGTCCCCACTGTGACACATATGGTATTACTGATGATAATTGTTTTGTCATTTTAATGGAATATCTTTAATGTTTCACCATTGAATAATTGAATATAATTTTTGAGAAGTTTTCTAGTATTTCTAGTACTTTTTTTTATTGTGGTGAAAGACATAACATGAAATTTACCTTCTTAACAAATTTTAAACTGCACAGTACAGTATTGTTAATTATATGCACTATTGTACAGCAGATAAATTTTTAAAGTACATTGCTATTTCTAATTTGCTAAAATACTTATTCAATCATGATTTGCAATGACTCTCACTAAATATTTATCCTTTATTTATTTAGATGAATATATACTTATACATACTAATATTCATATGTATATACACATATACATGCACATATATTTCTCCTTTGAGCTATTAAAGGAATAGATGAATTGATGAAATAATTTTTAAGTTTCCTAATGTTGAACAATGGGATACAGTCCATATGACTTAGGCTTATTATTATTCCCTTAGTTTACTGCTTCATTTGATTTACTAATATTATAATAAGGGTAGTTGCAAAGATGAATGTTTCTTAATGTGTTTTTGTGTGTATGTCCTAGTCTTCTCTGATTTTAGTATTGGATCTGTGTTGGTCTGTTAAGGTGAACTGGATAACTGAATAACTTCTGTATTATTTCTCTTGGTTTATGTCTGGGCTAGTCTCTTTCCGCATTGAATAGGGCTGAAGTGTGTGACCAATAGAATGTTGCTGAAGTGAGAGTGTTTATTTAGAATCTATATTGTAAAGGGCATTGACATTTCTAGCTGATTCTCTTGGAGGAAGCTAGCTGCTATCAAAGAGCTCTGTGGAGAGGCCCAAGTGGGCAGGAACTGAGGTCTCCTACCAATAGGCATGTGAATGACACCTTTTGTAAAAGAGGATAACCCATCCAGTCTTAAACAAGACCTCATAGTATTTAACCCCATCCAACTTGTGAACTAGTTTCATGAGAAATTATCCACAACCATCCCCTAGCTTCTGCTGAATTTCTGACCCACCAAAGTGTAAGGAGTAAAATGTTTGTTTTGTTAAGCCACTAAGCTTTGAGATGGTTTGTTACTCAGTAGCTAACAAATTTACCATTGCGTTAGCTCTATCTGAGCAAATGTCAACAATGAAAATTACAAGGAACATCTTATTATTACTATGATCATATTTTTAACAATGAAAAGCCCTGAAAGGATCTTGGAGAACTTAAAGTCTGCAAACCATATGTTGAGAACTTCTCTTCTGAAATATTAGCTATTATTGTTTTTATTACTATTTGGATCTGTTATAGTATATTTCAATATATCTCCATTGATAGAAATTAAAACTTTTTAAAACTATTATTCCAGAGCAGTGTTATAAATATAACTTTTCTCATTTATTTAAAATATAATCTTGACATAAAGTGTGGTTCCTAAATGTTATATTTGAAGTTTGGGATTCCAAAAAAACAACACTATCACAAATTTTCATATCATTTGTATTGTTAGACATACTGATTCAGTTTGAGATAACTACTGAGAAGAGAGAGAGAGAGAGAGATAGTACATGCTGTGTTGATTCAGCTTGTCCGTCCCTCCCTGCCTTTGTCCCGCAGATACTACGGGAGGAGACGCGATGAGACATCAAAGACCTGAAAGGGCCAGCCAGGGGACTCAAGGCGTAACAGCGCAAGAGTCATGCCGAAACGCACTCCTCATGTGTATTGAGCAAATGAACCCAAACATCCAAAGAATTTTGAGTAGGGGGTTCAACACATGACCAACACACAATCATTATCTGACCTGGAGTCCAGCCTTAGGGCGAGATGCTCAAGGACACCAAAACCATGTGAGGGCGGTCACGGGTTGTAGGAACTGTTTCGTCTTTACTCATTTTGTTATTGATCATGTATCAGGAGTTGTAGGAGAAACAATCAGGTCATATGCATTTGTACCTTTGATTTCTATATTACTTGATTTATGTATTAATCCCATCAATCCCACACAGCTATAGATGGCTAGCAGACAAGTTTTCAAATCCAGCTCACTTATTTACTGGTTGTTTCCATTTGGACAAATTTCTTCAAGATTCAATTGCTTCTAATGGGCAAAATAATAATTCTGCATATTCTGCACTGCGTAGGTTTTAAAAGAGTTAATACATATTAGCACCTTATACAGTGTTTGGAACACAGAAGAAATGTAGTAATTATACATAAATTACCAAGTTAATCTTCACACAAGCCTGCACAATATAAATTTTGATTCCAGTTTGTACCCAGTATGGGTCCTGACAGGGCCTCAGTTGGGAACAAGAAGAGTCTGGTTTTATAGAAGACCTGATGGAGTGGAGTCAGCTGATGCCGCTGACCATCCACAGCCACCTGAGCTTACTTGTCCGCAGGGATGGAGGCCTGTAAAGGAAGGGGCTACACTGAGGAGTGAGGGACGAGGCGCCAGCAGGAACCTCACTGAAGCCGTGTTATTGCATTGAAGTCACATCATGAGGAGACTGGGGAACAAGGAACGTAGAACTCTCTTCATAAGTACATTTAAAACATTCTCATGGCCCCCCAAACACTAGAGAAAATGTTGAAAAGAGGGTAGATGTCCCACAGTGTATGGTATGGGCAATTACCCAGAGAAATACTAGTATGGAAATACAGCTACACACAGATCAGTAACAGCGGCTCAGAGCAGAGCAATGTTTTGTCCAAGTTTACATGGCTCACAGTGGCAGATTCTCATTTTTGGGTCCTTCTACGCCCAAAGTCAGTGACTTTACACAAGAAATTAGCTACAAAACCTCCTTGCCTTATTATTCAAATATGAATGTATGTGTGAGCATTGTTGTGTAACCTCTTTCTGTAATTGAGTACTGGCTACTGCTTGAGGATTTTGCTTTTAGATGATGCTTAAAGAAAACATGGAACCAATATAGAATTCTCATTGCAAAGATATTTTTTCAGGATTACTTCAACATCTCAGTCCCTTCCACATGCGTTTGTTCTCCACAGCTATGTAGAGTCAAAATTTTCATTGTGAAGCCCCAGGTCATTTTAAGAGCAATTTCCTTACACTTTTTGGATTTTCCCCCCTTTCTCTGACAGAAACTAACATGAACAACCTCATATGACACTAACAAAGATTAGTTAAAAAAATAGCATAATTTATATGTAAAATCATGTTTTAAAATGATCTGAAATCAATCCTACCTTATTTAAGATAATGTCTAGAGCTTTGAAAATGTTACAACTGTCATTCTCAATAAATAGCCTTCATTTATTAATTCTTATTTAATTTGCTAATCCTTGATGTATCTAAAAGTACGTATTTCTGAAATATCTGGTCAGTAGGATATTGATCTTGCATAGCTTTAAAATATTTGCAGTTATATATGTCAACCAATCAAAATATTCTAAAATATAAGATTCTGAATGTGAGAAAATGTGCTTTGTGTTTTTCATTTAAAAGTGAAAAGACCAGAAAGGACATAACGTTTTTAAGCCAATGAATTTTATCATAATACATCTTGTACTGAATTCTGAATAGTACTTACTGGTTGAAAGTCAAAGAATGACTGTCACTGAGACACAGGATTCATCAAGTTATAATGTCAACTTAGCAATGAAAATGCCTTCTTACTGTCTTGTCAACTGACAGGCTGTCATCACATATTAAAAACTGACAAGTCATTGATGAATTAGATTGTTTTTAATATTGCCCAAACCAACTAATTATCCAAAAGAGCAAAGAGAGTATTGCTCATTAGTTAAATATACTATTTTTTTACTTTATAATCATTTTAAAGAAAAAGAAAGTATTTAGATGAACTTGTAGACTTCTAAGTAGATACAGAAAATAATCATACATTGATAAATTGTTTTAAAGAGCTAAAATGCTGTGAAGTTGACTACAAATCACATGTATTGAAGAAAATGTACACTGGTGATAGAGTAGAAGAATAAAATACAAAGTTTATTTTGAAAACAGTCTAAGTCTACTTATAAAACATTTCTAGAAACTACAAAGTATAAAATGTTGGCTATTTTAATAATAATATTTAGCTGATATGATAGAAAATATGATGAAAATTTTTAAAAGAGGCTACTAAAATTTCTAGAATACTGGAAATTTCCTTCCCCATTTTGATGCTATATTTCCTGATTCCTGGAGCTTAGATCTGCTTTCTTCATTTAATTCTTTATAATGGTGGAATGTATCTTCTAGTAGCCTGTTAAGAATGGATTTCTACACAGTAAATTGCTGATAACATTCATGTTTCAAAATGCCTATTTCACCCTTACACTTGGTAAAAGGTAAATCTAAGTAGAAATAATTTTCCCTCAGAATTCCAAAGGCTCTATTATCTACTAGCTTCCACCTTTGTTGATAACTGATGCTTTTCTGATTTGACATTCTGTTTATGGTCTTTTATTTTTCCTCAAGTGAAAGATATTATGATTCTCATCTTTAAATTCCCTGATCTTAGTTTTCATGACCACGGCATGGATCTTGTGTTTATATCTTTGCTTGTGTATGTGTGTCTGTGTACATGCACACACATGTGGTTCTTTTTAATCTGGAGATTTATGTCCTCCACTTGTAGGAATGTTTTTTATTTGATAATTTCTTTGCCTCTATATTTTTGAGCTCTTATTAAAGAATTCTGATGTTTAGGTATTAAACCTGCTAAATGGTATTCCACATTTCTTTTTTCTACTATTTTTTAAAATCAGGTGTGTTGTGATAGAGTTTATGTACAGTAAAGTTCATGAGCTACACAGTTCTATGACAAATGTAAAAAGTTATTAAAATGACACTATAATCAAAATACAGAACAATTCTATTACCCCAAAAAGTTTCCCATAACCCTTTTAGTTAATTGTCTCTTCCTTTCCAAAGCTCTGGCAACCACTAATTTATTTTCTGTCTTTATGGATGTGCCTATTCTGAACAGTTTATGTAAATAGAATTATACAGAACATGGCCTTTTATGTCCAGTTTCTTTCACTTAGAAAAATGCTTTTTCAATTCATCAATATTGTTACATGTTTCAGTAGTTCCTATCTATGTTTTCTGAGTAGAATTTCCTTGTATGGATATACCATAATGTTTGATTCATTTGCCAGTTGATGAGCATTTCAACTGTTTCCAGTTTGGGAAAATTAGGAATAAAGCTGCTATAAGTATTCTTACATAGGCTCTCTGCAGACACATGTTTTCATTTCACTTGGGTAAATACTGGGATTGGAATTGCTGCTCATATGGCAAGTTTATCTTTAACATTATAAAAAAACTGCAGATGATTTTCCAAAGAGCAACTATACAAATTTGCATCCTCAACATTGTGTTAATGAGAGTTCCCGTTCTTATTCTATATATGTGTCAGCATTTATTATTTTCAATTTTTTCTTACTTTTAATTTTATTTCAGTTGAGTTTTACTTTTAGGCATTCTAGTGCATATGTAGTAGCTTCATATTGTGGTTTTAATTTTCATTTATCTGATGATTATTTATATTAAGCATCCTTCCATTCCTTCTATGTGCTTATTTACTATCCTTACATCTTCTCTGGTGACATGTCTGTTCAAATTTTTCCCCTTTTAGAAAAGAATTTTTCATTTCCCATTAGAGTTTTGAGGGCTGTTTATATATTGTGGAAGTAAGACCTTTACAATAAAATTATTTTGCAAAATTTCCTCATAGTCTAAGGCTTGTGCCTATATTTTGTAATAAATGCTTTTTAAAAAGCAGTTTTTATATTTTGATGATATCCAGTCATGCATATTGATATACATATATACACATATATATATATATACACAAAATTTTATAAAATTTTATGTTTTGTCTCCTAAGAAACGTTTGCTTACTTCAAGATTGCAAAAATATTCTCCTGTGTTCCTCCTAGAATTTTTAAGTTTTATATGGTCAATAATTTGTTTCAAGTTAATTTTTGATATTTCAATATACAAACTTTTGATAGCATTGATTTTTTCCCACTATTGCTGTTCTGTTCTCAGTTTAATTGATCTCCCTCTAAGTATTGTTATATCTGTGCCCTGCATGTTTTTACATTTTTTAAAAATGTTTACTCAATTCAAAATATATTTTAAATTAGCTTTGATTTTTCTCTCTGATTTATGGGTCATTTAGAAATGTGTTGCTTAGTTTCTAAATATTTGGACATTTCAATACATCTTCCTATTATTAATTTACAGTTTAATTCAGTGGTGATCAGAGAAAATAATTTGTATGACTTCATTTATTTTAACTTTGTTGGGTTTATTTTTATGGCACAGAGTATGTTCTAGCTGGTAAATAGTCTATTTACTGTACATGGATTGACTGTGTATTTTGCTTTTCTTGGATAGAATGTTCTGCAAATATCAAAATCAAGTTGATAATGTTACAGTCTTATATAGCCTTACTATTTTCTTATTATATCAGTTTATCATTATATGCAGCCTATTATTATTATTATTATTTCCTATCTACTTTCAGTGATTTCTCAGAGAGGCATGTTGAAGTCTACAACTATAATTATAGATTTGCCCATTTCTCCTTTCAGGCTACCAATTTTCACCTTATGAATTTCAAAACCCTTTTGTTAGGGACATATACACTTATAATCATTGTGCCTTCTTGGAAAATTGATCCCATTATCATAATGTAATGTCCCTCCCTAACTCTTATACTACTCATTGTTCTGACTTCTTAATACAGTCATTCCAGTATACTGTTCAACAAATATATTGTCTACTTTATGACTCTTACTATGTAAATAAAGTACCTGAAAAATGCTCTCTTACCTTTCATCAGTTTGCCATCAATCCTAATGGCAGTTAGGCTCTGAAATGTATTATAGTTATTGTACATTGCAAACAGACAGCTAGTAGTATACAATTCATTCTGCTTAAAGAAATAAAGAGATGGCACAAATAACTGATATCCAAATTAGACTGAGGGAGCTATTGCTTTCCAGACAAGGGAAGGTAGATGTGAATGGAAAAATTTCCAGGGGATTAGTAGAATGTCATATTGGGTCCATGGTGGACAATAGCATGAAATCACAAAATAAGCCTGAAAGTTTTAAAGCCAAATAATGACTATTCAAAGATTTTTGTAATTATTAAAGATTTTATATATTTTTTTCATTCATTCTATAGCAATGTAGGGTATGGATTTAATTAATCATCAGAATGTTTTGTCTAACTATTACCTAGATATATGTTGTTTAGTGGCGGTCTTATACTATACTAGGTTCATACCCTTTTCATCTGTAGATTACAAAGACAGTTTTATAAAGTTACTGTGTAGTTACCCTTGTTTACAAATTTTAAATATTTAAGAATCTCTTGAATAAAAGCCATAAAGATCAGTTTTATAAAACCCTCACATTTCATATCATTATATAGAAGGAACTTCAAGGTATTTTCTGTTATTTTAAAGTAGTGAAAAGAGATGGAGACAGATAAATGATATTTTTATAAATGTGGAGAGGAAAATAATAAATTTTAGACTGAAGTTATAGAAGTTTCTTGTTTAATTGTGCAAATTAGTCAAAGTAAGTTATTGGAAAGGTGTTATCTTGGAATATTGTAATAAAGAACCTTAACAAAGTTCTCTTGCTGGAAGATTTTTTTTAAAAGGTCCTTAAACATTAACTATAGATGACCTTGAAATTTTTGAAACAGTTGAAATTTGAATTCTCAACATAAGCATGTGTTCCTATTTTTCTTTGGGTGGCAGCCCCACTCTGTTTCTGCTACACTCATCTCCATCTCTGCTGATACTAAAAAATGGAAGATTTTGTCTAAATGACTCTCAGACAGCAAGAGCTCCAGATATTTATAGAGAATCATTTTATAAAATGATCTTGAGTCATTTTATCAACTTCTTGACTGATTAAAAGGAAGGCCCTGTATTTGGTAATTAAAAATTATCGATAAACTAAGGTTTTAGAAGTTGGATAAAATTTCAAAATTTAAGTTATATATTAAATTAAAATTTTAATTCCCACTTTCTATGCAATCAGCTTCCTGTTCTAAATTTTATTTTCTGCTTAAGCTCCTCATTAAATCTCATTTCCTTAAATTCTTCGAACATATCTAATATATGATTTCTAGAAGACCACTAAAATTATGAAGTATGCCCTAATGATGTTTTTTCTATAAAGAAGACAAATTATTTATAGAATTGTAAAGTAACATGAAACAATTCAGGACAACAAAGATAAACACAAATTAAACATTGTGTATTTTTATTAAATATCAGGAGGAACTGAATCTATATTGTCTTACAGCATTATTATGTCTTAAATTAACAAATCTAAAGGCGATAACTTATTTCTATTTATATATTCTGTGGTCAGTGTTTCTGAGCAGTGATTTATAAGATAATTTGGGGCTACCCACACACAGCAGTAAATAATAAGTCACATACTGGGAAAGTTAATCTCTTTTCAATTTTCTACCAATCTTTTGAGGGAACAAATTTCAGTTTGGTGCTAGTAAAGTCTTTATTGCTTGCAGGCCTCAGGTAGATTTTCATTTCCCTTTTTATAGATAACAGAAAAGTAGAAACAACTGAATTGTTTGCCCAGAAGTGAACAACCAGTAAGTGATAGAGAACGGATTTGAAGATGGGTCTATCTGATTTGAAAGCTAAATTCTATTTTTCGTATATAAGTTTATGATTATTTTCTATTTATGACTATGATTCTAATTCCTATTCAGGTAATGATAGGAAGTTTCCTTACTACAAATCTCTACTTAATTACAATAGTTAGCCAATTGGAAGAAAAGATATTACATGAACAATGAAATAGGTTGATCTGGGTTTGATTGCTTCCATGTTCACTGCCATCTATTCCCATGTTCTCCTCTGTGGGATTCTGGCTTTGACTAGTAAGAGTTCTTGGTGGGAAAGATACAACAGAGCATTATTTCCATTTCTGTTGGCCTCTGATAGTATGTCTGATGTTTGGCTGTCTTTCTTTCCTGGACACAACAGATCAGACCTAAGTTGATTATAGGTTTCTCATATCACATTCACACTGGCCCTTGGATCTGGTAACATGGCCTCTCCCAGACCCCTCCATATTGGCTACTGCCATTGCCAATTTCTGGACAGATTCTTGGTTTCCTTTCTGTCTTCTCAACTCTTTCCTCATAGGGGATCCCTGGGTATACATTTCCTCTTTTTTAAATACATAGTGTCACTTCATTTCTCTTATACTATGAAAAGGTAAAAAAATGTAATGATGGTGTTGCTATTTGGGAAATCCTGTCTTAGTTGTTAGGCATGAACCCTGAAAACAGTCCTCTTGCAATCGGTTCTGGCTGTGCTGCCTCCTAACTCAGTGTCTACTTGGACATTCGCAAACCTGATCAAGTTTTCCTTTCTTACTCTGCAAAATAAGAATAGCACAAGCTATCAAGGCAGAGGTAAGGTTTAAAGAAGAGTAGAATATGTGTATAACCTTGCACAGGGCCTACCAGTGAAAAAACATATGTCTTTCGTGGTTGTTCTTTTATTGGTTGTTGTCATTATTATTTCCGTTGTTGAGGTCTCCCGAAGAGTATGATTTAGGATCTTGCAAGAGTTCTCCAATAGGAATTTTCATTTAATTATCTCAATTTTATAACAAAAGTTAAAACATAAAAACAAAGATTTTTTTAATAGATTCCAAATTCCAAATGAAAAGTAACCTACCCTTATGGAGCATATGTTATGGGCTAGCTACTTTTTTCAGCAGTGGAACTTGGCAGACTATGCCACCTCAAAATATGGCATAAAGATTATTTGAGCTAAAGGCACTGAATAAAATAGCAAATACAAGAAGGGCACTCTGATTCCTTTTCTTCCTGAAAACAGGATATTAAAATCTGCCGTGCGAAAGATGCCCCTCCTGTACCAGGAGAGAAGAAACGTTCAATTGGAAGTCAAAGCTGGAAGAATCCTGTACAAACAGGCCTTGTTCAAATAATTACTTTCCTTTAGTCTCCCCGTATGTATTATTTACTTTTCCACAACTGCCTCTCTGTTCAGTCTAGCATGAGAGCATTTAGGCTTTGCCACTCTTTGAGGTCCTCATTTCCTTATGATAGTCCCTATGTCACGTAAAACAGAATCTGTATGCTTTTCTCCTGTCAATGTATCTTATGTCAGTTTAGTTCAGGCATAACTGACAAGCCATAGCAGGGCGGAAGTAAAGAGTTGCGTCCTCCACACTGCTTCATGCATTTTGGTTCATGGACTAACTAGCACGAGTCTCTGGAGGTAGGTACTATTGTAATCATGATGGCCCCTGTCTTGCACAAGAGGATGATGCAGACTTAAGGATTTTAAGTAACTGTCTCAAAATTATGCAGGAGTTAGCAGAGCATGGTTTTGAACTCAGCAATTCTAGATTCAGAATCTGTGCCGTAAGCATGAAAAGATGTTAAGAGCTTTAAAAACGCACATTCATATATATCTTCTCCTTTGGAAACAAGTATTCTCCTTATAACAAGTTCATTTTAAGGTGAAGTAGTTGAGACATAATAAAATGCTCTGGAGAGGTTCCCTGGTTTGGATATGAATGCTGTCAAGACTTTTCCTGTGCCTTGTTACATTCACAGAATAGCCTCAAACTCCAGGAAATGACTGTATCATCCATCCTCTAAATGATATTCCAGTGTGTGTTGTCTGTGTCTAAGATCCTAAAACACAAACTGTTATAAAAGGTGGATTTTTGTCTTTTAAATAGCATTAACATGCCATCTCTTTGGACTTGCTTAGTAATAACATCTAAATAAGGTGGGAATGTAAAAACACAATTCATGATTATTCCAAAATCAGTTTTTCCTTTCACCAAAAAAGACTGAGCTAGAAAAGGGGTGGTTTACATCATGGAACCCAAATTTTATGTTGTGATTTTATTTCCATAGGTGATTGGCAAAAACCACTTTCAAAAGGAAATCTATTTCAGACTACCATCAAATTTAATTAGGATATCCTACAAAACAATCTTTAACAAGTTTATATATATCCTTATGAATCATGAATTTTTCTCTGAATGTTAAGTAGAATGTTGTCCTTTTAAAATTTTAAACTGAAATGTAACTGTCCCTTCATAAGCTATCAAGACATGAAATCTATCTAAATGAAATCATCTTTCTATGCTAAACTTTCTTCAATCTTAGCAAAGTCAGTCTCCAAGAACAAAAAAAAAATGACGTTTGAAATTCAATTAAAAGACAAGTTCTAAGGGATCAAATGCTGATACATCTTGAATCAGAGACAATTCTATTGCAAAATGCCTTTCACAGGCTCCGTTCCTTCTCATTAAGATGGATTTAAAGTTACAGTGTTGGTGGCAGCATAACAAGTATTATTAATTATAAAAATTATTATTATCACTCAGTGCTGTGCCAAAGGATGAGAATTGCTGAAGGTGGTAAAGCACGTATCCTATTGAAACTGGCATCATCTGTTCAGAAACAGCTGTACAAACTACTACCCTCTGTCGAGTTGGTAAGCAGTGGTGATTCTACTAGATCCTTAAGCATATTTAATCAGTCTTTTGGAAAAGCTTTCCTGAATAACTACAAAATTTTTCCTTTTAAGCATTCCAAACTGTTACTTGATGCCACCATTTACTGAACACCTACTGTGTGCCAGGCACAGAGCTAAGATCTTGATATGAATTGCCTAATTTAATCCTGGTGGCAACTCAGGATCTCAGTGCTGATATTGTACCCTTTTTAGAACAGATAAACACACTGAGGTTTGCTCAGTGAAGTGGCAGAACGGAGATTAAAATCCTAATCTAGCTGATCGTCACCACCTCAGGCCTCGCAGGCAGGAGCTCTGTAAATATGTGTAAAGAACTGTCTTTTTCTTTTCTCTCATTAACAAGAACGTGGATACTTTTTAGTTCGTAATAATGAAACTGTCTTCAAGATATCCACATAGGTAAAAATAAGGAACTATGTATATGGCTTACCACTATTTTTGTATACAAAAGAGAAAAGGAGCATACAGAGTTACTTTCTTGTATATGCATAAATTCTCTGCAAATTACATGAGAAACCAGTTACGTAAATTCCCACCAAGGAGAGAACAAGAAATGGCTTGCCTCTGTCCCTTGTACTACAAGATTGAAGTATGAGAATTATGGTACTAAATATATTTATATACAACTGTATATAAATAATATATATGATTTTTATATATGATGAATATATACAGTATACATGTGTGTGTGGGGGGGTGGGTTTAAGGGAAAAAAGTGGCAGACAAATACAAGGACCATAATTAGTAGAAATTCCTCTACAGACCAGTAATAGACTGATCACTCTCAAATACTGTCTCATTCAATTCTCACAACTACAATGTACATTTCAATTTCTACTTTTTACAAATAACAAGAAATTGGAAAAGATTGAAACAATTTTCTAGGATCAAACAACCAGTACCTAGTAGAGAATAACTTGAATCCATATTAACTTTAAGATTTAGGCTCTTTCTACCTCCTTAGTTTATTTGATTACTACATTCTTTCAATGTATGATTATTATGAACATATTAGTATTTGGTTAGTATTCTGAATTTAAGTGTTTTGCTTTTAAAAATAAGTTGACTATTTCTTATATCAAATATTGAATCAATTGAATAAATTTGCCAACGGACTTGGCCAAGATGTGTGGGTATATTTTCCCAAGTGGAAAGTAACTGGCTGAAAGGTGAAATCAAAATATAATTAAGATAGTTTGTGGTTTATGTAACATGAAACAGGTGATTTGTTTATTTCTCTTTTCCTTTTCTTTCTCTTTTGAATTGCCATGAGAATTTTGAATGAAAACTTAATTTTAAAATGAACTTAAATTTATCCTGATTTCCAAATTTTCTTTCTGCCCCTGAATAGTTTATCCTTACCCTCCATTTGGGGTACATACTTTTTTCCCTCAACAAATACAATTTTTTAACCCCCAAAAGATGTCCTTGTTCTACCCTTAATATTTCCTACTATTTCTTCAGAAAAATCTAGGTCTCTATTAAGCTTGGCTTAAAATGATAAATTTCAACAAATTTTTCCCAAAATATAATTAAGTCAAGTCTATCAACTTCTAATTTTAGTTAAGGGGCTTGTACATGTGTGTGCGTGCCTTTTTCATATTATCATCTAAATAATCAAAACTGAAACATTTTTATCATCCTTTTAATTAAGAGAAGAAGGATGGAGGAGAGAAAAAGAGAGTGAGACTTTGGTTTCCATCATTCAATATTTAATAAACTTTGTACTATCAGTATTCTTTCTATGGGAAAACAAAAGCTTTCACTTATGAGGATTTAATGCAAACAAAATATTATAACAGAAAAATTAAGAAATTAAAGCAGAATTAGAAGAGCTGAGGGAACAATGAACTTTTAAACATGTGCCTTGCTGGTTAGATAATAAGTGTGTCCATTCTCTCCCCTTCTTTCCACCACTCTCTCCATCTTTCCTCTCTCCTTGTGCAACTTCCAAGATCTGGGGAAGGTGGAAGTGGGTATTTTGAGAGTTAAACCACCACCAGCAGCAAAAAAATTCAATCAGCTTCCACATAGTCAAATTTGGACTATTCTGTCAAAGGACAGTTGTAAATCTAACCATAGTCCTTCAAAAACAGAATGAGAAATCAGAAAAACCAATGAAATAAAGGATCTCCTTTTTTTCAACTCCAATGAATGTTAGTTACAGAAACAAAGTTTAGTATTTTCCCTTAAGTATTTGTTCTTAGATTAAAGGGAATCTCTCATGGTAGCAGTTTTTTGTTTTGTGTTGTTTTATTTTTCTTAGGAAAAATCTTAGCAAAGATTATGATATAATGACATTCAAAACAACCTTATTTTTAATTGTAAAAAACAGGCAATAGAAATAGTCTTTTGGAACAGAGTGATTTCTTTGTAATGCACTTCAAATATTCATTTGAATATTCAGTTAATACACTCAGTTAATTCTTCAATTGATCTGTTTCTATTTGACGTTACCAAACTTCTTTCAAACCATCTTTACATTTTGTCACTAGTTAGTTTTATTTTTTCCTCATCGACTTCTCATATACCCGGTTAGCATTAAACAAGAATTTTCCTTTAAATATTTAAATGGAACTTAGACCAAGCTTATCAAAAAATTCAAATCCCTGAATAGATATTCTTCATTATTCCTGAAAAAATGCCTTTAGAAGTACAAGTTCAATGGATAAAGTAATAGAATTTAGCAAAATCAACTATTCACAAGTTTTCAATTTACCTCGTTACAATCTAATTTTGTGATTTAGTTTCAGTTTTTAAATGAAAATTGGAATAAAAAGTATAAATGGCCAATGGAATCTTGAATACGGTGCCAAATATAAGGCAGTTCAAACCAGTGTTTCTCAGAATTGTTTCCCTTCTTATTCACTTTTATTTCAAATTACTTTTTAAATGCTTAAGTAATTCAAGAAAATATTCTTCCAAAAGTTTGTGAAAACATCATAAATAAAGCTAAACCTTTTAATTATCATTACCCTATCACAGTCTACCCTGGTCTCCTGATAATAACCAGAGTTGGCCTCTTATTTCATTCCTTCTCTGTATTTGCTTATTTTATGCTTGCTTTCAAACATTTTGAGGCAGCCAATTTGCTTTTCAGCTTCATTCTCTTCCAATGTTTATTTTAAAACCATAACTTTCCTCCTAAGCACCATTTTAGATGAAACCCACAAGATATGATACTTAGCATTTTCATTAAAATTCCATCAAGTTATTGTCTACTTTTTTTTATTATGCTTTCCTCTTTGACCTATGGATTAGTACTCAGATGTATAAATCTTCAAACATATGATGATGCTTATAGTTGTATTTTATTTCATATTTCGAATTCAACTGTACTGGGGCTATAAACATTTTGTGTACTTTTTCACAATCCTTTCTAATTCATTGAAACTTATTTTATAGCCTAGCATATGATCAATTGTTATAAGTATCCTTTGTGTGTGCTTGGAAAAAAAATCGGTTTTGCAGTTATTGGGACATGATTCTAAATGTGTTCCCTGGGTCATGTTTTAATCAAGTTAATCAAACCTTCTGTATCTTTCCTAAAGTTTTTTTCTGTTATTATAAAGTTTTTCCCCATCTCTTACCAAGCAACATTATCACTTGATCGTGGATTTGTCTGTATCTGCATGTATTCATTTTTTTGTTTCTATACTTTATGTTATTAGAGTATTTTAGGCTATGATTAGATGCAAATTTTAATTTGATTTATCTTTCTGGAGAGTTAAACATATCATTATAACATGTTCCTCTGTATCACATTTTTTTTAATTGGTTTTTTTATTTGGAATTGCTTTAATAAAAGCTGAAGTATACTATACATACTGAAAAAAATGAATAAATGGTAAGTATATAACCTAATGAGTTATTACAAAGTAAACATTCCCTTGTAACTGTTATCTAGATCTGGTAATAAAGCATCGCCAGCATGAAGAAGCCCCCCTCAGACTCCCAACAGTTACCAATTTACCTCTTCTTAAAGGTAATCATCATGATGTCACAGATTGATTTTGCTTTTTCTGTTGCTATATTATATGCCTGTTTTTTTGTTTGTTTGTTTGTTTTTGTTTTTGTATCTGGCTTGATTGCTCATTCATTGTATTTGTTAGGTAATTATCTGTTCTCCTGTTGTAAGACATTAAAGTTTTCCCCAGTTTTTGACTACCATGATTAATGCTGCCATGAACATTGTAACAACTGGATTGGTGCCCATATATACACATTTCTGTTGGGTATCTGTCTTCAAAATATCTATAAAAAGATATATCCTCTATCCATCTTTCGGATTTGTGTGTCCTCTACATATTGAAATGTTCAAATTTTCTGTGCCCATTTTGTTCGATGTACCTCTTCTAGACAGCAAATAACCAGATTTCGTTTTTAGCAGAGTAACAACCCTGTTTTTTAATAACAAAGCACTTAGATTGTTCACGTTTAATCTAATTACTGATATACTTGGACTTAAGTCTGCCATCTTATTTTGTATTTCCATTGGTCCTTCTCTCTCTTGGATACTATTTTTCCTATTCTTTTTTAACTTTCATTGAATTAGTGTACTAATTTTTATGAATATAATTTTCCTAATATTTATCTGAATACAAAACATTTTGTAAGGATACAAAATTGTAAATAGTGGTTAACCAGGGGAATAGAAATGGGTTGAAAGGTAAGGAAAAGCTTCAAAATCTACTCTGCATATAATGTTTGGTTTGATTTTTTTTTTAAGAGTGGACATATATTTTTATATTGACTTTCTGAATTGCAGCAGTTCTTCTAAAAGATAATTCCAAAAATGCCTACAAACAAGTAGGAATTGTTTTTTCCTTTAATACTTTAGACTACCTGCTCAGCTTTTCTCCATTATCCACTTCCTCTCAGGCCTGATAGCATAAATGCAATTTACATAGCAAAACAATTCACAGAAAGATAATCCAGCTTTTACAATATATTTTTCAGTATAACACTGAATGTTTTCTGTGCAAAGTGACTTCCTGGGGTTCTGGCACAGAGTCTTCAAAATGGCCCTGGCCTTTGCATGACCTCTTGTTTTTATTAAGTCAATGAGCTCATAGTAAATATGATAGGGGGAAAAAAGACAAGAGTAGGGAAAAGATCACAAAAGGAGATAACTCATTTTTGAGTTGTGTCAAGTCTCTGAACATCTGTGGGCCCATGTCTTTATTTGCAAATAAAAGCAGTAGATGAGAGTCAGGTGATTTTAGACCCCCCCCCATCACTAATAAGAACTAATAAGAACATAACAGTGGAACTATTTTTAAAACAGGCAATCCAGTCCTACTTAGAATGCTACCCACTACTAGCTATGTCATTTTGCCTCAGTTATCTGATTTCTCTGGGACGTGTTTCTCTTTAGTAAAGCCTGGGTCACTCCGAGGAGTGAACAGTAAAGTGCTTGTAGTAGAGAGTCTATTATTAATTTTCATTCTAGCAGACAGTAGGCATGTGATAGAGATTAGTTTTTACTTTTAACTAACATCCTAGAACTGTAATATAAAGAGTTCCAAAATAGTGCAATGAAACACTGGTGTAATATTTAATTGCCTAACCTAGAATTTACAAGTGGTCCCCTCCTCCCACATTAATAAAATGTGAAATGTTATTATATAGAACATCTTTCTATAAAAGATACGAATCCTTAGACATCCATTAGTCTATATAAAGAACTTTAAAAAAGTTTACACATTCAAACAATGGTGCAATCTTACAATGTATAGACAGTATATTGACAAAAGCAATATAAAATATCAGGAAAAAGAAAACTAAGCAGAAAACTGAATATGAAGTTACTTGAGTCTAAAAAAACTTACTGCCATCTTTTTGGCTATTTTACTCATGTCATTTCTTATTTTATATTGTAATGTCCCAGTTGTAATAAATTTTACTGTAAAGTGGTCAATACCAGATTTGAAGGTGACTTTGGTAATTGGAAGTGAGAGCCTCCCAAAGCGAAGGCAATTGGGAAGCCCAACATTTTACTTTCATGAATACAGTGATTTAGTTCTTTGACCTCCAGTTGGTTAAGCATGATATATAGTAGAACATTTCACTTCTGATATATGCACGTGAAACCCTGACAAGAATTAAAGGGAGAGTGCAGAGTTAAGCTGCTGGCATTCCTCGCTCTACTTGAATAATTGCTGGAGTTATTTTGAAGTATTTTACAGAGAAAGAAACAAAGAAAAAAGAAGAAAGGAAAAGGGAAATAAAAGGAAAATCAGAACAGAGAGAGAAGAAAGGAAGAAAGAAGGAGGAAGGTGGAGAAGAAAAGATGGAGAAAAAGCAGTCGACTTGCTTATTTTCCTTTCTGCAAATGGCACCCTAAAGAAAAAAAAATATTTTGAAAGTCCTTTAATGTAAACGTGGACAGCTGCTTTAGACATTGTAACATGTGCACATTTGAAAGACACATCATGAAAAAAAATTCATGCTGAAATGTTAATTTTATAGCTCTAAGAGAGAGGTCCTAAGGTTTAGAAGTTAAAAGTAAGTTAACTCGTTGCTTATTCGAACATCAAACTGTCAGCATGGAAGTAAGTTTTAAACTTATGATGGTCTGAAAATGTGGTGCTAAATGAAGTTTAAAGACCTATTAACCTGCCTGAGATGTAAACCAGGAACTATTACACTGCTGTTCAACATGTAGCCAAGTACCTTATAATAGTGTGCAAGCTAGTAAGAGGTGAACAATGAAGCTTAATGGTATGTCTTTTTTCTAAATGTAATGATAACGTTAGCTATTTTCAGTATTCATTTAGGAACTGCATGCATATAGGAAATGGAACACTTGCTTTAAAATGATTGCCTCAATTTGTTTCATAATAATAATTCAGAACTAGTAATCCTTTAACCATTGACCAATAATCTTTTTTTTTCTGTTTTAGAGCTTTACAGCAATTTAAAGGGAAACATAACATTCATGAACATACATGTAGTTGGTAGACACTTTAGATAAGTATTTTGGACAAATTGTTTATTATGTTAATAAAAGATTTTAAAGGATGAGTTAAGTAAAGTATGGAGACTTAATAAATATGAAATAAAAATTTAAAAATTAAATTACTTGGGGAATATGATCACCTTTCCTTTTGCAAAGAAAATATAAATTTTTAGTTATTCAATATTAAATAAAACAAGTATACTTTTAAAAAGTCTTAATAAGACATTTATTAATTATTTTAAAATAACACATCAGCTGTATAGATTTGGTTCACTTTTGAAAAGATGGAAGTGGACTAAATCCAAATTACATAAATTGAAATAAATGGTGAAATAAGCCTAAGCTTTTCTGACTAGGAAAATAAACTTGGTTATGAAAATATCCTTTTCCTAGATTTCCCTGTTCATGGGCTTTTAAATTCAAGTATAAAAGGCAATAATCATTTTTAGTCCACAAAACACTGTAAAAGTAAGTATTTTTAAATGGATTACAAAAAAATATATGAGTGAGAAAGTAGAGGATTTCTTAACTCAGATTTCTTACTCTGGTTACCTGAGTATTTAGTCTTATCCTAAACTAGTGGGAGGTCCTACCAGCATAGTTTTAACTGCTGTGTTCTGTGTTGTAAAGCAGAGGCTATGACTTACTCTCCATTGAGTTTATAATCAACCAATGGAGGTGATCAAAGTGAGGAAAAGATAATAAAAGATATTAAAGCATTTGTTGCCTAAATATGTGATACACACAATACCTGCTAGTAAATGTGAGAAGTGAAAGATCAGTCTGGGTCACAAAATTGGACTTGGAAGAATAAAAAAGATTGGATGGTTGTCTCCTACAGGATGGATGAGGAACTGGCCTATACTTTCATTTTTTCTGGAGGATAAGATATTAATTGAAAGTGTGGAATGAACCTCAATGACATCTGTGCCTGATCTTGTATTAATCATTTCGTTGTTATGTGTAACCAGGTGGAGTAAATGACAGCAATATCGCTCTCAGTCCGTTTTATGCATGTATCTATCCTCTGCTGCACTCTGACTCTCAGAACCAAGCAATACTGATCAAAATTCTATTCATATCTACCTCCTTTCCACGCAGAGTTCACAATAGAACCATGGATGTCATTATGCCATTTTGCTGCCATCATGAAAAAGGAGGTATAAATGATCAAGTCCCCACTCGAAATGGTCCATTGACTCACAGCATTAACATCACCTTGGAGTTTGTCAGATCCCATCTCAGCCCTTCCCAACACTTGCTGAATCAGAATATGCATGTCACCATCATTTCCGTCTGACTCTGTGTGGACGGTGAAGTGTGTGTTGTATAAGATGCTCCGCTAGGTAACGCAGACAGCTGGCCCTGCAAAATGGGATCCGGTGGTAGGAGGGGCTTCGGCAGCATTTTCAAACTTCCACATTCCCAGCTGATCAGTAATCAACAAAGTAATTATCTCCATGTTTTAATATATCTGAAATTAGAGAACGCTATTTCTGATCTACTATAAGAACATATCTCATATAATTTCACATGATATCATCTCTTATTATCTCCTTCAGTGTTACCATCATCATCACCACCATTATTTTAATCACAGAATTTAGCAGTGGATTGCATTTCTCCTTATCAGAGCACTTCTGGAGCATACAACTTTTGTGCAAACATCTGTGCATTCTCATCTGTTACCACTACCCTTGCCCAAACACCAATAAATATACTCATTTTTGTTTACAATTCCTCTGCTTTAAATACTTCTTGTACTTCGCTTTGAGTTCACGTTAGGTAGTACTGAAGACCTGAAAAACTCAACGAAATAATTAAGAAATATCCATAGATTGGATTGATTTTGTGCAGTGGTGATGAACTGACTTGATCTGATCTTTTGATGTTTGTTTCAGTCTTTCAGATCCTTCAGGTCCTGTCCTTTGTTGGTACTGGTTTTATAATCTTTCCTATTTCTCTCATTCTCCTACAGTCTTAATGCAGTCATTATCATTCTCTTTCTTTTCTTATTATTGAAGTACATAGTTGATATACAATATTATATTGGTTTCAAGTATACAACACTGTATTTCAACAGTTACACACATTATTAAATCCTCACCCCCACTGGTATAGTTACTGTCTGTCAATATAGGAAGATGTTACAGAACCGTTGGCTATGTTCTCCATTGCTGCACTTCCATCCCCTTGACCAACTTATATCATGACTGAGATGTTTATGCCCGTTTATACCCTTCATCCTTGCCACCCACCCACCCCAAACTTGACAACCACCAGTCACTTCTCAGTGTCTATAAGTCTACTGCTATTTTGTTCATTTTGTTTTGTTTTGTTTTTACATTCTACAAAAAAGTGAAATCACACAGCATGTGTTCGTCTTCCCCTGGCTTATTTCACATAGCATAATACCCTCTGGTTCATCCATATTGTCACAAATAGATTTCTTTTTTATGGATGAATAATATTCTATTGTGTATATATGCACGTTCTTCTTTACCCATTCATCTACTGATGGACACTTTGGCTGCTTCCATATCTTGGCTATTGTAAATAGTGCAAGGATAAATATCGTGGTTGCATATGTCTTGTCAAGTCAGGGATTCTGTTTTCTGCAGGTAAATTCCTAGAAGTGGGATTATGGGATCAAATGGTATTTCTACTTTTAGTTTTTTGAAGTACTTCCACACTGCTTTCCACAGCCATTGTGTCAATTGACATTCTCTCCAAAAGCATAGGAGGATTCCCTTTTCTCCATATCCTTGCCAGCATTTTTTATTTATTGTCTTTTGGAGAGTGGCATTCTAGCTGGTGTGAGGTGATACCTCATTGTGGTTTTGATTCACATTTCCCTGATGATTAGTGATATGGGTAATCTTTTCACATGCTTGTTGGCCATCTGAATTTCTTCTTTGGAAACTTGTCTGTTCAGGTCCTCAGCTTTTTTGGTGTTGAGTTGTATGAGTTCTTTATGTATTGTGGATGTTAACCCCTTATTGGATAAATCATTTACAAATATAGTCTCCCATACCGTAAGTTGCCTTTTTATTCTATTGATTGTTTTTTTTTGTACAGAAACTTTTTTACTTGATGAAGTCCCACTTGTTCATTTTTTTCTTTATTTCCCTTATCAGAGGAGAAGTGTCCAGGAAAAAATTGTTCATGCTAAATAATGATCAAGAGATTTTTGTCTGTGTTTGCTTCTAAGAGTTTTATGGTCTCATGTCTTATATTTTTAGGCCTTTAATCCATTTTGAGGTTGCTATTGTGTATTGGGTTAAACATCAATCCAGATTCATTTTTTTATGTGCAACTTTCCAGTTTTCCCAACACCAGTTATTGAAGAGGCTGTCTTTTCCCCATTGTATATTCATGGCTCCTTTATTGCATATTTATTGACCATATACATGTGGATTTATATCTGGGCTCTCTATTCTGTTTCATTGATCATTCTCTTTCTTTCTCTGTGCCATGTTTTCCACTTAAAATTATTATCTTCTAATTTATTACTCCACTTTAAAGTTAAGATAATAACTTATAACCTTAGATGACTAATTAGTTCTCCCTATTTATATTTTACTTGGTGAAATATCCCTGTTGTTTAGATAAGTACTATTTTATGATTATTAAATGTAAATGCCAGGCATATTAATGCTAATGATTTCATGGGCCAGGAGGTTTATTAACAGGAAAAGGGAGTAATATAGATAAATAAGAAAGACAAAGTCAAAGGTTAAAGGAAAGAGATCAAAATATGAGAGAAAAACTTCTAATGAATTTGCCAAAATGGAAATAATTATGTTTAATAAGGTAGGAACTGAAAAATAACCATTGGGATGTTAATTAAGTCTATAAACCTATGACAGAATCTTCTTATCAAAAAGTTATTTTTTCTTATGGCATAAACAGGGGCACAAATAATGAACTAAAACAAAACCTGATGTCTTTTATGTGACATTACTACAACATAACAGCACTCTAAGACAGGCTGTTAACAACACTGTTAAGACAGACCTCTAACAGTGTTCTATTCTCATACATTATTCTTTCCTCAGTAAACTTTGCTTCAGGCAAATTCTTCAGCTCCTTGAAGAAGTTATGCTCCCTATAACCACAGGATCTTTGCATATACTGTATTATTTCTCTCTGCAAAGACTGCTGAGTGATTTTCATTCCATAACTCCAGCTCAACTTCTAGATTTCAGTTCAATCATTCAGAGAAGTCTAGTCAGGCTCCACTTCTATTGAGCCTTGCCTCATTGTGTATTATTTCTACTGTTTCCTATAGCATATTATTTTACGGGAACTAAACAAGCAATACTATTAAAGCAATTACCATCAAGACTAGAACATAAATGCTAATGATTTTAAACATTGCTCACATTACTTGGGTCAGATAGCAGTTTGCTGTATGTTAATAGATGCCTAAATACGATATCACAGCTCTTTCTATACACAGACTGCCTTCCCACGGCAATACTTCAAATTCATTCCAAATTTCTTAAAATGTGTAATGTTAAATAGGTTTCACTTCTCTGGATCAGGCAGTTCTAGGCATCTATTGGATCTTGCTTCTCAGTAGTTTTTTTTTTTTCTATTTTTGTGACTGTGAATCTTTCAATATTTCTCTAATCTGTGTCCTCTGTTCTTCTTAGTATGATGCTTTATTCTGATGCTTAGCCTCCTCTTTTTCACTTTCCTCTTCCTCCTTCTCTTCTGTCTCCTCTCCTTCCTCTCTCCCTTTTTCTTCTTCATCTTGTTTTCCTTATTCTTCCCTTTCACATGTTGAAGCAACAGTGGAAGAGAGAATTCCTCAAGGACTCCAAATTTAGGAATGCATTGTACATTGGATATAAATTAAATACAAAAGCAGACCATTAATTACATAGAGTATTGATGCCATGACTGTCTGTGAAATAACATTAAATATTTCCCTTGGTTATCTCAGCATTGGATTTTTACTGTTTTTCCTATATAGCCCTTTATAATGTAAACAACAGTTACAATTACCTCAGGTAATTTTATACTACTAGAAACAATAGTTGTTTAAAGCCTCTTCAAATGATATAATATTCATAGTTGGAGCAATGTTCTTTACAGATTTTTTTTATTTACTTCATTTTACTATCTTTTCAATGAACAATTAAACTACCTTGTGTTTTGCAGACATTCAAAAAAAGCTGATATTTTAAAAGAAAAATTCTAGGTTTGGAACAGTTGATTTATAGTTATAATCAGACATCAGATTATTCAGTCATTTTGAAATTCGAAGAACTTGGCTTCACCTCTTCCCCTACCATGCACTGAGATTTGTAAATTAGATAAATGCAGTCTTTCCTGCCTTGATACTTAATTAGAAGGGATCTTTGTTATAGTTATGCTACATGCTTGAATTAGAGCTGTAATTAATTCTGTGCCACTTATTATGATATTTTACCAAATCATCAGCAAAATCAACACTTTTTTTCTTGTTCTGAGAGGCTGGCTATCCCATTCTCCATCCTATTTCTACAATGGAGTTAATGAGAGCTAAGTTTTCTAATGGTGGCACATGTTTACTTGAGTTGATCTTTATTTGACTTTTTCCCCTAAATGAATTCAAAATCTGTTACAGAGATAATGTCCAGTGTGCCAGGTTGGAGTTTAAAAGTCTTACAGTGATTTGAAAGGAAATAGTTGACCACGCTTTCTGTAGCTTCTGCAGGAGTTCAGTCGGAATTTCGTAAGTGATGAAAAGCAGGAAAAATCCATCATAGCTGCTGCAGTCACCTTTCCAGCTTTTTATGTGATAAAATATATATCACAACACTGCTTCCAATCTGCCCTACAACTCAGAGTATTATGTGAACTGGGTCTTGCCTCAGTGTTCCAACTTTCATCTCAGCTTTCCGCATGTATGGAACAAGATTTTGCCAATGGAATATTGTATGTAAGTGCAGAAAACTGTCACTACCTCTGGAGTTTATAGGTTTTAGAGCACTATATAAAGTGTCAGATTTCACAGTAGGAAGTTTACACACCTGGAAGGAACTGATCTATGTCCTGTAGTTGAACAAAGTCATAAAAGTTGAGTTGAGGCAAGTGTTTATTATTTTGATATATAAATGTGCTAGGACTTCCTCAGAAAAAAACTGCTTACTTAGACATTCATGACCCACTCATAACCAAATGCCCTCATGAGCAGACTATATTTTAGGCAGTTGTTCTATTAATAAGATTCCTTGTTTTTCTAGAGGAAAAGAGGTCAATGGGCCTTTAAATACTACCTTAAGTTGTTTTAGCAAAACATATTGGCAACAGTTTCTTTATTGTACTTCTAAATTTAATCTTTTCAGAGGAACAAGAATGAGAACCAGGAGTAAGAAAACTGAGGAAACAAATAGCAGTAAAGAGAGTAATAAAAATAACTTTTTTAGCAGGACATTCATTTAAGCAAAAATGAAGGTGATTGTGAACTGTTTTATGTGAAGGAAATGGACCTGGAGCAATGCCTGCTTCATCTCGGTCTCCTAGCACATATTTAAACACAAAATAAGTAAGACAAAAGATTCCACTACAATGTCAATTTCTAATTTTCAATAATGAAATTAAAAAAGTTTTTCTCTTTATTAATAGGTATATGAATGGTATGATGTTGTAAATGAGGTGGAAAATGCTGTACAAGAGCATCAGTGTTCTCCCCTTCCATCCCCCCAACACACACCCATAAAGGAAAAAGTGACCTTCCCACCCAGGAAAAGAAAAGCAGCTCTCCCTGTCTTTTCTTAAATTAAGTTGTTGTCTTTAAGAATAAATTGAGCCATTAATTCATCTCTGGAATGTTAAATCTAAAATTCTGCAATCCTCTTTAGGCAGGTAATCTCCTTCAGAAGTTCTTTTAAAAAATCATCAAGTCTATTCAAGGCCCTTTATTTCCACTAAAGTTGGAACTGCTCTATTTTACCTGGTATACTCCCACCTGTAGTAGGTCCTATGAAACTTTCCCCCAGATCCATCCTCAACTTTTTCCTTTTAGTAGTGGACTCTGCCCTCACCCTCCCCTTCACATTACTCCCCAGACTCCCTGGGTTTGAGCCGAATGTATTTCCCAGCATCCTTTGCAGTCAGGTGTGCCTATGTAACTAAATTCTTGCCAACAGGACATAAGAGATATTTGCATTTTATTGGTCATTTTTACCTTAAAGACAGGCTGTGTATACTCACTCCACTTTTTCCTCTTCTTATGGCCTGAGAAACACAACTACAGATGCAACTGTTGATACACAGATGAAAGTCATTTTTTTTGTGCAAAACTGGCTCACCCAGAAGCACCAGCCAGATCCTGCCTGCCTACGTTTAGATTCTAAAGCGAGAGAGGCAAAAACTTCAAGTTTATTTACACCAGTGGTATTTTTAGGCCTCTTTCTTAGAATAGCTTACTCTATTTATCAACCTATAATGATCCAGAATATAAGCTTTAGATGTTCAGGCCTCAGTTGTTGATGTTTAAAACTGATGTGTAAACACAGAGAAAACAAGATATGTTAAAAAGAGTGAAAAGCAAAGTCAGCATCTGCTTTTTTTCCCCAGAAATCTTCTCAACAGTTTTATACTTAGTTTCCATTTCGCAAGATATATCCTCTGGTCAAAGTAAACCATACTTCTTGAGACTCATAGTACATATCTACTGCGCTGGTGAGAGGAGTAAGTATCATAGACTAGATCCCTTTAAGAGCATAATGCTCTGCACTAAGCATTGATACTAAGTTTTTTCACAGCATTCAATAGCCATTCCTTTGTGTTCTGCACCATCATTTAAGTCCAGCAGTGATCCTCAAAGCGTAGTCCCAAACCAGCAGCATCAAAGTCACCTGGGAACTTGTCAGAAATTCAGCACGTTTTGAGTCAGAAATGCCAAGTGGGGCCCAGAATTCTCGGGGTCATCAGTCCCTCCACGGCATTCCAGGGCATGCTAAGCTTGGGAAAAATGGTTTTATGTCAATAAGCTGGTAGATAAAGTAGAATCAGCAGCCACTAATAGAAGAAATTTGTTGAAATTATATTGATTTTAAAAACAATGATCTCAATGTGTGTTTTTAAAATATCCTAACCTGAGTTATTCTGACTTCTGACACTTATTTAATTCCATAAGGATTATGATTTTTTAAAAGGATGAGGTGTTACAGATGGTGAAATGCTTTATTTTTTTCAGGTTGGTGTGGGCAAAACTACTTAAATACTACTGTTATTCTCATTGATGCGTTAGGTCAAGAATTCTCTTTCCTGTTTTATATATAGAGTTCTCTTAAGATTCTATTAAGCGGTGACTATACTTTAGAAACTATATTGATAATTTATATCTCTATACTTTCATGTAATTTCCCTTGTAATGTTATGTAATATTCAAAAATAATAAATTTGCTTAGTATTTTATCTTGCATACATTTTCATATTTACTGTAATAACTAATTGGAGAATCCTATTAGCTCTGTCTTCTTATAAGAGCAAATAGGAAATTTAGAGAAATGATGAGATTTACCTGAAAACGTAGAGTGGGACATTCTGGATTAATATTAAGGACTTCTAAATCCAAACCTAAACACTGCACTTGCAAGGAAATAAAAATAATAAATAAAATACAAATCCAGTCTGAAAAATAATATTGTCCCTGTAATTAGTGTTGCAAAGAACCAGAATGAAAGGAAAGAACAGCTGCCATTGACTGATCTCTTCTCTCTTTGAATCTCTCACAGACAAGCTGCAAACTAATGGCATATTCTGGGATATTTAACTTCAGTAACTCTGCAACAGGAGAAAATGAGGATTCTGGGACAACTACAGAGAGTGAGAGAGAGATTTAAGTCAGAAAAATTATTTAGTGATCAAAGTAGGATATCCATATGGCATTTTCTGTGAGATCAATAAATACTTAAATTGCCTTTCCATTGCACTGACTTACAGAAAGTTATGTCTGGTGGCAACTCAGTTTCAAGATTGGTATCAAGGTAAGAGCAAATCTGTCTCTCTTTCTCTGGCTACATTGATACTGAGTCAAAAATAAATATATTAGGCAGCAGAATGCCAAGTTACTGAGAAATGTTAAACGTGGAAGTTTAAAGGAATATTACACTTGCTGCTGCCCTTGATTTTGCCCTTGGGCCCCTACTGCAAGCTTCTTCCCTTCTTCCCGTGCGGAACCCTGGTGGAAACAGGTATGAGGCACTGGGACGGGGACTTATAATGTGACTTAAAACATTTTTAAATGCTCTGTAAGATTATTTAAAATATTTTTCAGTAGGAAAGTGAAATTATTGCTATATACATAATTGAAATCATTTATTAATGGCTGTAAACATAATTCCAAATGCAGCTAGCCATTCATAAATTAGAGTAAAAATGCCATTTTACGCGGGAGATGAGATGATGGCACGTTTCCATCAAATTTCCACATGTCACCATTTCTCATTCCCTGCAAGTGTAATGCAGTCGGTCTGAAGGAGCCTGTCTCCTCCAGCTTCTTGGTGTGTTTGTGCCTGCAAACTTCGCCACCCAGTCTTCAGCTTAGTGGCAAGTTGTTCATCTTATTTCACAGATTACTCTTCCCTTGGCTCATTCATATGTAGAACTGACTTTTTTAAGTTTTTATTTCTGTCCCTTTTATGAGTATGTGGGCACTAATGGATCCCACAGTGACTCAGTTGAATCAAGTCTGCTACCTGCTTGTGCCACCCTGTAACAACCGTCAAAAAAAGAAACATTTCTCTCTTTTCTTTCTCCTGGGAGTTGGTTACTTTCTATTTTCCCTAAATTTATGAGAAATAAGAGGCAGGTACTAGTTTTCCATTGTCTTAGCCACTAATGACAAGAATAGCATTCTGACAGAAGATGAACAAACCTGGTCTCATTATCTACGTATAGAAAAGCAGAAGATGTTAAAATAGCTGGTATCCACATTTTTTGAGGTTCCACCCCCTTACCCCCGATACATTAAAAGTCTATTTTGGATGGGGAGTTTGGACCCCTAAAATGGTGGTTTGTAAAGAGATTGTTAAAGAATTTCAAGGTGCTCTTTATAAAAATTTAATAAGAATTTTGGTGCTGGCGTAAGAAGAAAACAAATCCTACCATTTGCAACAACATAGATGGAGCTACAGGGTATTATGCTCAGCAAAATAAGCCAGGCGGAGAAAGACAAATACCAAGTGATTTCCCTCATTTGTGGAGTATAACAATGAAGCAAAACTGAAGGAACAAAACAGCAGCAGACTCACAGACTCCAAGAAGGGACTAGCGGTTACCAAAGGGGAGAGGTGGGGGAGGTCAAGTGAGGAGGGAGGGAGAAGGGGATCAAGGGGTATTATGATAAGTACACATGTTTTAGGGGGTCACGGGGAAGACAGTGTAGCACAGAGAAGGCAAATAGTGGCTCTGTGGCATCTTACTACACTGAAGAACAGTGACTGCATTGGGATGTGGGGGGGACTTGGTAATATGGGTGAATGTAATAACCACATTGTTTTTCTTGTGAAACCTTCATAAGAGTGCATATCAATGATACCTTAAAAATATATATATATAAATAAATAAAGAAGAAAAGAAGAAAAGAACTTTCATGCTGGGTCAAACAGCAGGAGGAGAGAAAGTAGAAGTGGAGGTTGCCCAGAAATAGTGAAGGAAGCTGGAGCCCACGGAAAGTATATGCTAATGAGAAATCCATTATAATGGCTAAAGGATTATTTAAAATACCGAAATTTAATACTCAGTGTTAATCTGTCCATTCTAGAGCAATGTAAACTCCTTCTGTCCTAGTCTTTAATGGAGTATGCCGAACAAATTCTTTGTACTAATGCTTTGGGGGAAATCAAAGAAAAGGGCTTATATTTCAGTGATTCTCAACGTGTGTGCCAGGAGCATCGGCATCTCCTGGGAACTTGTTAGAAATGCCCAACCCAGACCCAATGAGTAAGAAACTGCGGGTAAAGGTTAGTCATCTGTGTTTTAAGGAGCTGTCCGCGTTATTCTGGTGCAAACGAAAGTGTGAGAACTACTATCTTAGTTGTTAAGGTCATATCTAGGCGTATGTGGAATGGATGAGATGCTGCAGAGATTAAGAAATCTGATGAGTAGAAATCTGGTGCTCAGTTGATTCGGATATGCAGAAGCTTAGCAAGAATTGCCTTGTTTGGGGGAAAGATATTGTATATCTTACTATGTGGTAGGTAGTTTAGGTCTTTATAAACAGCTATACGTGAATTTTAAAAGAAAGGCTGATGCTGTCTTATCTTGGGTTATACTTTTAAAATATAAGTTGTATATTCAATGGCAGTAATTCTTTTGTATTGTGTATACTACATGGGTGGGAAAGCTTCCAATAGCACTAGGTGATTTTATTAATAGGAGGTATTTGACATGTCTGTCAGTTCTTACATTCTTTACAATAATTTAGAAACATCTTGACCGTTTTATATAAAATATTAGAAAATACATTTTAAGTTTCTTTCAGTGTTTTAATATCCACATCCTTCTTCCTTTGCGTAAACAATAATAGGTATTCAATTTTAGGGCACAGTTAAATCTGCTTTAAAGATTTTGATACAATACGTATTTTAGACAAGACAATTGCTTAAAATGCAGTATGTGTTCCCCCTTTAATATTGCATCACTCTCTGTATAAGTCCAAAACTAAATTATTATTTCTACTAAAATACCCTTCTCTGATGCTATTAAAGTAATCAATTAATTTAGAAAAGGTTGAAATGCAGATTCATGATTGTTTAAATCTTTTACTTTAAAATACAGAAATTCATGTTTATCAATTATTTCTTGAAGGGTCAAGACTTAATGACTCTGTGGATTAAAAATGATGTTATCCCTGGCATGTAAACTATACCCATATTGCACTGTTCTTTGATTTCTTCACAGTACTCCCAAGAACTTAAGATAAATAATCAAAAACCCTTGTATGTGGATATTATTATTATTTTTTATTTTTTATTATTTTGGAAAAATCTGGATTAGACATTAAAAGAATGTCTTGTCTATAATCAGAACCTGGTACCTGCCCCAAGCTTCATTATCTCAAGAGGTTGTTGAAAACTCTATAGGTTTTTATTTTTTATTTTTTTATTGAAATATAGTTGATATACAGCATTGTACTAGTTTCAAGTATGTACACAGTAATTCAACAATTATATATATTACTAAATGCTCACCATGAAAGGTGTAGTTGCATCTGTCAACATACAAAGATATTACAGTATCATTGGTATTACTGACTATATTTCCTAGCTGTACTTTCATCCTGTGATTAAATTATTTTATAATTAGGCATATGTGCCTTCTCAGAGACCTCACTATTTTACCCATCAATTCAATCCCCTCTGGCAACCACCAGTCTATTCTCTGTATTTATGAGTCTGTTTCTGTTTTGTTTGTTCATGTGTTTTATTTTTTAAATTCCACTTGTGATTAAAGATGGTGGTGTAACAGGTGAGATAGAGGCTTCCTCCTTAAACCACATATAATACACAAATATAATTAATACAACTAATCCTGAGAGAGCAACAGGAGAGGCCTGCACCAGACTGCACACACCTGGAGAAAAGAGCAGACCTCAGAGAACAGGGTAACGTATCAAAGCTTTGGCTCAGTGGGACCCGAGCCATCCCCCACCCTAGCTCACTGGTGAGAGGAAGAGAAACTGAGCAGGGAGGGAGTGGAGGCATGGGACGGCTGAATACCTAATTCTGGAGATCTGCTCTGGGAGCACAAACATACATTTCACGGTGCTTTCATGATACTCTTGTGATTATGGGGTTGGAAAGCTAAGACAGGCAGAATTCCTGGAGACATTGAGATCCCAGCCGCTTATGGAAAGCAGGGATCCATATCCAACTGCTCTGGGACAAAAGCTTATACCTGTGTGCTCAGCCCACTGGTTCAGGCAGTGGAGACATGCACAGTAGCTGGGAAGCAGGAAACAGGTCTTTCCTCCCTGCAGGCACCAAACACACTCCCCTGCAACCCCCAACATTGCTTCAGGAGCTGAGCAGCTCCAGAGAGTAGAGCTTCTGGATACTAGAATGAGCCGTACACAAATATGAAATGCCAAAGGAACCTGGAACAGAGTAAAATTAATATAACCTCTGAGAAAGATGACATGGACCTCATGACTCTTCCTGAAAGGGGGTTCAAAATAAAAATCTTTAACATGCTAATGGAGGTATGAAAAGATATGCAAGAACTCAGGAATGAATTCTGGTTAGAAATTCAATCATTGAAGAGCACAATGGAGGGTATTAAAAGCAGATTGGATAAGGTGGAGAAGAAGATAAATGAAATAGAAACTAGAGAAGAGGAATACAAAGAAGCTGAGGCACAGAGAGAAAAAAGGATCTCTAAGAATGAAAGAATATTGAGAGAACTGTGTGACGAATCCAAAAAGAACAATATTTGCATTATAGGCATACCAGAAGAAGAAGAAGAGAGAGAAAGGGATAGAAAGTGTCTTTGAGGAGGTAATTGCTGAAAACTTCCCCAATCTGGGAGGAGATAGTCTCTGAGGACATGGAGATGCACAGATATCCCAAGCAAGTGACCCATGAAAGACAAAACCAAGACATATAGTAATTAAAACAGCAAAGATCAAGGATAAGGACAGACTTAAAAGCAGCCAGAGAGAGAAAAAAGATCACATACAAAGGAAAGTGCATCAGACGAACATCAGACTTCTCAGCAGAAACCTTACAGGCCAGAAGGGAGTGGCATGATATTTTTAATGCAATGAAACAGAATGGCCTGGAACCAAGATTACTTTATCTGGCAAGATTATCATTTAAATTTGAAGGAGGGATTAAACAATTTCCAGATAAGCAAAAGCTGAGAGAATTTACTTCCCACAAACCATCTCTACAGTCTATTTTGGAGGAACTTCTATAGATGGAAGTGTTCCTAAGGTTTAATAGATGTCACCAGAGGTAATAAAACCACAGTAAAGAAAGTAGAACAGCTAATTACTAAGCAAATGCAAAATTAAATTAACTATTTCCAAAATCAAACAAGGGATAGACAAAGAGTACAGAATATGATACCTAATATGTAAAGAATGAAGGAGGAAGTAAAAGGAGGAGCAAAAGAAAAGAACTTTTAGATTGTGTTTGTAATAGCATATTAAGTGAATTAAGTTAGACTCTTAGAAAGTAAGGAAGTTAACCTTCAAAATCATGAATCTAAAGTCTACAATGGCAATAAGTACATACATATCTATAATCACCCTAAATGTAAATGCACTGAATGCATCAATCAAAGGACATAGAGTCACTGAATGGAAAAAAAACAAGACCATCTGTATGCTGCCTACAAGAGACTCACTTTAAACCCAAATACATAAACAGGCTAAAAGTGAAGGGATGGAAAAAGATATTTCATGCAACTAATAGAAAAAAGCAGGTGTTGCAGTACTTGTATCAGACAAAATACACTTCAAAACAAAGAAAGTCACAAGAGACAAAGAAGGACATTACACAGTGATAACATGGTCAATCCAACAAAAAGATATAAACATTATGAATATCTATACTTCCAACACAGGAGCACCTATATGTGAAACAAATACTAACTGAATTAAAAGGGGAAATAGAATGCAATGCATTCATTCTAGGAGACTTTAACACTCCACTCACTCTGAAGGACAGATCAACCAGACAGAAAATAAGTGAGGACACAGAGGCACTGAACAACACATTAGAACAGATGGACCTAAGGGACATATACAGAACTCTACACCCAAAAGCAGCAGAATACACATTTTTCTCAAGTGCACATGGTACATTTTCAATAATAGATCATATACTAGGCCACAAAAACAGACTAAGTAAATTAAAAAAGACTGAAATTGTACCAACCAGTTTCTCAGACCACACATGTTTGAAACTAGAAATACACTAGGCAAAGAAAATGAAAAATCCCACAAACACATGGAGGCTTCACAACATGCTCCTAAATAACCAATGAATCAATGACCAAATAAAAAGAGATCAAGCAATATATGGAGACAAGTGACAATAATAATTCAACACCTCAAAATATGTGGGACACAGCCAAAGCCATGCTAAGAGGAAAGTATCTTGCAATACAGGCCTACCTCAGGAAAGAAGATCAATCCCATATTAGCACTTTTAACTCACAATTAATGAAACTAGAAAAAGAAGAACAGATGAGGCCCAAAGTCAGTAGAAGGAGGGACATAAAAAAGATTAGAGTAGAAATAAATAAAATCAAGAAGAATAAAACAATAGAAAGAATCAATGAAAGCAAGAGCTGGTTCTTCCAAGAAAATAAACAAAGTAGAAAAACCCCTAGCCAGACTTATCAAGAAAAAAAGGGAGTCTAGAGACATAAACAGAATCAGAAATGAGAATGGAAAAATCATTGTGGACACCACAGAAATACAAATAATTATTAGAGAATACTATGAAAAATTATATGGTAACAAACTGGATAACCTAGAAGAAATGAATAACTTTCTAGAAAAATACAACCTTCCAAGGCTGACCAAGGAAGAAACAGAAAATTTGAACATACCAATTACCAGCAACAACATCAAACTGGTGATCAAAAAACTAACAAAGAACAAAATGCCTGGACCAGATGGCTTCACCACTGAATTTTATCAAACATTTAGTGAAAACCTAATACCCATCCTCCTTAAAGTTTCCCAAAGAGTAGAATAAGGAATACTTCCAAACTCATTCTATGAGGCCAGCATCACTCTAATACCAAAACCAGGCAAAAACACCACCAAAAAAGAAAATTACAGACCAATATCCCTGATAAACATAGATGCAAAAATACTCAACAAAATATTAGCAAACTGAATTCAAAAATATATCAAGAGGATCATACACCATGACCAAGTGGGACTTATCCCAGGGATGCAAGGATGGTACAACATTCAAAAATCTATCAACATCATCCACCACATCAACAAAAAGAAGGACAAAAACCACATGATCATCTCCATAGATGCTGAAAAAGCATTTGACAAAATTCAACATCCATTCATGATAAAAACTCTCAACAAAATGGGTATAGAGGGCAAGTACCTCAACATAATAAAGGCCATATAGGACAAACCAACAGTCAACATCATACCTAACAGCGAGAAGCTGAAAGCTTTTCCTTTAAGATCAGGAACAAGACAAGGATGCCCACTTTCCCCACTTCTATTCAACATAGTACTGGAGGTCCTAGCCATGGCAATCAGATACACAAAGAAAAAAAAGGCCTCCAGATTGGCAAGGAAGAAGTTAAACTGTCCCTGTTTGCAGATGACATGATATTGTACATAAAAAACCCTAAAGAATCCACTCCAAAACTACTAGATCTAATATCAGATTTCAGCAAAGTTGCAGGATACAAAATTGATACACAGAAATCTGTGGCATTCCTATATACTAACAATGAAGTAGCGGAGAGAGATATCAGGAAAACAATTTGATTCACAGTTGCACCATAAAGAATAAAATACCTAGGAATAAACCTAACCAAGGAAGTGAAAGACCTATACCCTGAAAACTACCAGCTCTTCTTAAGAGAAATTAAAGAAGATACCAATAAATGGAAACTTATCCCATGCTCATGGATAGGAAGAATTAATACTGTCAAAATGTCCATCCTGCCTAAAGCAATCTATAGATTCAATGCAATTCCTATCAAAATACCAACTACATTCTTCAACAAACTAGAGAAAATCATTTTAAAATTCATATGGAACCATAGAATACCACGAATAGCCAAAGGAATTCTGAGAAGGAAGAATAAAGCTGGGGGCATTACGCTCCCCAACTTCAAGCTCTACTACAAAGCCACAGTAATCAAGACAATTTGGTACTGGCACAAGAACAGACCTATAGACCAATGAAACAGACTAGAGAGCCCTGATATATACCCAACTAAATATGGTCAATTAATATACGATAAAGGACCCATGGACATACAATGGGGAAATGACAGCCTTTTCAACAGGTGGTGTTGGCAAACCTGGACAGCTAACATGCAAGAGAATGAAACTGGATTATTGTTTAATCACATACACAAAAGTAAACTCAAAATGGATCAAAGACTTGAATGTAAGTCATGCAACCATAAAATTCTTAGAAGACAACACAGGCAAACATCTGAAGGTAAACATAAGCAACTTCTTTCTGAATGCATCTCCTTGAGCAAGGGAAAGAAAAGCAAACATGAACTCATGGGACTACATCAAACTAAAAAGTTTCTATACAGCAAAGGTCACCATCAACAGAACAAAAAGGTACCCTACAGTATGGGAGAATATATTTTTAAATGACATATCTGACAACAGAACAAAAAGGCACCCTACAGTATGGGAGAATATATTTGTAAGTGACATATTCGACAAGGGGATAACATCCAAAATATATAAAGAACTCACATGCCTCAACACCCAAAAAGCAAATAACCCGATTAACAAATGGGCAGAGAATATGAAGAGACAGTTCTCCAAAGAAGAAATTCAGATGGCCAACAGACACATGAAAAGATGCTCCACATCACTAATAATCAGGGAAATGCAAAATAAAACCACAATGAAATATCACCTCACACCAGTAAGGATGGCCAGCATCAAAGAGACTAAGAACAACAAATGCTGGTGAGGATGTGGATAAAGGGGAACCCTCCTACACTGCTGGTGGGAATGTAAGTAGTTCAACCATTGTGGATAGCAATATGGAGGTTCCCCAAAAAAAGAAAAATAGAAATACCATTTGACCCAGGAATCCCACTCCTTGGAATTTACCCAAAGAATGCAACTTCTCAGATTCAAAAAGACATATGCACCCATATGTTTATCACAGCAGTTTTTACAATAACCAAGATATGGAAGCAACCTAAGTGTCCATCAGTAGATGAATAAATAAAGAAGATGTGGTACATATACACAATTTGGCCACAAGAAAGAAACAAATCCTACCATTTGCAAAAACATAGATGGAGCTGGAGGACATTATTCTCAGTGAAATAAGCCATGCGGAGAAAGACAAATGCCAAATGATTTCCCTCATTCGTGGAGTATAACAATGCATCAAAACTGAAGGAACAAAATAGTAGCAGACTCAGAGACTCCAAGAATGAACTAGTGGTTATTAAAGGGGAGGGGTGGGGGAGGGTGGGTGGGGAGGGAAGGAGAAGGGGATTGAGGGATATTATGTTTAGTACACATGGTGTGGGGGTTCACAGGGATAACAGTGTAGCACAGAGAAGGTACATAGTGCATCTGTGGCATCTTGCTGCACTGATGGACAGTGACTGCATTGGGGTATGGGTGGGGACTTGCTAATATGGGTAAATGTAGTATCGACATTTTTTTTTCATGTGAAACCTACATAAGAGTGTATATCAATTATCCATTAATAAAAAATTTAAAAAATTTCAGAGACAAATGACCCATTAAAAAAAAATTCCGCCTGTAAGTGAAATTATATGGTACTTGTCTTTCTCTGTCTGATTCATTTCACTTAGCACAATACCCTGTAGATCCATCCATGTTGTTGCAAGTGACAAGATTTCTTTTTTATGGCTAAGTAGTGTTCCATTGTGTATTTGTACCACATATAAGTATCCATTCATCTGTCAATGGAACTTAGGATGCTGCCATACCTTGGCTATTATAAATAATGCTGTGATAAACATAGGAGTGCATGTTTATTTTCAAATTCATGATTCTGTTTTCATAGAGTGAATTCCCAGAAGTGGAATTGCTGGGTTGTATGGTATTTCTCTTTTTAGTTTTTTCATAAACTCCATACTGCTTATCATAGTGTCTGAACCAATTTACATTTCCACCAACAGTGTAGGAAGGTTCCCTTTTCTCCACATCCTCATTAACACTTGTTATTTCCTGTATTTTTGATAGTTATGATTCTCACTGGTGTGAGGTGATATCTCATTGAGATTTTGGTTTCATTCCCTTGATGATTAGTGATGTTGAGCATCTTTTCATGGGGCTCTTGGCAATATGTATATCTTCTTTGAAAAACTATCTCTTCAGGTCTTCTGCTTATTTTTTAATTTAATTAGTTGGGTTTTTTAATGTGTTGACTTGTATGAGTTCTTTGTATATTTTGGACATTAGCGCCTTCTCAGATATATCATTTGAAAATATCTCCTCTTCATTAGGTTGCTCTTTCTTTTACTGATGCTTTCCTTTGCTGTGCAGAAGCTACTTAGTTTGATGTAGTCCCAGTTCTTTATTTTTGCTTTTGTTTCCCTTGTCTGTGGTAACATGTCTGGAAAAAAATTACTAATGCTGTTGTTCAAGAGTATGCTGCCTGTTTTCTTCTAGGATTTTCATAGTTTCAGGTTTTATATTAAGATCTTTAATCCACTTTGAGTTTATTTTTATGTATGGTGTAACACAGTGATCCAAATTTCATTCTTTTGTGTACAGATGTACAGTTTTCCCAACGCCATTTATTGAAGAGACTGCTTTTTCCTTATTGTGTATTCTTGCCTCATTTGTCATAGATTAATTACCATATAGGCATGAACTTATTTCTGGGCTCTCTATTCTGTTCCTTTGATCCATATGTCTCTTTTTTGTGCCAGTACCATACTGTTTTGATGACTGTAGCTTTGCACTATAGTTTGAAATCATGATATCTCCAGCTTTGTTCTTTCTCAAGATTGCTTTGGATATTCAAGGTCTTTTGTAATTCCATATAAATTTTAGGATTCTTTGCTCTAGTTCTGTGAAAAATGTTAATGGTGTTGTGATAGGGATTGCATTGAATCTATAGATTGCTTTGTGTAGTATGACCATTTTAACAATATTACTTCTATCCATGAGCACAAACTATCTTTCCATTTATTTGTCTTCAATTTCTTTCATCAGTGCCTTATAGTTTTCAGAATAAAGATCTTTCATCTCCTTAACTAGATTTATTCCCATGTATTTTGTTCTTTTTGATACAATTATAAATGGAAATGATTTCTTAATTTCTTTGTTAGTTTATTATTTGTATATAGAAGTACAACAAATTTCTGTATATTGATTTTGTATCCTGTGACTTTACTGAATTCTTTTTCTAGTAGGTTTTTGGTGGAGCCTTTTGGGTTTTCTATATATAGTATCATGTCATTTGTGGATAGTGACAATCTAACTTCTTCCTTACCAGTTTGATGTATTTTATTTATTTTTCTTACCTGGTTGCTATGGCTAGGACTTCCAGTGCTATGTTGAATAAAAGTGGTAAAGAGTGGGCATCCTCATCTTGATACTGATTTTGGAGGTAAAGTTGAAAGTTTTTCACCATTGAATATGACATTAGAGGTGTTTTTGTTGTATCTGCCCTTTATTATGCTGAGATATGTTCCCTCTTACACCCATTTTGTTGAGTTTATATCATGAAGGGATGTTGAATTTTGTCAAATGCTTTTTCAGCATCTATTGAGAGGATCATATGGTTTTTATCCTTCCTTTTGTTAATGTGGTATATCACATTAATCACAATATCTACTTGTAGATATTGAAAGATCCTTTTACTCCTGGAATAAATCCCTCTTGTTCAGAGAGCATGAACCTCTTAATGCATTTTTTAATTTGGTTGCTAATATTTTGTTGATTGTTGCATCCATGCTCATCAGAGATATTGGACTGTGATTTTCTTTTCTTGTAGCATCTTTGTCTAGTTTTGGTATCAGAGTGATGCTGTCCTTATAGAATGAATTTGGAAGCCTTCCCTCCTCCTCAATTTTTTGGAATAGTTTGAGAAATATAGGTATTAGCTCTTATTTACATATTCATTACAATTCTTTGAAGTCTTTTGGCCCTGGACTTTGGTTTGTTTGGAGTTTTTTGATTACCAATTCAATTTCATTACTAGTAATTGGTCTGTTCAGATTTTCTATTTATTTCTGGTTCAGTCTTGGAAATTTGAATGTTCCTAGGAATGTTCCATTTCTTCTAAGTTGTCCAATTTTTGACATATAAATTTTTGTAGTATTCTTTTATAAGCATTTGTATTTCTGTGGTGTCAGTTGTAACTTCTCTATTATATCTGGTTTTATTTTTATTATTTTATTATTTTTAATGAACTCTTTCACAAATTTGTGTGTCACCTTGCACAGGGGCCATGCTAATCTTTGTATTGTTCCAATTTTGGTCTATATGCTGCTGAAGCAAGCACATGCAGAATTATTTAACATTTTTCCTCAAGCTTTTATTGTTACTTCACCCACACTTAATTAGACAGCTTTTTTAAAAATTAGCTCATCTCTGTAAAACTTTTGAAAGATTCAACTTAGTTACCATAGATATAACACATATATTTATTTTTAGTTAAGTAGTATTTAATTATATTATGCAATTATACTAAGTTACTTGATATAGAACAGTTTGGGAACACACACAACAATCTATTAATTGCCTTCAAGTAAACTTCAGGCAACAGAATTGTTTGGACAGGCTGGAGAACTACTTCCACAGGTCTGCTCAAGGCACTGAAAAGACTTCAGTATGTTTCAGAGAGAAGATGGAGAGCATTAGTTAATCCAGTGAGTCAGGGAAATGGGTTAATAATGGTTCTTACCTATGGAGATTTCTGTGATTTAAAATTCTGCTTTATATTTTTAAAAGCCTCTTTAAGTAAGTGTGGATCATTACCTTCATATTTTCATTATTTAAGTGAATCAGGTTTTAAATAAATTCATTTTGTACTGAAGAAGCTAAAACATAAAACTTTCCTTTAAAAACTTGTCATAATTGGTAAAATGTAACAGAAATAATAACGGTCCTTGAGTAAGAACATAAACCTAAAAACTGCCACCCTGACCTCTGTGTGGTATGTTTATCTACCTCACTGTTCACCTCCTAAATCAAAATATTTGCTGGGCTTCTCTACATTCTCCTCTCTCCATTAGTTTAAAAACAACGTATCTTTCAGGTTGTACCTTAAAATCATTTCCTCAGGGAACTCATTTTTTACTTTGTACAAGCATCCTTTACTTTTCGTTCAGACAGATTTTATGTGGGAGGAGGTTATCACAGTGACCTCTTATCCTGCCACCTTCCTACCTCCTCATTCAGACACATTTTAATAAGTAACTATTTATATCTTCATTTAATGTTCTATACTCCATGGGACTGGGCTTTTCCAGGGTCTGGTCTAATGACTATTACATATTTTTATTATTATGCTTGTGCATAATAAATGTGTCAAATGAATAATTGAATGTATGGAGGTCACAATACAGTCAGTAGAGTGTTACTCCTCTTGAGGAGGCTGTCAATCAAGGGAGTAAATAACCACCTCTGCTACATTTGCACAACTCCACATCCCCCTCTGTTGAGGCCAGGATTTGACCTCAGAGAATGGAGAATTTTAATAAAATCTGTGACTAGGAGATTGCTTCTTTTCAACTTAATGAAGAAAGAAGTAAAAATAGAGATGAGAAGATGCAGATATGCACCTGCCAGTTTTGTTTATGTAATTTTTCACCTAAACAGATATGTTGATTAGTAGCTCTACCATATCTAAGAGATAAAAAAACTAAACTCTGGAAGGTTAGTGAAAGTTCTGGAAAGAGAATAATGACATGGCAGTGGTACTGGGTATGTAGTTGCAGGAGTGTTGTTAGTGAATCCTGTAACCATTACCCTGGAAAGACAAAGTGGAAATTTGCAGGTGGCCTTGTAAGCAAAAGCCTGATGTCCTCAGCTGCAGATAGAGATGCAAGGAAACCAAGCAACTGGAAGAAATGTCAGAAATATAAAATAAATTGGGGAGTTAATGAAAAAATGACTAATTCCTGGAATAAGAAATTAGGGGTGAAGAATTTTCCTTTGTTTACAAAAGTATATAAATAAAAAACTGGTTATTTGGTTGAGACCAGTCTTTCAGAAGTAGCCCACTGTGGTTGAGTCTATTATAGAAATTATGATAATGGAACTTTGTATCATTATCAGTATTTTGTGTAACCAATATTGTTTGTTGCAAATGCTTATGATAAATATTGTTTATTTCAGATTCCATAATTACATCAGAGAAATAACATCCTGACAATTTTCTAATATTTTATTGGTACTGTTGTCATAGGTATTGTCACATTTTTCACAAAAGTAAATAAACATTTTTCAAAGAAGTGAAATATTTTGAAATTATTTAAATTTAGAGTATCTAAGTTACCCAGAACTAAAAGACTAGAAAACAAAGACCTTGATTTGTTTGATCCTACCCTTTTATAATTAAAATGAAAAGGATAGCCATACAAAAGAGATGCTTGTCTCACACGTCACTTCTTTTTGATGTCTTTCCATTTCTGCCCTTGCTCTGCCCTTAGGTGTATCAGAGCAGGTTCAGTAAGGGTGTGCACTCCAGGTTAGGTGTTGCACTCCAGGTTAAATGCAGCACAGCTCTGGGAGCAGACTAAGTGAATCTCTGCTTCATGAGCCCACACCTCTTGCCGAGTGATGAGAACAGTAAGGAGTTTCCTTAGGCCAGTTAATCAAACAGAAATTGCAAATCCTATAGCTCTCTTTTCAGCTGACAGCACAAAGTAATAATTTACCTTAAGCAAGTAAACTTTCTGATTCTAGGCATTCTATTTCCTTAGTTCCTCAATTACCTTCTGTATGCCTACAAATTGTACTTATTTCTTCGTTACACAAATTGGATTTTCCCCGTGTGTTTGGGATATCTACAATTATGCTAATGTTACCATTTAATCCTGGATCTGCTTTGTAATATTCTGATATGGCATTTGAGCTAGGTTTTAAGTTTTTTCATCATTGTTATATTTCTAATTTAATTATTTTATTTCTAAGTATCTGCTTTTCAGTCTTATATAATCAAAAACAGGGATAGGTCCAGAGTTGGCCTTTAGATTTAGTCCATGTGACTAGTTTTTGGACTTAAATTTTTGCTGCCAGAGCCATAATTTTCCATCTCTTAGACAAAGAATTCATGCTTTACTCTCCATAAAAGGTCATTCAAACTTTCTGAAAATTATGTTGTTGTGTATTGTTATGTCTTCATCTCTAAGTCAGAAGAGTGAAAGGAACTTAAGAGTCTGGGAGACCATATATCATTTTTTGCCAGGGGCCATCCAGATTTACAAGTATTGTCCATCTTCATTATTACTGTGCTCCATTCATTCACTTTCATTTTTCCAATATGAATGATAAATTATTTGGTCACTCTATATGGATGTCATTTCTTCCCTTGTCCCTCATGTCAGAAGTTTCTTCCTGGGATCACTGTTAGGCAGTTAACTTTTGCCTGAGAAATTCCAGAGATATTTACTGAGAGATTATTTTTTACTTAGAGCAAACTGTGTTCCTTACATAGCTACATTTGCACTTTATTTTTTAAATCTCTTCTTCTCTCTCTCCCTCCTTCTCTCTTCCTCTCTGACCTCTCTTATCTCTGGATCTTTGGTTGTTCCTTCTCTCTTTCCCTCTTCTCCTTTTCCTCTCTGTCTCTCCTCCAACCCCAACTTTAGGGTAGTATACGGCCCTACTAGCCAGGGGCAGCCATCCTACGGGCCCAAAGGGAGCCACACTTGGCTGATGCTTACACTGAGAATGGCAGGACAAACAGAAAGAAATCAGATCCTTGGGGACATCTTTGAGCTGCTGATCTTTTTTTTTAAAATGTGTATTCCTTCATCTTATTGTCTTTACAAATGTATACTTTTATTTCTGAACTATACTTCCTTAACCCAATACTTTTCTCCTGTGATGAGAACTTTTAAGATCTACTCTCTCAGCAACTTTTCACATATCCTTTCTTTTATCATTTTGTTCTTCATTAATAAGACTCGTAGCTACCTGTTAGGACAATTACCATCATTATCCCCAGGTCACAGATGGAGACATTGAAGCACGAAACAGTAAGAGGAACTACTTATGGTTACATGAGTTGAAAGTCAAATCTAAGTCTTACGACTTAGGGGGTAGAATCTTTGCAGTTATTTCTTATAGTGAGCTTGCATTGAGCTAACTTCTATGAGGTTGACTTTTAAAACAAAATAACTATTTGACTGAATAGGGACTTCTAATTTTGGGTTCCATATGTAAGGAGTTTAGAAATCAACACTGTTCTAATAAGTAAAAAACTGATCAGACTGAAAAAGTCAACAAGTCTCAGATCTGTCACAGAAACGAGGTCACAGGGCAAAGCATGTCTCCCATGACTGTGCAGGGAGTCTGGCCTAGCAGAGGCTCATGATTGAAACTGGCTTCGGGAACTAGTGCCAGGGTAGAAAAACCTGACTGTCACTGACAAATTGCTAGAGGAACGGTGTGGGCAACAAGAAGGGTTTAAAAACTCTTAAGGGCCTGTCTTGGAGGGTCCACAATACAGTAATAATATTTGCCTCTAGAAGCTTGATCAGATTTCCACAGTAAATATCAGAGAAAAATTCCCTCAGGCTTCTGTCAGAAAGAGGAGAAAAAGGACCATTTTTTAAATATGTCAGAGAACACTGGATCTACATAAAGAAAAGAACATGGAATAAGTGAAGAGAAAATAAAAACATTTCTTTTGCTTACTCTTAATTGACCTACCAGAAAAATTTGTTCAAAATGAGAGCAATAATGTATCTCATTATGTATATTTATGTATATACTTCGTGTGCACATGCATGTATGCTTATAACATGTGAAGTTGGTGGTAGCAATAATACAAGAAGTGGGAGGAAGGAATTAGGACAATTTTGTTCTTATAAAGTACTTACATTACCCATGAAGTGGTATGGTGTTATTTAAAAATATATTGGAATTAGTTATAAAAGTATATTCCAAATTACAGACAACAAAAAGTTATAAAGAAAAAATTATAAATGATAGGCTAAGAAATGAGAGAAAATGGCATCATACAAAACACCAAATTAAAACCACAAGAGGCAGAAAAAGAGTGGAAGACAAAAATAACAATAAAGAACAAGGACAACAGATAGAAAAGAGAATGAGTATGTTAGATATTTATTCAACTGTATAAATAATTACTTTTAATGCAATTGATAACACCAATAAAAAGGTGAAAATTTTCAGAGTGGATCAAAAAATAAGACCTGACTACAGTTTGTTTACAAGAACCCCACTCCAAGCATAAAAAGACACATACAGGTTAAAAGTAAATGAATGGAGAAAAATATACAAAGTTAACACAAAAGCAATAGTAGCTATATTATTTTCAGACAGATTTGACTTCTAAGTAAGGAAAATAACCAAAATAAGAAAAGTATTACACAATGACAAAAGGCCCAATTCTCCAAAGAGACATAACAATTCTTCACCTGTGTCTAACAACAGAACATTGAACTACATGAGAAAAATACTAATGGAATTGCAAGGAGAAATAGAAGAACCCACTCCCATAGTTGGGGACATCAATGCAGCTCTCACAGAGATGGGCAGATCTAGCAGGCAGGCAGTTAGTATGGACATAGGTGAGCTCATCCCCACCATCAACTAGAAATGATTGGCATCTGCAGACTACTTCACCCAGCAGCAGAAAACACATTCTTCTCATGGAATATTCACAAGAATAGAACACATTCTTGGACATAAAACATACCTGAACATATTTAAAAATATATAAATCATGCAATGTCTGTTCTTCTACCATAAGAGAACTAAACTTGGAATCAATAATAGAAAAGTAACTAGAAAATCCCAAAATACATAGAGATTTAAAAAAAAACACTTCTAAATAACACATGGGTCAAAAGAGAAATCAAGAGACACTTAAAACTCTTTTGAAATAAAATGAAAGCACAATTTATGAAAAGTTGTGGGATGCAGTGAAAACAATGCTTGAACAGAAATTTATAGCACTGAGCTTAATCTTAGAAAAAAATATATAAAATCAATAAGTTTCTACCTCAGGAAACTAGAAAAAGAAGAACAAATTAAATCAAAGGTAAGCAGAAGAAAAGAAATAATAATTAAAACAGAAATCAATGAATTGAAGACAAAGCAGAGAATATCAATGAAACAAAAAGCTGATTCTTTGAGAAAATCAATAAAATCAATGTACTTCGAGTCAGGCTAAAGAAGAATAAGAGAGGACACAAATTATTGATAACAGAAAATAAAGAGGGGACATCACTGCAGATCCTATAGAAATTAAAAGGATAATAAAGTAATATCATGAACAACTCTATGACCACAAATTTGATAACCTAGATGAAATGGACCAATATCCTGAAAGGCACAGTTGTCCAACTTCACACAAGAAGAAATAGATAATCTGAATAGACCTATATCTGTTAAGAAAATTGCAGCAATAATTCGTAACCTTCCAAAACAGAAAGAACCAAGCCAGATAGTTTCACTGGTGAGGTAAGGATGTAGCAAGCACGTGAACTTCTGAGATATATTCAAAATGAGTATGATTGATTTCCCATCACATTATTTCATTAATTTTTATTTCCTTTCATCAAGTGTTTTTAACTCTATCCTGTTTACCACTTTTCTAAATTTAATGTAATAATTTATAAATTTTCATCACTGTTTTTGAATAGCACCCCACTTCTTTTCCTAGGTAACATACTATTTTAAATACCCTTAATAACATCTACTATGTTCTCTCTTCTTCACAATGTTCCTTTCCTATTAATGTTTATGTGTATACATAATTTAGTTATACATTAATTAAAGTGTAAACATATATAAAGGCAAATTTTTTGTCTTTGATTTATTGTGTAACTCCCAGTACCAAGAACTATTACTGGTACATAGAAAATGCACACCTTTCCTTTCTTTTTTAAAGTGAATAAACATATGAACTTTTTCTAAATTAAAATTTCCATTTTTGAAATAAATTTATAGTATGTTATTTTGGCATTTCTCTAGAAGTAAGCAGGTAATAGGCTAAGTTTGTGTATACAAAAATATGCATACATATGTGTGCATGCATTACATATGGAAATATTTCTAATAAGATTAACAAAAACACTACTTGATTAAATTCACTACTCTACTTATTCTGCTCTCACACTCGTGAAAGCAGTCGTGGTTGAAGGGATAAAAACAAAAATCTTCAAGTATGCTGCCTGCGTGGATTTCTCTAACAGCAGAGTCTAAACTCTGAAATTAGAATAGTTCACGTTACTCCTCAGCTGAAACCCTTCCAGTGCTTTCCATCACTCTTAGAAAAATGCCCAGTCTTTATTGCAGTCACCTCTGTCACCTAATTTCCTACCTCTTTGCTCTTCTTTCCCTCTTCTCCACCCACACTGAACACTTTGATATTCTTCAGAAACAGTTCGGTATTTCGGGCATTGGTGCCTTCCGCTTGCATCTGTAGACTCAGAAGGCTTTTTCTCCAGGTATTTATCTGGCTTCCTCCGTCACTTCATTCAGATTCCTCTCCTGATGCCTGCTTTCACAAGAGTGTTCCCTGAATGCTCAGTCAACAATATCTTCTTCCCCATCAGTTTTAGCCTATGGCTGCATTTTTTTCTTCCTTATCATTATCTGACACTTTATTATATATTTGTTAGTTGTTTATCCTCCTCCTATACCATAAGCATTATTAGACAAGGGTGATTTTTTCATATGTTTTGTTTGTTTTTCAACCATTGTATACCCAGCATATATTTATAATATCCAATATCTGACACATGGAAAGCACCCAATGATTGTTGACTAAATGAAAATTGTATTGATAATACTCATATCATATCAATCTTTTGTTTCACAACTGTATATATATATATATATATATACAAAACTTCCAAAGTAAATTGAGTCTGTGATACCAATGAAGTGGAAATGATTATAATTTAAGAAATGAAAGTGTGTGTTACCTCCAAAACTAATTTAAAAAGGTGGTGAAGCAATCTCACTATGGCCTTAGAAAATTCTCTTTAATGTGATCTTTCTATTCCCAGGAATCTCTCTGTAGCTTGAGCTTAAATGAAGTCCAAACAGTCTGTAAGTGATAATCAGTAATCTCTTTCAGGAAATAGAAGTAGGACACACCTAATTAGACAAATTCAGGTTCCTAGTCACTGTCAGAGATGTTCCAGCAAATGTTTCTTCATGTAATTATTGGTGGCTCCAGTACAGCTTTAGATTTTTTTAAGTGGACAGGGAACAGTAGCACACCTGCTTCAACATAAACTTGGTCTTTCGTTTGGCCTTTTCTGTTCCCCTTAGCGCCCCCTCCCCTCTGGCCTGCCGTGGCCTCCCAGGTTCCCCGTCTCTCTGCCTTTGTTTCCTCTATGCCTTACCCATGTGAATACATGTCACAATACTTAGTCTTAACTAACTGCCAGCCGATTGGGATGAAAAGTGTTCTTGATGAACTAGAATTTTCTTTTTAATTTCAAAGGCCAGAGAGATGTCTGAAATTTCAAAAGATAGGTTGTGAAATGAAATAACCATAACACAATGGGACGTGTGCAGAAAGATTTCATTCCTTCTGAGCTGCCAGATAAAAAAGTCATAGCAGTTGCAATAAGCAGTCATACTTTGTATGTCAGGTACAACATTACATACTTTTTAATCTTTCAGTTTTTCACTTTTTTTTGGATTCAAAGTATTTAAAAATAATTTTATTACCACTCATAAATGAAAGAGGAAGAACTTAATCCTGTGTTGTTTTGGATGAAGTATAAAAGATCCAGAACCTGCAGGAATAAAATAACTCAGGTTTTCCCAGTAAAAGAACATTAACTTCAATATACAGGAAAATTTCAAATGAAGATAATTATACTTTGCTTTTCTAAGGTTCATCTCTTCTCTTCCTTTTCGAACATAACTGATGCCAAAAGTATTTGATAATTTTGTAAAGCACAAATAGATAATAGCATATTTTGAAGCATGTATGTATATGTATGTAGTCATTATATATTTTAGAACTCTAATGATTAGAAAAATGTTTGAATCTGAGTCCTATTAAACCTTTTACATATTTTGCCTACATTACGTAGGTTTAAGTATTTTATTCATAAGAGGGGAAAAAAAAGCACACCTCCTTTATAATCTCCATGAGAATAGTGATTATTTCTGTCATTCTTTTAACCTTTCAATAAAATGAATAAAGCTATTGTTTACTTAGTGACAATTAATTTAAATTTCACCTCTCAAATCCCACACTACCATAATAAGCCAGGCATTGTTATTCCCTTTACTTCACTTTCAGCATTTTCTTTATTGTTGCAAACACTTGATTTCAAGGTAGTTAAATTATTTGATGAAGTTAAGAGTAACAAAAAGCAGAGACAAATTTTAAACCAAAGCTTTTTGACAATAGAAGCCTCACTCTTAACAATGTACTAAATCAACTCACTGCCTTGGTTCTGAACACATATTTGATATAAAAATCAGCTTGTATTAATTTTAAAGTCAGGGTGTCCTATAAATAGGGGCTATTTTTCTTTTCACAGATGAGAAAACTAATGCACACTAATGACTTAAAGAAAAAGATGCCTTAGGGAAGTTGATCACCTACCATTCAGGTTAAGATTTATGGCCATGTTTGCCTTTTTACTTAATTCCCAATATTGATTTTATTATATGTCTCACATATAAGCAGATTTTTAAAGATTTTTTTTAGTTTGGTTGTGAATTTATGATATAATCATATACTTGCTGCTGATATTTAAACAATCTCTAAATATCCATTTTTACACACCCAGGCTGTGATGAGGTGACCAAAATAAAATTAATCTGGAAGCATAAATTATCTGGATCAAAAATAAAATGTCCATGTCTATGTATGTTACCATAATTTTTGAAGTTCAGACTCATAAAAAATGAAGCTTTGATCTTTGGTCTTTATTATAGGGCACCATTTACTTTACTAAGTAAAGAATAGTAATAAAAGTTAATACATCTATAGGCTTCCTTTGTGATGGGTACTGTTCTAAAAGTTTTGTTATTTCATTTAATTTTCACATTAACCTTTGTGTGGCATTATATTATCACTTGAATTTTATAGATAAATACAGAAATAGGAATAGTTTGAGGCTGAGAATCAGCCTGATGAGCCATTTGAATATTTAAGGTCTAGAAATTCTCACAACTGCCATTACCTTTTATATCTTTACCAGATATTTGCATCTAGTGATAATGCAAAGGAAATAGCTATTCTTAAATTTTCATTACCAAAGAAAGCATGGAATTTTAAGGAATTTGTCATAAAACATTCAGTCTATCTATTTGTCAGTGTTACATGTTTTCTCCTTAATATGCAACAGTACAAGTTTTTGGCTTATCTAGAGAATTTCTGCATTAATATGAATAGTTGCTTGATGAATTAGCCCAAATAAACTGTTGTTTGCTGTGTAAGTGATATCATTGGTCACACATCATCTGGGAAAGATGAACTCCATGTAATTCTAAATTCATTGTAAATTGTTATTCCTAATTGGGGCTAGATGCCTTTTGGACACTTGGTTAAGTAAATTATTTAAGTGACCCATAAACTGTCAGACTTCGCATCAGGGTGTATGCACACAGCTATCTTAGTTTGCTATCAATCTTTTCAGCAGGCCAGGAAGGTCTTCTGTAAAATGTTTGCTCTCCAGCAACTGAAGGAAACTATTATGTATAGTAACTGACAATCAACTCTCAGTATTGAAAAACTAAATACACTAATTCATGTGTAGTAAATGGCTCATAAATGTAAAAGTTACATAAGTATAACCAAGTAACGCTGAGCTAAATAGATAATTTCAGTTATTAAACTGTGTGGGTGTTTCTGTGAGTTCAGTATAAATGATACAAATGAATTCATATTTTTTACTACCTATTAAATATCAGTTCTGATTAGGCTATTTTTCTGTACTTTCACTTTTCCAAATTTCTACAGAACACTCAGATTTTCTTTACTTTTTTTCAGAGGCCAGTTACTATTTTTTGGCCCTTACCGTGAAAGATTCTGTATTTCATTTGAACTACTTTCTTAGTCATTGCAAGTCTTGAATCACTGAATACCTCAGATTAAGTTTCCTTTGGTTTCATTTCATGGGCTGGTTAGACATCCGTGCTCAAGTTTAAACTTTTCCTTGACAATTTGCTGCCCTAAATAATGTCTCAGGTTACTAAGTCTTCTGTAGAGCTCCACGAGGGCACCATGGCCAAGAGGTTATGGTATTACTGCTGACATCTTTGTCTGGGTTTATTAAATGATGCAGCTGTTCTGTCAAGCTCCCTGTCACTGACCATTGCAGATGACTGTAGTGCCTTCCCTCACATTGTGCTGACCGCTTTTCTAGTCTGGACCAGGCACTCTTCTGTGAGTCCCACTGTTAGGTTTTTCTTTTTTAATCACTAGCTCACTATACTGTATTTTCTCCAAGTACATTATCCTTATGAGTAGCAATTACAAGCAGGAAGACTACCACCAGAAAGATGATTATCCTGGAACATATTATTTGTTTTATTCTAATACCATTTACTTTCTTCTGCTATCTTCTCATAATTCTATCATTGCTGTGTCTGGCTGATATTTTACAGTACAATGGTTTGTAAAATTTGGTTAACTCTTAACCCTCAGTACTTTAGAAGTGACCTTCTTTGAAAATGGGGTCATTGCAGATGTAATTAGCTAAGATGAGGCCATATAGGAGTAATCCAGTACCAGCAGTGTCCTTATAAAAAAGGAAATTTGGACATAGATACACCCACAGGGCAAAACTCCACATGGAGATGAAGGCAGAGATCAGAATGAGGCATAAAAGACCAAGGAATGCCAAAGACTGAGGGCAAAGCCCCAGAAGGAAGAGAGGCATGGGGCAGATATTTCCTTGATAGCTCCCAAAGGAAACCAATTCTTTCATACCTTAATATCAGACTTCTACCTTTCAGAACCGTGAGAAATTAAATTTTTGTTTTTTAAGCCATGTAATTGTAGTATTTTGTTTGACAGCCGTAGTACACTAATATAACCCTGTGTGCAGAGCCATCCATCCTCACAAAAGACTCACTAACTTCAACAGCATTCTCCTTATTTTCTCCCCTCACTCTATGTAACAAAATAAATCTCACTATGCCTGATATTTCATCAATCATATGATAAATTGTTACCTCATTTGGGGGAAGATAGAGAATCCTAAAGAAAAAAATGCAGAATGTATGGCCTTAAACATTTCGAATTACATAATAGGTGCTCAAGAAATATCTTGTTTGCTTTTTTTTTTTACATTTCATAGAAATTTAGACTTGTTTGAGGCCCATACAATTGTTGCTTGTCTTAAATTGCATAATTCTAATATTTCATATGTTGCATCTCTGCATTTTATTGGCCTTTTTCTTCTTTGAATAGAACTCAATTAAGTATTCTAAAAATTTTACATGAAACATTAAATAAAAATTTATTAGATACAATGTATCATTTCCTAACACATTATTTTAGAAATTCTGTTTCATGCATTTTATTCAATCCTTCCATCTATCTATATAACTGATTTTTACCTTCAAAATCATATTAGAAAGTGAGATCACATATTCTAAAACCTGTTGAATTCCTTGATTCCTGTTTTTATTGCCTTCTTTATCATTTTTCTATATATACCAGATAATATTCTGACCAGGTGTTACTCAATGATGGTTAATCAGAGAAGTTTGGCATAACAGGCATCTTATTAAGGCAGAAATGAGTGATTTTAATGTGAATAATTATCAAAAATACTTGTTTCTTCATATGTATTTGTGTTAACAACTAAATTAATCATGTTAAATTCTATCTGCATTGATAATATATATCATACTTCTAGTCATCTATGATGTTATGTATTTGAAGAAGTAAAACTATCACATTTGAAAATGTGATTTGTTGAAGTTAATTAAACTGAAATCTAATTTAGGTATCTAATTTGTGCAATTATTAGAGAGGTTTAGTTGATATATGATGGCTAATTATTGTGGTTAGTGATACGTAAAAGACAGAAAAGGCAGCTAATAATGTTCTCTAAAACTAACAATAGGTAATAACATACCATATTCTCAGTTTCCATACCATCATCCTAGATCCAAAACATTTATTGTTAGTGTCTAGGTAGCAATTTTGAAGTGCTTTCCAAAGAGCATTAGAGTTTCTAGAAAGTCCTATTTAGTGATCAAAAGAGAAAGTTCAGACAGAGATTTAGACCTCCAACTCCCTAATACAGCAGCTCAACTTTTATCTATTTTCTTTGTCTTTTTGCTATGTACAAATATTTAAAGATGATATCTGATGCTAAAGCACTTGAAACCCAAATATCTGGTTATTTACAATGTATAAATAGAATAAAGGAAAAGTTTAAAAATAATACACAAAAGCATACTTTTCTTGAATTTCCAAGTTAATTTATGGATTTTTAGTGGTAAACAGGATCACGATGATTATTATCAACAATGCAAATGTCTAGGAGAGGAGGAAATAAAAACGCCCAAATTTTAGCTGCCTTGTTAAAGGTTACAGAGTTAATTAATGATCAAACGTGGATTAGGACCTAAATTTTCTGATCATGTTCTTTTCCAAATATAATACTTCTTTCTATAGGAATCAGTTTCCTAAATAATGAGCTGGTCTTTGGTCAATATCAGTTTTATTACTTTCTATACAGTTTACAGAAGAAACTGTATAAGTAAAACTTGTGTGACTGAGTTTCTTTGATTTAACTTCACAGGAGAAAATGTTTGGGATGGTTTTCTGTGGTATACCTTCCATAAAAATGAGCACTCTGGTCTTATATTGAACATTTTCCATTTGTATATGTTTTTGGTTATGAAGGTCTTTATAAGTGGTCAGTTACCTCCTGCTAGGAAGTAGAAGGGATTTATTATTTTAAATTGGATACTTACTTAGGTTTCAAAATTAATTCATCATTTTTATTTGGCAGAGCTAAAAGGTGGCTTTACACAGAGATTCCAGAAAAATTTCGATATCCTTCAATTGCCAAATTCCTTAACAAAATATACTTAAAACCAAATACTTGCTAGAGCCATTTGAAATCAAAAGATAAATACTGTGAAATGACCCAGAGCTTAACTCAATGAATTTTTCAGCATTTATATCTGGGGAAAAGAGATGAAATGAGCGGTTATATGGTAATCACAGTAAATTAAAAGGAAAACAAGTTGGGGAATTAGGGGAATAAATGATTGCATATTTATAAATTATATAATATAAAAACTGAGATGACTTTTAAAGTAGTTCTTGCCTGGGTTTTACATCCTGTTTAATATTTAAATAATCTAGGCCAAATATAACAATGGCCTATTGAACATAGCTCTCTAAATTTGGAGATTTGATTCCCTGAGTGTATGATACAACCTTTTGCCATCTGGCATTTCATTCGGGATCACAGCCTTTGCTTAAAGAGAAGATATATCACAATCTAAAATTATACTTAATATAGGGCAAACTATAGGAACATCTGTGCACACAACAGCTTATATTTAATTGCATCAAAACTTCTTTGGAATTCTAATGACCATTTTGAAATTTTCCTAGTTTGTAGGCTAAAATAACATTAATTTTCCAAGTAAATTGGTTTTCTCATTTATATTCTCCAATTTCAATAAAGTATGTGAGCAATCAGCTAACGATTGATTTTGAAAATTTTCTTTGAATACTGCCAATTCTTTTTAATCTTGAAGTTGGAAATTTTTTAAAATATAAATGACTATCTGCCGTTATCCCTCTTACCAAAGGCTGTGTGTATTTTTTCACATCAAACTGGCACAAACATCTCTTACCTCCTCACTGCTTCCAAATTTACATATTATACTATTTCATGTCATTTTTTAAATTTATTCATGTAGCAAACATAAAGTGCACAGATCCTAAGAACATACCTTGACAGATTTTCACAAAATGAATATACTCAAGTAATCATCACCCATATTAAGGAATAGACTTTAGCTGCTTCATAGAGGCCCTGTTCTACTCCATCCTAGTCAACTCCTCTACTTCCCAAAGTTTACCACCCTATAGATGTTTAATTTATTTAATTGGTTTATTTTAGAGCTCTACATAAATGGAATTGTAAAATAGGAATTATTTTGACTATACTTTCACTCAATGTTATATTTCTTAGATCCTTTTATGTTGTGTGTAACATTGACTTCTTTTGTATAGTATTCCATGGCATGAATGCAAAGCAATTTATTTATCTTTTGATGTACATATGTACATTTGATTACTTCTAGTTTGGACCATTACAAATGGTTGATAAACCATCACTCTTGAGTTTGGTTGACATATATATATATATATATATAGGCAATTCTGTTAGTTATTATATCTAGGATTAGAGTTTTTCCTTGGTTCAACATTTGTTCAGCAAATTGATTGTCCAATTGTTTGAAAGAATTCCAACTTGTTTATAAATATGGTTTTATTAATTTACTCTCCCATCAGTGGTATGTAAGAGTTTCAATGGCTCAATATCCACACCAACACTTGATAATATTGTTGCCGGGCAGCTGCGTCTGGGGAGGTCTCTCCCTGCTCACTAGGTGAAGCATGAGGAGAAACCTCAGTCTGGACAGTGGAGGGTTCTTGACTGAACAAGAAAGAATTCTTGAGAAGGTCAGATGACTATAAGTAAAGAAGGAATTCATTAAAGCAAGAGCAGCAGGGAATGGCGGCTGCTGCGCAGGCCGCAGAGAATAGGTAAGTGCGAGGGAAAGGGGGAAAGTTCTTGACCTATGGAAGATTCCCTTGCCAACTCCTGAAATCAGGGTCACCTGGCATCCTGTGTCCACTTGGATCATCACACATGGGCCTAGCCCCTACCACTCCAGGATTTGGGGGACCCATGGAGTGCAGGATGGAGTGAGATTTTGTTCTGAGAACTTCCCAAAGAAAGGAGATTTTCAGGCAGACCTCTGTGGGCAAAATTGCAGTATTTCCAGAATCTCTCACCTGGCTTTAGTACATCTGCATATCAATAGGTGTTTCCAAGGGGTGGAGATAAGTAGCCATCTACATATCAATAGGTAATTACAAGGGTGTCTAAGGGTTTCTTGACCAGAGAGGTTGGGTGAAATGCTCTTTTTGCTGCAGCCCAGTCAAGAGACAGACTGTAAGAAATAAAAGTGTTTCTTCACTTTACTTCTCCCTTTGACTGATTTCAGTTTTAGAGCTATTTTGCCCTAGGATTTATCCCTAGGGAATTATAGCTACTAAGAGCAGATTGCACAGCAGCAGTTTTGTCCAGGTAACATGCAGGCCCAATCTGAGCTCTCAGCAGCACTTTCTACTTTTTAGGAGTAAAGCAGAAACAGAGTGAGACTTGGTAAAAAAGTGAAATAGCAGAGAGACAAACCACAAGAATTTGAGCAGTGAGAAAGCTTTCTTTAAGGCAAAAATGTGCACACTCGGAAAAAGAAGAGTGTGGGCTACCTCAAAGAGAAGGTGTGCCTAAAGTCTGGGGATTCTGTCTTTTAAGGCTGTCAAGAATGAGGCAAAGGGCAGGGGATTTGTTGGGCATAGGCTTGACTTGTGGTCTCAAGGTGCATATCTCTGGGGAGACACTGTCTCCTTTCCTTTATTATCAGTCTTACAGTTAATTCTACTAAGTAAACCCAACACAAGGAATTTGTTTATCCTGTTTTTCTCCAAGATAGTGGTTACCCTCAAGCAGTGGGGATATATCAGTTAAGACTGCCTGCCGGGCCTTAAGATAGGCTGTTGGGCTATTGTCTGATTACCAGATAATATGTTAGGAATCTTACTTTTCAGCTCTCTGTTTTTTAAAATAGAGTCTTAGCCTTAAAATGGGTCCCTCCTGTTCATATCTCAGCATTTTTCATCATAGGCAGGAAAAGTTAATCACCACGCTTATCCCATGTCCCTGCCCTGCCTCAGTACTGGTCATTTAAATATCACTTTTCTGGTGAATGTGTTGTGATATCACTTTGGAAAGAATCTTATTGCAGAGCTCATACTCTTAACTATTGTGCCATATTAATTTTCTCATGTTTATTATGTTTCAGGATCTGGTATCTTTACTGCCTTCACTTTTCATCCACAGAAACAAATAAATCTAGTTAAAATAATGGCAAAGAAGCTGGCTGATCGACTATAAGACACATATATTGACTCTTACTATGATTTAAAAATATCAACCTTTTAGTTAAAATTTTGGGTGACATTCATATTTACAAGACTTCCCACATACCACTACAATCACCCTATGGACATGTTTTGAAGTATCACTTATGCAGCTGTGGGGGTCGGCAGGGAAGAGGGTTTCCCTTCCCTGGTAGCAAATTTCCCTATGAATTTGGTAAAACTGATGAAAGGCAAGGGAAAGGGAGGGTTGGGAGAAACTTTTTTTATTGCTTGAATGTGCACACGGCTCCCTCTATTCCCCTCGGCCACAGCGCGCATGCTTCCCAAGTCCCTTCTCCCCGGTCCAGCTAGTGAATCTGCTCTGTGCTGTTTTCTCTGCAACCACAGGATGCTCTCCACTTCCCTGCCTGCCGCTTCCAGGAGGAACTCTATGGACGTGTCCTTGTTGACTGGCAGACTCCAGACCAATGACCTTGGGAGGGGAGGACAGAAATTGCCTTCTATTCCTGAACAGCCATCCACTCTTCAACACAATGTAATCTGGGTTATGTCATTATCACATTCTTAGCACTATATTCAGATATGCCATTAGTTATGCTATGGTAGGTAGAATAATGGCTCCTAAAGGTAACCATATCCTAACACTAAGAACTTGTCACTGTGTTTTGTTACACGGCAAGAGGGAATTAAGGTTGCAGTTGCAAGTAATCAGAATACCTGAAAATGGGAGATTATCCTGGATTATCTGGATCCAATGTAATCACAAGGGTTACCAGAATCCTCAGAAAGGAAGAGAAGAAAGAGACGAGGAGCAGAGAAATGGCATCATGAGAGAATTTCTAGCCATTGCTGACTTTGAAGATGGAAGGAGGTCACAAGTCAAGTAATTCAGTCAACCTCTGGAAATGGTAAAGGCAAGAATATGAAATCTCCTCTATAACCTCCAGAAAGAAATACAGCTCGATCGACACCTTGCATTTAGTCCAGTGAAACTCATTTTAGTCTTCTGACCTCAAGAATTATAAAAGAATAAGCTTGTGTTGTTTTAAGCAACTATATTTCTGAGGAGTTTTTATTGCAGTAATAGGAAACTAATAAACTCTTGTATTCTGAAAGTGGAGAGCTGTTGTAAAAAAAAAACACAAAAAAAACTAAGAACATGGAAGTGACTTTTGGATTGAGCAATTGGCTCTCAAATTTTGAAGACCATGATAGAAAAAGCCTAGACTGCACTGAAACAGCCCACGAGGAGAAATACGGGTGTTAATGTCTCTGCTAGTGATGACTCAGAAATGAGATTTTATATTCTTGTCCTGTTTTCTTTGTCAGAATCTGCTAATACTGAACATTCTTTTTCCTGAAAATCTTTATTCCTTAGTATCTTTACATGTTTCTTTCATACTTCTTTGAATCAGAGTATGTCTTTTCAGTTTTTTTTGTTCAATTCTGTATATATTAGGTGTACCTATATCTTTTGTACATGTACATAGTTTTCCTAGATAATAGCTTCAGTTATGAATGACTTCATCTGCTCCTACACAGAAATGATTCACAAATATTTATCATAAATTCAGAGCTCCTCATTGAACTCCTGATTAAAAATCCAATTGCCTAATGAGTAAACTTAATAAGATATCCCTTAGGTAATTAAAAATCAACTTGTTAAACACTGAGTTTATTATCTTTCAAATCTGCTTCCTGTTTAATCCCTCTTTAAATTGGTGCTACTATCATCAGTCCATTAACTGAACAAGAAATCTCAAATTATCAACTCACTCTTCTGTGTCTTTATATCCCCCAAAGTGACATATACTGCTTTTTAATTTTTGAAAAATATTTACTGATCACTTAATGTGCCACGTACTGTTCAAAGAAAAATGCATGAATTAATTGAATTAATTTAATCCCAATGACAATCATGAGTGATATTCTATTATCATCCTCCTTTACAAATAATCTGAGACAAAAGAAGACATTACCCAAGGTCACACAGGAGTGAATAGACAAATGGGATTACGAGGCTGGCATCTGGCTGTAGAGCCTATAGTAAGTGCTTATGTTGTGCTATGATCTCTTGAATTCACCCTCTATCGCTTCATAAGATACTTTCATGCTCTTTCTGTTTGTTTTTTTTCCTTTTCCTTCTCTCTGTCCTTCTTTCTGTCATTCTCTCCCTTCTTCGTCACTTCCTCCCACCCTTCCTATTTCCTTGTCTGTTCCTCTCTTTCTGTCTTCTCTTCCCTACTATTACAGGAACCGTGGAAACTGCGAACAAGGAGTGGAGTGGGGACACCGAGACATCTGGTGCGAAGCAGCATTTCTAGTGCCGACACTGGCTCAGCGTATTTCTATCCAAAGGCTGAGTCCCAAGTGCAGCAGGGCCAGGCCTTTTATATATTCACTACAAAGTGAGGGGTGGGTCAGCACCCAGGAACCAGTGCAATGGGAGTTATTAGGTTATATTCAGGATGCTAGTTATTTTTTAAACCATCTCTGTAAAGGTAACCCAGATACCTTATTATAAACTAATGGGCCTCCATGCCTATGATCAACAAGCTGTTCATACCATCGAGTCTTGGGGCGGGGGGGGGGGGGGGGGGGGGCACGGGAATACATTGTTACATTGTTTCAATCTCAAGCACCCAAGCACCTTGTGATTCTTCTACATTCCTGAAGCCTCAACAGAAACGTTGTGTCCTTGGCTTCCTACCACACTGCTATTAAAATGGAAAGCCATAGGCCAAGAGCCTGGGCTGGGCCAGTCACCAAACCAGGGGTAAATGCCTAGACTAATTGCAGTTGCAACCTCCCCCACAAATGTCTTAGCCAGGAATTTTCTGGCCAGCACCAATGAGGTTATAGCTCATAGTAGCCCTCTCCATCATCCCCTCCAAAGATGATGTCAACTGCAGGATAAGACCCCTGTAGTTCCCCCTGCAAAGGTGACCTTGAGTGAAACAATCCCTTCTTTTCTTTTGCTGATAGCTTTCTGCCCATGTTCCTGTCTATAAAGACCTTGCATAGACCTTGCATTTTGTATAACTCCGTGGCCTATTTCTCTATTGCTAGATGGATGCTGCCCAACATCCTATCAAGTATGAATCTCTTAATAAAGCCAATTGTATCTTCAAATTTACTCAGATAAATTTTGTCTTTTAACACTATTTAAGGTCTATTTATCTTAATTTTAGTTTATCCTGTGATTCAAACCACTGCCCAACAAATTATTTTAAAATAAAAATTTAAGTAAGTCACTTCCTTGACTGATACCCTTCAGTAGTTTCCCAATGCCTTCAAAATAACAATCACTTGTCACACAACATTCAAAAGATTTAACAGAGTTCACCTTACATGTTTTTAATTGTATTACTTTTCCTTGCACTGTGCCGTTGATTGTCTAAGTTCCTAATAAATGTCACAGGGGTTCCTCTGCCTTCCCAACATTGTATGCCAATAATAACTTCTTTATAATATTGTAACTCCAAGGGGAAAATCATGGGGCAAAAATATCTTTGAAACGGAAATCCGTCAAAGGGAGAAATAAAGTTAAGAAACCCATTTATTCCTTAGAAGCAGTCAGTCTCTCTGAAACAGGCTGCAGCAAAAAGAGCTCTACCCAGCCTCTCCCATCCAGATAAGCCCTTGCACATCCTTGTAATTACCTATTGGTATGTACTTGGACCCCTCTCTCCACCCCTTGAAACACCTATTGATATGCAGATGCACTAAAGTGAGGCAAAAGATTCTGGAAATACTGCAATTTGGCCCACAGTCCATCTCTCCAGCCATCTCACCTCACAATCTACCCATTCCCCAATTTCTGCAGGGACCCCTGTGTGAGAAAACCAGAGCATTTCAACCAGGCTAATAACATAAATTGCAACAGCAATAAAATCATGATAATCCTCAAGCCAGAGACTTCAGCTAGGTTCAACGTCCTAGACAGATTAAGTTCAGAGCTCACCCATTCCACAAGCAGGAAGTAGCTGAAGAGATAGAGAGTTCAGAGGAATCATCACAGGTGTCTTTAGTTTCTCTTATGAGTGTCTTGTAGTTTTCAGAATATAGGTCTTTCACCTCCTTGGTTAAGTTTTATTCCTAGGTATTTTATTCTTTTATGATGCAATTGTAAATGGAGTTTGTTTTCCTGATTTCTCTTTCTGCTGGTTCACTGCTAGTATATAGGAATGCAATGGATTTCTGTATATTAATTTTATATCCTGCAACTTTGCTGAATTCAGTTATCAGTTCTAGCAGTTTTTTGTTTACTCCTTAAGGTTTTTTATTTATAATGTGTCATCTTCAAATTGTGAGAACTTAACTTCTTCCTTATCAATATGGGTGTCTTTTATCTCTTTGTGTTGTTTGATTGCTGTGGCTAGGACATCCAATACTAAGTTGACTAAAAGTGGTGACAGTGTGCATCCTGTCTTATTCCCTATCGTAGAGGAGAAAGTTTCAGCTTTTCACTATTGAGTATGGTGTTCTCTGTGGATTTGTTTTGTATGGCTTTTATTATGTTGAGGTGCACACCCTCTATACCCATTTTATTGAGAGTTTTTATCATGAATGGATGTTGAATTTTATCAAATGCTTTTCAGCATCTATTGAGATGATCTATGGCTTTTATCCTTTCTGTTGGTTTGGTGTATGATGATGGACTTTCCAATATTGTACCATCCTTACATTCCTGGAAATATCCCACTTGATCATGATGGATGATCTTTTTGATGTATTTTTGAATTTGGTTTGCTAATATTTTGTTGATCATTTTTGCATCTATGTTTATTAGGGATATTGGTCTGTGATTTTCTTTTTTTGTAGTGTCTTTGTCTGGTTTTGGTATTACAATGACACTGGCCTCTTAGAATGATTTCAGAAGTATTCCCTCCTCTTCTAATTTTTGGAATGTTTTAAGAACAATGGGTATTAGCTCTTCCTTAAATGTTTCGTAGAATTCAGCTATGAAGATGTCTGGACCTGGTATTTTGTTTTGGGGGAGTTTTATGATTATCAGTTTGATGTCATTGTTGGTAATTGGTCGGTTTAGATTTTCTGTTTCTTCTTGGATCAGTCTTGGAAGGTTGTAGTTATCTAGGAAGTTGTCCATTTTTTGTAAGTTGTCCAAATTATTGGAATACAACTTTTCATAGTATTCTGTAATAATTATTTATATTTCTGTGGTATCCTTTGTGATTATTCCTTCTTCATTTCTGATTCTGTTTATGTGAGTAGACATTCTCTTTTTCTTGATAAGCCTGGCCAGGGTGTATCTATTTTGTTTATATTTTCAAAGTTCCAGCTCCTGATTTCATTGGTTTTTTTCTATTGTTTTAGTCTCCTCTAATTTATTTTTGCTCTGATCTTTATGATACCCCTCCTTCTACTGACTTTGGGCCTTATTTGTTCTTCTTTTTTGAGCTCATTTAATTGTGATTTTAGACTGCTTATTTGGGATTGCTCTTGTTTCTTGAGAATATTGCTATATCCTTTCCTCTTAGCCTTTGTCGTGGCCCACAGATTTTGAGCTGTTGGGTTTTTGTTTCCATTTGTCTCCATCTATTGCTTGATTTCTACTGTGATTTGTTCATTGATCTGTTAATTATTTAGATGAATGTTGTTTAGCCTCTATGTGTTGATAGATCTTTTCGTTTTCTTTGTGTAATTTATTTCTAGTTCCATACCACTGTGGTTTGAGAAGTTACCTGATACAATTTCAGTCTTTTTTAACTAATTGACATTCTTTTTATGGCCCAGTATGTGATCCATTCTGGAGAACATTTCATGTGCGCTGGAGAAGAATGTGTATCCTGTTGTTTTTGGATGGAGAATTTTGTAGATTTATGTTATGTCCATTTGGTCTAGTGTATTGTTCAGTGCCTCTGTTTCCTTATTTATTTTCTGTCTGACTGATCTGTCTGTTGATGTAATTGGTGTGTTAAAGTCTCCTAAAATGAATGTGTTGCAGTCTATTTAGGTGCTCCTGTGTTGAGTGCATAGATACTTATAATGGTTATATCTTCTTGTTGGTCTGAACCCTTTATCATTATGTAATGTCCTTCTTTGTTTCTTGTTACCTCTTTGTTTTGAAATCAGTTTTGTGTGGTATAAGTACTGCTACTCTTGCTTTTTTTCTCCCTATTATTTGCATGGAATATCCTTTCCATCCCTTCACTTTTAGTCTACATATGTCTTTTTGTCTGAAATGAGTCTCTTGTAGGCAGCTTAAAGATGGGTCTTATTTTGCTATCCATTCTGTCACTCTATGTCTTTTCATTGGTGCATTCAGTCCATTTACATTTAAAGTGATTATTTATAGATATGTACTTATTGCAGTTTTAATTGTTTTCTGCATTTTTTTATAGTTCCTCTCTGTTCCTTTCTCTCTTATATTCTTGTTACTGATGATTTAGTGTTGTAGTTGGTTTTCTCTCTTCTTTTTTTAAATTAATTTGTGTGTGTGTGTGTTTATTATAGGTTGTAGTTTTATGGGTACCACAGGTTCAAGAATAGATTCTTTACTATATAATAGCTTATTTTAAATTGCTGATTACTCTATTTCAAACACAATATAAATGTACTTTTTTTCTTCTTCTCCCTCCCTTGCATGTTTCATATTAGATTTCTTAAACTGCACTCTTTATGTATCCCTTCATTGATTTTGTGTACAGTTGATTTGGCTTATTTTGTTTTGTTTTAATTTTGTACTTGCTTGTTAATTAGTTGGTCTACTGCATTTACTGCATATTTATTTTCACTAGTGAAAACTATTTAGCCTTAGGGTCATTTCCATCTATAGCAATCCCTTTAATGTATCATGTCAGACTGCCTTAGTGGTGGTGAATTCCTTCAACTTTTGTTTATCTGGAAATTGTTTAATCCCTGCTTCAAATTTAAATTATAATCTTGCTGGGTAGAGGATTTTTGTTTGGCGGTCCTTCTGTTTCAGTTCATTAAATATATCATGACATTCCCTTCTGGTCTGTAGAGTTTCTGTTGAGAAGTCTGCTGATAGCCTGATGGGCTTTCCTTTGTAAGTAATTTTTTTCTCTTTCTGGAAGCTTTCAGCACACTCTCCTTATCCTTGATCTTTGCCTTGAATTATAATATGTCTTGGTGTTGTTTTCCTGGGATTCTTTTTGTTAGGGGATCTCTGTGTTTCCATGACCTGAGTGTCTATTTCCTTCCCCATATTGGGGAAATTTTCAACAATTATTTCCTTAAAAAAATATTTCTATTCATTTGTCTTTCTCTTCTCCTTCTAGTACCCCGATTATGTGAATATAGTTTCATTTGGATTGGTCGCATAGCTCTCTTATCATTCTTTCATTCCTAGAGATCATTGTCTCTCTGTCCCTCGGCTTCTTTGCTTTCCTGTTCTCTAATTTGTTTCATTTACTGTCTCCTCTATATGATCTAATCTACTTTTAAATCCCTCCATTGTATGTTTTCTTTCACATACTGTATTCTTCAGCTCTGAGTGACTCTTTTTCAGGTTTTTCTATCTCTTTGTTGATGTCTTCCCTGAGATTTTGAATATTTTTCTTTAAATCTGTGAGCATGGTTATGACTTTTATTTTGAAATATTTATTGAGAAGATTGGTGATCTCTGTTTCATTTAGCCCACTTTCTGCTGTTCCGTCTTGTACTTTTGCTTGGATCAAATTCCTCTGCCTGCTCATTTTGTTAGGGATTTTGTTTTAGATGTCTTTGCAATGTTTTCTGGTCTAAAAAGTAGCAGCTTTAAAAAGAAAGTGTGCTTTGGTACCCAGCTCAAGATTCTTTACTTTCTAGTTGCTGGTACTATTTTGCAGGGCCCCAGCTATTGGCATGTTTTGGGAGAGACTGCATTTTAATCTGGCTTCTGTGGTGGTCTGTGTCTGGATGGATAGTACGCTTGAACTGTTGCCCTGTGATCAGCTCAGGAATCTCTGTTGAGCTTGCTGTGTGTGGGGTCACCCTCTGCCTCACCTGCAACAGTGGTGGGGCTGCAGGGTTAATGGGATGGGTGGACTGATGTACCTTGGCCAGACATGCAGCAATGGGTTTGGACACTCACAGGGAGGAAGGAGCTCTTGGGCTGGTTCCTCCAGGCACTTCTCTGGTTGGGCTGAAATGGAGCCAAACAAGCTGAGAGGGTCTCCCTCAACCTGCCAGGCAGCAAAGTCTGATGCTGCCACTGGGCCAAGTGTGTTGTTTGTCACTAACATGCAGGGAGCACCTTCACGGTTGTGTTGCCAGCAAGAGGATGGAGTGTCTGGAGCTCCTGAGAGTTCCTAATCTGTTGGATTGAGGAAGGGCTGGGGAGGTATGCTCCACCTGCCCTTTCTCCTGAGGAGAGAGTCCTGTCTGACCCTTGTCCCCTCTGGTACCCCTTCCACTGCTGGCAAGTCTTTCAACCTGTCACCTCTGCTTTGGGTCTCAGGACTGGTAGAGCATGTGTGACCTCCACACTGGCTGGACTCTCAGCCTTCCAGAATGTTTTACTTGGTGTCCAGCCCTGATAATCACCAGAACCCAGTGTAATGTGGGCTCAGGCTCCCAGAACAGATCTCCAGGGCCAGGTGTGCAGGGCTCCTGGGCTCCTATCCACTCCCTGATCCATTCCTCTCTTTCTCCTGCCTGTAGGCTGAGTGGGGGAAGGGTTTTGTTCTGCTCTGTCTCAGCTTTGCTGTCTCACCCTTTTCTGCATGGTCCTCTCTTCTCCTTCAGGTGTAGGGGTCTGTTCTGCAGTCTTCAGGTCATTTTCAGGTCTAGGTGCATTTGCTATATTTTCCTCTTTCCATGTGTTTCTGGGAGGTTTCCATCTTGCCTTCCTATTCTGCCGTGTTTAATCCTTCCTCACCTAAGTTTATTTTTAAATACAATGAAGTCTTTCAGGTTCATCCCCCCTAATCATACAGTATATTGGGTAAATAACTAAATTGCACAAAGTAATTTCTTGACCTGTAGAGTTCCAGTTTAATCCATTCTGATTTTGGAATTTACTCTTGAAGGCTATACTATGTAGTACTTTATGACTCTTTTAGTTGTAAAAAGTTTGATCTTTAATTTAAAAATAAAATTTTGTTGTGAGTGAACAAACCAATCAGGTAATTGGCCACACTGAAGTCAATTTGACATTTTAATAAAAAAGTTCAATGTTAAGCACTAGTAAGTTATATGTTTAAAGATATGCCAAATTCTGTCTAACCAAGAATTTTGCTTCATTCATGAGCACATGGAAAATAGATGCTGTATTTTTACAGTGGGCCTCCTTTAGCTGATACTTTGGTAGGAAATATGATTTATTTTTAGTGGGTTGAGGTATAGTATTGAATATTTATTTCCCTTCTAAATTTCTTTGAGTCAACAAATAAAGAAAGCAAATATATAATACTTTCATAAATCACCAAGCAAATTCTAAGTATCCAATATACCAAGTGCAGTTTCCCCTGATACAAATAGGCATCAGGGAATTCTATTTGGGTAAGAGGCCTAAACAAGGTTTCCTAATTGGTGCTGTTTTAAAATGAGAATAAATGCATTTGAAAGACAGGCTCGAGTTAATTTCTTTGAGCAACAGCATAAAGAAGTATGACCAGCCTTCTTTATGGGATAAAACATGTGTACTTAGCACAGGGAGGGGAAAAAAAGAGAACACAGAATTCATGAACCCTGGTTTAACTAGAGAGATATTGAGATGGGGACCTTGGGTGTAGTCAGAGTAGGGTGAAGGCCTTTGGAAAAAGCAAGGCAGGATATTTACAGTCAAAACAATGTAATAATGTAAAGAAGTCCCTATCTAAACTCTGTGTTAAGAATTATGCAAAGTCAAGGTCACACTAATTCTCTAAGAATACCAGACTAGGAATATAGACATCTTCAGTGAGATCAGTTAAAGGTCAAAAAGCCAAGAGCAACTTGACCTAGAATGTTTGAGTGTTCCACAAATAAAGGTATCTCAGGATAACCTGTGACTTCACTGTAAACAGCCCTAGTAAACAGACAACAACCCAGCCCACCTTGAGGGGAGGGCAGGTGGTATAAATCCATACCCCTAAGCCATTTTTCAGGTTCCCAAAAATCCTCAATTGCCAATAAATCCCCTAGACAATGCACCATCCTGAGCTCTCTTGTGCCCTCCTGGCATAAGCGAGGAGCTCTTTCTTCTCACTTTATTTCTAAATAAAAGCCTCTCCCTGGCTCTCCTACCTTGGGTGTTTGCTAAGTTCATTCTTCAACTCCACAAACAAGAACCCTGGCATGAATATGGACTACAAGTAAAACAGTGATGAGTATTAATTAGGGCTGCCATAACAAAATAGCACAGACTGGATGGTATTAAACAACATTTATTTTCTCAGTTTTGGAGGCTAGAAGTCCAAGACGAGAGGACCGGCAGGATTTGTTGCTCCGGAGCCTCTCTCCATGACATGCAGTCTCTGTGTTCACACGGCCTCTTCTCTGTGTGAGCATCCCTGTTACCACTTCATCTTTTCACAAGAACTGCATATTGGATTAAGGCCCATCCCTCTGACTCATTTAATCTTAACCACCTTTTTAAAGGCTGTCTCTCCAAATACAGTCATATTCTAAGGTATGGTAGTTAGGATGTCAACATGAATTTGGGGGGAGAACAACACAATTCATTCCATAACAAAGGGGCACAATGTGGATAGGCATTTTTTATTTATGAAATACACACATGCCCCTCTCCCTGCCATCTAACATAATTCCAGTATGCAGTTTGATGCAATTGGTTGTATCCTTTTATCATTAAATCATTTGGCAAGGAAAAGTGAAGCACCATCTACCTATGATTAATAAAATTAATTCCTATATTCTTAAACTGTGGAGGTAGACAAGAGGTTAAGAACACTAATGTAGGGCAGAAATAAGTGTATACTTAATTTTATAACCCAAACATAACATTTTATCTAATACATAATGCTATCTATCTATATATACATACACACACATATATTAATATGCATATGTATGTATATACATGTATACACATAATATATATAAAATATTTCAAACATGTATATAATATGCATATATATATTTATATGTATAATATATATATAACTTTTTGGTTGATCAAATGGAAAACAGACAGAAAAATTAAGGCGGTATAGTAGAAAGCTTTATTCTATTTAAAATCTGTACCAAATACCCAATAGGCGCTTCAGATTAATATTTTCACCTATACCATGCTTATTTCTTCTAAACTCAATTTCTTAGGGAATGGTATCACAGTTCCCTCCATCATGCCTGGCAGGAACTTAGGAGCCATTGTTAACTTCCTACAGTCATAATTCCAGATACCAAGCCCTTTAACCTACACCTCCACAAAACTGTTATACATACATCCTTTTATCTCCATGCTCAATATCACAGTACCTGTACACTTATTCCGTGTGAATATATATTATTTTAAGCTGCTCTACTCCACTATTCACCTACCTATTACAGCAATCCCCATCCCAACTGCCCTTATACCAATTTCTCAATCTGTTTCCAGTGAGATCTTTGTAAAATAGTAATCTGGTAACACCAATAATTTACGTAAAATTGTCCCTGTCTTCATCACCTGCAGAATGGAATCGAAACACCTCTTGAGGGCATGGATATCTTATCCTGCTCCCTGTAGACATTTCTAACCCTGGTCATGGCCAGACATCCAAAATGCACATATTCAAGTTATACTAAAATATTTTATAGATTAGATTCTTAGGTTTTATCTATTAATCCTTGTGTCAGGAAATACACCTATTCTCATTTTTTTCCACCTGACTTTCTCCTCCTTGTCCTTCAGAACGAAATAGTTTCCTTCTTATAGGAAATTATTCCCATTGCTATCTATAACCCTGACTCGTTTAGGACTTGACTACTTGCCTACTGATTCCTAAAACAATCCTCTTATAGTTTTACAGGATTAACATTGTACCATAATTATTTGCTCATTTGTCTGAATTCCCATGCAGAATCTGTGTACATTCTTTGGACTCAGGGTTAGTATTTGCTGTTTTTATTTGTTTGTTGTTTATGTTTCTTTTTTCTTCTTAATAAAAACTGAATAAGAACAATAAATATTTGACAAGAGAATACTTAGAAAACCTGCTTCCTCTAACAAAACAAATCTTAGTTCTAATACATAGTACTAAACCTAGTTAAATTCTAGGTTTCAAAATTCCTAGGCAAAGACTATAGAAAATATTCCCTTCATTCTAAAAATAAATACATAGACTTTAGAGGTAAAAATGTAAATAAATGTTTAAAGGTAGAGAATTTTGAATGAGGTGAGAAATATTCATTAATTGGAAGCCTATTTGGATTGAACATAGTACATTATATGTAAGTATACATAAATGCATAATTAATGAAGCCTTTTTGGAGACTTATTAACTATTTCCATTATCTATCTACTGGGGTGTCATTTAAAATAACAGCTACCATTTATTATTTGTCACAATTCTCTGCAGCTAACTGGTCTTAGCTGGACTGGTCTTGTTTGCTGTGCACTGCTTCTATCTAGTAGCTTGACCAGGGCCTGGAACCTTCAAGATGTCATACACGTGTAAGTCACAATTGGGGCTAGAGTTCAGCTGGGGTCTTACATAGGGGCTCTTTGAAAGAGCTTTGACTCGCATACTGGAAGTAAGATAGGTGATGGAGAAATCTGGTTAAAGAATTAGATTGTAGAGAGCTTGAATGTCTTGCTTAGGAATTTGACTTTTGGTAATCATTGGACGGTGATGAAATTTATTAAGCAAGAATTTTACCTTTTCTTATTTTTAAAAAAATGTTTGTGTTTTTTTAATTTATGTTAATTAAAGTATCATTGTTATACAATCTTATAGTGGTTTCAAATGTATAATAGATTGCTTCAACAGTTACCTATAATATTAAATCCTCATCCGCACTAGTGTGGTTACTATCTGTCAGCATGGAAATAAGTTACAGAATCTTTGACTATACTCTTCATGTGGTACTACTATTCCCATCACCAACTTATATATTATGATTCAGAATTTTTTGCTCCTTTATCCCCCTCCTTCTCCACTCCATCCCCTCTGACATGGGAGTTTGACTTTTAAAATGTATCTTTTTATTTTTTTTAACAAAGGTCATATTACTGACTGGGTAAAAGATGCCTGAGGGTAAAAAGGTATCACTGAAGATGCTGGAGTCTTATACTAGTTGGGAGTTTACCAAAGACAGATATAAAGCAATAACATTAGCTAGAGAAAGCAAAAAATATTTGAAAGACTATCATCATATAAAAGCAATAGAACTCGATTGATTGCCTCTGTGAGAAATGTGAGAGCTTGCATTTGAGGCTGAATTTGAGGCTTGTAGCCTGGGGAAGCTGACAGTTCTGACATCATTTACAGTGATATAGAACAAGAAAAGGCATATAGTTTGGGGGGAAAGTAATGAGTTCAGTTTAGATTTTACTAAATCAGAGGTGTCTGTAGGACATCTGTGCACTTTGAAATATGGCTATCAGAATGAAAGAGAAAAGGGGGATAGAAATATATATTTTGCAGTTATCAAGAGTGCACTTTGGAAAATAACATTATTCAGGATTTAAGACTGGTGCTGTTAAATATTACTATAGAACTTGTGCGAAAAATTGCAATACTTCCAGAATCTCCAGAATCTCTCACCCAGCATCAGTACATCTACATATCAATAGGTGTTTCCAGGGGGTGGAGAGAATCAGAGATAGGATGACTGCTTGAAAGAAATAAATGGGTTTGTTAACTTTATTTCTCCCTTTGACTGATTTGTTTCAAAAGTATTTTGCCCTGGGATTTCCCCCGAGAGTTACAGATCTGTGAATTGATTGGTTTCACAATATTTTCAAATAAACTAAATAGCCAAAAAAAAAAAAAAAAACCCTCCCATTAGAATAAGAAAGGGAAAAGTATCCTAAGTGGGATATATAATATGTATTCAATGGTCTTTTAGTTCACTGTGTCAGAGCCTGCATCTTGTCTTTCTCATCCTTGCTACCTTCTTTTGAGCTGAATCACATTCATCGGAACAGTGCAGGTAATGAAAATTTGTGTGCATGACTAAATTGTATAGTCCTTTAGGTCTACTTTTCCAGTTGCTCCTTGCATTAAACAAAACATAGATTTTTAAAGATCTGATCAAAGTGTAACAGGCTTCTTCATTTCAAGTAGCAAAGTAAACACTAAAGGGAGAAATACGCTTTCATTCTTCTTTATGTATCTAGACATTTGATGATCAATTCAAGGACTGGTAATAAGAGACCATTCAGGAAAACTTAAAGCAGAGTTTCCTCAAGAACATATAATAGCCTGGACTGTTTATAGCAGTGGGCAGAATACCTTTTCTAATATTACACATAATACCTACCTTCAAGCCAAATTTTGATTATAACACCAGGACCAAGCCTCAGGATGAAAACCACAAGTGAGGACTAAATAATGTACAGAAAGGGAATCTAAAATAAATATAATACAGATAAAATTATAAAAAGTTTCAAAAAAGAAATTTTATATATGTGTGGGTAAAATTGTAACATTTCCAGAATGTCTCTCCTAGCTTTGGTACATTTGCATATCTTCAGGGTTGGAGAGAAGTTCATCTCCATATAAATGGTAATTACCTGGGCAACTGAGGGCGTGTCTGAACCTGAGAGGTTAAGGGGAGGGGCTTGCTTGCCTTTTCCACAGCGGGGAAGGAGATGGCGCTGGACTGCAGTTTGTAAGCAATAAATGGATTTTAAACTTTATTTCTCCCTTTGACTGATTGTGATTTTTAGAGGTATTTTGCCCCGGGATTTCCTCTCCCAGACTTACAATAAGGTAGAACCATTTCAATATATCTAAAAAAATGTGCTATGTGCATTTTCCTGTTTTCGTAACTCTACATCTATTTCATTTATCGTTACATGAATAACTAGTATTTTGCACAAAACTATGAAATTACAGAAAAGCATAAATAATGAAATCAGTTGCTCATCATTCCAATATTAAAAGGAAAAATCTAAAAATATTAAGGTATATAAATGCATAACAATATATCATACCATGTATAGTATATCTGTGTATATAATTTCTATTTTATAATATAAAAAAACTACCAGTGAACGATGAGCATTTTCCTGTTACTAAACTATTCATCTTCATAGATGTCAATTTTATGACTGAAACATAATTTACTTCTTAATCTTGAGAAAGTATAATTTAAAACTTTCGGATGGCAGGCAGCGAAAGAATGATATACAAACCAGTGATTATACTGAACAGTTATTAAAAAATAGTCTCCAGAATTGAATAAAGATACAAAACCAAAATGAGAGTAAAATGGCTATGGAATGTTTGTCTGCAACAGTGATTAGATAAGGCTAGTGGGAGGAGGAGAAGGGAAAGGTGGGAGAGTTTGATAAGAAAGGATTTTGAAAGCCACACTTAGGAGTTCAAATTTTATCCTAAGGGCATGTTTGTGTACACATGCATACTTAAATAGAATCTATGTTTTTGAAAGATTAACCAAGTGGCCATTTGTGACAGGAGTGGAGTAAGGAGAGACTAAAGACAAGCAGACTTCTGAAGAGGTCACTGCATTAATCCCAGCAGAGATTAAAGGGATTGGCATATAGGGAGGAAAAGAAAGAGATTGAGAAACATTTTGAATAACAAAGTCACATACTGAGTTACTCTGGTCAGACAGGAGAAACAAATATTACATTGGTTTTGAACAGGAAATTTAAAGCCATGGCACACCCTCAACTCATAATTGTGGTGGCTCTTTGGAGTATAATACAAGGGTCTGTGTTGCAGTTTTAAATAAACAAAATGTGAATTTACACAAAAGTCACTTGCAACGTTGGATCCTTAAGCAAGAAATAATCTCTCTCAGTATGAAAGAAAAAGAGTGAATAAGAAAAGTTTGAGATGTACATCAAGGGAATGTCCACAATTAGGAAGGGGAAATAAGGAAAATAACCGTGGTGAGAAGAAATAAAAGTAAAAGCAGCTGAATTTGGCAATAGCATCAAATTATAGAAAGGGGTAAATAGCTAGAAATATTATTGGATTTGACAGGTAATTCATAGATGATTTCAAGGAAACAGTTTCAGGCAACATATGGGAAACTGGAGTCAGATTGAAGATTAAGGAAAATAATGAAATTTGGTAAATGTCTTCATTATCTAAATAGTGAAGTGACTATTTAAAGGAGAAAAGAGGAAAGCTTCTGCATAAATTAGTAGGAGGAAGTTGTTTTTTTAACCAAGGGAAATACCTTATCAAGTCCACTTTCTTTGGAATTATTTTTTAAAGAAAACCTGGGGCCCAGACAGAGTTCATTCAATGTTTGATCCTTCTGCCCTCTCCAGCACACATGGAAGACAAAATTCGGAGTTAGTGCAATGGTTATCAAAGGAAGGAGGGACACTCACATGGTTTACAGGAAGCTTTGCATTTGTATAACACAGCCACCAGGAAGTTTCCTAGATTGTACTTGGTTCCCTACGGCCTTTTCAGTTCTGAACTCTATTGTAGCAGTTGGAGATTGGGCACTTTGACATTTAGACGATATCCTTTATTACAATATATTAGAATCAAAATAGATTTGCATTTCTAATTACAGCATGTAGGGAAAATGGAAGTGCCTATGGCCAGGATCATCACCTGCCCCTAGTCTACTTGATGATGTAATCAGCCTACTGGGTAGGCTACTGCTTACACACCCTTTAATTGCCTGTGTTGCTATATAAAGAGCTCCACCTAGTGCTCAGGCAGAGGCTGGAGCAGATGCAGAGACAGACATGGACTTGTTGCATGCAGACTTCCAGATGCAGACATGACTCTGGCACCCCATCTGCCATCATCAGAATAAAGCTTGATATAAACTCTTTTACCCCACTGTAGAGGAAATAGAAATTTCTGACCGGGATTCAGCTAGTCAGTCATGGGAGTACCGGCCCAGGGGAGGGGTGGAAAGGAAACACCCACTCTCTCCTGCCCTCAATCCCTGGTGTGTAATTGGTTGGGAGTCCACCTATCACCAGAGACCCACCCACGGAGTTCCTCCTGGTGATAGGGGCAGGGACTAGAGGGCTGAGAGAGCAGGCAGAGAGCAGTGCCAGCATGGGGGCAGGGAGCTTGGAGAGTGGAGAAGAGAATTCTGGAGGAAGAACTAGGAGAGAATGGGGGCTGGTAGAAGGGAAGCCATGGAGCTCTGGTGCTAGAAGAGGATTAAGCCTGAGCTGGGGGGCAGGAGGGAGCAGTGCCACTTATATATAGCTGGATGACCACTGTGAGAATAAAAATGGTATGAACCCCGTTTGATGCACCCCCCCAAATTGCCCTGGTCTTTATTCGGTCTCACCAAATTTATAGGGAACTTGCCTCAGGCAGGGAACACCCTCCTCCTGGAGCAACACCCTCCCCCTCCTCCACCCCTCCCCACTCTCCCCACCCCCCCACCGCAGTTCCATTGTCATATTTCAGTCTCACTGAATCCAGAACTTGCCTAAAGCTGGGAATATCCTCCAGCCTGGAGCTATAGGCATAAAGTTATTGAAGTAAATTTTTAAAATATAGTCAAAGGTGTAGTATAATAAAGGACAGCTGGACTTAACTTGAAATACGTACAGTGTAAATCAGCTACTACTCCTTAAATCACTGTGAGAATTTAACCCCTCTGAGCATAGAATTGCAAATTCTATTGCTATTTTCATTCCTACATCTTACCATTATGCTTGTTTTCCTTCATTCTGTGAGCCTTGTTGGGCCTCTCACTATGATAATGATAACAGTAGTTTTTAGCCCAAAAGGCTAAGAATTTTTCTTCCAATACATATCATGTATCTTGTAGACTGCCTAACTGTTTATTTTTACATTCTAAAGCAAATATGATCAATAGGCCTTTGCCACAGATCCCTGGGGTCAAAAAAACCTGATTAGCCCTTTGTTTTTAAAACTGTTTTACATTGTAATCTCCATGGAACTTAAAAAAAGAAAAGATTCCTGGCTTCCACTGCATACACAGTAATTAAATTTGTAAAGAGTGTGACCTGGGTATGAGAATTTTTTTGAACTCTCCAGGTGATTCTAATGTGCAGCAAAATTTAGAAACCACTGCATTATCCTGTGGTTGACAGAGCAAACATGCACACACCTTGTGTTTTGGAGATGAATGACATAACCTGATTTCTACCCTTCTGGTATCCCCTCTTTTCTCTTGAAATAAGGGAACACAATCTCTTGAAATAAGGGAAGCAAGCATGTCCCACTGTCATGATAGTTTACGCACCAGAACTAGATTAGAGCTCTTCAAATGTTCTAGTACCCATCCCTCCTTGATTTCTTAATGCTTTGATGAAGGAGTGTTTTCTGGACCTTCTGAGGGTTGGAGGAGCAGGTTGTCCCTAAAAGTCTACTCTTTCAGAAACCTAAGGACTCCTTCCTCAGTCTTGACCTTTGAAGTTACTGCATTTCAAACTCATTGATTGTAAGCAATCATTGAATACAGGCTTTGATCAATATCTCATTGACTATTAAGAGTAACACCAGTCACAGGTCCTGAAGACAATGCATTAAAACCCATATCCTTGGCAAGTACATCCCTGTTCATGAACTCAGTCTGATCAAGTCATGTATGATGTGTGATCATGATACATAGTCAAACATGTAGCTCTTTACCCATACAGTCCACCACTTAGATTGCACTCCACAACACTTCCCAGTTTCCTGCAGACGCATATGCTTAGAACTTAGAACATTCTTGGTACAAAATCTCCCTAGGTACACTCATTATCTCTTTGAATTAAATAGGACTCTAAATCTACATCAATCTGGAGACAATCTCTGGAAAGAGATCATCCTGAGGAGAACTGGCATTAATTTATGATTTAACTTTTTCAGAGTAAACTACAGAATAGTTTTTATGGAAAAGGGTATCTAGTTCCTGGGGGAAGGGAAGGGCTGCTTGTCCAGGAAGAGCTAAAGGGAATTTGGAAGTTTGAAGTTGTCAGGCTCTTCCCATGTATGCCCAAATAACCCTTCTCCCATATCTCAAGGTCTGCTCCTGTCTCACTAATACCCCTACTCGGCATGGTTACAAACTTTGCATTGTAAATCTGCCACCCCACCCTTACAATTCAACCTAAGCTTGGTTTTCAGACATATTTGCACTTCTATTACTAGAATTAGACTGATCCTTCAAAGGTTTCACATAGGCTCTCTGCTGCTACAAATAGGTCCTTATTTTAAGATTAGATTTCAGTTTTCTTTTTCCCTGTGTAAATGCTCTACAGTCACAGGAAACAGCCAACTGACTCCACAATCTCTATAATCCCTACTGTTGGTACTAATAGGAACTTGTGATCACAAACCTCTTTCTATGACCAATTCTTCAACCCAGGTTGCAACAGATAATAGCTTGATTCAATCTAATGCCACAGTTTAACGTGGATTACCCATGTCCCTTTTCCCCACCCCCACCCTCCACTAGCAACAAATTTACTCCAGTACTCATTTATTCTTTAATCAAATCCCAGAATACAATTTTAAGTGTTTTTTCCCCTGGGGTCAGTCCATGTATCAATTACTCTATCAGTCAGGGCATCAATAGGAGATAGTTGGCACTCTCAAAATATGGTAATCTAAGGACCATTTACTGACAAAGGGACTATTTATAAAAGTCTACATCTAGTAGAACCATGAGGGATAGTGCTGAGCTTAGTTGCTGGGCAACTAAAAAGGGCAGGGGTGGTGGTTACAGGAACTTGAAAGAAAAGAATTCTGTAGAGTTAGGATGTACCTTCAGTTGAAGGAAATAGCCAGAACAAGGCTCCTTGCAGGGGAAGATCTAGGGGAAAATAACATGGCCATTTTATTGTATCTTCCTTGCTCTCTTACTAGAGTTTCCTTTTGATCAAATTCAACTTGAATCCCTAAGACATGGAACTTGCTAATGTGGTTCCTAAATATCTGCCTCAGAACAGAGAATAGGGTTTAAAGGAGTAGAGAACACAAGAAAGGTAAAAAACTCCATATACTGTCAATCTAAAAAGATTGCTTGGAATTTATACATTTCTATGTCTAAGACACATTTTTTAAAGAAGAAATAGTTATTCATATTTCAATCGAACTATTTCCAAAGACGTTTTAATTAAGCTTTTATGACTTTGAATTGCATAATAACAAGAGGTATGTTATATTGAGTGTGTCTTATATGTCAAGCACATTCCAAATTTATTTCATTTATTGCCTAATTTGATTGTCAAACAATTCTAAGTTATGTATCTGTTGTTAGGTAATATTATGTCAGTTTTCTGGTTGTGGAACTGATGTCCAAAGGGATTAACTTGTTTTCACATAAATTATAAGGGGGAATTTACAACATGAGTCCTGTGCTGTTTGACTACAGCCAGGTCACCTCACTAAAAAGTATAATACTGGGAAATTTTGCAGCAATTATCCCTTTCTATGTACATTTTCACAATTATTCACTGAGCATCTTCTATGAGGCAGACACTTTATAAAGGATCATGGCAGATACGAAGAAGGAAGCCATGAAGTGTCTGCCATAAGAGGCATGGGAGGCTCTGGTGCCATCATGGCCTAACCTGCAGCATTATATCAGAAAAGCTTTCAGTGGAGGTGACAGTTCCAGCTTCTGGGAGTGAGGACAGCAAGCCCCAGAACACCAGATAGGGTTTAAAGATAGGTTCCTCTCCTAGTAGGGTAACTAGAATGAAACCAAGAACTCCGCATGCACCAGAAGGTCTGAATGAGGCTTGAGCTTATCAACAAGCATTTGTAATGTAAAAAGGGAAACAGTCCAAAATTGTCTGGTATTTGAAGAAATTTCAGAGAGGGTATTGATATCACTGAGAAAGTGTATCCAGCTCCCCCCTTGGTCAAGTTGTTTTCCCTCTCAACTTAATGGTTTTGGGGTCATCCCTACCTTAGTTAAACAGGAATATAAAAGTAATATACCCGTAACTTTGGCTGTTGTTCTCCCTCACCCTTTCATCTCATATCTTTACAAACAGAGCTCTGTATTTACCCTAAAGGGTCATTGCTTTTGGAAAATATCTGGAAGGGTAAACGTCAAATGCTGAATGTGCGCTTTCTTTCTCACCACATCGGAATGACTACTGCTGGCGGATGTTGAAGGAGAACAGTTCTTCAGCAATATCTATTCTCTCAATCCCTTAGGAGAAAAAACATGGCATAGGTCTTGGTGGCATAAATGATAAGCAATAAAGGCAAACTCCTTTCCTTCTGAAGTTTACTCTCCCAAAGTGCCTCACAAAATTACCAAATGTATGTTGCGATTGTGTGTTCTTGCTGAATTTCCAAATATCCATGTCACCCAGAGATGATTATTAGACCATCCTGGCTTGGCTGCTTTATTGGTGGTTGCCACATGACCCAACCAAGCTGGACACACGATACGACCCTGACAATGAGAACTGAGGAGAAATCTGCCAGAGGTTTCTGGGAAAGGTTCACATGCTTGTGAAAAGGAGAGGAAGGATTTCGTACATCTTCATACGGACACTGACAAAGATATTAAGCCTGCAAGTCCCATGACCTTCTCATCCCCCGATGTAAAGGCAATAAAGTTGCCTAGGAGCAGTAAGACGAGGGGTGCTAAGAGGTAGAAATAGGCAGGGCGCCAACAGATCCTGCCTATAGCTCCATCAACTGTCATGTCTTTTATAGTTGATTTTATACATTTCCTTACTGCTTATGTCTATTTTAGACATAATTTTCTGCTGCCAGAGAATGTTCCCACCCAAACCTGTAACCATAAACCAAGAGTATTTGGAGTGAGACTGTTTCACAGCTTTGCACTACAGAAAAGAGTGCCAACAGTTACTAACTGTCCTCAAAGATCTTTCAGGGATGCCTGCACTTCACCTTTGCTATTCTGTCCACACATGTTCTGTAATCCCTGGTGTTTTTATACACTGCCATGTCTCTCCTGCAAAATCGTCAGCAAAAATGCTCCCTCGTCAGATGCAGGTCTTTGGTGGGAATGTGGGCTATTCCTGTGTTTTGACAACTACTTTGATTTGAACAATCACCAGTTCCCGCAGATAGCATCTGCCCTTAAGAAAATGGGATACGTGGGGAGGTTGGAAGAGGACTATGGGAGAGCTGGCTGTGTAAGTGAGAGAAGGAAGGAAGGGAAAGTATGTGAACTGCAATAAATAATTTGTCCATATATATGTGTAAATGGGTAAATAACATTTCCCAAAAGAAATTACTAAGAATTACAAAATCTGCACTGGGGAAAAATAAAATAAAAATTCCAAGCTCAGAGTTACTGTTTATTTGAATCATAATGGATTAATTTCTATTGAAATATCTCTGAAGACTGAGTGGAAGTTACTCTAATTATAGAAAAATCTGTTATTATTTCATAGGCACTACTAATGCATTTTTCAATGCCATCTGTGTTTATAGCTTTCTAAAGTGATTAAAAATTGAGTGGTTATTATTTGCCCTTAGTCTATGATTGAACTATTCTGGAAATCATTGTAATATTATATGGATTAAGGCTATGATTCAATTCATAACATTCTAGCATATTAGTAAACAGAGATGAGCTTTTATAATGCTGAATGTATAATGAAAAAAGGTTGTTTTACTTCTTTTATGGTTTTATTTCATTTTCATCACATTTAAATGCTAATCATGACTTTTTTATGAATAAAGTTCATTTTGAAGACATTTTGCAATCTGTTAGATATTGTAAGTTTGTTCAGGACAATTTGATTTTAGTTTTGTTTATAGTGAAGTGAACAAAGAAGTATCCACTTGAAGGAAGTTCTAAAAGTGATACTCATTACTTAAACAGTACTAAGGATAATTTTCTAGTAAAGAAAGATATATTGAACATCTCTCTCTAAATTGTTCTTCATAAAACACAACTAAGAACACACTCAGAATAGACATATAGACATTTCTAAGGAAATTATTGCAGTATATAGCATTTTGCTAGATTAAGTTTCTTCCAACTCTCGTATTCTCTGTCATTTTGTTAATCTCAGAATTACATTGTCCCTTAGCACCATCCATTTTTAAGTTTCTACATTTTGGAAGCTGGATACTCTTAGAATAGCATTTAACTGAGATATTTTGTTTACTTAAGATTGATTTTTTGAGAGTAAAATATGGAATAAAGGGAATCTTGGATTCTGTTTCTGGCTTCAGTTGGTGAAATGACAACCATTTCATAAATACTGATTAAAACCACACCACGGACACAACAGGAAATCTTTGCTCAAGCAATAGGTGGTCGCATGTGCCTTGGGCAGTCATGTAGACTAGTAAGTCTTATGAGAGACCAGAAGCAGAGGATCCTAATGCAGCCCGAGTGAGTCAGGGAAAGGTTCTTCAAGGAAGTGACTTTGAAGATGAAACCAAGAGGGTATATTAGAATTAATCAGAAAAACCACAGGCTATTTTCAGCATATGGAATGCTGGATATAGACTTTATAAATCTATAAGGATTTGAATGCAGATAAAGAAAGAGAAGGAAATCGAATTTAAAGGTGGGTTAGAAATATGTTATGAAAGCTTTTCATATATTAATGATGTCATTACTTTCCCCAATGCTTTGAAGAAATATTGGGAGGATTCAAAATAGTGGAATGACCTGGTCAAATTTGTATTTTAGAAGATTCATGTTGACAAAATTATGCAGGTAGATTGGAAAGGATTAAGTATAAATCAGATTGTAGGTAGTATTCTGGGCAAGAAAATGTGATTGAATTAAGGGTTGTGGTATTGAAAATGAGAGAAAAGGATAAATTAGAGCTAATGTAACTAAGCAGACAAAACATAGGGATTGATTCTATGAAAAAGAGAGAGGTAGGAATTAGGGTAGATCAGGGAAATAAAAATGGTATTAAGGTTTCAGGATAGAGATAATGAATATATGATGGCATTCCCTTAGATGAGTTTTAAGTAAATTTCAGAAAACGTCAAAAACCAATGTAAAAACCTTCTGTAACTTTTATAAGCATTTTTAGTAAATAAATGATATCCTGAAATGTTAGGAAAATATTTGACTCAATTATTCCCAGATAATACAGTCAATGAAATTCAAATTCACATTAAAGGGTCTCTCAAGATTGAATACTATTGTTCAATTATACACTTGATCTATTGACATGGAATCTGCGTCTCTTTAACCTGGTATCTCCCTGACCATCTATCAAGAACTACTACCTAATAAAACGTCACATGTCCTAAGCCACATGCATGGTTGAGACCTGGGCTTCTGAAGATGCTTCCCATCGTCCCAAGGCCATGCCATGGCATTCTCTTCCCTGTGGGATGCTGTCTCCCATAGGCAATGTTCTACCTGTGCAGGCTTAGCACATAGGAAACACCTTTTCATAACCTGACCTCCCACTTCTGTGTACTTTTTCCTTGATATTTCATTAAAACCAGCTCTGAGCTAAAGCTTTTTTCATTTGATTTTTGGAGCTATAGTAAAACACTCCAATTTTAGGAGAAATGAGAGAAAGAGAAGAGAGAGTATTTGCATGTGTGTGTATATGTGTTTGACAAACCATGTAAGGTGCTCGTAAATTATATTTCCTCTTTAAAAAAAATTCAGGGAGCTTCCATATCCATAATCTCTACTTTTGGGGGACTGACTATAACAATAGTACAGTTTTTCCATCCCTCCCTGTACTCACATATTTTGCGATAGTACCTTGTGGTTCTTTCCATAAAGGGCTGGGGTCTATTTTCCTAGTGTTTGAATCTGAGCTGTGAATTGTTTTGGCCAGCAGAGTGGGGCAGAAGTGACAGTGCACCTGTTCAGCAGCTGAGACTTAAGAATCCTTGCACACTTTTGTTCTCCCTCTTGCTTTCTGCTTTGATACAAGACTAAGCTCGAGTCAGCTTCCTGGAGGATGAGAGAAGGAGGGAAACTGATTTGCCATAAGCAATACTAGACTGACTCCAAATATGTGAGTTCAGTCACGATGGACACAGTTGCACATCTGTTATGCGGCTAACTACAGGGACATGAGGAAGCCCAGATCAGACCACAAGAGCTGCCAGCCATTGACTTGTAAGCAATAAGGCACAGCTATTATTTTAGCCACCAAGTTTGGGGGAGGTTTATAATACAGCAAGAGCTAACTGATGAAATGCTTTACCATAAGTATAGACGTGCTATCTTAGTTCTATCACTACAGAGAATGAAATGACTGTGACTTTATAGGTGATGGCTTGTATCCTGTACAATATTTCATGTTCCATGAATCATAATTTCTTGGTTTATTTGACCTCCTAATGATAGTCCTCATAATGGGCTCAAATTTTCTGCTGATGATTTTGGCTAGTAACCCAAGCCAATTTACAAATGCTACACTGATAATATCCTTTGCCTTCACTCTTAATGGAACATTATCAAACATATTTACATATATTTATTTTAATTATGATCTTTACATCTATGCCATTGGGGAAAACACCGGTGCATGTTTTTGCCAAAATGTTCCTTGAGTAACAGGCTCATGCACAGCTTTTATTCACTAATGATGCCTTAAACTGATTGCGCCAAGATACTCTTCTCCTGAAAAAACAACTTCCAAACTCTATCCAACTTTTCCTTTCTGTTCTATAATACTGAGAAGACCAAAATATCTTACAGAATATCAACATATCTGTACTTTGTTGGAACCTTCCTCCACCTTCCTCAACAAAGCAATCCCCTTTGTGAACAAAATGAAAGATAAGTCTCACTCGGTGCATGGTTTTCTTTCAAATACTGTGATGTGTGTGTACGCAAAATATGACTCACCACATAAAATAATCAAAACTTTATTAGACTACATCTAATACAGTGTTTATATTTAACAATGTATCTCTATTGTTTAAAAATACTTGACTATTACTTTTCATCTACTTTGTGTTTTTCTTGACTTTATCAAAAAGACTATCAGTGAAGAGTCATTAACTGATCTAAGCCATGAGTATATCTTTTCCTTATAGCATGAAAAAATATAACTACGATTTTTCCTATTTATCTTTACTAACTGAATTAAGAGTTTTTCTAACTGTGACTAGACTTGATCAAGCTGAATAAAAAGAGGGGAGCAGCAATGTTTTGATGTACGTGTGTGAGGGAGGGAGAGAGAATCATCAACAACTATCGGAAAGGTCATCCTGAGGCCACTACAATGAGGGAGATGTTCCAAACGGCTGGCTCCCCAGATGAATCTGCAGATGTGTTTTGTTTGGCACACACAGTGTTTAAAACAAACTTGAATTAATTGCCACATTATAAAATTGGGAAATTTCTCCCAAAAAAAATCCATCTTCCCTTGAAAAATAAAAAAAATATCCCCCACTGGGCCCACAGGCTTGTATGACCTAAGTCTGTTGCAGCCTAGCAGCAGCCCCTTCAAGGGGGATGAGCCCCTCAAAACCAGCAGTGTCACGAGTCCTAGTACAGCATTTGGCTGAGGCAAAAAAAAAAAATTCTAGAAATTCTTTTTTAAAAACCAGGAATATGTTTATTCTTTGGGAAAAGAAGGGGTAAGAAGGTAACAACTATTTAACTGGCTTGCTTAACCCATCGGCTTGCCTGGCTTCCCTACCCTTTCAATTTCAATCCCTAGTTTAAGGTTTTTAGAAAGCTTGAGAGAGTCAATACTTTTGGGTCATGGGTGGTAAATACCAACTCAAAGTTCCTTAAACAAGCAAAAAGTTGAAAGTTATTGGCTCACATTTTTTGTTCCAGGGAACAATATAATGCTGTTTAGAAATCTATTTCTTCTGTTCTCCATTTCCTGATGCCATTGTGCTCTCTGACCGCCACACTCTCTGCTGATTCTGACACTGACATGAGAAAGGTCTCTGTGTAACTCTTTCTCTAAATCTCTCTTTCTCCCAACTCCTCCACCCTGCCTGCAACTCATCACAGCAGTGTGGACCTCTTACAAGTTCTCTCATCAGAGGGAGGTTCAGATTCTGGCTGAACATGGGAGCCCCCACTCCTGGGAAAGAGGAGAAATCTTTACAGTGAGAACCAGTACCACTGAGCTATAAAGGCTTGGGGTTTATATACTTAGTGAACCATAACAAGGTGGTCCTGACTGTAACAAGTGCACATGCTTCTTGGTAGTCCCATCCAGCTGGTTGTGAAATTCACCTGTATGTGAATAAGGCAACTCTAAAGTGTTGGTCCTTGATGTGATTCATGTACATCTGACTCTGGTACTCCGGCCACGGGGCTCCAGTTGTATGTATATGCAAGTTAGGCAACCACCGCATGGTGATGATGACTAGAGGTGATGTCTTTCCCTATGGCAGCACTTCTGAGTTTGTACTGATAAAGTGTTGTGGTCACAACTGATATTTTGATTAACTACACACACACATACACACACACACACACACACACACACACACACACACGCACACACACACACGCACACAAATACACACACTACACACTTCCAACTTAGCTATGGCCAAATCACTTTTCTTAACATCCTTTGGGAATAAGGAAGTGGAGATGGGTTGACTATTGATTCATCCTTACATCAACAGTAGGCTTTGGAGTCCTAACTTTCTTGAAGAAGGGATGTAAATGGTCAATTAGACTCCCCAACACTGGAAGGCCTAGGGATCTGGGTTCTGTTTCTAAGCCTTATGAGATCAGAAAAGCCATTGTCACGGCTGGTAAATGTCTTTAGGGAAAAAGTGGGCATCTCTTCTCTACTTGCTTCTCTGGTAATTCCATACTAAGATTTTGGCCCTTTAGTTCCTTTCATCTTAGTCAGTTCTTTGAAGCTTTTAAAATAATTTCTTAAAGTATTTTAATTAGCAATATAATTGCTTTCAGAGGGAGAATTATTCTGAATAGGAAATCTGATACTTACCAAAGGCAGGATGACAATTTTTCACATTGTCAATATCTGAGAATAGAAGGGGTTGGTAGGGCTCCAGCTCTGTAGTTGTGTGATTCAATGATTGGAAGGAATCCAAACACTTTGCTTTTTCTGCCCTGTTCCTAGTGCCACTAGAGAGAACACAATTTCTGAGGCAGTTTCTTCTCTTGGTCCAGAAGTAACAAGCAAAAGTTGTATGTTGACTCCTTTACTTGATAGGTTAGACATTTCCTATAATCACGTATAGGTACTCTCATGCTCCACAGACTATTTTCTCTACAAATAAAATTTTGTGGGAGAATATGAGTTGTTTTTGCCTGAAGAAAATTAACCTAACAAAAATCTGTCCCAAAATGAGAATGGTCTTAGAGTACTAACTGAATTCAAAATCATATCATTCTGTTTTTGCTGGTTTTATGTTTTAAGTTATGCATATAGGTTAATAATATTTAAACTCCTTTCTGTTCTTTCTTAGAAGGAATTATGCATATTAGCTATAGGATTAATCTTTGCTGATGATTAATTATAGAAGTTTGCATGGTGTCTGTGTTCATGTTATATATTGGATTGAGGGTAGTGAACATGAACCAACTTCAAATCAAGGTTATTTGGTGTATGTTATGAACTTGTCTCTGATATAAAATGTATGAGGCAGTTTTATATATTAATATGCAATATTATGTTTTGCATTAATATTCTATGCTATAATAATATTGGACTCTGAGAGCTTTTGCTGCAAAGTCTATAACAAATAACCTCTGACTTTCATTAGCTTGTGTAAATATGGATTTATTTTCCATAGCATTTTATGCCTGCAGGTTAGATGCTGACTTTTGTCCAAGTACAATGTCAAATGTAGGTCTGTGTCCTCTCATTCGAAGACCAGCATGGGGCAGCACCCCATCTGGGATGTGATGCTTTCATGGGACAGAAACTTGCCATGCCTCTCACCACCCTTACTCAAAAGTGGCATCTTGTCCCTTCTGCTCATATCCGCTGGCCAAGCAAACCTTATGACCGTGTGGCATATCACTCAGTTGGGAAGGATACTTCCCATGAATGTGGCAAGGAGAGAGTGAAGATTTGCAAACAAGAAAATTTGCCTCAAGGAAACTTTCTTTATTCTTATTATTTTTTGAATTATGGAATATTACTACCAGAAATAAAATTATTAAAAAAAACATAAAAACCAATAAACCACTAAGTTTTAGCAAAATTAAATGTTTTTTCATATCTGCTACAGACATTTTTTTAATAAATCAAGCATTGCAGTGATAGTCAATGCTGTGTTTAACTCTTTGCCATTCATTCTATTGTCATCTCTCCTTTCCCATAGTTAATCACTTTCCTGAAATTAATGTTTCACTTTTTCATACATGTATACACATTGACAAGATATGAGTATATACTTAAGCAAGAATGGTATGTTTGTGAAATTTTTCATCTTTATAGAAGTGATATTGTCATATTTATAGCATTCTACAAATTACTTTTTTATCCTAAAACATTTTTACCTGTTAATATGCATAGTTCTAGTTTCATTCATTTTAGTTGCTATATAGTATTTCATTGTATGAATAAGTGATAATTTTTATGCCATTTACCCATTAAAAATTTATTTAAATGTCCATTTTTAAATTCTAGTTTTTCTTGATTTGCTTTATTATTGCATTTTAAATGTTTTGATAACCATTTTTGTACATGTCTCCTGGTATAACTCTTTTAGTAACTATAAGTTACTAAAATTTATACCTCAAATGGATTTGTTAATGGGCATGTACATCTTTAACCATACTAGTTATTTCTAAATTATTATAAAATGATCTTATCAATTTATGTCCCTACCAGCAGTTTATTAGAGTTCATGTTTGTTCATGTTCTAAACAATGATTTTTTTAAACAGACTTGCAAATTGAAAAAAAATTATTTTTTAATACTACCGTATTTTTTAAATTTGCATTTCTCTGATTGAAAGTAAGGTTGAACATTTTTCAATGTTATCTACTTGAATTTATATTGCCTTTTCTATAAAATCATCAAATCATTTAGATATTTTAAATGTATAACTTTTAGATTTCTTATTGAGAGAATTCTTTATGTATTTTAATTTTTAATCTTTAAAATATGTCTCAATTTTTAGATTATCTTTTTAGGTAGATAGGTTTCTTTTCTGTCATGTAGTTTTTATTTAATTTACTCTTATTTTATCAGTCCTTTGTATATTGTCTGATTCTTCTGTATTTTTCTTGAGATGTTTTAAGTTTATTTTTTCACTTATAGACCTTTCATTCACTTGAATTTCTGGCTGTACAGTGTGAGGTAAGAATTCCATTTTTCCTATATGTATACATAAATATTATACCATTATTGTTTATATAACCCATCATTTTCTCATTGTTATACATATTCATTCTACACACCTCCCACCCCCATCAGTCCATTTTGTGTCCTCAATCTGAACCATGGTTTTATTGGTCAATTTTTGAAGCATATATTACACTTTCTTAATTATCATCACATTATAATGACTTTAAAACTTGAGACATTTTTATTTATAGAATATATAACACAAAGAAAACTGTTGGAATTTTATGGGGATTATAGAGAATTTAGAGAATAATCTGGGGAGAAGTAACTTTCTAATATATAATCTTCATATCCCTGAATGTTGGATAAATTTTCTACATTTTAATTCTTCTTTTTGTTTTTTAATATTGTGTTTAGATGTGTGTGTGCAAGAACTCACATACATACAGATACTTGTGTTTGATTTCTGTTATAAAAGGAACCTATTGTTTAATTAGTTTTTTCTGTGTTAGAGGACATTTATTTTTTCCTGTCCCTGTATCCAACAATCTTAGCAAACTAAAATTTTCATTCAATTTTTATGTAGCTTCTCCTATTTTACATGTATTTACATTATTCTAAATAATGACAGCCTTTTCATTCTTTTCCAATTCTTATAATGTTATTTTTCTTTTTTATCAACTTGATTAGAACTTCTATTACAAAATTCAATGAAAGTTGTGTTTTTCCTGAATTGAAATAGCTGTCTTCTAAAATTTCATTATTAAGTAGGATGATTTCTGTATGTTTGCAAACAAAAAATGTATATCAGATTAAAAATAATTACCTTGTGCTCTTAGTTTGAAATGACTCATTTTTAAAATTTTAAATAAGGGGTTGATTTTACCAAATGTGCTTTTATTGTTGTTTTTGTATGTGGTTTTCCCTTTATTTATAAATTGCTTGACTGTGGTCTTTTTTTAAAAATTACTGCTAGATTAAATTGCCTAGTAGTTTATTTGTACTTTTCTCCATATGGTTTCATAAGTGGGATTTTTGCTTTATGAATATTTTCTCTGATTTGCTCTTTTCAATGTTTATTAGCAATGAATGAAGTTACACAATTAATTGGAGAACTTTCCTTTTTTTCCTATTCTCTGGAAAAACAAAATGTATATAACATGGATTTTCTGCTTCTTTATGGCATAGAAAACTGTTATTTATTAAGTTGACAAAGTTTGTTTCCATAAGAACAATAGAATATATTTGAATATTGATTTTTTAATACTCATTTTTTATTTAGATTTTCTATATCCTTTTGAATCAACTTCGGTTATTTATGTTCTTAGAAAATTCCATATTTTATCTAGAAACTTAAAATTTACATGTTGCACTTAAAACTGTTTAATAGCTACTGAATCTGTAGTTATAGCCCAGTTTTCACTCTAAGTGCTATTTTTTAGACCATTTCTTTTTTCCTAGAAATTTATCAGCTTTATTTATTTTTGGCTGAGTTTGTCTCTTTCATTTGTTTTTATTTTTCCCCCAAACAACTTTTGGTATTAAAATTTTGTCCATTATTTTGTTTCTAATTTATTTTGCTTCTTATTTGATCTTTACTATTTCTTCTAATGTTTAAAAATTTCCTTCATGCTTTTCATAGATTTTGGGTAGAGCATATAATTATCATCATATGATTTCAAGCCAACACATTTTGATCACTAAAAGCCCTTTTTCTTGAATCTTAGGAATTTTTACACTAAAAATTTCTAGTCTTTTAAATATGGTGGAATTTTTTAGTTTTAATTTTCCTCATAACCTATTAGTTAGCAATATATGTTTTATCGTTCCAAACTCATAGGCTTTTTTAGGGTATAGTTAAAAATATACTTTGTAATCTTTTCATTTCTAATCAGTGATATCCAGACATTGAGGACTTAGAAGACCCACCCTTCAGGACAGTGTTGGTCTCTTTGCTGACAAAGCTCCACTAGTCTTGTCACTGAAGGTTGTTTTGTATTTTTGCTTTCTTTCGTTGAGCAGCTTTGGGGTCAAACCCAGTTTTCATGACTGAGCCTGGCTCTGAAGTCCTGTCTGACCAGGAGCCTTTTAGCGCTCTTACCCCACAGTACCGGTCAAGCTTCTGGTGACCAATCCATGCTTCAAGAACATGAGTACAGCCGGGTGGTGGCAGGGGCGTTGCCCTTTATTTTGCATTTGTGGTCTTTTTTAAGTCCGAGAAAGAAAAATAATAGGTTTTTAAAGCTCAGATATGTCCTGTTTGCTTCACATTTTTATATTTTATTTCTCACTGCTGTTAGGAGCAGACTACCTCTGATTAAGTATTAATTCATTGTATGATCTTGAGTAGAAATTCAACCCATTCTTAAAATGTGCAATTTCATGAAACACACCATGTTTTGATATTCCATAGGTAATTAGTGCCAGTCACCTCTTCAGCAGTATTTTTAAACATTTATTTCTGAACATTTATCATGACACAAACATGGTTCTCTGCTCAGAGAACTTTGGCTGTTGTTGAAAACTGTGATATAATGAGTTATAAGAAACACATATTTGGTCATTCAGATGACCAAATACATATTTCCCAGGTATGTTTGGTCTTCATCCACAGTTCCTGAAAATACCGCAAGTCTTAAAGGTGAAATGGGTGTTTTTTTATGTTAATGCAAGACTTTTGGTCAGGGGCTGGAGGCTGAATGAGCCAATGGCCAATGATTTAGTCAGTTGTGACCATGCAATGAAGCCCTCACAAAAACTCCTGAGAAGAGCTTGTCTGTCTTGGATTCTGCTTCTCTGTCAGAGAGAGCTTCTATGTTCGGGAAAACAGAATGCTCCCATCTGTCACTGAGCCAGGCCCCAAGTTCCACAAGGATAGAAGCTCCTTCACTTGGGACCTTGCCCTATGCATCTCTTCATCTGGCTGTTAACTTGTGTCCTTTATGGTATCTGTTATTAAACTGATAAATGTGAGCATTTTCCTGAGTTCTGTGAGCCCCTCTAGCAAATTAATTGAAACTAAGGGAGAGGTCATGGGAATCTCCAATCTGTAGCCAGTAGGTCAGAAGCACAGGTAGTTACCTGGGGCTTGCAACCAGCATCTGGAGCAGGGGTGGAGGACAGAACCCTTAACCTGGGGAATCTGGTGCTGTCTCAAGGCAGATAGCATCAGAATTGAACTGAGCTCTGCGACACTGTGCTGGTGTTTGAGAATTGTTTGGCGTGTGTGTGAGAAGACCCCCTCACACACACACACACACACACACACACACACACACACACACACACACACAGCAGACTGGAATCAGGTCTGGGAACCCAAAAGGAGTCATACTGTTACTGCAGTATAATATACCACTATTGTTGTTGTATAGGAAAAAGACACATAAAAATGATAACTGAAAATAATTGGGAGAGTATGTCACAAAAAGTAGATGAGAAATTAACATACTTAAAGGACAGAAGATGCACCTAGTCTTCCAAGTTTGGAGAAAAGATGGTGAAGACAGACAGAGATGTAAGTACAGCTGCACAGGACAGCAATCTAAGTGACTTAATTTGGCAGTTATTATTGCTTCAGTGATGTAGAAGGTAACCAGTTGTAAGAGGTGAGACAGCAGAGAGAACTTGGAGAGATGAGAAAGTATTATCTAGAGACATAAAATTTACATGGTAAAAATCCTTTTTTAAAAAAGCTGAGTGCCAACTGACTAACAATATTTGAAATCAAGTGCTTTCAAAAATGCTTGAGTTTAGCTAATATCAAAGAAATGGCCATCGAGGTGCCTCCAGTCTCCAGGACTGCATGCAGTTCTATAACATCATACAGAAGCTCAGACTTAGGAGCAAAGGAAATAGAACAATTTCAGTTAGAAAGTGTAGAGTCTTGTGAGACACAAAGACAAAAAGACCAGGATATAGAATATAGAATGTTATCAAAAGAGTGTGCACTGCATTGTCTAGGGAAGAAAATGAAGCCATGGGGAGGGTGAGGAAGGAGAAATTTTTAGTCACTTCCATTTCTGTTTCCTATGCTCAAAATTGAGTCTTTGAGATCAGACTTTATATTTCTTTTTGTTCTGTGTCCACAGTACTTTCCCTGACATGCAGGTAGGATTTAATAAGTAGTTACGGAGTTCAATTTGTGCAAAGATAATTCGATCCAAAAATTGACAAATGAAAACTTTCACAATTCATAAACGGCATCTTGCTGAACACTGAAAATGGGTTTAAACCACAGCATCCAGATCATCTTTCATAACTAGATATGTGTAAGGCAGTAGAAACTGCTTTCTGAAATGAGTAACAATGATTTCTATTTCAGGGCAGAAGTCCTCTGACAACCTAGAATTGCTCACCTGGATCTCTCCAAAACCTTGCATGTTTTTGGACATTTTTGAATACAGGCATCAAAAGTAGAAACATGAAAGTAACTAGCATACAAAGAAGTGGCATGATGCATTGTGTTAATCCTTTTTTTTGTGAAGAAAGAATAGTTACTGATAATATTTAAAGAAAACGAAGTGAGAAATTTTAGTGTGGGCACATTCAAAATTCCTAAATATAAAAGCAAAGTAATAACCCATCATGAGTTTTTGTTCTGCTTCCACTTTCAAATACAGCATGTGACATGTTCTCCTGCAATAACATGAGGCTTAAAAGAAACACAGTGCTTGAAGCAGAGCTTTGCACTTTGTCTGTTGAAGAGATCTATGTGTTTGCTGTGACTTTTTTTTTCCAGGCATATTTTAGTGACATCTGAGAGGATAGCGAAAGTTAATGTATCCCTAACATACTAAAAATACATGGATCTATAAAAAGGCAACTCTTTTGTAGCATGAAGAGAGAATTTTGTAATGAAAAAAAAACTGAATTATATTTTCTCCATTCCATTCCATTTTGTAATTATAATGTTAAAAAATTAATACATTTATTTTTATCTCATTAACTTTAAAAGCTCAAATTTATTGTCAGAATTCTAAAACTATATAGTTGTGAAAGATAGGCAGATTTCTACATTCAGACCTTCAATTATCATATACAAAAGTTTTGATTTCTCTGGTAGCGAACTTTGTTTTTGTTTCAAAATGTGTTTGGTAAGAAATTTGTAAGAAATTTATAAGAAATCACTAACAAAGCTATTATATATTACTGAACATATGTATATTTGTACTATTTATTTACTTGTTTTAGTTGGCTTCTTCTTCTAATTGAATGAAATTCACAAATCTGAATGTATAGCTCAATTAATTTTGACCTGTGTATATGTTTACATAACTGTCACTCAGGTTAAGATATTGAACATTTTCACTGATTTTTTCCCCTTCACCTATTTCACCCATTCACCTACCCCTATTCCCCTATGGCAACTACCAGCCTGTTCTCTGTGTCTATGAGTCTATTGCTGTTTCTTGTTCATTTGTTTCGGTTTTTAGATTCCATATATAAATGAAATCATGGCATATGTCTTTCTCCGTTTGACTTATTTCACTTAACATAATACCCTCTAGGTCCATCCATGTTGTTGCAAATGGCAAGATGTCACCCTTTTTATGGCTGAGTAATATTCCATTGTGTGTATGTAACACTTCTTTATTCATTCATCTATTGATGCAAATTTAGGTTGCTTCCATATTTTGACTGTTATAATAATGCTGTGATAAACATAGGAATGCATGTATCTTTTGACTTAGTGATTTTGTTTCCTACAGGTAAAGTCCCAGAAGTGGAATTTCTGGGTCATCTGTTTTTTCTATTTTTAATTTTTGAGAAATCTCCATACTGCTTTCCAGAGTGGCTGCACCAATTTACATTCCCACCAGCAGTTGTACATTTTATTTAAATAAAGATTTATTTTATAGAATGATCAGGTTATTAAAGATAAAAAGTTCTTAGAGATCATCTAAAACAATCCCTTCATACTAATGGAAGTGAGGCTCAGAAAAATATCTCAAACATATTAATTTATCTTAAAAATATTGAATTTGTTTGCATATACATGCAAATAGCAGTAGATCTGAATTATCTTCTGAAACAAACACACATACATTGAAAAATTAATTATTATAAAACAACTCCTATCAATGTACCAGAAGAAACAATACTGCATTGAATCTGGCCAATTTGGTATTCTGCTTTTGATGGTGTTTCCAATGATTTACAAGTGTTCTTCAAAATGTTGATTTGAATCCTGAATAATTTGATCAAGCATTACTGTTTTAGCACTCATCATTTTGTAAAAAAGTCTTTCTAATTTACTTGAAAAAGGTAGTATTAACAATTAATAGGACTCGGTTTTTAAAATAGGACTTGTGTTATTCTTTAGTTGACATCTAAGTTTCAGGAAGTCACTTAATTTATCTAAGTCTCAATTTTCAATTCTGTAAAGGAACATAGCTCATGACTTTTGGGAGATTACTCATCATGTCAATAACAGTTTGCGCCCCTGACTTCCTTTGTTTTCCTAGTCTGTTCATGCTTGTGGGATTACATTTTAGAGAGAAGAGGTATTGTCAAGGGAGGGACTGACATGGGGAGAGAAGAGAAGAACACGATTTGTGTTAGCAGAGTGTCCATCCACCAAGTGCCTTACACGGGGTTTTGAACCAGGGGAAGTGGAGAATAGGCGTGTTCAGGGGCAGAGCTAATAGAGCTTCCAAAGTTTTGTTGATCTGGGCACAAAGAAGTGTGGGGCCCATAGTGACAACGGACACTGTGGAGACCCTCCCCCCTACTTTTAGGTAAACCAAGCACTATTTCGGTACCTGGAATAAAATTTGGGGACCATTAACCCCAACAACCATACTCTGGGTGTCAGAATTCTCCTGATGGGTCTGGATGATCATGAAACTTCTTAAGCAAGCATATGAAGCAGCAGATATGAAAAGTGAGACCAGAGAAGGATGAGGCACCTTGGGGCAAAATCTGAGTTGGGACGTTAGGCAGCAGGGAGGTTTGTGGGTCCGTGTGTGTGGAAACCACTGGCGAAGCCCAAAAGTACTTCTGGGTTCCTCAAATCCACAGGACGCTCTTCCTGATCTGAGTCGTGAGTGCATGTATGGTCAGAAGCCTGCCTTTTGGCACAGTCTCCTATGCCAATATCCTCCATTCAACAAGAATGTTAGCATCTGGAAAGCAGATTAATATCTCAAACTTTTACATCCCTTAATCTCTAGGGAAAGGAGTGGCAGAAGTTATGTAACTGACATATAGGTATGGATATATTTTAAAGTGGCAACAATGAGATAATTTATTTCACAGAAGAGATATAGTGGCAAAAGTCATATTGTATGCATTAAGTTTTGATTATTTTATTAACCTAAGGAGAAAGGTCAAGGAGGGGAATATAGGAAGGTGTTTGTGAAGAGAACAAAGCATTTGTGCCTTGATCGAAAATCTAAAAATAATTGCATGCCTGGCTCAGTCTGGCTGAGAATGTATGCTCCTCCTGAATTTATCTTGGCAACAGTGTGAGAAAAAGAAAGATCCTAAAAGACAGCTGTTTGAGATAGAAATTGAAGTATTTCTGGATTAAAAGAAAGATGACTTAATCACAATTTTAGCTCTGTACTTAATATTCTTAGATCCTTAACAATTGCTTTCTCTCCTCCTGTAAGATTTTCTTTGTTTGCACTTATAATTCTTAACATGAATAATGATTTGCTGTGGTGTGGATTGTGGGCAGTGGTTAATAAACCAAGAAGGCTTTCAGGAGTCTTATTTTGACTGTGGCCTGAACTTTCTGGTTAATATTAGATTAACTCTGAAAAAGCTCTATTTCTCCAAATGCAAAGTGACCAAACTATTTCTGGGAGAAGTGATAAAAAAAAAATGGTAACATACAACAAAAAAATTAGTAAACAAAGGCTGAAAGTATGTTTTGAAAATGCTCATGCTCTTATGGATAACAAAAATATATTGACTTCTTACTCTGAAGATGTTCTGAATTAAAAGTTAGAAAAAGAAAATGGATTTATATGATATGAATTCCTTCAAGATACCCCTTGTCAGATACTTGAAATTATAATTATATTTTTGATAATTTTTCTACATTTCCAACTTCTGAAAAAAAAAAGAATATAAAGCACAATTGCATATATGGGTTAGTTAAGATGCACTTCTTATGACTCCTCATCCTAAAACATTTTAGAAAGTGAAAAGGAATGATATCAGTCAAGCTTACAGTTCCCTCCCCAGTGCCTAGCATGGTGTGTATCATTGAAGGATACTTTATAATGAATGCATAAACGTTAAAGGCCGAAAGATGAGCACATATGGCATATTTTCATTATATCTAGCAATAGCAAGAATCTTTCTAAAGCTTAAGATAGTTATAGTGAGCCTGACCCAATATGTTTAGAAAAAAATAATTATCATTATTTAACTTTCATGATAGATTTTGAGCCTATTTTAATGTGAGGGAAACAATTGAACCATTTTATTTTTTTAAGTTGGGAGAAACCTGGAGTCATTTAGCTTTTCTTTTTACCACCGAAGCTGGAGGCCAGCACCCTTGTGTAATTCACCTGCAACGGAACAGCTAATAGCGGTTCACAGAAGGGGAGCTCAACCTCCTTCCCAGGGCCGTTCTCCTTTCACCAACCAATATGGTAGACAAAGCTAGAAAGCTCTCATTTGTGCTCTGATTCCAGCATTTCTGTAGCCCTATTGTTTTTTAATACATAAGCCAGAATCACTTAAATAAATTTTTTAAAAATAGTCTTCAACTAATGAGCCTCTAACTAAAGGCAATTTAGCTGAAGTAGTTATTGTAGGTAATTTTGAGCCAAATACATACAACTGTCATTCCTATTATTGAGCACTTACTATATGCAGACCCACCTCATAAAGACTTTTAACTTTACCTTTATTCTTTTATTTATTCTCACTCTAAGCCTATGAAATTAGTTCTCTATTATTGCCTTTTTTTAAGGCTAAAAGCAAAGGAGAGTGGCTGGGAGAAGTTGAGTGGCTTCTCTAATGTCACAGTAAATGGGAAAACTAGGAGACGGTTGTAGAGACAGCTACTTTCAGAAGGGTCTGAGAGGCTTCCTTTGTGTAGCTGGCTTGGTCTTTAAGCCACAGACTAGCTCCCTCACACCCTAGAAGGATCTCAGCCAGTTCTTTAGACTGTGTTCCAGGCCAGCCCTTCACAGGGGGTGCTTGGGGGGCAGCTAATACCATGTTACTGAGACCTATTTGGGAATAATATGTTAACTTATGCATAGTTTGAATACGAGTGTTGTGGAATATGACATTTTAAGGTAAATTCATGAAATTTTATTATTTTAAACAAATTTTGCTCACCTAGTTTAGTGTGAAGGAAATTTAAAACACTTTATAAACTGGTTATTGACTTTTTGGACCTCACAGAGCTCTTACAAAACACCATTTAAATAAACTAAGTGTAAATATGCTGGAAACATATGAATTAAATTTCCCTTGAAATGTACTGGGCTTAAAAGTTGGGAGGAAGAGTGCTTGGCTAAGGCATTTTGTGTTTTGCCAAACCCCAAATGTTTGAAAATAAAATACTTTTAAAACACTTTATTGAATCAAAATGCTACTGAGTATATATATTTCTTAAAAATCTGTGTTTACTTACTTAACCATAAGTCATATTACATTGATACAAATTAAATAATTATGGGCCAATGTGTCTAACAACTCAGAGTATTAATGTAAATTGTTCAATAATTTAGCAGTGGTCAAGGATTGTCAGACTTAATGAAATATCCTCTCTTCAAGTTAACAGCCATGGAATACCATACCTATAAAATTATTTTTTTTCAGAGAAATAACATACATAATTATTTTAGGAGACAAAACCTTATCCTCAAACTTAATAATTCAACTAATTATAAAAATAGCTTGAAATGACTAATGGGAAAAGGAAAAAAAATTAAGAATGTGACTTGGTTACAGCAGAGCATTGATCCCTATGTACGTATGTGTTTAACGTACTCAAATTAGAACCAAACACATTTTTATGTAAATAATCAGTTTTCTGCCTCCTTTACTGTATAAACCTCAATTTATATGGACTCTGATGAAAAAGATTTATAAAACTAGTGTCCATAACAGTGGGTGGGCATGACCTGCCAACTCCCTCTCCTGCCAGGTGGTCCATTAGAGCTTCACTCTTTTGCATTTTAATGGATTTATGGTCTTGTGTCCACTTTTAAAACAGAAATGCCCCAGAGTGTTAGGTCATTGCTGTCCAGTTCCTTAGCAAAGGCTGTTTGACACTATTGGTGGTTGGTTTCACAGCTGGCTGACGACAACACTTTAGCCTAAGCGTCAGATGGGAAATGTCAGAGACATCCACAAAGCCCCAGTGTAAACGGTCTGCAGTGTGAAAAAAACCTCCTTGGCTCTTTTAGTCAGAAATCCATCAAAATGTTCTCCATGTATGGCTCTTGGCTCTTTATGGGACACAGTAGTTTCACATGACTACATCAGGGTACATGTTAAAATTCTATTTTCCTGACTCTGCTCTTAGCAACTTCATTGTTCCACTTCTCATAATAAAGGTTACCTCTCAAGTAAATACTCTATAAAGTAGGACCTCCAGGGTCTGAGTTATCTTATATTTTAGTCTCTTTTTTGTTTCAAATTTTGAATTATTATACTTACTGTCTAAGAATTTTAAATGTACCTTATTTAAATGTACCTTCCATCAAAGAAGTTCTGTGGGGAGGAGTAATAACAGTCCAGTTCATACTTGCTTCCACAGTACCTACTAGCACTGTACTTGGCATTGAACTGAAACACTTTTGAATGGAGGGGTAAATGTTTGATGGCAGAAAGAGAAGGCTCGTATGTGGTGTATATTCATTGTATCTAACTAATAAGAGCAAGCATCTTGCTAAAATTAAAGCAAATGACTGTGCTCCCACCAAGTGGAAAATTAGCAAATTAACTTTAAATGAACCGAGCCAATGGCTGCTGATAAGATACTGCATTCTATTTCTCAACTCAAAGTATGAGTTTGAGTAACTCCATCTCCTGGGAGGAGCTTCTAGAAGGTTGAGAGATTTCCCACTATATTTTTGATTGAAAGACCTACGGACCTGATCACTTAATGCTTGGAGAGAACCACCAGGTTGAGGCAGAGACTTCTGTACTATAAAGGTTTGAGACCCCGTACTTAAGAATGACCTCTAACTTTCCATGTGCCAAGGCAGGCGAAAGGAAGAGATGGGACTGAGTAGGGTGATGGGGAAGTGTGCGGGTGATGCTTTGTGTAGAAATTCCTGCATATTGGTCTACTTTTGAAAAGACTAATGTGCATCTCTTCGGTCCTGTAATCAGCTCATTTTTCAGGCAAAGACTTCATAGAAAATGCTAGCCAATATCAGAAAGTCTTGACGGAGCTTTCTCCCCCCATGAGAAAAACCTCTGATTATTCTCTAGACACATAAGGTCTATTTTCTAACTCTGCCTTCTCTATTCCACCCTAATTTTATACCTCTTATTTCCTCTCTTCCTATCTTGAAAATACTATTTTACCATCTACTATGTGTCCAGAAATTGGGAATATAGTAGTAAACAAGACAAGGTCCCTTTTCTCATGGAGTGTATACTCGTTTCTGTGAACCTCCACCATCTGCCAACATAGTCAGGGGTTGGAAAATTCAAGTCAGCCAGGCTGTTTTATAATTTCACTGGCTTTGAAATTGGTCCTTGTATGTGTTATGTCAAGAGGGATAGATGCAAAAACAGCATCTGGGAGACTGCTAAATTCCTGCAGTGTTCTATGTCATTTTTCTGTTGCCATAAAGAAAAAATAGCCCCAATGGGTGATCACTGAGTGTGTCAGGGGCCATGTCAGGGACTACATGAGGCCTAAGGAGGTGCCTCACATAGTCAAGAAACCAGAATTCTCCAGATTCAGCTCTTTGATTGGTGAGGCTGCCTTGAGTTTTCTGCTCATATTCTTTTCTCCAGCATGCTTCAGTTTTTTTTGTTTTAGTTGCTGATATTTGGAGTCTACTTGTCATAGAAACTCAAATTTTGATCATTTTCTATTCAAAATGTTATAATTTCATGCTGAACTGAAACTGGCTCACATATTCTTCATAGAGCATCGATGTATCAATGCAGTGCCCTGATATATGCTCTGACATACCAGAAATCTCATTGGTAAAGGAAAGGGAAACCAAAGATGTAAAGATGAAGGGGCAAGAACTCTTAGTGGATGCTCTTTATAGCAGATATTGTGGTGAAAACTAAAAGGTGAATTGGACAGAAGATAATGGTTTGGCCAATAAGAATGACTTTATATTAGAGGAATTTGCCAGATGTTTGATAGTTTTGATTAGGATGCAATTTGTAGTCCATGTTAGGCCAACATTAACACTGAAGTTAGCAAATATCAAAATGACAGGGATGTTATTTGTGTGTGTGTATGGTCAACTTGATACACACATACACACACATTTTTTTGATGTAAGTGAGCTGAATGGGTTAAAAAATATTTGCAAATCACTTCTTTCTGCTGTCTTATATAATCATTCTGCATCTTGCAAATATATTTTTTTGCTACTGTTTTTCTCACTGGCCACATGAACTGGATGAAACAAGTTCATTGTGTCAATAAAAGTCTAACTTATTAGTCTTTGTGACTAATATTAATTATTTTTATTCCTAGAATGGAAGAATTTCACTTTAAAAATATAGATAACATAAGATTAATGAAACGGGAATTTGCTAAGGTATGCGTGATAGGTCCACATAAATATATATATTGTGTTTTTAGTCAAATTAATTCAAATGCATTTTACCAATGCATAATATTGAGTAAATAATCTCCTTTACGCAGATTTCTAAGGAAAAGGACTTTCTGGTTTAGAGCAACACTTGATTTTGTTTCCCCCTACCCACATGTTCATCTCTATAGGCAAAGGACTAAATTATTTGCTAAGTTTGGCAGAAGGAATTATGTACATTGAACATATCTCCTTCTTCCCTCTTTATTTTAGTGCCAATCTCAAAAATCACAAATTTTTGTAGCTTCAGTGTATAGCTTCTTGGAGGAAGCTTTGAAATTGTTAGGTCTTTTTGAAGTATGTTTAATTCTAGTTTGAAGTATTAGCAAGCCCTCTAAGCTACAGATTTAAAGCAAATTCTCTAAACAGCCTTTCTGTAGTAAAGCTGATATATTCATCTCAACGTCTTTGCCTCCTGTGCCTTACATTTCAATGAATTCCCAACTCAAGAGGAGAAGAAAAAGATGTTATTTACTCAAACTTAAAATCCCCAATAAAATTAAGCAAATTTCAGTTTTAATTCTCATTTGCAATAGTATGGTGAAATTTCACATATTCACCTAACCCATGTGTAGAAATGCTAAAATGTATATCCATGTGTACATGCACATGTATCCATGCATTTAAGGATCCACATAAAATCCGTCTGTGAATTTTTCCCCCTTATTGAGGCAACTCTCAATTGGACAATAAATTATATAAACTTCTGATTAAAACTTGATTTCCAGAGATTTTGATTATTTATAATGTAAAGGTAGCTTTACTTTTCTTTCTTGTAACATGTTTGAGATACTTTCATAGCAAAGACTAAATTTTACTTTTGTAAAGATGAGATCAAAGTAACTTAAAAGAAAATGTGCTTAAGGACTTCAAAGAGAAAAATGATTCTTCAAAATAATCTTCATCCTTTGAAAATTATTTTAATTAAATTTACTTGTTATTTTACTTAATGTTTATTCTTAGTTTTCAAGAAATAACATTATATCAAAGCTGCTTATATTAATTTGCAAATGTTTTTAAAAGATAAATCCAGGTCTACATAAAACAAATTAAGCCTTAAACACCTTTATCCTTAATTTCTCCATTGCAGTTTTTCTTATTGAATTCAATTTATTAATGCTTACAAGCTGAAGAGTTGAAAGAGTTTGTCAATGTCCAGTAGAACAGTTTTGTATTCGAATAATGGCAAAAAACCCATACATTAATAAGTTAAGTTGGAAACAAACATAAATACGGAAGTTTCTATATAATAAATAAAATGGTCACATCAGGCTTCAACTCATTTCATTTTTAGCATCATTTGGTTCATTGAATGCTCTTTCTCATCTTGGATTCTTTTTCACCTATGGTAGAATTATATCTGTTTCCCTCCTATATCCCTGGTCTCCTAGGTCACCTATTTTCTAGGTTCATTCTCTGCTATCCAGTCATTAAATGTTGGAGTCACTTAAAGGTTCATCCTAAGTCTTCTTTCTCTTCAATTACAGTATCTCTGTGAGTCATATGCCTGGATTGCTCATGAACTTCTTTAGCTAAGAAAGTTCGCTTTTCTTGCTAGCCCAAATCTTGAACTTTATTTGGCACTATCACCCAGTTATTTAGAGACACCTCACACCTCATCCTCTTTCAGTTTTCTTCTGAGTCTACCACTGGAGTGTTTCCTCCAGTTTCACATTTTGGAAAGTGGGGAGTCATCATCAACAACTTTTAATTTTTCCTTCTCAAAATTCTGCCTTTTTCAAATCTCATCTAGTATGTCTTCTATTTCTCTTTAATCCATTCACTTTTCCATTATGGCCATCCTATTCCATATTACCATCATTTCAGACACTGTCAATGGTGACTTAACATGGCTGTTATCACTAATTATTAACTTCTGACTATTTAATATATTTATATTAATTTCAGCAAACAATGAAGAGAAAGATATCCAGGAGACAGGCAATTTCAGTCATGTAATATATCATCAGTATGATTTTAGTCAGGAAATGAGGAGTACTAATTGATTCATTTCTCTAAAGTAAGGATTATGATTGACCATACATAACACACAGATCATTTATTCTTCCTGTGACCTCTTAGGACAATATCCTGTAATAAGTTTACCTAGATAAAGTTCTTGTACTTGTATTTGGAAATGTAATAGATATTTCACTACAGACCTTAATTATTATATTTTATTTATTAGGATGAGAATTCTTTCTGTGTACACTTGGCATTACTTAAAGGTCTTGGTGACTTGAGAACAATGTGTTTCAGGAGAGATTATGGAGGGACAGTAGTAAGTAGTACAAAAGAGCTTTGCTTTTGAATTAGATCAGAATTTAAATCCTAACTTTGGCTACTTGCTTTTGTATACACTTAACATGGCTTTACTTGGTTCTCACCCTAGTTTCCTCATCTCTAAAAGGGTAATAATAAATTCCTGTGGATTATAAGGATTATCAAGGAAGGTACAATTAATGAAACACTTACCAAGAGCACGGTGTGCAACACTAAAATACATGTCATGGGAATTATTATTTCAATTTTTAATTTTCTTTAAGGTGTACCAGACAGAAAGATTAGCACCTAAATTTACTAATAAATCATCTGAATTCTGGTATTAAAAGTATTTGACATATGTCTTATTTCATTAATATATGCTTATTAAAATTTACTGAATATGCTCCTTTTACTTCAAGCTGCTTTAAATTTTCTATGGAACTATTTAGTGCACATATTATAAATTAATTAATATGAAAAAATTATGCTCCTAGTTTTTGCATGATTCTGAATATGGCATAGCTATAATATAACTTACCTTAGAAAGTACATGACTAATAATAATGCTTATCTTTATATACTGAGAGCAAAATACCAGCTATGCAATTGTTTATTAAATTTTAAAATCACCTGAATTTTTAATCTGTAAATTTAAAGCTGAGAGGATCAATTAAATATAATTTGCCTCTTTGAATGGAAAAATCATGCAATTGTTCTCTTTTTTTTTATAAGTATACAGTTTGTGCCCATTTTTTTCCAATTCAACATATTTTACAGAAAGCATATGGAAAAGCTTTTATACATTTTTCCATCAGGCATGTGGAGGTTGGTGAGAAAACAGATCATAAGAAAACATTTAAAAAGTATATGAAATACATTCAAGATGTGTAGGGGAAACCAAATACAGATTTTGCATGGCCTGGCCTGTTTAGAAGGAGAGAGAAAAGCATGGATTCAAAGCCTTGATCTCACTTTTTCTCAAATTACTATGAATAAATAATGAAGCAATGTTGATTTTTTTGTGTTTTCAATAATTTTCATGATGCAGGGAAAATTCATTCTATGAACATGTGAGATAGGTTAGTGACTATATATTTTAAGAGTCCAATAATATTTAAATCAAACAGAGAAAGCAAATACAGCAATAGCTATTTAACAACCACATGATATCACAGATTAGAAGTAGAAGTCCTCTCAGCCATTGACATCTATGCAAATATTAAAATCTTAAGAAGCAGAGGAAATGCAGGGGACATTTTTTTTTAGAGATGTTTTCGTGTTGTGTTCTTTTAGCATGGTGTATTCACATGTGTTAAATAATATTTAATTATGCACTTATTTATAAAAATAAGGTATTGAACAATATGGCTTACTTATTTCAAAGACTACATTAATAACTTTATATACATTTCCTCATTTAAGTCTCAGAGCAACATTATATGGTAGTACAATTAATAAAAGTACAATTAATAAAATTTATTTTTTTGAAATTGAGGGAGCTGAAATTGAAATCGAGCTTAAGAATGTTAAGAAATATGTCTAAGGTCATACTTCTATACAGTGGTAGAGTTGGAGTTTAATCACAGCCTTTGAATTTGAGAGCTTATATTCTAAATCACTAAAGTATACTGCTATTTATATGAGTGTGGGGAAAATGAAAGATCCTATGGCCAGGATCCTCACCTGACCCTAAACTACATGATGTTGTAATTGGCCCCTGCTAGGCTACTGCTTCTATATCGTAGGCAATGAGATATTACTGAGTTACTACATAAAGAGCTCTGCCCAGTGCTCTAGGCAGAGGCAGAGATGGAGGCAGATTACAGACCTGCAGACTGTTGGATGCAGATGTGATTCTAGTGCTTGACCTACTGAGAAAATAAAGCCAGATATAAAGCCTTTTACCCTAAGAATGCTCTGTTGCCACTTCTTCTCTTCACTAAATCCATAGTGAGTTTGCCTGGGGCTAAAATCCTCCAGTAAGACAATGAATATATTGATAATCCAAGAGAAGATATTATTATTATTATACCTTGTTACTTTCATATGTAGTGACCTATCTGTAATTACAAATATATTGTCTCATTTTAGTTTTAAAACAATCTGTAGCTATCTAATCTCATGTGAATTGTATAAAAAATATAATTTAAGCTTAAAGAGGTTAAATGTGTCTCAGATCAGATACTAAGTGGCAGAGCTGAAACTTAAGCTTACGCCACCTAACTACTCGTGTCTTAGAAGAAGTTGTTATTCTAGTTATGTGAGTTGTTCAATTTATACCTAGTTATATCTATGTTTTTGTATATTTCTTACTTCTGAGAAAGCCACACCTTTACAGAATTACTAGGCAAGATATTTTACCCCCTTATTTCAACAGAAATTCGTGTACTTCCTGCTTACTGCCAGAAACGTATTATTATGGATATAAAAAATTTTTTTTAATTGTACCTGGCCCTCAAAGACCTCAAAGCTCAATAAATAAATCAGTAAATAAAGAGAAACACAACCTATTATAATGCAGTGAGATAAGTAATAACAACTCTGGAAGCGCTGTGTGTTTGCTCGGCCTTGAACTGGAGCAGTCTGGAAGAAGACATTCTGAAGTCCGGGATACAGGAAAGCCAGTGCTAACTTGGCCTATGAAATAGTGTTTCCTGTCCTTTGGGCTAATCAACTACAAGACTGCTCAGGCAGGCCTCGTGCTTCAGGCAGCTCAGTTTGACGAATCTTACAACTGGCTCAGTTGGTGTATCACTTAGCTGCTGCTCTCAAGGTACCCATAAAGAAATGAGAGACCACATTCCAAAAGAATATCAGCTCTGTAAGGACGGAGGATTTTCTGCTCTGTCCAGGAGTATATTTTAAGCTATTCAAAAGCCTGCTTCATGGTAAGTATTCAATAAGTAGTTATTGAATAAATGGCTGAACGACGTGGGTTCACATCATCATATCCTCCAACTACTGACTTTTGGACGTTAGGGTTCTGGGGAGCAAATCACCCAATTTATATAATAGTCCTGAGCATTAAAAATAAGGTTTGTACATTATAAGTTTCTTCATAGTTATTCATAAGATGTGACAATTCTTAAAACAGATAAATACATATAAAACTCGCTCAGCAATATTGCAAGAAAATTGTCAAACTTGATGAGCTGCAGAAAGGGTAAAAGGCTGAGTCAGAGATAATGTTTTAAACTGAACTTGAGTTTCATAGATGGAATTTCATTATGTTTCTGTCCCCTGAATTTCACACCTTTCCTTGTTTGACTTTTCTATAAAGTTCAGGTAGTAATACTTACCTTGTGGAGATTAAATACCTAGAGATTGACTAACAGTGCCTGGTGAATAGTAGGGATTCCAAAATGGTCTGTGTAGTGATTACTGTGGATTGGAACAGTCAAGGGAATTTTTACACAGGAGAAAAAAGGATCAACTGAACACAAAACAAAGCAAATCAAACCAAAAAACAGTCAAGTACTCAAATAGAGAAAGGGGGCACATAATAAATTTAGTAAATTTGTATGGAAAAATTTAAATGTTAATGTTGCTTCAAAATTGATGTATGTAAGAAGCATTGCCGATTTTATGCAGTAGGATAATCATGGGTGTTCTACAGGATAGCTAACTTTGTTTAAAAATAAGAACCCATGTGTATTAATTACTCTATGATTAGCACTGTTAATGGATAATTTAATCTTTTTAAAAGTTAATGATGTTAGTATTCTTATTATAAATCTTTGTGGATTAGGAAAGTCAGGTTTTAAAATTTTAAAATAGTTTGACCAATGCCCTAAGCCTATTGAATGGATTTTCAGAAGGTATTTATCTACCGACCTGCTAGTTCTCCAAGTATACACATGCTAGTGAGTCGTGTATATACTTGTATTAGTACCTGCGTTGTTTTTAAAACGCATACTTACAGACTTCACCCCAGATATACTAAATTAAAATAGCTTGGGATGGGCCAGAAATCCATATTTAAGTAAACAATCCAGGAGTTGAGGATTGCTTAATCCTAATTCTTAATTATTTATACCATTTCATCATCTATACCATAAGAATTCAATGCGAGTCCAGCTTTTACATGGTGTTGGGTAAGTTAACTGGGTAACCTTCAGTTTCCTTATCTACAAAGTGGGGAAAATACTAGTATCTGCTTCATACAATTATTTTGAGGATTAAATAAATAAACATATATAAAAGCCCTTGAACAGAATCTGGCAAATTGTTGGTATTCAATAGTTAGCTACCATTGTTATAAAGTCCTTTCCTTCAAGATTTCCTTCAGTTAAAATGGGCCTTGGAGGCCAGTTTATTCATTTCAATCATTACTCCCTTCACTTTCATTTTCTCAGACTGAAGAGCCCTAATCTTCTGGTTTCTCACGGAGGCAATTCCATCATCTTGGTCATTTAAATGACATCACCCTGAGCTTTTTCCATTTCCATTCTACCTTTCATTTCACTAGAAATCATACTACAGAATACTGCAGATGGGGCCTCACATTAGTTTCACAGCAGGGTAAGCTTCTGTTTTCTGTTAGGTTCTTACCCTTCCTAATGTTGCCCAACCTTTTTAATATTTTGTGCACATTAAGAGTGGGGAGGGGGAAAGTCAAATCACTCAATTTCCTTTTCCCAGATTGGAAGTAAGAGCTCGGAGCCCATCATCTTAAAAAAAAAAAAAAGTGCTTAAATTTGTTCTCTATATGCATTATTCTAATTAAAATAATAACACCTTATTTTCTCATTGTGCTTTACGATTCAGAAAATGCATCTAATCAGAAGCCATAAAGGTACCATCTCGTGTATTTTTACTGTTCTGTAGCATTTCTTAAACACACATACCTACCCACACAGACATAAAGCCACACCAAATATTTTTATCCCTCATTCCAAATCTTACTTTACAACCAATATGAGGTAGGATTTAGGAATGATTCCAGCAGTTCATAAATTCTGCATGTAAGAAAATAGAAGTTTGGAGGTATTTTTGGAAGATTAAAAACAGAGAAGGTATATGTATCATCAATTATTAGTTGTGATTAAATGGAAGTCTCCTGATTCCCAACTCAATTTTACCCTGTGCTCAACTAAGTCTTGGTGGAGCCGCAGAGATACCCCTGGCTCAGCTCGTGGGCATGAGCAGATACTAAATCTCAAACAACCAAGCCCTTCAGCACCTTCACCAGAACAGACCGATTTCATGCCATAGCTAAAACAGCATTGAAAACTACTGTGCTGGGTAATAAACAATTTTTTTAAAATCTCAATATCATCAGAAAATCAGATCAACAAAAAATTAAGTAAGGCCTGTTAACAGACAACTTTCATAATCTTAGAGGTTTGAACCCACATTGTATACTCAGCAGAGATCTGGGCTCTGCTCTGGCCACACTGAGAGACCATTTGCAGTATCTCTGGTTACTCTGACAGAGAGACGGCAAATCATTCATTGCCCCTGAAAGTATTAACTCCAGGACTGACACTGCTGGGCGCATCTGCTGGCTTTTCATTAGCCAAGCAAATCAGAGTCATGACTAACTTCAGAAGGTGAAGAAGTTGACTCCTATTCTGGGTCATAGTGCAGGAAAACTGGAAATTGTTTCAAAAGAAACAACCTAATGTAATAAAGTATGTCAGAATAAAACAGAAGATGCAAACACACAATTTCTAGCCTCATTGGTTATAGAGGAATAAGTAGATTCCATGGGCATAGGTTGATAGATGAATCACGTGCACTTGCATTGTAATATGGACACACGACAGAAGCAGAACCTGACAGGATATGAAAAGTGGAACATTACAGAAAGTAAGATATTTAAGATTATTGGTCTGTGTGCCATTGTGAAATCCTCCAACCTGTTTCCCAACCCCTTGTTATAAATTTTAATTAAAATAAATATGACAAATATGCTTACGACAATGATTTCAACTTTCAGAATGAAAATACCATTTTTAAAAAAGAGGGGTGCTCAAAGTTTTTACAAATAAATGCCAAGTAAAAAAGAAATTTTATTTTTTAGAGGACAAGTGCTTAATTAGCTTTTAAAAAGTCACATTGTTAGATTAACAATTTGTGTCTTAAGAAAATAACTGGCACTTTTTTTTGCACTTCCTGCAAGCCTATGATTAATGCCTCATTATGATTTGCATTTATCAATTCCACAGATCTGAATCAAACTAATGTCTTTTGATATCTAATTCAAGAAGATTTGTAAGGGTCATTCATTTATCAAAATTTCTTCTGACATTCCTTTAATTGCCAGTCATGAGACAATGAAGGGTGATAGAATTGAGAATAAAAGATATTTTCTTATAATTATCTCAGATTACAAAGTTTTTAAAAAGAGAAGGCTGATCTCAGACAGTGGAGGAAAGGTACTTCCAATGAGCTTTGGTATTTGCAAATGTGGGTAAGTTGGAGATCTGGTCTAAAATTTAAAATTAAGATCCAATAATGTCTATTTCCAACTGCTGTCCTCCACAGTAGTAACATCAGTTTCCTTCTCAAATAACCTTGGTATTTTCACATTGTTGTTTGAACAACCAGGACCCTTAAAATGTGTTAGGCACCTTGAATTAGGACATAGTAAATATAAATACAGGGCTTTGTGAGAAGACTAAAACCTACTGTGAGTCTTACAGTGTAATATAGCCAATATATTTAAAAAGGCCAATAAAGTGAGAAAGAATAAAATAACTTATGAAGTACCCTGAAATATACCCGTGGAAATTATACTCCTCTGAGCTCAACTTCAATTCCTAGTAAAACTATGGCATTAACATAGAATAGCACTGGGACTACTAAATAGGTTTAAAAATATCAAGAGTAAAACTCAATAGTCTTTTACTAGAATTATAAAATGGAGCTGAAGGAAAAATAACACTTATGTCCCTATTCAGAAAGTCACTTGATCATGTCTCAGGGGGGATACTATGATCTCATTTTAAGCCCAGGAAGGCATGTGCCATCCTAAACACTATTAGTTAATAAACCCTCTTCTGGTTTTATTTTCATCATATGTGGTCAAATCCAAGTGATACTGAAAAAAATTTTTACATTTATTTGCTGGACCGTACGGTTCCTGTATAAATGAAAAAGTTCCATGAATCAGCTTGGTATTTAAATGACCAAATGTCAGTGTGTGTCACTCACAAACTGTATAGTTTGTTTTTCTTTTGGAAAGCGAGAGGTAGCTAAAAATATCGTGAAGACTGTTCTAAAATAGACCTTGCATTTGACATGGGGGGAGAATGGTAGAAATGTAGGTTAAAGAAACGTTCAAGAGACCAAGTGACCTTTTGGGGAAGAAAAATGAAACTGTGAAGTGTTTATCTGATGGCCGTCTGGCTTTCCTCAGTCCATGCATGAGACACATGAGATCACCATTTTCTCAACAGGCACTTCTTTTTCATAGCAAAACTAGAGTGCATGTTCATGTCAATAAATCTGCGAGTTGTAGTTTCAAAAGCTGAACTCCAGATATGACAAAAAAAATGTTGGAAGAATACATGATTAGGCAGAATCAGATTGCATGTTCTTCCCATATCTTTCAGTTTGGAACAGTGAAAACCGGGCAGGACTTTCCCTCGACACAGCATTAGATTCCAAATGATCGAGAGAGTTAGGAAGGTAAAGAGTATGATCCATTTTGCATTGGTGTGAGAGAGCCGGCAACTTTCTCACTGCATATCTGGAACTGACCTAGTCATGTTATGCCTACCAGACCCCATGCATTGGGCTGAGAATTTACACAAAGTATTTGTAGTTTATAAAGCAATTACGTTCAGAATAATTAAGCATTTTGCCTAAGTCTCCCTAGCATGCAACTGCGGATCTAGAATTTGAACCTGGTTATTCTATCTTCAAAACTCATGGTGAGAAAATATGTAAGAAGAGGGGGAATATGTAAAAATGAACAGCAGTTTATGGCAGTTTGGAAAAGATTACTTTGGAGTCAATGCTAACAAAGTGGGCAGGAGAGAAAATTCAAGTTGGGGAAACCAAATGTCAGGAACATTTACTCACTATGAGAAACGATGTGTAAAAGTAAATTGACACTGAAAAATATATAGCTGAAATCTTCTCGAAGTTAAGGATAATACTTTGTTCTATTTTTTCCAATACTCCCAGGCTGTGCATATCTGGTTGGAATGTGAGGCATACTTATTTATACAACTCTGGAGAAGCTAGGTATTGGAGAAAGAATTTTAATATTCCTTGAGATAAAATATTATTCTCACTCTTGTTAGAAATCAGGACACCTTCATTGGTTTGGTCATATGAGAAATCTCACAAACCCCATGATTAGCTTCGCCTACTTATGCGTCTGCTTCTAGGAACACCTCGCCTGCTCTGTTAGGACCATTTTCTTCCGTGTTACAGTGTCACGCTCTCCTTGTCTATATCCCCAGTCAATGCCTGCTACATAGTAAATACTAAACACGTCCAGAATATATCCTTTACTTTTTAACTGCTCTTTTCCATATATCTGGACTATAGTATGGGGGAGTGGTTACCAAGTATAAATTTCTACAGTGCTTCTGATTTAAAATACAAGTGTAACTAACTATCAGAGGAAATGCATTAATTTGCAGAGGCCCTCATTTAAAACGTTCTCAGAGAAGGTGGTACAGAAGAGGAAAGGAAATTCTGATAGCGTTGCCAAAAGAGGGGACCCCATGTAGAGCCACAGAGAAGGTCATGTTGTGAATTATGAAATCACAGCACACCACTTACTCTACAAATGAACCAACCAGAGTTTAGAGAGTTGAAATGTCTAGCTCAAGGTTATTAAATAAAGAAAAGCCCTCAAATGCATGTGGAACATTATCCAGGTAGATCATATATTAAACCACAAGACAAGTCTTTGTAAATTTAAGAATATTGAAATCATATGAAGCATCTTTATCAACTACCTCATTTTACATTCTCGAAAACCTCTTGAATGTTCAGTTTAATGGAAAATGAATGAAATCTCATAACTGCCTCCTCAATCTCTTACAATATCACACATCTTATAGTCTCTAGAAAACTCCATTGTACCTTCATAGAAAATGAAAGATAAAAGCACAAACGATATCAATATTTTTGTAAAATTAGTTTTGACCTTATAAGTCCCCTGTATATTTCTAGAGGCCCCTGAGGACTCAGACCTCACTTTGAGAACTACTCTGCAGCTGATAATTTTAATAATTTTCTGGCACTTTCCATTGCTTGTGGAGAAGGCTATGATCAAAATATTTTCTTCTTCCTATAACTGAGTTCTTTTACAAAAGCATTTTACATACATGTTTATAGGATTCTTTCTTCATACTTGAATTAGTAACTTCACCAAGGTATGCTTTGCTGTTTTTTGTTCTTTATCAGTTTATCATTGACCAAGCGCTGCCATTTTAGGTGATAACTGAAGCTCCACTTTCATTCAAGACAACTATTTCTTTATTTTTAATATTCTATTTCATTTGTACTTTTTTTTCTGGAACACAATTATGTTTACATCACAGCTGCATGTATTCCATAACTATTTCTATTTAATCAAGTTTTTGTGTTGATCCTATAAATTTTCTATTACGATATTTTCCCCTCAAGTATGTCATCCATAACTGACTTTGTATGCAATCCATTCTCTTTGCTTCTATTGTGCATTTAATTTTGGTGATGACAATCTTGGAAGACACAGTTTGATGAACATTGCTTTCTTTTCTTACTTTTGATGTCATCTGTTATTAATGCTTCTCTGAACAGTATTTTATAAGATCAAGAGGCATCTTGTCTTCAGTAATTTAAGAATATAGGGTATCATTATTTTCTAAAATGTCTTTCCCTGAAACAACTTTGTCATATTTTTTTCAGTGGCCTGTGATTTACGATCTACTTTCCTCTTTTTCTGTTAGCATACAGAAATAGATATGTTGAATCTTCACTCTTGTTACTCATATACAAATGGGAGATGTTATTTAACTACTTTATGAAGGTGCAATTGACCTGTAAAAATTTATTTAAGATTCTGCATATAAGTGAGATTATACAGTATTTGTCTTTCTGTGTCTATCTCACATAACATAATGTCCTCCAGGTTTATCTATGTTATTTCAAATGGCAGGATTCCCTTCTTTATTAAGGTTGAATAATATTCCATTATTATTATTATTATTATTATTATTATTATTATTATTATTATTATTATGCATTATAATATGTACCTCAATATAATAAGGCATATATGATAAGCCCACAGCTAACATTATATTCCACAGTAAAAAACTGAAACTTTCCTCTAAGATCAGGAACAAGACAAGGAGACCCAGCCTGCCACTTCTGTTCCGTGATTTAATGTTTTTATCCTCTGGTCGGCAGATGGGAGGCTGATCGCAAGATTCTTTTTGTTCTTCACCTTTTCCTTTCAGCTGGCTTCTCATGAATACTAGTTTGAAGAAGGAAAAACAAAAAGATAATGTCTCTGTAGAAGTCTCACTTCTCAACTTTGATTGCAGCAGTTTTAGGGGTCTCTCCTATTACTACTCTCCTATGTCCCTAATCATTACAGCCAAAGAAAATATAGTTTCTTCAGACCTTTCAGAACTCAATTACTTTTATGAAAATTTCTAGCCTGATAGAAATAAAAGTGAACTATATGTATATATATGTTTGTGTATGTATATATAAATATGTATATATATATATACATAGGCATATATATGCATATTGTATTGATAAGATAGAGTTACACTCTCCACATGTTTTTGTTTTTACATAAATTGTCTCTCAGTACTGCATATATCTTGAAGGCAAGAATTAATGGTTATAGACACTTGAAGTTTACAAATGCTATAATTATTAAAGCATAGTATCATCTTCTAGTATAATATGTCTCTTAAATTCATTGCCAATGAGAAAGTTAGCTATTTACTACAGAGGTTAGAAAAATCACAGCTCATAAGCCAAATTTTAACCACTGCCTATTTTATACATAAAGTTTTTTGGTACATAGCAACACACATTTATTTACATACTGTCTATGGCTGCTTTTCTTTTATAATAGAAATGAAAGCTATGACAGACTCTACGGCTGGCAAACCATGTGGTATTCACTATTTGGACCTTTACAGAAAAAAAATTTCTGGCTCCTGACCTACCAGAAGAAGGTAAAATGAAGTTTCTTCATGTTGATAGAAACTATAAAAATATTATTTCCTGTTCTTTTGACCTCTAAAAATTCCTATATCTAGGAAAGAGAAGAGGTCCAGATTTGCAGGAAAATCAACTTTATTCTTCCTTTTAAATAAATCAAGTAGGCAAAGTTTCTAAGCATCCTAGATGGAGACACATTTACATTGGTGTTGTATTTGAAAGGATGTTTGTTTAAAAAAAGAATATAAATAAAAACTGAAATGGCAAAATGTATTTGAGGTTGAAATGAATTGGTGAGGTCTGAAACATCAATCGCAAAATCTATGCATAAAAAATAGAAATAGTTACATAAAAGGCAAAGCATCTCACAAATATGATGGTGTATCTCAGACTTTCCTTAAATGGCCAGTGTCTTTTTAAAAAACAAGAACACATCCTATTTGAAATGGAATACACTATTTTCCTAGAATAAATTATAGGATTGTTTACAACCAAAAAAAGGAATTGAATGGAAATGACAAAATAAGTTTGTTGTTAAGGGAAACAGAACATTTAGTTCTGCTCTTTCACTTTTTGTGCATGTAAAAAACAACAAAGTGAAACATATATGTTTCATTAGTAGTCATACACTACAGGCATAGTTCACAAGAACAAAATAAGAAATATTTTTTTTAAATCCCAGTCTGTGGGTAACAAAGTTAAGCTTCTAATTTGAAAATGGAAGGCCACTTCAAGTTGATTGGAGATCTTTTTAAGTGGCTGAGATCAGAACTCTGAAAAGCTTATATTGCCAATGTATATTTGAGAGTTCTTATCATAATTGGCAATGGTAGGATCACAAATTGCAATTACAGAGAAATATTCAAGTTGAGTATATAAAATAATAACCACTTATGTATCTGTTAGGATACATCATTCTGTTTTAAGTTACAAAAATCGAACTTACACCATCTTAAGCAAAAATAAAAACTTTCTAAAAAGGAATTCAGTGACATATAAATAAAATAATCTGGGATACTGCTTAAAGTAATATAAAATACTGGAATTAATCAGAATTTAGATTTTCTCCAAACATGTCCCTCTTTTCTCTGTTAGTTTAATTTTGTCCCCCATAGGGGTCCTTGGCTGTTAGTGATTTACTGCCTCTCAGCTCCACCATATAAAAGCCCTCTTGCCTAGGAGTTCCAGAAAAAAAATCCCTTGATTACTTTAATTCTATCAAATTCCTAAGGCTTAAACAATTAAAATATTTAGCGCTGGCTAAAACCTGACAAATGGCATTGTTTATGGGAATGTAAATTAGTAGACAGCAATTTATCAATATCTGAGAAGAAGAAAGTATATTATGAGGAATGAGGAATGAATAAAACTTTAAAAGTCACAATGCATCTCTATCCTTCAGAATTTTTGGCCCAAATATTCAATTTCTGAAATATAATCTAAAGAAATAATCAGAATACATGTATTTTATTCATCAAAAAATTAATCAAAACTTATTTATGTTTAGATAAAAGGGCTTTCAGGATGTTATTACTATTTTCCAGAATTTTAAATATAAGAAGTTATACACATCTAAGAACACCTGCAATATTTTTTAATGTCATAAAGAATAAATAAAACAATCATCTAAAATAAAAATATTAATAGCCTTTTAAAAACCTTATTTATAATTTCAAAAATTGAAAACTACCTAAGTGTACAATAATATGAACACTCTAGATTATGGCACATTCTGCCAAAAAATATAATCATAGCATTAAATATTATTTGTCCTAATTTTTATTTTGCCATTTATCTATCTTCTTTTGCACTTTTATCCAATTCTGTAGTGTTATTTCTTTCAATATCCCCCTTTCTTCTTTTCCTATTCTTTCCATGTTCTCTTATGCTACTGAATTCATCAAAGGGTTTCATAAAACTCCTTTCTTATTTAGCAGTGGATTCTATTCAGATTTCTTCCCCTTTAGTTACTGAGCTGTTTTCCAACGTCTTGCTTATACCCACAGCACTTTCACTTGGGGGCCCTGTGTTGTTTTGTATTATTTTTCTCCTTACTCACCATCAGTGCAGACTCTGCCCACAGAAAGGATGAAGAAAGTGCTCTTTCTCTCAATCTCCCTGCAGGGCTGTGGTAGTCTCTCCTTTTTTCCTTTTTTCTATAGCTGAAACACAAATTGATTCCCCCAACCCCAGTCCAATTCCTCATCCTTAACAAGATTTCATCGGCTTTGTCTCTATTCAAATGGCATTTACTCCTGTCTTATTATTTTCTACTCTTATCAACAGATAAAGTGTATGACAAACATCATTCCTACCTAATATACTCCATTAGTAACGTTTTCATGTGGCAACCCTTACCTAAAGTCATGGTCCCCTTGTGCCTACATTTCTTAGAATATTCTGAACTACCCAATGGTGCATCCTGTCACTTAGCAACTTCCAATTCAAACCAAGAAGTGTTCTGGGTGGTGGTGGTGGTGGTTTTAATTTGAAGTCTCAACCTGGCTGCAGCAATCATTGCAATCAGAGCTGGAAATAACAAGGTGAAGAGTACACTATACTTGTCAAACAATTGTTAAGGGGTAGAAAGAAATACTTTGTGTCTTTAAGCCAGAAACTGCTTCCCAGCCTTGTGCATTATTTCAGGCAATTGCTATGCATTAATCTGTTTTTGCTATGAAACAAACAACCTGAAGATCTCAGTGGCTCTGAGTAACATTTCCTTTACTTGCTCCTTGGTCTGTTGGTGGGCTGAGTGGCTCTGCTTCAGGTCTGTTCCATGTGTCTCCTACTCTGTTTGTATTTGGGACCAGTTCCCCTCATGTTGACTAGTAGAAGTGCACCAGTTGCAAGTGGAAACACTATACTTCTTAGGATCTTGGCGTGGAAGCTGTACATTGCCACATCTGCCCACATTCTAGTTACAGAGCCAAGTTCGTAATAAATGGGGTAGGAAAATATACTCTGTCCACTCGAATGAGAGCTACCGACTGCAAAGTCAAATAGGAAAGCACATCAGTTAATTCTATTATGGAAAGGGAGTGAAGAATTGGTAGTAATTTAGCAACATCTACCACAGAGTTTCATGAACTAATCTCAAGGTTCATCTTGTATTGAAGCATCAGAAGATTTTATTGTTAATAAATTCAATCTGCTTTATTATTTATGTCAGTTCTTTCTAGCTGTCATTAAGTTATCTTTCAATCTGGACTCTCTGTGCCACAAGTTTTGATCTTTTTCTGTGTATCCAATGAGATGCTAGTGAGAAACTGAGATTATGTTTGAGCTACTTAGGCAGTCAAGAGGTTGAGCTGATGACCTGCATACTGTTCTGTTTTGTTTTGCTTTTTAAAACTGGAGTTGAACTAGGCCTCTATTTAAGAATGATATGAATAATTTTCAAATGTATATTATGTGTGGTTATGTGGTTATGGTTACATTCATAACTTTTAATCCTACTGACAGTACAAAGCAACTTTGTCAACTGAGGTAAGCCTGGATCCTCTCTCAGCCTCAGTAAATCTTATTTGTAACAAGAATTGGAATGAAGTCAAACCTTGTATAATGGCATTTTTGTGGTACACAAAATTCTCTTATATTCTCCAATCACTTATTATAATCATGTGCAATTAAACAAATGGGCAAACAACACTTTCTTCCCTTTAAATTCTATCTTGGAAGCATCTCATAATTTATCAGTCATTTTAACTATTAAAATGCAGTTCAGTACACTTAATCTCATTTCTGATTCATCTTCTCTGACTAGAAAGAAGCTGGAGGGAACTTTATGGGACATAAAAAGACATATTTATGTCTTGATAAAGGCGTGAGATACGTAGGTATCTGTGTTCGTCAAACGTTTTCCAAAATATACATTTAAAATTTGAACATTTTATTGTATGTAAATTTTACCTTAAAAAAACTACAAACAGTATCTAATTCATAAGTTTACTTTCACAATAGCCTGGATTATCAATCTCACACTACTTTTTGCTTACTTTATAGGTTTAATCAAATAATTCAATGCACTAAAAATAAGAAGATCCTGGGAGAACATTGTTGAAGAATATTCCTCAGGTTTGCCAACCAAGGGGAGGTACTAGCAAAGACATACCAGTAACAATGAAAACATTCAGAACCCACATCTTGGATTCTAAAAGACGTTTTCTGCAAAAGGGAAACAGGACTTTTGGAAAAAAGACTGAATCTAAGTACAGGAAAAGTAAATCTTTCCCGGAGCGTACTGTTATGGCATAAATGAAGAGAAGTTTCAAAGAATGATGGGAACACATAAAAAATACATAGGTGCCGGAAGGTACTCAAACTAGCCAATCTAGGGTATTTTGAACATCAAAATAAGTAGGGAATTAAAACTCAGTGAATATCCATGAAACCATGAAGGTAGGAAGGGAAGAAGGGAGAAAAGATTGTTCCTCATAGTAGAATTTAAACCAATAATTACAGAAGAGATGGTAGGATAGCAATCATCAGTGAATGCTGAAATCACTGAGAGAGCAAGTGTGATAGGAAACATGATATTTACAGTTTTCAAAGTATCTCCCCACAGATTATTTGATAACTATAATGGTAAATATACTGACTTCAAAGTAGATAAACTGTGCAGATAACATTTAACCCCTTGATGCCTTGAGCACAACACAATGTCCCGTCTGTGATATTCCTGCTAAAAATGTGGTAGTTGATATTAATCAGAAGTAAACATCAGATAAATCCATATTGAGGTATAGTGCACAACATAGGTGACCTATATTTTGCATGTATATATATATATAGAATATACATACATGTGTGTGTTTGTGCATCTGATAAAGAAAGAAATATATATATAAAGAAGAGAAAGAAAAGAGAAAAACATTTTATTGGCACAATTGATGAAAATTGTTGATATGGACTATGGATTAGATAATAATGTACCAATGTTAAATATCTTGATTTTGATTATTATGCAATCATTACATAAAGGAATAATTTTGTTTTTAAGGCATGAAAACTGAGGGATTTAGTGATAAAAGAGCATGTTTCCAACTTACACACACAACACACAATTTATTCCTTTCTATATCATAGACAAGACCCATGGCCTAAGGAATTTGTAGTAGAAGCAGAAAAATGATCTATATTTCATTACCTTTTCCTCTGCAATTGTCAAGGGATGGTTAGCATGAGGAAAGGGGATAGTGTTTTGCTGATGACTGAATATGGAACAGCTCATTACATAGTCAGTTAACAAATCCTGAAAAATATTTATGTCTCCAATTGTTCGTTGCTCTCTTTAGAATGCCTCTGTTTTTAGCTGGGGCCCTATGCATCTATTAAGCAGGAACAAAAAAATATCCCATTTATTATTCTGTAGTATTAGCTTACATCTCTACATCTCTACATTAGCTTACATCTTACACTGAAAATCTGGGTAAAGTTGTTGTAACCTTTCATAGTGTGGGTAAAAGAATCTTTACAAGCTTGAACTCACTATATGTGTATACACTGACCCTAACCAAAATGTCATTCCACACTCCTATATGTTGATGATCAAACTGTTATACTTGGAACTAGAAAGTATTCATGGCATCTAAGTTATATAAATATAAAAACATTGAATCATATTGAAATTATTTAAGCCCTCTCCCTATATATAGCTGGGATTTATTTTTAAAATATACAACTCAAGTCTGATATCTCTGATCCAATTAACTTTGCTGCTAGAAGTCTTTATTCACATAAGTGTGAAGCCAAATTTGTGCTGTTCTGTACACCAGTTAAACTTCCCAGATACTCTCATGGTTCTTGGAGAGCCGCTAGCAAAAAGTATTGTCAAGTAGGAAGAAAACTGAAGAATTCACTGAAGTGTGGTGTCAGAGAACTCTAGATAAACAAGGAAAACAAAGATTTATGGAGTAACTGTGGAAAGAGAATATGTGGGTGAGAAAAAATGAAATGGGCTCCTGAGGTTTCACTACAAATATATTGCCATCAATTTTTCTGGAGAGGAGGCAGAAAATCGCCTGATGACATTAAAATGAGTACAGATTGGAAGCAGCAAATAAACAGAAGACCAAAATGACCCCAAAATAAAACTTCACCCCATTCATGTTTATATCAATATGGCTGTGGACCAGCAAGGCGCTTGGCAACTGCATTTTTGTTTCGTAACCAGATGATGTGTGTCATATAGACACCAAATCCTACACAGAATTAGGACATGTGGGTTAACAATCAAACAATATTATAGAGCAGAAAGGGTTACATTTGTCTTATTTACAAAGAAAATAATGTTTGTCTGGAGCAATCATGCAGTCATCTAGCGTATAATATACAATGGCTATACTATGACAAGAAATAAGCTAACAAATAACACTAAACTAAGAGAAGTATTCTACTTTGGATTCTACCAGTCATTATGAACGTAGGCAAACAACTTTTTGTGTATTAGTATAGTTGTTTGTAAAATAAGACAATTTCCAAGCTCATTTCTATAATTTCTAGCAATTGGGAAATTCTAGTTCTAAATAGTTGTAGAAAACTATCTATCAGAGTCCTTACTCCAGGGAGAAAAATCGTCACTTTTAAACTGATTATATCATTAAGGACCACACCTTTTATTTCCTTAGCCTATTGTAACAAAGAAACTGATTCATTCAAAACTAAAAATCTTAGACCAAATCCTCCAATAAGACAGATACCTTGAAAGATTATGCTTGCCATTCTCACAACCCCACCTTTTCCCATTGTTTCCAGACTAGTAACTGGAGGCAAGTCTCAGTACGGCCTCACTAAGGACATGGCATGCCCTGGGGGATGTAGAGGGGAATGGCAATACTTATTTTCTACCTTGCTCTATCTGTTGAGATCTATAAGAATTACACACACATCAGTAACAAGGAGAACATACAGAAGTCAAACTTTTGTTCCAAATAGGAATTATTCTCCACTAAAAGGAATCCAAGTTCCTTAGAGAAAAGACTGATTTTAGGGCTGAGGAAGGGAAAGAACATGAGACTGGAACACTTTGTTATGCTGGAAAACAAGAAAATGCTCTAAGAATGATGAGACATCTTTGGCAGCTCTGAGTGTCAAATAAAAAATGATAGCAATGTATTTTAACTCAGTCAAGAAACAATGATCCATAAGTCCTATTGATTTAATACATGCATGGAAGCATTTTTTATTGAAGTTGAAGGCCAAATTAAAAGTGCAGAGAAAAATTAGTACTTTGAATGTCAAATAAAAGTATAGAGGAAAAATCATTAGTAGATATTAAAACAAGGGGGCAAAAATTAAATAAAGAATAATATGATTACATACAATCAAAGTACATACATCTCCCACACATTGCTTAAGAGCAAGGAGGAAAGTGGAGTTTTATAGGGAAGAAACCTCTACAGGCATATACCACATGAACCACATGCTAAGTTACCATTACCAATATCGGGGCAAATTGATATCACATATTTCCTGATACAATGCTATGGGAAGGATTCCACCTCTTCTGTCACATTCCTGCCCCAAATGCATAATCTAAGTCTGATCATGAGGAAAGTCAAGTTGAGGGACATTCTGCCCTCTACTCTACACAAATGCCAAGTTCAAGAAAGACCATTAAAGCCTGTGGCACTCCGTCAGAGTACTGGAGAGTAAGCAGACAAGCTACCTAAATGCAATGTGAGTTCTTAGGTTGGATCCTGGACTGGAAAGGGTAACAGCTATGAAAAACCTGATGGAGACCATTCCTGACATCTGAATACAGATGCTGGATTATATAACAGGATTGTATTACTATCAATTTTTATTCTGATAGTTGTGCTAAGGTTAAGAAATAAAAACTAAAATATTTAGGGTTACAGGAGACATGTTATCTTTAACTTGCTCTCTGATGATTCATAAAAAATGTTTACACACGCACAAAGCCAATGGAAAAGTAGAGGGGCAAAATATAAGCAACTGGTGAATCTGAGCATGGGGTAAACAGGAGAGCCTTATACTATCCTTGAAATTTTTTTTAAGTTTAAAAGTATATCAAAATACAAAGATTACATATTTTGGGACAATTTTTCCACCTGTTAGACCAAAATATGTTCACATGTATGTTCTGTCATCTTAAACTCAGAATGCAAATATTCTTCTCTGTTTATGTGAAGATAGTTTATTGATTCAAATACAGATCTTTTATGAACGACTGCCTAGTACCTTATTCTTTTAATAAAATTTTGTCTATGGAACAAATATACAACAAAAAGAAGTACAAATTAGATCATATTAGACCGCAAAAGATCTGTTATATAAGAATGCAAACATTTCAAAATTAACATTATGAAACAGCAAGCCTTTTTAACTTGAAATTAGGAGGTTGCATTTCAGCATGTAATTTATAAAAAAAAAACCTTAGTGTCCAATTAATAATCTTTTCCACTCAAGATCTATCAGTGTTTTCAATGGATTATTCTATTGGTAGTCTAATAATAAAAGTCCTTATCATCTACTAATTCATTTAGTTACTGCATTCACCTGAGGAACTGTTCATAGAATGCTTTTAGAGTATTTAACTATCAGTAAGAAAATTAGGGTGAGCTTATGACTCATTTCTGATGTAAAATTTCAAGTCAGCAGGAGTAAATTTATGTCAGCTAGGTTGTGCCATTATGCTGCCTTAGGGAACAGAAATAAATCAAGACTTCGCTCTCTCTTCTCTTCCACATAAATTAAGTAGCTATTAGAATGGAGTTTCCTCTGATACACTGAGTGGTTGCTTAGAAAAAAAAGACCTGATATCTTTCGCTGTTCAAAGACAACATGATTTTGCCATGTCTTCTCTTATTCCGAACACCTCAAACCCAAAGATATGACATCAATAATATTTTAGTTAAACCAGTTATAAAATCTTCAAAGGAAAAGTTTGCAGCTTCTGTACTTCAAGAAATAGTACCATGGAGTAGATCAGAGGTACTAGTCAACAATACCAATATTGATAATAACTAATACTTGCGTGCCTAACAGCTCTTGACATAGTTACATCTTGCTATATATTACCTGTTTAATCCTTACCAAAAAAAAAAAAAAAAAGGAAAGAAAGAAAGGCAGATGAGAGTCATAGAACTTCTCCAAAATCACACAGATTCAAATCTTCACAGCTGAGACTAAAAATGGCAGCCCTTCAAGCATAGACACAAAGATAAGACGATAAAGGTTAGGGTAAAATAAGGGATGTTGACCCTTTTTTTATGAATTTTTTATAGGGGAATAGAACTGATAGGGATTAAAAAGGCTGGTTGGATCCACATTATGGTGAACTAGTTATGAGTTCTGGAAGATAATGGAGACCTTTATGGAAGGCTTTCTAGCAGAGAAAGAGTAAAATCAAAGTGGTGCCTCAAGGAGAAAGATGAATCGTTGATTTTAATTTAGTTTTTAAACTGTTGTTAAACTATAATGGTGGTACCACTTCAGATATGGGAGCATTGAGGTTTGCCTTTGAGAAATAACATTATTCCATGGTTCTGCTCACAGATTTATAATTAGTAACGAGCACTTTCTAGCATCTGCTACATGTTTTATGAATAATCTGGGACTGTATAATTACTTGGGTGGACTTACTGGGGAAGAAAGACAGAATGTAACTCTAATAATATACTAATATTTTCAATATTTCATAATTTTAAAAAACCCTACATATCCTAAAATTCCCTTCATTTTCCATGTCTATTGACACCAACCTAATTCAGGCTGTAATAGCCTCATGCAACAGAACAGTGTCCATCAGCCTTCCAAATGGTCTCTAAGCTTCAGTGTACTACCTTCTAATTTTCTGTTGGTCTCAACAACTATAATATATGATTTTCCTTAAAATTTTTCCAGTGACTATCAATAAGTAATCCACATAATTTCAGGCTTCTTAATCTGGTATTTAAGATTTTCACAAATGTCCCTCAACATGTCTAGTTTAACCCCAATTTCTATATTATTGACAGTCTATTCAATAAAATGATTGTCTTGCTTCCTCAAGAGGAAGCCTGTCCTAACAGAATAAGGATAAAATTTGAGAACAAACATCAATCTGATTCTTAGTCACTTAACTTTTTGAGCTGCAGTTTGCTATTTTGTTCAAAAAAAGCTTTTGGTACCTCACAAAGTTATTATATGGATTAAAATTGATTAGAACAATGAAATTAAAATATCCTAAATTAAGGCAATATTCTAACAAACACTACTGTGTTCCAGGCACTGGGATTATGATGACAAATATTCTAGATAGAGATGCAGAAAGAGGCCAAAATATCAGTTTTGTTCCTAAGAAAACTGTCAGAGAAGTTAACTTAGTCTTAAAGGCCAAAGGCCTTGCTTGAAATATCCTCCGCACCTATAGGAATAAACATTGGGATGCCTATATCCCATCTGAGGCATGTTTTGTTCTGAAAAGCAGATACATTTGCTCAAGAAAGCTGCCTTCAATTATTCTGTGATGGACTGTCCAGTTGTAGTAGGTATTACCTACAACCGGAGTCTTTAGGCAAGACAATTTCATTATGCTGCATTTAATTTCCTGGCTGAATCCATTAAAAACAGAAACAGAGGTAACTATTTCATTGTTGGCCTAAGCAGTGACCTAATTAACTTGCTCTTGTTCTCATTTATCTTTCTCCTTCCAGGAGTTAATTCCCAAATATTGTTTCTTCCCCATTTGCTTCTAAACAACCATCATTAAGTCTCTAAAATAGTCATTCATTTCTTTATCTTTATCCTCTGACATGGACATTAATAATCCTATCCCTTATTTTATCCTTGATGGACTCCTCATGTATCTATTGAAATTTCATGACATGCACCAGAAAATCTGCAGAATAACCACCATATCAACTGTATAACTTGTTCCAAAATTCATTTTTATACTGCCATACCTCTTTCAGGGATACAGAAAAAAAATTTGTTTGCTAAATCTGAGTTTTTTGCCCATTTATAAAAATTTCCATTGATATTAAGTCCTCCATAGTTGAGTGATAACCATATTATTTGTCTTCCAAAGAGGGATGCCTCTAAGACTGAAGCATGACTGTATTAATAGGTATACAGTAACAAGAGCAGTAGCTCCAGGTAAACTAGGATGTATATTCTACCTAAAATTGATCATAGGTCTTTTATACAGAGATTGGGTCAATATTTGATATAGAAGCAAGGCACATCAGTCCTTTTTCTGTATATTCACATCAATAATTGATTCCTAGGGTGTATTATACCATTTATATATTCACATCAATAATCGATTCTTAAGGTGCATTATACCATTTATGGTTTGTTGGAGGGCCTCTTAGAAATTCCATCTATATGGGTACTTCCCAACTACCTAAATCCAAGGCCCACATATCTGTTTCTGTACATGTTATTTATCTGACATCTCTCCTAACTTCCAGGGATTTAATAATTGTGGACACACAGGAGATGGGTATGCTGTGACTCAAGGTCTATTAATTTGCCTGTTGCTCAAATCTATGATGTATTTTTATTTAACCAGACTCTAACACTTATTAGGTTAAGAGCACCCCACAAAAACCTACTTCTTTCACATTCAGGTTTAAATTGTCTTCTTTGAACTCTATAGCTGCAGAATTTAAAATCTCTCAAATTTTTTAATATTAGAAAGGAAGCATATTGTTAATCTTGGAAAGTGAAACCCCAGTATCAATTATAAAATAGCATGGATTCTACCTGTTCCCTATCCCCTAAGTATAAGATAGATACCCTAGTCCTACCAAAGTGCCAGAAACAGGACTGGTCTGTTCTCCCTCTTATTAGGTGTAGGTGGTATGCCAGTAGGACTCTTAACTATTTCTAAAACCTAATTTCTCCTGAGAATAGAGTAATTTGCATTTATAGTAGATAATTCTATTGGCAACAGTCAGATTTATAATGTGGATAAGCCCCGTCATTTATGCCCCCAAGTGGTATTCTGACCCCTTCTAATTACTCATGGCTCTCTTCAGTTTCCCAAGGCCTCTGAATCCCATCAATTGTATTCTATTTATTCTGCTCTTGGAAGACATGCTCACCTTTGAGGTCCCTCTTATTTATATTCTTGCTGTCTAATTAGAAACAGACATGACAGGACTCTTATCATCCAATATATGTCTCCAATTTAATTGTATAGAGTTGGCAAAAGTAAATGATTTGAAATTTATGAGTTCTGTGCTAGCTGGGAGCATTTATTTTGTGCAACGTTAGAAGATTGACAACTCCAGTTTGGTTTATCTTTGCTGTGGTTAACTACTAAAGCATCAACAAGCAATGCACATTACATATAAAATGTGAACATAGCTCCCCAAGGTCCTCATAGAAATGCGTTCAAAGTTCAACAGTAAATGTCATCTGCTCTGAGTAAACAGATCGGAAGCATGAAGAATCAGGCAGGTCGCTACTATTTACACCATTAGACTGAGGAACAGGCCATTTCAGTATTTAAGGGTTCTTTCTGTACTTCAGTTACAGCTTCTGTGTTTTATTTCTTAGGCATTCATTGTCAGGTCCAGCCATGAACCACCACTCCTTGTTCAAAAAGATCTTTCCTCTTGTGGATAGCTATTCCATCTAGAGGAAATTCCCTCCTCCCAATCTCTAGCCAAGGATTTGTTCCTACTAACTGTGGACTTGTCTTTTCCCTTTATTTTTACATTATGTTCCTGTAGGTTCTTTTAGATTTATAATTCCATAAATTTCTTGAGTATTTTTGCCAGGGCACAAGCAACATGTACATTTCAATGACTTAGTCACCTTGAAACACACTCAATAATTTTCCAGTATTTGAAGCTGTCCAGATTTTATGGAATCATACTCTATAGTTGTCCCAGTCTTCAAACAGTGATACCCCAACTGGCTGATTAATGAATCTTCTATCTGCAACTTGACAGACTGAGTGTGAAAAAATTTTTTTGATCTTGGTTTTCTCTGTTATTAAATCCAAGATTCCCATGAGATTTCCTTTTTCTTCTGTTAGATCTTTTTGAGTAACCATTGACTTCTCTAACCTAGCAATCATTAAAATCTTTGCTGCATTATTTTAAAAAAGGAAATATATCTAGGTGTATGTGTTTAAAGCATGTGTCTTTTATTTTTTTTTAATGTAGGCTTCATTGGCTTTGAAATCTGAAGTCTCCTGTGAAGTTCATCTATTTTTTGATACATTCCTCAATTCTTCCTAAATTCCAAAATTCTTCAGCATTCCTAAACAAAGGTGTTGTTATTTCTTATCCTAACAACCATCCTCTTTAATTAAAAGGCACAGTCTCCAAACTAGGGAGGTAATAACTGGAAATGGGGGAGGCTCTTTTGATTATCATATGACAGAGAATATTTAGCATTTGGGGTGGAATGTCAAATATATTATCATAAACATGATTATTCCTACACTGAAACACTGTTCTGCCTAAAATACCAGAACTCAGAGCATATCCATGGAAAAACAATAATTAAAAATAATTAGCTTTCAAGTAATTCTTAAATTAGCATTCAATTATTAGTTTCAGGTATAAGATATGATTTGATATTTGTTATATCGTAAGTGATCACCACAATAAGTCCTGACAATAATTAATAAATTACTATCAATCACCATTCAATGTTGTAATTTTTTTCTTGAGAACTTTGAAGATCTAATTTCTTAGGAATTTTCAAACATGCAATATACATTATTAACTACACACACCATGCTGCACATTCCATACTCATGACTCATTTAATTTATAATTGGAAGTTTGTATCCTTTGACTCCCTATGCCCACCAATCCCACAAATCTATTCTCTGTGTATATGAACTCATTCATTTTTAGATTCCACATGTAAGTGAGATCATACTGTATTTGTCTTTCTCTGACTTATTTCACTTAGCAAAATGTCCTCAAGCTCCATCCATGTTGTTGCAAATAACAGTATTTCCTTTTTATGGCTAAACGTATTCCATTTTTATATGCACCCAAACCATATTTTCTTTATCCATTCACCCACCAATAGAGGACACTTCCAAATCTTGGCTATAATAAATAACACTGCAATGAACATGGAATGCATATGTCTTTTCAAGTTAGTGTTCTCATTTTCTTCAGTAAATATGCACATGTGGAAATCATGTTGATTGTATGGTAGTTCTATTTTTAATTTTCTGAGGAACATCGATACTGTTTTCTAATATGGCTGTAACAATTTCATTCCCAAAAACAGTGCACAAGGGTTCCCTTTTCTCCCTAACGCTTGTTATTTCTTGTTTTTTTGACAATAGCCATTCTGACTGGTGTGAGATGATTGTTTGATTTTTTTCTGTTGAACTGCATGAGTTCTTTATATTTTAGATATTTACTTCTTATCACATGTATCTTCTCCCATTCATTTTGTGGATGGTTTCCTTTGCTGTGCGGAAGCTTTGTTTGATATGGTCCCATTGGTTTGTTTTTGCTTTTTTACCTTAGTTTTTAGTATCAGATCCAAAAATTAATTGCCAAGACCCATTATGAAGTTTATTACCTATTCTTTCTCTAGGGGTTTTGTAATTTCAAGTCTTATGTTCAAGTCTTTACTCCATTTGAATTAGGTTTTGTGTATGCTGTAAGATAGCTATTTAGTTTCATTCTTTTGCATGTGGTTGTCCAATTTTCCCAATGTCACTCATTGAAAAGATTGTCCTTTGTCATTGTATAGTCTCGATGCCTTTGTTATAAATCATTTGACCATACATGTGTAGATTTATTTCTGGGCTATTTTGTTCCATTGATCTATGTGTCATTTTTTGTAGCAGTACATACTATTTGGATTTCTATAGTTTTGTAATACATTTTGACATCAGGAAAAATGGTTTGTTCTTCTTTCTCAAGATTTGTCTGGCTGTTCAGGGTCTTTTATGGTTCTATCTGTGAAAAACACCATTGGAATTTGTACAGTGATCGAATTGAATCTGCTTAGGTTACTATGCACATTTTAATAATATTACTTCTTCCAATCTAAGAATGTGCAGTATCTTTCCATTTACTCATATTTTTTCCAGTTTCTTTCATCAATCTCTTACAGCTTTCAGTGTACAGACCATTCACTTCCTTGGTTAAATTTATTCCTACATATTTTATTGTTCTTCAAACAGTTGTAAATGGATTGTTTTAACTTCTCTTTCTGATAACTTGTTATTAGTGTATAGGATTAGAACAGGGTTTTATATTGATTCTGTATCCTGCTACTTTACTTAATTCTTTTATTAGTTATAAGGGTTTTGGGGTTTTTTGTATACATGACCGTGTCATATGCAAAAAGTGACAATTTACCTCTTCGTTTCTGAGTGGAATGCTTTCATTTCTTTTTCCTTCCTAACTGTTCTGGCTAAGACTGCCAATACTATGCTGAATAAAAGGGGCAAGAATGGGCATTTCTTGCCTTGATCCTGATATTATAGGAAACACTTTCAGCTCTTCACAGTTGGTGATGGTGTCACTCTGGGCTTGTCATATATGACCTTATTACATTGAGATCTGTTCCTCTATACCCACTTGGTTTTAAAAATTGGTGTTGAATTTTGTCAAATCCTTTTTATGTACCTGTTGAGATGATCATATGACTTTTATCCTGTATCTTGTTAATATGGTATATCATGCTGATGGATACATGATGACTCATCCTTGCATCTCTGGAATAGTGTGAGGTAAATTACAGAATTTCCAAAATCTCCCACCTAGCCTTAGTTCATGTACATATCAATAGGTGCTTACCGCTGCAGAGCCTCCCATCAATCTGGGGTAAGGGGTGGGGAGAATACAGCCATTCTCTCCTTCCATTCCTGGTATGTATTTAGTCTGGTGTCTGCCAGTCACCAAGGACCTGCCAATGGCCTTCCTCTTGGATGGGGCAGGCAGGATGCAGAATGTGCAGTGGCTGCAGAGAATGAGCTGGGGCTGGCAGGAGATGGATGATATTGAGGCTGGCTTGAAAATTCAAGCAAGCTGTGCACAATAAAAACAAATTTGCCCAATCTACCCTTCCCCTTGATGTATTTCAGTTTCGCCAGTTTTATAAGGGACTCTCCCCTGTCCAGGAACACCCTTTCCGCTAAAAATAGATTATACTTGGCTATGGTGTATGATCCCTTTAGTGTATTGTTGATTTCAGTTTGCTAATGTTTTGGGAATTTTTATATCTCTTTTCTTAGGGATATAGACTAATTCTCAGATAAGGTTTGGTTTAAGGGTCAGGGGATGCCCCTTGATTGCCTGACTCTGTTGGATAGGAGGGCTTATGACTGTATTCTGCAAGACTGTACATATGTGTACACCTTAAAATGATGCTCCTTAGACAACCACAAAGATATAAGAGACTATCATGAGTGAGGAAAAGTTTGAATAAGACTGATTTCCTTCAAGACTGTGAGAGGTAGCTGCTTGATCTGATGCATAGAAACCAACACAGATGGTCAAACAAAATGGAGAATCAGGGAAACATGTTCCAAATAGAAATCAAGATAACACCTCAGAGAAGGACCTTCACAAAACAAGAGTGATTTACCTTAAAAAGAATTCAAACTAATGGTCATTAAGATGCTCATTGTGCTGAGTTAAGAATTGATGAGTAAAGAGCAACAAAGAAAAAATGAAGTACAAATAGAAGTCACAGAATTGAAGAATATAAGTGAACTGAAAAATATGCTAGTAGGGTTCAAAAGCAGACTAGGAGAAGCAAAATAAAGTATCAGTGAACTCAAGACAGGCAGTGGAACTCATCCAATCATATGGGACAACATCAAGCGAGCTAAAACTACATTACAGGAATCCCAAATAAGGACTAGAAGAAAAAGGGTCAGAACATGTATCTGAAAAAATAGTGGCTGAAAAATTCCCTCACTGGAGAAGGAAACAGACATCTAGATCCAGGAAGACCAGAGAGTTCCAAATAAAAGGAATCTGAAGAGACCCACACCAAGACACATTATAATTAAAATGTCACAAGGTAAAGACAAGGAACAAACAATTTGTTATGTACAAGTAAACCCCTATAAGATTATGAGATTCTTCAGCAGAAATTTTGCAGACCAGAAAGTATACGTATGATATATTAAAAGCACTGAAAAGAGATGTTACTACTGATATCATGGAAATACAAAGGCTTATAAGAAAGGACTCTAAATAATTATATGCCAACAACCTGGAGCACTGAGAAGTGGATAAATTCCTAGATATGTAGCAACTATCAAGACTGAATCATGAAGACAAAGAAGCTCTTAACAGACCAGTAGCTAGGAAGGAGATCATATCAGTAATCAAAAACCTCACACAAAGTTTAGGATCACATGACTTCCCTGGTGATTTCTACTAAATATTCAAAGAATTAATACCAATCCTTCTCAAACTCTTCCAATAAATAGAAGAGGAGAGAACTCCAAACTTATTTAGTGAAGCCAGCACTAACTAGCATGATACAAAAGATGGCAAGGTAGGTGTACCAGCAGGACATCTGTTTCCCAACCTGGAAAATAATTACTTGGCAGAGTATGTCAGATATAACAATGTTGGAACCCTGGAGTGTGTTGAAGTCTTGCAAATTCCAAAGGAGGACTTGGATGGTGAACTGTGATTAATTTTGGCCAGTCTCAGCTCGTAGCACAGTATCAGCTACATTTTCCCCATTTACATAGCAGGCAGATGTATACCTACTTCCTGAAGCAGCTTGAACACAGCCTTTCAGGTTCCAGTGCGGGCAAAGAGGACCCCATCCCCCAAATATTAGTGATCTCTGCTTTGACCACTGATTGTCTGCACCTCTGGATCAGAAGAAGCACACAGGTGGCATCCACTGTTCTTACACCGCTCTCCATTGTTGTAAGAACGTCCCACTCTGGCTGAAATGACTTCCAGAGGATTTAAAGGTGTGATTTCCTTGTCCCTCTCTTCATTTCCTAGTTTTTTCCTCTTCCACCAGCTAGAGATTGAAGAATTCAAATATTTATATACAGAAAAATTAGAAAGTAACTATGTATGTCCAGGGGGAAAGGCTCAGAAAAGACATGAAAAGACCTTAATTGTATACCTCAAGTGGATCCTTAGCTAGAGATTGAAGAATTCAAATATTTATATACAGAAAAATTAGAAAGTAACTATGTATGTCCAGGGGGAAAGGCTCAGAAAAGACATGAAAAGACCTTAATTGTATACCTCAAGTGGATCCTTGGCACAGAGATACTCAACAAAAATCAAAAAAGAGCAAAACCCAGGAAAGGGGGAGAATTAGGTCTCCAGAATTTCCATATTACTAGATACAAATATCCAGAGGTCAAAAAAATCACAGTGCGTACAAAGAAACAGGAGTGTGACTATTCAAAGGAAAAAAAATCAACAAAACAAAACTAAAAGATGCTCAAAGAACTAAAGATGTGGAGAAAGTCAAGAAAATGATGTGTCAACCAAACAGAAATATCAATGAAGTGTTAGAAGACCTAAAATAGAAATAAAAAACTCTAGATCTGAAATGTACAATGACTGAAATGAAAAATTCAGTAGAGGGATTCAAAGGGAGAAGAAAGGATTGGCAGACTTGAAGCTAAAAGAAATTGAATCTGGGGAACAGGAAGAAAAAAGATTGAAGAAAACTGAACAGGGCATAAGGGACCTGTGAAACAACATTCATTCGACCCCATCCCCATTTGAAGGACAAAGAAGCAGGCCTAGAAAGAAGTTCAGTAACTATCTAAGATGTGAGCAATGGTATGAAGATTTGGAGCACATGTTCTTTCACTATGCCACCTCTTTTTTTTAATCAGAATGTGACTCTGTGCATTTTCAAAGGGAAAGATGTGGCATTCAGTTGGATGTGTCAGAAAGGAGTCATGAATTAAGAAAGTGTTTGTGAGTTACCACAGATGTAGTTCCACTTCCCTTTGTGTTTTACTATTAAAAATATTTTTTTAAATTATATACTAAACTCTAAAGAAACCTTGGGGATGGCCTACTTGTGGCTACTTAAACTTTCCCATTAAAATATTAGGACATCAAAGGAGAGTGAAATGGTAGATCCAGGACCTACAAGAACCAAGCTGTTTTCAAGTTGATGTTCGGTCTTAAAAACACATGTGGATTTTCACTTTAGTCCATAATATGTATTTCTGGAAGTACAGAATTTTATTATTAAAAAATAAACATCTCCAGCAAGATGTATTGTGGTTCACCTTGGTGTCTCATTTGTCTTCCATGCTCCTTCGTAATCCAAGAGTTATATTTTCTTTCCATAGTTTGAAGGAAAACCAGTTGGGATAGCAGTCAGAGAGCCTTACAGAGTTCAAGGTGCTAGAATTTGATTGCAATTACAATATGATTATCTCATAGGGACCCTTGAATCCATTGGTGTTATTTGAGTATGGGCTATATTATAATTTTGTTTGGGAAGCAGAGGTTCTTCTGAAAATTATCCATGCCATTTAGAAACATCAGGTATAAAAACTGAGTTGAAACATTTATCTCTGATATTTTTATCTCTTTCTGTGTGGGGCTGGATGTTCTGCATACTTGTCTTTTATTCCCCTTTAACACTCCTAAAAAATAAAATCCTTCTCATCTTGGATGGAAAAAAAAAGTTCTCAACTTAAAAGGAGTTTATTTTGTTTCTGTCTGAGTTTTGAGGGAAATGTCTAGTTGTGTTTATTGTTTCTAAAATTTTTGGCAGGACAAGGAAAAGCATTTTTGTTTATAAAAACCGTAGGAGAAAATTTAAGTTAATAAAAAAGAGAATGAAAGCAAGTTTAGGCCATTCCTTTGAAGTTGGTTTGGCGATTCCAAGTCATAAGGCAGGGCCTCAAAGAACCATTGCTGAGGAAGGCCTGCCTCTACCAAATCAAGCCTAAATATACTTGGAATAAATCAGATATCAAGTCCAACTGGTTTAAATATTTTGAACTGACTGGGACTGGAGTTATGTCCTTTTCATTACTTCAACACCATTTCCCTTTGTGTCTTTTTCCTACCGAGTTGTTGCAGCTGGTCTTTTCCAAGTCCCTTCTACATGACTATATCCTTCTCCAAAGATCTTTCCTCTCATATCTAGTACTTCTGTCTTCTTCCTGGGTTTTCTGCCACTATTTAACCCATGATATAACAAAAATGTGAATGCATTATTTTAAGCATAAACATCTACATATTATCATATACACAAATACTCCCACACGTACCTTTGTGTTGGTAAATTTGGCACAGTATCTCCCAAAAAGAGCAGGCAGACATTATAGAAAACCACCATGCTTTTAGCTTTCAAAGACAGCCTGTTCAAGAAAACTTGATCTTTAAATCCAAGTGTGATCTGTAAATCTAGTCCACTGACATTTTATATTAAGTATGTCCACTGACAACTAAAACTGCAACAGATAAACAACTCCTTTTGACCTTCCCTGAAGGTCCTCACACAGAGACTAGAGGGATTTGATGTAGAGAGGTCAGAGGAAAATTCCTAGAGGAAGTGATATATGAATTCAAAACTATATATCCGAGAAGGGGGAAAATGTGTGCCAACCAAAAGGAACACTATATGCAAATAGTGAGTATGAAGGACTGGAGGAAGGTCAGAGGGACTGGATAGAAAAAAGTAGAGGAAAACTGGTACAAGATGAAGTTATAGCAGGAGGTAGAGGTTGCATGCTAAGGGTCCTGACGGCCATCATAACAATTGCACCTTTTATACTTAGAGTGATATGTATTCTTAAAGAGTATTAAGCATACAATGATCACAAGCATATTTTGATAGGTCAGTCTGCAATGCAGTATGGAGAGAAGATTAAAGGGAAATTTAGAGAAAGTTGGAGAGATCAGTTTGTAGCTTATTGCTGTAGCAGTAAGTACAGCAGAGGATGTTGGCTGTGTGCATGAAAAAAAATGCTCTGAGAAGTATTTAGGAAACATGTTGACAGGACTTGGTGATGTTTTAGATATGAAAGGTGAGAAGGAATGATGTGTCGAAGATGACTGCTAAGTTTTTGCTTGTAAAAATAAATAGATTGCTGTGCCATTCACAGAGACCAGGAAAGCTGAGAGAGAATATCATGAGTTTATTTTTTTTTACATCCTGTGTTTGAGGCGTTTTTGAGATTTCCAAAAAGGGATATCAGAGAAAGGGTCTGGATAAGTATGTCTCTGTAATAACTGAATAAGTGCATCTAGATAATAATTGTTATTTCTGTGTAGGTAATATTTGCAGTCATAAAGGTGAATGAAAACATAAGAGATGACAATGAGAGATTCTACCACTAAGCTTAAACAACTTAAATATTTAATGGCCCACAGTGATAAGCCTGACAAGGATACAGTGAGATAGAAAATCCAAGAGCATTATAGCAAGAAATTCAAATGATGAGAATGACTCAATTCAAGAAAGTGGAAAACAGAGTTGAGTGTTACTGAGAAGCAAGCTAAGAAGAGTATTCTTAGAATATTCTCTGGGTTTAGAGACAGGCAGGAGACTGCTGATTTTATCAGGAGTTGCTGTGGTTCAGATGAGATGCCTCAGATCAGAATTTGAGGAGTAAGAGATAATAAATGAATGCAGCAAATAGAAACATTTCTTTTGAGAAAAAATTATTTGAGAATTTCTTTGCTCTACATTTTGATGAAATGATTCCAAATTTCACACCCATATAAGAAATATGAGTGTTAATCTAAATTCCTATTTCTACTTTATCATTCTCCTACCAGTTTTCTCTGAAATCTGAGAAATTTGTCCTTAAGGACTTTTATGGAAAGCAGCATGATAGATTAGAAAGAAGACGAACGCTAGATTTCAATCAAGCTGTAAACCTTGGGTAAACTACTTAATCTCTCTAAGCCCTTATTACCTCCTTATAAAACATCAGTAATAACATTTCTCTCAGAGCTGCTTAGGAATTAGAGAGATTACACATGTGAAGTGCTAAGCCTAGCACACAGAAAGTTCTTATAGTCATAGTTATTTTAATTAGTACAGTCTCCTTTTCCTTCCCATAGCAACATTTATGGTTGGGTTTTCATCATCCTTTGATTGTTGTATTTCAATTGTCCCCTAACTGGTCTTTCATTTCATCTCCCAGACTGTTACCAAGACGGACTTCCTAAAAGGCAAGGGCATACTGCTGCCTTGCTTAAATCCTTTAAAATATTTCAATAGTTCCTTGCCCTGCCACTTTCCAGAATAAATTTCCAATTTCCCAGATAATTATCCAAGGTTCCTCATGTCCTGATGCTTGCCGTAAAGTCCTTTCTCTATTTTCTGCCATTTTCCATACAAACGGTTCTAATCAACCTCACAGCACTTGGGGGCACCCTCAAAACCACACACCACCCCTCACATCTCACAGGGCAGGTCCCACTGCTCAGAGACCTGTTCCTCTACTGCCGTGAAAACTAAACCTCCACTCTAAACATTTCCATAAGCCTGATTGATACGGATCATGTCTATGCTCCAGCAGCACCCTGAGGCTTTGTCTTTCTCGTGGGCTAGATTCAAACACAGACTTTGGGGCTACACTGCCTTGGTTCAAAAATTGGATCTGATATTGATTAGTTATGTGCCTTTAAGCTAATTACTTTACTGTTTCTGTGAAGCACTTTTCCGATCTGTAAAATGAGGATCACATTGAGGCTCACCTTTTTTGAACTGTGACAGCAAACAAGTGAGTTCATACATGTAAAGTGTTTAACACTCAAATGTTAGCTGTTAATAACAGAGGTAGCATGACAGCTGTTAACCCAGTGATCTTGATAACACACTCCACTCCATACTATAAGCTCCTTGGAACCAAAGGCCTTCTAATTGTTTTTATAGCACCAATATGTTGAAACTGCTCTAATGACTATTGATGCTCAATAAGTAGTGAATAAGAAATAAATAAATGTGCTAAATAATACATTTTACCACATTGTATCAGAGATCTGAAAGCACCAACCTGAAATAAAGAATAGTTTCAGTACTGACAAAAATCTCTTCTTGTCTATTAAATTGAGAAAAAATATCTTTCTAGGGTGGCTGTGTGCTTACATCCATTATTAAAATAATATATTTTTAAAGCATTTGTTGATCATGAAAATTAGAGCTACATTTTCAATAAAAAATCTTTCCATTTTTAAATGAGATTCTATTACATTTTTTCTATCTGTGCTTACATGAAATATTCAGGTGTTACTTAAACATACTAGGAGTAACCCAAAATATTGTGTACATAGTAGACACTTAAAAATGTCAGTGTGCTTACTGATAAAGAATAAACAGAATCGTACAGCAAAGAAAACCATCAATAAAACTAGAAGGCTACCAATTGGATGCTCTTTGATAGATGAATGGATAAAAAAGATAATGGAATATTAGCCATAAAAAAGAACAAAATCTTGCCTTTTGCAACAACATGGATGTAACTAGAATGTAGTATGCTAAGTGAAATGAGTCATCCAGAGAAAGGCAAATACCTCCTAAATACAGAGAACAGACTGGTGGTTATCATTTTAAAAAAATGAAATAAAAAATACATTTATTTACTTATTTATATTATTTTTTGTATATAATCTGAATTGGGCTTCCTAGTTCAGAACATATTCTCTAATTTCTAGTGAATCAATTTCCCTAGTAATTGTCATTCTGCACCTTATGGTCAGTTCTTGGCAATTTTAAAATTATTTACAAATTACAAAAATAATCTCTAAGTGACCGTCATAGAATATTTTGTTTGGAGAGAGGAAAAATCAACTGTTTAGTGACCCTGAGCTACCTTTTGAAGCAGAGAGCTTCAAATAATTGGGCATAGAATAACCAAGCCAACTAAACATGACTTAGCTGTGCATAGCATAGTAAACACTCCTCAGACCCTCATAGGTCACCTTCGTTTGTTATTCTAGAAAGTTTTGCAAGAAAAGGCAGTCACAAAGTTTTTAAACTTAGAAAACAGAAGTGTGATGACCAAAGCCCCAAGAGTAACAAACCTTTTGAAAGAATCGTCACTCACAGTACAGCAGTCCCTCCTTATCTGGTCTCACCTTCCGTGGTCTTAGTTAACCCACGTCAACTGTGGTCCAGGAGCAGATGACCCTCCTTCTGTTGTAGTGTCAGAAGGTCAATAGTAGCCAAATGCTATACGTCACAATGCCTACATCATTCACTTCATTTCACTTCATCACGAAGGCATTTTATTATCTCACATCACCACGAGAGGGGTGAATATGGTACAATAAGATACGTTGAAAGAGAGCACATTCACATAACTTTTATGACATTATATTGTAATAATTGTTCTGTTATTAGTTATTCTTAATCTTTCACTGAGCCTAATATATAAGTTAAATTTTTTATCATAAATCTATATGTATAGCAAAAAATACAGGGTTTAGTACTGTCCATGATTACAGATATCCACTGGGGTCCTGGAATATATCCCCTGAGGATAAGGGGGGACTGCTATATAGATCTAAGGTAGGCAGGTTCTTTTTGAGGATTTTGAAGGTTCTTTTTCCCCAAATATTATTTCTGTTCCAAATCTGTTCTATCTTCGTTCACATGGATCCTTCTTTCACAATCGGAATCCATTAAGAATGGTCTTGATACTTTACATTGTTTATGGTCAAATTCTGGTATTTTCCTTACTCCTCGGAGCTCTAGAACCTTCTGATCAATTCAATTCCTTATCACATCCATCTTGTACTATTGATTGCCCTTTACTCACCTAGGATATCTGACATTAAACATTACTCCCCTGGTACTGACCTAGTTTTCCAAACCCGACTCACCTTGATCCCTTGAATGACGCGTGCTACAGGTACACACCCAGCAACAAGGCCTGGCAGAACTCCAGCTCTGAGAATAAAGATCAGACGATTTTTAAGGATAGGAAATAGAGAGTTTTGAGTGCGTATGCATTTCTAAACATATCTATTAAATTACATTTTTCCCAGTTTGAAACATACCCATTTAAGCATTAATGCTGAAAGGCAAGATTAGATTTTAATATTCACCTTAAGTAGCAAAATGCAGGTGTTTGAAAACTTGACAATTATTTTAAAAATATCCAAAACTATATAAATATGAAGAAAGTTATTACACATATTTATTCACTAAATGCAGAAGCAAAGGAAATAAATTACTTCTGAAAAATCAGGTACAAAAATGTTTGAAAGAAAAATTCAAAACAATAATTTAGCTGTGCTGAGCAAGACCAAGCTAGACCTAGTTTTTTATGGGTACTTCTTTTCCAAATCATTTTGCAGAATTACCACCAAATGTTTCATATTCCTGAACAGAAAAAAAATCACATAAGTCATTTTAGAATTTCCTTCATGTAAAATGAGTTCTTTACCAAGCAGGAACAGAAGCTGTTTAAAATAAAAGCAAGGATAACAACAATATAAATAATCCTGCTATACAATATAAATGATTCATACTTTACATAAGGAATAGGTATAATGTGAAAAAACCTATCCTGATTCCAAATATCAATCTCTAAAATTATTTTATTAGTAATGAAAATATTAACCACTCACTTCTATCTTGTATTTTGCACCCAAGAAAAAGCTACAGTATAATATTTGAACTTAAAACACTGATTGAATTTGGAAACATATTCTGAATATGCTATGGACACATATAACTGTGTCTATAATGAGAAGAGAATAAGAGCTGATAGGAAACATGGTTTAGGGAATGTGCTACCTCAGTCATTCTTGTAATTAATACTAGTGGATTTTGTTTGAGCTAGTCCCATGTTTATTAATATTAAGCATGTTCATTATTTCTAATTCAAACTCACCTGTGATTTCGGACAGAATCATCAAAACATTTTGATTGCTTTGCTGAATTAGCTAAATTTTTTATCAGTAGTAAGAAAGACCACAATAGCCAAAATAGATTGATTACCTGCTTATTTTTATTGGCAGAACCATATTATGTTTCAGGGAGAAACACTATGTTCTTTAAATTTGGGTACTGGAATATATATATATATATATATATATGAATCAGATTGCTTGCTTCAATAAAATGCTACAGGTAAGCATACATTCTTAACTTCTGTCAAGGAGAAACTCTTTCTTTATGCATTGGGATGATGAAAATAGTGGTGAGACTAATGCCTCAACTTTACCTTGCTCTTGAACCTAATGCTTTAGACCAACTTACAAGCAAAGGGAGAGAGCCTGAGGACAAGAAATAGAGAACAGGAGAAATATATGCAATCATAGTGACTGAAATTGTAAAACAGTGATGACTGCAGAAGAGGAACCTCTATCTGTGGCCATTTTTAAATAAAGAATTTAGCTTGGATAATATGGAAAATATTCTGACTAGAAGGAAGCATGATAGGGTGAACTTGGTTCTCAGACAAGCACAGGCTCTATTATCAACTCTGACTGTATTACATCATATTTTTAAATATCAATGAGTTGCAGTTCCTTCACCTGACCAAAAAGTGTAAAGTTGCCTGAAGAGCATAGAATATCAGTATGAAAGTATTTAGCTTAAACTCAGCACAGCATCTATTTTACAACTGTGACTCTTTATCAGCAGTCATCCCTGTCTTAAATATAGAACCTGGAGCAAATTACATATACTGCACCTTCCATATCAATTTCTTTCACAGTGGCTACTAACTATGTAGTCAAAATAGTCTACAAAATCAGATGTATAAAACATGACTTTGTTTATAACTGCAATTTACTGTTCTTGAGATCCCAAATCCATGAATGTCAAAAATGCTTAGTTCTACCACTTCCTGGTGATTAAATTATTTCTGTTTTAAAAGTGAATCTATTAGAATTCCACTTCCCACACACCACCATCACCAGGCACACACAAACATACACAGGTGGGATTCTCCTTGACTTCTCTTTGAGTCATTTAAATCCTAAGGTGGAGTTATGTCGCCTTAGCATGAGAAGGGAGGCGTCTGGTCTTCATGCCACTTTCCGGCTTCTCTAGTCTGTGCTGAAATGAGTTCACCTCCTTCTGGTGTACACTATTCTCATGCCTTCAATGACTCAGTTCATGGGCCTGTACCAGGTTTTAGATTGTCAGAGCCATCCCATATGTATCCTCCTTGTCCCATCCGTAAGTCCTCTTCTGGTATCTTGGTCCTCCGAGCAATTCTGCATGTTTGGCGGGTCTAGGTATGCAAGAACACAGGTTATCTTCCCCCACCACTCTGGGAGTTCATGACTTTGTATGGTGGACCACATACCAATCTAAGTAGCTCCTTCAGTCACTGCTACTCTCATCCTAGTTGTCATTTTGGACAGTGAGTTTTCCCATAAGGCTTGCCTCTTCCCATGTTACACTGTGGGATGCCAAGCAATCACTCTCTTCTCACATCTAGGGCTTACTTTGTCTTATCTCCTCCAGTCCCTGGGGCTTGGTCCAAAAAACAGGGTGGGCCCTTCCTGAAGAACCTTTGTTTCTAAAGTCTAGCCACATTCCTTTGTGATTTCTTTTCCCATATGCTAATCAGTCAAAACCTCACTTTCCTACTCTAAGATACAATTCTTGGCTCAAATTCCAACAGGTTCTGGCTCTTCATATTTGAATGGAAGCTTCTGGCACTGAAAGGAAAATAAAATATACTTTTCTGTCTGAAGCATAAGTTTCTTGCAAATAAAAGTACAGTCTTCTCAAGACATTGTCTCTATCACAGTTACAGACATTCAGAAGTGAAGATTTTTATTCTTTTTGTTGTTTTTTTATTGCTTTACTGTTATCATGTCTACCCTAAGGATATAGTTTATAGAAATCCCTTCCTACTTGCTCAGAGGCTGAGTCCATGAGAAAGGAATGAAAAATAGGGTTTCAGTGTCAAAACTGTTCAGTGTACTTTCGACTGCCAAAAAATGTTAGAATAGACTTGAGAACATGGGTGTTTAGCGCCCATTACATGTTGTAACTCCAGGGGAAAAAAAAATCCCGGGCCAAAATACCTTTGAAACCAAAATCAGTCAAAGGGAGAAATAAAGTGGGAGAAACCTATTTATTTCTTACAAGCAGTCCACTTCTGCTCTCCCATGTCTCTCGTTACCCGGATGCAGAAGAAGAGACCCCATTCAACCTCTCCGGTCCAGATAATCCCTCCCTCACCCTTGTAATTACCTATTGATCTGGAGAAGGACTATTTCTCTCCACCCCTTGGAAACACCTACTGATACGGAGATGCGCTAAGGCCAGGGAGAGACTGGATATATTGCAATTTTACCCACTCACGTGCTTTCTGTTCCTGTGATTCTGCCCACATGTTTCCATCGTCAAGTTCTTCCCTCCAAGTCTGTATATTCAAATCCAAACTATCCTAACTCATGTCTCTTCCCAAGGCATTTCCACTCAGAAATAGGCTCTTCTTCACTAGGAAATATTACGGCAATACATCTGTCATGGATTAGAAAAATTCTCATTTATATTGGATTTTTTTTGGTATATGTCTACTTTCCTTAGCAACATTTTAAGTTCCATAAATGTATTTATAGTGTGTGAGTTCTGCATTTATCACTAGTGGTTAGTAGAGTGTCTTATTGTAGCATACACTTATAGGTATATATTTAAATATTTGCAATATCTAATTCAGATACAGTAACATATTTTATCACTTTTCTTCATAAATTGACCAAACCATTTAGGTTTTTTCCAAAGCCTGTTAGACTATATATATCATGTATTCTAACATTAACATATATAATTGTGCATTCGTTTCCTAGGGCTGCTGTAACAAAGTATCACAAACTGGATGGCTTAAAAGAACAGAAATGTGTCCTATCACAGTTCTGGAGACATGAAGTCCAAAATCAGGGCGTCGGCAGGGCCATAATCCCTCTGCAACCTACAAGGAGAAGTCCTTCCTTGCCTCTTCCCAGTTTCTGGTGGTGCATGGCTGTGTTTGCAATTGCATTACTCCAATCTCTGCCTCTGCAATCACATGGCTTTCTCCTCATCTGTTTCTATCTTCACATGGCCATCTTCCTTTCTGTACACGTTTGTGTCCAAATTTTTCTCTCTTTGTAAAGACACCAGTCATATTGAATGAGGGCCCACCCTAATACCCTTACCTTAACTTGATTACATCTATAAAGATCTTATTTCCAAATAAGTCCACATTCCACAGGTATCCTGAGTTTGGACTTCAACATATCTTTTGCAGGGGACACAATTCAACCCATGATGATAGTTGATCATGCTTGACCCATAATAATTATTCAAAATATATTTGAATGGAAAAATTGTTTTGTCTACATATGAGGTATTTTTCATAATTTATCAGCACTTACTTTATACATGCCAGGTTATAAAACATGTAGCAGCATGATCCTTGCATTTTATCAAATGGTCCATTTGAATTTAAGTAAGTCTCCCCCTTTGTTATTGACTACTTCTTTCTCTCTCTGAAACAGTAATTCATTTTTATTTTAAAACTTTAGATCTGAAGCTGATTACCATTGTGACTTTCTTGTTAAAGGCCCAAGTCATATCCCCTTAACCAGTAATAGAAGTGGGGCCATTAATCTATTTCATTACAAATCACAGAGAAAAATCAAACCCAAAAGAAATAAAAAGTGATGCTGTTCAGTACAGTCACTTGCCTCTCTTAACCTAAGCCCTTGGGTCAGCTGTTCAATTTCACTGCAAATGAATTTAAGGCAATTCATATTTATCAGCCTTACATTTTGTTCAGATAGTTGCTGAAGCATTTCTAGGGGACATGCCACTGTATCGACAAAAATATTAAAAACCAAGCTGTGAGAACTGAAATGGCACTGCACTACATAAGTGGTATGTGTGGTTATTTATAATGATATAAAAATTCAAGGGTGAGTCATTAATATTGTGTACCAAGTGATATATGGTTTGTGACCACAATCAAAATTGCTTTCAACAGAAGAGTGAATGATTACAATATTATCACATTTCCACTGCAAAATACTAAACTCCCACAATATTAAACTCTATACAGCCGTATCACTTATATTTAACATTACTTTTAAAATGCCATTCAAAAGGTTTTATAGCCACTGCAAGTTATCCATAATTGCATTCACAACATAGCAACACGTGAGAAAGCACAGAGATAATGTTTGGTATAAAGAATTTTGGGAGTGTTTCCATCTACCTGTGTAATATAAGCCAAAAAAAATCCACAAGTAGAGTATCTTAGATTTTTCACATTAACGTTGTACCCTACACAATATATAAGAACAGAGAGAAAAGGAAGAATTTCACATCAATATACTTCACCACAGCTATGAATTTTTTCATAGTATGTACAAAAACAATAAATGATGGAAACATTTCTAAATATTTCATTTCAGAAAGTGTACTTTTTTATTGACCATTATAAAATGTAAAGCTCATGATAAAAGCAACTGACATCCCTTCTCATGTGAAGAAGTGATTTGTTTTGTTCTTCATTCATCATGATCTTTAGCCTCTTGCTTGTCCCTGATTTCCTGGTAGCATACTTGCCTCTCTATCTAGTCTGCATAAATTATCACCTCCTATCAGCTGAAGTTCTTTGGCAATTTTACCTTATAAAACAGAAACACCACCTAAAATCAATGTTTTTTTTTTCCTAAGCAGTACTGTGTTCTAATGATGGCTCAGATATTTATTAACATTTTGACAGATAGGTTACCCTGTTTGAGTCTAAGTTTCCTTTTATGTAATATTATTAATTTGCACACAATTCTTGAGGTATTAGAAGGCAGCCTACAAAAGGCAAGCACAGAGTGTATAATGAAATGACAGCCCACTTCTCAGCCACATCTAGTTCAAACAGCATTGTACAGAAAATTGTCTAAATGTGCTGAATGACAGTTGAAAATGAATAATATCCATTCTCTTCTCAGTCCAAGTCATTCCTGGTTACAAGTCTTACTCATACCTGGTTTGTAGCCTTTCTCTTGCCCACAATGACTCATCCATGTTTTGTCAACTCCCATATATCTTCAACCCAGTCTGAAATTGTATGCTCATATACTATTTCTCTAACAAAATGTACATTTTCCCTCAAAATTGTGAACTCAATCAAAATTGCTTTTAACCCATCTTCATCCTCTATCTTCAAGCTACTGGGAAAGTCAATGGCTCTATTGGAATCTCTCTGCTTATATATAATACTGTTCCCTTATATCCATGTAGATAATCTCCTCCTCATATTCAAATCTCTGCTCAAATGTCATCTTTTCAGGGAGGTCTACCTCAATCCCCACTACTTAAAATTGAAACCGCTAACCCATTTATAGTTTTGTTTCATACCATATATTATCCCCAAGCTAACTATACAGTTTACTTATTCAGCTGGTCTAATGGTAGAACTTCTAGAAAAACTGAGCTTCTCCACAGAAGACAGATTCTTTTACATCTGTTCAATAAAAGGTACTTGGCACATGGTATACATTACTAATTATTCACTGGATAAATAAATGCATTTTTCCTCTCAAGCCGCCAACCATTCTTTTGTTGTAACTTTTGAGAAAAAAAACATCTTTAACATTTTATTTTGCAGAAAACCTAAAACAGATCAAAAATATATATATTTTAAGTATGACAAAACTAATACAAATACATTTGTCTTAAAAATGTAAATGAGCTCAGTTGAACTTTTTCAAATCAGAGAGGGGGGTCTAGGAAGGAGGAAACTGGGAGGAATGGTAAACAGACTGAGATTTCAGTTTGGAAATTAAAAAACAAAATCGAAGCTTATAAAATGAAACCTATAAAACTAAATGATTCAGAAACTAAAAATAAAATAAGTGCAATATTTTATGAATGTTTCTTAAAGCAAACAAAAGTGGTTAAGGAGTTATAAAACAGAGTTAAATTTGACCAAGATGTAAGGCTAAGAGGTTCCAACACTTGTCTTTCCACAAAAACAACAAATAAACAACTGTGAACTGATGAAAATAGCTCTGGGAAAGCCCTGATTACAAAGAAAGAGCAGCAATTATCTTGCGAAGATAAAAAACCACGGATAGCCACATAGAAAGCATGCAAAGCGTTTTACATGTGTTATCCCATCCTTCAACCAGAGCAGCTCTGAGTGGGATCCTCTCAAAAGGATTTCATCCCAGGGGGAAAGGAGAATAGGAAAACCCCCAGCAAGCCATAAGTATTTGCAGCCCTACCTTCCGAGGAACCCCAGTCATCACCAACACTGCACCTCAGTCACAGAGCTGCCCCAAGTCCCTGCTGGTATCTGCTACCCAGGGCTAGAGCTTTTTCTGAGAGAAACCTACCCACAGCTGCCTTAGTCACGATGCCACCGTGCCTCACCATCCATGAGACCACAGAGGCTGATGCTCTATGCCCAACCCCCAGGTCCTAAATTGTGGCTTTTACTGGTCATTACTGGGGACACATTTCCACTGCTCTGCACCCCACCTGTGGGTCCTAAATCAGTGCTTTGACCTAACAGCACCAGGCTGCATTGCTGCAGCTCTGTGCCCCAGTGCCAAGGTTCTAAGTAATGGCTTTGATGTGACATTACCAGGGCTGCACATAGCTCTTCTGTGTCCTCCCCACTACAGTCAGAGTTGGGACTTTGGCCCATCATAGCTGGGGTGAGCTGTTCTTTCATCCTGCTCACTGGGCCCCAGCCACCACTGCACCCTGTCCTTCCACAGCCCATGCTATTGCTGGGTCCTGCTCCTGGGGCCTGGATTACTGCAAAGACCCCACAGACCAAGAACCCATTTCCCCAGGAGATCTGCACACTCCTGCACTTCAGACTCTATCAGTAGTGCATCTGTGCTCCAGGAACAAGGACTTGATAGTGCTGTGTGTGCTGGTCAGGACCCCAGCTGAACTACTACTCTGAATGCCAGTGTGCCAGATTAGGCACCAAGAAGGATTTCCTTGGCTAGAACTTCCTCCTAAAGGCAGAAAAGACAGGAGGATGTTAGGAGTCCCCTCTGAGGATCCCCATAACTTTAGTCATCAATACCACCCATAGATCCTCCAGTCCTGGCCATAGAAGATCCCCACAGCCTTTGTTGATGTTGACCTAAGCTACTGAAGCTATACAGAGATTCCACCACTGTACCTTTCCAGGAACCACATGCTACAGTCCACCCAGCCAGTGCCCTCTGACTGCCCCTCAAGTTCACAGACATCAACATACAGCCATTAGACACATGGAAAAACAAGGAAACATGATACCACCCAGGAATACAATACTCTTCTAGTAACTGACCCACAAATTACCTAAGAAAGAATTATAAATTACTTTGAAGCTCACTGAATTTCAAGAGTATACAGATAAACAACTCAGTTATTTCAGAAACACTACATAAACTGTATGAGAATGTTAACAAAGAGACAGAGATAATAAAAAAAAATCAAACATATTCTGGACTTCATAAACACAAGGAATGAAATAAAAAATGCAGTGGAGAGCTTTGACAGATGACCCAATCAGGCAGAAGAAAACTGAAGACAGATCTTTTAATATTAGCCAATCAGATGAGAAAAAGGAAATAAAAATATATAAGAATGAGTTCTGGTTCAAGACAGTGACAAAGGAGGCTCTCGAAACCACTTCCTCTAGTGGACAGCCTGAATCTACAGCTGCATATGGAACAATTACTCCAAATTCTCTGAGCCACTTCTACCCATCAGGGGAACAGAAAAAATATCAAAATGGGCAGGTGTAACTCTAGAGGAAAAATCCTGGGGCAAAATACCTTTGAAAGAAAATTCAGTCAAAGGGAGAAATCCATTTACTACTTACAAGCAGGCATCCACTTCTACTCCCACATGTCTCTTGTGACCAGGCTGCAGGAGAAGAGGTCCCACCTAACATCTCCGGTTCAGATAAGCCTTTGCTCACCCTTGTAATTACCCACTGATATGGAGATGGACTACTTCTCTCCATCCCTTGGAAACACCTATTTTGTGGAGATGCAAAAACTAGCCAAGAGATTCTGGAAATACTACAATTTTACCCACAGCAGGAGAGGCTGAAACATGCAGTCAGGAGAGAATGCATAACTCCCAATTTCTTCCTGAGGAGTAAAGAGTTTGGATGTTATATCTTGTGCCCCAAATTTTAAGACTTCTTCCTGAGAGATGGGATCCCAAAGCATCTAGCTCTGAAAGTCAATGGGGTTTGCATCCATGAGAACATAACACTATAGCAAACTAACAAAGAGTTATTAAAGGGCTAGCAATTCAACAACAAAGTTCATCTCCTAGACAGGGCCACCCATTTCTGCCAGCACTCAACCAGAGGCAGGATACTGAAACACCAAGTCTTTCCTTAAAAAAGGCCTATTTGCTTATCTTAAACGCTGCAGCCTAAGAGGTAGGCTCCTAATTTAACGCACATCTAGGGACTGACTGCAATAATCTTCAGAGACAGGAGAAGCTAGCTGATACCACCTTCATGCTGATTCTCTGCCCCACTCTAGGTCACCAATATCTCCCAGACAGGAGCTTATGAACATGGCTGGCACCTCAGACTTTATAAATGCCACCAGGAGGATGTATCCCCATTGACCACCTGGCTCTGGTTGTCATTGGAGATACATTTGTGGGTCCTAAAGGAGTATGACAAACAGAGAAACAGTTCTTAACCTGCTAATCCCCCTAGTGCACAGCACAGAGGCAACACACTGAATTGCCAAGACTTTCTGTACAAGAAGCCTATTTGCAGATCTTGAAAGCTGCAGACTCAGGGGAGGACTTCTAATTTAAGACATATTTAAGGTATGTGACTGCAACTCTCTCCAGAGACTAAGGACAGCAGATGCCATCATTATACTTTCCCGCTGCTCCACCCCAGGTTGCAGATGTTTCTATGAGAGGAGCTGGCACACACGTCTGGCACCCTAGTTTTTGTGGCTGCCACCCAGAGAACACAACCGTTGATTGCTTGATTCTGATGGCCAACAGATCTGTGTTCTTAAGCTCAATGAGACCGTAGCAAACCAAGAAACAGTTCTTAACTGGCTTCCTCACTAAGGCTCACTGCAGATGGGACATAGGAAAAACGTAATATTCCAGACTTTCCCTGAAAGAGGTGTTTTTGAATGCTTTAAAAGCTGATGCCTGAGGGTCTAGTTTCTGAACAGCCTGCCTGTAGATGCTGACTGGGATGCTCTGCTTGGGATATGGACAAGTCTTGGCACACACTCAACTGTGGGAAACACTAAGAAGAAGGAAAGCTGCTTGGACAATTAAAGGTAAGAAAGACAACCAAGAGGTAGGACAGGATTCAACAATAAGGTTCATCTCCTACACAGGGCTACTCATTCAAGACTGAGAGAGGTAATTGTTTTATCTAATGCATAGAGAGTCAAGGAAAATGCAGAAACAGAGGAATATGTTTCAAATGAAGGTGTAAAATAAAACCCTAGAATAAAGTAATTAATAAAATGGAAATAAGTTACTTGTCTCAAAAAAAGTTCAAAATAATGATCATAAATATGCTCAGTGAGGTCAGGAGAACAATGCATGGGCAAAATGAAAATCTAAATACAGAGAGAGAAAAGATAAAGTACAAAACAAAAATCATAGAGCTTAAGAATACAATAATTGACCTGAAATACACAACAGAGGGGTTCAAAAGTAGGCTAGATGAAGCAAAAGAAAGGATCAGTGAACTTGAAGACAAGGCAATAGAAATCATTCAATTAGAGGAGCAAAAAGAAAAAGGAATGAAAAACAGTAAGTGTAACTTAAAGAACTTAAATGACAACATCAACTGGACCAACATTTACATGATAGGGATCCAAGAAGAAAATGAGAGAGGGAAAAGGAACAGAAAGCTTATTTGAAGAAATAATGGATGATGGATGAAAACTTCCCTAACTTGGGAAAGGAAACAGAAATCAAGATCCTAGAAGTCCATAGAGTTCCAAATAAGATGAATCCAAAGACCCCAGACTAAGATATGTTATAATTAAAATGTCAAATTTAAAGACAAGGAAAGAATCTTAACATCAGCAAGAGAAAAACAATTTATTAAGTATAAGGGAATCTCTATAAGTCTATGAACAGATTTTTTTCAGCAGAAATTTGCAGGCTAGAAAGAGTGGCACAATATATTCAAAGTGCTGAAAGAAAAGAACTGCCAACCAAGAATATACTACCTGGCAAAGTTGTCATTCAGAATGAATGACAGATAATAAGTTTTCCAAAGCTGAACTGGTTCATCAATACTAGACTGGCCTTATAAGAAATGTTAAAGGGGCTTCTTTAAGCCAAGACAAAAGGGCAGTAATTAGTTGCTGGAAAACATATGAAAATATAGATTCACTAGTAAAAACAAATACGTAGTTAAATTCAGAATAAACTAATGATGTCATGGTGTGGCATAATCACTTATAAATCTATATGAGGGTAAAAAGACAAAACTAGTAAAAATAACTATACTTATAGTAAGTTATGAATGGATATACAAGAAAAAACTTGTGAATTGTGATATCAAAAACATAAATGTAGGGAGAGAATATATCTTTAGAATGCATTTGAATGTAAGTTATCAGCTTAAAATACACTGTTATAACTCGAAGATAGTTTACATGGCGTCATCATACCTGCAAAGCAAACACTAATACTAGATACACAAAAGGTAAAGTAAAATGAACCTCGTTTACACTAAGTAAACTAACAAATCACTGAGGGAGAGAGGAAGAGAAGAACAAATGAACCTATAATTGCAAAACAGCTAGAAAACAGTTAACAGAAAGGCAGTAAGTCCATATCTATCAATAATTACTTTAAATGTAATGGTCTAAATGCTCCAATCCAAAGACATATGAATGGATAAAAAAACAAAATCCAATTAATTTGCTGCTGACAAGTGACTCACTACAGATGTAAGAACACAGATTAAAAGTAAGGGGATGGCAAAGATATCCATTCAAATGGAAGCCAATGGACCATTATACTTACATCATACAAAATAGACTTAAAGAAAAATACTGTCATTAATGATAAAAGTGTCAATCCAACAAGAAGATACACATTTGTAAATATTTATGCACCAAACATAGAAACCCCTACATATATAAAACAAATATTAACAGGACTTAAAATAGAAAGAGCACTACAGTAATAATAGAAGACTTCAATATCCCCATTTAATCAATGGATAGATCATCCAGAAGAAAAACATTAAGGAAATATTGGACTTAGACTATACATTAGACCAGATGGACTTAACAGATATTTAGAGAACATTTCATTCCAAAAGCAACATAATACACATTACTCTCAAGTTCATATGGAACATTCTCCAGAATGGATATGTTATTGCACAAAGACAGTTTTAAGACATTTGTAAAGAATGAAATCATATGAAGCATCTTTTCTGATCACGTGGTATGCAACTAGAAGTCAATCATAAGAAAAAAACTGAAAAAATACACAGATGTGTGAAGATTACAGAACATACTATTGAAAAACATATGGATCAGAGAAGAAATCAAAAGAGAAATTAGACCATACCTTGAGACAAGGAAAATAGAAATACAACATATTAAAACTTACGAGATGCAGCAAAAAAAGCAGTTCTGAAGTTCTTAGCGATAAACACCTACAATAAAAAAGAGAAAGATGTCAAGTAAACAACCTAATTTTATACCTAAAGGAACTAGAAAAACAAAAATAAATTAATCTCACATTTATATACATTTGTAAATATTTATGCATTAAATTTGGAAGTGCCTAAATATATAAAGCGAATATTAACAGGACTTAAAAGAGAAAGAGCAGAAGGAACAAAATAAAGATCAGAGTGGAAATAAATGAAATAGAGACTAAAGGTAGTAGAAAAGATTAATGAAACAACTGTTTTTTTGAAATGATAAAATTGGCAAGCCTTTAGGTAGACTCACCAAGAATAAGAGAGGACTCAGATAAAATTAAACATTATAATTGATACCACAGACATACAAAGAATTTTAAGAGGTTCCTGTGAACAATTATATACTGAAATTTTGAACAACCTAGAAGAAATGCTTAAAATCCTAGAAACACACAACATATAAAGGATGAATCATAAATAAAAAGATCTAAACAGACCAATTACTAGTAAGGGAAATTGAATCAGTAATCAAAATCCTTCTAGTGAATAAAAGTTCAGGACCAGACAGTTTCACTCATGAATTCTATCCAGTATTTAAAGAAAAACTAATACCAATCCATCTCAAAATCTTCTAAGAAATAGAGATCCTTCAAACAAACTTCACAAGACCAGCGTTATGCTGATATTAAAGGCAAAGACACTACAATAAAAGAACTTTACAGACTAGTATCTCTGATAAACATAGATGCAAAAATCTTTAATACAATAGTAGTAAATTTGATTCTTGAGCTCCTTAAAAGGATCATACACTATCGTCAAGTGGGTTATATCCCTGGGATAAAAGGAATATACACACAGCAATTCAGAAATTATTAAATGTTATACAACATATTAACGGAATGAAGGATACCATATGTTCAGTTCAATAGATGCAGAAAAAGAACTCAACAAAATTCAGTATCTTTTCACAATAAAAACTTTCAATAAATTAGGCATAGAAAGAATGGACCTCAGCATAAATAAGGCCATATATGGCAAGCCCATAGCTAACATCACTCTCAATGATGAAAGCTGAAGACCCTTCCTCTGAGATCAGTAAGACAAGGGTGCTTATTCTCAGTGCTTCAATCAACATAGTGCTTACAGTCTAGCCCAACAACTAGGCAAGAACAAATAAAAATAAAAAGCATGCAAATCAGAAAGTAAACAGTAAAATTATCACTGTGTGCAGATGACATATTGTATATAGAAAATCTTAAATGACTGCACCAAAAACTGTTAGAACTAAAAATTAATTCAGTAACGTTGTAGGAGACAAAATCAATATTCATATATCAATTGCATTTCCATACAGTAACAATGAACTATCTAAAGAGAAATTAAGAAAACAATTTCATCAAAAGTAATAAAATACTTAAGAATAAATTAACCAAGTAACAAAAGACCAGTACACTGAAAACTATAAGATATTGATGAATGAAACTGAAGAAAACACAAAAATAATTAGATACTCAATGTCCTTGGATTAGAAGAATTAATATTGCTAAAACATCTACACTTACCAAATTAATCTACAGACTCAGTGCAATCTCATTCACAATTACAGCTGTAGTTTTCATAGGAATGGAAAAAAAACTGTCTCAAAACTTGTATGGAAACCAAAACAAGACCCTGGACATCCAAAGCAATCTTAAGACACAACGAAGCCATAGGCTTCGCACTTCTGTATCACAAAGTGTAGAAATCAAAACAGTATGATACTCACATAAAAACAGGCATGTAGACAAGTGGGATGCAGCAGAGATCCAAGAAATAAAATCACACATATACAGTCAACTCATTTTTGACAGGGGTATCAAGAAGACAAAATGAGTAAAACATAGTTTCTTCAATAAAGGGTGTTGGGGAAACTGGATATTCACATGTGAAAGAATGAAACTGGACCCCTTCTTACACCACTGACAAAAATTAACTCAAAATGGATTAAAGACTTGACCGGAAGACCTAAAACCATAAAATTCATCAAAGAAATAATAGGCCAAAAGGCCCCTGACATTGGTCTTGCTAATGATTTCTTGGAAAGGACAATAAAAACACATCCAACAAAAACTAATATAATTAAGTAAGTATATGTCACCGGTGGAGCTTCTGCACGGCAAAAGAAACCATAAATAAAATGAAAGGGCATCCTTTGTGATGGGACAAAATATTTCCAAAGCAGATACCTGATAATGGGTTGATACACAATTTTTGTAAAGAACTCACACAACTCAGTAGCAAAAGAGCAAATAATCCTATTAAAAATTGGGCAAAGGACCTGAACAGGCATTTTTTCTAAAGAAAACATACAAATGGCCAACAGGTAGAAGAAAAAGTGTTCAACATCATTAATATGAGAGAAACTCAAATCAAAATCACAATAAGATAGTACTTCACAACTGTTGGGTTGGCTGCTTCGCACAAAAGATAAGCCAAGGATGTAGAGAAACCGGGATCCTTCTACATGTTTCATGGGATTGTTAACTGGTACAGCTATTATGGAAAACAGTGTGGTGGTTCCTCAAAAGCTTAAAAACAGAACTACCATATGATCCATCAATATCACTCCTATGATCATATAAAGCAAATGAAATAACTGTGTTAAAGAGATACTGGTACCCCCATTTTCACTGTAACATTATATATATTTGCAACACATGGGTCAACCTAGAGAGCATTACAGAGTGAAATAAGCCACACAGATAAAGATAAGAATGGTATAATATCTTATATGTGGAATCTAAAAATTAAAAAAGGGTGGGGGAGTTGGAAAGCTGATTTCATAAAAGCAGAAAATAGAATGATGATTGCCAGGGAATGAGGGAAGGGGGGATGATGTATGTCCAAGTGTATGTACTTCCAATTATAAGCAGAATAAGACCTGAGGATCTAATATACAACATGGTGACTATACTTAATTTATTGTTGTATCACTGAAAGTTGCTAAGAGTAGAGTTTCTTAGCATTTACAACACACACAAAAAGTTAACTATATGAAATGCTGTATGTGTTAACTACCTTGATCTTGCTAATTGTTACACAATGTATATGTATAATGTATATCAAATCACCACACTGTATATTTTGAATACAAAATTATGTTCATCAATTATTCCTTAATAAATTTTGAGGGGAAAGTCAAATTCATGTCAAAAAGGCATTTTAAGAAATTGAAAGGGCAATTTATGGTATTAAAGAGGGCTATTAACAATGAAGCTATAAGAGTTTGGAATATTTATGTATTAAGAATAATATAGGTCAATATTATAAAGCAAAGCTATAGAAATATGGGAATATCCCTGTATGGCCCTGGAAGATGACTGGTTAGCCAGAGACGGGTAAGATTCCTCAAGGGAGGAACAACCTAAGACAGGCACAGTCGCAGGGGGGCCATCAGGTGAGAATTTGGGGATCAACAGAGGTGAGGCTCAGAACCTCACCCCCCATTTTGAGAGAAATCTTCTGCATCCGTGGATGTTTTGTTGCCCTTGTCTAGCTTGGATTAACACATAGTCTACAGGCACACACCTGATCATCTACATTTGCCCTCTTACAGCACTAAACTATGTTTTCTACCTTTATCTTGCATCTACCTACCACTTCAGCATTTTATTAAAAATAAAAAAAATAATAATAATAAAGGGAGAAATGTGGGATCCACATATAAATCAAGTATAAAAATCAAACGAATATTCATATTTGACCTGATTGTTTATAGTTCATAATGCGTAATCAAAACCAAAAGTTTCTGTGATGACTGCCCTTGTACTGTTCACCATGTAAGAACTTGTTCACCATGTAAGAACTTGTTCACCATGTAAGAACTTGTTCGTTATGCTTCAGAAGATTGGAGACTGACGAAAATTAGGCTTGAGATGGATTAATGATTGTACATTGAGCATTGACCCCCCCTATACTGAATTTTATTGTTGTTAACAACCATTTTATCAATAAATATGAGAGATGCCCTCTCAAAAAAAAAAAAAAGAAAGAAATATGGGAATATTAGAAGATGCCTAGTTTGAGGAAGCTTAGCCCATTTCTTTAGCTCATACAGGTCAGTGAATAAATAAGAGCAATGGAGATAATCAAAAGTAAAGACAGAAGGACTAAGACTGAAATATATTGAACTCTGCGTGTGAAAAGATACTTACTTTCTACATACTCATAAAACAATAACCATGACCAGAATATCCTCTACAAAAAGTTTCATAAATCCCCAAATATAAATATTTTACAGGGAACATTACCTGAGTAAAGAAAAAAGAAACTAGAAATTTTTAACAAGATCAGAAAACCAATATACCCTACCAAATTCAAATTAATAAATCCTCCCTTAAACAATCTTCTACTAAAGAAGCAAATCAAAATACTGTAAAGTCTAGAAAATATGTAAATGAAGACATTGTATATCAAAACCTACAAAATATAGCTACAGCTACACCTGTATTAAGATGATAATTCATAGCTATAAATTTTATGCCAGTAAAAAGAGGTAACAATCTGACTCAAAATGTTAGAAATCACAAATTAAGCCATAGACAAACATAAAGAATAATCATTACTGATAAAAACAGAAAATAGTTATAAACCTGAAAAAAATGAAAAAAGTATAATCAGTAAAATTAGAAGCTAGTTTCAAAATAAGCACATAGTCAACAAACTACTAACTAACCTAGTAATGAAAAAAAGAATAAAGCACAAATATACAAAATTTCAAAATATGGACTAAATAATAGTGAGAAAATCAGAGAAACCACAAAAATTCTTTGCTCACTAATAAAACAGATTTGAAAGCCTGGAAGAAATTAAATTTTTTCTGGAAAAATATAAATTGACTCTATTTGTACTAAGACCCTAAACATGTCAATTCCCACAGAAGAAACAATTTTGGTAAAATTAGATCTCCCCCCAAAAGTATAAGGCCTAATGATTTTACATGGGAAATGTATAAAATTCTTAACAAATACATCATTTCAGAGCTGTTAAAGCTCTTGTAGATCATGGATACTCTTTTAGAAACTAAGTTATTTTTCTGCAAAGCAACCATAAGACAGGAATTAAAATCTGTCAAGTCCTTCATAAAAATACTACCAATCAAGATCATTTATGAATTATAATGAGATACCATTACAAAATATTTGCAACAGATTCAATGCATCATTACAGCAATATATCATTTCTGAGAGAATGCTATGCCATATATGAGGATTGCTCAAAATTAAGCAAGTTATTAGTTTATTATATTAATAAGCCTAAGGAGAAATGTCATAATATCTACATATAGTACTTTAATGTAAAAATACTCAATAAAATGGTAATTTATAGATACTTTCTTAAAATGAGGATATATTCATCTTAAGGCTTAATGGAAAACCACTAAACATTCTCGCTAATAAAGTCAAGGACAAGATAAGCATGTCCTCTATCACATTATTATTTAACATTAACGTAAGTTACTAACCAAAAGAGTTAGATATAGGAAAGAAATCAAAGATATAAACTTTAGAAATAAAGTGGCCTCACTATTTACAGATGGTGTGTTTACATACCTATAAAGCAGAAGAGAAGCAATGAAAATTATTCTGTAAGAAATAAAATAACTCAGTATAGTACAGTATAAAACATTAATATGCATAAACAAATAGCTTCCAAATAAAATAATTTAAACTGTATTGAAAGATTAATGGATTAATTATGGCCGAAATCTACAAATATCAGCAACTCAATTAACCACCAATGCTAGAAACCAGTGAAAAGATATAATAAAATAAAACTGTAACGAGGGAAAAGACTGGATTTATAAGGGTAGGAAAAAAGATGTAATCCCTGCAAATAAACTTAACCAGAAATGAATATGGTCTTTGACTAAAAACTTCAAAATACTCAAAAAGGAAAAAAATTTGAACAATTTATAATGTAATATCATAATTAAAAAATTTTTCTGAACGAAATACGCTATTATAAAGATCATACAGAAACTAAACAAACATGAATAGCCAGGAAAATTTGGTAAAAGAAGAGCAATAAGGAGCAACAGACCCTTCATATTAAAACATACTATAAAGCTTCTGCAAGTAAAACATTATATATTAATAGACCATTGGACTAGAAAAACGTATATAAACACGATACTCTAATATATGAAAATGCTCGGATCTCAAATTAGGAAGGAAAAAAATCATAAAAGACTTTGGGAACACTGGGTAACTATCAATATCAAAATAAACATGGAATTGCATTTGATACTATGCATTAAAAAATTCAAATGAATCAAATATTAAAATGTCAAATTTTAATGTCATGCAATACAGCTGGGAAATGAATGACCCTGATTTACTCTTGCAAAACCGGAATGACCTTTTAATTACAGAATCTAATTTCCCAATTTTTGATCCACTGGGCACATTTGAACAGTGTGCAGCTGTTCATTTCCATTTGAAAATCGCCAATCTTTGGCTCCAGGGACTTCCGTGTTCAATACAGACTCAGGCCACGTAGACAGTTACCTGTTCAGGATGCCGATATATAAAGAACACTAAGAGGTCACTGCATACATGATGAGATAAGAAATGAATTTGCAAGACTTTTTCTAAGTATATTGTTGATTAAACTGGTGCGTGTGAGGGAACCTCTGCCTTGACTTGCTCTCCAAGGACAACAGTGATTTATGGAGGTAGGTTCTGTTAACTCCAAGGCTTTTGTTTTGCCAACTGAGGCAGTGTTTTCCAAGCATCCCCTATTCAAGTGTGTAGCCTCTTCTCTGACTGAATGAGGAACAGCCACTACAGAGTGAGGCTGAAATGGACACCCAGCTGTTGTCTGGGCACGTCCATGTCTCTGTGAGTGGTAAACACCAAATCTTCTGATCACCCTGGTCCTTTACAGTCTCCTTCCCTGGAGTCCTTCATGTTTCTTAAATATTACATTTTTGTCAGTTAGGTCCTCCCCTTCAGAGAGCTCATCTACTTTCATAATTCAAAAATCAAAAATATGTATCGATGACTCCAAAATCTATAAGATTATATGTTTAGTCTAGAAAATGTCTGGCTTCAGAAAATTCTTACCAATTTTCCTATTAAATTATTGTCTCAAGCCAGAGACAACCACAGGAAGGCAGCCTGACCTAGCAGTTAAGCAGCTCTGGAGCCAGACTGCCTGGGTTCAGATCCCAAGGCAGTTAATTACTAGATATGTGATCCCGCACAAGCTGCTCTGTTTCACTGTGGTTCAGTTTCCCCATTGAAGTGAGAAAAGTATGTGTCATATGACTTTTAGATAATTAAATTATTTAATATTTGTGAGCCACGCAACAGGGTGCAGGACCAAGTAAGATCTATGTCAACATTAAATGAACATAAATAATAGTAAATGAGGGAAATTTACAGTGGGGTTGTTGCCAGAAAGACCTCCAAGTAACTTATCCATGTGTTTCATTAGAAAGCCACCAGCCAGACATCTGCCATCTAGGATTTTGATGGTCTATCAGCATTTTCCAGAAGAGTAAGGCAGTTGGCTGTATGAGGAAAGTATTGCTCTTGCAAGCCCAATAAAGATTCGGTCCTTTTACTCTGTATCTCTTCCCAGAGCAGCTAGAAACATAAGCATAAGACAGAAGGTGGAGAGATGTCACAGAGAGGCATGCTGTACACTTCTATTTGACTCCTGGGGATAGTACAACAAGGAGAGAGCAGACCACACTTCCATGAGGTCCTTCGGCCCTAAACCAGGCCTGCACTATGATGAGGAGAGGATACAATATTGGAGTTGAAAGCTAGACTAGACATTTTAAAAACTTAAAATAGAGAGAAGTTACAGAATCTGCCCAAGGTGTCCTTTAGAGATCTGCTACCCAGCAGGAGAGGAAGATTTGACATTGCACAGTTGGGGGCATTGATTAGAGAAAATAAATCCTTTTCAAGTGTGTGTCTCACAATGCTCAGACTCTCCAGTAAACCTGTTCTACTATATATAGCTATAAAGAGCTTTGACATATGATGGGTAGGCTGTGGCGCTCAAATGGCTCTGGTTGGGAAAACTGCCATAAAATTTAAAATATTTTCGTCAAATAAAAAACAATCAATAACATTTGCTAGAAACCAGGCATCATTCGAAATGGCTTATACTATAACAGATTTTATTGCCATAACAATAAAAGTCTAATATTAAAAATGACTCATTTTGCCCAATATAAATAATTTCATAAAACTCAGGAATTTCTGTAAATAGATATGCCTTTCTTTATACACACACACACACAGATCTGCACAAAGCTATTCAAAATTTGGAAAATGAGTTCTATTTTAGCAAAATAAAAATTATCTTATTAAATATTCTCTTAATGCTACATATGAGTCAGATTACTTAAGGAAGATACAATTAAAAGTAATAAGGCAGGCAGAAAAGTAAGAGTTGACAACCACCTACATAGTGCTATTTGAAGAATGCCAAAACTGCCATCAGCAGAATTATATTTTGCCCATTCTATTTATTGACTAATTAATAGATTCTCTCATCCTTTAATAGAGTTCTTACAACCACACTGGGATTATAAATATAAAGCTTTTTGAAATTAGAATTTCAACAAGACAAAGAAATTAAATCAGCTTGGTAACGTATGAAAGACTTAACTCTGTACAGAACACCTAGAAAGCATTGAATATATGTAAGCTTTTGGTTATTATTGTTAATCCAGTCCCATCAAAGTCCATTAGTTTATTAGGTCTGATAGATGAGACATTATGCCTGACTGAAGAGTTGTGACAGAGAACTGGAAACTCAGTTTTAGCTTAATGAATGGGTAAAGAACAGAGCAGACAGATAAGAAACCTAAATAATAAAAGTAACAAGTAGGGGATAATAACAAGTAGATCACATGTGATCATTTGCAAAGAGCCAATCTTAAGGGGGATCACAGCCAAAGGAAAGGAAGCCCAGTTATTTCCTCTTCCACTAAATATTTTGCCAAAACAGCTTTGTTTTTAAACCTAACTTTCATACTAACACCAATAGAAGGCTCAAACAACATGAGAAATGGATGGCGCAGGGAGAATCCATGTAATGACCAGGGAGAGAGATTCGGGTGATGCAGTGCAAACCAAGGAACACCCAGGACCGCAGGCAACCGCCAGGCGCTAAGGATAGGTGGTGAAGAATCCTCCCGTGGAGCCTCCAGAGAGAGCACAGCCCTGCTGACACCTTGATGTTGGACGTCTAGCCTCCAGAACTGTGATGCAATACACTTCTGCTCTCTTAGCCGCCAAGTTTATGATACTTTATTAAGACAACCCTGGGAAACTAATACAGATTTTGATTATAAGAATTGGTCTATCATTTGAAAGCCTCTAAAACGTGATGGAGACGGAGGAACTCTGCTTTGTGTTAGTTTCTCTGTTTCTTCTCTCATTGTCCGCATGTAATTCTCTCTAGATCTGAATCCATAAATACAAAAGGAAAATTTACTGCAAACACCAACTTCTCCAAATCGGCTTCAGCTGTTCCCTTCAGGCATTTCAGGCATTCTCTGTACTTTCAGAATTTCTACATCTGTCAGCATCTCACTTGTTCCAAGTCCTCTCTGCCTCCTCTCTCATCTTCCTTTTCCCCTTGCTTCCTGTCTTTTTCTCTAGTCTCTCAGCTTTATCCCTGTCTCTACCTCTACCTATTTCATTACTGCCTCTTCTTTCTCATTTTGAGTTTGAAAGGCTGCTCAGAAAACCCTTGAGGACACTTCCTTTGACAATTAATTGCTTGCTTCTCCAGCTAGTACACAGAGCCAGCAGGGCCCTGGGCCCCATTCCTTATCCTTTTCTTAGGAAACCTCCACCCCAGGTCCCTCCGGAAGGAAGTCATAAAAGCAGAAGGCCACCATCCAGATATTCTACAGATAAGAGGTTCTCAAATTGTGGTCCCCCAGACTAGCAGAGTCAGCAATCCTTGAGGTCCAATTAGGTATGCAAATTTTCTAGCCACATCCCAGATCTACTACATGAGAAATTCTGGGGTCGGGGGCCCTACTCTTTTTTGTTGAATAAGCTCCCCAGGTGATTCTGATTTAGAGTTACAGCTACAGATAATGCTCAGCAAAGTAACTTCCCCATGTTACTTTGAGCTAGTTAGTCTTTTTCTCTAAGGGGGCTGGTTAGTAAGGCAGAGGGGGTATGGGAGCAACAGATCAACGCAGCTCACTGAGGAAGGTGTGAGAAGCGAGCTGTGTACTGTAGTTCCTTTCCTGGTGTTTATTCAAGTGTCTCAGAAGTAGAAGAAATTGTCCTTTAATCAAAATAAGTGAAAAGGTCATTATCTACTAGCTATGATGACAAAATAGGAGTTTTAATTTATATATGCTCTAGTCATTTATTTATTTAGCAAATATTTATTGAACCTTTTCTAGACAATGAGGGTACTATAGTCAACAAGAAATACACCCTGCTTCATAGAGTTAAGTTCTAATAGGTGGAAGGGAGGAAAAATACCTTCTCTCCCCTCTTTGGGCATAAGAATTAAACTGACATAAGACAGAATAATGGGAGAAAAGCATATGTTTTAGCACATTTTTGCATGTACAGGGGAGCTATCACAAGAGGATGAAGACTAGAGCAGAAAGTGTTTATACTTTAGATAAAGAAATAACATGTTAGTAAAGAATCGATGAGACAAAAGGGGTTTGGTTTGGGGGCAATAAACTGTGGAGAAGTGACTAGGAAGATGAGGGTTAGTTTAACCAGGTTAGTGTGTATGGATTTCAGGCCTCGATTCCCCAATCTCTGGTGATAAGCATCCTTCACATGGGAGTTTCACCTCCTTTCAGGAAGAAGAAAGGAGCTCAGAGTGCCGCTCTTGCACCTGCTATTCCCGAGTGACTTTATCTTACAAGAATCAGTATGCCAAAGCTGCACATTCTGGGCTCACAGGGTCTAAGCGCCTTAATCACAATAAATATTTTATGATTTTAGGTGGTGGTAGGAGTGATGCAGGAGAGAAAAGCTTTGTAAGGGTTTAGGTAATGACTGGGCCTGGATGATGAGCTGAGCAGAAAAGGGAAATGTTTAAATGGAAAAATGAAGTTTGGGAAGAAGCCTTCAGTTTGGGGATAACGTATTCTGGCAGAGAAAACAGAGAAGGGCAAACACCTTGGGGTGGACTGAGTCTGAACATTTCAAAAAACAACAAGAAAAGCAGAGTGGCTGTGCCAGAGTCAGCAGAAGGAAAGAAGGGTAGGAGATAAAATTGGAGACAAGGACCAAATCACGTAGGCCCTTCAGAACGTCTCCGGGATGCCAGGTTTCACTCTAACTCTTATGTGAACTCATTGGAAATTTTCAACGTGGGGATTGACACGATTTGCTCAGTTGTTGTGTGAAGAGGGTATAACTGAGACAAGGGCAGGAAAAGGGAAGACTTCAGGAGTCTAGTGTAGCGTTCAAAACAAGAAAAGATGGTAATTTGGACTAGAGGGCAGGAGATGAGAGAAAAGGAATGGACAGATGACAGAGGTATTTTAGAAGCACAACAGTTTATGGAGGATTGGATGTGAAATATGACAGAACAAGGACACAAGGATGGCTTCAAGATTTGAGAGCTGAAAACCAGTACTTCATAGTGTGCCTCATATTGAGGTGAGGACCGCAGGCTTGGAGGGGGCCATTGAGGTCAATTTGGCCCTCTGAGTACAGATGCTGAGTACAGAGTTAAGTATATATCCTGGGCGGAGGGGAGTGGCAAGCTGGTGAGAAAAAAATCAAGAGGAATTTATGATGTAAGAGAGAGAATAGCTCTGAAGTCAACACAATCTGTAGGAGTGAGCAGAAGGAAACGTGGGCAGGTAAGGAGGGAGATACTCAACTTTCTTGGTTGTGACATGGAATTTCCACCTAAAAGCCAAATGACAGGATCTGGGGAAAGCATCCAATAATGTCCTTAAGAGCTTAAAACAGGCTGTTCACAAATTTATCTGGATAGTTTGATAGACTACTAGGTCAACAAGACCCCAAATTTTCTTTCAATATTCACCTCTCAGTGAACTACAATAATTCCCAGAGATTTTCTATTGATTAATCAGTGTTGATAACATTTTAATGCAAAACTGAGAGAGGGAAAACTTCCTCAAAGGAAAAATAGAAATCAAATTTAAGATGTACTTTTTTATGTACAAAGGGCTAGAAGACGACATCTATAGCAAAATACACTTTATTCACAATGTAAAGCACTATAAAAACAGATCCACAGTGAATTTTAATGATTTACTGAATGTGTTACACATTGTCAAGAGAGTTTAATAAATGTATTCTATTGCCCGTTAATGTGGTATGGAGAAACAAAGAAAATGATTTGATATATTTTCTTTAAATGCTTCTACATATCTGCTTGGCCAAGATATTAAAATAACTTGTAACACTAAATATTTCTTCCATTATAGCCTAAAGCCACAGAATCTATTTTTATTAACTTATTAATATGTACATATAAACCCTAATATTTGAATTTGAGAAAATAAATCAATGACTATTTCCCCTAGATGTTTTTGAGCATTATAATTTTAAACAGCTGGCTTTTGCATCGTGGGTAGAAAAATTTTATAGTAAGCGTAAGGAAAAATCCAGAAAAATAAATTGCTAAATAAGAAAGCAAAAAGTTAATAGAAAAACAGTGAGAAGTCCTGTTAACATCATGGCTTTTACCAACAAGACCGGTGAAAAGTGTAAATTTTTTTTTTAATTGTGGAGGAAAACATTCTTTTGTAAACAATAAGTTTTGGTTACATATTCACACTAGTAATTTCATAGCAAATGTATAACACGTGTACCACCATGAAGACAGAGCGTGCTGTAATCAGACTGCTTTTGTGAATTTACTATAACAAAATGATTAGATACTGGGTTTAATCATGCCACGTCTGGGATTTGGCATTCTAACAACTGGAGCCCAGCTGCCAGCAGGGCCACAGTGGTAGAAACTTACCAGTCCTCAGTAGGATGCATGTGCCTGGAGCTATTCCTTTGATTATTTTCAAGAGAGTAGGAGAGAAAAAAAATTACATTTATCATTCACATGTGCCAAGATGGCATGATTCATCTGTGATTGGAGGCTTTTCTTACATATCTTAATACCAGTCGTATCCATATGAGGGATCATTGCAAGTAACTCAGGAAACGGGTATCCGTATAGTTTTCATGATGATACTAATAAATTATTCTAATGAATTCTGATGAGCATGAACTAATACAATGTTCTCAAGGATTTCAAGTTCTTTTATGCTGGTGTGCGGAGGAACCTCAGCTAGCTTGCCTTTCCAAGTTCTAAAGTGATATATTTTAGTATAAATATAATGAGGAATTTGATTTTGCTGCCAAATTGTATCTGCTGATGTATAACAACTGAATGTCTTACCTATCAGTAGAACAGTACTTCTCCTGGGGCTAGATTTTGCAGTGCCCCTGTTCTCAATCTCATCAAAATCCCAATGCACAGACATTCTGTCGTATTTTATTTTTAGGCAAGTAACTCATACAATGATGATACCATTAACAGAAAAACAGGAAGGTTACAAGGAGAACTGATCAGAAGGAAATATTAAGATTCTGTTTTGGGACTTGAGAAGTTAAAATAGCATTATATTATACAGATAAAGACTGAGGTGATAATTCATAATCATCTTAGTGTGCCTAAAATAGAGAAATGCCAGTTGCTATGATAACAACTCTGAAAATCTTAGTAACTTCTTATAGTATGTGTATTTCTTACTCAATATAATATTCCTGTTGTCAAGCACTTTGGGTGATTACTTGGGGACATCAAATTATATTAACTAAATATTTTTGCCAATAGGATAAATTAGACCAACACATTGAATTGGTTGAATAGATTCAAGTACTTTCCTTTAGTCTTATTCAAAATTTAATTCTAATTTTAAGAAAGCATTCCATTTTCTTTTTGGAAATTAAATTTATTTAATTCTACTTTGGGCATCTGTGGAGATAGAGACCTATGTTAGATCTGAACAAAAGAACTACTCATTTTAAATCCTAACGTTTCACAATTTAAATACCTCTCCTATACTTTCATCATTGATAATGTTTTAGTTCTTTGCTGAATTAAATCAAAACTATGCAAAAAAAAAATAACAGACTAGCCATATTGTTTGGCAAGGCACATAAAGAGAATCCATAAATAGATATACTCACCATTTCAAATTAAATATCACATCAAAGTAGTTGCTTGCATACAGCACGGTGCAATACTCCACACGTTTCATGGTAAGTGCTATTAACTGAGATTTATGGTTGAAATTTACCTCAAAGTATTTTGTTTTAAATTGCATGTTTTTTTTTCAGTAAAGAGGTGTTTTTTTTTAATTGGCACATTCTGATATCCTCAATGTTCATTCTAATTATGGGCAAGTTACTCTGACAGATGTTTCCGAGGAAAATGCTTATTTCAATATTAGCAAAGAAACATCTGCTTTTGGAAGGAGAGAGAATGGTAATTTTATTTCTCCAAATCTTACACAGGCCAGTGGCTCATCCCCAAAACTGTCTACCATCAATTTTGGACAAACATATTTATATTATTAGGAATGGGAAACCATTTTCTTAATATTTCCTGGAATTCCAATTGTGTTGTGCTGAGATGCATGAAAATATTTTTGCAATTCTATAATCTTTTTATTTACCTTTATCCATATAACCCAAAACTAATAAAGCTAAAATAAACTTAAACTCACTTAAAAATTATTAGTAGTATAGTAATGGAAAAAGAATACCTACAAACAGAAAAGACAATCAACCTTTTTACTTATCCATCTGAAAATAACTTCAGACTTGGAAGAGGTTTTTCTCACTTGAAGTAAAGGTCAGAAATCCATCTGGTATTTTCCTGAGTTCTGTGACTGCAGAGAAGTTTTATGTTGACCTGATTTTTATCTTCCAAAGAATTTAAGGGAAATCAAATTGCATAATCCATGACATATATCTTCCTATTACTACTTTTTAGGAGAAAATCAAACTAAGTGAGCTCTTATTTAGTGAGTACCTTACAAATAATGAGCATTTTTAACTAAGTAAAACCTAATGTTCCAATGTAAAGACTCTTAAAATAACTGCTGAGTCTTTAATGAACTGTGACATAATCTTAAAGAGGAAGAGCCTAAGTCTATCATTGCTTACAGCAGAATATCTGAGCATAATAGCTGTATTGATCTGAGTCCATGTGTTTTTGTCTAAGCCAAATAAATATTAATAACATTTTTGCCCAGTAAAAATTGTTTTCTCAAGTAAGGTAAATATGATGATTATGCTTCTTCACAACACAATGCATTTTTTTTCACCCTTTGTGTTATCACTAGTTCCCTAGAATCCCAGAGGATAAAACTTATTTGGAACTTTGAGGAAAGAGATTTATGATTGGTTCCAGGACATCACACAGTTAATAGCAATGGCAATGGCTGCTTTTACACAGGTGAAGAGAGGACCGATTGCAACAGGAAAGTTAATAATCATAATCTGTTCTCCAGCCTATTGACCTAAAGTCAACACACAACAGCTTTCCAGATGTGCGACTTGGACAAATGTCATGACCGTCTTACTCTTCACCTCAATTATCTGTAAAATAATGTAACACCTAATTCATGGATTTATAAGTATTAATTTTAGACAGTTATTAAAATGCAGTACCTGACACATAGTAAACTGTTAGTGTAAATTTTTCATCAAATAAGAGAAAAATGTGATTGTAGAAGAGCAAGGAAGAAATGTATGGCCTGGTGTCATCATTCTATTTTAGACCAATGAGATTAAGCGATGAGACATCTTCAGTTAATTTGACCAAGTCATAGTCTGCGTCAGACTGTCCTTTAGAGGCTGGGATTCTGGCAGTGAACAAGATGGAAGTAAGTGTTCTGGTCCCCAGAGAGCTCAGAGAATTCCACCATTAGAAAGTATGATACAGCTGCATGCAATTAACAGTTACAACTGCCTTGAAGTAACTGCTAAGTGACATAATCCTTTATAATTAATAACAAGAGTAATAATAAGTGTTAATTCTAATCAACAGTTGTTACATTTGTTATCTCTATCTTCACAGCAAACCCCAGGGTACGTATTTTACCCATAGTATAAGTAAGGATGAGATTGTACAGTTTAACAGCTTCTCTGGTCTGGAATGTTGCCTGGGTATAGGAATTTTTTAAAACCCCGCAGGTGATTTTAATGTATTGTGATGGTTTAGAACCAGTGTACTAAAATACAAATAGCTGCTTGGGTAGTGCTTAAAACAGATTGTACATTTAAAGTAAGGAGATTAGATTATAAATAATCTCTCAAAGTATCTGATACTTTAGAGAAAGAAAGAATAAGGGAAAAAATATTTCTAAGGGAGATGTATAAATCTGCAGTTGTGTCAAAGGAGAGAAAAAGGGATGAATTGAAATTTGGGCAGCAGGGAGGGGAGAAGGGATTCAGGGGATTAAATTTTTTCAGTGTTGAGACAGTGTGCCTAAGAGATATTTGCACCCCCTTGTTTATACCAGCATTATTTACAAGAGCCAAAACATGGAAGCAACCTGTATTTAACAAAAGATGATTGGACAGAGGAGTTGTGGCATAAATACACCGTGGAATATTACTCAGCCTTAAAAAGAAGGAAATCCAGCCATTTGCTGGATGCACTTGGGGCATTCTGTTAAATGAAATAAGCCAGAGAAACACTCTATTACTTATACATGGAATCTAAACAAACAAACCTAATAGAAAAAGACATTAGGTTTGCAGTTATCAGAGGGGGCTGAGGGAACTGGATGAAAGGGTCAAGAGGTACAAATTTCCAGTTATGATATAAATAAGTAGTACGGATATACAGAATGATGACAATAATTAACACTGCTGTGTGGTTTATTTAGTAAATCCTAAAAATTCTCACTGTAAGGAAGAAAACCTTTTTTTTGTATCTATATGAGATGATGGATGTTAACTAAACTTATTATGCTAACTCTTTCAAAATATATGTAAATCAACTCATTTTCCATGTGGTACACATTAAACTTACACAGTGATATATGTCAATTACATCTCAATAAAACTGAGAAAAAAAAACAAAACCTGGCACATAAAACCCCTATTGTATGTTAGTTAAAGTAGACTCAGTTTGGGGGGCACTAGTTTATATCATTTGGAGGACTACATTGAAAAATAATGAAAACTACAAATTCAGAATAAATACATTTCTGTCATTTGTTTAGAGCCGAAAAAAATCCCAAAGAAGTACGAATTTAAATAGCTGGCAAACATCAACATCACGAAATCTATAAAATAAAAATACAGTTTATTATTAATTGCTTACCACACCAGAGTAGTTTTCTACATTTTTGGCTGCATCCTCTTTCACTGCCCTTTCACATGAAATTATTTTGTAGTATTTTCTCTAGATAATAGATGATAATCTATTTTAATACATTGTTGCTCGTTTTAACAAGGTCCTGATAAGACACAAAATCTCACACACAACTTTATATGTTCTATGATAGGAAGATTTTCCACAAACTAGCTTCTGGCTTCACACGTTTCCAACTCCCCATTTCCTCTACTACACAAATGCTTTAGCTGCTAAGAGCCATGGGATGAGCTCACATTTCAGCCCAAGCTCTGGGCCTGTCAGGATGTATCACAGGCAGTTGAAGTATTCCTGAAAGTTATTCACAACTGGCACAACTATCAATTACTCAGCTGTACACCAAAAGTACCGTGCACACCACTCAGTTACATCCTACTTAACCCGCAGGACATACATCCCCAGCTCAGTTTTCCCTTTTCTGGATCCCAGTAGTGCCTGTGGGTAATCTGCAAACATTATACAACATCATACGAGGGAAAGTGTGACGGAGGGAGGTCGGGCAGGGAAGAGACAATTGTCTCAACGGATGGCAGTTGTTACCCTTTTAAAAATGTTACCAAAAAATGCATGACCCTTAAGGGCCCTGTCCAAGGGAGGGATTCTGAAGACTAAGCTTTATGATATTCCTGGCAAATCCACCTCTAAATATTAGCCATTATTACTGTCACTAGCATCTCCATAAATTCCATGGAGGGTAGTAATCTGGTTAGAACACGTAGGTAAGTCATGTTAGCAAATACCTTCTAAGCATTTTACAGATATTCATGCTTTTAGGCTTCAGATGGGTAAAAGTATTATTATAATCACCATCTATCAGATGAGGAAAGTGAGGCCAGAGAGGTCAGTGGCCTAAACTCACACAGCGAGCAAATGGCGATGTGAAAACAGGCAGTCTGACTCTATAATGCATGTGGGGAATCTCTAAGTAGTTCAGCTTCTTAGATTATTCTTGAAGCTGAAAATGCATACGCTTTACCCTAGTTTGAGCAACTGTCAAATATTTACTAACAACAACCGAATAAGGGAGTGTGGAAGTTGATCGGGATTGCATACAATTGCTTGCTTGGACTGAAAAATTGGTGGGTCTGTGGGGTTAGTATAGGAATCTACTGCATACTGTGGAGGCTGCTCACACAATACATAAAAGAGAACTTTAAGGTCAGCCTGACAAACAAAGTAAACAGCTGAAAGAAATCCCAAGCAAAATGAAGATTGAGTGAATTCCCCGCCTTATTTCAAAGCAAAAGCCCTGAGCAAACGTGCGTTTATAATGTGACTTACGAAGATGCACAGGATCAATTAACAAGACGAATTCCATATTTGCTACTAGGATAGAAACATGATGTGAAGAAATTACAGGTCCAATCAAACCGTTCACCAAGGATGGAATGGAGTGTTCATTATGGTGCAGTCAATCAGAAATAAAACTGCGGCATGTGTCGTAGACAATTGTATCCTTGCAATATAAAACATGTAATGGTTATGTTAACTGTGGTTTGAGAAAGTAAGAGAGGAATGGAACTCAACTCAGGATCAATGTTACTCTGAGAGAGAAAGTCAATGGACTAAATCCCATTCATCCTAATTTAGTTCAGAAGACAGGAGACAAAATCAGATACACTAAACCCTGACACACTGTATGTCCTTTTTCTTTCTCTTTCTTGCTCTCTCACAGGATTTTTCATAGCATTTATTATAATTTTTTCAATTGCTCATATATTTGCCAGTTTCTTCCACTTCACGGTGACCTCATTAATGGCTGATCTGTGTTCTGGTCTCGTCACTTTGGACGTGTTCAGTGAACTACTGGATGACGTTCAGACAAAGGAATGGGGGTAAAGAAAGAAATGCAATGCTCCCCATTCTTCTGACTATGCATCACAGGGTTTCATGTGCAGCACCTCTGAGCACAGGCATGGGCCGTAGCCAGGGAGGTGACGCATGGAGCGCCCCGCAAATATCATGCACCGCCGCTCATCCTTGGAACACTTGGAAAACTTTTCTCTCGTGAAGTTTATCATATGCATTCAACCAACAAAAAATGCTGACTACTACTGTGTCATAGTCATTGTTTCAGGCAAAAGTGAAAGCATTTTAAACAGAATGGCTCTATTTTGTGTTCTATTTATAGATACATTGTTCCTGTCTAATTCTTCTTCTATTAAAAACTTCTTATGGTCCACTCAACACTACACCACCTGTAACACCTAGGAACTCATCTAAAATATAGTAAGCCCACTTGTCGGTTGCTAAATGAATTTATGCTGAACAAAAAGCAAACTCTGTATTCAAATCCTGTAACCTAATTGCAGAGTGTATTTATATGTTTATATGCCATCACTGGCTCCCTGGAAAACTGTTTATCATCCGGGAAATAGTTCATCCTGAGGAACATTTTTTTGGGTCCATTCACTTTACTGAAACAGGACCTCTGATTTATCACAAGATGTGATCGTCTAGAAACTCTGTCCTGAGCCATTACCCCATAGATACAGAGGGATCCATGGTCTGCCGCTGCTGACGTTGCCAGGCACTAAGTAATGTGGTTTAATTTTGAGCGCCCCCTGGTGTCAACTATGGATACTTCACTTAGTCTATGGTATTTGAAATAACGTCATTTCCTATTACTGAGATTTGAGATTTCTTCAATTTAAGTAGTTTATTTCTAAGATGTGAAATAATTTATTTCTGAGCTATGAAACAATAGCCTTATTATACTCCTACACTATCTTTTTGTTTTGTTTCAACAGGTTTTTTTGAAGTCTGAATTTTTTTTTTACTTTAAAAATTTACTGTGATTTAAAATGTGTACTTTCAAACCCTCAGACTCTCAATTTGCCTACCATCTCTGTCTCGATGTTCCTGCCATTCAGGTCCTCCCAAGTGTCCCTTTCTTTTTTCTTTGAGAAATGAATGATGTCTTCCCTAATGCCACCAAAAAGGTTTGGTGTGAAGCCAGTGTTTATTTCATTGTTTTGATTTGCCTCCCTACTTTCCCAAAAATCAAATATGGTTTCATAATTTCAACTTACATTTATGGTTTAGTTTGTTCCTTCCAGGAACAGAACAAGGTTTTTTAAAACTATAGATATTAAAACTAAGTACATATTGCTAGGAATTTAGAAGACTAAGAAACATGAACTCTGAAACATTTAAATCCTTACCATTCCTACTATTTTGAAGAACATGTAGTGCAATGTGTAATTCTATTGATAAATTATTGTCTTTGTGTGGTGAAGCTCTTGACATTAGCTGACTCCTTATATATCTACAGACATAACTGAGTAACTGCACTTTCTCCTAGAGGAAATTAAGCTAATTGAGTCTAGCCTAAAGATAAGATATTTTATAGTGCTTTATCTGCTTCATAGTGTTTATTAATTATTCCTTCTTGAAATAATTGCCAAGTTATTGTTATTTTTAAAAGAAGTAAGTAAAGAAATTTTAATATGTGATTTTGGGTTAGTAAGCTTTTCAGAGTCAAATACTAATTCATATTCTCTCGTCTTCTCATCTTATATTCCTATGTTTTCTACAAACGTAAGAATTAAGACCTACAAATTCCGTTGAGTTTAAGGTGTGTTTACCTCCATTCATTTCAAGTATTTTCACCTGTAAAAAGAAAACCACAGGACCAAAGATGGAGTCACTCATGTTAATAGCCCTATGTTAGCAAACCAAGACTTAATATTTAACCTGACTACACTTTCAGCCCCATAGCAATGTAACTTCTGACTAGTCAATGTGGAATTTCCTGGTCAGCGCCAGGAAATTTACTGAGAAATTCCTTCCGTGATTATGGATTCTCTGCTAATCATTTCATTTTTTTCTACTCCTTCTCTACCTTTAAAAACCTATCCTTTTCTGCAATTCAAGAAAGCATTTCTCTACTTGTTAGATGGACTGTTGCCCAACTCATGATTGCTTAGTAAAACCAACTAGATCTTCAAATTCACTTAGTTGAATCTTGTTTTTTTAATGTATCTACTGAAAAGATTAACTTAAATGTTTCGATCTTGCCATATTTTAGCAATATGATTGCTAAATTAATCATATTGGGGCCTAATCATATCCAGGGCCTAAATTAAGCAGGCACTGAATAACACGGAAAACAGAAATATGCCTGCTTTATTCACTGTTTTGAAAACACTTAACACTAATTCAGCAGTAGCAAAGGTGAAATTTATTTCTCCAACATGAGTAAAGATATGAAGATCATTCTTTTTATATCCCAATACCTAAATGAAAAATACTAATAAGATTCCTTAAGACAATTCCACAAGTAACAAAACTTCTAGAATCTAACTATGTGAAAAGAAGGAGGTTAAAAAAAAATTCCCCAAATCAAGTAGCATCCTAAAATAGAACCTTGGAGAAATCACTTATACTTTCTAATTTAGAAAGGTCTGTCTCATTCATTTTGAGCATAAGTCAATAATGTTTGCTCACGCTGGGCTCAAGAACAGCTCAAAAAGCATTTCATACAACATATTACTATGACAAGTCAGACTGAAATCCAGAGTTAGCATCTGATTTCTTTTCAAGGTAGAAAATCAAACCAGAAACGCAAAATTAAAATATGGTGTTAGTCTGAGTGCCGCAGTTAGCAAACTTCAGCTTCAAGGGAGGGAAAAAAATGGCAATGTGTGGGTTTCGTGTGGGTTTTCTTTACAATCTCTTCTTAGCCAACATTTTTAACTACTACACTACTGTGTTATTTTGCTAATGTGAACCAAAGTTTTCATACTATTCCTCAAGTATTGTTACTTTAGACTTAGATTTTAGAGTGACCAACCAGGAGTATAGGTCATTAAAGCCTTGAAAGTAACCATAAACCCTTAGACTATAAAGAGAAAGGTGAGAAAAAGGAGAAATTTGGGGAACACTCCTATTTGGGGGTCAGCAAAACAAACCATAAAGGAGACAAAGCTAACAAACCAGTCAAGAAGTCCAGAGAGTCTAAAGCTGTAGAGAAACAAAGGGATCAATTATATAGATGCAGGAATTTTTTAGAAACAAAGAGGAAAGTGTCTAAGTCATGGGACTAGAGGATAAATGCAGAAATTAGCCTGGACTATAAGGGGTAAAATGACTCACCTGCATAGGGAACATTTCAGTATGAAGGAATTTGGATGGGGATATTTTTTGAAGGAATGGCAGAAGAACACAGAGTGATAAAATTATCACATTGGTGATATTTAAACCAATATCTATTTACCATAACTATAGTAAGAAATAAAAAGGGAGATTTCTAAGAGCATGCAGAAAAACATACCAGCTCTGAAGACTGTTGCCAATAAATAGGCTTCATTTTTCAAGGTAATTGAAATGGAGAAATAGGCTAAAAACAGGAAAGTAGAGAAACAGGTTGATGCCTTTCTCGGTTCAGGAGCTCGAGGACTTGTTGTTAGCCATCATCATTATTGTTGGGGCCTTTCTGAGGGACAGTTTAGAGCATAAAAAGATGAAGAATTGAATTTTAAAAAGTGGAGGTATGATTTCAGATATGTAATATTTTAAATTTGCTTTTCTGTGCACAAAGACTTTTGCATGACCTTCTCCCATTCAACTGTATCTTGGAGGGAATTAAAATTGTCACAGCCAGAAGGAAGAAGACAAGGGAAGAGCTCATGAACAGCTTTGCCTTCCGAATCGGCCTGTGAGGCTCCTGCCGCGGAAAGCCACCTAACAATAAAAGCTTCTATTTTGCAAGAGCAGAGACTGTCAAGAAGGAAAAAACAGGAGGAGAATCAATAATCAAAAAGCAAAGCCCTAGAGAAGCACAGCCTAACATTTATTCATAAACATCACTTTAAAAGGTAGATGAAGTGCAGTGTTTTCCAGTGACTCTTTGATGCTGTTAGTTCTGGCTGAAAGGTCAGGAAAACCAAAAGGCAGAAAGGGGAGGGCTTCCTAAACCCAGGCAGGACATTATTTTTTTTTTGAGGGGGTGAAAGGGTTTATACCCAACTTTATTTCCACGGTGGCAGGTCACCTAGAATCCCATCTGTCTCAGAGCAAGTCTGCGTGCAGCAAGCTGGTCTCTGCCCCTGGGCCTCTCTGCCCCTGCAGCTGCCTGAGTCTCTGTCCTCGGCGCTGCCACCACTCCAGCCTCTGCTCTCCTGCAGCCACGCAGCCCAGAGCACTGGGCAGAGCCCTTCACATAGAGTCAATGATAATGTATTGCCCACGCATGTATAGTGCCAGGCGGGCCATTCTTATTAGGAAATGGAAACATCGGTGAGATGACCCTCCTTCTTCCAAGAACAAGTCCTGTCTACACCAGCACCAGTGGGAGGGAGACATTGCTTGTGCTGAGAGCTGCTGCAGGTAGTAAGGGGAGGCAGCCCCTACAGATACCTTTATTTGCTTGTCAGTCTTCAGCAGTATAAATGCCCTTCACAACAATCCCTTCTTTAATGTCCTAAGATACTCATATGCTCTCCAAATAGAAGGTCCTGGATAACCAGAGAGACACCTGACTATACTGCAGAGGACAACCCTCCATCAGCCTCTGGACTTGGGATAAGTAAAGCCAGTTCCAGACTCCCCAGACCCTAAACAGGGGCATTATTGGGGTCTATTCCAACTACATTTTTTAAAAAGAAAAATGACATAGGTAGATCTTAGAAGGAACAATAAGCAGGAACAAAAATACATGCTGAATGACATGTCAAGAAGTAGGAATATTTCTTCACAGAGGGAAAGAAGTCCACTGGAATTAAAATACAGAGAAGACAATTTTTTAAAAGTGAGGGAACTAACAGGATTACAGCAATATTTTCATAAGTATAGGAGACTAGATAACAGTGCTGGGTAAAGTGGTGGGTTTATATTTTGAGGTTTGAGGAATTCGGAGAATCTTTGAAACAGACCTGTGGGTGATGTGACATACTATAAACAGGACATCATTGCAAAGCTTTAGCTTATGTTAAGTGGTTTAAATTAGTAGTTTAAAATAACAATTAATTACCAAATTATAGCAACATTTACTATGGTTCCATCTATTTTGGCTTAACTTACTTTCCCAGTAACAGATGTCCATGATCTTTGCAGGTTGCCCAGCCACATGAATCTGTTTTGATAATAATTGTTATGCTTATTTAAAAATATGAGTTGTTTTATTAGATATAAACTGAATATTTAAATGTCACTAAATGATATTTTCTAAATAAGGCTGTAGAATTCCAGAGAAATTACTCATACTTCTCCCATCTGTTACATGAAAAACACCCAGCCTTAAAAATATTTCAGTATATATAAACATTTGACTTCCAGCATTTGCCCATTTACTGTGATTTACTAAATTGTTACTTTAAATGAACAGAAAGAATAAAATGAAAGTGGAACCAGCAGGAATAGACAAGTTTTATTAGCCCAGAGGAGCATTATACAGAAATGTCAAACTGACCACCTACTGAAAATGGCTACAACTCTCTCTTCTTTCTAAATGTCACCAACTGCTCAAAATAAACACTATAGATTGATGTACTAGCAGCTTTATATGATGTCCTTTTAAAGTTATCCATATTTCATTCACTCTTTTTTCCTCTAACCTTCAAGTAACATGGAATTTATTTTGCTTTTTCCGTAGCAGTATATCACAAAGCTCTTGCTTTCCCCTCACAGATGAGGGTCCTTCGGTGTCCTTCCCAGTCCTTCAAGGCTTACTGTGGTCTGACATGAAAAGGGCAGAAGATGAGAAGTTAGAGAACTGGGTTTCTTTGCCCTTTGCTAGTTATTTGGCCCTTGGGCAAGTCTCAATCTCTCTGAACTAGTTTCCTCCTCAGGAAAATAGAAGGATTTTAAGAGTACCATCTTTCAACCTTTAACATTCTGTTAAACACATAACCCCTTAACACTAAGACACACATAGAAGTAGCACAAGTAGATTATACAACCAAAGTAGGATCAAAAAGAGTACCATTAACCCTGAGAGAGGTGACGCTAGCCTTCTGTGACAGTACTTTTCCACCAAATTCCCAGATTTTCCATTTAGGGTTCCAATTTTCATGTGAGTGAAACTATCAATGATAATGTCAGAAAGAAAATAATCTGTGTGCATACGTTAAATATATATAAAAATATATTCTAGAAACCATCTTGCAATTCACTGAAGTCAAAAGGCATTCACAAAGTACTGGTTGGCAATGTTAAGATTTGCCTACTTGATAAAGGATATCCAACCATATGATTGCTAGGAAAGCAATCATAAAAACATCGGATATGTTATTCGTATAAAAAAACATGCTTTAAATCACAAGAACAAACTAGTGCCAAGAACGTGTTGTGATTCCTAAATATTTAAAATTATCTTGATGAAGATGCATGCCTTTTAGAAAGTTACAATAAACGTGCGTTTACATTAAATGTTTCTTTCAAATCTCTGAAATAAAACTAAGCTAATTTGTTTAGTATCAAGAAAATATATACAGAATCTTTTTCCAAAATAGCTATACTTAGTCAACATGGCATTTAAATTCTACAAAAAGTACCATTTATATGCTTACATACATATACACACAAGTGAAATAAATAATACCATTACATTTTCATCAAACTCCCGTAACTTAATATTTCATCAATAATTTAGTATTTCCATGTCCTAAGAATTTTTTGGTGCAAAAATCAAGATTTTTTAATGTACTGCTTTTGGAGCTTATAAATATATAAAAACTATATCTTAGAGGAAAGGGTAATTTATGAAGATCACTGAGATAAAATAAAGCAGAAGAAATCAAATCAATTCCAAGAATCATTTTGCACTAATAAGATATTGACTAAACCATTGTCTCAAAATTATAGAAACTTGTTAAATCATCTCTTACTGTGTTGACTCCAGTATTTTGTGTGGTCTCATATATAAAGACAAGTTTGTTACATTACATATTAATCCAACCAGTCTATATGGCCTCAGTAAAAATTATTCAGAATTGAGTTTTAGACTAGATTTTTTAAAACCTCACATTAACACAGAATTTCTAAATGAAGAGCCATTTATACAAGAGTATAAATTTTTACCTTTATTATTATTGGAGTACACAAATGCCAACTTGAAAACAAGGTTCAGTTTTTCCATTACTCAGCAGGCCATATGATATGTGAATTGCACATCCATCATAAGTTACTAATATGGGAACAAAAAATGTTATTGTTCAGTGCAGGCAGTGCAGTGACAGGTTATGGTAACTTCTTATGACTTCAGTAGCCTGTAACAGCTAACTTATAATATTCTTCTTTTTATTTGACAAATATGATATCTTAGACAAGTGAAGACCTCTGAACACCAATTTTCTTTCCAGCCTACTTACTCTAATCATAAGTCTCACTCTAACTGATTAACCCTTAAGACTACTAATCCATTGATCTATCACTTTCTCATTGACAATCAGCTCATTTTCCAATTTTCTTTTTATCAAGTTTAGATTCCTGGTCCAAAACTCTCAGCCATTCCTTGAATAAAACTTGAACTCCGCTCTACTCACTACCTCACCTGTATGTGAAAACAGAACAAAACACACCAACCTCAATCCTAATTAAACCCAACTATCTCTCCAGCTATACCTGTACCCATGTGGCTCAACATAACCATAGAAAACATATTACCATGCTGGCTAGTCACACTTTACACTTTTGGGGACCATTTATCTCAAATTGAGGCCACAGAAATGCTCTGTGATTCTGATATATATCCCCAGTGAATCTGCTTTCCCAGTCACAAAGATTATTTCAGACTATCTTGCATCTCTTCAAATTTCCAGCATCCACCTCTCCTCCTCTATCTCAAGTAATAATCACATTCTTACTTCACTAAGCAAACTGGGCAATCAAAACATAATTTCTACTTTTCCCATCTCACTGCCATCATGCTTGCATCTATATCTATGTATCCTTAATTTCCTTCCTGTTATAATGAATGAAAACTCCCTAGATCTACCTACAGTTAAACCACTCATGTGCATTTGATTTTTCTCTCCAACTCAAGGACTTTGTTCCTTTAGTTATCTTTTCTCTCTGAAAATTATTTTTTTTCTCTGATTATTGGATCATTTCTATTTGCATACAAACATTCTGTAATAACTTTCACTAAAGAAAAAAGAAAACAATACCTTTTTGTTTTCTGCCCGATTTATCTGCATTTTGGCAAAATTCCTCAAACGGTTTGTTTATACTTGCTGCCTCCATTGATCTCTTAGGGCTTTGATCACAACCATTCCACTGAAATTGTTTTACTAAAGGATAATGGCAATGTCCATGTTGCTAAAATCTGTGGTTATATGGTCCATAGTCCTAATTTCACTCAACTTCTCAGCAGGGTTTGACAGACATTTCTTCCTTGATATATTTTCTTCTTTTCAATTGAGAGACACAATGCACTCCTGGTTTTTATTTTACATTTTATGATTTCAGACTCATCTGCATATTCTTCCACTTCCTAATATTAATTACTGGGCTGACCAATCTTCGTCTCTCTGCTTTCTCTATCCACCCGCACTTCTTAGGTAATGTCGTCCAATCTTAAGGCTTTGGAAACTGTCTATACAATTTGACAACTCCTGAATTTGGATCTTCTTAGAACATCCCCACTATCTCTCTTGACTGTTCGTGTGATGGCCAAATCTCTGCTTCCACTTAGATCCTTAATAGACATCTCACATTTTCACATTTCCAAAGTAGAAACTTGATTATTTATCTAGTCCTTCAAATCTGGCACAACCATTCATCCAGTTGTTTTGGCCAAAAACTTTGGAATATTCCTTTTTTTTCTCCAAAATCCAAATCCTACATCATGAGCAACAACAATGTGCTCTGCCTTTAGAATACATCTGAGCCTGATTACTTTTTTTCTGTATCACTACTTAGCACTTTAGTCCAAGCCATTACCTCCACAGTACCTAGAGTGATTTTAACTTGTTAAAAATCCAAATATGCCACTGCTCATCTCAAAACCCCCAGTGCCTTCCCATCGGGTCCACCATGAGAACCATACCCCATGGTCTTCCATGATCTCACTCTTACCTCTCTCCTGAATTTCATCTCCTAATGTTCCTCCTCTCATTTTCTGAGTTCATCGTGTCTGTACTTATTATTTTCTCTTCCTTAAATTCTCTTCCTCCGTCTATTGGAAATCCTTGTGCATTCATTTTATTCAGGTCTTTTCTCAAATTTATCTCCTCAGAGAATCTTTTCATAAGCACTCCTTAAAATAACCCTCCCCTTTCACCTCTATCTTTAGTCTGCTTTTTCTGCGTAGTATTTATCTCCAAGAAATATTATAATAGCATGTATATTTATATATTTACTTGTTTATTGACTGTCTTCACCAATGAACTATAAATTCATCAAGGCATGCTCTCTGTCTAGCTAATTCCTCGATCCTTAATACCTGGCACACAGTGAAAACAAAATAATTGTGTGGAATGAATGAATTACAACAAAACTAATGAATTTAAATAAATCCATGATAAAATTCAACAATGTAAACTTATTCTATTGAAGATTCTATTACCTATCCTCATACGCCATAAATAGTACATTCTTGATGGCCTAAGTAGAATGTTCCTTAATATTTTCTTTACTGACTATGAGTTTCAAACATAGGAACTGTAGATACTTTAGTCCACACTACTTCAGCATGTTCAAAGAATGCTACTCAAATGTAATCACATTCACCCTAAGATTTCACTTGTTGTAAACAGTGTATCGCTATAGCTTTGGAGCCAAAATGCATGATTTCCAATCCAGACTTTACCCATTACTAGTTGCATGACCTTAAACAAATGGTTTAGACTCTCTGTTTCTTATCCGATATAATGGAGATACTACCCATCATACAGATTAAGGATTAAGAGAAACAATGTGTAAGGTGCTTGCAAGTATTATCGGGTCCCAGCCTGTACTGAGAAATGTCAGATATCATTATTATATATAAACTTCACAAAGTGCTGACTGCTTTGTCCTTAAATACAAAAGGTAAAACATTTCCAGTGACACTGACTTCCTTTTCAGTATAAATTATTTTGTGAACAAGTTTGGTAGGCAAAGTTCTTGTCTTAAAAATCAGGAGTGAGATGAGAACTTGCCAGCCCTGCCAGCTCATGATGTTATTCCTGTAGGTCTGACCCTCAGATTCTGAATTCTGCTGACCTTACTAGATTCCGGAGATCTGCCAACCTCTCTCCAGTCAAGTACTCTATCAAGACTTTCTTGATGTCCTCTATCTCCTGACTACTTATCTGATAGTCATACAACACTGCCTGCCACTTATCAGATCTTTGTGCCTCTTTAAATAGAGTATCTTTATCTCTCTGCCACAAACTCTGTAAATCATATTTCTGGTTGCTATTATCTAATCTTATGTTTCATTACAAGTTTGCATATTTATGCTGATAGACTGATATCCCATGCTCCTTAGCATTATATTATTTCATGCTTTTTATGGGATTTAGAGAAAAAAATAACTAAATTCAAACTCACATCAACATATATATGAATTTATTATTTTTATTTTTATTTTCGGAGGATTTTTTCTCCTTTATGTGTATTTTATTACTCTACATGTCTCTGAAACTAGTGTTCTTTATTGAACACAGTGAATAATTTATGTGATTGAATCAAGATGATTTTTCTATTAAAATGGTTTTTTGAAAATATTTTATAAGCGAGTAGTTACTCTCAGGAACTGACTAGTTCCCCCTAAAATTTAGTAGAAACTGTTATTTTGTATTATACTATAATTAACTACACTTAATTACTTAGAATTAAAAAATAAAAACAGTCATAGGTTATTTACTAAATTAAAAATTCATTCCTTCAAAATACATTTATATTGGTACACTTGAAGTTCAACAACTCTCTTATTGGATTGATTTTAAATATTCAATCAAAACAAGGTAATAAAGGGGCAATAAATATGCTCAGTTTTTTTCTCATGTTTGAGCATATTACTTGAAAAAAAATTGTTTAAGACTATTTTAGCATATCTACTTTAATGAATACACTGCCCACTGATACCTGTTTCTAAATTTGGAACTTGTTTACATACTTATAAATTTGAAGGCCAAAAAAGGGAACATAAGCCTTAAGAGTAAAGCTTAGAAAATAAGGATAAAATTAGCCATATATTTTATACTAGGCTTAATACCTTCATAGTGCTAAATTACAGTTCGTAAAAATGCAGGCATTTTGTACTCTAACTGGGTTAACAAACAAGATACAAATAGTAGAAATGAAACTGAATTAAAATATAATATTCAAGCAAATAATTAAGAAGAACATTGTGTTATAAGTCTCACAAAATGAAACTGAAGAGCTGAAAGTCAGGCTGAATAACATGCTAAATAAATATAAGTCAGTGGTGTGATTCTGCTATTAAAGCTAATGAGTTACTGAGGTGGTTTTATAGTAGAATAGGAGCACAGGTGGGAAATGATGCTTTCTAAATTATCTAAGAAAAACAAGTGTTAGGAAGGACTCAGAGGAAAGATCTAGGAAAAGAGTTTGAAACATAAGAAAGACTTAATAATACATCAGAGAATCATGAATAATTGTTCCCAAGGCATACTGCAGATTGAACAGATATAGGATTTAAGATGCCGCACAAGATGCTTAATCATATAGTGAAATATTCCTACAATAAGGACACATAAACACCAGACTGTCTTAAAATGAAGCTGTGGAGTCATTTGCCTAGAGATTGTGATATAAACTAGATCTTCATTGATGACCAAGCTGAAAAATAATTCTTTAAAAAGTCCTAAGATGTTCACCAGACTGCTATAGTTATCTTCCAAACATGATTATTAAAAGACAAACCAGACACTTCACTTGGCATTTATTAAAATCTCTTTTGCCTGTCATCTATTTTAAATAGTACTTGGCTGTTCTTAATGAGCTTAGAATATGTTTTGTAATTTACAAAAAATTAAACTAGGGATTTAGAATCAAAGAACCATTATGAATTCCAGCTGAAGCAGTTTATCTTCTCACTTAACATAGTCACGGTATAAAGAAATAAGGTTATTAGTGAGAAGAAAGAATAAAGTGAGAGAAAGACACATCCAAGAAGCTATACCCATTACCATTAATTACAAATGAATACATAGCAATTGAAACATTTTAAAAAGTAAGCTTCCAGCCTTTGCAACATGCATATTGATAGAAGGGATACAAAGTCTACATAAATCACGAATGTCTCACTAATTTTGAATATGTTTTCAAAAAATACTTAAGAATGATAAAGAATTCAAACATGATTATTAACAATACACCAATTTCCCAACTCAGAAATTCATAATCATGAACCTCAAAAGAGGAAAAAGTAGAAGCTTAGGAGTATAAACTCAAGCACATCAGTAAAGGGACCAGTCCCTTAGTTCCATCATTAGTAATTTTAAGTGCTTTCCAGGTATGAGGAAACTGGAAGTTGGTATCAGAAACCAAATCTATAGGTGCACAGTTGTTCACCATTATGCCTGCATAGAAAACATGAACATTGTTCCTTCCTTAATGCATTCAGTCATTGCCAACAGATATGTCTTCAATAAATCCTAAGTTTAAATAGAAAATAAATACTCTCTAGGTGTTGCTATACAAGGCTCCATGAACTAGATTATCTGTTCTTAGCCATTATAACCTGAAGTGAAAGAAAGCAATACCTTTTAAGACCATTAAGACAGCTTAATTTTGTTTTGATGATCCAGAAATGACAAAATTAAGATTAGTAGTTCCCATTTTGGTATCTGAAGAATTTTTAGAAAAATTTGTTTAAAATACCAAATTTCTGTATTTAGTACTAGAAATTTTGATAATATAAATATGGGATGGAGCTCTTTAGTGTATATTGTATAGCTCCCAATTGTTTGTGATACACAAGTAAGACACACAAATACACACAAATCTATATATGAAAGTAAAGCCACAATAGGGAATTACTATAGTTTGGAAATATTTATTTACCAATCTGTTCAACAAACATCACATTGCATTATACGAAATTGCCATTTTTATAGGGCAGAAGTTGTTGAATAATGAATATTCAGTCACTTCTGTTCTAAGGATGTTATAGGCACTGAAGATACACTGTGAGCCAGATTAGAATCTGATATGTAAATAAATTAATCCTCTTCAGTTTAAATGATCTCTAAGTATCTCTGGAGCTTCCCTGGATGACTAATCCATCCATCCATTGGCTCATTCATTCATTCATTCTGCGACTGTTTATTTGGCACTTTATATTTGACACAAATATATACTAGGTATTTGCCTACCTATTGCAAATACCTTTATTATCAAAAGAAACATAATCTTTGCCCTAATGCAGCTTAAATCCCTGTCAGGGAAACAGACAACAAAACAAACAACCCTCACAACATTATAAACAGTGTGATAAGTACATTAAAGAACAGGTACAAGAGGCTTTGAAAGAGTAGACCAGGAAGATTTTGCCTGATTTTTTGAGGTTCCACATTTTGCAATGAGGAGTTCAGATTCTTCGAGCATTTCAAGACTACAATGGTGGCACCTGTAATAAAGGCTAATATCCAATGTAACTTGAACTAAGTCCTTACAGGTATTATCTCATTTAATCACAGCTAAGGGAACACTTTCTAGACCCTATGTCACTTACCAGGAACTGAATCTTGAAGGGTTAAGTTACTTACATAAGAAACACAAAGCATAGACAGATGGACCGGAATTCACACTCCAGCTATCTCCCTCCTTGTTTTCACTTTGGCTTATATTACTTCCTACACTCAAGTTTGACTGATTTTTTTTTTCAGGCCTGGAACTCCATGGCTAACATCCACAGCTGAAGGGTACAACTTTACTTAAAAAGACAAAAAATCCCTAGGATTTTTCAAAAAAGTCCTTTTCTATGAGAACTGAGATGGAACCGGGGAAAGCAGCCAAGGGAAATGCTGACTTTTGGTGGCATAGTCAACCAGCCGAGAAGTGACCAAGGCTAGGGTGACTCAAGCAGCTGCCATCTCTGTTCATACAATCCTGTGAAAGGTGATCTGAGGTTCCCTTTCAGTTTAGGACCAATACCCAAGATTCAACACTTTTGAACTGAAACCACCTTTACCCAACTCCACAAATGCATACTCCAAAGACACCAAAACTCACAAACAATGAAAAAACAAAGGCATCAGCCTCACAATGCCTGTGTAAGTAGAAATGGAAAAAAAAAAGGAGCCAACCCCAAATTTTAGTAGACAGGGTTAAACTTAAGAATTAAGTAAAACACACAATGTTAAATCCTTAAGCAGACTAAATGAAATTTGGACAGGTTAAAAACATCTCAGTATACTGATAGGAATTCCTCCCTAACTGTTAATTTCATGACAATGACTGTGACACATCTTCTCTCATCAATCCTGACAACAGGTGATACTGTGGACACTACCACTTAATGCCCTTAATCTGAAATGTAATGACATCAATAGATAATGTACAATTATGAGAAAAGTCAGTAAATATCAACTATCGAAGACAAAATTCCTGTACCACCAAATTCCTTCTCTTTGAATGTCCACCTTTCCAATGGCTAAGAAAGAAGGACAAACTTGAACATTTTCCCCCAGGCTTTGTTTGTAGAAAGCATTTCCACTCTGTCCAGAAATCATGAATACATACTTTTTATGGATGTCCTGATGCCAAAATTATTTTGAAATCCATTTCTTTCAAATGAATGTAGTAAAATAGAACTTTATTTTTAGCATAGCAAGAGAAAGAGCTTATACATGATACAGGTTTCTTTGGTTGTAAGCAACAGAAACCAATGTGGATATTTTAATCAAAAATGGAATGTGTTGAAAGGAGATACAGAATCTCACAGGTTCAGGGGAAGGCAAAGAACTGGGTTGAAAACTGATAAGAAATAGGCAACTACGAATTTTACTAGACTTTCCAAGTCACCACTGCTTCCATTAACATCAAATGCCAGCCCTCTGTTCTGTTTTGCATTACTCTACTGAAGCTTCAGATGCCCTCAGAAGAGAGAATCTGACTGATTACACTTAGATCATAGGCTTCTTTATTTTTCCTGGAAAGGGAGAATTCTCATTAAGTCATAGAAAAAGAAGTCTCCAAGGGTCCTTTCTGCTTCTGCAATAGTAAAACTTGATAAATTGCATGAAAATAACTACAGATAATGAATTTTTCACAAAAAGGAAATCAAAACCCAGTTATAAATCACTGTTGCTTTGCAGAACACAAAAGAACTAAAACAATGTTTCCAGTAACTGTATATGAGCATCTTTTGACCCGATCATATCACTCCCTAGATATTCACCAAAAAAGAAATGCATGCATATGTTCCCAATAAATATGTACAAGGATATTCAGAACAGTCTTCTTGGTAGTGGAAAACGCTAGAAATTACCCATGTCCATTAACAGTAAAATGGGTAAACACTCCATACAATACCATAGGTAAGACTCACAAGTAATCTGCTGAGGGAAAGAAGCCAGAAAATGAAAAGAAAGAGTGCCTAATGTAAGATCTAATGTGTGATTCATCATTAAATTGAAAACAGGCAAACCTAATGTGACGTTAGAAAACAAACCTGTGAGTTAGTCTTGGGGAGATGAGTACTAGCAGGGACAGGAGAAGGTTTGTAGAGTCCTACTGACAGCCTGTTTCTGAGCAATGATGCTAAATGGCTGTGTTCAGTGACTAAAAATTTACCCGTTTCTGTACACTTATGATTGGAGCACTTTTCTGTGTGTGTATGTTTATCTGTATATCTACATACAAAATTACATAAAGGCAATATGGAGGTATAAATTATAGAACAAGATTAGAAAGAATTAAAGGAATCCATATAGCCCTCTTATCACCGAAGTGACTGAAAAACCTAATGGAAGTCATAAAATACTTTTATTAATTCTCATGGTATATTAATTGTGAATCACATACATGGTGGTGTGTTCACGTGCATACTCTCTGGAATTAATCAAAGCAACATTCAGTTCCCAGCACTGCCATTTACTAATGATTTAATCTCTAGTAAATTAATCTCTGTAAATTCTGCTTTCTTTAGCAGTAAAATATGGATGCTAATACCGACATCATAAGATCATAGAATATAATACAACAAAGTAATATATGTAAATGGCATACTACACTGTCCAAAACATAGTGAGAGTTATGGCCAATGCTGATGAAGTGTTTTCAGATGTATTATCTGAAACTCACTATAAACCCTAAAAGGGGGTCCTGTTCAGTGAGATGTAGTGCAGTATTCTCCATGTGGGAGAAATGCCCACTGGCAGCAAATTGATTTCAGGTGGTATACAGGCTTGGCCTTAAATAGCCCTGAATTGCATACTGAGAAAATTGGCCTCTTTCAAAGCTCTTGATTACAGTATGACAAGTTCTCAGTTGGATGCCAGTATGCCCTCAACCTCTTTCTATGGTTTGCTATAATCCCCCTTTCTAAAGAAGAGAAGGAAACCTCAGGCTTGGATGTTTAACTAGATTCTCTTGCTGGAATTTAATGCTACTGATTTAGTTTTGGTTTTGTTCTGTGCATGTGTTTTACGGACACCTTCCATTTATGGCAAATGTTGTGGTTATCCATTTGCGATAACTGTATATAATTTTACTTCATATAAATTTACTTAGTTTAAAAAGGTAGTCAATTAAAATATATTTTGGATATAATAGAACATTAGGAACACAGATTTAAAAAATGGTAATTCGTGATGCCATTTGACTGAAGTTTGAAAAAAAAACTGATCTAGTTAAGGTAGGGCAGGGTGGGGGAAAAACAAGTGTGCTTGGAGTGTAAAATCTAGATTCGCGATGCAAATCTAGAACTTATTGTGAGGACTATACAGATAGGCTTGGTGGCTTTGGACAATATACCTCACCTATTTGAGCATTGGCTTCCTTATGTGCCAAATATGGATAAAATTCTGTCTGAGCTATTTATCTGGTAAGAGTATTATGAAATTCAAATAAGGTTTAATAAATGTACTTCTTATAAGCAAAGCCCCATACAAATATGTCATTTCTATTGCTTTTAGCTAGTTTCAATTTCAAGAATAAAGGCACAGAGACTGCAAGCGATTTGCCTAAGACAACAGTGCTCACAGTGGCAGATGCATGGAAGCGGCTTCCTCATTGCCTGATGACAGTACTCGGTCCGTACCATACCTGTTCGCATATTAAGCAAATCCTAAAGTTTATACAGTTTCCATTTACAGAAAGCGTAGACAAAAAAGCAGTATAAATGAGGTCCTACAGTGCCAAGTGTCATGAGATACAACCGAATGTAGAGCACATCCAAAAAAGAGAAGTTCAGAGTCTGTGAGAAGCAGCTGCTTCTGTGCACTTAACAAAGAGGAACTGCCATTCAAGTCCACACTAATCAATCTTTGATCGCAATGCACTTAGGGGTCCTGTCAACTATGATGCCATCTCCTAGGTAGGGGAAGGAATAATGTTCTAAAAATTAAAGCCTTAAGTGAAAACCCCATGTAGGTAAAACTTTCCTTAGAAAAGTTTTCATCATCCATGACTTAACAATATACATATTTTCTGTGTGTATTCTTATAGAGTAATACTTCTACACGTCAAGATTTGAGAAAACATAAACCAGTACAAGAAAAGAAGAAACCATAGGAAAGTCTAGGCATAGGAGGGAGAAAATCCAAATAATTTTGACTTTAATACTGTAATAAAATTCCTAGTAGCAAACAAATGAAGATCGAATTGAGATCTATGAAACACCCCTGCTTGTTTTATTTTTAATGTGAAGTGTATAAAATTTAACACATTTGTTATAATGATTTTATGAATTAGAATGTTCACAAATTTTAGGGTGGAGTCAATTGCTCAGGCAGTGTGAAATGGAATGAATTTGTGATGAAGGTCTTTTGATGATGTCATCACACTGTACAGTTGCAAAGACACCTTGAGCAGAATATGGTGTATCTTCTATCTATAGCTTACATGTTACCTAAACTTCTCCCTAGGGGACTAAAATTTCTCTAGGAAATATGAATTCTAAGCCAGAAACCACAGTTGCCATTATAAGTAAATTAGGTTTTTCCTCAACCAAACACACTCCCAGTATGTAAATCAGAGAGAGTTTTGTAATTCTACTCACTCAGGAGATACTGAATATATAAAATATGTACTGAGTTACATTAAAAAATGTAACTCGAAAATCTAAAATCTGAATTCCAAAATTTGTCTGAGCCAAAGATTTCAGATAAGGAATGGTGAACCCTTGCTCTTTAGTAAATTATACAACTGTATATTTAAATTACTATCATGTAAGATTAGTGAAATTGCTATTTATGTAGATCAAAATGGGGAAATATATCAACACTTTTACATGGTTGACCCTAGTTGGTCCTCATTCTTCATTCTTTCAATTAATTGTGTAACAAGATATTAAAATGTACTTGTTTCTGCTTCAGTTTCAAGTGAGGCTTCAATAATGAGTGGGCGTCAGACCCCCTATTCTTCCAACCCAAAGGGAATTTAGAATTGGAATGCATGAGAACCTGTTCTATGGTCCTTGGGCCCCTGATCCAAATTAAAGATATTAATCAAGGAGGTCAAGGAAGAGAGAAGAGAGGGCTGATTTATTGTGATAGTCTTATGAAATCCTTGTCCTAAGTCCTAGCATAGTAGCATAGTAAGAAGGAACAGAGGCTTCAACCCCCCTAACTAGGAAATTTGGAACTGTTCACTGAGGTTCTTAGGTTTGGAGGCCTTAGGGTATGGCTCAAGCCCGAGAAATCTAAACCATGAATGGGATCTGGCTCCTGCCTAGGAGACATGGGCTCTGACTTTGCTTAGAGGATGAAGTCAGGAGAGTGCCACTGGGGGAAGATCAGCCCAGTGAGTGCCATGAGAGGGAGAGGGCAGGCAAGGAGCCATCACGGGCCCTCCCCAAAGGGCTGCTTGAGGGACGGGAGACCTATGGAGAAAGAGGCCAGAGCTACAGCAGCAGATGCTCAGGGGTGATGACGCCACCTAAGGGACCTTTCTCAATAGAGAGAGCCCCTCACCAGACGAGAGGGACCAGGAGCAAACCTGGAAAGAGCGTCAAGTCCCATCGTCCAGGCCACAGGGCAGGTCAGAGTGCAGTCCCAGACCACACCAAATGAAGGCTGAATTTTGTCCCACAAAATCCTCCTTCTCCTTTTCGAGGTCAGAACAACAACTGTACACCAAAAGGAGGAGAAGCCAAATTTCATGGTGCAACCTACTCCCCTTTTTCCTGGCAATTTCCAGTCTGAAACAGACCCCTGGCAGGTAGAAGTGAGGTAATGGTAGACGGAAAAGATTTAATCCACGCAAATTCAGACTTTAATTACAAGTATCAAACATTTTAATTTTTCAGTTGAGATTATATTCAATTTACAGGTACGAAGGGCTCAGTAGAAAACTCACAGATTTAATGCAGTTTTTATCCAGAAGAGGGGAAGATTAATGCAGTGGAAAAAGTTTACAGGGGTTGTAGAAGGCAGAAAGAATTCATTACATGACATCTTGATTACATCATAAGTTGTGTTTATTGAGCATACCAGTTTATTAAATAAAACATACAATGAATTATAATAACCCTATCATGGATTAATCACATGAATATGTAGGTAAAATTTTATATGTTTCCTAAATAATATTTTCCTATATAGAGAGAACCAGAGGAACACACAGTAAAATTTCCATAAATGAAAGAGCAACTTCCAGAAATGCTGCATGAAAATTATAAAATTACAGAATTGTGATTATTAAAGGTAGAAATGCTCACAATTAGAAATTGCAAACTCAATTCCATAATCTATCTTTAAGGTGAAATTATTATAAAATACTGGTCATGAAACAAATATTTAAAATAAGTCTTTTAGAAGAATTAGTAAGGTTTTGTATCAAACACAAGGTAATTCAGAAAGAAAACTTGATTTCCTATTAAGCTATAAACTTCTATGAGAAGCATAACTATATATTTCAAGCCCACAGCTTGAGTACCTTAGAGGATTTTTATCTTATATTTATCTCCACTCAGAACCACTGTGCTTATATCTATATAATCTTCTCAAATGATGTCTCACATCCATTAAATCCTTCTATACATATCTGAGTACCTATTCACATTTCAGACATTATTTTAGACAAAAACAACAGTGAACTGGATACAAATGTTCACTGTTCTCAGAAAGCATTGAACATTGAGTAAATATGACACATGACACAAAATGGTAGAAAGCCTAAAAGTGCTCCAAGGAGTAATGTGTAGTCCTACGGGGAACTGAGGGAGTTCTCATTACTATTGTGCAAAACAGAAATGTGGTCACTTAACAGATTCAGTATGCTCTTAAAATGACAAAACAATAATTGTCGTACTCATAAAAATACAATGTTTATATGGAACTAAATGAATGATTTCAAACCTATGTGTGCATTATTTTCAGTTAGTTGGTTCTGTTCTATTTCAAAGCAAACGTTCAAAAGAAATCTTGTGTTTTTCATTCTATGAGATGTCACAGGAATTGAACTAAGAGAAACGAGGCCTTTATCTCACTGTAGTTTACCCAGGCTATTATCCTAATCACTACTCCAACTTTTCCAGATGTTTCTGTGTTAGTTTTGTTTTATTTTATTTTTTTCTTAAATCACCTAAATATATGACTATGATCAGCATGTCTCCCTGTTCATTTTAGTGGCAGAGTCAGAAGATAAATAAAGAACTGGATGACCAAACAAGCATCCACTGAAAAATATCTCAAAAGAAGTGTATTTTTAAAAGATACCCTGAGGCACATGAGTGGTCAATTTGGGATTTGAAAATCCTACTTCAGAAGAGTAATATTGTTTATTTGGAAGAAAAAATGAAGTAAAAGAACAATGAGTTAGCTGTATAGCTAAACAATCCACTATAAGAATAAACATCAAAGAGAAAAGTAAAAATACGCCATGTGGAAAAACATATTTCCCCAATGTGTTAAGAAAAGTAATATTATAATACCACCAAATCACACTAAGGAAGAGACATTTTTTCATAGTGAGTTTCTACAGATGTCAGCTGTGGCAGGCCACTGATTTATGTTCAGAGAAATAAAAAAGAAGGGATGGTTCTAGTTGGAGAAGTTGTAAGTTTGATGTCTAAACCATCTTGGAAGGATCACTGACTAGGTTGCAGGAATAAAGAGAACTTGCAAATCCATAGTCCAAGTCCTCTTACTCTTCATATGAAGGCAGTAACGATCCGCACAAAGTGCATGCATCACCACAGCAACAAGACAGCCACCCTCTGCCTCTCCTCATCCTCCCACCCTCCCCAGGCTCCGTAGGTGTGCATCTTCATTTCTGTTCATAGTATCGCTGTTTTCCTGGCTTCCACAGTTGAAAGCAGCTAGCTGTGAAGATCACAGGTTTGGAACTACACAACCATGTGAGGCCCAGCAATGTCAAGAGCTGTTTAACCTTGGACAAATTAACTTCTCCCAGCCTTGGTTTTCTCTATATAATAAGGATAACATCTCCCTCACTCAGTTTTTGTAAAGGTCACAATAATGCATGTAACCTGAACATATTAAGCATTTGTTAAGTGACCTGCATCATTTTTACTATGATTATCCACCCTTCATAGGCATCAGTAAGATATTTTATTCTTCCTCCTTTCTTAACCACCTTTATTCTGTCACTGAGACTATTGACCCTTACTTTCTAATGTCTCTAACTCCATTTTTTAATATCCTACCCTTCTTGGTTTCAGACCTATGCTCTATCCTCCTCTTAAACAAAGAAAAAACAAAAAGAATGTTCCTCTTTTGTCCACCTGGCTTCTCCTGTAAACATAATCTGTCCCTTCTCTCCCTTGCCAAGCCTACCCAGATGTGACACCCAGCTACACGAAATCACAGGCTAATAGGACATCCTATTGTTGTCAGATGGGGAAACCTAGCATTACTACCTAACCAATCTGCATGAAGCAAGGTCTTGTTCTTCCTCCTGAACAAGGTTACACTCTGACCTCCAGCATTTAGTGTCTGTTAGTTCCTTTCATCAGGGGTTTGCCAGACCTTCCTGCATAAAAGCCCTCATCATTATCATAAAGAAAAAAAGACAAAAATACAGTCTCAACGTGTATATAGTAAGCGCTCCTTATGATTCCTTACCACAAGCTCCTTGGAGTACAGAGCTTGTGTTTTGTTTCCCTTCCCTATCTGCCTCCTCCTTTCCTGCCTCTTATCCTCCATCCCTTTTTGTCTGTCTCCTCCCCCTTCTTTCTCTTCTTTTTTATTAGGCCCAAGTGGCTAGATAATGTTTTTCCAGATGATCCTAAACTACGTGAGTGCATGAAGGTGCATCAGACTTCAGCAGTACCATCAGTCACCCAGCATAGCATCTAGAATCTCCTGTTCCAGATGGATGACATAAAAATACAGCAAGGTAAAAATAAACTTTGGGGGTTCTGGGAGATGGCGGGGTAGAAAGAGTCTGAATCTACCTTCACCCACCTAAACACTGAATCTACATCTACACACAGAGCATTTAACCCTGAAGAAAAGCAGAGACCAAAGTAAACACCTTCTATACAAGGGACAGAAAGATCATCAAAATAAAAACCTCAAATGGCAGGAGAGACAGACACATGGTAACCGTGGTAACTCCACCCCTGGAACATTAACTGGCAGAAAGGAAGGGGTTGGGGGAGGGTATCACTGAGAGAGCAGGGAAAAAGCCTTGCAGTTTAAAGTGCAGCTAGATAGCTAGATCACAAGTGAAAGAACCTAAGTTCCAGAACTAACCATCCATTGTTTGGCAAGAAAGCCATTTGAGGCAATCTGGGATCAGAAGAGTTGGCCCGTGCCATTGTTTGTGCTCTATCCTCACATTCATAGGCAGGGTGCATGAAACTGCATACTGGTACCACCAAGACAACTCCCCAGGGCACCATGGGACAATGTGGAAGTAGGGCGGACCCCTGGCCACCAGCTGGACCAGGTGGATGCCATCACCAGAATTCTCCAGAGCAGTGTGCACAGAGGCTAGGGAGAACAGGCAGGTGCACACAGTGTCTGATCCAAGTCCCCACTGGGACCAGCGAGTGCTGATACAGGAATTCCCTGGAGCAACCCAGAGCATGGGGGTTGAGGGGGGAATATGCACAAAGCCTGACCACACCACCAATACGGCCTGATGGGTACCTAATACAGGAGTTCCCCAGATCAATCCCAAGCATGCAGGGGAAAATACTTGAGGAGGCACATGAGACTCAGCTGGCACCAATCAGGAGTGTACCCCTAGAGTGCACCCCTGACCTGCTGTTGGCCCACCACCCTTCCCCACAGCAGCACAGAACCCACAGGTAGCCACCCAGGATCCCCTATATGGGACCCCAAGGTTGCACTCTTAGGTGGATGCCCTGGGACCCCAGCACCAGAAAAAACCCATCTCACATTTACTCGTCTCTAGCTTGCCAAAACCATGAGACACACACAGTCTACACAAGATTCTCCTACATTAGGCCAATCCTTCAAGACTAGGAGAACAAGCCCTTTCAGCTAATTCATAGAACCAAGCACAGACAGTCATAAAAAAATGAGACAGAGGAATACATTCCAAACAATAGAACAAGAAAAAAACCTAAATGAAACAGTTAATGATAAAGAGTTTCAAGCAATGGTTATAAAGATACTAGACTTGAGAAAACAATAGCAGAGCTAAACTTGGAACTCAACAACGAGATACAAAGTCTATAAAAGAACTAATCAGAGATGAAGAATTCAAAAGATGAAATGAAAACTACACTGGATGGAAGGAACAGCAGACTATAGGATGTAGAAGAACAGATCAGTGACTTGGAAGAAAGAGTAGTGGAAAGCACTCAAGCTGAGCAGCAGAAGGAAGAAAAAATTAAAAGAAATGAGATTAGAGTAAGAAAACTCTAGGCAACATCAAACATCCTAACATCTCCCATTACAGGAGTCCCAGAAGGACAAGAGAGACAGAAAGGAGTAGAAAACTTATTTGAAAAGATAACAGCTAAAAACTTCCCTAACCTGGGGAAAGAAACAGTCTATCAGGTCCAAGAAGCAAAGAGAGCTCCAAAAAGATCAGCCCAAGTAGGTCCATAACAAGACACATCATAATTAAAATGCCAAAGATCAAAGATAAAGAGAGAATTCTAAAAGCAGCAAGAGAGAAGCAATAAATGATGTTCTATAAGGTTATCAGCTGATTTTTCTGCAGAAACTCTATAGGCCAGAAGGTACTGGCATGATATAATCAAAGTGTTGAAAGAAAAAACCTACAATCAAGAATAGTCTATCCAGAAAGGTTATCATTCAGAATTGAATGAGAGAGATAAAGTTTCACAGATAAACATAAGTTAAAAGTGTTCACCACTAATGCAGCCTTACAAGAAATATTAAAGGGATTTCTTTATGAGAAAAAGTTAAGGACCCTAAATAGAAACAAGAAGGAAAATGAGAAATGTAGTTTTGTTAGAATGGGTTCAAACTTAACTATCAGCTTAGTATAGATTGTTATACTCATAAGATGTCATTTAAGGACCCCATGATTACCACAAACCAAACATTTATAATAGATACACAAAAAAAGAAAGAGAAGGGAACCCACCATAACACTAAAGAGAGTGATAAAACATAAGACAAGAGATCAAGACAGGAAGAAAGGATAAAAGAACAAAAACAATCAGGAAACATTTAATGACATGGCAATAAATACATATATATCAATAATTACTTTAAATGGAAATAGCCTAAATGCTCCAATCCAAAGACATAGGGTAACTGAGTGGGTAAAAAAACAAGACCCATTTATTCACTGCCTACAATAGACTCACTTCAGACCTAAAAGAACACACAGACTAAATCTGAAGGGATAGAAAAAGAAATGCCATGGAAATAGGGGGGAAAAAGTAGAAGTTACAATATTTAAATCAATATAAATAGATAAAAATAGACTTCAAAATGAAGAAAGCAACAAGATACAAAGAAGGACATTACATAATAATGTCAGTTCAACAAGAGGATATAACAATCGTAAGCACCTATGCACCCAACATAAGGGCACCTTAATACACAAACCAAATACTTACAGACCTAAAGGGAGAAACTGAGAGCAACACAATAATAGTAGGGAACTTTAACATCCCAATTATATCAATGGATAAATCATCCAGACAGAAAGTACCAAAGGAAACAGAGGCAGTCAATGACACATTAGACCAGATAGATTTTACAGATATATGCAGAACGTTCTACCCAAAAGCAAATGAATATACAATTTTCTCAGGTGCACATGGAATGTTCTCCAAAATAGGACACAAAAAAGGTCTCAATAAATTTAAGATGGCAATTGTATCAGGCATCTTCTCAGACCACAGTGGAATGAAACTAGAAATCAATTATTAAAATCATGGAAGAACCCAAACACAAGGAGGCTAAACAACATTCTTCTAAATAATCAATGGATCAAGGAAAAGATCAAAGAAGAAAATAATACATGGAGACAAAAGAAACAGAAGCATAATGGTTCTAAATATATGGGGTGCAGCAGAAACACTTCTAAGAGGGAAATTTATAACAATACAGGCCTACCTCAAGAAACAAAAACAATCTCAAATGATCAATCCAACCCTACAGCTAAAGGAACTAGAAAAAGAACAAAGTCCAAAATTAGTAGGAGGTACATAATAAAGATCAGAGTTGGAATAAATAAAATAGAAACTATGAAAACAATACATTAAATCAATGAAATCAAAAGCTAGTTCTTTGAGAAGATAAAATAGACAGACCCTTAGCCAGACTTATCAAGAAAAAAGGGAAAGGACACAAACAAAATCAGAAATGAGAAAGGAAATTTAAAATGACACCACAGAAATTCAAAGAATTATGAAAATTGTATGAAAAATTGTATGCTAATAAAGTGGACAGCCTAAAAGAAATGGATAAATTCCTAGAAACATACAATCTTCCAAGACTAACCCAGGGAGAAACAGGAATCTGAACAAACTAATCACCAGTAACAGAATTGAACTGGTTGGTAATCAAAAGACTTCCAAAAAACAAAAGTCCAGTGCCAGATTGCTTCACAGGTTTATTCTACAAACATTCAAAGACAAGCTAATACCTATTGTTCTTAAAGTATTCCAAGAAACAGAAGAGGAGAGAGAGGATTTCCAAACTCATTCAATGAGTCCAGTATTACTCTAATACCAAAACCAGACACTACAAAAAAACAAAACTACAGACCAATATCCCTGATAAACATAGATGCAAAAATCCTCAACAAAATATTAGTAAACTGAATAAAAAAATACATGAAGAGGATCATTCATCACAACCAAGTGGGATTTTATTCCAAGGATGCAAGGATGGTACAATATCTGCAAATCAAGCAATGTGATACACTGCATTAACAAAAGGAAAGATGAAACTATATGATCATCTCAATAAAAGCTGAAAAATCATTTGACAAAATTCAACATCCATTCATGATAAAAATTCTCAACAAAATGGGTATAGAGGGAATATACCTCAGCATTCAAAGGCCATATATGACACACCTACAACAAATATCATGCTCAATGGCAAAAAGTTGAAAGCTTTTCCTCTAAAATCAGGAACAAGACAAGGATGTCCACTCTCACCACTCTTATTCAACATAGTACTGGAGGTACTAGCCATGGAAATCAGATAAAATAAAGAGAGAAAAGGCATTCAAATAGGTAATGAAGAAGTTAAACAGTCCCTATCTGCAGATGACATGATATTATACCTAGAAAACCCTAAAGACTCCACCAAAACACTATTAAAACTAACAAATAACTGGATTCAGCAAACTTGCAGGATGCAAAATCAATACAAATAAATTTGTTGCATTCCTATGTACTAATGATAAACTCACAGAAAGAGAAATCAGGAAAACAATTCCATTTACAATTGCATCAAAAAGAATAAAATACCTATGAATAAACCTAACTAAGGAGGTGAAAGACCTGTACACTGAAAACTATTAGAAACTGATGAGAGAAACTGAAAAAGACACAAATCAGTAGAAATCTATCCTATACTCATGAGTAGGAGGAATTAATTTTATCAAAATGGCCTTCTTGCCCAAAGCAATTGACAGATACAATGCAATCCTTACCAAAATACCAATGGTGTTTTTCAATGAACTAGAGCAAATAACCTTAAAATTAATATGAAACCACAAAAATCCCTGAGTAGCCAAAGCAATCTTGAAAAAGAAGAACAAAGCTGAGGGTATTACAATCCCTGACTTCAAGCTATACTATAAAGCTATAATAACCAAATAGTATAGTACTGGCACAAGAACAGACCCATAGATCAATGGAACAGAATAGAGAGCCCAAAAATAAACCCACAGTTATATGGTCAATTAATTTATGATAAAGGAGCCATGAATATACAGTAGGGAAAAAACAGCCTCTTCAAAAACTGGTATTGGGAAAACTGGACAGCTACATGTAAGAGAATGAAAATAGATCATTGTTTTACTTCATTCACAAAAGTAAATTCTAAATGGATTAAGGACTTAAATGTAAGACATAAAACCATAAAACTTTTAGAAGAAAACATAGGGGAAAATCTCATGAACATCAACATTAGAAATTTCCTTCTAGTATGTCTCCATGGGCAAGGGAACAAAAGCAAAAATAAACAAATGCAACTAACTCAAAGTAAAAAGCTTCTACACAGACTAGGAAACCATCAACAAAATGTAAAGGCAACCTATGAATGGGAGAATATATTTGCAGATGATATATTTGATAAGGGACTGATACTCAAAATAAATAAAGAACTCATAAAACTCAGTGACAAAAAAAAAACCATCCAATTCAAGGTGGGCAGAGGACCTGAAAAGACATTTTTCCAAAGAAGACATGCAGATGGACAGCAGACACATGAAAAGATGATCAACCTCACTAATCATAGGGGAAATGCAAATCAAAAGCACAATAAGGTATCACCTCACACCAATCAGAATGGCTAGTATCAATAAGACAAAAAACAGAACTGTCAGTACAGACATGGAGAAATGGGAACCCTCCTACACTGTTAGGGAGAATGTAAATTGGTGCAGCCACTGTAGAAAATAATTTGGAGGTTCCTCAATAAACTAAAAATAGAAATACTATATAAACCATCAATACCACTTCTAGAAATTTACCCCCCCAAAAAATCATTAATTCAGAAAGCTATATGGATATCTATGTTCATTACAGAATTATTTACAATAGTGAAGATGTGGAAGCAACACAAATGCCCATCAACAGATGAATGAATAAAGAAGATACGATACATGTACACAATGTGGTATTATTCAGCCATAAAAAAGGAAGTAAATCTTGCCATTTGTGACAACATGGGTGGATCTAGAGGGTTATCATATTAAATGAAATAAGCAAGGTAGAGAAAGACAAATACCATATGATTGTACTTATATGTGCACTCTAAAAAGCAAAACAAACAAGCAAATAAAAAAGAAATAGATCTATAAATACGGACAAGAGACTATTAGGTATCACAGGGAAAGGGGTGGAGAGATGAGTGAAATAGGTGAAGGTACAAAGCGTAAACTGTAAAACAAGTTAGTCATAGGAATGAAAGTACAGGATATAGAATATACTTAATATGTTGGTATGATAACAGGGAGAACTACACTTACCATGTCAAGCATCTAGTAATGTATATAATTATCACTATGACACTACAATATACATCTGAAACCAATATAATACTGTATATCAACTTTATTCCAATAAAAATTAATTTTTAAAAATAGAAAATAGGTCAAGGTATACATATTCAGCCTGATTGAATAGATGGAATTTAATTTTTTGTGTTTTGTTTCTGTTTTGTCTTAGAATGACTAAACTGATTCTAAGAGGAAGAAAGAATAAGTTTCATTGTCGGTCCCGTTGTGACTTCTTTTGAATAATGTGAAATTATTTTACCTAACTTCTAGAGAACATTTGAACTTCTAGAGAATATTGAACATTCCTTTCCCTAAAGGAAAAGGCATCATTTTTGGTTGCTAATAGTTTGGGATCTGGACTACTGGTTCATTAAGGTCCATAGTAAAAGAGAAATTGAGGCTAAAACTCTGTGTCGAGGGATAAAAGGGATCTTCAGAGATATCAGTGGTAGGAAGACTTGGCAGGATGGTTACTAAATGGAATTCCAGATATGTGGGAACAATGGGAAGGAATCTCAGGGTGTTGTCTGGAGGGCGTGATGGCGTTTGTGTGTGTATTTGTGCTTGTAATGGGGAAAAGGAGTTTGAGCCTAAATGCGAAGGCATTTGCCTAGTAAAGGTCCATCATAACAAATATTACTGGAGTGCTAGAGGCCATATTGCATCAGAGTTCTTAACAGCTATTCAAATTGACTTAAGTGCCACCAGTTATATTCAAGTCAGGTAGAACTTTTGGTCTTTATGGAAGAAGGAAATCTGCCCTTTCCTTACGGATCTTTTTGTAACAGGCCCAGCAGAAGAAATGCTTCACCTTGTCATGAACGTTTGTTCTGAGTCTATGTGGAAATCAGCAAGATGCTGGGGAGGAATTCTCACACTTTTAACCTAGGCAGCTAAACTGAACAAACTCATCTGCTTCACAATTAGGGATAATGGGTATTCGAGAGTGAACATTCCCACAGCCCCTTGCTAAGCAGGCCTAACTGGCTTTGTCCACCTCAGGGTGAGTGAAATGTAGGTTTTAGGACACTGAGGCCATCCAGACTTCTGAGGCTTAATAAAGTATCAGGAGGTCTGGAGAGGAAACCCCAAGATATAATAATCTTCATTTTGTAATAATTCATCTAGATAGTATGACTGATACAGGATAGTATCAATAGCTTATTCCATATTTATCTATTTTGATTTCCCAGTCACCAACCGCTATCAGAAAGATGCTTCATTCAAGGAAGAGGGTAGGGAACTCATCTTTCCTTATTAGTGACTGAAGATTTATATTATTTCAGCAACTTGTTTTTCTCTTCCTTCCCCCATTCCCTTCCCTGCTTGGCAAATTGTGGGCAAAACTAGCCAAATCCACCAGTACTATGTGACACACTGCCTCCCACACCACCATACCCCTGACCCAGAATCACACCCCCAATAATCTTGTTTTGAAAATTACATCTTAAGGAAGTGGGCCCCAATGTATGTGAAGTTACACATCTAGACAAAGAACCTCTTGCCATCAAGGTCATTTTTAGGGTCTGGGGCATCAATTCAAGACAATGCAGGTGCCTATGATGAAGTACTCGGACCTCAGTATACTGCAGAAGCTGAAGTGAAAAGTCACATGAATCAAAAAAGGCCGCCTTCTTCAGGTCTTTCATTTACCTGTCTTCTGTGTGCCAGGCAATGAGAATAACCAGAAAAATATCCCCAAAAGACACACTAAGAATTTTGGAAAACCCTCTGGTCAAAGTGTTTCACTTCAGTTTTGAAGTAGCTAGATTTTTCAGATGATGATCTGGTGTAGACAGAGAACAATGCCTTACACATAATGGCTCCTGAGCTCCAGTATCACCCAGAGGAGGTCCAGAAGAAGAGAACTCCGGATATAAACGATTTAATATACAAGGTAGAGCTGCTTCCTCATGCTTGTCTAAGGTCAAGTGTCATTCCAGAATATGATTGTGATCTATTTAAAATTTCAAATATAGTCTATAAGAAACTATTGTCTTTGCTGACCACATGACACTTTCCATGTGCCACATCACTTCGGTCATCTGCCCTCTGGTGAAAGACAGGCCCAGGTAACCAAGGAAACTCAAACAGTTGAGTCCCTATGATGCTCTTTTTTATCTCCACACCTTCCTGCATCCTACCATTCCTCTCTCTGTACTTATTCCTAAACGCTTCTTTCCTCTGTCTGGGATCATTCGCAGCAAACAAACATTCTGAAATACCTCCCATCTCAAAACAAAACAAGAGCCCTCCTGTGATGTCCATATTCTTCTTCAACTAGCATGCAGTGTCTGTGTTTCTTTTGTAGCAAAATGTTTCTATTATCTCTATTCTACTTCTCTAACTGTCTCTTGAATACAACCAGGCTTTCAACTTTGTTAGTCCACTGAAACAACAGTTGACAAATTTGGCAGTTATCTCCATTGTCAACCAAATACTCTGGGTGCTTTTCTCCCACTCATTTTAATTGCCTTACTAGCCGCATTTGACTCAGTTGATCATAGTTTCCTTCCAATAACAGTCCTTTCATTCAGCCTTGATGAGGTCACCCCATGTTGGTTCAACTCTGATTTCACTGGTCCTTACAGCTTACAGAATCCTCATCCAGACTCTCCTTAGCCTCTCAAACTCTAAATTATGGCGTTCTGCTCGGTGTAATTTTGGGGCTCCTTCTCTGTCTCTAGCTTTTATGTCTTCTATATCCTACTCACTCCTAAATTTATATATATAGTCAGTATTCTTCCCCTACACATTCATTTAATAAAATGAACTATTTTAAGCTTCTTTTAAACTATTTAAGTAAAGTAATTTCACTACTCAAAACAGTTTATTCACCTAAGATTGAAAACACTATCTACATTTTCAGATTGTTACAAAATTGAAATGAAATACTCTAAGTGAATATATTCTTTTTGTTTAAAGTGCTAAACAATACAAGGGACTAAAAATGAGAAAACAGTGTTCTTTAATACTACTTCTAAAGTATTCTCAGATATGAAACATTTTAGTGGCTTAAATATAGTGCTTCTTTGCAAAATGACCTCCCTCTATTCAATATATATAATGGATCCATCTTGTAAAAATAAGCATTTTTCTTGGTATTCATGAAAATAAAATCACATGTGAACTTTTAAAATGTGTCTGGCAAACAACTTTACCTTTTCCAAATTAATCTGTCAGTGGAAAAAAATGCTGTCCCCAAAGAGACTAAAATCAGTATTATCAATGAAATAGCACCAGACCAGACCAGTAAGAAAAACTAATCCATTTATAATATTTGTTTTCTGATTAGTCTTTGTAGAAAATTATTTCTATGGAAAACCACAATGAAAAAAATTGATTGATTAGATCAAGAAAATTGATTATTGAAAATCTTCAGGTTCATAGAGTTGAATCTTTCCTTTTCATACTTTTCAGTTAACACAATGTCACAAAGATGTAGGCACAATGGATGCTGCAAGATGCTCTTGCTCTGTAACTCTAATTATATAAAGTTGCTCTAAAATACAGAGGGAGGTCAGCAGGGGATATGACTAATGGATAAATGTAGATGAGATTAAAGCGAACTGTACAAACCAAATACTATTTTTGCAACCTACTGATTTTCAAAAACTATTTGCTGGGTAATTATGATTAACCCAAAAGAAAATCTGCCAGGCACAGCTTTTAATTCAATTTATGGGTGATTAGGGCATTGTGAAGGTAAGATAATCACTCCCTTAATGGGCCAGTTTTTAAGCACAAAACCACCTTTTGAATGCTTGAAGAAAAACACTTCAAGATTTGAAAGACCCTGCAGTGATTATTAAAACCTCTGACAAGCATTCTCTATTCTCTAATAATCAAACAAAACATAATTTCTTTGTCCTGTTCACCTTAAACCCTTCCATTCAAGACAGCCAGTCCACCCACAATGTCACATCTCCACTCTGAACTCCTGTAATCTCAAACTGACTTTCCTTTTCAAGACAACTTGTGTTTCCCCATTAGCAGTTCTTCAGTATTACAGAACCTGATCACCATCCCTTTAGTTATTATCATGATCCCTTGTCCCTCCACTTATTTCAATTATCCTCAATTCAACTCCATTTCTTCAGCCTCTTTACCATGCACATACATAGCAGTAAAATTCTCACCATCCTTCTCTTGAGGATCAGCTAAAAAGCATGCAAAGAGAACATATGAAGCCTCAGTGGATGGGGTCGAGATAACTGGTAAAAGTTCATTATGATTATAAAACAAGGAGAGATTGGCACAAATAAAAGCAACAAGATAAAATATCAAGATAGAAAAGAACCAGGACAACATGACCAACAAATAGCATAAAAAGTTCAGAACAGAGAAAACTGGGTGAGCATAAGATCCCTGTGGCACATGTGGGAAAGCTGGCTGCATTCCAGCAGCCAAGGATTTAAGAAATCCCATTACCCACATTGGGCTTCTTTCTATGTGCACCTTTTGGGAAGCTTGGGCATATGCTGGTACATTTCTCAGGTGCTCTCTCGTGACCATTATCTGATGTTTACAACTTAGGGAACAAGTATTGGAGGTATTTATGAATTGGATGATTCTAAGAGCATAGGCTTGTTCTAATTATCTGGTATATGTTTCAGAGAAAAATGGCTGAATAGCTACTCCACTTCCTTAAAGACATACATAATACAATGTTAAGTTCATATATGTTACAATGACAATTAAGACAAGGGATGACTGATATGAGATCAAGACTTTACACGTTCCCTACATAAAAATAACATGCAACTAGTCAGGACTAGCTTCATAATGTGTGACCTGGACAATCTTGCAGAGGCCCATACTCAAAAGGGCCAAAGCTTGGTTTAATGCTCTACTGTTGCCTTCTTCTAATTCCCAATAATTTCACTTTTGAACTCATATTTTGCTAGTGAAGACTAATGGGACAATAGAACATGCATGTTAGCAGAAAAGATAAGTAAAATATGCATGTCCAAAATCATTCCTTGTCACCCCTTTCACACATAGCATTTGCAACACTCCATGAGCACAGAATTCTGGAGGGCACATAATTCAGGAGATTTCCACAAGACTTAAAGTGAGCATAAGGTAAGTGTGTGACTGAATAAGTAGAGCATGTCAGCCTTGAGAGGTCACACTTTCTATTAGAATGAGAACTTGCTTTAAATACAGCCAGAAGACAAAGGCATTCTAAGAAACATGAACAACCAAGGAATCCTACCTAATCTTTATATATTTTTGTTATTTTCCTGTATTAACTAAGCAATTAACTGAAAATAATGGCAGAGTAAAAAAGGGGAAAGACAGGGCAATCCAAAGATCCTTTTCACTTCCTTACTCATCAGAGAGCTGAAGGCTGTGCATTGGCAACATGCGTGCATATCAAGATGTGAAATAAAAGCAGTTGAGTTAATTTTATACAGTATTTCCACATGTATGAAATATGAACTCTATAATTTTGGTGGTTATGCATACAAGTTTTATGTTCCTGTATTTGTATTATAAACTGGCATTGTATAATATAAATGTGAACAGTAAAACTCATATTAATATTGTTTCTTACTTTTAATGACATTAAATAACAAGTAGAAAACACAATGGCAAGTCAACAGGGAGACTGTGGAAGAAAGGAAAGTTTTATATTTTGTTGCCTTTCCTGATATTTTTGAACATGGGGTCCTGCCTTTTCATTTTGCACTGGAGTCCATAAATTATGTAGCCAACCCTTCAACACTTACAAGTGGAGAGGATTGAATATGTTTAATCATATGTGTAAAAGAAGAAATGGAAAAGAATATAGCTAGGCTTACCCTTGGGATAAACCCTCTTTGCTTGCAAATGGGACATGGGAAGGTAGCTACCCTTTAATATATGTGCCCCAAAAGTAGCCACTTTAGAGAGAAGAAAATTGTAGGATAGAGCAATAGTTTTCTTCTGTTACCTACCCAACTCTCCCTCCTCTCATTTCTGAGAGTAAAATGAGTGGATATTTGATATTTTATTATAGTTTGTGAATTTTTTAGGAATGATTAATTCTATTATTATAAATCTAAACTTTTATAAAGGAATCTGCTATTTAACATTACACTATAATATATAGGAAAATATAATGATGGGGCAGGTGAATTATACAAAACAGCAAGATCATTCCCCTCATTTCAGTCCTCTAAAATATGACTTTTGGCTATTTTCAGGTTTTCCCCAGTAAGGATACTTATAGGATATTGCTGCACCATTCAGTGACTTGTTGCAAGTGTTCTAATCATGTAGAAATTTCCTAGAGTTTAGTCATTATGTCCTCCTTCATCCATCACATCTTCATTGCTCAACATTTAAGGTAATCTTGGCTTACTTGTTCTCACACCTCTCCTTTACTCAAAGCAGATATAAATAAATGCTTTTAGAATGTGCAACATTTAATTTCTATCAACTAAGGAAAGACTACAGAGAATTGCCATTTCTACTACATTTAGAAACAAAAATAAACCTTTCTTTCTTTTCAAATTTGGTAGTTCCTAAAAACAAGATTTTCTATCAAAATGCTCAATGAAAATGATTAAAGTTTGCATGCGCCTTGACCTCTCCATTTTCTCTGGCTTTTTCTCACACATATCAGGTTGTTTCTCAGTAATTGTACATGTATGCAACCCTGTATTATATCAACATACATTTCTTTGCTCCTGATGATTACACAGCTTCAGCTCATAGATCCCTGTTGAAGAATATTTGTCTCAAAAGTTGCAGATTCTTTTTATAATAATATCAATGCATTTCTCTTTCCAGTAAAAAAATACTGACTTTGTTGTAGTTATATGTAATATCAATACTTTGCTTTCCCTGGAGGTCATCAGCTTAACTAGTTATTTTTCTTACAGATAATGGACTCAGGCTAAACTATTAAAAGGTAATAGAATACAGACAATCTTTGAGTAAAACCAGGCTAGTTTTTGTCTTTTGTTTCCTAAAAGATATGAAATAGAGTCCCTATCTTTCTATGTTTCTAGAAAACGTTCCTTACAATGTCATTTATTTAAACAAAATAAATTGCTTATTTCTCTCTCAAATAAAATGAGCTTTGGCAGGGGGCAGTTAGGATAGGATGAACAGAAAATATTTGTTGTTCATTTTACATTCTCAGAATTTAGCAAGTTATTTTATGTAATAAGCACGTAATACATGTTGAATAAGAAATGGAATTTTAACCCAGCTTTCCCCAGGGAGATTGTGTTCACAGTCACAACTGAAGTGCTACTGGCTCGCTGCATCTACCTACATCCGGCAGGAATTCCAGTTTCCTAGTGACGTGTTTACATATGCTGCCACCGTACATGGGCTAAACAGTGTTGCTATTGCCTTCTCTCTGCACTATTTGAGATGGAAGCCTCACACTATTGGACCGCTATGGATACCATTCTCAAGGACACAGGCTTCTTGCTTAGGGCAGTGATTTCCCAAGGCTAAACCTTATGCCGTAATGAAGCCCTGAGTTCCCAACAGTCAGTACTGTTCAGGTGGTACACTGTTTGCCATGTAAAAAGGAGGACTGTGTTCTCTGTGAACATGTGACAGGTGTCATCATTAATTCACTTATTCAATAACAAATATGTGTTGAATGCTTTCTATGCGGTAAGCGTTGTTCGGGGCACTGGAGGTCAAAGAGTGAACAAACAACAATGAATAAGATAGCCAAGGCATTTGTATTTTGAGTGAGAGGAGAGAGGATACTTGACATATGCATGATTTCAGGTAGTGATACAGGATAGCCTGTGTTCCATATCTCAAATGCCTTATTTCTTTTGCCCTGAGACACAAGATTCCTTCATATTTTACGGCTTCTGAAATCGAGATGTGCAGCACATTGATAGGTAAATTTAATGTAGCACATCCTTTTATGTTGTTGTCTATGAAACCTTACTGATAGTGCATGTGATGAAGAATGGCTCCTTAGGCTGAAGGAAATATTGTAATGCCTTCTGATGACCCAACTTTTAACTCGGCTGTATCTCTTGTGGAGCATGGAAAGCCAGTTCATTCAACTGACATAAGAACTAGATAGCACACTGCCCACCACCTGTCTTTCCCCTGAGGTCCTGTATTCAAATATGCTCCAGACCCTGCCCCACCCCTTTTAATCAGCTCAGGAGATATTTTCTTGATGGATCTATGTGATCTCTTCACTGATATATACAAACATGACTCAAGACTTAAACAGAAGCTACACTTAGGTCCAAGCTGTAATATTTTACAGCTGGAAATTATCTTGTTTAATCCTCTCCTTTCACAGAGAAGAAAACTAAGGCCTCAGAGGTTGAGATGTTCAAAGTCTTACCCCAGTGTCAGGATTAGAGCCCAACTAGTCCCACTGAAGTCCATTTATCTTTCCACAACAGTATGCTACCAGCTTATTTTAAAAATTCTTTCACTTTGCTTTCAGACATTATCCTTCCAAAATAACACATGTGAAATATTCAAAATAAAAATACCTAAGACCTTGATACAAGCTTTAAACGATATTATTAGACACCTCCTCTGTAATGGAAATGCAGGATATATGAGAATGCATGAGAAGCCATATAAGCCCCTGAGAATCAGCGTCTCTTGGAAACTGAATATCAAGCATTGTAATTTATGATCATCTCCAGACACTGCTTGCACAAGAAGAATATATTAGTGTTACACAAACAATTTCTTCTTAATAATAACTTAGAATGATTGCTCAGTTGCTAGTCATACCTAGGCTGGATCCTACGAAACACGAAGTCCAGTATGAATTCTGGGTGGTCTGTCAGTGTTGGCTTCATGTGAGAGGACAAACAAGAAAAGTTATATAAATGCTCTGCAGGACACATTATTCCACTTTTTCTCTAAAGTTCATTTTCAGCCAAGCTGTAGTCTCATAAAACTCTCCCTATATGGAAAGGCCAAGAGTCAAATCTATTTTCTCTTTCCTAATAGGCTGCATTCACCAAGTCACCAATGGGAAATGATGGTGGGAAATTTTTCTCCAATAAAGGTGATTTCCTTTTCTGAGAGTGCTGTGAGAAAAAATTATGCGGAAGACTTTAGACTTTGTGAGTTACATTTTAGAGGGATTGAATATGAATAATACTATGTTTTTAAAAAAGATAGAGAGATGGCACATACTTAGTGTTGAAAGACTTTTGGTTACTGTTAACCACACTTCAATCTTGATTTTAGAATCTTGGGTTTTGTCAAATATCATCCAAAAATTATCACAAGGAATTACATACACCAATAAGGAAATATTTGGCAGGAAGCTTTAGGAAAGAGTTACAGGAATAGTAGCTGATGAAATAAGTTTGGGAAGTTCTAAGATTCTTCCTGCAGGTGAATGTGCCTATTGGAAAATGTGTTACTTCGCTAGAGCTGTGTAACAGAGTACCACAAGCCTGGTGCGTTAGAACCACAGAAATCTATTGTCCACAGTTCTGAGGCCAGAAGCCTGCAATTAAGATGTCAACAAAGCCATGGCCCCACCCACTTATGTTATAGGGAAGCACCCATTCCAGGCTTCCCTCCTAGCTTCTGGGAGTGGCTTGGCTTGTGGGAGGGTAACACTGACACTAAGGTGTTGGTATTCCTGTGTGTATGTGTCTGTGTTTACATTTCCCCCTTTTATTAGACTACCAGCTTATTAGATTAGGGGGTCCCTCTTACTCCAGAATGACCATAGTCAATTTAATTAATTATATGTGCAATGACCCTGTTTCCAAATAAGGCCATATTCTGAGGCTCAAGGGGTTGGCAGGTCAACAAATTTTTAGGGAACACAATTCAACCTGTAACAGCATATTGAAATCTTTTGAAATCCTACTAAAGAACAACACTTAATTTTGGTTTGATTTAAAAATTCCTCTTCTTTTCCTTTTTTGTTTTTAAAGAATGGAACACTGTATTATTATAGTCCTGTTAGCATCTTACAAAACAATATAAGAAAGAGGCAAAAGAAAAACAAATAGAACAATATAGCAGGAGATTCATAGACACGGAGAAGGGACTAGCGGTTACCAAGGGGGAGAGGTTGGGGAGAGTGAGAGAGGGGAATAAAGGGACACAATAATTCACAGTCACAATATGAATTGGTCGCAGAGACTGTAGTACAGCACGGAGAATACAGTTAATGATTCTGTGACATCTTACTAAGTTGGTAGATAGTGATCACATTGGAGGGGGTCAGGATTTAATGATACGGGTAATTGTTGAGCCACTGTGTTGTATATTTGAAGCCAATATAAGATTGCATGCCAATGATACTTCAATAAAAAAAGGACTATGATGTGATATATGCAATATATGATTATTTTGTCATGTGACTGAAGAGAAAAAAACAGGCAAAAGAGAAAACTCAGGAATGAAATACAGAAAATACTTAAATAAAGGTGGTGATGGTGGTATGAATGGAAAAGGGAATTTGTGAAAAAAGTTGTGTAAACAATTGCTGACGCAGTAGAGACAGAAGTACAATAAATACGAGGGGAAGAAGAGATTTCAGTAACATAATATTCACTGGTATGTTGCCTATATCAACAGGTTTTTGCTGCATAAATAGGTCACCCCAGATCTCAATGCCTTAGAACAATGAACATGTATTTCTCACATCCATGGCAGTCAGCTCATCTATACTGAACTTGACTGATCACTGCTTATTCACTAATGTATTTGTCGGTTGGCTCTACTCCATGGGTCTCATTCTTCTTCTAGGATGAGTAAAGGTGTCCAGTACGTCCTCTATATGCCAATGGCAGAGATGCAAGAGGGCAAGTGGAAATATGTAAGGCATCTTGAGGCCTGAGCTTGCAACTACACAACTTTGCCTATGCCTCATTCTACTGGGCAATGCAAATACCATCCTTGAGCCCAGAATTACAATGGGGAGGCATTCCTCTTACCGTATGAAGCCACTTGCATAATGACCACCCCACCTGAAATCTAAAGGTCAAACAAAGCCCTTTCCTACCACCCACAGATGTGACAGCTACAGGATTTTTACATTTCTAATTTCTCTCTTCAACCTGGAGTTGCTCCATCCAATAATAATTATGGGCTTTCATAATGCTACCTAAAGCAATAGCTGGAGAATCTGAAGACTGTTCAGAGGAATGCCTGCTCCAGATGTTCATGTTTAACAATGGTATGAAGTATATGTTAAAGGATATTGAGCTACAGATATTCTAGGTGTATATATAAAGACCATACACACATGGACATGACAGACATACTGGCTCCACACACTGGTAACTAAAATGGACCTCTTCAAAGTAGGCTCCTTCTTCATTCTCTGATTCTACTGTCGTTTTTTTTTTGGTATCATTAATTACAATTACATGAGCAACATTATGGTTACAAGACTCCCACCATTATCAAATCCCCACCACACAGTCACTGTCCCTCAGTGTAGGAAGATACAATAGAATCACTACTTGTCTTCTCTGTGTTGCACCGCCTTAGCTGTGCACCCAACCCCTCTACATTATGTGTGCTAATAGTAATGCCCCTGTTTCCCCCTTATCCCTCCCTTCCCACCCATCCTCCCCAGTCCCTTTCCCTTTGGTACCTGTTAGTCCATTCCTGGGTTCTGTGATTCTGCTGCTGTTTTGTTACTTCAGTTTTTTCTTTGTTCTTATTCTCTGCAGATGAGTGAAATCATCTGATGCTTGTCTTTCTCCACCTGGCTTATTTCACTGAGCATAATACCCTCTAGATCATCCATGTTGTTGCAAATGATAGGATTTGTTTTCTTCTTATGGCTGAATAATATTCCATTGTGTATATGTACCACATCTTCTTTATCCATTCATCTACTGATAGACACTTAAGGTTGCTTCCATTTCTTGGCTATTGTAAATAGTGCTGCAATAAACAGAGTGGTGCATAAGTCTTTTTGAAACTGGGCTGCTGCATTCTTAGGGAAAATTCTTAGAAGTGGAATTCCTGGGTCAAATGGTATTTCTATTTTTAGTTTTTTGAGGAACCTCCATACTGCTTTCCACAATGGTTGAACTAATTTATATTTCCACCGGCAGTGTAGGAGGGTTCCCTTTTCTCCACATCATTGCCAACATTTGTTGTTGTTTGCCTTTTGGATGTTGGCCATCCTCACCAGCATGAGGTGATACCTCATTGTGGTTTTAGTTTGCATTTCTCTGATGATTAGCGATGTGGAGCATTTTTTCATGTGCTTATTGGCCATCTGAATTTCTTCTTTGGAGAAGTGTCTGTTCAGATCCTGTGCCCATTTTTTATTGGCTTATTTGCTTTGTGTTTGTTGAGGTGCATGAGCTCTTTATATATTTGGATGTCAACCCTTTATTGGATCTGTCATTTATGAATATATTCTTCCATACTGTAGGATGCCTTTTTGTTTTATTGATGGTGTCCTTTGCTGTACAGAAGTTTTCAGCTTGATATAGTCCCACTTGTTCATTTTTGCTTTTGTTTCCCTTGCCTGGGGAGATATTTTCATGAAGAAGTTGCTCATGTTTATGTCCAAGAGATTTTTGCCTATGTTTTTTTCTAAGAGTTTTATGGTTTCATGACTTACATCCAGGTCTTCTATCCATTTTGAGTTTATTTTTGTTAGACATTTGGGATTAGGCAATGATCTGGTTTCATTCTCTTACACATTGCTGTCCAGTTTTGCCAACACCAGTTGCTGAAGAGGCTGTCATTTCCCCATTGTATATCCATGGCTCCTTTATCATATATTAATTGACCATATATGTTTGGGTTAATATCTGGACTCTCTATTCAGTTCCACTGGTCTGTGGCTCTGTTCTTGTGCCAGTACCAAATTGTTTTGATTACTGTGGCTTTGTAGTAGAGCTTGAAGTTGGGAAGTGAGATGCCCCCTGCTTTATTCTTCCTTCTCAGGATTGCTTTGGCTATTCAGGGTCTCTTTTGTGGTTCTCTATGAATTTTAGAACTACTTGTTCCAGTTTGTTGAAGAATGCTGTTGGTATTTTGACAGGGATTGCATTGAATCTATATATTGCTTCAGGCATGATGACCATTTTGACAATATTAATTCTTCTTACCCAAGAGCATGAGATGAATTTCCATTTGATAGTGTGCTCTTTAATTTCTCTTAAGACTGTCTTGTAGTTTTCATGGTATAGGTCTTTCATTTCCTTGTTTAGGTTTATTCCTAGGTATTTTATTCTTCTTGATGCAATTGTGAATGGAGGTTTTCCTGACTTCTCTTTCTGCTAGTTCATCATTAGTGTATAGGAATGCAACAGACTTCTGTGTATTAATTTTGTGTCCTACAACTTTGCTGAATTCAGATATTAGTTCTAGTAGTTTTGGAGTAGAGTCTTCAGGGTTTTTTATGTACAATATCATGTCATCTGCAAATAGTGACAGTTTGACTACTTCCTTACCAATCTGGATGCCTTTTATTTCTTTGTATTGTCTGATTGCCATGTTTAGGACTTCCAGTACTACATTGAATAAAAGTGGGAGAGTGGGCACTCCTGTCTTGTTCCCAATCTTAAGTGAAAAGTTTTCAGCCTCTCGCTTTTAAGTATGATGTTGGCTATGGGTTTGACATATATGGCCTTTATTATGTTGATATACTTGCCCTCTATACACATTTTGTTGAGAGTTTTTTTCATGAATGGATGTTGAATGTTGTCGAATGCTTTTTCAGCATCTATGGAAATGATCATGTCTTTTTTGTCCTTCTTTTTCTTGATGTTGTGGATGATGTTGATGGATTTTCATATGCTATACCATCCTTGAATCCCTGACATGAATACACCGTGTTCATGGTGTATGATCTTCTTGATGTATTTTTTAATTCGATTTGCTAATATTTTGTTGAGTATATTTGCATGTATGTTCATCAGGGATATTAGTCTGTAATTTTCTTTTTTTGGTGGGGTCTTTGCCTGGTTTTGGTATTAGAGTGATGCTGGCTTCATAGAATGACTTTGGAAATATTCCCTCCTCTTTTAATTTTTGGAAAACTTTAAGGAGAATGGGTATTATGCCTTCTCTAAATGTCTGATAAAATTCATCAGTGAATCCATCTCATCTGGGGATTTTGTTCTTGAGTAGTTTTTTGATTACTGATTCAATTTCATTGCTGGTAATTGGTCTGCTTATGTTTTCTGTTTCTTGCTTGGTCAGTCTTGGAAGGTTGTATTTTTCTAGAAAGTTGTCCATTTCTTCTAGGTTTTTCAGTTTGTTAGCATAAAGATTTTCATAGTATTCTCCCAGTAATTCTTTGTATTTCTGTGGTGTCCGTCATGATTTTTCCTTTCTCATTTCTGATTCTGTTCTTGTGTGTAGATTCTCATTTTATCTTAATAAGTCTGGCTAGATATTTATCTATTTTGTTCATTTTCTCAAATAAACAGCTCTTGGTTTCATTGATTTTTTTCTACTCTTTTGTTCTTCTCAATTTTATTTATTTCTCCTCTGATCTTTATTATGTCCCTCCTTCTGCTGACTTTGGGCCTTATTTGTTCTTCTTTTTCCAGTTTCAATAATTGTGACATTAGACTATTCATTTGAGATTGTTCTTCATTCTTTAAAAAGGCCTGGATTTCTATAAATTTTCCCCTTAGAACTGCCTTCACTGTATCCCACAGAAGTTGGGGCATTGTGCTGTTGTTTTCATTTGTCTCCATAGATTGTTTGATCTCTGCTTTAATTTGGTCATTGATCCATTGATTATTTAGGAGCATGTTGTTAAGCCTCCATGTGTTTGTGAGGCTTTTTGTTTTCTTTGTACAATTTATTTCTAGTTTTATACCTTTGTGATCTGAGAAGTTGGTTGGTGGAATTTCAATCTTATTGAATTTACTGAGTCTTTTTGTAGCATAGTATGTGTTGTATTCTGGAAAATGTTCTGTGTGCACTTAAGAAGAATGCTTATCCTGCTGCTTTGGGTTGTGGAGGTCTGTAGATGTCCATTAAGTCCATCTGTTCTACTGTGTTGTTCAGTGCCTCTGTGTCCTTACTTATTTTCCATCTGGTTGATCTGTCCTTTGGAGAAAGTGGTGTGTTGAAGTCTCCTAAAATGAATGCATTGCATTCTATTTCTTCCTTTAAATCTGTTAGTATTTGTTTCACATATATAGGTGCTCCTGTGTTGGGTGCATATATATTTATAATGGTTATATCCTCTTGTTGGACTGACCCCTTTATCATTATGTAATATCCTTCTTTATCTCTTGTTACTTTCTTTGTTTTGAAGTCTATTTTGTCTGATACAAGTACTGCAACACCTGCTTTTTTCTCCCTATTGTTTGCATGAAGTATCTTTTTCCATCCCTTCATTCTTAGTCTGTGTATGTCTTTGGGTTTAAGGTGAGTCTCTTGTAAGCAGCATATAGATGGGTCTTGCTTGTTTATCCATTCTATTACTCTGTGTCTTTTGATTGGTGCATTCAGACCATTTACGTTTAGGGTGATTATCAATAGGTATGTTCTTATTGCCATTGCAGGATTTGGATTCATGGTTACCAAAGGTTCAAGGTTAGCTTCTTTACTATCTAATTATGTAAATTTAACTCACTTTTTATGCTATTATAAACACAGTCTGATGATTCTTTATTTCTCTCCCTTCTCATTCTTCCTCTTCCAGTCTTTATATGTTGGGTGTTTTATTCTGTGCTCTTTTGTGTTTCCCTTGATTGCTTTTGTGCATAGCTGATTTTATTTTTTTGCCTTTCATTAGAATTTGGGTGATCTGCTTTCATTGCTGTGATTTTATTTTCTCTGCTGACATCTATTTAGCCTTAGGAGTACTTCCGTCTAGAGTAGTCACTTTAAAATGCCCTGTAGAGTTCGTTTGTGGGAGGTAAATTCCTTCAGCTTTTATTTATCTGGAAATTGTTTAATCCCACCTTCAAATTTAAAGGATAATCTTGCTGGATACAGTATTCTTGGTTCAAGGCCCTTCTTTTTCATTGCATTAAGTATATCATGCCATTCTCTTCTGGCCTGTAAGGTTTCTGTTGAGAAGTCTGACGATAGCCTGATAGGTTTTCCTTTGTAGGTGATCTTTTTTCTCTCTCTGGCCTCTTTAAATACCCTGTCCTTGTATCTGATATTTTCATTTTAATTATTGTATGTGTTGGTGTTGTCCTCCTTGGGTCCCTTGTGTTGGGAGATCTGTAGGCTTCCATGGTCTGAGAAACTATTTCCTTCCCCAGCTTGGGGAAGTTTACAGCAATTTCTTCAAAGACACTTTCTATCCCTTTTTCTCTCACTTCTTCTTCTGTTACCCCTATTATGCAAATATTGTTCCATTTGGATTGGTCACAGTTCTCTTAGTATTCTTTCATTCCTAGACATCCTTTTATCTCTCGCTGCCTCAGCTTCTCTGTATTCCTGTTCTCTGATTTCTATTCCAATAACAGTCTCTTGCACTTCATCCAGTCTACTCCTAAGTCCTTCCATTGCTTCTTTCTTTTCAGTTATCTCCCTCCGGACTTCATCCCTTAGCTCTTGCATTTTTCTCTGCAGCTCCATCAACATGTTTATGACTTTTATTTTGAATTCTTTTTCAGGAATATTGGTTATATCTGTCTCACCAGGCCCTCTCTTTGGTGTTTGAGTGATTTTAGACAGCATCATATTCTTCTGCCTTTTCATGGTGATAGAAATGATTGCTGGTGAACGTCACATGTGTCAGCTGGGAGAACAAAGTCCCTTCCTGCTTGCTGGTCATCTTGCCTTTCTCTGCTGCCTGTGCCAGTTAACTGCACATAGGCGGCAGTCTCTGGGTTAATCCCCTGAGCTGCTATGGGCAGGGAGCCCTTTCAGATAGCCTACGACACTGCCGGGGTTTGTAGGCACATGGTGTGTGTTCTCCTGTGAAAACGGCATCCCTTCATATCTTCCAGACCCTGCGCCAGCTTCCTCTGCCTGTTCTGGGCAGCTGTGCACAGGGGGCAGCCTATGAGCCTGGCCTGGTTAGCTGCATGCTGGGAGAAGACTCTGTGTGGTTGCTGTGTGGAGGGCTGCTCCCTGCTTGTCCACAGCAGAGGTGGGTCAGCCAATTTGCTTGCAGTGCCAGTGGGGGTGAATGAACAGCAGGCTTCTTATCACCTAGCGGGGCTTCTGAGCTGCGCTGCCACCCAGGCAAGGGGTTAGGGCACCTGGAGTTCCTTAAAATTCCTAGCCTGCTGGGCTGAGCCTGCCAGGGTAAAATTTTGTCCACCTGTTAAGCCCTTGTCCCTTTAAGACTTTTAAAGTGCCTGCTTTTCTTTTGTCACATGGGAGCCAGCTGTGGCAACCCACTCACAGTCTCCATCTCAGATTTTACTTTTCCATTTCTCTAATATCCAGTACACCATGCAATGTGTGTCTGTGCTCTCGGTGCAGATTACTAGGGCTAGTTATTTAGCAGTCCTGTGCTTCCGCCCCCTCCCCACTCTGATCGTTTTCCTACTGCCGGTGAGCTGGGGTGGGGGGCGTGTTCGGGTCCCGCTGGGTCATGGCTTTGCATCTTACCCTTTTGTGAGATGCTGAGTTCTCGCAGATGTAGATGTAGCCTGGCTGTTGTACTGTATCTTCTGGTATCTCTTTTAGGAATAGTTGTATGTGCTATATTTTCAAAATATATATGGTTTGGGGAGGAGATTTTCACCACCCTACTCACACTGTCATCTTGAGAAACCTCTACCGTCTTGTTTTTAAGTCTAACCAAAGTCTTTCACATCTTCCTCTTGGACCACATTTTCTGATATTCAGTACTCCAAGAAACAGCTTAATAACCTGGAATATGAAACCTGAGAATACCACTGGAAAGATACACAAGTCTTGTGAACACCTGGTCACAGTTAATGGCAAAAACTTAGCTATGATGTGGGGATGGTAAATGAGGATACCTATTCATGCACCCAATATTTATTGAACACCCATTGTAATTAAGACTTGTTCTATCTCTGAGGAGAAACCTTACATCACTAAAACCATTAATTTTCACTGGACTTTTCATCATATCACATTAAATCAGCTCTGACATAAGAAAAATTAAGTTAATAAATCATGATACCTGAATAGGTATTCATCTAATAGTTATTGAGTGTATACTATGCTTCATTCATTTTTCTAGGCTTTAGAGATACTACAGCTAGCTCAACTTACATTTGAGTGGCAGACAAGAAAAAAATACACAAGTAAATATAAGAAATAATGCCAGGTTTCTATAAATGCTATGAAGTAAAGCTAAAGCAGAGTAAAGGGACAGAGTATAAGGAGTAAGTGCTAATTTAGATCAGGCTCCCCAGGATGACTGCTTTGACCAGGTGACCCCTGAGCAAAGTAAAAACTGAACAGGGAAAGAGAAAGCCAAGAGCATGTCTGGGTAAAGATTCTACCAGGCAGAGACAACAGCTGATACAAAAGCCTTCAAGTGGTATTGTGTTTGACATATTCAAGAATGTAAAGAACAGTGTGGCTCTAGGAGAAGTAGTCTAGGAGGACATCCATTCGACGTCTTGTCAAGACTGGGAATTTGATCCTAAGTGTTAGGGAAAGACATTGGAGGACTTCAGTTGGGGTTGTTGGAGTACAGCGAGTGCATTATTTTTGTTATTAATACATGCTTTTACTCCATCCACCAAATTCCTACAATCTGGAACCAATCAATCTGCCTTCCCAGACTCAACTATATTCTTCCATAAATCCCCACTCTCTAGGAAAAGATCCTGTCATCATTTCCCATTACTTCTGTCACTGCTTATCAAAACCTACTCATCTTTCAAAGCCTCCGGGGTTCTAATTCCACCTGCTTTCCAAAGGAAAATTTTTAATTGGAGTAATTTCTCCATCCTCAACCTCTGTATTCTTTGTTTTTTTCCATGGTTTTTTATTTCTGTGCTATTCCCTAGATGCCCTACTTTTCAGTACAAAGTTCTGATCAGTCAAATTACTGAAAAAGTTACAGTTGATAATTATTGAGACATTCACATCATAAATATTTTATATTAAATTAAAATAGGTACTTGTACATTCATAAATACTTTAGTGTAGGGCTAAGACCTTTTCTCTAAGTGTGGGTCTATTGATCAGAGTTCTGCGAAATTGTCCTTCCTAAACCGCAATCACAATGCTTTGTTTACTGATGTCTTTTATTTCTTTAATACTGAGCAGTAACTTTTAAAAACCTCATATATAAGTCCCAAGGTAAAATATTTGAATTTTTATGACTTTTCTGCCTTTTTAGCCTCCTCTAGAACCTTGCTGCTCTTAGTTCAAACCAGTATCTGCATCATTATATTTTGGAATTCATTAGAAATAGTCTCTCGGATCTATGCGAGAGTTAATTCAGTATGAATCTGCACTTCCACAAATCTCCAAGTGATTCCTTGTAAACATGAAAGTTGGATAACAGTCTAGCACACACATCAAATTCAAATGCAGTTATTTTTTTTATAAACTTAGTTTTCATCAAAACAACTTTCTTGTTCTTTCTTTTACTATAATTATATTTAGTATTTTATTGGTACATGTATATGAACAGAAGATTTAACAGAGTTGGCAAAAAATTCCCTGCAATGGTATGAAGTTGCCTCTAAATGGTAAATGTGGATCCCGGTGCCTAATCTGTGTGCAGAGAATGTAGCATATAAAGAACATCTGCTCTTCTGAGAGTATGGAATTTTGGCATGTGCTAGGATGCCTATGTGACTGTCTCTCAAAACTCGTGGATTCCTAGGCTCACCGAAGTTTCTCTGGCAGACAACACTTTTACATTGGTCATTACAACTGATTGCTAGAGGAATTTAGTGCATCCTGTACAATTCCTTGGGAATCTGTACTGGGTCTCCTCCTAACATTACACCACACACTTTTTCCAATTGATGACTTTGCTTTGCCTGTAATAAATCTTAGCTGTGATCCAGCTATATGCAGAGTCCCTTCTAGCAAACACCCAACTTCAGAGCAATCTTGGGGACCCAAAACAAAATGTAATTCTAAATTAAGTTACTGTATTACTAAAGCAAAAACAGCTGATTTCGGAGAACACACAGCTGATTTTTAGTTAGCATTACACCTCAATCAGTGAGAGCAAAAGTACCTGGATATTCAAGAGGCACCATGGGCAGTTAGTACATCCCAGATATAAGTCAGCACATTTTCATATTTTCAGGGGGATGAGATGATACTGGTTAATTCATCAAGGAAATAAAGTTTTCCTTAACTCAAGACCTAAACTCATGAGACATATATCCCCTACAGAATATAACACTGTGCCCTACACATAATAATCTGTCAGGGAATATTGATGAAATTAATTCTTAAACTATTTAAACATTTGACTCAATAACATTTTAAGCAAAGTAAAAGATTCACTAATATATGTTTTTAAGAAAGGAGACATACACGACATGCACAGATATATCCACATTTTGCCTATAAATATTTTAATAAAAAACACTCCAGTTTCTTTCATTATAAACTTAATATGGAAAGAGTAGCTTTTTTTTCAACACACATCAAAGTATTGTGTTTTTATTTTAGTAAATTTGGCTGCCTGCCTATTTCGGGCCTTATGGTTTTTATTCTGGTTCACTAAAGCTCTCTAAGCCAGAGAAAAAAATCACAGGAGTATTCCTGCTCCAAAACAAATCTGACATCCCCCAGAACCATCATTCTTCTTAACTTGTCAACAGACCCACTTCAATTTATTGTATTGATATAAAACTTGAACTCTGAAAACTAAATGGCCCAGAAAGCTATGATCCTTTTATGCTAAAGAACTTTGCCACTTAGATAAGTAAATGACTCCATTTAGAAACTATTATGGTTTGCTATAAAAATCAAGAAAAATTGTTAAAATGTTGATTTATTATAATCTAGGTAAAATTGCTTCCGTTTGTTACTAACATGATTTCCCACTCTTTGGTCACCCAGATAGGTTCAGCAATAAAAACATTAACTACGAATGGTCTGTGATGTACATGTGCTAAAAATCACTTCATTATCTTTTTTTTTTCTTTTTTCTGAATCAGGACCCTTTGAGTGCCTAGACATCTGGTACCAAGTCTGTATGAACAAAATTTTATCTGAATCCTCAAAATTACTGGTCAACTTCAACTTGCATTCAACTGACAGAAGTCACCTCATGGAATGGAATACTGTTAAGTACAATTTTCCATCTATTCTGATGAAGAATCTTTTGTACTTACCACATTTAAAGGGTCGCAAATAGTATCTTGCTAAAGACATTTAGAACATTTGACAGAGAAAATAAATTATAAATTATAGATACATTTTAAACTGACTAAAGCCATACCTTCCTATAGGATTTTTCTTCTTGTTCTTAACCCTTGATTTCACAAAATGTTAGCATACTGAAACAACTGGAGTTATTTATATCTTCAAGGGAAAAAAAAGGGCTTCCTGTTACCTAAGGAACAAAGAAAATGGATTTTACATGAGTAATTTTATATTCACATGCTAATGAGTTTAGGACAATTAAAAAATTCCAGAACAACTGCATTTTAAATATTCCTGAGCACCAGAAAAAAAACCTTTTATTCAAATCTGAAATGTAATGTATGAATTTAGAGCTCAGTAGTTGATGCATGAAGTGATCAAGTAAGCCCCTCTTGACTAAAGGAATAAAAGAAAGTACTAATGAATGAATGAATGTGTGAATTAGAGATTTTTAGAGGTCAGGATTTGAAGTTTTGTCTCGTCTGGAACTATAAAATTTACTAGGAGAAAAAAAGACATCTACACACAGCATTTAAAGCTTTTAACATGTTGTTAACATGGAAATTGGAATATTGTAGAACAGGATATCATGTCATGTAATAATTCTCTCTGATGTATGATTTATCCCTCAGTTCTTAACATCTAAATCAAACAATATCCTATCACTATCACAGTTATTTCTAATCACCTCTATCAATAGTGCTAAAAGTATTTGTAGAATACATATGTATTTGTCAATTTCTTTTAAACATGTTTTTCTGAATTATTCTAAAGGCTTTAGCAAATCATGTACTCACTTTTAAAATAGGAAAATTGGAGGTGAGTGTGGGTAAAATTGCCATATTTCCAGATTCTCTCACCTGGCCTTAGTGTATCTCCCTATCAATAGGTGTTTCCAAATAGTGGAGAGAAGTAGTCCATCTCCATATCAACAGGTGATTACAATGCAGTTGGAGAGCAAATTCACACCTTGATCAGAGAGGTTTGGTGGGGCCTTTGCAGCCAAGTGACTGTTGACACTGGCAAGCAGAAATATACAATTGCTTGTAAGCAATAATGGGTTTCTCCAAGTTTATTTCTCCCTTTGACTGATTCTGGCTTCAAAGGTTTATTTGCCCCAGGATGGGAACATATTTTCCTTCCAGAGTTGCAGTGATGTAACTACATGACTTATAAAAAGTTTCAAATGAAGTAGAAAATCATGTAATAAAAAGTATTGTGCAATGTAATAGTCTTACCTGTTCTTATAGTTACTATTGCTATAGTGAAATGATAGATTACAAAATATACTTTAAAAATCTTCATTTTAGGAAAAAAAAGATGCTGGCATGAGAGGTTAGACAGGAGCTTCCTCGCAAAACTGCATGTAATATGAAAATATAATTAATACGACTAATCCTGAGAGAGCAACAGGAAAGAGGACTGTGCCAGACTGCATACACCTGGAGAAAAAAGCAGACTGCATGAATATTCATATTTGACCTGATGGTTTATAGGTCATATTGCATGATCAAAACCGAAAGTTTCTGTGATGACTGCCCTTGTACTGTTCACCATGTAAGAATTTATTCACTCTGTAAGAATTCGTTCACCATGTAAGAACTTGTTCGTTATGCTTCAGAAGATTGGAGACTGACGAGAATTAGGCTTGAGATGGATTAATGATTGTACATTGAGCATTGACCCTCCTATACTGAATTTTATTGTTGTTAACAACCATTTGATCAATAAATATGAGAGATGCCCTCTCAAAAAAAAAAAAAAAAAAAAAAAAAAAAAGCAGACTGCATGGAACAGGGTAATGTACCAAAGCTGTGGCTCGGGGGGACCGAAGCCCTTCCCCCACCCCAACTCACTGGCAGGAGGATGAGAAACTGAGCAGGGAGGGAGTGGAGGCCTTGGGACTGCTGAATACCTAACTGCAGAGATCTTGTCTGGGAGCACAAACCTACATTTCATGGTGCTTTCATGATACTCTCATGATTACAGGGTTGGAAAGCTAAGACAGGCAAAATTCCTGGAGAGACTGAGATTCCAGCCACTAGTGGAAAGTAGGGATTCATATCTGGCTGCTCTGGGACAAAAGCTTATACCTGTGTGCTCAGCCCACTGGTTCAGGCAGTAGAGACAGGCATAGCAGCCAGGAAGCAGGAAACAGCTCTTTCCTTCCCCCAGGAACCAATATCACTCCTCTGCAACTCCCAACATTGCTTCAGGGGCTGAGCAGCTCCAGAGTAGAGCTTCTGGACACTAGAGGGCGCCATACACAAATATGAAATGACAAAGGAACCCGGACTGAAGTAAAATTAATATAACCCCTGAGAAAGATGACATGTACCTCATAACTCTTCCTGAAAGGGAGTTCAAAATAAAAATCATTAACACGCTAATGGAAGTACAGATAGATATTCAAGAACTCAGAAATAATTTCAGTTGAAAAGCCAATCGTTGAAGCGCACAATGGAGGGGATTAAAAGCAGATTGGAAATGGTGGAGGAGATGATAAATGAAATAGAAACTAGAGAAGAGGAATACAAAGAATCTGAGGCACAGAGACAAAAGGATCTCTAAGAATGAAAGAATATTGAGAGAACTGTGTAAATGAAGAATATTGAGAGAACTGTGTGACCAATCCAAATGAAATAATATTGGCATTATAGAGGTACCAGAAGAAGAAGAGAGAGAGAAAGGGATAGAAAGTGTCTTTGGTGAGGTAATTGCTGAAAACTTCCCCAATCTGGGAAGGAGATAGTTTCTCAGGCCATGGGTATTCACAGATCTCCCAACACAAGGGACCCAAGGAAGACAACACCAAGACACATAGTAATTAAAATGGCAAAGACCAAGGATAAGGACAGACTGTTGAAAGCAGCCAGAGACAGAAATAAGATCACATACAAAGGAAAGCCCATCAGGCTAACATCAGACTTTTCAGCAGAAACGTTACAGGCTAGAAGGGAGTGGCATGATATATTGAATGCAAAGAAGCAGAAGGACCTGGAACCAAGATTACTTTATCTGGCAAGATTATCATTGAAATTTGAAAGGGGGATTAAACAATTTCCAGATAAGCAAAAGCTGAAAAAATTTACCTCCCACAAACCATTTCTACAGTATATTTTGGAGGGACTGCAATAGATGGAAGTGTTCCTAAGGTTTAATAGCTATCACCAGAGGTACTAAAACCACAGTAAAGAAAGTAGAACAGCTAATAACTAAGTAAATGTGAAATTAAATTAACTATTCCCAAAGTCAATCAAGGAATAGACAAAAAGTACAGAAAATGATACCTAATATATAAAGAATGGAGGAGGAAGAAAAAGGAGGAGAAAAAGTAAAGAACCCTTAGATTGTGTTTGCAATAGCATATTTAATGAGTTAAGTTAGACTTTTAGATAGTAAGGAAGTTAACACTGAACCTTTGGTAACCATGAATCTAAAGTCTGCAATGGCAATAAGTACATACCTATTGATAATCAACCTAAATGTAAATGGACTGAATGCACCAATCAAAAGACATAGAGTCACTGAATGGATAAAAAAACAAGACCCATCTGTATGCTGCCCACAAGAGACTCACTTTAAACCCAAAGACATACACAGACTAAAAGTAAAGGGATGGAAAAAGATATTTCATGCAACTAACAGAGAGAATAAAGCAGATGTTGCAGTACTTGTATCAGGCAAAATAGACTTCAAAATAAAGTCACAAGAGACAAAGAAGGACATTACATAGTGATAAAAGAGTCAATCTAACAAGAAGATAATACCATTATAAATATCTATGCTCCCAAAACAGGAGCACCTACATACATGAAACAAATACTAACTGAATTAAAAGGGGAAATAGAATGCAATTCATTCATTCTAGGAGACTTCAACACTCCACTCACTCTGAAGGACAGATCAACCAGATACAAGATAAGTAAGGAGACAGAGGCACTGAACAACAAATTAGAACAGATGGACCTAACAGACATCTACAGAAGTCTACAACCAAGAGCAGTAAAATATACATTCTTCTCAAGTGCACATGGAACATTTTCAAGAATAGATCATATACTAGGCCACAAAAAGAGCCCCAGTAAATTCAAAAAGACTGAAATTGTACCAACCAGTTTCTCAGACCACAAAGGTATGAAACTAGAAATATATTACACAAAGAAAATGAAAAATCCCACAAACACATGGAGGCTTCACAACATGCTCCTAAATAACCAATAGATCAATGACCAAATAAAAACAGAGATCAAACAATATATGGAGACAAATGACAACAATAATTCAACACTACAAAATCTGTGGGACGCAGCCAAGGCTGGGCTAAGAGGAAAATATATTGCAATACAGGCCTACCTCAGAAAAGAAAAACCTCCCATACAAAGAATCTAACATCACAATTAATGAAACTAGAAAAAGAAGAACAAATAAGGCCCAATTTCAGTAGAAGGAGGGAAATAATAAAGATTAGAGCATAAATAAATAAAATAGAGAAGAATAAAACAATAGAAAGAATCAATGAAATCAAGAGCTGGTATTTCAAGAAAACAAACAAAATACATAAACCCCTAGCCAGACTTACCAAGAAAAAAAGAGAGTCTGCACACATAAACAGAATCAGAAATGAGAAAGGAAAAATCACTACTGATACCACAGAAATACAAATAATTATCAGAGAATACTATGAAAAATTATATGCTAACAAACTGGATAACCTAGAAGAAATGGACAACTTTCTAGAAAAATACAACCTTCCAAGGCTGACCAAGGAAGAAATAGAAAATCTGAACAGACCAATTACCAGCAATGAAATTGAACTGATGATCAAAAAACTACCTAAGAACAAAGCACCTGGACCAGATGGCTTGACTGCTGAATTTTATCAAACATTTAGTGAAGATCTAATACCCATCCTCCTTAAAGTTTTCCAAAGAGTAGAAGAAGAGGGAATACTTTCAAACTCATTCTATTAGGGCATGATCACTTTAATACCAAAACAAGTCAAAGACCCCACAAAAAAAGAAAATTGCAGACCAATATCCCTGATGAAATAGATGCAAAAATACTCCACAAAATATTAGCAAACCAAATTCAAAAATACATCAAAAAGATCATCCATCATGATCAAGTAGGATTTATTCCAGCAATGCAAGGAAGGTACAACATTCGAAAATCCATCAACATCATCTACAACATCAATAAAAAGAAGGACAAAACCACATGATCATCTCCATAGATGCTGAAAAAGCATTTGACAAAATTCAACATCCATTCATGATAAAAGCTCTCAATAAAATTAGTACAGAGGGCAAGTGTCTCAACATAATAAAGGCCATATATGACAATCCCACAGCCAACATCATACTTAACAGTGAGAAGCTGAAAGCTCTTCCTTCAAGATCGGGATCAAGACAATGTTGCCCACTTTCCCCACTTCTATGCAACATAGTACTGGAGGTCCTAGCCACAGAAATCAGACAACACAAAAAAAATAAAAGGTGTCCAGAATGATAAGAAAGTAGTCAAACTGTCACTATTTGCAGATAACATGATATTGTACATAAAAGACCCTGAGAACTCTACTAAAATATTACTAGATCTAATATCTGAATTCAGCAAAGTTGCAGGATACAAAATTAATACACAGAAGTCTGTTGCATTCCTATACACTAATGATGAACTAGCAGACATAGAAATCAGGAAAACAATTCCATTCACAGTTGCATCAAAAAGAATAAAATACCTAGGAATAAACCTAACCAAGGAAGTGAAAGACCTATACCTTGAAAACTACAAGACGCTCTTAAGAGAAATTAAAGAAGATACCAATAAATGGAAACTCATCTCATGCTCATGGATAGGAAGAATTAATATTTGTCAAAATGGCCATCTGGCCTAAAGCAATCTATAGATTCAATGCAATTCTTATCAAAATACCAACAGCATTCTGGAATGAACTAGAGAAAATCATTCTAAAATTCATATGAAACCACAAAAGACCTTGAATAGCCAAAGCAATTCTAAGGAAGAATAAAGCTGGGGGCATTATGCTCCCCAACTTCAAGCCCTACTACTAAGCCACAGTAATCGAGACAATTTGGTACTGGCACAAGAACAAACCCATAGACCAATGTAACAGACTAGAGAACCCTGATGTAAACCCAACCATATATGGTCAATTAATATATGATAAAGGAGCCATGGATATACAAAGGGGAAATGACAGCCTTTTCAACAGCTGCTGTTGGCAAAACTGGACAGCTGCATGCAAGAGTAGCAGACTGGATTATTGTTTAACCCTATACACAAAAGTAAACTAGAAATGGATCAAAGACTTGAATGTAAATCATGAAACCATAAAACTCTTAGAAGACAACATAGGCAAACATCTCCTGAATATAAGTATGAGCAACTTCTTCCTGAATGCATCTCCTTGAGCAAGGGAAACAAAAGCAAAAATGACTTCATGTGACTACATCAAACTAAAAAGTTTCTGTATGGCAAAAGACACCATCAACAAAATAATAAGGTATCCTACAGTATGGGAGAATATATTTGTAAATGACATATCCAACAAGGGGTTAACATAAAAAATATATAAACAACATACACCCCTCAACACCCAAAAAGCAAAAAACCCAATTAACAAATGGGCAGAGGATATGCAGAGACAGTTCTCCAAAGAAGAAATTCAGATGGCCAACAGACACATGAAAAGATGCTCCACATCACTAATCATCAGGGAAATGCAAATTAAAACCACAATGAGATATCACCTCACACCCGTAAGGACGGCCAGCATCAAAAAGACTAAGAAAAGAGTGGGCGGAGTCAACATGGAGGCGTAAGTAGAACAGTGGGAATCTCCTCCCAAAAACATATATATTTTTGAAAATACAACAAATACAACTAATCCTAAAATAGAGACCAGAAGACACAGGACAACAGCCAGACTACATCCACACATGCGAGAGCCCAGAGCCTGGTGAAAGGGGTAAGATACAAGCCCCGGCCCGGCGGGACCTGAGCGCCCCTTACCCCAGCTCCCAGCAGGAGGAGAGGAGTCAGAGCAGGGAGGGAGAGGGAGCCCAGGACTGCTGAACACCCAGCCCCAGCCATCCACACTAGAGCACAGTCACAGTGCATGTGTGGGGTCCTAGATACTAGGGAAACAGGGTGGCAGGACTGGTGGGCAGGTCCTGAAGCTGATGCCCCTGTGACAAAGAAAAGCGAGTGCTTTTTGAAAGTCTTAAAGGGACAGGGACACAACAGCTGGACGGAAAGAACCCAGGTCACAGTCCAGCAGCTGGAAAATCCAGGGAAAACTGGGTGCACTAACCCCCAGGCATCAGCTCTGAGACCTGTCATGGAGGTAAACAGCCAAACAGGCCCCCGTCCATTACCCCACCAGGTGCGGCAAAAGCAGAGAAGCAGCCTAAGTCTGGTCACACCCTCAGAAAGGGCGCTTCCTCCATACCGGCCGGGCAAGACACAAAGACACAGTCTACACGCAATTACCAAACACAAGCCACTAGGGGTCACAGTTGTCCCAATAAAGAAAGGCCAGTAGCAAGTGGAAAGTTTGCCCCCCGCAGCTGACAGTCAATAGCACCTATCAACAAGAAAAGGCAAAAAATATGATCCAGACAAGACTAACCTAGACAGCTTCAGCATCTGCTACATCTTCCCCTGAGAAGGAACCTGGGGAGATAGATTTAACCAGTCTTCCTAAAAAAGAATTCAAAACAAAAGTCATAACCATCCTGATGGACTTGCAGAGAAATATACAAGAACTAAAGAAGGAGAATACAGAAATAAAACAAGCTCTGGAAGGACTTCAAAACAGAATGGACGAGATGCAAGGGACCACTAATGGACTAGAAAACAGAGAACAGGAACACAGAGAAGCTGATGCAGAGAGAGATAAAAGGATCTCCAGGAATGAAAGAATTCTAAGAGATCTGAGTGACCAATTGAAATGAAACAATATCTGCATTATAGGGGTATCAGAAGAATAAGAGAGAGAAAAAGGGATAGAGAGTGTCTTTGAAGAAATAATTGCTGAAAACTTCCCCAAACTAGGGGAGGAAATGGCCTTTCAGACCACAGAGGTACACAGAACACCCATGATAAGGGATTCAAGGAGGGCAACACCAAGACACATAATAATTAAAATGGCAAAGATCAAAGACAAGGACAAAGTATTACAGGCAGCCAGAGAGAAAAAAAAAGGTTACCTACAAAGTAAAACCCATCAGGCTATCATCAGACTTCTCAATAGAAACCCTACAGGCCAGAAGAGAATGGCATGATATACTTAATGCAATGAAACACAAGGGCCTCAAACCAAGACTACCGTATCCAGCACGATTATCATTTAAATATGAAGGAGGGATTAAACAATTCCCAGACAAGCAAAAGTTGAGGGAATTTGCCTCCCAAAAACCACCTCTACAGGGCATCTTACAGGGATTGCTCTAGATGGGAGCACTCCTAAAAAGAGCACAGAACAAAACACCCAACATATGAAGAAGGGAGGAGGAGGAATAAGAAGGGAGAAAAATAAAGAATCATCAGACCATGTTTATAATAGCTCAACAAGCGAGTTAAGTTAGACAGTAAGATAGTAAAGAAGCTAACCCTGAACCTTTGGTAACCACAAACTTAAAGCCTGCAATGGCAATAAGTACATATCTTTCAATAATCACCCTAAATGTAAATGGACTGAATGCACCAATCGAAAGACACAGAGTAACAGAATAAATAAAAAAGCAAGATCCATCCATATGCTGCTTACAAGAGACTAACCTTAAACCCAACGACATGCACACACTTAAAGTCAAGGGATGGAAAAAGATATTTCATGAAAACAACAGAGAGAAAAAAGCAGGTGTTGCAATTCTAGTATCAGACAAAACAGACTTCAAAAGAATGAAAGTAACAAAAGATAAATAATGACATTACATAATGATAAAGGGCTCAGCCCAACAAGAGGATATTATCATTATAAATATATTTGCACCCAATACAGGAGCACCAACATATCTGAAACAAATACTAACAGAACTAAAGGAGGAAATAGAATGCAATGCATTCATTCTGGGAGACTTCAACACACCACACACTCCAAAGGACAGATCCACCAGACAGAAAATAAGTAAGGACACGGAGACACTGAACAACACACTAGAACAGATGGACCTAATAGACATCTACAGAACTCTACATCCAAAAGCAACAGGATACACATTCTTCTCAAGTGCACATGAAACATTCTCCAGAATAGACCACATATTAGGCCACAAAAAGAGCCTCAGTAAATTCCAAAAGATTGAAATCCTACCAACCAACTTTTCAGACCACAAAGGCATAAAACTAGAAATAAACTGTACAAAGAAAGCAAAAAGGCTCACAAACACATGGAGGCTTAACAACATGCTCCTAAATAATCAATGAATCAATGACCAAATCAAAATGGAGATCCAGCAATATATGGAAACAAATGACAACAACAAAACAAAGCCCCAACTACTGTGGGATACAGCAAAAGTAGTCTTAAGAGGAAAGTATATAGCAATCCAGGCATATTTAAAGAAGGAAAAACAATCCCAAATGAATGGTCTAATGTCACAATTATCGAAATTGGAAAAAGAAGAACAAATGAGGCCTAAGGTCAGCAGAAGGAGGGACATAATAAAGATCAGAGAAGAAATAAATAAAATTGAGAAGAATAAAACAATAGCAACCAAGAGCTGGTTCTTCAAGAAAATAAACAAAATAGATAAGCCTCTAGCCAGACTTATTAAGAGGAAAAGAGAGTCAATACAAATCAACAGAATCAGAAATGAGAAAGGAAAAATCACGTCGGACCCTACAGAAATACAAAGAATTATTAGAGAGTACTATGAAAACCTATATGCTAACAAGCTGGGAAACCTAGGAGAAATGGACAACTTCCTAGAAAAATACAACCTTCCAAGACTGACCAAGGAAGAAACAGAAAATCTAAACAGACCAATTAGCAGCAATGAAATTGAAGCAGTAATCAATAAACTACCAAAGAACAAAATCCCCGGGCCAGATGGATTCACCTTGGAATTTTATCAGACATACAGGGAAGACATAATACCCATTCTCCTTAAACTTTTTCAAAAAATAGAAGAGGAGGGAATACTCCCAAACTCATTCTATGAAGCCAACATCACCCTAATACCAAAACCAGGCAAAGACCCCACCAAAAAAGAAAACTACAGACCAATATACCTGATGAACGTAGATGCAAAAATACTCAACAAAATATTAGCAAACCGAATTCAAAAACACATCAAAAGGATCATACACCACGACCAAGTGGAATTCATCCCAATGATGCAAGGATGGTACAACATTTGAAAATCCATCAACATCATCCACCACATCAACAAAAAGAAAGACAAAAACCACATGATCATCTCCATAGGTGCTGAAAAAGCAATTGACAAAATTCAACATACATTCATGATAAAAACTCTCAGCAAAATGGGAATAGAGGGGAAGTACCTCAACATAATAAAGGCCATTTATGATAAACCCATAGCCAACATTATACTGAACAGCGACAAGCTGAAAGCTTTTCCTCTGAGATCGGGAACTAGACAGGGATGCCCACTCTCCCCAGTTATTTTACATAGTACTGGAGGTCCTACGCACGGCAGTCAGACAAAACAAAGAAATACAAGGAATCCAGATTGGTAAAGAAGAAGTTAAACTGTCACTATTTGCACATGACATGATATTGTACATAAAAAACCCTAAAGACTCCACCCCAAAACTACTAGAACTGATATCGGAATACAGCAAAGTTGCAGGATACAAAATTAACACACAGAAATCTGTGGCTTTCCTATACACTATCAATGAACCAACAGAAAGAGAAATCAGGAAAACAACTCCATTCACAATTGCATCAAAAAGAATAAAATACCTAGGAATGAACCTAACCAAAGAAGTGAAAGACTTATATTCTGAAAACTACAAGTCACTCTTAAGAGAAATTAAAGGGGACACTAACAAATCGAAATTCATCCCATGCTCATGGCTAGGAAGAATTAATATCGTTAAAATGGCCATCCTGCCCAAAGCAATATACAGATTTGATGCAATCCCTATCAAACTACCAGCAACATTCTTCAATGAACTGGAACAAATAATTCAAAAATTCATATGGAAACACCAAAGACCCCGAATAGCCAAAGCAATCCTGAAAAAGAAGAATAAAGTAGGAGGGATCTCACTCCCCAACTTCAAGCTCTACTATAAAGCCATAGTAATCAAGACAATTTGGTACTGGCACAAGAACAGAGCCACAGACCAGTGGAACAGACTAGAGAATCCAGACATTAACCCAGACATATATGTTCAAACAATATTTGATAAAGGATCCATGGACATACAATGGCAAAACGACAGTCTCTTCAACAGAGGGTGCTGGCAAAACTGGACAGCTACATGTAGGAGAATGAAACTGGACCATTGTCTAACCCCATACACCAAAGTAATTTCAAAATGGATCACCTGAATGTAAGTCATGAAACCATAAAACTCTTAGAAAAAAACATAGGCAAAAACCTCTTAGACATAAACATGAGTGACCTCTTCTTGAACATATCTCCCCGGGCAAGGAAAACAACAGCAAAAATGAACAAGTGGGACTATATTAAGCTGAAAAGCTTCTGTACAGCAAAAGACACCATCAATAGAACAGAAAGTACCCTACAGTATGGGAGAATATATTTTTAAATGACAGATCCAATAAAGGCTTGACGTCCACAATATATAAAGAGCTCACCCACCTCAACAAACAAAAAACAAATAATCCAATTTAAAAATGGGAAGAGGAACTGAACAGTTCTCCAAAAAAGAAATACAGATGGCCAACAGACACATGAAAAGATGCTCCACATCACTAATTATCAGAGAAATGCAAATTAAAACTACAATGAGGTATCACCTCACACCAGTAAAGATAGCTGCCATCCAATAGACAAACAACAACAAATGTTGGCGAGGCTGTGGAGAAAGGGGAACCCTCCTACACTGCTGGTGGGAATGTAAATTAGTTCAACCATTGTGGTAAGCAATATGGAGGTTCATCAAAATGCTTAAAACAGACTTACCATTTGACCCAGGAATTCCACTCCTAGGAATTTACCCTAAGAACACAGCAATCAAGTCTGAGAAAGACAGATGCATCCCTATGTTTATCGCAGCACTATTTCAATAGCCAGTAATTGGAAGCAACCTAAATGTCCATCGATAGATGAATGGATAAAGATGTGGCACATATACACAATGGAGTACTACTCAGCCATAAGAAGAGGGCAAATCTTACCATTTGCAGCAACATGGATGGAGCTGGAGGGTATTATGCTCAGTGAAATAAGCCAAGCGGAGAAAGAGAAATACCACATGATTTCACTCATCTGTGGAGTATAAGAACAAAGGAAAAACTGGAGGAACAAAACTGCAGCGGAATCACAGAACCCAAGAATGGACTAATAGGTAACAAAGGGAAGGGACTGGGGAGGATGGGTGGGTAGGGAGGGATAAGGGGAGGGAGAAGAAGGAGGGTATTATGATTAGCATGCATAATGGGGGGGTGGGAGAAAGGGGAGGGTTGTATAATACAGAGAGGACAAGTAGTGATTCCACAACATTTTGCTATGCTGATGGACAGTGACTGTAAAGGGGTTTATAGGGGGGACCTGGTATAGGGGAGAGCCTAGTAAACATAATATTCATCATGTAAGTGTAGATTAATGATAACAAAAAAAAAGAAAGAAAGAAAGAAAAGGGTGATTACTCCCTGATAGGATAAAACTAACTGTAAAGCAACGAGTAATGCATACTTCAAATATCCTTAATTTTGCTCACTTAAAGGGTGTCAGATGATCGGCTATGGAGGTACATTTTTCTGATAATATTCCTTTCTCTTAAAAAAAAAAAAAGCAGTTCCTGTGTGGTGACCTCCAATGAGTTGTACACAATGGTATAAAGGGCATATCAAAGTGTGGACAAAGAGTCCGTTTGTGTTTATACAGAGGATCAAAGCCTAATTTGGCTACCCAGAAAATGAACTAAGATACAATATGAAGAAGAACTTCCAACATCAGCACTCTCTGGAAGACTCATACCAGAAGATGATCATCAAAAAACCTCAACAAAGATCCAAGCGATGCTACAGCTATAGATGCACTCATCCCACCGGTTCCTGGACTTGCCATGGGAATGAAGAAGGAGATATCTAAGCTGGCCTACAGTAAAACAACAAATTTGACTGGATCTATAGTGTTGGAACTCAACCAAGAATTAGGAGAAGTGCAAGTTGTAGTGCTCCAAAATCTTACAACTACAGACTATCTACTGTTATGTGAACAGTTCCCAGGAATGGGATGTGAACAGTTCCCAGGAATGGGTTGTTTTAATTTGTCAGATTTCTCTCAGACTGTTCAAGTACAGTTGGACAATATCCATCATATCATAGATAAATTTTCACAAATGCCTAGGGTGCTTAACTGGTTTTCTTGGTTTCACTGGAGATGGCTGGTAATTATAGATCTGCTTTGGTTATATAACTGTATTCCTATTATGTTAATGTGTGTGCGCAATTTAATTAGTAGTTTAAAACCTATACATGCTTAAGTTACTCTACAAGAAGATATGTCAAAGAAATAACCAATCTTCCCATGTTTTTTTCCATCTGCTACTTCTATCGCTTTTCTTCTTTCTTCCTAATTACAACCCTTAAATAGAATTCGTGCCTTATTGAATTTACCGAGTATCATAATTCCTCCAAGTGGTAAAGATACCTCAAGACAAATGCTGGGCATAAAACCCACAGGGCATAAATCTGCAAAGAAGTAAAAAGCTAACCTTTTCAAACAATATTGCTTCTCTCTCACTCACCAACTTTACATTTCTCTGTATGGCCCCAGAAGATGACTGGTTAGCCAGAGACGGGTAAGATTCCTCAAGGGAAGAACAACCTAAGACAGGCACAGTCGCAGTTGGGCCATCAGGTGAGAAATTGGGGATCAACAGAGGTGAGGCTTAGAACCTCACCTGCCCTGTTTTGAGAGAAATCTTCTGCATCCGTGGATGTTTAAATGCCCTTGTCTAGCTTTGATTAACACATAGTCTACAGGCACACACCTGATCATCTACATTTGCTCGCTTACAACACTAAACTATGTTTTCTACCTTTATCTTGCATCTACCTACCACTTCAGCATTTTATTAAAAAAAATAGTAATAATAATAATAATAAAGGGAGAAATGTGGGATCCACATATAAATTAAGTATAAAAATCAAACAAATATTCATATCTGACTTGTTTATAGTTCATGATGCGTGATCAAAACTGAAAGTTTCTGTGATATGACTGCCCTTGCACTGCTCACCATGTTAAGAACTTATTCACTATGTAAGAACTTGTTCACCATGTAAGAACTTGTTTGTTATGCTTCAGAAGATTTGAGACTGTTGAGAATTAGGCTTGGGGTTGATTAATGATTGTGCATTGAGTTCCCTATATAGAATTTTATTGTTGTTAACAACCATTTGATCAATAAATATGAGAGATGCCCTCTCAAAAGAAAAAAGAAAAAAGAAAAAGAAAAATAAAAAAATAAGGGAGAAATGTGGGATTCACATATAAATCAAGTATAAAAATCAAATGAATAATCAAAAAAAGAAAAGACTAAGAACAACGAATGCTGGCGAGTATTCAAAGAAAGGGGAACCCTCCTACACTGCTGGTGGGGATGTAAGCTAGTTTGACCATATGGAAAGCAATGTGGAGGTTCCTCAAAATACTAAGAATAGAAATAACACTTGACCCGGGAATCCCACTCCTTGGAATTTACCGAAAGAATACAACTTCTCAGATTCAAAAAGACATATGCACCCCTATGTTTATCATAGTACTTTTTACAATAGCCAAGACATGGAAGCAACCTAAGTGTCCATAAGTAGATGAATGGATAAACAAGATGTGGCACATGTGCACAATTCGGCCATAAGAAAGAAACAAATCCTACCATTTGCAACAACATGAAGGGAGCTGGAGGACATTATTCTCAGTGAAATAAGCCAGGTGGAGAAAGACAAATGCCAAATGATTTCCCTCATTTGTGGAGTATAACAATGAAGCAAAACTGAATGAACAAATAGCACCAGCCTCAGAGACTCCAAGAATGAACTAGTGGTTACCAAAGGGGAGTGGTGTGGGAGGGCAGATGGGGAGGGAGGGAGAAGGGAATTGAGGGGAATTATGTTTAGTACACATGGTGTGGGGGATCACAGGGAGAACAGTGTAGCACAGGGAATGCACATACTGGATCTGTGTCATCTTACTAAACTGATGGACAGTGACTGCATTGGGGTATGGGTGGGGACTTGATAATATGGGTAAATGTAGCAACCACATTGTTTTTTAATGTGAAACCTTCATAAGAGTGTATATCAATACCTTAATAAAAAATTTTAAAAAAATAATAAAAAATCTTCATTTTAGAATTTTTTAAAAATCTGATTTTAACTTTACAAAAAGTTTCAACAGAGAGATAAGTGCATCAACCGTCAACGTTAAACCACTCAGAAGTTCTTCTGTCAAAAGAGATAAAAATGTCATAGACTGAGTTTGAAAATACAGTAAAACCCAAGGCACAAAAAAAATACAGAGAATGAGAGATATGTTTTGCTCCAATTTTCAAAGTCTGAGATTACCCATAAATCATGAGCTTTGATTGATTTCCATTTCTTGACTTTCTCAAATATCCAGTACCTAATTCTGATGTTTTCTTCCTAAATTAGTGTTTTAATGCCCTAATACATCTTTTATAGGGACCATTTCCACTAAGATCATTTTCTAGGAAAGGAGAATGATGTGATTTTGTCTGTGCCTTGGGATGAGCCTTTATCACTTGTCTTCCCTTTTGGTATAAACCAAGTTAAAATGTCCAGTTTATTGTCTGAAAAGAAAGTCTAGAGCATATATGTGAACTGACTACATGAAAGGTAGATATTGCTAATCACTGCTCATGAAGAGAAGGATCATTCCTCAAACAATTCTGGAAACTTTGGGAATATGAAATATTATTTTAAACCTTTACATTAAGTCATAGACCAAAATAAAATTCTATGTAGTATATAATTATTTAGTTGTGATGTCAACAGCATTGGATTCCGGGAAAGATGGAAAGGCAGAAAGCCTCGGGCAATTTTGCAGTCCTCAAGCCTTGGAACCTCCTGGGCCTGTTTCTTTCCTACTTCTCTCTGCATATCCTTGCATGTTGACTTAATTCTTGGTTGCTGCTTAGAGAGATCTTTGGTTACTCACGGGCACAGCATCAACAGCTTCTGGGTTTAAATTTTTATACCTTTGTCACACAGAGATGAAAAAAACTCTTCCTCTACCAAAAGTCTGAAATATCCCCAAGGAATATGACTGGCTAGGTTTGGATTAGTGGGCACCTCTCAAACCATTGCTGTGGCCAGAAAACAAACGCCATGGAAAACATATCAGTTTTCATTTAGACCACAAGTTAAAGTTGAGATGAAGTTACTTTGCTCAAAAAAGAGGGCGATGCTGGCAATCAAAACAACACAATTATAACAAATATCCAGCATTGTTTACATTTACTAACATTAAAAATGTAAAACTAATTACCTGTAAACAAAAGTATAGTATAAGGTTATGTCATGCAACATGTGACCCTAGTCATGTTATTTAATTTCTCTAAGATTCCTTTCTTACCTATAAAATGGGGTTCATATTTTTTTTTCTAAAAGGATAGTTCTGAGGTAAACCTACAAAATTTGTTTAAAGTGACAGGGTTTTAGACATGAAAATCATGACTCATAATTTATCACAAGTATTCAAAATTGTTCAAGATTTAAATTGTTACAATCTGTATTTACTTTGAAAGATCTCTGCTAAGTCCTGCTTAAATTTATTTTCAAAACAATATGCTTCTGGGCTATTGTTTTTGTTAATAAGGCCACTATTTTGATATGTGGACCATACTGACATATGCATCTGTAGAATATCAGTATATAAAGGCATAAGTGAATGCATGGACAGGAGACAGATAATCCAAAGTAACTCAATAAACAGAAAACTAAGTCACACACAAAAACCTGTTATCTTTATCTAGGGATAAACAATTGTTTTACAAAGATTTACATAAAGAATGATGCTTTTGGAAAGTAATCCACTTTTAGTTTCTCTCTAAAGACTATCATCTAGGAGAAACAATTGTAGTTGAAATAATTGTTCTATGGCATTAGCTGGGTTGAGTGAAGGTGGAGAATCCTTGCCTTCAAGCCAATGAAACAAATGGAACTTTCCACAGCTCCATATTACAGAAAAGGAGGTCTCTGTGCATCTTAATTACATGAGTACATAGTTGTGTGTTTCACCATTTCTGAAACCTAAGTCTACATTTTCACTTTTCTCTGTTTGATACTGCATTTATTTAATTTACCTTTCACCTATAACTCTTTTCTGAAGTCTAATTGAAAAGATGATTTTTTTTTTTGTAAGTACTTAATGACCTGCCGTATACCAAATGGGTTATAGGACATAGTTTTCTGATATAACTAGGAAGGGCAAGGACTGTCTCTCTGGCAGGGGGAAAGAGGAAATGTTGAGCACATTAAATTAGAACTGATTTACTCTCTTGCTGACTATTCCCAGTTAGAGTTTCTCCTTGTCTTCTGAGGAAGTTCTGACCACCAAGCAAATATGCACAGTGAGTGGCCAGCTGTCTCTCTTTCCAGCTCGTTGTGAAACAGTAGCCTGGAGGTAATGCAAAACATCTTCCTTTTGACTTTCCTTTTTCCTTACTGTCAGTACTCTGCTTGCACTTCCTGAATACCTGTCACTACTTTAATCCTTACTTTAGTTTTCTATAGGACCTAGGCTAAGAAAACTGATACTAGAAATAGTTATATTATAGTATAAACATTTATATAAATAGACTATAATATGTATTATAAATATTATTATTTATATTATGAACGAAATTGGATTGCTCACTGGTTTGAGAACAACTGCTTATGGTAAGGAGGCTGTACCAAGAAGTGCTGTCTCAGCACACAGAGAATCTACTTCCACCTGACTCTGCTCAATCCAGCCTGTCCAGTAGTGCTGAAGCTTTGCAATAGTGTCAAAACATACCATGTATTTAGTGTTTATTTTGTCCAAATCATATAATAAGGTGTAGTCCACAAATTATATGTCAGTCAGGAATGGAAGATGATGGCTAGGTAGACACCGGGTAGCCATAGGCAGCTGGTAGTCTTCGCTCATTGATAGCTCAGTGTTGAAGCAGCATCCATTCTCTCTCTGGTCCTAGAAATACAAGGTCCATCTTTCCACTACCCATTTATTTGACATCTGGTCATGTCTCTTCCATCATGAGTACCTCTTTTTGTCTTTGTTGAGAATAAGAGTATAAGTATACTGCTAATTCTAAGTGTACATGTAAACTAACACTGTTTTCCAACTAATGAGACGGTGTTATGCCAACATTTAAAAAATACTGTTGGAATTCATTGGCGTTAGAATTGCCTACACTTCTAACTCTTTCCCAGTCTGGGCATATAAGTATGGCAGCATCTACCTACTACTGAATGTGCTATTAACCATTAAGAAAATTCCAACTGAATGATGCCATTACCTAGATATAGATAGATTCCAGAACCTTAGCAGAAAGAAAGGTCGGGGAGAGGGAGAGAAAGGGGGAGGAAAATAGGGAGAGGGAGCAAAGGAGAAAAAGAGAAGAGAGGAGGAAAAAAGCCAAAATCTTGAGATGTTACGTATGTTTTACAAGGAACTAACACTGCCAAGACCACAGTTTCTTCCTGACACCGGAGTGTTTCACTGCCTGGGTTCATGATAACTGATCAAGGCGGTATTCCTCAAGTATCTCCCCTGGGCCATTGGAAGGCATATGACACTACTCTTGAAACTTATGTTTTGATATACTTTCCTTGGCATTCGGAGGTTTGGACTTCAGCAAGTGTCATTCCTATGGGTTCTTCTAGGAAATATATTTTTACCTTCCCCAGATTGCCCTTAGCTTCCATCTTCTCTCCTTCCTTCATCAACTTTAATAACTAAAATTGTGGAGGAAAGGGGAGCAATCACAATCTAATTACATTTAGAATAATTTACTTGGAAAAGTTTAAGCCTGGAACTAATTCAAAAAAATCTTTTGAATTAATTTCCAGATTCCACAGATTTTCAGGTTGAAAGGACATTCATCCCTCAGCATTCTGAGAAGTGATTAAGATATTATCTAGAACTGTCCTCCACCTCTCTACTCAATGAAATGTCTGCTTGAAATTATTTACACATGGTCACCAACTTCTTTGTTTTGATTTGGTCTAGAGTGTTCAAGGGCGGAGTTTTCCAGCTCTAATACTACTGTGTCTAGCAACAACTCAGGAAGACACCTGGGTCACAGTTCAAAAGATCCTTGACCTTGCATCAGGTCCCCGACACATTCATGTGCTAACTGGAAGTACTTTCTAACTCTTCCACATTACCTTCCACCAGGCTCTCTCCTCCTTTTTAAAGGATGCATCAGGAAGAAAAGATGGCCACTTTTATGGGACCCCAGACCAGTTCCCTACAATTCTCTGTCAATAGGCTGATATACAAAGTAGATAATTGTACAGAAGCTACTCCCTTTGGTACAGTCTTCCTAAGTACTCAGTCTAATATGATTCTAATGAAGTTTTCCACATCCCACAGATCTTACTCACAGCTGGTCATCATTCCCATATCAAAAACATGAGTAGCAAGTCAATCTTTATCCTTATGCATTTTTATTCTACCAACCTGGTGCTAAAGAAGCAGGAGAGATATAGTTAATTCTAGCTTAGAGCTACTATTATGCCTGAGAGGTAATTCATTTCATTCAGGATATACTCCACTGAAAGGTGTGCAGATATGTAAATCACCTATGAAGAACATGGAAAGGTAGACCAAAACAGGGCTAACAGCCTTAATCTGACAAATGGGTTTCCAAGGCATCCTTACCCAGTTGGTACATGAGAATTTTTAATGCCATACTGACTTTCAATCCTCATGCCAATAGCCAACTACCTGAAATTTACATGCTTTTGCCAGGCCACTGCTCTAATATCGGCAGGTTCTGCCTCTGAACACTGACTAAAGCAGTAACAAAGTCACCTGGGAAAACTTCCTGTACCTGGATTAGCGACCACTGGAATGTGCAGGAGTGACAGTTAATTTTTCTGTCAATCTAACTGGGTAAAGGGATGCCCAGAAAACCGGTGAAATGTTATCTGTAGCTGTATCTGTACAAGTGTTTCCAGAAGAGCATTTAGCATTTGAGGAGATTAACGTTGGTCAACTGAGTTAAAAAAAATCCCCCCCACCAGTGTGGGTAAGCACCATCCAATCCTAGCAGGGACTCACTAGAAAGAAAAGGCAGAGGAAAAGCAAAAATTTGCTCTCTGCTGCAACTGGGACACCATCCTCTCCTGGCCTTGGACACTGGCCCTCCTGGTTCTCGAACCTTCAAGTCTGGACTAGACTTATACCACAGGCTTTCCCAGGCCTCTAGCTTGTGGAAGGCAGATCACGGGACTTCTCAGCCTCCATATATGTGAGCCAATCCCTCATAGTAAGTCCCATTGCATCTGTATCTGTATATCATATGGGTTCTGTTTCTCTGGAGAGCCCTAATATGGCACCTAATATGTTAAATGATCAACGCTGCCAGGGTCATGAAGCATCATGGTTTGGAATTATACCAATTTCTGTAAATATTCCTACCAGAGCCAGTTTCAGGCTACCACTTTCCATCAGTGAACACAGAACTGGAAGAGACGTACACTATCGGCCTACGTAAGCCAGCAGAACCAGCCCCAGAACACCTAATCTCGACAGCCCACGATTCTTTACCTCCTACTCCAATGTTTCATTTTGCAACCCTTTGCCAATTGTTTTAACTAAACTATAAATGTGGATAATGTAGATTGTGGAATCCACCCCACTCCAATCCCGAAAGAAGGTCTCTGTACATAAATGTCCCTGTTTAAGGAGAACATCGAAATCACCACACCTATATTCTTGCTCTAAGCTCAACCCAGCCACCATGCTTGTAGATTTAGTGCCAGACCCCGATCCCAGTTATCCCACCAACACAGCACCAAAGAACACTGAAAAATAACAGGACAGAAATCAAGAATGCTAGACTGCATTTGGAGTCTTTTCATAGTTTAGGCCAATTAACTTCAAATAAAGTAGATGACCAGAAACAACCTGCTTCATATTAATGAAGTGAAAACAATTGTCTTCATTTTATTAAACTATCAGAATTATTCATATGAAAAAAGTTACATGGTTTGAATTACTTTGCTACCATGTCATTAAATAGTCTAGCAGGCGGTCCTATTTCTGAGCTTTGTAGTGAGAAGCCTAACTGAGGTCTCAGTTGTTCTTGTGTAATTTGTCACTGAACTTCTCCAAGGACACTGAATATGGAGTTTATTTTCTCTGATATTATCTAAATTAAAAGTAAATTGATAAGGATAAAACATGTGAGCAGGCTAGCTAACAGGTTTTTGGAATTTTAAGTCAACTAATTAAACAGATAGAAGCCATCTGGTAAAGCAAAAATGTAGTCGAGAACAATATTGAAGACCTAGATCTCCCAAGTCAGAGACTTGTGCTTCCATCTCCGGCTCTGCCAACATCAGCTGCACAATATTGAACAAGTTACTGAGTATCTGTTAACAGACACTGCGAGCTGATCACCATAAATACTGTTACTTCTCCTAGGTTCCTGGCCAGACTGTATCTCCCAGTCTGTCTTGCAATTTATTGTGGTCATCTGACCAGTTCTTGCCCGTGGAACAAAAAAAGCAACAGATACTACTTCGGGCCTAAGGATTTTAAGAAGCTGTTCTTCTTCTGTTCTATTTTAATACAGACTGAATTCGAATGACAAGAAGGACTCTAAGTGATGGTGAACCAGCCAACTGAAAGAAGACTGCTTCCCTGAATCCCCACGGGAAGAATACGGACAATTCATCTCTTCAGCCTCTACTCAAGTGCATTGTCTCTGAACTTCAGCCAGCCTATTTGTTACTTAGCCTGCCCTAATAAATACAACGTTTCTTTAAACAAAAGTATAATAACACCACCTGCCTTAATTAACATCATTTTTGTTGGGAGTAGCAAAAGTCCACTCAAACTAATCTAAAAAAGAGAAATTTTCTATAATGAAGTCATGGTCCAGGAATCCTGCTGGGCTTAAAGAGGCGACAGACACAAACAGGAAAGCCAAATAAACTTAACAAGCCACTTTTTACATCTCCCCTCTCTCTGGCCCAATAATCTCTGGCAACTATTTTTCTTTGTACATCTTCATTATCTCTTTCTATGTAAATGTCACTCTGCAATTTCTGATTTTATACGCCCCATGTTCTAGACAGGTACTTCGCTCAACTGCAACTCTAAATCAAGAAAACAATCTCATCTTAGGCCAAGTGTTCATGATTGGTTCACTTTAGACCAGAGCAATGGGATCACAAAACATCCTGGCCAAAGTCCCACTCCTATGTGTGAGTAAGGAGGGGTAGTTCTCTAAGAAAGAGGTTTGAGTGAGATGGACTTCTTATAGATGGCTTTCCTGTGTGTCTCCATTGCCTCTTTAAGCCTATCTGTATTCCTGGACCATGACTTCCTTGTGGAAAATTTCTCCATTTTGATAAGCTCGACTGGATTTTGGCTACTCCCAACCAAAAGTTCATCACTAGTCCACGTTAGGCCAGAACAATGGGATCACAAAACATCATGGCCAAAGTCCCGCTCCTATGTGTTAGTTAGGCGGGGTAGTTCTCAAAGAAAGAAGTTTCAGATAGACTTCTTAAAGTAGGTCAAGTATACCACCTCATGAATTATCATAAAAACTAAACAAAATGCTCATAAAATCCTTAGTAAAGTTCCTAACACACAGTAAGAATATTGCTGGTTATTCTTATGATTACTACTAGACATTGTATTCGTTTTCTGTTGCCATAACAAATTACCACAAATTGAGCAGCCTAAAGAACATCTACTTGGTATCTCACGGTTTCCATGGTCAAAAGTCAGCACAGTGTGGCTCAGCCGGTTCCTCGGTCCCGGTCTCACAAGAACCAAATCAAGATGCTGGCAGGGCTGTGCTCCTTTGCAGCAACAGATTCTTGGAGGCACTTCAAAGCTCATTTAAGTCACTGGCAGAACTCAGTTCCTGGCACTATTAGCAAAAAGGTCCCTCCTGTTTCCTTGCTGACTGCCAGCAGTGGGTTGTCTGTGTCTCGTAAAGGCCTTTCTCGGTCCATACAGTTGGCCGCCTGTGTCTCGCACCAGCAGGGGGGCATCAGGCCCTTCTCCCTGGGAATCTCTCTGCCTCCACCTTCTGTGGCATCTACCCTGCCTTCTCTGCTACCACATTTCTGACTCTAGCCAAGAAAATTCCCTGCTTGTAAGGTTCATGTGATTAAGTTGGAGCCACCCAGATAAACAAGATTAATCTTCCTATTTTAAGGTCCATACCCTTAATGGCATTGGCAAAGTGCCCTCTGACAGGAAACATAATGTATTTATAGGATCCTGTGATACCCAGGCAGTCGTTCTGCCTACCATAGTCAGATACTAAATGCTGTTTCCTCAGGCTTCTCTGACTTACAAAATGTGACAAACACGTAACCTACCATTTACTTTTACTTCCGAAGAAATTTTGAAGCCATGGTATAAATTTTGAAGTCATGGTATAAATACGATGGTAATGATTATACATATATACAATTTGTGTTTGCCTTTTCACATACATTATTTTCTATCCATAGGTTTAAAATTTATGATTAATCTCTTTATTAATGTATGCCCTCTTTGATTGTTTATTCATTTCACAAATACTTTATGTCTTCACAGTTTCAGTTGCAGAAGATACAGTCCTAAACATCACAGTGTAGGGTGAAGAAACTTATGTATTTGTGTAAAGGAACATACATATTAGTACTGGGAGATAAACAATATGCAAGTTAAACCATGAACAATCAAAGTAATTTAGGTAGGATAAAATAGGTTCATTTGCTAGAGTCTGGGTGGAAAATAGTTTCCTCTGTTCTAGATTGGATGGTTAGGACAGGTCTGTGATAGGATTTGAGTTTTCTAGGTAGAAGCTATGGTAGTAGAATGTATTTGTGGTGGGTGGAAACCAGTTTGGAGTGTTGTGTCAACCAGCCTGGGGAAAAAGTGACCAGTGGGGAGAAGATACTAGGTCAGTTCAGAGATAGGGACAGAGGCCAGATCATTTGGCTACAACTTTTAGAGTCTAATTGTCAATTTGGTACTTAAAAGTCATGATTAGATTTTAAAACTGTAAAGTATACGCAAGTGATCAGTTACAACTGAATTTCACAAAATTGGTTTGGGTACATTTTTCATCAAATATAAAATTACAGGTAAAGAAAAGAGAGAGTTATAATGGATAATTTCATCCAAATGTTCTCAAGTCTACCAGTCCTATAACCTCACTCTTCTTTCATAAAAAGATGGCTGTGTCCCATCTGTAATGGGAAAACCTCTAGTCCTTCCTTTTCTTCATCATTCCTTTTCCTGAGAATCACTAGAATTTGTGTCTTCAAGTCAGTTTGCCATAATATACTTCTGCTAAATTTTAATCTCACTTATATATGTCCAATGACTGCTTTTATTCCCTCCCAAGTGAGGAAAAATGATAATTATTATTGTTTGTGGTTACTTATGATGCACTAGATTCATTTGTGAAATGATCTGTTTTAGAGAGGCAAAATGAGAGATATTTAAAACTTACAAGGAAAAAAGATCTAGTTGAAATGTATAAAAGTCTTATTTTATTCAGCAACCCAACTTGGTTGCTTATGGTCTTGTTAAAAAAGCTATATTCAAATTTTTAGTGAATAGAGATCTAAATTTAATGAATCTGTTGGCTTGGAAACTTTCAGAACTTTTCTGATTCTAACAGAGTCCTAAAATACAATCTATAAGCAGCCCTTGACGCTTTTGTACATTTGAATCATATGGCTCTTGTTCAAATGACTCTCATTTTTTAAAATTATATATTCTAATGCCTTAAATACCTTTTAAAAAAAACCTGAATCATGACCCTAAGTCAGATGATAAATATCTCAAGTGGTTAAATGATGATTCTGTGTGCCAATCAACATCTGAATTTAAGTGTTGTGACCATTTTCCCAGAACTGTATGTGAATTTATTTATGGAATTTCAGCATCATTCTGACAAGAAACAGTAAGAGATTAAGATCTGGCTCTGGCTGGGTATGAATTCCACTTCTGTAATTTACTAGCAAGTTACTTCATTTTCCTGCGCTTTACTTTCCTTATCTGTAAAACAGATGATAACTCATATAGCTGTGTAAGAATTAACTGAATTAATACAGGTCAAGTTCTTAGACCAATGTCTGATATGTAATGAGTATTTGAAAAAGATTAGCTATTAAGATATAAATTATTATATTGAACTTCATAGAAATGGGGACGTGAAAGTACTGCTACTATTGAGAACATTAAAACTAGTTTTATTCAAAACTTTGCCCTCAAGTGCTAACTCGGCTAATGTCAGTTGAATGACCAGTTGTAAAGGGGAAAAAATGTACAAAATGTTGGGAGAGTTCCTTGTGTCTAAGTTATTGTGCAATCCTGCTAATTCTCAGGAGACAGAATCAAACCGCCACTCACATCATATAAATCTCAATTACACTAAATGGAAAAAATTGGTAAATTACTTGTTTTCTTCTTAATTCACTTAGTTTTATCTCCTTATGTTATTTCAACATCAATATAGTCTATAAAATAATTTTTTACATGCTCAAATAAAAATGCATTAGCAAGATATTTATGCAGATTCACATTTTTTTGGCCATTTGGAGATTTTTCTCCTTCAAAGTCCCCCATGAGTCAGTGATGTTTTCCTTCTTCAGGTAGAAAATAAATTTCATTCCCTTTACTTACAAATAACTTTGCCTACCTTTCATAAGTTATAATCTATGATACAACTCTGTTTTAAAGGTATGCTACAGGAAATTCTGATGGTTGATATCATTGAGACATTATTTTACTTTTTAAATGTACACTGGTTTTTTCCTCAGATTGTATATGACTGTCAGTGAAGATTTAAAGAGATTAATTTTTTAAAAGGATGAAACTCATAAAATAAGATCAAGGGCCATGTCACTAGAGCTACAAGGTTAGGAGCAATGACAACATGTACCAGTCATACATTATCTTCCCTGCTGCCCTCCCCATGGCAAAGCATGAGATGGGAATGGAAATCAGGGGAGGGAGGGAGAGAAAGAGAAAGAGAGGAAGAGGATAAAAATGTCACAGTCACTTTGAACCTTGTGCCTTAGTCATCTGTAACAGAGACCAGTCATCAGGACATAGCAAAGCGCTCCTTGAAGGCACAGTTAAAGTTTCAGAAATCGGCGTGTTGTGAATCACTTGGACTGAAGAAAAGCGTTCTGCTTAAACAGGAAGAATTAAAGGCATTTATAGCATCTTTAATCTCAAAAGATTGAACAAGAGAAGATGAAAGTATGATTTTCACCCTCTGCGTTGGAAAGCTTAGTTTTTGGTAAATCTTCGGAGGGCAAATTTTGAACAAGAAATCTGAAGCTCTTCCTTTAATTTTATGCAGTCTTTACTGAAACAGTAGGATTTATCAGAATCATTTCCTCTCAAAACTGAAATCCTTGTTTTTTTAATATATAAAAATGAAGAAAAAACAGTTATTTCAAATATTAGCTGTGAGAACATTGACTGGAATACTAATTTCTCAGTATTTGCAAGACCTTCATCTTGCAATTAGAAACAATTCATAATTGAAAATGTTTTTTAAGGCCACATGTGCCATGTACTAGTCAATTCACAGCTCTAAAGAATTCCTATGGAAATCCCCTTGCTTGATAGACTTGAAAGGCCTTAAAAACTGGTGCTTCACAAATGACTGACTTCATGTAACAAATCACATTGTCTCCCTCATAAAAGAGAACAGAAACTGTGTGATCCATCTGTGTTCTGCATTTTATGATTTGTTACATTATAATTTATTGTTTTATTCAAGTACATTCAGAAATTCGTGTTTTAAAATTTTAAAAGTTATGCATAAGTCTTGGTTTCATTTGGAATTATTTTACAAAGAATTGTAAAATATTTCTACATGTTAGTATTTTAAGATCTCCGTATCAAATTCTGCAGGTCTCCATGATGTTGTCTTCCCACAGTTCAAATAAAAAACATCATATAAAAAATTTGAGAGCTGGCACTTTGATGAAATATTTCACTGCCAAATATGAAGTTCTGACCAAACAACTTTTCTTTTATAAGCCAAGACTTCATATAATTAAAAATGTTACAGAAATCTGACTCAGTAGCTTAGAAGTAACTTACGAAAGCCAAATAATAAAAACTGTAAGTGAGCAATTTACATGTTTTTCTCTTCTATTTATTGTTATGGTGGTGGGAAAATGGTTAATGGATTATGGTGGCCTCATCATTTCTAGTAAATCAACTGACTGACCAAAGTCTCCAAAAAGTTTCATGGTTCATTAAGTTTTAAATTACAAATGACAAATTCTCACATCATCCATCTTCCAATTTATAGCAGCTGGAGCAAAAATCTAGTTATAAACAATTAGCTCAGAAAGTGCTGGCCTTTTCTTGTTTGAATCCATCAGTTTCATTCTTGAAAGTGAATCTTGAGTCTCTGAGCCAATTTCCTGGACATTTCTGAAAACGTTTCCAAATATTTGCACTCTTGGACTCGTTACTCAATTTGACAAATACTTTGATAGTATTACTTTACATTGATTAGATTACAAATGTTTCATAGTTTTTGTGTCTCTGTTTGTTGCTTTTTTTGAGACATAAATATTACAGTGAATTACAGGCCAAACAAATAAAATGTATCAGATAATAATCAAAAGGCTATTAAGCAAATTGAAGCATATGAACTCAAGGGCATATGCTCTGATTAACTGCCTCTTCTTTTGTAATTTATGGCCAGAAAGAGTCAATATATATAAGATAGTTGCTGCATAGGTAACAAGAACACATGTAGATTATTGTGTTTTCAATGTATGTGATATCTCAAAACTATTTGACCCCAATCACTAACTCCTAAGCCCTAAAATAGCCTTCTCTCTTGTTTTGTTTGATACAGATCCTCAATTTTTTTTGTTATCCTATATTAGTCATTCATTCTCTATCATCTCCCCTTGCTGAGTTTCTCTGTGTTCGGTCCTGGGCCCTCTATTCGATGTTGTACCTGTTGCCATAGTTTTAAACATTAACTCTATGCTCACAACTCCAAAACTGTATCTCCTACTCAGACTTTTCCTTGGATTCTAGACATTCATGAACAATTTCCTATTTGGCACATGTAACCAAATGTTTCACTCTCAAACCAAGCTCTTTATCTCTTGGCTTATGGCAAATTGTTCAATTCCGATCTGTTCTAAGCATGTAGAGGTACCATCACATACCCAGATTGCTGAAAGTGATACCACATAGAAGACAATACTAGAAAACTGGGAGCAATCCTAAATTCCTTCCTCTCCTTAGCCACGCACACGTCAGCACAGCCTATGGTTTCTGTCCCCAAAATATATCATGGATTATTTACTTTTCTTCATCTCCTCTCCTGCCACCTTTGTCAAAGCCTTTTCCAGGGCTGCTAAATCAGCCTCCTCACTGTTGTCCTTTGCTTTTCCTGTGGTGTCCTCCATGCCACTGTTACACAGCAGCCAGTTAACCACGAGCCAGAGCACATCAGGCCTCTTTGTAAATAAACTCTTGACATTTCCCCATTGCACTTCATATCAAATCCCTCAATGTCATCTTACAAGTCCTTGCAAAGCATGACTCTTGTTTACATCTCCCATCTTATATGTCTTCCTGATTGCTACTCACATCACTTTATCTCCTATGTCAGTCCAGTTTTCCTCCCAATTTAGGCACATAGTACATGTTTTTCATGCGACCTGAAATGCTATTTAGTGTTCTCCAGGTTCTGAACAGGTTGACTTTGTCACATCCTTTCAGTCTCAATTTCAATCTCATCTCATCAGTGAGACCTTCCCTAACCACACTGTCAGTGTCACCGTTCTCCACCAATGTTCTCTGCTCATATAACCTCAAGCATTAAGAATGCGGACGCTATCTCTGCTCACACCCCAGTTTACCTCTTCGTACTGTACAACACTGAACGACTCACTGGACCTTTTTGCACCTCCGTTTCATCTTTTTTAAAACACAAATAACAATAGTCCCTACCTCATCGATTATTAAGATTTCATTGATCAGTTTCCTTGATTTTTTCATTTTTTATAGTTAGTGTGCCCTAGAGGACTAAGAACTCTGTTAAGCATAATACATACTTATATGTATTTTCTTTTTTATATCATTGTAAACTCAGTGGCAAATACATATCTACACTGTGCTAGATGCTGTAATAATTATTGAATCAATAAATTATTTTTCAATGGATTTTAAAACTACTAAAAAATACATTGGGTGGTTATTTTTCCTTTGACTATGGGAAAAGATGTGTCATTCCTTTAGCCATGTGTCTTAATCATTCACTAATAATATAGGTAAATATGTAAAAATTTATAGTTTATTATCTAACTATGCCCCAATTTTAATCCTAAATTCATTCTTACTAACCATAAAATGTTTTAGCCACGAATTGCCAGGTGCATCTACACATCATTTTCTCTTTATTCTCTACTTTTTGTCTTCAAAAAGACTTTATCTGCTAACACGGAGTTTTTGCATTTCCAAAGCATCAGGGGCTTTCATTATGGTCTCTCAGACCACGTCTGATCTTTCAGATACAACAGTATTATAGCTGAAAGGCCTGCAAAACTTATCAGGCAAAAGTTCTGTTACTGTTGTTACTGTTGAAATTGCAACACTTTCTCCTGACCTCTGCATTCTTGAGCTCTGCAAAACAGTGTTTTAGGCCTTAGATCACAGGGCTTTTTCACTCTTTGTTTTCTTCCTTACTTACTTTGAAGTTTGTCTTTGACCATCTCCTACCCTGAGATGGGTCCCAGCATTCCCCGTCTTCAAAAGGACTGAACCCTCAGATGTGCACTGCTGCCCTGTCTTCCTCTAGGCTGCCTGAAAACACGGGCCACACTCCCCGCAGCCAGGGCCTGACGCAACCTCCGTCAAGCCCCGTCAGTGACGCCTCAGGTCTGCCCAGACGGGAACATTCTATCAGTCCATTCTAATCTTTAGTTTTCCTTATTCGATAAATATAGTTAGAGGAGTTAGGTGCTATGTTAAAAAAGTAAATAATAAAGCAGCCCTGGAAATAAGTTGCTTGCTTTTCTATAGCCCTTCTTTGCCTCATCTGTTATGAAACCATAAATTTCACTCTTACACAGGGAAAGTGATCCTCGAGTTAAATAGAGACATACTTAAGTGTATTTTTAGCACTTCCATTATTTACTTGCTTTGGCACCACTATAAAACTATATATGAAGGGAAATCACAGTAAAGGAAACACATGACAAATATAAATTTTTTAAAAGGCTCAACTATAGTCACTATTAAAGAAATATGTATTGAAATAAAGATGGGATTCCATTTTTTGACCTATTTGGAAAAATTAGTAAGTTTGGTGAAACCTAGAATGGACATAAGTGTGTGCTTGCTACTGGCTGAAGTTACAAATTGAGCTACTGATGAAATAAAATTTGGAAATATCCAGAAAACATTTAAAATGCATATTTTAACTTTGACCCAGCATTCATACTTTTAATAATGTACCTAGCAAATGGCAAATAAAGTACTCAAGTTACAAAGATAAAGCTACATGAAACAGTAAGCATTTTTTTTCCTTGTTCCATCCACTGTCTCTCACTCTTAGTTCATGTTTGTTTAGCCAGGCTGATACCCCAGAATCCAAGAAGGATGTTACCCAAACTTGAACAATCAGAATATCACCTCCCATGACCCCCTCAATTGGTCAGGGAAAAGGCTTATGAACCAATCAAACCCAAAGAGAGTTATTCTGATCACTTTTGATTGAGGAAATAGAAAACAGGGTCTTTCTTTTCTGCTGCTTTCCTGGGACAAGGCTTTAAGGGTGGAGTTGCCGGCACTCCCTGGAAAGAAGAGCCTGCTGACTTGAGAGACTCAGCCCAGAGGGGAGACAAACAGAATGAAGGAGAGAAACCAGTGACAGATGACATTAATTGAGGTTATGGAACAAATCGTACTCAGACTGTCGCAGTCCCAATTTTTTGAGCTATGATAGCATATAAATTTCCTTTTTCTCTTTAAGCTGATTTTAATGGGATTTTATAACATTATAAAACCAAAAGCAGCCCAACTAATAAAAAGATGGTATTTTAGCACACAAATGGAAAAAATCATCTCTGTAGAGAATTTTAATTATGACAATTTTATGAAATATACTTGAAAGGGATACTAAGCAACTATTAAAGCAAATAAGATTACAGCTATAGATACTTCTATAGCTAGACATCCAGGATGTAAGAGAGTTCTAGAAACAAAAGGATGTAATCATGTCATTTTAAAGTTTTAAAAATCTACACATTCATACATTTACGTATATATGTGTATGCATAGAAACTTAGTGAATAGTGGTTATTTTCATCACTTCTCATTTAATGGTATACTTATTTATACTCAGCTTTATTGTTTAAATATTTTACCAGAAACAAGTACTTACATTTATAAATAACAGTTACCTAAAAAAATGTAAAAACATAGAAGCAGCAAAATATGGAAGTACTCTTTTTTTCTTTCTAGTTTCATTCAAGGTGAAATCAATTTGTTACAGAAGAGGAAGATCTAATACCTTTTATTATTTCTCTGCTTAGAAATTAATGGTGTACATATCATAAAATTAGGACTATGATGCAAGTTAAAATAGAATATAAGTTTAGATGTCAATGCATCAAACAGATATATTTTTTTCTTAATGTCATATATAATTGAGCTGGTGGACAAACTTTAAAGTGGTACCTATGATTCCACCCCTTTTGTTTATTTCTTTGAATATGACTTGTTTCCAGCCAACAGAATATGGCAAATGTGATGGGATGTCGCTCCATGATGACGTGGCATTACGTGGGAGAAGGAGGGAATGTCACCTTCATGAGTACATTATATGAGACTCAGTCTTGCTGGTCAACTTGTCCTAGGGTCTCAGATGCTCGCTCTCCATCTCACTCTGCCATTGGTTTTCAGAAAACAAGCTAACATGACCCTCAAAAGGAGATGAATTTTACCAAAAACTTGAAGGAGCTTAGAAGCTGTTCCTTTTTTTTAGTAGAACCTCCATAGAAGCAGCTAGGCCATGTCTGGGCTACTGATCCAGAGTAACTGAGATAATAAATGTGTGTTGCTCTAAACCACAACATTTGTGGCAATTTGTTACACAGCACAGAAAGCTAGTACAGACAAAATAGATTTGAATTCTAAATTGTGTGCAAAATTTTGTTACTCCTCCCTGTTCTGTAAGGTAAAGACAATATTCATCATATTCAAAACATATTGATGTAAGAAAGCTAAATATTTTTAAATTATGGTATCCTGAAAAGGATATGAATAGCAGAGAAAATAGAAAACACCCAAGACAAATTATGTTTTCCTTTTGGTTCCTGGGTTAAAATGAAATGCAACCATGACTACTTTTCAGTAATTTAGAGCCTAAAACAAAGTCTACATCCTTTCTACCAAAAAAGGTACTTAGTTATCTAACAAACATTTTCAAAAGTGGAGTGACCAGGAGGATAAAACAAATGTGTGTTACACCAAAGGGAGATGTAAGAATAGTTTGGTTTACATAAATACCATTTAATATAATTTCAATCCTTGGCTTATAAATAATGCAAATTTAATGAGAAAGTCTACCCTGGGGTGCATAGTGAAGCTCTCAGTAATTTCAAAGAGAACTGTGCTTGCATACTTAGATCTAAATTTTTCATCTAAAAAGCAACAAAAACACTTATATTTATAGATTTAGAATGTAGTGTTTTCTCTAATATTTGCCAAACTATGTGCATACTTAAACACAGATTTTAAAATGTTAAATGAGATACTTTCCAATTTTGAATAGATTGTAATCAAGTCAACCCACACACAGAATATCACAAAAAGATATATTTTTATGTGAAATATATTTCTTCAGTAGAGTTCATATAAATATGGCCTTTTAGACTTTCTAGTAACTGTAGCAAAAATATGTTAACCGGGAATTTATTTTTCTTACATCTTGTATATGTTTTGTTTTACTCGGATTGTCTGGTAGTTGAAAGACCTGAACAATTCTTTCACAATGGTAACAGAGTCAGAGGTCCAAAGTTTCCAAGCATGGACTAAACCAAACAGCAAGAAAAATATCTAAATGTATGCAAAAATACACAGAAAAGCTATTGATATTGTAAAAGCAAAACATACCAGAAAATTCCCTTAAGAAAATAAATGTTGTGTTTGTCTAACAAAAAGTATGTAATAATCACGTCAACTGCCTTAAAAATCTTAAAACAAAGGCCTTGTCTATAAAATGAATAGTATCAGGGCAAGAAAAATTTAATGCCCGGTTCTGAATGATAATAATAGAAGAACAGATAGGGCAGCCAATCTAATTTAGGGAACAAAACCAACCAAGTGGAAAAGTTGACAACTAATTTTTTTTTTTATATCAAACAGGCTGTGTAGAAAAGTTTCCATAATAGACTGGAGAATTGAAGTATTTATCTGGATAACTGAATCTCAAAATGTAAATCTTTCTGCCCCATTATTTAGATATTTCATGAGAAAAAAAATTACCTGGAGTTTTCCCTTCATGTGTCTGCACAGCTATATTTCATGAGTTAGCATTTCTCTACACAAAGGCTGAATACTTCCCTCAAGGGTTGAGAATAATTTTAAAACTACAACATAAATACAGAAGTATTTTAAACAACATACTTCATGAAACTTCATAGGGCTGTGGAAGCATTTAAGTAATTTTATTTATCCTAAGGTTAAGGGAAGCTCTCCATACAATTATACCTACAATTTGAAAAATTTTCTCTGGCTGTAGTTTGGAGAATTTGTTGCCAAGACAGGTGGAAGGACCAACTATATGTGTTGAAGGAGGAGAATATGAATGTATTACCTCTTCACTGTTCTGGACTTCATCAACTTATTTTCTCTATTTCCTTTTCTCCTTGTTCATAATTGCAATCCAGGTGTCATCCCTTCTACAAAATACTTCATGAAATTCCAGCCCATTCTGTAAAATTGACCATTCCTGTTTTTCTGTCCCAGGAAACCCAGTATATGTTTCTCTCATAATACATAAACCATTGAAATGCATTAGTTGTGTACATACAGTTGTCCTTCCGCTGGTCAACCTATTCTTAATGAAATTTATTTTCTGTCTCTAAGATCTAAAACAATATCTGGACTTGTGTTGATCAAGAAAGCCCTGATTAATGTGAACAGTAATTTTGGTAACTTTTTCTGTACCCTCCCTAAAGAGCACTCTTAAAAAGACATTTTGAAGATAGCCATTCTGGCAAATTGTAATGAGCTATTTCAACAGGACTATAATTTAAATTGTTAAAGCAAAGTATCCTATCCGTGTTGTTCTCACTGAATTCTCTGGGCCTGCGATCATATGTGACACACAGTAGACACTTAAATGTCTAGAATAAAAGAATGGTGATTTCTAACTCAAGCATCAGCTTCCCCCTTTCTTTTTAAGGTGTCATCCACTACTAGTGTACGGGAAACAACTCATATCTACGTTAGAGTCTTCATTTATTTACTGGCCACAACAGAGAACCACAGACTAAGAAATCCACCAGTACTTTAGACACTTTACTTCTGAAGAGTTAGTGTAAAGAAGGAGACGTTTTTCATACGATCTTAAAAATGGAAAAATGGTAGACTGGTTATTGTACTTGCTTTGGTAAAGGCATTAAAAAGTATTAAACCCTTCAAAGGGGATTTGTGTTGTGAATACACCCCATTTCCTTGACCTTGTTCACCTTTCTTCATCCATCTTGTTATATATTCGAACCCACCTAGTGCAAATATCTACTATCCTTTAAGTAACCGATACCTTTCTGTAATTGGACTTGATATTTGGCTCCGTACCTCACCAGGCTGTATGTGGGTAATAAGCAATACCTTCCCAAAAGTCCAGTATTTGGTCTAGAGCAACAAAAGGGGCAGAAAGATGGATGTTGGTAATCCAAAGCTAGTCTCCTTCCAGAACCTGTACCCCTCTCCCTCCCAGCTTATCTCCCTCTCTCACACACATACACCCCATATGTCTCTCAAAGAAAATAATTTATTTTTAGTTTTCAGAGTCTAAACAGTCAAGGTCTATATTAGACAGGAAAACACAACTGGCCTGGCAACAGTGATAGCATCACAATATATTATTCAGAGGGAAGTTAGACTCCATTGCAACCCATCATTTTTTACAGTAACCCCAGGAAACAGTATCACAAACTGTGTGGCTTAAAAACAACAGGATTTATTATCTCCAAGTTCTGGGGGCTAAAAGTTTGAAATAAAGGCATCAGCAAGTACATGCTTTCTCTGAAGGATGCTCCTCTGCCTCTGTCTAGATACTGGTGGTTGTTGGCAATGCTTGGTGGTCCTTGGTTGGGAGGTTCATCACTCCCATCTCTGCCTCCGTGGTCCCATGGCGTCCTTCCCTCCATGTGCATCTGTCTGTGTGTCCTGTTACCTCTTCTCATAAGGACATCAGTCACATTGGGTAAAGGGCCCACCCTACTGCAGTGTAACCTAATCCTAGGTAATTATATCTACAACAACCCTATTTCCTAATCATGCCACATTTCGAAACTCTAGAAAATGCATTAATTAGGGAGGAGTGGGCACTATTTAACCCAGTCCACCACGTTGGATAAACCTCCCTCGAAGCTATGCTGTGGCTGTGGTGTCTATCTGTAATGGCAAATGGGATCTTTACTAGAACCATGTGTAACAACAATCAACAGAAGCTTTAAAATCATCGCATTAATTTTTCCGAATTCAAAAAATTAAGGCTGGTATACTCTTACCCTGAAAGTCTGATGTTTTAACATAGAGCCCTTCCACACCTTCCCTGTTAGCAATTTCCATGTGATTTTTAAAAACAGTTGTCCCTATGTATCTAGCAACTCCATTAAAGGAAGTTTAGTAAAAGACATGGTTTTCCTTTGTAACATCAATCAAAACATGAATGATCAAATCTACAATATCCCTAGCTTCCTGCCCTACAAGCAGTCTGGATAAAATGCTTTCTCGATACACCTATTTCTACCTGTGCTAATTTATTTATCAATGTAAAAACACTATTTTCTTTCAAATCTTCTTAAACATTTTCAAGAAAAGCTCAAGTATATAAGTTTATACTTTATATACAATGTTATAGCTGTTGATTTTTATCAGTTTATATTCATTTTTATTCCCTTATTTATGTCTCTCCCTGATCATGTAAATTGTTAGTCTTAAATTCCATGATTGCTTCCTTTAGGTAAAGAAAATGAGAACCCCCATAATATTCTAAGAGGAAATAGGTTTTTCTAATAATGACCATAGGCACCTCTTCTCTGTTTTACATCTCTTTCTGATAATGCCGCAGCCATGATGACCACACCAGCTACAGAACAATGACTTTGTTTCTACAAGGCATTGTTTCTACATGTTTCTACATCCCACTCCTAAGTCATAAAGCTGGTCTGTGGCCTGCTGTCTTGTAAATATTTATGGAGTTTAGATTATTTTTCCTTAACCTTGCTTATATGTGAAGCCATATGAAACTTGTACGTACACACCTTGCCTCAGGAGCTCTTTCTGCAGCTGCACACTTATTAAAATGGCATTTTGTTATGCAGAGGAACTCCAGAACATATGGACGTTGGAAGTTTTCATGGCATTGCCCTCTTCTCAGATTAGATTAAGTAAATCTGGGTCCCATAGCATCTGAGCACTTTTCTATTTACTCCCTCCCTTATAGCAAAGTGCCGTTCATCTTGATTTCTGTCACCAGGCTAATTCCCTACCCATGACTAAAGAGCTCCTCCTTGTTTCCACCTCAATTTCACAATTCACTTACTTAGAAAACAGCCTTTGATGGGGCCCTTTGCCAAAATCTAAATGAAGTCTAAATACCATATATTCTCTAGCCCTTACTAATCCATTGCTTCAGCTACCCATTCAAAGATCTTCTATAGTCAAGCATGATTTCCCTTTACAAAACCAGGTTCACTTCCACCAGCTCATATTTGTTTATGTTTTCAACATTTTTACCCTTTATCATACAATTCTACCAGATTATTGATGCCACAACTTTACACTGGATAAAACACATCTAGTCCCAGAACGTATTTACATTTAAAATGTCAGTGGGGATTTAAAGTTTATTTGTAGTATCACTACTTAACATGCAATTCATGCAAGCCTCATAAAAATATATTTCAAAATAGAAAAGTTTTAAAATCACTCCACAGTTCCCTCAGTAAAACCAAGGCCTGAGAAAATAAATAAAATGTTCATGACAGTATAGATTATTCAAAGATAGAACTATTGCTACTGAGAGTAAATTTCCCCAAGATTAAGCTGTTCAAGTATATGATGCAGATAAATGTGAAGTATCCTAAAAGATGAAGTAGGAAAGAGAGGGGGGAAAAGGAGTAGCAATGTGTGTTAGATCACCTATAAGATTCCAAGATTGTGTGATTCTATTAAATTATCCCGTGGTCTATACAGTCTCCTTACTTCACAATAGTATAATTCTCTCCATTAAGAACTAAGGGGAGGGGGACTATAGTATTCTGTTAATTTTACTTCTCATGTAATAAATGCTTAACTCTTTCTCTGGAAACTAGGTTCTACTCCAAGTGTTTTCTTATATAGTAACTTTAAAAATACTATTACTGCCCTACCCTGTGTTTAAGAATAATGTTCTATATATTTAAAACATTGCACTTAACATGTTTCTCAGAAAGTGTTGACATTGTTTCATGAATCATGGCAATTCTTTCTAGGTCAAAACCTGGAAAACAGTGGGACAATATTTGTTTTTCCTCTCATAATTAAATCTTTTTTGTGTTATTTTTCAATTATATGTGCCCCCCACTCAGCATTAATTTTCTAAAATATCCTTCTTCTTTCCAAATGATCATCACAATTAATTGAACTAGCTAATTACTCTGCCCAATTAGAATTCAGAAATTCACAATTTCATTTTCCAATTTACTATTTCTTTCCCTCCAACTCTTTCCACTATTTGAAATTTGCTTTGATTTTTTTAACTTTGATTCCATGATTGTCTTTTCATGTGGCAGTTTTTTTTTTTTTTTGAGAGGGCATCTCTCAAATTTATTGATCAAATGGTTGTTAACAACAACAAAATTCTGTATAGGGGACTCAATGCACAATCATTAATCAACCCCAAGCCTAATTCTCAACAGTCTACAATCTTCTGAAGCATAACGAACAAGTTCTTACATGGTGAACAGTGCAAGGGCAGTCATATCACAGAAACTCTCGGTTTGATCACGCATCATGAACTATAAATAATCAAGTCAGATATGATTATCCATTTGATTTTTACACTTGATTTATATGTGAATCCCACATTTCTCCCATATTTATTTTAATAAAATGCTGAAGTTGTAGGTAGATGCAAGATAAAGGTAGAAAACATAGTTTAGTGCTGTAAGAGGGCAAATGTAGATGATCAGATGATCAGGTGTGTGCCTATGGACTAAGTATTAATCCAGGCTAGACAAGGGCAACGAAACATCCACGGATGCAGAAGATTTCTCTCAAAACAGGGGGGATGAGGTTCTAAGCCTCACCTCTGTTGATCCCCAATTTTTCACTTGATGGCCCCCCTGCGACTGTGCCTGTCTTACGTTGTTCCTCCCTTGAGGAATCTTACCCGTCTCTGGCTAACCAGCCATCTTCTGGGGCAATACTGGGAAACATAAAGTTGGTAAGTGAGAGAGAACAATATTCTTTGAAAAGGTTAGCTTTTTACTTCTTTGCAGATTTATGCCCTGTGGCTTCTATGCCCAGCATTTGTCTCGAGGTATCTTATTTTTTTATATATATTTTTTATTTTATTTGGGTATCATTAATCTATAATTACAGAAATATCATTATGTTTACTAGGTTCCCCCCTTCACCAAGTCCCCCTGACATACCGCTTCACAGTCACTGTCCATCTGTGTAGTAAGATGCTGTAAAATCACTACTTGTCTTCTCTGTGTTGCGCAGCCCTCCCCATGTCCTCCACCCACTATACATGCTAATTGTAATGCCCTCTTTCTTTTTCCCCGCCCTTATCCCGCCCTTCCCACCCATCGTCCCCAGTCCCTTTCCCTTTGGTAACTATTAGTCCATTCTTGGGTTCTGTGATTCTGCTGCTGTTTTGTTCCTTCAGTTTTCCTTTGTTCTTATACTCCACATATGAGGGAAATCATTTGGTACTTGTCCTTCTCCACCTGGCTTATTTCACTGAGCATAATACCCTCTAGCTCCATCCATGTTATTGCAAATGGTAGGATCTGTTCTTTTTCTTTTGGCTGCATAATATTCCATTGTGTATATGTACCACTTCTTCTTTATCCATTCATCTACTGATGGACATTTAGGTTGTTTCCATATCTTGGCTATTGTAAACAGTGCAGCAATAAACATAGGGATGCATCTGTCTTTTTTAAATTGGATTCTTAGGGTAAATTCCTAGAAGTGGGATTCCTGGGTCAAATGATATTTCTATTTTTAGCATTCTGAGGAACCCCCACAGTGCTTTCCACAATGTTCCGCTAGTTCAACACTAGTTTACATTCCCACCAGCAGTGTAGGAGGGTTCCCTTTTCTCCACAACCTTGCCAGCATTTGTTGTTGTTTGTCTTTTTGATGATGGCAATCCTTACTGGTGTAAGGTGATATCTCATTGTGGTTTTAATTTGTATTTCTCTGATGATTAGAGATGTGGAGCATCTTTTCATGTGTCTGTTGGCCATCTGGATTTCTTCTTTAGAGAACTGTCTATTCAGCTCCTCTGTCCATTTTTTAATTGGATTATTTGCTTTTTGTTTGTTGAGGCATGTGAGCTTTTTATATATTTGGATGTCAATCCTTTATCAGATCTGTCATTTATGAATATATTCTCCCATACTGTAGGATACCTTTTTGTTCTATTGATGGTGTCATTTGCTGTACAGAAGCTCTTTAGCTTGATATAGTCCCACTTGTTCATTTTTGCCTTTGTTTCCCTTGCCTGGGGAGATATGTTCATGAAGAAGTCACTGATGTTTATGTCCATGAGATTTTTGCCTATGTTTTCTTCTAAGAGTTTTATGGTTTCATGACTTACATTCAGGTCTTTGATCCATTTGAAGTTTACTTTTGTGTATAGGGTTAGACAGTGATCCAGTTTCATTCTCTTACATGTAGCTGTCCAGTTTTGCCAGCACCATCTGTTGAAGAGACTGTCATTTCCCCATTGTATGTCCATGGCTCCTTTATAAAATATTAAATGGCCATATATGTTTGGGTTAATGTCTGGAGTTTCTATTCTGTTCCACTGGTCTGTGGCTCTGTTCTTGTGCTAGTACCAAATTGTCTTGATTACTGTGGCTTTGTAGTAGAGCTTGAAGTTGTGGAGCAAGATCCCCCCCCACTTTATTCTTCCTTCTCAGGATTGCATTGGCTATTCAGGGTCTTTGATTGTTCCATATGAATTTTTGAACTATTTGTTCCAATTCATTGAAGAATGCTGTTGGTAATTTGATAGGGATTGCATCAAATTTGTATATTGCTTTGGGCTGGATGGCCATTTTGATGATATTAATTCTTCCTAGCCACAAGCATGGGATGGGTTTCCATTTGTTAGTGACCTCTTTAATTTCTCTCAAGAGTGTCTTGTAGTTTTCAGGGTATAGCTCTTTCACTTCCTTGGTTAGATTTATTCCTAGGTATTTTATTCTTTTTGATGCTATTGTGAATGGAATTGTTTTCCTGATTTCTCTTTCTATTAGTTCATTGTTAGTGTATAGGAAAGCTACAGATTTCTGTGTGTTAATTTTGTATCCTGCAACTTTGCTGAATTCCAATATTAGTTCTAGTAGTTTTGCAGTGGAGTCTTAAGGGTTTTTTATGTACAATATCATGTCACCTGCAAGTAGTGACAGTTTGACTTCTTCTTCACCAATCTGTATTCCTTGTATTTCTTTGTTTTGTCTAATTGTCATGGCTAGGACCTCCAGTACCATGTTGAATAACAGTGGGAGAGTGGGCATCCCTGTCTTGTTCCCGATCTCAGAGGAAAAGCTTTCAGCCTCTTGCTGTTCAGTGTGATGTTGGCTGTGGGTTTATCATATATGGCCTTTATTATGTTGAGGTACTTGCTCTGTATGCCCATTTTGTTGAGAGTTTTTATCATGAATGGATGCTGAATTTTGTCGAATGCTTTTTCAGCATCTATGGAGATGATCATGCAGTTTTTGTCCTTCTTTTTGTTGATGTGGTGGATGATGTTGATGGATTTTCAAATGTTGTACCATCCCTGCATCCCTGGGATGAATCCCACATGGTCATGGTGTATGATCGTCTTGATGTATTTTTGAATTCGGTCTGCTAATATTTTGTTGAGTATTTTTGCATCTACATTCATCAGGGATATTGGTCTGTATTCTTTTTTGGTGGCGTCTTTGCCCGGTTTTGGTATTAGGGTGATGTTGGCTTCGTAGAATGAGTTTGGGAGTATTCCCTCCTCTTCTATTTTTTGGAAAAGTTTAAGGGGAGTGGGTAATATGTCTTCTCTGTATGTTTGATAAAATTCCAAGGTAAATCCATCTGGCCCGGGGGTTTTATTCTTGGGTAGTTTTTTGATTACTGCTTCAATTTCGTTGCTGGTAATTGGTCTGTTTAGATTTTCTGTTTCTTTCTGGGTCAGTCTTGGAAGGTTGTATTTTTCTAAGAAGTTTTCCATTTCTCCTAGGTTTTCCAGCCTGTTAGCATATAGGTTTTCATTGTATTCTCTAATAATTCTTTGTATTTCTGTGGGGTCTGTCGTGATTTTTCCTTTCTCGTTTCTAATTCTGTTGATGTGTGTTGACTCACTTTTTCTCTTAATAAGTCTGGCTAGAGGCTTATCTATTTTGTTTATTTTCTTGAAGAACCAGCTCTTGGTTTCATTGATTTTTTCTATTGTTTTATTCTTCTCAATTTTATTTATTTCTTCTCTGATCTTTATTATGTCCCTCCGTCTGCTGACCTTAGGCCTCATTTGTTCTTCTTTTTCCAGTTTTGATAATTGTGACATTAGACTATTCATTTGGGATTGTTCTTCCTTCTTTAAATATGCCTGGATTGGTATATACTTCCCTCTTAAGACTGCTTTAGTTGTGTCCCACAGAAGTTGGGGCTTTGTGTTATTGTTGTCATTTGTTTCCATATATTGCTGGATCTCCATTTTAATTTGGTTATTGATCCATTGATTATTTAGGAGCATGTTGTCAAGCCTCCATGTGTTTGTGAGCCTTTTTGCTTTCTTTGTACAATTTATTTCTAGTTTTATACCTTTGTGGTCTGAAAAGTTGGTTGGTAGGATTTCAATCTTTTGGAAATTACTGAGGTTCTTTTTGTGGCCTAGTATGTGGTCTATTCTGGAGAATGTTCCAACTGTACTTGAGAAGAATGTGTATCCTGTTGCTTTTGGATGTAGATTTCTATAGATGTCTATTAGATCCATCTGTTCTAGCGTGTTGTTCAGTGCCTCTGTGTCCTTATATATTTTCTGTCTGGGGGCTCTGTCCTTTGGGGTGAATGGTGTCTTAAAGTCTCCCAAAATGAATTCATTGCACTCTATTTCCTCCTTTAATTCTCTTAATATTTGTTTCACATATATTGGTGCTCCTGTATTGGGTGCATATATGTTTATAATGGTTATATCCTCTTGTTGGACTGAGCCCTTTATCATTATGTAATGTCCTTCTTTATCTCTTGTTACTTTCTTTATTTTGTGTTCTATTTTGTCTGATACTAGTACTGCAACACCTGCTTTTTTCTCTCTCTTGTTTTCATGAAATATCTTTCTCCAACCCTTGACTTTTAATCTGTGCATGTCTTTGGGTTTGAGGTGAGTCTCTTGTAAGCAGCGTATAGATGTGTCTTGCTTTTTTATCCATTCTATTACTCTGTGTCTTTTGATTGGTGCATTCAGTCCATTTACATTTAGGGTGATTATTGAAAGATATGTACTTATTTCCATTGCAGGCTTTAGATTTGTGGTTACCAAAGGTTCAAGGTTAGCTTGTTTACTACCTGTCTGACCTCACTCGCTTATTGAGCTGTTATAAACACAGTCTGATGATTATTTCTTTCCCTTCTTTTTCCTTCTCCTCCATTCTTCATATGTTGGTTGTTTTGTTCTGTGCTCTTTCTAGGAGTGCTCCCATCTAGAGCAGTCCCTCTAAAATAACCTGTAGAGGTGGTTTGTGGGAGGTAAATTCCCTCAACTTTTGCTTGTCTGGAAATTGTTTCATCCCTTCTTCATATTTATATGATAATCGTACTGGGTACAGTATCCTTGGTTCAAAGCCCTCCTGTTTCATTGCATTAAATATATCATGCCATTCTCTTCTGGCCTGTAAGGTTTCTGTTGAGAAGTCTGATGATAGCCTGATGGGTTTTCCTTTGTAGGTGACCTTTTTTACTCTCTCTGGCTGCCTTTAATACTCTGTCCCTGTCCTTGATCTTTACCATTTTAATTATTATGTGTTTTGGTGTTGACCTCTTTGGATCCCATCTCTTGGGAGTTCTGTGTGCCTCTGTAGTCTCAGCAACTATTTCCTCCCCCAGTTTGAGGAAGTTTACAGCAATTATTTCTTCAAAGACAGTTTCTATCCCTTTTTCTCTCTCTTCTTCTTCTGGTACTCTTATAATGCAGATATTGTTCCTTTTGGATTGGTCACACAGTTCTCTTAATATTGTTTCATTCCTGAAGATCCTTTTACCTCTCTCTGTGTCACCTTCTATGTGTTCCTGTTCTCTGGTTTCTATTCCATCAATGGCATCTTGCATCTTATCCATTCTGCTTATAAATCCTTCCAGAGTTTGTTTCACTTCTGTAATGTCCTTCCGGACGTCTGTGATCTCCCTCCAGACTTCATCCCTTAGCTCTTGTATATTTCTCTGCATCTCCATCAGCATGTTTATGATTTTTATTTTGAATTCTTTTTCAGGAAGACTGATTAGGTCTGTCTCCTTCTCAGGTGTTGTCTCTGTTGTCTTTGTCTGCCTCAAATTTTGCCTTTTCATGGCAATAGAAATAGTTTACAGAGCTTTCACAAGTGACGGCTGGGAGAATGTCCCTTCTTAGTTTGCGGCCTTCCTCTCCTGGGAGAACAGCAACTTCTAGTGGCTTGTGCTGGGCAGCTGTGCGCAGACAGGGCTTCTGCTTCCTGCCCAGCTGCTATGGAGTTTATCTCCGTGTTTGCTGCAGGCGTGGCCTGCCTTGGGCTGCTGATCCAATATGGTGGAGCTGCATTGGAGGGGGAACAGCTGCAAGGCTGTTTATCTCTGTGAGGGCCTCTGAGCTGCCCTGCTATCCAGGGGTTTAGGGTGCCCAGAGTTCCCTGCTGCTGGGCTAAGTGTCCCAGGACATTTCCATCTGGCTGTGGGGTCCCTGTCCCTTTAAGACTTCCAAAAAGCACTCGCTTTTCTTTGTCCCTGGGGCACTGGCTGCGGAGACCCGCTCACAGGTCTTACTGCCCTGTTTCCCTAGTTTCCTGGACCCCATGGATGCACTGTGTCTGCGCTCTGGTGTGGATGGCTGGGGCTGGGTGTTCAGCAGTCCTGGACTCCCTCTCCCTCCCTGCTCTGACTCCTCTCCTCCCGCCCAGAGCTGGGGTGAGGGGCGCTATGTTCCTGGGCCATGGCTTGTATCTTACCCCCTTCGCAAGGCACTGGGTTCTCGCTGGTGTGGATGTGGTCTGGCTGTTGTCCTGTGTCTTCTGGTCTCTCTTTTAGGGAGAATTGTATTTGTTGTATTTTCATAAATATATGTGGTTTTGGGAGGAGATTTCTGCCATTCTACTCATGCCGCCATCTTGGCTCCGCCCCCTGATGTGGCAGTTTTTTTAAACAATACTCAATACAAAGTGACACCAGAGACTTGCTCTACTAACAGCCTGAGACCTTTAAATTCATAGTTCCTTTTCTTCTTTTATGGGGCCCACACTGGATTTACATTATTTTTCTTACCATTCCAGTTATCAGTTTTCCTTTTGCACATTTAGACTTTTCATTATACACAAATATACTTCTCTTATAAAAAATTGAAGCATTATAGAAAAGTCTAAAGTTCCTTTGACATCATTGTCATTCCTCTCCTCAGATATAACTGCTACTTTTATGTAGGTTCTCTATTGTATTCATTTCTGTTCATCTACATTCGTATATGTACACTTAGATAGTGTTGTTACACAAGTTCAAAAAAATTATAAACAACATCTTAGAGATCTACCACACGACCTCTTTTCAATTATCATGTCATGTTCCATAGAATGGACATATCATAGTTTTTCTATTCTCTTACTGGTAGACATTTAGTCATTTCATAACATTTATCAATAATGCTCTCATGCCTGTTTTCTTAAGCACATAACACTTAATATTCCCTCCATCCTCTTCTTCAACTGATTAAAATTCTACCTAATGTCATTCAGGGTATGCCCAATATTACTGATCTCTGAACCCTATCTAATTAATATGCTTTTCTGACTTTTCTTAGAATATGGTTGACTTTTTAGGTTGACACATAATACAGCCCATTTTCTTCTACTCCTACCTTTATGCTTCTTGGGATTGTCAACTAGTTTTCTTATTTTTTCATCCATTAAACAAATGCTTCTGAGCATGTTTCCCATCAAAGAACCGTTCTAACTACTAAGAATTCAGCAACAAACAAGAGACTCTGTGCATATGAGACAGAAAGGACCATCTTGTATATTTTGAATATCATCTAGTACTGAACAAAATGTTATAATTGATGGAAATGCTCAATAAATCTTTTGAGAAGGCTGAATTATGTTCATAATAGATATAAATAAGTGATCTAGAATAACTATATCTGTAGTGTGATCATTAATTTTTTATGTCAACTTTTTTGGGCCATGGTGTCCAGACATGCTGTCAAACATTTTCTGGATGTTTCTGTAAGGGTGTTTTTAGATGAGAGTAATATTTAAATGGGTGGACTTTGAATAAAGCAGATTCCCCTCCTCAGAGTGAGCCTCACCCAATCAGTTGAAGGTCTCAGAAGAAAAAAAGACTGAGCTCTCCCCAGCAAGTGGAGATTCTGCTAGCAAATACCCTTTGAGTTTGAACTGCAACAGGGGCTTTTCCCTAAGTCTTCACCCTGATGACCTCTGGACTTGAATAGCAGATTTTGAACATGCCAGCCTCCATAGCCACATGAGCCAATTCCTTAAAACACACACACACATATACACATACACCCCACTTTATTCTGTTTTTCTGGAGAACCCTAATACACACAAGGGAAATAGGAAAATATTTTAGTTCCTACTCTGGGACCGTCGATACGCTCTGTAGTGACCTCTATTACTGTTACCCCTCCCTTTGGGAACACTGCCAAAATCAGGCTTGGCTGTGTACCTGGTGGGATCCCTTCCCACAGGACAATGGTACTTCTCCACTCTATTAAAAATATAAAGCCTGGCCTTGTGACTTGCTTTGGTTAACCACAGGTGAGTGAATCTGACCTATGCCATTTGCAAACATACGCTATATATTTTCCCTCTGCCTCATGAACATGTCACAGAAAGAGACTGCTCCTTCATACTTAATCCCAGAATGAAAAGACACAGGGACCAGAGCTGTGACTGATTTATAAGCACTGAACCTAAAAGTTAATGAAAGATAAGCTATACTTGTTTTAAGGATTTTGCAACTTCCATTACTATAGCAAAACTGGCCTTTATGGACTCATATGGCCCTAATGGATTATTGAATGAATGCCTTCCCCCAACATTAAAAGAAATTTCATTAAAAAGAGTGTGTATGTGGATGGATGGACAGAGAAATGTATCTCTCCTTCTCTCACTTTGAGGAGAAGGGTCCACACTAGTCTCACTGAATTCTCAAAGTGGTCTCAAAGATTATTAATCTCATATATATAATGACTGCAAAATACAAGATGAAGAAATATATTCACAGTAAGTTATAATAACTATTCTAAAGTTTTCAGTAGTCCACTACATTATTCTGGTTTACTCTGTGTTTTACCAGATCTCACATTTTAAGAGAGTTGCTGTTCCTGCTTAAGGTAAACAGCTCCAAGACAGAATCCATTTAGTGAATAACATACATGGAGAACCCAATCTCTGGGACACATGGAAGCCATCAGTGACAAAGACAGGCATGATATCTGCACTCCTGGAGGTTAAGATCTTAGACAAAACTATAGAAATCTAGAGGTTCATTTTTAAGCATAATGAATAAGGTAATACATGGATATGAATTTCAGCCTTCCAGAGAGTAATAAATGTAAGCTAAAACCCGGACACTTCCTGCCTACTCTACCCGTTCCCTGTCTATCCCTTACTGGTTATCAGGTTGTTAACTAGATAAATGAAGACTAATTTGCGGTGATTTTTAAAAATTTAAATAATGTAAATTTTCAATAAAAGCACATAGTGTTTACTAACATTTATATATGCATAATTTATGTATCCTTAGGCAAGCACTGTGTTGAACCTATGATACATACTCAACATTTTTGAATAAATTTTATTCTCCATTCATATATTAAGACCCTAAAAACAGTACCTGGCAAGCTAGCTGTCTGCAATAACACAGAATATCATGGACTTAATGTATCTGAAAACAACATAGTCATTAATTACCAGTCCTCACAGACAGCAGTAGTAATGCAGATAATTCTAAAAAAAACATAACGGAGATTCTATTCATACCCCTCATTCATCCATTCATTTGTTGAGGGAAGAGTAAACCAACCCCCAGGGCATCACCAAACTATATAGAACTGCTGGCAACTACTTAGCCATCTCAGCCATCTCAGGCTGTGATTTCAGGTGAGGCAAATAGCCTGGCTGGGAATTTAATAGAAAATCCTGGAGAACTTCATAATGAGGGAACTTTGAAAATCTCCAACAGGACACCTACTGGAGTTTCTACAAGGATGTGCACACGCCAAGGGAAAACCTAGGACAGGAAAAGTTACCAGTTGCTCACCTGTGGTTGGCATGGAGGCCAGCACAATCGTGATGAGAAGCTAAGGCCAGTTTGTAAAATATGGGACTGATCTCAGGAAGGTAAGTTTGTTTTAACATCCTATTATTAATGTAATAGACCATGAGAAACAAAAGTCACATGCTCATCTCAATAAATGCAGAAAAAGCTTTTGACAAAACCCTTTCATGATTAAGAAAAAAAAAAACTCAGCAAACTAGGAATAGAAAAGAACTCCTCAACTTGATAAAGGGCCTCCACAAAAAAAAGGGGGGCACAACAAATACCATACATGATGAAGACTGACTGCCTTCTGCCGAGGACCAAGAACAAAACATAGACAACTACTCTCCCTACCTCTATTAAACATTGTACTGGAGGTGCTAACCAGGACAGTTAGGTAAGAAAAATAACTAAAAAGGCATTCAGACAGGAAAATAAGTGTAACTCCGGTGGGAAAATGTGATCCCAGCCCAGGGCAAATAAACCACAAACCACTGAAACCGAAATCACTTGAAGGAAAAACTGGATGGGAGAAGGCCTGTTATTGCTTACAAGAATCCTGGCTCCATTTGTCTACTGCTGCTCGCCTGTTTCTCTCCTGTCCTGGCTGAGAAGACTTTAAAAGCTCTCCAATTCCCTTGAGGGCTCACCTCCTCCACCACCCCCTGTAAGCACCCAATTATATGGAGATGAATTAAGGCCAGGTGAGAGATTCTGAAAATACTGCAATTTTACCCACAAAAAGTAAAATAATTTCTATATGAAGATGACATGTCTTGTATATAGAAAATCCTAAGGAATCCTTAAAAAAAATTAGAATTGACAGATTCAGCAAAATCACAATGAATAAACAAATTCAGGTAGAAGATCAATATATAAAAATCAATTGAATCTTTATACACAACTGTAATGAACAATCCAAAAAGTAAGAAAAAAATCCCTTTTATAAAAGCAGAAGAATACCTAGAAACAAATTTAATTTAGACTTGTACACTGAAACTACAAAACATTGTTGAACGAAATTAGAGATCTAAATAAATGGAAATATATCCAATGATTTTACACCATTAAAATGCTATTATCCAAACTGGTCTATGGATTAAACACAATTCCTATCAAAATTCCATCTGGCTTTTTGCAAACTTAAGACAAACAGATTTTAAAACTCAAATGGAAATGCAAGGAAAGGTGAATAACTAAAATAGTCTTCAAAAAGAAAAAAAAGAAATTTGATGGGATTATTCTTCCTTATTTTAAAACATAGTATAAATCTATAGTAACCAAGACAGTGTGGTTTTGGCATAAGGAGAGATAACAGAGATTAAGGCAAAAGATTTGAGAGTCTAAACTCTTATTCTACAATCAATTGATATTTGACAAACTAAGATAACTCAATGGGTGAAAGAAAAGTCTTTTCAACAAATGGTGATAGGAAAATAGGTATCAATATGCAAAAGAATGAATCTGCAACACTACCTTACACCGTACACAAATATTAACTCAAAATGAATAATAGATGCAAATGTAAGAGTCAAAATTATAAAATTTTTAGGAAACAGGAATAGATTTATAACTTTGTGTTAGGCAATAGCTTCTTATATGTGATACATAAAAGCATAAACAATGAAAGAAAAAATGGGCAAATTAGACATGATTATCATTAAAAAGTTTTGTGCAAAGGACATCATCAGGAGTGAAAAGGCACTACATGGAATGGGGAAAATATTTGAAAATCATATGCAGTAAAGGATATATTATCCAGAATATATAAAAACACACACAATGATATAAAGAAAAGTAACCAGTTGTAAAAATGTCAGATGTGAATAGGCATTTCTCCAAAAGAGATAAACACGTGGCCAGTACATAAAGGAAAAGATGCTCGACAGCATCGGCCACAAGGTAAATGCAAATCAAAGTGTCAATGAGATACCACTTCACACCTGCTGGAATTGCTAATATAAAGACAGTAACAAGTGTTGGTGAAGATGTGGAAAGATTGCAACCTGCATACATTGCCTTTGGAGATGAAGAACAGAACGGTGCAGCCACATTGGCAGGACCTCAAAAACAATAGACACAGTTGTGATATGACCCAGCATTCTACTCAAGAGAGGTGCCAACGTATTTCCCCGAACTTATACAAAATTGTCCATAATATTAATCATAATAGTCAGAAAATGGGAAGAAGATAAATGTCCATTGACTATTGAAAGAATAAACAAAATGTGATATACTCACACAATATTTAGCAATAAAAGAATGAAGTAGTGATACATATTATAACATGCATGGATGTTAAAAATATTAGACTAAATGAAAGAAGTGATTCACAAAAGACCAGATGCCATGTTACTCCATTTTATACATATCAGAGAAGGCAAATCCATGGAGACAAAGTAAATTAGCAGTTGCCACATAGTGTGGAGACTGTAAAATTGGGAGTCATTAATGATGTGTACAGGGTTTCTGTTTGCTAAAATTCTATTGTGATGGTGGTTGCAAACCTCTGAACACATTAAAATCCTTCCAAATGCATAACTCATATGGGTGGATTTTATAGCTTATGAAATATATCTCAAGAAAGCTGCAAAACATAAAATTATTATTACTCTAATATAGTCTGTGTTGCTAGGCAATGCAAATAAAAGTATTTATAATTATCATATAAACTGTTTCAATTTAGGGAAAGACATTTTAATCACAGTACTTACTAATTAAATAAAAGCTTAAATCAAAAGGTGTGAAAACACAGGAAGTAAAAATATAAAATAATGTTATCATTAAAAGTATTTGAACTATAATCAAGCCTTGTATATTCACATTTCAAAAATGAAGAATGCTTTGCTATGAGACAGTTGAAGAAAAATATATATATTCTCAATATTTATGCAAGAAAAAATATATTTTGATAGTTTCATATAGTTTAATTACTAAAATACTTATTATTAATTACCAAACAATAGTCACCACAGAAGGCAGACCAAAAAAGTGAAAATGTAAATGCCCGCGTGCCACTGGCTTCAGTTCTCTATTTTAGTACTTGGTAGGCACTGAGCACTCCCTTCATATGATCAAATATATTTAAAACTGAGTACATGCCACATTAAATATATTGGCTGTAAATTCTTGAAACTTTAAAATCAACTTTGTTTTGATCCCTTTGGTTATGAATAACTCATTTAATTCACAATTGGCTATGATTTCTCAGTAATCATTGTATGAACTGAGAAATCAAACTGCAAATTCTTTTTCAGTGAAGTGAAATCTTTATGAATACTAAATGTAACACTTAGTGAGCCTATGAAATTTAGTGATCACTTAGTTAAGCATTTATTCATTTTAGTGACTCACTTTTACAAGGAATAGGTGAGAGAGAAAAAAATTGTACCGTATTACCTTTTGGCACAGAAGTTGAGATCTGAGAGGTCCACCACCTGGAATATTCTGCCCCCTGCCCATCCCTACTACTGTTCTTACTGTTTTTACTAGTAGCCATGTGTTGTAAGGGAATTAGCATGGGTGTGGGGGGTCAGTGCAAATGATTCAAGATCCAGCTGTGCCACAGACCACCTCAGGGCACAACTGTGGTGTGAGATCTTGACAGTGGGGTAAGTTATGTGTATATGAGGACAGAAGATATATGGAAACTTAATGCACTTTCCACTCAATTCTGCTGTGAATCTAAAACTGTCCTAAACAAATAGTTTATTAATTTATAAAGAAAACTCATTAAGATGATACACCCTACACATCAAGCAATATAAAAAGAATCCAATGTGAGGAGCTTTTTGGCCTGATTAGACCTCTATTAAGAATGAAAATCTCTTCCAATTTGCAATATTCAAGTATTTGAACTTCTATAATCACTTATTAATACTAAATATGTACTAGACAACATACACATCAATGAGTATAGCCACATGGTGAATGCAACTTACCCCTGATAAGCTTACAATTGAGGAAAGAAACAGGCATTGTGTGTGATCTATTTTTAATATAACTTCAATATATTTTAATCAAAACCTTGCTTTTTCAGCTTTAGCTATTTTTAAATAAATATTTACCAATAAGGTAGTTGGCAAAAACAGTGTACTTTGTCAAATCTTACTTTATGTTACAATACAAAATTTTGACTTCATTTTTCAAGTCTAATGCAATTAATTTTACAAAATACACTAAAATAACTAGAAGCTGTCATTATATATTACTAAAAAGCATAATGTCAAAAGAAAAGGGCTTTAGATCTAACACAACTAATTTATCTGTTTTCATAATTTAGAAAAATAATATAATAGTATGCTGTTTCTTATTGCTTATTTAATAAGTCAGTACAAGACTAGCTAATATTAAAAGTTGCTTATGAGATGAGGAATTCCTTTAGGCTATGTATTTGTTTCCATATGGATATACTCCCCAAAACTCTGAGCTCAGCTTTTATGAGTGATTAAAAAAGAAATAAGAACAAAAATTAACTGCCATTCTTCCACATCATGATTGTACTTTGTGAAAGCTGCTCTCTTAAATAGTTAAGTATATAATACATTGTTAACTATGGATACAATATTGTACACAGAGTCCCGAGTTTATTCCTCTAGTTTAACTGAACCTTTATGACCCTTGATTAGTAATTTCCCACTTTCCCTCCACCCAGCCCCCTGGGAATCACCATTCCACTCTTTGATCCTATGACTTTGGTTTACACATTTCACATGAATGGGATTATGCAGTATTTTTCTGTGACTTATTTCACTTATCAAAATGTCTTCAAGGTTCATTAATGTTGTAGCAGTCAGAATTCCTTCATTTATAAGGTTGAAAGATATTCTATTATGTATATATTCTATGTTTTCTTTCCCATTAATACGGCCATGGACATTTAGATTGTTTTTACCTCTTGGCTATTATGAATAGTGTGGCAGTGTACATTAATGTACTGATCATTCCAGGATTCTGATTTCAATTCTTATGGATAATACTTAGAAGAGGGATTACTGGATCATGTGGTAGATTTTTAATTTTCTGAGGAAACTATGTACTGTTTTCTGTAGTGATCATACCAGTTTTGAATTACCACCAACAGTATGCATGGGTTCCAATATCTCCATATCCTCACCAACATTTTTTTTAACATAATAGCTATTCTGACAGGCATGAGGTAATATCTCATTGTGGACTTGATTTACATTTGCCTGATGACTGGTAATATTGAACATACCTTTTGCACATTTGTATGTTTTCTTTGAAGAAATGCAAGTTCAGCTCTGTAGGCCATTTTTTCTTTATTTGCTTATTAATTTTTTTGCTGAGTTGTCAGATTTCCTTGTATGTTTTTGGTAATAATCCCACACATATGGCTTGCAAATATTTTCTCCCATTCCATAGGCTGCCTTTTCACTCTGTTGTTACCCTTATTATGTAGAACCTCTTTAGTTTGATACAGCTTGACTTGTTTTTGCTGTCTCTGTATAATAACCATGAAATCATTGCCAAGACTGGGAGCTTTTCCCCTATGTTTTCTTCTAGGAGTTTTACAATTTCAGATCTTACATTTAAGTCTTTCATCCATTTTAAATTGATTTGTATATTGTATGAGTCTAATTTCATTCATCTGAATTTTCCAGTTTTCTCAACATAATTTATCAAAGAGATATCCTTTCCCCATTGTGTATTCTTGGCACCCTTGTTGAAGATGAGTTGCTTTTACATGCTTGGGTTTACTTCTGGGCTCTACATTCTGTTGCATGAATCTGTCTTTATGCCAGTGCCATACTGTTTTTATTACTATAGTTTTTTTTTAACATAGTTTGAAACCAGGAAGCATGAAGCCTTCAGCTTTGTTCTTCTTTCTTTATATTAATTTGGCTATGTGTGGTCTTTCATTGTTCTATATGAATTATAGAATTGTTTTTCTGTAAAATATGACTTTGTAATTTTGATAGGAGTTGTACTGAATCTACAAATTGTTTTAGGTGGTGCACATTTTAATGGTAAGTCTTCCAATTGATAAGCAACAGCTGTCTTTCCATTTGTTTCCATTGTTTCTTTCATTAATGTAGGTTTCAATATATTGTAGTTTTCAATATGTAAGTCTTTCCTCTCTTGGGTTAAGTTTATTCCTAAATAACTGAGTCACTTTGGTGCTATTGTAAATATAATTATTTTCCTAATGTATTTTTCAGATAATGTGCAGTTACTGTATAGAAATACAACTGATTCTTATATGTTGACTTGGATCCTGCAATTTTACTTATTAGTTCTATTGCTTCTTTATTGAGTATTTAGGGTTTTCTATGCATAAGTTCATGTCATCTGAAAGCAGGAACAATTTCACTCCTTGTTTACTTATTTATGTCTTTTATTTCTTTTTCTTGCCCAATTTCTCTGGCTAGAAATTCCGGATCTTTGTTGATAGATGTGGTGAATGGTCCTCTTTGTACTGTTCCTAATCTTAAAGGAAAACCTTTCAGCTTTTTACTGTTGAGTATGTTAGCAGCGGGCCATTAATATACTGAAGTAATTTCTTTTTTAATTTCTCAAACTCTAGTTTGAGAGTTTTAATCATGAAAAAATGTTGTATTTTGTTAAATGCTTTTTCTGCATCTACTAAAAAGATCACTTGATTTTATATTCTACTGAGGTGGTGTATTACATTAATTGATTTTCCTGTGTTGAACCTCTTTTGCTTTCCAGGGATAAATCCAACTTTTCATGGTATGTGATTGATTTTTATATCCATGTTCCTCAGGGACATTGGTCTGTACATTTCTTTTCTTATGGTGTCTTTTGCCACTTCGGAATTAGGGTAATACCAGCTTTGTAAAATTAATTTAGAAAAGTTCCTTCATTTATTATCTCACAGTTTTGGGGGTCGGGAATCTATCTACAGCTTAGCTGTGGGCCTCTGACTCAGAATTCCTTACATGGCTGCAATCAAAGGATGAACTGAGGTTGCAAACATCCAGTAAGGGAGGCTTGAAGCTTACTCACATTGCTGCTTATTGGCAGTTCTCAGGATTAAATATTTGGTAATGGTCTAGATGAAGCATGACTTTTTTTTAATTTGATATTTCAGTCTTTTGAAACTCTGAATTCAGATATATGATGGTATATGGTCTTGGATTATATAATCTTGGATATGACAGATTTCTCTTCAATAATGTGGCTCTTTATTTTCACTTCCATCTGTATTGCTAGTGTTTACACACACACAAAAAAGGTGTTTTTTTCTTTCTGGATGGAAGAGTCTTTGAGAGCAAAACTACTAACTTCTAAAAGTGTCATCTGAGATGATTTACATTATAACTCATGTTTAGAAAAAAATCTCATTTTTGTTATCTTCTGTAAATACCCTGACTCTTAGAAATTAATCTAATAATTAATTTCTGCCAAATCTACCTATTTGTTTAACCTACAAAATAAAATTACATTATCTGTAGTCTTAAGAATTTAATCAGAGTTAAAATGACTACAGGTTAATAAAGCTGATAAGAACTTTCCTTACAGCATATTTGACTTCTGATTTCTCATTTTTGATGAAATAGCATTTCCTTTCCACAGCAAGAGTTCTCTTCTTACAACATTTCAGCAAAATGTCAGTACCTCCCATGAAGATAGATGTCAGCATTATACCCTGAGCAGACATACTGAAAATGACTGGGTTATTTACATTTTTAAGGTTTCAAAATATTGTGAGGTAACATTCATACCACATATATTGTTCACTTAAGAATGGCTTTATTTATTCATATATTTGAACATCTTTATAACACTGTCTTCAAGTTCCTTACTTTAAAACTCACTGTTTTGTACCTTTTTCTTTATGACATTTGAGAAGCTCATGTGGAGTCCATCGTATCTTCACCTATACTGCATGTGATACAATTAGATTGTTTTAATCCTAAAATATACCTTATTTTCATTTCAATAAGATGTACTTTTATTATGAAGAATTTCTTTTCTTGTGAAAGTATGTACTATGCACAAAATGAACTGCACTATTCACACTCAGTCTATTTATCCATTTGGAATGTGCTTATGTAGAAGAATTTTTCCATCAAATAAAGAACCACAGACTTTGTTCTGAACTAAGGAATCTATTATATATTTGAGTAAATCTGACTGTTTAAATAGTCTCAACGCTTTGTAAAATTAAACTTGGCTGATTGCTTGTTTTCCAGGGTAATCATTAAAGGACAAAGCAGAATTTTAGAGCTACAGCATTATTGGCAAGACTTGCTTGTTTGCTTCTCCCTGTAAATGAGCAGCCAAAGAACTTCTGTACTTACGACAGTGTTCTAATCAATCCATCTCTCTCAGTGTAACGTCCATTTGGCCTCTAAAATATTACTTATCATCATTTCATCCTCTTCTCTCTTTTGTATCCATTTCAGCTGCCTTATCTTTCCCTTTCTTTCAAATGTTTACAATTTTTACATAATTCCATATAGAAAAGTAGCCTGAATTTCCATATCCATCAAGCAGAATACCTAATTGTTAACATTTTACTACATTTGTCCCATTGCAACTTGCTCCCCCCATATACGTAATACATAAGTCCTTTTCAGAACCTTTTGGGAGCAAGCTGCAGAAGTGATGCCTCATTATCCCTAGATACTCCAAAATCTCTAGTGTGTATTTCTCTAAAATTAGAACTCTAGTCTATATAACTACCAAATCAGGTATTCAACATTGATACACCACCACCCACATTTTACACCCCACCCTAAGTCTGCTTAATGTACCACAATGCTGGTGGGATGGCTGCTGTTCCACAGAGACATGGTGTCCAATTCCTCCCCCCTTGAATGCAGGCTGACACTGAGGACTGCTTACCAACACAATGCTTGGAGTTCTGAGCTGTCATACAAGAAGTGTAATTATCTAAGGTCACTTTTCTACAGTAGCCACAGGTAAGAACTCCTAACAATTCTAACTGATCCCAGCTTTCCAACCATCCCTGACGCATCTCTAGACATGTAACTGAGGTCATATTGGGCCCTTTGTACCTGCCTATTTTCAATACCATGTCACACGGCAGAACTGTTCAGGTAAGCCTGGTCCAAATTCCTCACCTAAAAAGCCACGAGATATCACAGAATTAATTGCTTTGTCTCTGAATTATGGGGTACCTTTTTGCCCAGAAATAGATCAACAAAATACCTTATAATGTCTCATTTTTCTTTCTAGTCCAATACCCTAGGAAAATGCTTACATTTAGTTATGGATTATATACTCCTTCAATCTGAAACAATTCTTGAATCTTCCTCTTTCATGTTCTTAGTTTTGGAGAGAACAGGCCTTACCGTTCTTAGGATGGGTTTTAGTCTGGGCCCATGACCAGACATAGATCATGCACTCTTGTCAGGAAAACTACAGAAATGATCCTGTATTCTTTATGACTTATCACATCAGGAGGCACCAAGGTCTACCTGTCCCAGAGCCACTGATGTTCATTTTAATGATCTGGGTTTGATGATGTCTTGTAGTTTCTCCACCTTAAATTCACATTTTTTTTCTGCTGGCAATTGATTAGTATTTGGTGAGATGGCATTCTAAGATTATAGTAATATCCAGTCCCTCAAACTCTACTAGCCTTAGCATCCATAGGCAATTCCAGCTATATCAACCTCCTCTGATGACCATCAAATGCTGCTGCTCTATTTCCAACATCTATTGGAAACTCTACTGTGAAGAATAGCTTTCCTATTCTTCTACCATTGATTTATTTGCTTGCTTAATTAATGTATATTAGTATACAATAAATTTTATTTTATTAAATGAGTAGTAACCCTTTATCATTATTTTGATACTCAAACCACACTCTTTGTACATTGGGAGCCCCTTCAAACTGGTTATTATGTCATTTGGGGGACCTCTTCATTATTTTTTAGAACATACTTACTTCTACAAGAGTTTAAAGCATATCTTGGATCTTCCCTGGACCCATTCTGGAATTAGCCATTTCTCTAATGGAGGATAATATCTAGAAAGCAAGTTCTGAGAGCTTGTAGCATTCATTGCTCCTTGGAATCATTGTTTATAGGCCCTCAAATCCAAGGAAGTACAGGTATTATATCTATTTCTTTTATATCTAATTCACTTACGTACTGTGAGTTCACACTGATGCCTTCTATTAAGATTTACCATCTAAGGGTTCCTTCCAGTCCTCCCCATATCCATCCAGCTCTGAGAAACTGACTCAATATATTTACTCATTTGTTCAATTTAATTGTCTTGTGTAACCAGTCTCACAACAGACAAGCCATCTTCTCCTATTGTCACATCTGCAACAGTCTACCTGGCCCCATGTCCTCTTTTTCCAGGTCTGCTGTCTCATTCCCCCAATGACCATCTCATCTCTGTGCTGATCCTTCATGTGGGTCCACAGCCCTCCCTTGCTACCCCATGGCTGTACCAGAAAGGAACATGGAAAGGAAGCAGCCCCCACTCTTTCTTACGAAGTTGTTTGAATACCTTCTTACCAGTTCTCCCTGCCCCAGTTTTCCTCCATCTCATCTCTTTTCTATCCTAAAACCCGCGGAGAAATTTTCTTAGAGCACAATGCACGGTGACAAAAACAGGAAATCTGAAATGTATCCTTACTTTTCACTTAATTGGATTATTTTGGACCTTTAACTTATCTGGTTTTAAATTCCCTTAGTTTTAAAAAGGGAATACTTATTGAGAGAGTGTGCTATAAAGTTCCAGGTTGAAAATGTAGAATGACAAGAAAATAATTGTAGCTGTTGTGAAAATTGTTAAAATTACCATGGGAAATTCTAACATGATTCTGAAACTCCTTTTAAAACACTTCAATGTAAAATTTAATTTAAAAAATTTAAATATCTTTCAATTCATCTCATCAGCTACAGGATAAAGATCTAAATTTCTGTGTACCTTGAAAGATTTTCCATGAGCTGGCCCCAGTTTACAACCCCAGCCTCACTTCTTAATCCTCCCCAGTCATCATTCACACTGCAGCCAACCTAAAGGCCTTGCATTTCTTTGGCATTAGTATGTTCTTCTCTTTCTATGCTGTGCATATACTATTGGTCCAACTTAATTTCTTTCTTTTCCTAAATAAAATTAGTGCAAAACTTAACTTATACTTTAATATTAAAAATAAATTTATCTCTTCTGGAAACTACCCTTGACTATCTCCAAAATAAACAGAATCAACTCACACTTTGGGCCTCAACTGTGACCCTTGGGTATCTTTATATACACAGCATTTGTCACAACAGATGCAACTACACACGCATACACACACAGGTCTTATGAAATTGTTTATTCAATGAATAAAGGCTGCATTTTGTTCATTTTGATATTCCCAAGGTATATGGCTTATGGCCAATAGTTCAGTCTTGCCAATAATAAATGTTCAGTAAGTGTTTAATAAAAAATTCTTAATGGTTATTATGATCACTTATAACTACTAATTATTCAGTAGTGTGCTAGCACTATCTGCTCTTTTTATAAAATAAGCCACATAAAACACTGTTATGTACATTCTGAAAGATCTCTCTCCTATAAATTAGGAAAATAAGGCTCACCAATAATAAATCAATAAATATTTAACAAAAATCCCTGAATGGATATAATGACCAAAAATTATTGATCACTTATTACTACTAATTATTCAGTACTGTGCTAAGCACTGTTCATTCTTCATTTAAAATAAACAACATAAAACCCTGTTATGTTCATACTAAAAGAACTCTATCCCATATATTAGGAAAAAAAGTTCAGAGGAGTTACTAATTTGTGTAAGTTCACAGCATCTAGAACATCAAGGCTTAAGCTATTAACATATCAGTAACACCAAAAAATATACAGCACATGCATGAATACAGGGTAATATTAAGAAAACTATTTAAAAATAATTGTCACATTTATTATACATTTTATTTTTACTTTGACATTATAAATCATTAAAATAAAAGTAAATGTTGAAGGACTTAGCTAAATTACTCTTTAATATTGCTGGCTTGGTTCCATTTTGTGTGACCAAGTGGACTGCATGAGCCTTGAACTGACAGTAGCCACTCCCTGGAGCACATGCCATAGATAACAGCTTACAGAGCCACAAGTAAATGTAAGTTCCTGGTATGACTCTCTCAGAGGACCTTGTGATAAAGATTACCCTGCTATTCAGGGTCTTTCCTTTGTAACCCCCTTAAAAAGATTCCCCAACTTACCAAAACACCACTTTCTCAGTTTGAACTGACAAATTTGGCCATTGCTTAGGAACCCCAAAGCATTCCACCCATAGACCCTAATAAAGTCATGTGATCTAGGTCCCTCCATGCTCTCTGCCTGAATCCTGCCTTGAACTTCCTCACATGGCCCCCCAAGGCATGCCATGTACCACCTCCAGGACTTGGACAAATAAACTTCTCTGCTTCAGTTTCTTTGTGGTCTTTTTTAAAGAAAGGTTACCATTCCACACCTCAGAGCTCTGTTTAACAAATGATAATTTAGTGGAGTCACACAGGTATACCAAATGCAAAAGGAATGTGCTAAATGGTTCATATGTATTATCTCATTTAGTGAGTCATAGATGGGAGAACTTATCAGATAATTCAAATGTCACACAGCCAATAAATAACAAAGCCAAAGATGTTCTGTTCTGATTCAAAGTTTATTTTGATACACCACCTTGCAAACCTACAGTTTTCAAAACATAAAATATAACTATCACCAATGGGAATGGAAAAAGATGGTGATGTAACACAAAAATAAAACACAAAAATACAGCAGATACAACTAATCCTGAAAGAGCAACCTGAAGACTGCAGAACAGACAGTCTATATCTGGGGAAAAGAGAAGAATTCACAGAAAAGGGTAAAGTAGCAAAACCTTGACCTGGTGGGATTCAAACACCCTCCTCAAACTAGCTCACAGGAGGGAGGAAGAGACACCGAGTGGAGAGAGAGTAGAAGCCCAGGACTGCCAAACACCCAGCCCTGGAGATGTGCTCCAGGAGCATGAACCCACATTACATGGTGCTCTGGAGACTAATGGAGTTGGAAAGCAAAGACAGACAGAATACTCAGAGAAACTGAGATTCCAGCCACTTGTGGAGAAGAGTTACCACAGCCAGCCACTCTGAAATAAAAGAAAGGTAAGCACTTTGAAAGACATCCCAACAGTGAGAGGCCTGCTAAAGGGGCAAAAATTACACAAAGCTTGCTGCTCAGGAGAAATGACAGGTGGACAAAATTGTCCTAGCACACTCAGCCCAGCACCTTGGGAGCATTCAGGAGCCACTCCATCCCCCTGGCTGGCAATGTGATAGGCAGCCTGCCACTCCTTCCTCCCAGCCAACACTGGTCAGCACACCTGCTACCCCAGCCATCGCACCACAACAGCCAGACGGTGGCCCCACCTGTGAAAGCTATGGGGTATAATGCAGAGGTTCCTCCCTGAACACTGGGCCGATTGGCCCCAGCAGCTCATGTAGAGCTTCTGGGCAATAGAGGGAGCTGCCCACACAAAATTATTATTCCTTAGGAATCAGTAAAAAAACGAAATGGTAAAAAAAATTTAAAAAAAAACTGTACAAAAAATAATCCAACAGACACCAGAAAGAGGGCTAAGTGAAACTGAAATCACCAATCTTATTGATAATGATTTCAAAATAAAAATCAAAAACATGTTCACACAGCTACAGAAAAATATTCAAGATCTCAGTGAGGACTTCAAGAAAGTAAGAAACTTTGAAAAATACAGTATTTGAGATGAAACATACAATGCAGTGATTTAAAAGCAGATTGGAGGAGGTAGAGGAGATGGTAAATGAAACAAAAATTAGAGAACAAGAAAAAAAAGAAGCTGAAGCAGAGAGAGAAAAAAGAATCTCTAGGAATGAAAGAACAGTAAGAGATCCATGCAACCAATACAAATGGAACAATATTTGCATTATAGGGGTACCAGAAAAAGAAGAGAGATAAAAGGACAGAAAGTCTCTTTGGGGACACAGCTACTGAAAATTTCCCCAATCTAGGAAAGGAAATATTTTCTCAGGCCATGGAAGTGCACAGATCTCCAAACACAAGGGACGCAAGACCAAGACAGATAATAATTAAAATGGCAAAGATCAAAGACAAGGACAGAGTATTAAAAGCACCAAGAAAGAGAAAAATGATTACATACAAAGGAAAGCCCATCAGGCTATCATCAGACTTCTCAGCAGAAACCTTACAGGCCAGAAGGGAGTGGCATGATGTATTTAATGCAATGAAACAGAAGGGCCATGAACCAAGAATACTCTACTCAACAAGATTATCATTTAAATTTGAAGCAGGAATTAAATAATTTCCAGATAAGCAAAAAGTTGAGGGAATTTACCTCCTAAAAACTTCTCTACAGTGTATTTTAAAGGGACTGTTCTAGATGGAAGTGTTCCTAAAGCTAAATAGCTGTCACAAGAGAAAATAAAACCACAGTTAAGAAAGTAGACCAATTAATTACTAAGCAAATGCAAAATTAAATCAGCTACCCACAAAGTCAGTCAAGGGATACACAAAGAGTACAGAATATAAATATAATATATAAAGACTGGAGGAGGAAGAAAAAGAAGGAAGGAAAAAAAAGAACTTTTAGATTGTGTTTGAAATACCATAATAAGGGAGTTAAGTTAGACTGTTAGATAGTAAAGAGGCTGCCCCTGAACCTTTTGTAACCACGAACCTAAAACCTACAATGGCAATAAGTACATACCTATTGTTAATCACCCTAAATGTAAATAGTCGGAATGCACCAATCAAAAGACAGAGTTACAGAATGATAAAAAGCAAGACCCATATATATGCTGCCTACAAGAGACTCACTTCAAACCCAAAGACATACACAGACTAAAAGTGAAGGGATGGAAACAGAATCGAAAAAGGAGAAATTGCTATGGACACCATGGAAATACAAAGAATTATTAGAGAATACTATGAAAAATTATATGCTAACAAAATGGATAACCTATAAGAAATTGAAAACTTTCTAGAAAAATACAACCTTCCAAGACTAACCCAGGAAGAAACAGAAAAATTGAACAGACCAATCACCAGAAATGACATTGAACTTGTCATCAAAAAACTACCTAAAAACAAAATTCCTGGACCAGAAGGCCTCACTACTGAATTTTATCACACATTTAGAGAAGACATAATACCCATCCTCCTTAAAGTTTTCCAAAAGGTAGAAGAGGAGGAAATACTTCCAAACTTATTCTATGAGGCCAGCATCACTCTAATACCAAAACCAGACAAAGACACCACAAAAAAGAAAATTACAGATCAATACCCCTAATGAACATAGATGCAAAAATTCCCAATAAAATATTAGCAAACTGAATTCAAAAAGACATCAAATAGATCATCTATGATGATCAAGTGGGATTTATTTCAGGGATGCAAGGATGGCACAATATGAGAAAATTCATCAACAACATCCACTACATCAAGAAAAAGAAGGACAAAAATCACATGATCATCTCCATAGATGCTGAAAAAGCATTCAACAAAATTCAACATCCACTTATGATAAAAACTGTCTACAAAATGGGTATAGGAGGCAAGTACCTCAACATAATAAAGGCTGTATATAAGAAACCCACAGCCAACATCATACTTAACAGTGAGAAGCTGATAGCTTTCTGTTTAAGATTGGAAACAAGACAAGAATGCCCACTCTTCCCACTTTTATTCAACATAGTTGTGGAGGTCTTAGCCATGGCAATCATAAAAGGTATCCAGATAGATAAAGAAGAAGTTAAACTGTCACTGTTTCCAGATGACATGATATTGTACATAAAATACCCTAAAGAATCTACCAGAACTAATAACTGAATTCAGCAAAGTTTGAGGATACAAAATTAATACACAGAAATCTATTACATTCCTATATAGTACTGATGAACGAGCAGAAAGAGAAATCAAAAAAATACCATTTACAATTGCATCAAAAAGAATAAAACACCTAGGAATAAACCTAACCAGGGAGGTGAAAGACCTGTACCCTAAAACTACAAGACACTCATGAAAGAAAGAGACACCAATAAATAGAAATATAACCTGTGCTCATGGATAAGAAAAATTAATATTGTCAAAATGGCCATCCTGCTAAAGCAATCTACAGATTCAATGCTATCCTTATCAAAATACCAACAACATTCTTCAACAAACTAGAACAAATAGTTCTAAAACTCATATGGAACCACAAACAACTCTGAATAGCCAAAGCAATCCTGAGAAGGAAGAATAAAGCGGGGGAGATAACACTCCCCAAACTCTACTACAAAGCTACAGTAATCAAAACAATTTGGTACTGGGGTACAGAACAGACCCATCAATCAATCAAACAGAATAGTGAGCCCAGTTATAAACCCACATATATATGGCCAATTAATATACAATAAAGAAGCCATGGACATATGATGGGGAAATGACAGCCTCTTCAACAACTGGTTTTGGGAAAACTGGACAACTACATGTAAGAGAATGAAACTGAATTATTGTCTAACTCCATAAACAAAAATAAACCCAAAATGGATCCAAAACCTGAATGTAAGAAATGAAACCATAAAACTCTTACAAGAAAACATAGACAAAAATCTCTTGAACATAAGCATGAACAACTTTTTCTTGAACACATCTCCTTGAGCAAGGGAAACAAAAGCAAAAATGAACAAATGGGACTGTGTCAAACTAAAAAGCTTCTGTACAGCAAAGGACACCATTGGCAGAACAAAAAAGCATCCTACAGTATGAGAGAATATATTTGTAAATGACATCTGATAAGAGGTTAACATTCACAATATATAAAGAGCTCACACACCTCAATACTCAAAAAGCAAATAACCCGATTAAAATATGGGGAGGATATGAACAGACACTCTCCAAAGAACAAATTCATATGGCCAACAGGGGCATGAAAAGATGCTCCACATTGCTAATTATCAGGGAAATGCAATTTAAAACCATAATGAGGTACCACCTCACACCATTTAGGATGGTCAACATCCAAAAAACAAGCAACAACAAATGCTGACAAGGATGTGGAGAAAGGAGAACCCTCCTACACTGCTGGTGGGAATGAAAATTAGTTCAACCATTGTGGAAAGCAGTATGGAGGTTCCTCAAAAAACTAAAAATAGAAATACCCTTTGACCCAGGAATCCCACTCCTAGTAATTTACCCAAAGACATGAACCCTGATTCAAAAAGACTTTTGCACCCCTCTGTTTATTGCAGCACTATTTACAATAGCCAAGATATGGAAGCATTCTGAGTGTCCATCAGTAGATGAATGGATAAAGAAGAGATGGTACATATACACAATGGAATATTATTCAGCCATAAGAAGAAAATAAATCCTACCAATTGCAACAACATGGATGGAGCTGGAGGGTATAAGCCAGGCAGAGAAAGACAAGTACCAAATGATTTCCCTCATTTGTGGAGTATAACAACAAAGCAAAAGTGAAGGAACAAAACAGCAGCAGAGTCACAGACTCCAAGGAGGGACTAGTGGTAACCAAAGGATACGAGTATTGGTGGGGATGGAGTAGGGGATTAAAGGGCATTATGATTAACTCACATAATGTACATAGGTCACAGGGAAAGCAGTGTAACACAGAGAAGATAAGTAGTGACTCTATAGCATCTTACTATGCTGATGGTGATTGCAGTGGGATGGGAGAGACTTGATAATATGGGTGAATGTTGAAACCACAATATTGCTCATGTGAAACCTTAATAAGATTGTATATCAATGATACCTTAATAATAAAAAAAGTACTGCCATCACCTTTATCCAAGATGACAAAACATATCACAAATTGGGTGTAAGAATTAGACAGGAAATAAATTTTAAAAAGAGGTACCAATAAGGGGCTAAGATGGGGTTTGGCAAACTTTTCTCTAAAGGGCCAGACAGTAAATATTTTAGGATTTGTGGGCCATAAAGTTCCTGTCACAAATACTAAATTCTGTGGTTATGGCATTAAAGCAGCCAAAGGCAATGCATAAATGCATGTGACTATGTTTCAATAAAACTTTATTAACAGAAATAGGCAATGGGCCATAATTTGTGGTCCCCTGGACTAAGGAATTCAGTATTCTTCACCATAAAAAATACTGAAAGCAAATCTATTAAGAGTTATAATATCTTTTGTGGCCTATACTCCCAAGGAGAAAAACAATCAATGAATGACATGATATAACACAAGGAAGCAATGGACGTATACGTAAGCCACCAAATCAAATGTGAAAACTGGATTTCCTGAAAATGATCAAAAGGGAAAATGCCATTGAGCAGGTAATATATAAGATATTGTATAAAAATATAAGCTTGATGAAAAGTTTCCCAGAAACATATAACTACTAGTTTATAATAATTTGGAAGCTATAAGTAAGTACTTTTTATTTCTAGGTATGTATCCATGTACAATTATTTCATTGTTAAACCTAGTATTTTAATATCTAAGAAATATGGAAAAATTATTCTCATATACACTGTGATAAGTTAGAACAATTGATCTCAAATGTTAGTGTGCTGTATATTAAAAGCACTTGAAATGCTCATTAAGTACATTAACCAGAGTCCCAAACCCAGAGATACTGATCCAGTAAGTCTTGGGTGGCACACCCAAATGATTCTCATGAAGACTGTCTCAGAACCACATATGAGAAATTTTTAACTAAAGCAATAATTTACCTGTATGTCATGTGCTATACCAAACAGCAAGGAGCCTCTGGGAAACAGAAAGTGGATTTAACTGGCCACCAAGGATAGTCAACCACCAGGAAGAAGACTTAAACTTAACACTGGTTACCTTCTAAGATGGAATATGGCTCTCAGGAGAGAGGTGTTGGGGTAAATTCTGTGTTAGTAATTAGAAATTTAAGAATCTGCTCCCACCCAGTTTTATAGTAAAAAAGGAACCTGATCATTTAGCAACCATATCTATCTCCTGCTTCAGTAAAAAAAAAAAAAAAATTACCACAAATTATTGGCTTAAAATACAAAACAATTTATTATCTCACAGATCTAGAGATCTGAAGTCTGACATGGGCTAAAACCAAGGTCTTGACAGAGGGCTGTGTTCCTGCTAGAGCTGTTAAAGGATAATCGATTTCCTTGCCTCTTCCAGCTTCTGGAAAATACTTCTCTGGCTTCTTCTGTCATCTTCAAGAGGAGCAGAAGAGCATTTCCTGACATCTGTGACTCTAAACATCTCTTCTGCCTCCCACATTTACTTTAAAGGAATCTTGTGATGACATTCCTAGCCAGGCAATTCAGGATAATCTAACTTTTAAAAGTTAACTGATGAGCACCTGTAATTTCATCTGCAATTTAATTAGCTATTGTGATGGAACATAACATGCACAGGTTCATGAGATTAACACCTGGACATCTTGGGAGTGGGGGGGGGTCCTTTATTCCTCTACCATACCCATAGAAAAGCTCTCTTTCCAACCACAAGAAAATGGGAAGGAGGAAAAAGAAGAGATCCTAAAGAAGAGACTCAGTTTCTAAGATTGTTAAGGTTAGTTCAGGTGCCATCTAACACAGCACCTATACAGTTGGTTTTTGAGTTGCAGCCTGGCACAGTTCAATAATGGAAAAACCAGAAGGAAGAAACATACCCCATATAGTTTCAAAAGGAAAGTTGGTGGTGATAGAGCGTTGAAGGAAGACATGTTACCTGAGAAGAGGGAAATAAAAAGGGTGTTATAGACTGAAAGTTTGTGACCTCCTAATTCATACGTCAAAGCCCTAACCCCCAGTGTAGCTATATTTAGAGATGGTGCCTCTCAGGAAATTAAGGTTAAATGAATTCATAAAGGTGGGGCCCTGATCCAATAGGATTAGTGTCCTTACAAGAGATACCTTAGATCTCTTAATTTCTCTGTCTCCACATGCACATACCAATGAAGGGTCTTGTGAGGACTCAAAAGAAGTTAGACCTCTGTAAGCCAGGAAGACAGCCTTCACCAGAAACCAAATAAGCCAGAACCTTTATCTAGGACTTTCAGCCTCCAGAACTGTGAGAAAATAACTATCTGTTATTTAAGTCACTTTAGTTTATATATTTTGTTAGGACAGCCCAAGCAGACCAATACAGAGGGGGGAGGGACAAAGGCAGAAAGTATAGAATTATGGGTCCAATCAAGAAATCTGATTCACATAGCGAGCTTTAGAAAATACATTCCCATGATTAAAATATTTAGCCAAACATTATGCCAGGTGAAGGAGTCAATTTCTTCTTTTTTAATACATAAACTTTAAGAGCAAACCTTGGGAAACATTTTCTGTATTAATAAATTAGTACTTTTCTATACTGTATAAAGCCAGTTTAAAAATATAAACAAGTATTTTGTGAATATTTCTTGCGTGCTTATTCTTTTATTTTTTATTGAAGTGTCATTGACATACAACTTTACAAAATGTAATACTTCATGAATTTGCATGTCATCCTTGTGCAGGGGCCATGCTAATCTCTGTATTGTTTGAATTTTAGTATATGTGCTACTGAAGTGAGCACCTTGTGCGCTTATTCTTATAGGTTACTAATGCATATTATATGTAAAGGTGAATAAATCATATCAATGTATTTAGATAGGCATTTAGAATTGCACTCAAGTTACAACTAATTGTAATGCATGCATTCAACAAAATCAAAAATTACTTGAATTTTCAAACTAATAATTGAAGTCTTCCTGAAAAAAAGGAAAAATCATTTGTTTTCACAAGTCACTCTTTTTACATTCAAAAGTCAATCATTCTCTTTACTTTGTTAAATTTATTTTCCAAAATGAAGTTTTTAATATTCAGAGCACTTGTCACAATATGATGTCAGAGAATCACAGAATTTTAGAATATTTTACAAATTCTTCTATATCTTACTAAAGAAATAAAAACTCATGAAAAGGACAAAGGGAACTTTTATAGCTCTACAACCCTTTTTTTTTCCCTTTGTCATACTTTTTCTGAGTTTTCATCTTTCCTATACTTTTGTTTCATCCTAAGAAGTATGGCAGCCATGTAGAAAACACTAAGACACCCAGGCTAGGAAGTACAGAATTAGTTAGAAAGAGTTTATGGTAAATGGGCTAAGTGGAACCTTATTTGAACTTGAACTAATAACGCTTTGCAGGTGTCAGTGAATCCAGTAAGCTGAGTTTGAGCATGTCAGAACTACATAAAAGATGCTACATAAAAGGCCATGAACATTGACCCTGTGTTGGACATTCCTTTTATACAGTGCCTAGCAACACTTGCCAAGAAGTTACAGTCACAGTGAATGGGATAGGCAATGCTCAAGGGATACAACTGTTTACACAAGTAACACCGACATAGAGCAGCCTACTTAGATATTCAAACATCTGAAACAATGAAATCATAAAAACTAAGTACCTCTACTTACATCTAAGGAAATGCGGTATTTGAGAATATCTTACCAGAGAGTATCCCTTGCTTATGGCTGACATGAGAAGAGGAGGTCATAACCCGCTGAATTCTGAGATAAATTTTGCAGTACAATTTTTGTAATTTTCTTAGCTCCCTTATGGGATTAAGGGGTCCAGTGAAGGGTGAAACACACTCCTTCAAAATGTTCAAGATTGAGATAGGAGGAAAATCAGACCAATAATTCAGATTGATCACGCAAATTTGTGCCAAAGTTTCAGCCTTTTTATTAACAATGCTAAACATTTTAAGAGAGACATCTATTGGTTTTCTTACTTCCTTTGACATACAAAACAAAATCTCTAAATGCAGCCATGCTGCTACAGTGTTCACATTTTCCTGAATGTGCTATATCCATAGCAATTGAATTTTTTAGCTTTCAGTTGGGTTTGACTACCAAGAAAAACTACTCAAGCCAACCCTTTTTGGAATTTGCTGCTTTCTTTGACCAATTAATTTGACTAGTCAAGTCAATCAAGCTACTTAAGCCATTTGCTAATATGGATGCCTCACAGGGTGTATTGCAGTAGACAAAGGCCAAATTTTTCTCCCATTTACTACTCTTGTTTCTCATTACATTTTAAGGAGGTAAAGGTCATAGAGTAATTAACTGCATTTATGCAACCACCTCATTCTAACAACTAAGAAAATTATTAGGGAAGTTTTAAAGTGAAAAATAAGGGGTCAACCCTAAATTGAAAAAAAAATAAAATAGATGCAAAATTGAAGAAGAAAAGCTGAATTAATTAGGACCTTAAAATTTCCTCATGAAATTAAATGTGCATTAAAATTTTTAGTATTCTAATGATATATAAATATTTATGAATGTAAACACTAAAAATGACATGTAACTATTTAAAACATAATTAGCATTATCCCATTAAGATGTGGAGAGAGAAATAAAAGCCCATAGACACACACCTCAAGTAAAATTCTTCACTGTGTTATAAGAAATGTTCAAAGGATATACTCATAACTATTAATTCCTGTAGTGTTGGCCTGAGAAAATCATGAGGAAGGTGGTGATAAGACACCATGCCTGTGGCAGATATCACAGAGGTCCAAACCAGTCTTCTGAGACAAAAGATACTGACATAGGCTCTTTCATAGCCTTTTAGTCCTCTTTCACTTCAAGATTACTAGCACCAAGTGAGAAAATAGCTTTAAATTCAAAAGCCCAAAATTTTAGTTCTAATTCTGTTTCAACAAGACACTAAGTCATTGCCGATTTTCTTAGTCTTTTTTAAAAAATCAATTATCAAACATTACTTGTACAGACACTGTCTTGCCTGAGAGTGTCAGCCCTAGGCAAGTTCACTACGGACTCAGTGGGACCAAGAAATAACAACAGAATGTTTTTGGGTTGAAAGGGTTTATTACCCGGCTTTATTCTCCTGGCAGTTGGTCAATTACTAGAATCACATCTGTATCCAGCAGTCTGCAGGTCTGTAATCCTCCTCCATTTCTGCCTCCACTCAGAGCACTTAGCAGAGCTCTTTATATAGTGACTTAGTCAATAATAGCTCACTTCCTACAGGTGTGGAAGCATTAGCCTTGCAGTAGGCCAATTACATCATCAAATAGGGTCTGGTGAGGATCCTGGCCATAGGAACTACCATTTTTCCCCAAGACATATTAACTACAATAGCACAAGTCACAGAAGTTCTAACTTATATAGGCAGCAAAGTTTTACTCAAATGGGTTCAAACAATAAAAGAAACATTTCAGATTCAGAGACATTTTAGGGGTTTGGAAAAGCTCAGGAAAAAATTCACAGGACCTACAGGAGGATGTCTTGCCAATGGGTTTCAGCACATGGCAAGTTCACTATGGATTCAATGTGACCAAGGAAATTGAAAGCAAAATGTTCTTGGGGTGAAAGGGTTATACCCAACTTTATTTCCAGGTGGCAGTTCAGTCACTAGAATCCCATTCATTCACTCAGAGTGAGTCAGCATGTAACAAGTCTGTCTCTGCCTCTGGGCTCCTCTGTCTGTACAGCCATCCTCTGGGCCTCTCTGCCTGCACAGCCATCCCACACAGCTGTCCTCTGGGCCTCAGTTCTCAGCGCTGCCACCACTCCAGCCTCTGCTCTGCTCTCCTGCAGCCTTGGAGACCTGCCACCGTGTCATGCCCAGAGCACTGGGTGGAACTCTTTATATAGAGTCAACAGCCATGTATTGACCACAGGTGTGCAGTGAGCTAGTCAACCAGAGCCAGGTGAGAATCCTGGCCACAGGAACTCTTATTTTATCCACACAGGGTAAGGGATTATGCAGTAGTTTAAAGTAAGGATGGATATGTGAATGAAGTAATGAAATTCAAGAGTAAACTTCATGCAGCAGAAAGGTGTCACAATCATTTAGAAGTGTGTCTGGTAGGGAGTAAAACCCAGCTTCTCCAAAGAACAGACCAGGAGACAAGTTGAGACATAAAGAGGAAAATGAAGGGAGACTTAAATTTCCTATTTAGGATTTCACTGTCTGTTTTTCACCCACATTTCCAAACCTTAGGTCTACTGTCAACAAGTAAATAATCTAAATTCCTTGGCGTGAATGCAATGAACAGAATCTGAGGGGCAACTACATCAAGACCTTAGAGATGTAATAAAGGAGCAGCATGCTCTAGAAAGAAATATCACCTGCCCAGTTTATAGGTCAATAGTTGGGAAATATCTTTAGGCATCAGGAGCAATTACAGGATTTTAAGCATAATTACAATCTCAATAATACATTAAAATCTTAAAAACATTAATATATTTTAATTTACCTAATCACTCAGGAAGATGTACAGGCAAAGCATTGTTTTGGAAAATTCATCTGGGTAAACATATGAAATCTATTACATAAAGAAGAGAATGAAGGCAGAAGATATAGTAGGAGTCGACTGGAACAAAATAAAAGATGCAAAGGAGACTGTAAAGGAAGACGGCTGGTACACTTGAGAATAATTAACAATTTTAAAGTCACCTTCAGAACTGGAACTGTTCAGCAACATGTAGAAATATGGTGAACTTGATGTTGGCTTTTTGAGGACTGGATTAGTATATACTTCCTGCTTAGATTTCCATTGATCCTGAAGATGAAAATAAGAAATTCTATACCCTGAGTTTCAGACACAGGTACCTTCAGGTCTGAGAGAAGAATATGCAGATACTAGAAACCAAGCAAGGTTTATAAACCAAAGCTGCTCTATTAGCATCACCTGAGAGCTGTTAGATATCCAAACCCCAGGCTTTAACCCTCATTTACTCCCGGGCAAGGGCCCCTGCCTTCCGTGGTTCCACAAGTTCTCCAGGTGTTTCAGGTGCATTCTCAAGTGTGTGAACCCCTGGGATAGCCAGTATTACACAAACCACAGAAGTAATTAATATCAGCAGATGATCTGAGAGAGTGTTGCATGAGAAAGGAGTCATGGTCAAGAATTATAGTTTGATCACCCCATGAGTAATTATTTCAGTTTGTCCATGCCCAAACAATGCAATCTGGTTAGAAATGATCCCCCCTGAAAAACCATATAGGAAGATAAATGTATTACAAAAGTCAAAATCAAGACTATTTTAGAAAGCCAAATCAATTTGATCTTTTATTTCTTTGAGATTATCCATTGCCAGTAGCAACTCCTCTTAAACACACAGTCTGCTGTGTTAAAATGAAAAAACTTTTACACCCAGGAAGGAAAAGGTATTTGATAGTTTCACTCTTGTACAACATATAACAGTGCTTTCCTGCATATTCAGCTAAAAAATATGCTTTTATAACATTTCATTTAATATTATGATTTATTATTACTATTTTCACAATTGTCTTCTTTTTTTGTTTTGTTTCGTTTTGTTTTAGCACAGGCTTCGCCAACTGTTTCTAAAACTACTTTGACGAATGCAGTAAAAATAAAAATGAAAAGAAGTGAAATTCAATCTCATAGTACCTATGAGTCTTCACTGTAAGATAACCAATATTATATCCTTGACTAAATATATGACTTTGTTTTGAAGTATAGATTCTTTTACTTTCTCCATATAACACTAGCCTTTTCAAAAGAAAGAAAATAGAAACTTAAGTCATTAAACCTTTGATCTCTTAGTCATTCCACTCAGTTTCAAAGTCAGGCTCATTATAAAAGTTTTAGACATGCAACACCATGTTTTATTTCTGCATTATTACTTTACTTTCATAAAGAATTTGGGAATCATATCAAAGAAAATATTTTAAATCATTCCAGACTCTGATGCAGCTTTTATTTATTTTTGAAATAACCCATCCTATAACTATCCAAGCTTTATTAAAGTTGGTGATCTGAAAAAGAAAGACCAGTTACCAAATATACCCAAGTTGTGAAGATTTATAAGAAAGTATTTATCGTTCTGCTCTGATCTTCATGTTTGGTTTATGGGAATCCCAATAAAATCAGTAAAGGAAAACTTATACTTCCAAATAGTATATGTGGAGCTCTTTTGTCAGGAGCAGAGATGCTCAGAAACACGTCCATGGCAATTACCCTTTCTCATTGGTAGGAAATTATTCCTGTTGTTAATCCCTGTTGAAAATTCAAAGCCATTTATGCCATGTCTTAAGATTTGATCTTTCACCTTCCACAAAAAAAGATGGGAAGCAACTAATTATTACCATCACAAACATTTGTCCAAGTAGTTATCAAAACTCAAAAAGAAAAGACTTCAAAACATGTAGATGTCACTAAAATGATAGTCATGCTTCCCTAATGGAACAGGGTTAGTTGAAATAATTGTTATATACAGAGCTTTATCACATTTATTCAATTTCACCTTAAGTTTGTTACACACATATGTAATGGAAAGGAGAAATGGGGTTTCTGAACATTACATTTCTGTAGTACACAGCCATGTTGAGCTATTGCTATTATACAAATAATGTAAACAGATAAGGTACACATATAGTTCAATTTAAAGTCATGTCAAAGTTAAAATTATTACACTTATAAAGATATCTCACATTCATACTTCAATTTATCTTTTACCCTATTCTTATTTTTTATGAAAAGATATGAGCCCTAAAGAAGCACTGATTCCAAAATTGAAATTTAATATCTCCTCATCCTCTTTCTTTCCCTACTAACAAAAGGAGGGCTCATATAACTGAATTTTCCAAATTAGAAATACACACAAACACAAATGGCCAAGCACACACACACATGCATACATATACACACAGAAGCCAAACTATATATCACTTCATACAATTCAAGTAAACAAGAGTGCAAGAAAATATTCATGACCCTGTGATGTGTTGAAATAAAAACACAGATGAGTAACAGAGATTCTCCAAATTATGGATAGCAAGACTCAGTGTTTTAAAAAGTTAATTCTCCCCAATATATTCTATAAATCCACCTAATTATGATAAATATTTCCAGGATATTTTCTTATAAAACTTAAGACGGTAGTCATGCATATCTGTACTAGGTAATGTGGGAGAATACTCCAAAAATAAAGAAAAGACAACAACCCTATTTAAAACTGGGAAAATTAAACAGACAATTAACAGAAAAAGGAAATAAATAGAAAACAATCATATCTGAAGATTCTCAGAATTGTCAGTGACCAAAGAATTGTAAACCAACACAATAATGAGTTGTCTTTTTCCATTGAATGACCAAAAAAAACAAAAGATGGTAGCAAATGCTGGTAGGGGTGTGGTGAAATAGGCTCTAATAGGGTAACGTTTCAGGGTACCTATTGAAATATAAAATATACTTTCTGACGTAGCAATTTCATTACTAAGATCCTATCCTTCAGAAATATTTAAACACAAAGAAAAATATAAAGGTAGATCTAATGCAACACTTTTTACAGCAAAGAAATGAGAAATGTAAAACTAAAAGTTTGACATGGGAATTTACAATGTATAGGTTGTTCATATTTTTATATTTTTCAAAAGGAAAGATTATGTGCATATATATATATAAAGATACACATATGATAAAAATACTTAAAGAATACTTAGAGTGCTTAGAGAATAATCTGAAAGGCTGTTAGCAATAATGAAGCATAATAAAATAACAAGTACCGTGGCAGGTATTGTGGTATGTGTTTTTCACTGACAATCTCAGTAATCCTCACAGCAACTTTGCAATTATGAAGTACTATTTAACAAATATGGAATTTGAAGATAAACATCAAAGCTTTAAGGATATTATATTGTGGAATAGAAATGGGAGCCCAAATTAGGGTAGTTTTACAGTTTTTACTATTACATTGTTGGCATTTTTACAAATGAATATGCATGTATTAGTCTATTAATTAAAGAACTACAGCAATACCAAAACAGTTATAGTACAACACAGAACATGTTAAATAACATAAGCCATAATGTGATAGCAAGGTTTCAAAGAAGGGAGAGATCAATTCTGACTAAATAAGAGAATCATTTATAAAGAAGCAAAAAAGTGAGTACAATATGAGTCCAAGGAACAGCAAAGAGCTGTTTAACAGGTTCTAAATGCATATTTAACAGAATAACAGCAAGAGAGATAAGAGTAAAGCTATCGGAGGGCTTAAATGATTCTGACAAGTCCAAGAAATGACAAAGCATGGTAGAAGAAAATGCTGGAGAGGCGACTACATTCTGATTTATTGAAGAAACAACTAGAAAAGCAGCCCTTTGGATTGAACTACAATATAGATTCTCCAACAGGTGATTCCCAACCTATCAGGCACAGGTTCTTGGAATTGGACAAAGTATTTGCTAGAGGTTCACAAATGCATATATGCAATAAAAAACAGTTGTCTAGAGTCTAAATGTCTTGAATTTGCAAACTGGGCCTGCTCTCAGGCTGGTTGCTACAGTTGAAAAGACGATGTGATCTGTTTCTTGTTTTTTTCCATCTGAGGGTCCCTGCTTCCCCACTCCCTGGACTGTGTCTAGGTCTTCAAGGATTGATGCAGGGGAAGAGGTGAAAGATAGGGAAACCTCTGGTGCCTGGCACAAATATAATTGGGAATTGGTTCTTTTAGGCTTGTCAATGCAAAGAAAAATATTCCCTTTTACTCAAGCTTATTTATGTATTCTCCAGATCCCATCCTTTGCCAGGGACTCTCACATGACTTTTTTCCCTCTGAGACTATCTTAATCTTGGTATTAAGTAGCTTTTGTGTTTTATATAAATTACCAACATTTAAAAAAATATCAGGGGGAAAAAAGATCTATTTCCCACTCTATGTCTCGAAAGTTCTCTATTTTGTTTTTCCACCTTTTTTTTAAAAGACCCACCTTTACTTGAGCTCATATCCTTTTTATAGAACTTTATTAAATGCAGCTGATGATAGATAACCAGCTCACACTAAGAACACTCTTTTTCACAATGTGTTCACTCAAAGACTCAATTTTTTTATTTCATTATTTGTCTTTCAAATTATCTATTGTGCTTATGATAGACCATTGCAAACATGGGTCACTATTCCTCCAGATTTATGGTTTCTATCTAGCCAACAAAAAAAGAAATGTTATATATTTTTGGCTTTTTGTTTAGGCAGTCCCTCACTTTCAGTAACAAATGCACTCTTAGTGAAGTGTACTATAATAACAAAAATCTCCAACATCTCAGTGACTTACTACATCAAATATGTATTTCTTATTCATGTTATATAAGAGCTTCTGGTTGCCTGAAACTGTGTGCCAAATGTAGTTCCACTCCATGTATTCTTCTTCTTTCTGATCCAATTTGGAGGAATGGTCCCAATGTGGCACATACCTGTTGCAGTGTCTTATACTATTCATCTTTCTTAAGCTGTAATTTCATTTCCAGAGTCTTCTTTCCTCTAAAGCTCCATGTTTAAGTTGGCAAGAAGAGAACTTTGCTTGGTACTGCAAGATACAAGTGAATAGTGGCCATAAATTTCTGAAAAATATCTTAGTTAGATGCCACGATAGATACATGCATTCTAAAGTATTCTTGTTCCTTTTTGCTCTGCATTTCATTATTCATCTTGAATGTTATCCTGTTGGCCAATGGTGGTCTCAGGCTCACCTGTACGTGTTTGATTATGGAGGCACAAGGCAAAAGCCCTCTCTAAAAGTTTCCCCTTCTGCAGTCAGGTGGGCTTGACTTCTCAAACTCATTAATGACTTTTTCTCTGATCCTCAAAATATCTGTTTTACACCTTCAGTTCTTCTTCTGCTACTATATTTATATAAATTCAAACCCTTAAAACAAACTCCTTATCCTATAAAATGTTTAATAACTGTCCACTTTTGAACCCTGACTTACACACTCATAATCTGACAGACAGGAAGACCACATTTAAACCAATTGCTTGGATGTGGTATAGGTCCTTTTCATATTCCATTGCCATTGGCCAAAATATGTCACATAGATTAAGATGAACATCATTGAGAAGGGGAAGAATCCTTGTATGTGGATATGATTATGTGAATATTTGCCAAAATAATATACTCTAATATCCTTACATTCCCTGAAGCAATCGCTAGGTTATATATTTGTATGAAGCACTGACAGCCCTCAGCAAGGCTTGGTGATGGACACAACCCCACAGAAATTACATGACTGACCAGATGGGAAGGATATTTTCCAGGGTCAATTCAAGGTATAGGTACAAGAAAATGAGAATAACCTACGAGGAAAAGTCTCTCATAAGTGTCTCCTAAGATTAATTGCTAGTGAATAACATAATTATTCATTCATAGTAGTGAAGTTTCAACTATCCTTAAATCTTTTCATATACTTTTCTTAAAACCCAGAATTAGGGATCTCCCTGAAGTGATACAGCAACATGGTTGAATAAAACATACCTGATCATATCCCTACCCACAAAAAAAAAAATAATTTGACATCCATCCACAGACAGAAATACCTTCATAGAACTGTGGGGTCCAGCACCATACTTCCAGGGACCCAGGAAGACTCTTGCCCCCTATGCACTGGGTAATCACAACACACACCTTGGTTCCAACTGTGGTCCCTTCTGTGGGCTGTGAACTGATCTAGCCTCTCTCAGTTGAGGTCCAGGAGTCCACAGAGAACACTGGTTAGGAAATCACCTGTGAATGAAAGAGCTTTTGTGGAAGTACAACTTTCTAACAGAGAAGTTCCAGAACACCACTGGCAAAAAAAATAAAAATTACAAGCTTGGATACATTGGATAGGATAAAAGAAACAGTTTGACTTTATGCACATCATCTCTCACCCAAGATAGCACAGCTCAGTGCCAAGAAAGAACTTCTCAGCCCATGATTTCTCCTGTGGAGGAAAGGAAAAGTGTGTAAGTGACTACTTAGATTGCCCAGAAGTTTGGAGCCTTCCAAAGAAACCCATTTCTCTCTCACCTAATCCAGAGTACCAAGTCATGAGCTACAACACGGGGGACCATAAAGAGGCTAGAAGAACAGAAGATAGGACTCTCAAATAGCACTAAAGGGACATGGATCCTATTACCCATATTGAAGACTTCATCAAAAGACCACTCATGAGCTGCTGGGGATGATTCTACCCACAGATTCCCTACTATCAGCCAATGGGCACCCCCAGTGCTTTGCATATCTCACCCACACACACCCACCATGTGGCCAGCTCTCTGTGCATGGCCCCAACAGTAGTGAGAGCAAGCTTTGACAGATATCTAATGAACACATGCAGAACGTCAGCCAGAGCCTGTGAGCCAGGGAGAGATGACAAACTTGATATTTACCTCCATTTTTGGGAAAGCAAAAGAGAGTCTGGCAGCACCTAGCCTGCTACACTGCAAGACTGAGAAAGGAATATGACTCAAGAATTTCCCCACAAGAGGAATCAAGAAACATGAAGCAGGCATATCCATAGGAGGTCTAAGAGAGCCTCAGAATCCCCAGCAGGATTACTTGGAGGTATTTCTCTCCCAAAATCAGTTAATAAAGACTGAAATAGATGACTGCTACTGTAAACATGAAAACAGCAATGCAAGACTTCAAGGAAAATGAATAATCAAGGAAATGTGATGCCACAAAGAGCTCACAATAATCTTCCTGTAACCAACCCCCAAAACATGGAGATCTTCAGTTAACCAAAGAAGAATTCAAAATAATCAGAATCAAAAAATCTAAAATGCAATGGGCTAGAAGATAATACAGAAAGACAATTCAGTGAAATCAGGAAAATATTACATGGAAAAAAAAGAGAATTTTAACAAAGAGAAATCATAAAAGAGTACCAAACAGAAATTCTGGAGCTGAAGACGACAATGAATGAAATTTAAAATCTAGTAGAGAGCTTCCAAAACAGTGTGGATCAAACAGAAGAAAGAATATATGAATGAGAGGAGAGGACCTTTGAAATTATCTAGTCAGATGGGAGAAAAACAATGAAAAAGAGTAAAGAAAGATTTTTTGATCTCTGGATACTCTCAAAGAAACAATCTTCTAATTATTACAGTTTCAGATGAAGAGGGAGAGAATGGGGGTGGAGAACTTATTTAAAATAATGGCTGAGAACTTTCCAAATTAGAGATATTTGGATATTCATTTTCATCAAGCTCATAGGTCACGAATAAAAACTCAAAGAGATCTTATCAAAGACACATTATAATAAAACTGTCAAAATCAAAGACAGAATATCTTAAAAGCAGCAAAGGAATCTTATAAATGACACAGGAATCCCCAGAAATCTATGAGAAGATTTCTCAGATTTCTGTAAACTGGTAAAGTTAAACATATAGTCAAACTCAGGATTCCCTAATAGTGTAACATGATGGTGTATAAACATATGTCTAGTATAAAAGCTAAAGGAGAAAAATACTTTATAAAGACAAAAGTACTTTATTAAAAATAACTAAAGCTACAGCAATGTATTAAGGAATACAAAATATAAAAAGGAATAAATCGTGGCATCAATAAAAGTAGAGGGAATCAAGGATAAACTTTTTTTAACTACAATCAAATCAAGTTGTTATGTTTAAAACATATTGTTATAACTATATTTTATGTAAGCCTCATGTAAAGCACAAAGCAAAAGCTCATAGTATATACATGAAAGATAAAGGGAGAGGAATCAAAGCATACCACTATGGAAAATTATCAATTTAAAAAGGAAGGCAGCAAGAGAGGGAGAAAGAATCGAGTGACCTAAAAAACAGCCATAAAATAATTTGAGATGACATTATTAAGTCCTTACCTATCAAAAATTACTTGAAATGTGAATGGATTAAAATCTCCAATCAAAAGGCATAGAGTAGCTGGATGGGGGAATAAAAAAAGATCCAACTGTATGCAGCCTACAAGAGACTCACTTCTGCTTTAAATACACGCAGGCTCAAAGTGAAAGGGTAGAAAAAAATTATTTCATCCAAGTTGAAACCAAAGGACGGGAATATTAGATATACTTAGATCAGACAAAATAGATTTTAAGCCTAAAAGAGATAAAAAGGTCATTATATAATGATAAAGGGGTCATTCACCAAGAGGATATAACAATTATAACTATATATGCATCAAACATCAGAGCACCTAACTATATTAAGCAAATCCTAACAGTTCTGCAGGGAGAAGTAGACAACAATACAATAATAGTAGGAAACTCTAATACCCTACATTCAACATGGACAGATCATCCAGACAGAAAATTAATAAAGAAACATTGACTTGAACTAATTTATACAAAATGTACTAACAGATATACAGAACATTTCGTCCAATAGCAGTAGAACACACATTCTTCTAAGTGCTCATGGAACATTCTCTAGGATAGCTCATATCACAGAACAGGTCCTAAAACAAATCTTACTTAATTTAAGAAGATTGAAGTTACACCAACTATCTTTTTTACTATGAAACTAGAATTCAATAACAAGAGGAAAACTCGAAAATTCACAAATATGTAAAAAACAAATAGAATAGTCCCACACAACTAATGTATCAAAGGAGAAATCAAAAGGAAGATTTAAAAAATCTTGAAATAAGTGAAAAAGGAAACACAATATCCCAAAACATATGGGATGCTGCAACAGCAGTTTTAGAAGGGATGTTTACAGAGATAATGGGCTACATTAAGAAAAAAGGAAGATTTCAGTAAACAATCTAACTTTACATCAAGGAACTAGAAAATTAAGAATAAGCTAAGCCAAAAATTAGTATAAGGAAGGAAATCACAAACATCAGAGCAGAATGAATGAAATAGAGACAAGAAAAACAGTAGAAGAGATCAAGGAAACAAAGAGCTGAGTTTTTGAAAAGATAAAACAGACTAATCTTCAACTAGACTTATCATGTAAAAAAGCGAGAAGACTCAAGAAAATAAGAATTGAAAAGGAGGCATTACAACATACCAGAGAAACATAAAGGATTGTACTGACTACTATGAACAATTATAGGCCAACAAATTGGATAATCTAGAAAATATGGACAAATTCCTAGAAACATATAACATACCAAGACTGAACCATGAAGAAATCTGAATAGACCAATGACAAGTAAGGAGATTTAGACTGTAATAAAAAATACCTCCCAACAAAGAAAAGCCTAGAACCAGATAGTTCCCTGGTGAAGTATGCCCAAGACTTAAAGAATTAATGCCAATCCTTCTCAAACTCTTTTAAAAAATAGAAAAGGAGGAAAACTTCCAAACTCATGTTATAAGGCCAACAGTATATAATACCAAAGCCAGATAAAGACATATTAAGAAAACTACAGGCCAAAATTCTTCATGAATATAGATGCAAATATTCTTAACAGAACAGTAGCAAACCAAATACAGCAGCATATTGAAGAGATTTATACACCACGATCAAGAGATATCTATCTATGGGGTACAAAGATGGTTCAACATAAATAAATCAATAAATATAATACACCACATTAATGAAATGAAGAATAAAACCCAATGTAATAATCTCAGTAGATACAGGAAAAGCACTTCACAGGATACCACATCCTTTCTTCATAAAAAATAACTCTCAAGAAATTGTGTATTCAAGGAACATACTGCGACATAATAAAACTGTATATGAGAAGCCCACATCTGAGAGCATAGTCAATGGTGAAAGACTGTAAACTTTTCTTCTAGGATCAGGAATAAGACAAGAGTGCTCTTTCTCACCACTACTATTTAACATGGGTCTAGAAATTGTAACCAGAGCAACTTGGCAAAACAAACAATAAGCATCCAAATGGGAAAGAAAGGAACAAAACTGCCTCTGTTTACAGTTGATATTATCTTCTACATAGAAATCCTAAAGACTTCACTCACACACACACAAAAGAAAACTATTAGATATAATCAGTAAGTTCAGCAAAGCTCCAGGATACTAAATCAACATTCAGAAATCAGTTATGCTTCTATAGACTAACATTGAAATACTTGAGAAATAAAGAAAATAATCCATTCATAGAGCATTAAAAACAATAAAATACTTAGAAGTAAATTTAACTAAGGAGGTGAAAGATCAGTACACTGAAAAATGTAAGACTTTGATGACAGAAATTGAAGACACAAATAAACAGAAAGATAGCCTGGGTTCATGTACTAGAAAAATACTATTGTTAAAATTTCCACACCACCCAAATTGTCCATAGATTCAATGCAATCTCTATTAAAATTCCAATGTCATTTTTCACAGAAACAGTAAAAACAATCCTGAAATTTTGGATGGAACATAAATACAAAATACACCTTCATAGCTAAGGTGATCCTGGAAGAACAAAGCTGGAATCATCACACTTCTTAATTCCAAACTATATTACAAAGCATTAGTGATCACAAACTAGTAATTAGTAATTATATAAAAATAGACACACAAACCAGTGGAACAGAATTGACAACCAAGAAATAAGTCCTCCCATGTAGGATAGCATCTTCAGTAAATAGTGTTAGGAAAACTGAATATCACATGTAGAAGACTGAAATTGGACCCCTATCTTACACTACACACAAAAATTAACTCAAAATGGATTAAAGATTTAAACATAAAATTTGAAACTTTAAAATACCTAGGGGATTCCTAGATGAAAAATATGTATTGACATTAATCTTGGTGACAATTTTTCCATCATGACACCAAAAGTATAAGTAATAAAAGCAAAAACAAATAAATGGAATAACATTAAACTAAAAAGCTTTTACACAGTAAAAGGTACAATCAACAAAATGAACACATAACATATGGAATGGCAAAAAATATTTGCAAACCATATATCTCATAAGGGGTTAATATCCCAAACATAAAGAACTCATACAAAATGATAGCAAAAAAATAAAATGAATAAAATAATCTGATTAAAATATGGACAGGAGAACTGAATGTCTACTGCAGTTAAAATCATACTTCCAAAAGGCATACTGAAAGATCTTCTCACTGGGTTATATAGTTAGTAACGTACAAACCTACCTAAGTATCCTTAAGGACAAACCAAACAGTTTATTTAGTTCAGATGGAAGAAAAGCCACCTCTGCAGAATTGTCCCCTTTTGGGCCATTTTAATTGCTTTCTATCTTTCACAGAAAGCTGACATTTTCAATGAAAACATCAACACCAAGGCAGAGCCAACCCATGGCTTTCTTTATACTGCCTCATATTTCAGGCTCTTATGAGTATTTCTCAGCTGGATCAAGTCCATAGTACTAAATATGCTCTATTACATCCATTCCCATGGAAACAGACACAATGTCACAAACACAGGATTAAAACTTCACCCTGATGGGAAAAAAAATAAGGAAAGAAAATCTTCTTTGGCTGAAAGAATAAGAGCTCTTATTTGAACAAAAACTCCTGAGGCAGGGTCAAGAAATGCAGAGGAAACAACCAAAAAATTATATTTTCTTTCAAAAAATTGACTTTTCCTAAAGGGGAAACACTGTAGTTCGAAAGCTGAAATTGACCTATTAGACACAAATCCAATGAGAAAATAATTTCAAGTGATGTCAGCTATTTAAGGTTGGAAGTTATTTGCAGGGCTAGTCATTTCATTTTTACTGGGCAGCTGCTTGTGGGGAAACCGTACTCAGTGTAATAACCTGCCCAAGTTCTATTACACCAACCTCCGCCGTCTAACTCTCCGTTTTCAACCATGTCACTCAGAACACCAAAGAACTCTTCAAATCTCAGCAAGTGACATGAAAACTCCTGGCCTTCAAGGCTCTCCAGAATCTGATTCTAAACCCAGTTGAATTACTTGAACTTCTGGGATTATATTATGTGCACCTTCTGTGCAAGCTGTTAATTGACTTGTTTGGATGTACATACTGCTTGTACATTTCATCCACCCATAATTTGCTTCTCTTTTTCCCTTCGAAGTAAAAATTCTGACCTGTAATCTCTGCAATTTAAAATGCTACCTCTCCTTCGAGTCACGCATCGAATGTGGCTTCCATTCTGAAGCCTTTCTTCATCGCCCTAGCCATAAAAAATTTCCCTTCCTAAGATTCCTTATTTCCAGCCCTCTCACAGGTTAAGCCTGGCTGCCTTGAATCACCTTTCTTTCTGTCTTTAATCATTAGACTATAAGCCAATATAAGGAATTAGTAAATATCACTGAAAGTAACCAGCAATTAAGATGTTGAAATTTTTAATCTATATAAAAATTTACTCTAAATGTATCAAATCCAGGTAGAATTTAAACTGGGGAAAAAAGGTTGCTTGTAAGTTTCAGTGCTGCATTGACGGGAATGGGATAGTAATTCATTTGGAATACTCATAATTGATTCGGAAAAGTTCTGTAAGTCATGGTAGGAAGGTTGATGCGTTAGCATCTTCCTTTTAGAAACCAGAACATGTACATGCAGAGAGGCCATCTGGTCTACCCAAGCCACAGTAAAAATCAGAGCGAAAGCTAAGAGCTGTAAGAAGCCACTTCTAAGCTACCAAGAGCATTATTCTGAACACCATGATACTGAATTGTCTTGTTTTGTTTTTTATTTTGAGTAGTTCACATACCTCAATGCCCCCACTGAAAATCAGCCCAAGGAGAGAAAGGTTAAAGAACACAGCAGGAAGGAAACTAGTATTGGTACATGGTTTTATCTATGAAATCATAAAAATACTTCCTGTGATATGAGTTGGGAGGTTCAAATATTCCATCTCACTTCTCCAATGGAGATGCAGACTTTAAACCTCCACTTCTATTAAATAAGTAAATGCTAAGGAAGAAATTTTTTAAGTTTATTTTGTCAGAATTGGGTCCATTTCAGAGATGACTGATGACTGATAGATGTCAAGGTTACTTAATAAATCAATAATTTATTTTGCTGTAATTTGGATGCCTGCCCTAAATTTATTAAAAGAACATTTCAATTTTTAGGATATTTGCCTGGAATCAGTTAAAAGTCCTGTAGTACCTACAATTATCAATTTAAAACTTTAATACCACTGAATCAAATAAGATACTTTTCCAAGCCTATATAGCTTTGATGGTTAGATTATTTTTTTCTTGTTGATATTAATTCTGTTTAATTTAAGCAATACCTGATAAAAAGGAGAGAAATATTTTTACCTTAAAAGGCATCACAGAAATAAGACTTTAATTCAAGTAAGTATAAATTCAGTCTATGGGTGGACATAAGTTCAAAATTATGTGTCAATCATATGTAAAAGTGCAAAAATCTAGGCAAAGTGACTTAAAGCAGTGTGGTAGATAGCTTCTGACATGGTTCTCAATGATCCCTGCCTCTTGATATTCATGCCTTTGGGTAATACTTTCCCATTACATGTATGCTGAACCTAGTAACTTTGCTTCTAATAAGTAGAATATGACAAAAGTGATGGAATGACATTTCTGTGTTTGAGCTGTAAAAACACTATGACTTATCTTGCTGATGTTCTCCTATTACCTTCTTGACTTGCAGCTTTGATAAAAGAAGTTCTATGTTGCAAAGGCCCATTAGGTGAGGAACTGAGAGATGCCTTCAGCCAATAGCAAGCAAGGATCTGAATCCTTCAATCATACAATGCATGGGGAACTGACTTCTGCCAACAGCCGTTGTTTTCGAAGTTGAGCTTTGAAACGACCACAGTCCCAACTGTACCCTTTTTTGTAAGAGGTTTGTGAAAGGACCTGACACAGAGGATCCAGCTAAGACATGTCCATATCCCTGACCCCAGAAACTGTGGAATTATAAACATGGTTGTTCCAAGCCTCTAAGTTTTGAGATGATTTGATACAGCAGTAGATCACTAATGCAGGGTGTAATAGAGTTCCAAAGAAGTTGCATTGGGATCAGGAATGTAACTCATGATCTAGGCAAAATCAATTAGTATACTTCATATCTAGATGCATGGTGATTGGCTTCGATTAGACATGTGACCTAAACTGAACATTCATAGCAAATCTTAAGCCATTTTCACCAATGCTGATGAAAATGCTAAAGGAGTTGTACAGTTTTTGGAGGAGCTGATAACCATCTTAAAGCCACAAAGAGAGACAACCTTGCAATAATTTGAATTCAAGGAAGACTGAAAGAAACAAGTTTGGTCCTTGATAACATTACTAAACACTAGATCAAGCCTTGCTCGAAGTCAAGCATAGCACTGGGTTTTTCAATTAAATGAAATATTATTATTTAATATAGGATGAAATGAATTGTCTAATAATTTTCATTTTTAAAATGATCCTAAATAGCCTAACTCCCACATTCCTCAGATATTTGAATAATTCAAATTAAGAATTTTAAACATCATTAAGGAGCACCCTGAACCTTTTCCAATTAAGTAATAAAATATACATCCCATAACAGTGAGAGTCATAAAAAAGCATAAAACTAAACAGTGACATATGATAATTGAACTAAAATGAACTGCAATAAAAGTAGCAGATAACAAATCAAGAAAACATCAATACAATTTAATTGTATCATGATTGCTTTGTAATAATTAAACATCAAAGTCAATACATATAAAAGGATACTTCTTAAGCAGCAGCATAAAATGCCTCCAAGTCAACTTTGAAGATAAGCTGTAAGTCTACTAAATAGAAAAATAAAAATGCCCCCCTGTATAGAAAGGTTTGGAAATTGAATGGAAGTTTAAATAGCTTTTGAACACTATAAACTGTGTGGGGATTTTTCCATAAACTTCAAGGAACTTTTACCCATTTCAGTATTATACCATTTTCCACCTAATTTCCTCATTTATTAATAAACATTTCTATTAGACTACATGATCTACAAGAATTAAAGGAAAATTAAATCCTGAAAATTATGATAAGAAGAGGGTATGCAGGCTCTCATTAGTGAGAAAATGCATCACAGTTTCTCTTCTGTGGCGGGAAAGATGTATGCACAGCCAACTCACAAGTAGAAGAGCAATTTTCACAAGTCTGTATCTTTTAGGATGGCCACATAAAGACATCACAAACAATCTGACCTTAATTTTCTTCTGTTTTCATAAACGTGCCAATTTTTTCAAGTTCTAGTAAACCCTAATATTTCCCTGTGAAATAGTAAATGTCAAGTACTTTTATAGCAATATAGAGTTCTACTGAGACAAATACCAGGTAAATGTCTCTCTTCCTAAAGTTCATTATCCAATTCTACTGCTAGTGGGTAAAGGAATTAAAATTTAATGAGAGCTTAACATGTTCATTTTAATATTAGTTACTTGAAAATAATGCCTCTGGTGGAGTACTTTTGCTATTATTATCTTTCTACACTTCTCTACACCTGGTGACATAAATGCATTCCCTTCTCTGCACCCAACAACGATCCCCAAAGAAAAAAGAAAAAAAGGTTTCCTTCGTAGGATAAGTGTATAAATCAACTCATGATAAATCAAGACAGAGATGTACAAAATCACCTTAAGAATTCCAAGTTCCTTCCAAGTCAGGAAGCTTGTTAACATAGGTAAACAGTCTACCTGAATCAGAAGCAGAGTTGCTCAGCTATGGAATCACAGATAAACCAAGAAGCAAAGAGGTACCTTCAAGGGCCACTCAGCCCAGCGTGTTCCCATAGCTGAGTGGGTCTCTAACCTGCTGCACTTTAGAATCACCAGGGAATTTTTAAACTGTAAATACTGACGTCCTACCTTCAGATAGTCTTATTTTAATTGATCTGGGTTGTGCCTAGGACATTCTAATGTTTTGTAAAGCTTCCCAGAACCACAACCTTGTCTCCAAACTGTGGTGGAACCTGTTTGCATATTGGAGGGAAATGCTTACCAGGTTACTGGGGAAGTTAAAGAATGCTTCCCTTAGGGGGTTCATATTACACTGGTATGACATAGGACATAAAGCCATACTGTGCTGGAAAGTGAAAGAATTAATAAAGCCATTGGAAAATAAAGCAGCTAATACCTATTGAGATACAAAGTCAACTTTGAAACAACAAATTCCTAAGCAATTTCCTCTATCCTCACCCTTTCTTATGAATCTCATGGTTATGATGGAAGGAGCAAGAATCAAGAGGAGAAAAGACAAATCATGGTAATTCATTAAATGAAACTTCGCTTGATTTCTCTAGGGTGCCATATAAAATATGGCCGATTCACCATCATCAGCATCAGTTTCTTCCACCCAACTGGCCTCTGTTTTAATTTATACTAACTTAAAACCTGTTTTAATTTTGTGTAAAGTTAATGTGTGATATGTGCTCTAGAAATATGATGTACATTTGAGTAGATTTAATTAATGTCTGTTAACCAATGTGTTAAATAAACTCTGGCCATTTTATAATCTTCTATCTTGCTAATGAGAAGAACAGGAGAAAAGCAGAAAGCGGTTTGGCGATCTCTGTGACCTAATATCTTAAGAGTTTCCCTAAGCCATCAGATCTGCTTTTGGCACATTTTGCACTTAGAAATCAGTAAGAAAAGAAAAATTTCCAGAATTTATTCCTAAAAGTGTCTTCCTCCATTATGCTGGATGTGTAGATGATTCTCCAAGGTGCTAGATTCCACTGTTTCATTATGTGGCAAATAATTGTATTGGTAAATACAATTTTCTTTCTAAATGTCTTGGGAAATATCAAAAATTTCATGCATATCATATATCATAGACTTGACAAGTGAAAATGGGTCCAGGAGGCATATTCTTTCAATCTAGACATATTCTGGAAGAATTATGTTGGGGAAAAAAAGCTTTAAAATTATTAACATACTTCTTTTTTGAAAAAAGTCAGCATATTCATTAAGCATTGCCCATCTATCTTTTAATTAATAATCAGAGGTATTTGAAGATAAAAATTTGGAATCTTAGAATTTATATTTATAAGTTTCTCAAATTGAGATATTGATGCTATAACAATTTCATAATAATTTTAGTACAGGGATAATAGAAACACAAAAATTCTTAGAAAAAATAATCAATTTCATGTATTTATAAAGCCAATAAAGAAAACATGTAAAAAATTAACATTAGAAATAGTTTCTCAAGTAATGTCTTTGCAAATACCAAACAAATGAAAGGTTAGGTTTAAATAGAGAAATCATAGTAGCCCCATTTTTCTCAATTATGTGAATAATTAGGCAATAGAAAAGACTGTTCGTGAATTGCCCAGACACTTGTGTCAAATTGCCCAAGATTAATAGTATTATGTTTATAGCAATTGGAATAAATTTGTGATAGTATAGCCAAACTATTTTTTCTGCTATTTAACAATCTATATAGGGAGTTGCTCATGCATTCAGATGTAATACATCTGTAAACACAAGTCATTAAGCCAGACTGGGAAAAATTCAGCTCAATTCCAGTCTGAAGCTATAAACAAATGAATTATTTCTCTGTTTCTTGACCCTATTGAGATAAGAGAGGGCTCAATTTCAATGACACTTTCCTTAATTCACATGTATTTCTCAGGAGATTGGAGCAGAATTAGATATTGTTTTATCTAATGAAAAATTTCTGTATCCTTTCTTCTATACCAGCTGATTGCTCAGATTAAAAAATAAACCATCTTTTTTACAATCTGAAATTTAAATAAGGAAAGATGATTTCTGCAGTTTCTTTCTATTGGTTTATTATAAAACGAAACAAAGACGGTGCATACAATCAAGACGTTGAGAAAACATCCCCAAACATAATGAGATGCTCTTTCTGAACATAAATTGGAAAAGACAAATTATAAAACAGTATTTTTAAAATGCTGTTTTCATTTTCCAAAACCTTAATTTTGTTCTCTGATCTAAATACACCTAAAAAGTCAAGTCTATATTAGTCTCAAATCAGTAAATTTATCTGGAATGAACAGAAAGAAAATTACCCTGACATATTCATTAGCTTTAACAAAGAAGCCTGAATCAATTTGTAAACAAAAAGTATAAAATTATATTGTTTCAAACTTACAATAATGTAATTGAAGTAAGACTTAGGTTTATTTGAATACCACACAGAGATAATTTGCCAAATCTTAACCCTCAAAATAATAAATACTCATTCCCAGATTTTTGACACATATTTCTTGAAGGAAAGTCCAATTGTCACGTAATAGAAGTCTCTTAGGCAAATTTGGGAATACGGCACTCATGAACAGCTTCAAATAATTAGAGTTTGGTCCTCAGCTACTGTATCAGGTCTATATTGGCATTAACTCTTTTGAGAGGGAGAAAAAATTATATATACCAATAGAATTCTTTGCCTAAAAACACATACATCTGATTGAAACAGGAGGTTCTAAAAATTTGTTGCTCAAATCTAGCCATACTGAATCAGGAAAATCAATCACTTATTTCTGTAATGAATCTCATGACTCATGAGAACTGATCATTAAATTTTCCAGAATTTTGTAAGCCAGTTGTTAAAAACAGTTATTAAAAAATTAAATTATATAAGTATATGATTCAGGAGATTTTTATTTATTAAATACTAAGCCTCATCACTTCCTATTATAGTATATCTTACAATTATCTTTGTTTCTGATATTATTTATTTCTCTTATTTCTAAAGGGAGGAAATAGTATAGAGGCCACTACACCACACCTCTTCTCAATTTCATGTTCTTTGACATCATGTCAGTACCTTGAAGTCAGCCATAGTGAGAATATTTACACCACTGTAATTGACAAACACTACAAATCAAGTCTTGTTTTACTAATTGTCTAGACTTAAATGATAGAAAAAATGTTAATAGAGGAGAGTTAACTTAACATATATCATGGCAATGCAAATAGCATAATAGTACAATGCAAATAGCATAAAATGCTAAGGAATATTCTTCCAGTATTTGGAAACTATTATCCAGTTAAGCAAAGAAACTGGTCATGTTATTGGCAATCGAGTGAAGTTCCAACATATGTCTTGCAGTTTCATTGTGTCACTATTCTTATTGCAAATTAAAATATCAACCAAACGTCATTCATCAAGGACAACTACAGCTTGTCTATGGATATATAAATTTGGCAAAAATCAAAGCATTGTGTGAGAATCAATAAGCATTAGGGAACTTACAGTAAAGAGTATTACATACTTTCCTATGATTTGCAAACTGCACTACACATCCTTTAGATCTGTAAAGCTTATAATAAATTTATAATATGCACTGTTTTGATCTGTTTTAGAAAACTAGTTGTTAAATTTTCGCCAACACACAAGAGATTCTGTGTCACCATCTTGGTCTAAACAGTAGGTCAGTGAGTAGTTTTTTTAAGTGTTCTGGACTTGTATGGAGCAGCTGAACCTGCTGGAAGTGAGTGGCATCTGGCTCTTTCCTAGGTGCTATAGAAGCCTGGCTGTTTCCCAGTTCAGGGAGGCATCCTCTCTGTCACAGTTATACCCACATTTGATTTTAGAGGAAAATTTATAAGAAACTGATGTGAACAAATGGCAGGTAAGATAATTGCTCTGATTAAAGCATCTATCCCAATAGCGGGGTTTAGGAAATTTCAAAGGCTATTAACTCACAAAACTACAGGGTAGTCAAGTTCTTCCACCTTTCTGCTCTGCCATTCTCATTATTTCAGCTTTCGTCTTTAAAACGGTTGAAGCAGTTACAATCATCATATCCTCACACTGAAACGTATAAGAGCAGAAGACCACAGATCCTTTCCTTACTTCTCTTTTTACAGCAAGAAAAGCAAAAGTAAGCCCCCAACAGCCGTTCTCTGTTTGGCATTGTATCACATGCACACTCCTAACTTAACCACAGATAAGGGGGTGGAATTACTTCGACTGATTCTGTCTCTGTCTCACAACTCCCCTGAAACACAAAGCATCCTGCAAAACTGGATTCCAAAGAAGAAAGTGAGGCTTGTAACCAACAGGATCTGCTGCAAGAATGCTCTCACTTTCAGAAAACTATTTCTGAGCGTTTGGGTGGAGGAAAAGTTTAGGGGACAAAGAAGACTGAATCTTGGATAAAGGAATCCTTATTTACTCATTTATTCATTCTTAAGTATTTTCCACCTCTTTACCAGATGCTGGGAATGAAAAGACAGATGACCCAGTTTGGCCATCAGAGGACTCAATCTTTTTTATTAACCAGACAAGTAAATGAACAACTGCAGTACCCTGTGATAGGAGCTCTAATAGATGTGGCCTCAGCTGAGTCATCTCAATATTAACTATGAGTTGAAATGAAAACAAAATCTGTGACATATGTAAACATGCATTATAAAAATATCCTACATGAGCATATACATTCTGATGGATGGAACCAAAGAAACAAGGACTCCAGGCAAGGCTCATATGCCTAGTTCTTCCTATGCCTTCCTTTGTAACAGTGAGCAAATTCTTTAAATGTTTGGTAACTTAGCTTTCTTATTTTTAAAAACTGAATATATATTAAATTGAATTGAAAAGTAAGAGAAAAAGGAAATAATGTACAGGAAATGATATCTTGTGGGGCCACAATGAATGTTAAATAATTTTATAATTAATGGAAGGTTTTTATTTTCCCTCCCCACAAGAGCAAATCTGCATAATTGTTAGCAGGGATTCATTGAAAGTGCAGGGATTCTTTATACTAAATTGGAATATTTTCACTAGATTAACTTGAAATTAGGGCTCTAAGAGAATGAAAAGGGCACACGGAAATTTAAATAAACAAATGTGAGAGAAAATTTATCAGAGAATGATCCATTTTAGCATCAATATGCTTTCACTGTGCTAAGATTTCAGTTGTTCAATTCACAAAAATCTTTGTATGAGATGCTTTTCATATTATTCACAGTCTTCTCTAGTCATCAGAACTCCAGAAAGGTCATGGCCCTAGAGAAAACGAACAGAAAAGCTCCTAATAGTGTGGAAGATAACTATTTGAATTAAAAAATTTCTTGGTGGTGGCACACTTTTGCCACTTCATAGCTAAAAGCCCAAATTATAGGACCAGCTCTTTAAGACATGAATCAGAAAGTAAATGTCTTCTTTCTTATTTTCTTTCTTACTTTCTCCATTCATGTACAACATCTTAATTACAGGTATCATCTGCAGCATTATGCTAGGTTTTGGGTATGCAAATAATTTTTACCATGATTTTAGCTACCAAAAAATTACTGTCTAGTGAAAGAAAGAAATATATAACCCAATGAAACCTATTAAATAGTTCAATAGATGTGTGTGAAGCATAGTATAGGAGACTATTGGAGGCAAATATAATTTTTAAAAATATTAGAAGACTATAATAAATGAAATATGAGAAAATTATTTTCTGTCTCTATAGGCTGAATTCGGAAAGAAAGTAACTATACCTCTTCAAGTACACTACCTGCTTCAATAAAATTGCTGAACTGTAAATTAGAAAAACACCGTGACTCTCATCTCTTCCAGGGATTCAGTACCAAGGACCACTGTCTAAATTATTCCAATCACATGCTGTCTATCAAAATTTATTGATTCCCTAGGGATTAAGAATTCACAACAACTTAACCACCTTGGGAACCTATGTCAGTGTTTGATCTATCATACTGGAGAAGATACTTTCCCTACGTGTGAATGCTTCCTTAGCAACAAATACAGTCCGTTTCTTTCTTCAGTCCACATGGGAAGATAAAGAGTAGGTGAGAAAAAGAATGTCACCTTACAAATAACTTTCTTGTACTTAGAGTTATTAATGTATCCCTTTTTAATTTATCTCTCCAGAATAAATAACGCCAACTCCTTTAGATTATTAGCCTAAGAACAATTTTCTCACCTCTCTGATCATGTTAAATGTTCTCTGGCCTTTTTCCTTATTTCCTGAGATGCATGATTTTAAACTGGACCCAATATACAAAGAAATTTCTCTTTCAAAGATCTTGTAGATAATAGTATTTTGTAAGGAAAAACAGAATTACCACTTTTTAGATATTATGAAAATATACACACATTTTGGATGTTAAAATAATATTATTTTAAAACTCAAGATGGAAAGATATTTATAAAAGTATTCTTTTATTATAAAAATTCAAAGGACAGATGAGAGGTTATTATGCATTTCCAAGTATCAACCTATGAGAAGTCATTGTTACGTGCCTCATCATACACAGTTTACTGAAAATACAAAAAAAATAAATAAACCTTAAATTATTAGTTATATCAAGGTATAACTTTTTTATAAGCTGCTTTTGAAACATTGGTACATTTGGTTTTAAATTGGCATAGTGCCTTAATTCAATTTTTGTTCTGAATTCTGATTGATTACTAATCCGTCTCCAGTGAATTCAATTTTCTGTGATGGGAGTATTGGCTGAGTAAAAGCAGAAAACCTTTGACAAATTTCCAAAAGTGTTTAGAAAATTTTGGCATACAGCATTTGTCAATCCATTTCTATACAGCCTTTACTCATACACACAAATATGGGACAGTTAACATACAAGAAAATAGAGAATCAAAACCAAAAAATGACTATTAAAAGAGTAAGTCGAGGCTCAAAGAAAATTCTAATATATAAGCCATACCAGGGTATATGAAAATGGGCTCATTTTCTGTATTTTCAACTCCTTGATAATCAAAGTTAAAGGAGAAAATACAGTAAGTTATACCACCGTAAATCTCAAAAAGTCTTTTTTGTTAGTAGGACTGAATTGCAAAGAAAATGCCTTGCACTGTATTTTAAAGTCCATGGCCTTATGTGGTCATGTGGAAAATAGATTGAAACTATTCAACAAGCAAATAGAGCAACAACATTTCACAAGATGCCAACTTTCATTAACATTAAGGCACAGCTCAGTGAATGCGTTCTCTGGATACAAGAATGGGCTTTCATATACGGGGCCGGTCACCTTGATTAACAAAAACAAAAAGAATTAATATTTGAAGTGCTTGAATCTATTAGCATAATTTTACTGAATTTTCACTTGTTTCTGATCATCTCATTTGTTTCCGTTTTAGTTTTTTTGCAGCTGGAAAAATAACACTCTTTATCTTTTCAGACTCAGAGCAAAAGATCTCAGATCTCTTTCCTTTATGGGTACACTGCTAGAAAATGCTGGACGCTTGCATAACTAAAGATATTTCTTATCTGGCATAAGGTAAGTGACCGAGAGATAAAGCCCTCCTGTCACTTTCAGCTTAAACTAGGTTTCAGCAAAAGCCTTTCCACACTAGAAATAATTCAGATAGCCCTTATGGTATTTTATGTCACATAAAGGCTAATAAAAACAGACTTCTTTGACTCCATTTGTTTCTAAAAAGTATGTGACTCAATCACAATGCCTGAAAAGTTAAACACTTTAAAATAAAATCCAGGTCAAGGACATATCTTCAGAAAACGAACAGCCACCTTTTCCAACCACTGATCCAGGTTGACTTGGTTAGTACTGTTAGAATGCTGCACAAGAAAACTGCCAATATGGTATTACAGAGGTGAGTCGACTGATTCTCAGTCATTCCAACTCCTGAAATGTTTGTCTGCGGATCTAGTTGCAATGTAGCCCACACATTGGACGGACATTCAATAAATGTAGAGAAAGATTAATGCCCAGATAACTTCATACATGGCCACACATACACTGTTATTATTATCATCGTTCCTTTCTCATCATCTCCAAAAGATATAGAAAATTGAGCATAATTCCATGTAGTCAAAATAGAAAATCTTATTAAATTCTCTCTCAGATCCATTTTTACAATGTAAGCGCAGATTTCAAAAACAAATGAGGTAGTGGATTCCTGATCTATCAGGGACATTTTTTAGTGCTAAAGACTACAATCCCTGCCCACATTTTGATATTTGAAAGTACTAGGACTACCCAGAATAGCCGACGTAATATTGAAGGAAAAGAAGACAGCTGGAGTTCCGGCACTATCTGACTACAATATAAAACACAATAATCAAGACAGAGCGGTATTGGCAAATAATAGGCAAATAGATCAATGGAACAAATAGAGAACCTTAGAAATAGACTCCCTTATAGTTAGTGGTTTGGACAAAGGAACAAAGGCAATACAATGAAGAAAAGACCCTCAACAAATGGTGCGAGACAATAGGACCTCGTGGACAGATATATATTTAGAGAGAGAGAGAGAGACATAGGCCTTAAACACTTCACAAAAGTTAACTCAAAATGGATCATAGACCTATACAAACTTAAAGTCCTAGGCAATCACATAAGGAAACCTAGATAACCATGGGTTTGGTAATGACTTTTTAGCTACAACACCAAAGGCATGATCCATAAAAGAAAAGAAAAAGAAGAAAGTTTCTACTTTGCAAAAGATACTGTCGGAGGAATGAAGAGTCAAACCACAGACTGAGAGAAAATATTTGCAAAAGATTTATCTTATGAAGGACTACTATCTAAAATATGCAAAGAACCCTTAAAATTCAACACTAAAAAAGCAACCCAATTAACAAGTGGGTCAAAGACCTTTAGAGGCACCTCACCAAAGAAGATACGCAGATGGTAAATAATATGAAAAGATGCTCCATAGGTCATCAGAGAAATGCAAATTAAAATAACAATGAGATATCAGTACACACCTATTAGAATAATCAAAATCCGAAATCCAAATGCTTGAGAGGATGTGGAGCGACAGAAACTCTCATTCTTTGCTGGTGGTAATGAAAAATAGTACAGGCACTTTGGAAGATAGTTTGGTTGTTTCTTAAAAAATAAACAGCACTTCTTGGTACTTACTCAATGAACTTGTAATCTCATGTCCACACAGAAACCTGAGCACAGATGTTTATAGCCACTTGTTTGTAACTGCCAAACCTTAGAAGCAAGCAAGATGTCCTTCAATAGGTGCATGGATAAACTGTAGCACATCCAGATAATGGAATGTTATTCATGCTAAAAACAAATGTATCGAGCCATCAAAGACATGGGCAACTTGAAATGCATATTAGTAAGTGAAAGAAAGTACTCTGAAAAACCTATCAACTATATGAAGATCAGTGACTGCCAGGGGCTGGGAGGAGTGAGCAATGAATAAGCAGAGCACAGGATGTTTAGGGCAGTGAAACTATTCTGTACAATACTATGATGGCGATACATGTCATTATACATTTGTCCAAACCCATAAAATCTAAAATGCCAAGAGTGAATCCTAACATAACCAAAGGGCTTTGAGTGATACTGAGGTGTTGATACAGGTTAATCAATTGTGACAAATACAGCCTTCAGGGTTTGGGGGGATGCTCATAACGGTGGAGGCTATGCATGTGTACAGGCAGGTGGCATAAAAAAATCTTGGTAATTTCTGCTCTATTTTGTGGAGAATCTAAAATTGCTTGGAAAATATTAAGTCTGTTAAAAAAAGTATCTAGGATTTATCTGCTGTGAGGTTGAAGGAACCATTGAGAAAATATACTGAAATTTTGAATAAAAACATAAAGAAATAATGTACATGACTTGATTAACAGTTTAACTCCATTTTAAAAGTCAAATTTGTTTCTTACAAATATGATATGTATTCTTATGGTAATGCTGTTGCCACATAATAACATATTCAAATAACTTCAATAATACATTAACATGTTTGAATATTTACTATTGATTTGCCAAAAAATTGGCTGACTCTTTTATACATGTTTCTTGTTTAAATTTCATAATAATCATTAAGGCAAGTGTACTGTTGTTTTCCCCAAAGTGCAATGTAAATGCCCTTTGTTGTGGTGAAAGATCTTTCACTTTGAATAACCCATTGCAGTTTTGGTTTTCACTTTTGTTTTACAGATGTGAAAAATGTTTGAACCTTTTGTGCAAATTCTCTTAATAAAATCTTTCATGTTGACATTGACTCAATATCCCTCTACAATTAAAAAAAAATCTCTTCATCAGATTCTTTCACAAACTTTCTTTACAACTTCCCACTTCACTCAGAATAAAAGTTGAAGTGCTTATGACCTCTGAGGCTATATGACCTAGTGCCTCATTAGCTTTCAGATCTTTGAAGTTCATGTTATTCTTCAAATATGTCAGACAAATTCCTACCTCTGGGCCTTTACATTTGCTGTTTCCTCTCCGAGGAATAATCTTTGCTTGGAGACCCACATGACTTTCTTCTTCACATCCTTAAGATCTTTACTCAAAAATTGTCTTCTCACTGAGTTATTCCCTGGCCATCCTGTATAAAATCAACCCACCCAAATACTTCACTCTATTTCCAGGGTATTTTTTTATCCTTAACATTTATGCTTGATTAACTTAATAAATCTACTTATTTATTTTGTTTATTCTGTCTTTTCCTCAGAATCTCCAAGAGTACCTAGCACAAACTAGGTGGTAAATAAAGATCTTTGGGTAAATTATCTCAACTGCAGCCAATATTCTGCTTAAGAACAAACAATTAAAATAAGGAACAAAAAAAATACCTATTTTTATCACTAGGTAATATTCTACAAGTCTACACATGCTATAAAACAAAACAACTATATATAACAATTAGAAAGGAAGAAAGTAAAATCTATTTTTTAGATGGCCATAATCATCTTTTTATATAATCTATAGTTTTTGTACAACCTACAAAAGCAGAATGAAAAACTATTAAAAGTAATTAGGGATTTCAATAAACTGATCAATTATATATATATGTACGCATTCAATGTAATATGTAATATATAATATGTATATACATAATTCATATATTGCTTATAGAATAGAATAAAATATGAAGTTGGAAAATTAATATATCTTACGGATAACAGCATCCAAGATACATAATATCTTGAGATAAAATGGAAAATAAATTGTACACTTCAAATGAAGAAAACTACAACTTAGTGAAAAACAAGAGTATTGTTAAACTGATGAGAAAATTCAGTATTATCAGGACATTTTATAGGAAAATTAGTTCAGTATCAACTTTTTCCAAAATGAGTACCAGATCAAACTACACTTTGAAAAATGAAAGATTAAGCCAAAAAGAACTAAAGAAGATACTAGGTTGATTATTTCTCTGATATTAAAATGAGGATATTTTCAACATGAAAATAAAGGAAGAAACTACAAAGGCAAATTTAATGTATTTAAACTATATTTTTAAACTTCTACTTAGAAGTCATGTTAAGTAAAATAAAAAACAGCAAACTTGGAAAAAGTGTAACATATGGGAAAGCCAAAGTTTATTTATTCTTACTGTGTAAATCATACTTGGAAAACAATAAGAAAAAAATACAATTACCTCCTATACCAAGAACAATGGCCATTCACAGAAGAACTTAAAACAGCCCAATAAGTATAATAAATCTTTTGCCCTTGCTAGTAACAAAGAAATGCAAATGAGACACCTGGTATTGCTGAGCTTATATCACAAACGAAGCCTGTGCTGTCTGTGGTACTATAAAGCAAGGAGACAATCTGGCATGTTTCAAAACGTTGTATGATTTATCCCATAGGTTGACTTTAGAAAATGTCTTTGAAGAAAATAATAAGAATATAAAAATATGTTTCACTGTTTTTACCTAGAAGTGTGAAAAGATGGAAACATTATAAAACTTCACATAAATATATTTTATAATATAAACTTGTATTTTAAGGACTACTCATGTGGAAAAGTATTATGATACAAAGTTAAATCACAAACTATACCTCCACATTGCATGCACTTGTGACCTTTATTATATATATAATATCAGAAGTATATGTTATTATATAAGCATCAAATAGCATATTATTTTTAAATGCTTCTACATGCTTTTTCTTCAATAAACATAAACTTACTAACTTATTTTCTTTTGGAAACTCACCATTTTATGTGAGTTGTGTGGAGGAAGGGTGGGAAAAATGGTGATGGTGTCCTCCTTCGATCCTAAGAAATAACCATGTTCAGTGATGGTGTCCAAGGTAAGGGGAGCATCTCAGGAGTAAACCCAGCTGGGCTCGAACCCAATCTGCTTCCTGTAAACTATGTGAACTTGGACAGTCCCCAGAAATCTCTGCCTCAACTCTCTTCCCTGCAAAGTGGGATAATAAGAAGAGCCATCTCATTGGCTGGAAGGACTGAGTTAATAGCTATAAAGCCAGTATGGTTCTACCATCAGGGGACATAGCAAGCACCCCAAAGTGTCAGCTACGATTGTCACTGAGGATACAGCTCCATGGAACTAACAGAACCCCCAGGCAGTCATTTATTCCAATCCCCTAGGTCTAGTCTTGAGCTTGGGCTTTGAATATTGTTGCATTAAGGAATGAAAATGTCTTGTAAACATTGTGCCGCAGTGTTGAATGGCAGTCTTAAGTCAAGTCTGATCAAACTAGCAACCAAGTTTTAAATGCTCTCTGAAACCAAACGTGTTTCAAAGGAAGAATTTCTTAACAGATGTTGGAATATGATGGAAGTTGGATAAGGACTACTATTTACCAGATTTCATATGTGGTTCAATAGACATGAGCTCTCTGATAAAATCAGGACTGTTGAAAAGTACAGCTTGCTTAGAAATAGGCCCATACTAAAAACAGCACAACTGACAACTCCTATGTGTAGCCTTACCTGCTGAGATTTCTCTCTGAGTCAGACACAAAATCTCTGGATTGGAAATGATAGAACCAGTGTCACATTTTCCCCTCTGTGCGTGTTCCATTTCTTCCTTTGAATGCATACCTCCACAATGAATTATGGATACTGATGCAACAAATATTTCAGGGAGGATTTTCATGAAATGAGGCAAGGTGATTTATTGAACTATTAATTTGTGTTCTATTCTCGCTGCGTATTTCCATTCCCATGTTGCCACAGGGTATCCAGGTCTTCTTTCCTCTTTCTCTCAGGAGAGGTCTGTGAATGCTGGGCTTACAGCCTTAACTGACTGCAGACTTCCTTCCTGGCTTTTGTGTTCTGAACACTAAATTTCAAGGATGAGAAGATAATGATAGGGCAGAGAGGAAGAAGAACATTTTTGACAGGGGTAGGAACTAGCAAAATAAGAGGCAAATGCTGTGCGTCCTCCCACTGAGGGTGACGGAAGTCACTGGGTCTGAATAGGAACCTGTTTCCTGTCCAAGGCAGAACCCATTGTGTGGAAGAATTTCAGTTGTGCGCTGCCTTTGGGGAGGCTGGACCTACTACATGGAATTAAGCTCAGAAAAATATGCTACTCCCACATTTGGCATAAAAGCAACACAAATGATTAAATTCCAAGCTACATTTGAAAAGTGTATCAGCAGTTATATTGATAGACAAAAATCTGGCTGCCTTCAGTGTGCCAGATTTTTGTACACTACCAAGAACAAGAGTATTCCCAACAATCAAATGACTGAAATTTTATTTCCTATAAGCTCCAAGTCTGATCTAATCACATGTGTATATGTGTGTGTGACATTTATTGTCCATCTGAATTTATAGGCAATGATTCATAATTGATAAAATGTGTAATAGACATATCAATATAGTTGCCTATGAGAAATAAGTATGTTAGTAACACATACAGAAAGGTTCAAACTTTTCTCTCCATGATTCTTAAGTTGTTGCAAGACTACATGAGAGCTTATATTGTGTCTTTGAGTCCAATGTAGTATAATAACAATAATAAAAATATGTTTATTCTATTTTCTACTTTAAAGAAAATGACAAGTTTCTTTTCAAAGTCACAAATCAAATTGCTATGCTGTGATTTTTCTTAAAGGAGAAGAGTTGAAGCTACATCATTTATGAACTATCTAGTGAAAGGAGTCATAATAGTGAGACTTAGCATCCCTTTATTATCTACTGAGCAAGTGAAACCCATTCTTTACAAAAGTGTAATGGCATTGTATAGTAAGTAACAAATCACTATGATTTCCTTTGCTATTCATTGAAGGGATGCTAATCATAATTAATGTGCACGGAACGTGTAATTTCAGAGAAGTGAGGCCATACATTAGCATTAATTATGACTTTCATTTCCTTCATCTATTAAAATGCTTAGCAATTTCCTTTAAGCCTGTGCTTTCAAAGAACCACTTGGCCATTCTCATACTTCCAAGGTGAGTCTGGGGCATGCTGGATCTTTCAATCACCAAGAGGTAAAAGGAAAAAGGCAAATTGTTTTTCCTAATCTCTGTGTTATCCCTGCATCTTATTAGAGAAATGTGGCATAGCTTTCCTGGTCTGGCACAATCTATAACTCTGACAGAGGAAGATAAATTTTTAACTCTGAACCCACCTAAATGACCAGAAAGAATAAGAAAAAGACACTCAGTTTTTATGAAACAACTTCTATACTGCAAACATCTCTCCAGAACAAAGAGTCATTGAAATCCTGACTTTAGAGTTATTTTCCATTGTTCTCCATTGTGATGCTTAAAATTTACTGTTCCAGTAAAGACTGACAACTCTTGAGTATTATTGAAAATCACTAAATCTCCTTAGTGAGAGATTGAAGACCAAGTTCAAATACGTACGTTAACTTTACCTAAAGCAGTTCTATCACCTTTTATTTTTGGAACCAGCTATATCACAGTTTGTAGTGATTTGGATGCTTGATTCCGATTATTTTGGACAGTTGACAGTACAAGAGCTATGCTTCAGGCAGCTTCTCATATCCGAAGCCATGATCTGATGCGTCAGTAAAGCAAGAGCGTGTCACAGCGTATTAGAATGTCTGTGATAGGTCTTACTGACAACATTATAGTCGTTTGATTTACATGGACTGGACTTAAAATAAATGAGTGGAATATTCCCTAAGGCATATAATCAATTGCATCTGTTGCAATTCTGGTATTTCCTTTGCCCTGTTTATACCATTACTGCCTCTACTGAAGCAGTATTACCGTTAAGTGTTTCCATGAATATATCCTGGCACCACCAGCTCATAGCGCCACCACCACACTGCAAACACTTCCAGCCTCAAAGGATCACAGTAGTATTAGCATTGCTCCAAGACTGTATTGATTGTGATAAATGGTATGAGAAGAAAGAATATACATTTCTTATTGCATTTCTTTGTATCTTGGTGTTTGATGAAATAACAGCAAACTGTGTGGAGATGAAAACATCTGTTAACAATGGTGAGGTAATCTTGCTGTACTGCAAAATAATGTAGAAATAAATTACTGGGTGTTTTGGAACAACATTCTCTCAAGTCTATATAAATTGGAAGCATTTGACTTTGTTGTAGTAAGATTAGGAAATATCAGACAGGAAAATGTGCTTTGCATTTAAAACAACATATGGTGGAATCAGACAATATTTGTGCAACAAGATGTATTACTAGAAACTGATTATATCTATGTGTGTGTATGCATATGCACACACTGAATATATATATATATATATATATATATATATATATATACACACACATGCACACATATATATGACTCATATAGATTAAACTATACAATTTAATCAGTTTACTGAGCAGCTCTACTAATTGACATCTCCTATATCTAGTTTTGGTATCCAGATAGATGAAAAAATTTAAGCTGAAAACAAGAGTGGTAATGTCAATAAGAAAAAAAATGAAAGAAAGCTTATAGTCTGTAAAACTAAACAATGGAAATAAAACCTATAAATTTTTTAAGTTTTCTGGATGTTTGCTTTAATTTAAAAATAGTATCATACACCTTACTATATGTTTTAGTACATACAGTTGTTCATAAATAAAGACACAGCTTCACAAAGAAGTATTTTTCCTAATTAAATGTTATTATCAAACCTATATAAGATTTTCCTAGTAAAAATGAAAGAAACCTGGTAATGAAATTAGTTCTTTCTCTGCAATCTAAGAATTCCTTTTTATTAAATATATAGAAATAAAATGTTGCTTTTCATGTTGGAAAATATATTAAAATTTTATTGCTCTACATATTTTTAAATATATCCAGTAGCTTATGTTAAATTTAATATGCCTTTGCAAGTACTTAGTAAGAACTTAAGAAGGTTGTGATTATAACATTTCTAAAAAGAAAATAAAAACTTCAACTCTAAATTAATATTACATTTTTATCCTTAGTTTGAGGGTCATAGATGCAACAAAATATTTTCTTAAATTTCTGCTAGCATTTCAGATTAAAATTTTTCTTAGTTTCATGAATTATCTATTGTTATTAACATCATATGTTAACATTCAAAACTGAACCTAATAGTTATTTAAATGTTCAAATATTTATATTTAAAATAAGATAAAATGCAGGTGAAAGTTTTTATTTAAAAATTAATGTTAGAGATTTTCATTTCTTGTTTAATCATCCCATTTCCTAAACACAAATGCAAACAAATACAAGGCAAATATAAATACAAGCATATATATATATATCTTTACTAGTGTCAACTTAATAGATCCATTAATAAAAGATAAATTCAAATATATAAAAATACATGTGTGTGCATAATGCATTAGAGTTTATTTAGGTGAAGGGAAAAACTCTTATTTAACATCACCAGTTTCACCACTGTTAAATAACTTCATCATTATGGCATGGATTAAACTACCCTGTAAAGTTTTATCATTAGCCAGCTTCACATTTTACCCAAAAGCGCAACAGGATCATGTAGGGCAGAAACGGAGGCAAAGAAGCACTGGAGAACTGAGTAATACAGCAGTCCTAATAATCTTATTAACTGACTAGCAAACTGTAGTCAGAGCTGCACAAAACCTTCCAGCAGGGTCCCATGTCCCTCGGAGTGTACGGGAAATCCTTACAGTGACCAACAATATTCTACCTGTTCTGACCCAATGAATTCTCTTAACTTTGTACCTTGTATCCTAGAAGTTCTAAGACCTTGCCAAGTATGCTCCCACCTTGGGACTTTGCCCTTGTTTTCCCCTCTGCCTGGAACATTCTTGCCACAGATATCACTGCAGCTCAAACTCTCACATTCTTCAAGATTTTGTTGCAAAGATTTTTCTCAATGAGACCATCACTGCCCCTAGTGTCTCACCCAACTACCTCTGAGCACTCCCTACCCTCTTCTTCTATATATTTACAATATATTGTATGCCTTATAATGCTGTATATAGTTTCCTTGGTTTTTAATTTATTGCCTGACTCCCCCACCAGAACGTAAGCCCTGTAAGAATTGGGATTTGGGGTAGGTGGTGTCTGTGTTTTACTCTCTTGTATCTCCAGCACAGTTGGCACTGAGAAGACACTGTATAATCTTGTAGAATGTTGAATGAAGAAGATGGTGAAATAATAGATCAAATTTGAGAATCAACAAGCATTTTCTTTTCTTGCTGAAAAACACACCAGAGGGTTGCTTCTTGTGAAGCAAATGTCTGAAGATGCAGTATATGGACTATTCCTTTATTGTCACCACCAAGGTGGCCACATCTTGAAACCAAGTTGCTCTTATTTAAATGATGAACTAAGGCTGAACAGTGAAATTCTATGAACTCAGGTAGAACTTGGATTATTTCAGTAACTGACAAGAAACAGGATTATACCTGAGGATCCTGCTGGCCACTGAAGAACATTTACCAAAATACTGATTACTTAAAACCACTGTATCAAGCTAGGGATTTTGTGACAAACAAAGAATGCATACTCCAAAAGATAACCCACATACAGGAGTACTTCCACTCAACATCACATGACAATTTAGACATATGAATCATTGAAATAAATTGCAGGTCAAAAGCCAAAAGTGTATTATGACATACCTTGCCAATTTAAAAGAAAAGGTGAATCCCACTGTATCTTAAGAACTGACTCTAAGGATAGAAAAAAAATTTTTGTAAATGTAACTATCAAACTGAAAAGCGCCTAAGAAATCATCTGTCTTGATTCTTTCCTTTGATAAATGTCTACCATGTATGACATAATGAAGAATTGTTTGAGGAGTAAACTGTAGGAAATGAAGGCCAATTATATTATTTGCTGAATTCATATTAAGTAAAAGCAAAAGCATGAATAGAATTAGACCTCCTGATTTCCACTCATAGCAAAGTAGTTCAAAAACTTGATGTAGAAACTGAAATGAAAATTATTATAAGAATTAATCAATTCTGAAATATAATCCTATCTTCTCTAAGTTCTAAAAATTATTATGAAGAAAGTAGACTAGAACAGTTTTTCCAAGGTTACCTTGACCATAAGATTTTTAAAAAATCCAGATTTCCAAGAGCCCCACCATGGACCAAGCCAATAATTGACTGAAGGGGAGTAACCCCTGAAATCTGTATTTCTAACATGTACTTTGGGTAACGGTAAGATAAACCATCTGGGAAACAATGGACAATGACCAGGTGGTTCCATTTCTTTTGACTGCACAACCAACCAATGATAGCTAAAAGACTATTTTTGCCATGAGATCTCTTATGAAGAGTAAAAAATAAAAAATGCCAAGATTTACTTCAGGTTGATTGAACGCCCACCATCCTGAGACAAATGTTTTCTCTATAATACTTCAATATTTTTCACTCAAGCCACAGAGGATATTTAGTTCTTTATTTCTCCCTGCCCTAATTTCCCTCTTCCTTTTTCTGAGTTTCTTGGTTTAAAGTCCTCAGAATCTATAGATAGCAGCAAATTTTAATCTCAAAAAAATTCTAAGCCATCTGTAGTTAAGCTTGAGAGCATTAGAAATCTACATGAATTTGCCGAAATTCAAATACAATATCTACTTTCTCAAATATAGCTTATTTTATCTCAATAGATGTTCATTCATAGGGCTATGCTATCTTTAGATTCAAGTTTTATGTTTGTGGAGTTTATCTACCTTATTATTTTTTTTAATGCCAACTTATTAAAAAATGACCTGGTTGTAAACATATGAAGAAAAGTCTGTCCTATACACCAGTTCTCATAATGATTATTTCAATGTGTATATTTATTTTTATTTGAAACAATATATTCTAAAGCATTACTGGTTTGTCAAATTATCATACTTGATCTTTAACTTCACCTCTAGCTCCTTATAGACAAAAACTCCAGAAAAAAAAATGTTTCAGGTAAAATTTTACATAAAGCATTTATAGTCATCCCCAATAACATCATCACTACTTAACACTGCACAGGTGAGAAGTTAGAATCAATTTTCCTTACTCTTAAGATGACCAAAATATAGAATAAAAACATAACATATTCAGCAAAAAAATGAACTAAGAAAATATACTAATTTCTTAAAGTAAGGGGTGATTTTTGAAAAGCTCTTCTCAAAAGTTTGCCAGAAATCTTGAGAGGGGGCAGAGCCAAGATGGCTGCATGAGTAGGACAGTGGGAATCTCCTCCCAAAAACATATATACTTTTGAAAATACAACAAATACAACTAATCCTAAAAGAGAGACCAGAAGACACAGGACAACAGCCAGACTACATCCACATCTGCGAGAACCCAGCACCTGGTGAAAGGGGTAAGATACAAGCCCCAGTCCGGCGGGACCCGAGGCCCCTCACCCCAGCTCCCGGAGGGAGGAGAGGAGTCAGAGCGGGAAGGGAGAGGGAGCCCAGGACTGCTAAACACCCAGCCCCAGTCATCTGCACCAGAGCGCAGACACAGTGCATGCGTGGAGGGCTGGAAACTAGGGAAACAGGACAGCAAGACCTGTGAGTGATTCCCGAAGCCGGCGCCCCTGTGAAAAAGAAAAGTGAGTCCTTTTGGAAAGTCTTAAAGGGACAGGGTTGCCACAGCTGGACAGAAACATCCCAGGTCACAGTCCAGAAGCTGGAAATTCCAGGGAACTCTGGGTGCACTAACCCCCTGGGCAACAGCTCTGAGACCCCTCATGGAGGTAAACAGCCAAACAGCCCCCCGTCCATTACCCCCCTGGGGCCCTGCCATAGCAGAGTAGCAGCCTGAGGCTGGCCATACCCACAGCAAGGGAGCTTCCTCCATACTGGCCAGGCAAGACACAAAGACCCAATCTACACGCAATTACCCAACACAAGCCACTAGGGCTCGCAGTTGTCCCAGTAAAGAGGACAGGAGCAAGTGGAAAGCCTTAGTTCTCCCAGCTGACAGAAAGCCAATAGCTCACCATTGCACCTATCAACATGAAAAGGCAAAAAAAATTTGATCCACACAAGACTGACCCAGACAGCTTCGACATCTGCTACATCTTCCCCTGAAAAGGAACCCGGGGAGATAGATTTAACCAGTCTTCCTGAAAAAGAATTCAAAACAGAAGTCATAACCATGCTGATGGACTTGCAGAGAAATATGCAAGAACTAAGGAGGGAGAATACAGAAATAAAACAAGCTCTGGAAGGACTTCAAAACAGAATGGACAAGATGCAAGAGACCAGTAATGCACTAGAAAACAGAGAACAGGAATGCAGAGAGGCTGATGCAGAGAAAGATAAAAGGATCTCCAGGAATGAAAGAATTTTAAGAGAACTGAGTGACCAATTGAAATGGAACAATATCTGCATTATAGGGGTACCAGAAGAAGAAGAGAGGGAAACAGGGATAGAAAGTGTCTTTGAAAAAATAATTGCTGAAAACTTCCCCAAACTAAGGGAGGAAATGGCCTCTCAGACCACAGAGGTACACAGAACTCCCATGACAAGGGATTCAAGGAGGGCAACACCAAGACACATAATAATTAAAATGGCAAAGATCAAGGACAAGGACAAAGTATTAGACTCAGCCAGAGAGAAAAAAAAGGTCACCTACAAAGGAAAACCCATCAGGCTATCATCAGACTTCTCAACAGAAACCCTACAGGCCAGAAGAGAATGGCATGATATACTTAATGCAATGAAACAGAAGGGCCTCGAACCAAGGATACTGTATCCAGCACGATTATCATTTAAATATAAAGGAGGGATTAAACAATTCCCAGACAAGCAAAAGTTGAGAGAATTTGCCTCCCACAAACCACCTTTACAGGACATCTTACAGGGACTGCTCTAGATGGGAGCACTCCTAAAAAGAGCACAGAACAAAACACCCAACATATGAAGAAGGGAGGAGGAGGAATAAGAAGGGAGAGAAATAAAGAATCATCAGACCATGTTGATAATAGCTCAACAAGCAAGTTAAGTTAAACAGTAAGATAGTAAAGAAGCTAACCTTGAAACTTTGGTAATCACAAACTTAAAGCCTGCAATGGCAATAAGTACATACCTTTCAATAATCACCTTAAATGTAAATGGACTGAATGTACCAATTAAAAGACACAGAGAAATAGAATGCATAAAAAAGCAAGACCCATCCCTATGCTGCTTACAAGAGACTCACCTCAAACCCAAAGACATGCACAGACTTAAAGTCAAGGGATGGAAAAATATATTTCATGCAAACAACAGAGAGAAAAAAGCAGGTGTTGCAATACTAGTATAGGACAAAATAGACTTCAAAATAAAGAAAGTAACAAAAGATAAAGGACATTACATAATGATAAAGCGCTCAGTCCAACAACAGGATATAACCATTCTAAATATATATGCACCCAATACAGGAGCACCAACATATGTGAAACAAATACTAACAGAATTAAAGGAGGAAACAGAATGCAATGCATTCATTCTGGGAGACTTCAACACACCACTCACTCCAAAGGACAGATCCACCAGACAGAAAATAAGTAAGGACACAGAGGCACTGAACAACACACTAGAATCTAATGTGACATCTACAGAACATCTACAGATGGACCTAATAGACATCTACAGAACTCTACATCCAAAAGCAACAGGATACACATTCTTCTCAAGTGCACATGGAACATTCTCCAGAATAGACCACGTACTAGGCGACAAAAAGAGCCTCAGTAAATTCCAAAAGATAGAAATCCTATCAAAAAACTTTTCAGACCACGAAGGCATAAAACTAGAAATAAATTTTACAAAGAAAGCAAAAAGGCTCCCAAACACATGGAGGCTTAACAGCACACTCCTAAATAATCAATGGATCAATGACCAAACCAAAATGGAGATCCAGTAATATATGGAAACAAATGACAACAACAACACAAAGCCCCAACTACTGTGGGATATAGCAAAAGCAGTCTTAAGAGGAAAGTATATAGCAATCCAAGCATATTTAAAGAAGGAAGAACAATCCCAAATGAATGATCTAATGTCACAATTATCGAAATTGGAAAAAGAAGAACAAAAGAGGCCTAAGGTCAGCAGAAGGAGGGACATAATAAAGATCAGAGAATAAATAAATAAAATTGAGAAGAATAAAACAATATCAAAAATCAATGAAACCAAGAGCTGGTTCTTCGATAAAATAAACAAAATAGATAAGGCTCTAGCCAGAATTATTAAGAGGAAAAGAGAGTCAACACACATCAACAGAATCAGAAATGAGAAAGGAAAAATCACGACGGACCCAACAGAAATACAAAGAATTATTAGAGACTACAATGAAAACCTATATGCTAACAAGCTGGGAAACCTAGGAGAAATGGAAAACTTCCTAGAAAAATACAACCTTCCAAGACTGACCCGGAAAGAAAAAGAAAATCTAAACAGACCAATTACCAGCAATGAAATTGAAGCGGTAATCAAAAAACTACCAAAGAACGAAACCACTGGGACAGATGGATTCACCTCGGAATTTTATCAGACATACAGGGAAGACATAATACCCATTCTCCTTAAACTTTTCCAGAAAATAGAAGAGGAGGGAATACTCCCAAACTCATTCTAGGAAGCCAACATTACCCTAATACCAAAACCAGGCAAAGACCCCACCAAAAAAGAAAACTACAGACCAATATACCTGATGAACGTAGATGCAAAAATACTCAACAAAATATTAGCAAACAGAATTCAAAAATACATCAAAAGGATCGTACACCATGACCAAGTGGGATTCATCCCAGGGATGCAAGGATGGTACAACATTCGAAAATCCATCAACATCATCCACCACATCAACAAAAAGAAAGACAAAAACCACATGATCATCTCCATAGATGCTAAAAAAGCATTCGATAAAATTCAACATCCATTCATGATAAAAGTTTTCAACAAAATGGGAATAGAGGGCAAGTACCTCAACATAATAAAGGCTATATATCATAAACCCACAGCCAACATCATACTGAACAGCGAGAAGCTGAAAGCCTTTCCTCTGCCATCAGGAACAAGACAGGGATGCCCACTCTCCCCACTGTTATTTAACATAGTACTGGAGGTTCTAGCCACGGCAATCAGACAAAACAAAGACATACAAGGAATCCAGATTGGTAAAGAAGAAGTTAAACTGTCACTATTTGCAGATGACATGATATTGTACATAAAAAAACCCTAAAGACTCCACTCCGAAACTACTAGAGCTAATATCGGAATTCAGCAAAGTTGCAGGATCAAAAATTAACACACAGAAATCTGTGGCTTTCCTATACACTAACAATAAACTAATAGAAAGAGAAATCAGGAAGACAATTCCATTCACAATAGCATCAAAAAGAATAAAATACCTAGGAATAAACCTAACCAAGGAAGTGAAAGACCTATACCCTGAAAACTACAAGACACTCTTTAGAGAAGTTAAAGAGGTCACTAACAAATGGAAACTTATCCCATGCTCTTGGCTAGGAAGAATTAATATCGTCAAAATGGCCATCCTGCCCAAAACAATATACAGATTCAATACAATCCCTATCAAATTACCAACAGCTTTCTTCAATGAACTGGAAAAAATAGTTCAAAAATTCATATGGAAACACCAAAGACCCCGAATAGCTAAAGCAATCCTGAGAAGGAAGAATAACGTGGGGGGGATCTCACTCCCCAACTTCAAGGTCTACCACAAAGCCACAGTAATCAAGACAATTTGGTACTGGCACAAGAACAGAGCCACAGACAAATGGAACAGAATAGAGACTCCAAACATTAATCCAAACATATATGTTCAACTAATAACCGATAAAGGGGCCATGGACATACAATGGCGAAATGACAGTCTCTTCAACAGATGGTGCTGGCAAAACTTGACAGCTACATGTAAGAGAATGAAACTGGATCACTGTCTAACCCCATACACAAAAGTAAATTCGAAATGGATCAAAGACTTGAATGTAAGTCATGAATCCATAAAACTCTTAGAAAAAAACATAGGCAAAAATCTCTTAGACATAAACACTAGTAACCTCTTTTTGAACATATCTCCCTGGGCAAGGGAAACAAACGCAAAAATGAACAAATGGAACTGAAAAGCTTCTGTACAGCAAAGGACACCATCAATAGAACAAAAAGGTATCCTACAGTATGGGGGAATATATTCGAAAATGACAGATCCGATAAAGGGTTGACATCCAAAATATATAAAGAGCTCACACACCTCAACAAACAAAAAGCAAATAATCCAATTAAAAAATGGGCAGAGGAGTTGAATAGACAGTTCTCTAAAGAAGAAATTCAGATGGCCAACAGACACATGAAAAGATGCTCCACATCGCTTCTCATCAGAGAAATGCAAATTAAAATCACAATGAGATATCATCTCACACCAGTAAGGATGGCTACCATCCAAAAGACAAACAACAACAAATGTTGGCGAGGCTGTGGAGAAAGGGGAACCCTCCTACACTGCTGGTGGGAATGTAAATTAGTTCAACCATTGTGGAAAGCAGTATGGAGGTTCCTCAGAATGCTCAAAATAGAAATACCATTTGACCCAGGAATTCCACTTCTAGGAATTTACCCTAAGAATGCAGCACTTCAGTTTGAAAAAGACAGATGCACCTCTATGTTTATCGCTACACTATTTATAATAGCCAAGATATGGAAGCAACCTAAATGTCCATCAGTATATGAATGCATAAAGAAGATGTGGTACATACACACAATGGAATATTACTTAGCAATAAGAAAAAAACAAATCCTACCATTTGCAACAACATGGATGGAGCTAGAGGGTATTATGCTCAGTGAAATAAGTCAGGCAGAGAAAGACAAGTACCAAATGATTTCACTCATATGTGGAGTATAAGAACAAAAGAAAACTGAAGGAACAAAACAGCAGCAGAAGCACAGAACCCAATAATGGACTAATAGTTACCAAAGGGAAAGGGACTGGGGAGGACGGGTGGGAAGGGAGGGATAAGGGCAGGAAGAAAAGAAAGGGGACATTACGATTAGCATGTATAGTGTTGGGGGGGGCACGGGGAGGGCTGTGCAACACAGAGAAGACAAGTAGTGATTTTACAGCATGTTATTATGTTGAAGGATAGTGACTGTGAACTTGGTGACAAGTAGTGATTTTCCAGCATCTTACTATGTTGATGGACAGTGACTGTGAACGGGGATGTGGGGGGGACTTGGTGAAGGAGGAAGCCTAGTAAATATAATGTCCTTCATGTAATTGTAGATTAATGATACCAAAATAAAAAAAATAAGAAGAATAAAAAGTTTGCCAGAGTAGACCTGTAGTCAAGTGTTCTGAAACTTTAGGAAGTACAATAAAACCAAAAGCTCTTTTTAAATATGCAGATTCCAGAGTCTAAACATCATAGATTGTCATTAAATAGATCTGTAATATAACTCTGCATTTGAACCAGTACGTTAGGTAGGGTTGGGACTACACTTTCTAAACTATAATTTATGCTCAGACAGAATCACTTTAGAAAACTACACAATGCTTAAAAAATAATGGTGTACTTGGGTAGGTACATAGTCCCAAGTAGGTGCCTCAGTGCTACAAACACTCTTTTCTCCCCAAATTTCCCAAAATAAATGAAAAATAAGATTATCCAGGCTCTGTTCTTGGTCCTAATACTAACAAAATGCCATTGTCCTGGGCTGACAGCTCCTCACACTAGATCAGAAAAGACAATTTCAAAGGAAGATCTTCAGAGTAGTAATGTTTTCTCTGGATCATCCAATTCTGACTCCCAATAAAATCAGAGATCTTATCTCTTAAAATGCTCATTTCTGTATCAGACGGCTTGTTTGTTTAAAAAAAACTGGACCAAGTGAAAACCATTGTGTGCCTCCTGGGTCCAATTTACTCATTTAAAAAGACGCTGCAAGAAAGAACACATTATTAAAAGAAACCGAATATAGAGTTACTGTAAGAAAAATTTTATGAGAATAGTCCCTCCAATCTACTCGACTGGAGGTCAGGCTCATTTCTTCAGTCTATTCCTTTGTCTGTACTTGGGAAACCAGTTAGAGCCATTTCCTTTCTTGAATACACCCTAGCTCTTCAGGTAGGTGTTTAACAAACATCAAGGGAGTTGGAAACAAACATTCCCTCTTAGCACGCCTTTCCTTTTCACAGCTGTGCTTCTCAGAAGGTCAGGCTTTGTCAAAACTCAGGAGACCTGTAATGATTTCCCTTTTCCCTCAGTTCTTACTAGATATAAACCAAAGCTGGTAGTAAAAATCAAGAATTTCATTAGGCGTAGTGAGCAAAGCTCCACTATTCCTGACATAAATTAGACAACACAAAGTTTAAGTGATTAGAAAGAGGGTATTGGAAGTATTGGATTTGTACTTTAAAATTTGTGAATACTGGATTTAATCTAATGTAAGGAATGTAAATGCTCCTATTAAACATTAGTATGGCATTTATTTTAAAATACTCACAAATAAAGTTAAGAATAAGAAAACTTCTGTGTTAAAATCTAGTTTTCAATTAAACATGAAAAAGAGGTTAAAGGGAGAAACTGGGTATTTTAAAAGCCAGAGGATTTTATAAAACCATGATAAAGAGATTTAGATTCTAGTTTAAGTTCTCCACTAACCAGCTGCATGACCTGGAATCTCATTTACTTTCTTTAAACCTTACATATCTCCATTGACTTCCTGTGTTACATATTGCCATTAAATAATCTGCATATATTGTCATTTATTATCACATTTACTATGCAATCCTTAGAGCATCTGCCTTAATCTGAAGCCAAATTTTGTCCTAAAATTTATACACCAAAAGTACTACATTATTTTGCTAATATTCATTAGTAGAATCTTACATGGGAATAGATTTAAGAGATGTGGAAATAGATTCAAAAGATACTAGTACAGGGAATGAAGATCATATGAAGATCACATTAATTTAGATCAGGCCAAACTTCCTTATACAGTTATACTTATCAGGAATTCTGGATTTTATGTGTTAGAACAATTGAGGATCCTTTTGATATTTGCTCATTTGGCTGCGTGAAACTTAAACTCAACCATGCTTTAGGCTTAATAATTGAGATTCTAGAACTACTTTGGTATACAAGAAAAAAATTCAAAGACTTAAGAAGATGATAGGATTGTTGATATGGATTTACCACATAAGAACCAGTCATTTGTCCCCTCAGTGGCTCAGAACACTTCCTTTATCAAGGCATTGAGAGATAGCTGGGGAGAGGAGACCCAACATGCTTGTAGAACAGACCTTTATGATGTGAGATGCTGCCATTGAAATGAGCTCCCTGATTGTGGTGAGTGTGATGGAGACCTGGAATGGCAACAGCGACTCTTAACTCCCAGAGACAGGGCAAGCCAGTTACTGTTAACATGGTACCATAGCTGAGAGAATGACTGCACTGTTTGATGTTAGATTACAGACAGCTTTGAAGTCCACCCTTACTCTTTCCCTTCTGCTCCACAACTGGGCAAGCTGATTAGAAAACTTGGTGCTCCCTCCTTCAGTGCCAGAGGAAATTCAAACCACATAATCCCTGGCCAGTCAGGACCTGCTTGCACCTGCCCTGTTCTCACTAGGATTCCCTTGTGTGAGGAGTAACGCTTCCCTCAACTTGTCTTGGTGCGTAGAATCACCAGACTCAACATCCCAGCTATGCATGGGAGGGGGTCCACCCTGTCTTTATGGAGCAATCACAAAATAAATAAGATCTTTACTGATCTTTGGTGATGGCTAATTTAACACAGGATCTGTGTCAGACAGACTCTGAGGTGATCCCAACGAGGCCCACTCTTGATGTTCATTACCTGTGTATCCCTTCCTCTTGACCGTGGATGGGGCCTGTGACTGGCTTCTAACCAACAGGAGCTTCTAACTTGCTTCCATCCAAAAGGTGATGTATGTTACCTTAGTGACTAAACATCACATGGCTGAAGTTATAGGAGGTCATTCCCAACATACACACACACACACACACACACACACACACACACACACACACACATACACTCCATCTTTCTAGAAGAGCATCTAGAGACACTCCATATGGTCTTTGATGAAGTACATGATCATGATGTATATATAGATGAAAGTTTAGCAGTCAAAGAAATATATATCATCCATTGATCAATGGTATTTGCTTGGCATGTTTTCCACTTTCCTCCACATGTCTTCTATACCCCAGAATCTGTCATTTTCACTTCTACTTACAGTGTCAGATCTAAATGTAAATTGGCTTCAGCCAATTAGAAGTACTCGGAACACATTTAGAAAGCAGAAGGGAGGCAGAAGCCAACATCCTGCTGGGAGGTGTCCTTCCGGAAAGTAAGGCAGTAGAGACATGAGTACAAATAAATGGTTTATGACAGTGCAGTTTCGGTTTCCTGACCCTGTGTTAGAAACAGGACAGTGCGCTCTTGAAATCAATGCTTCCAGTGATAGTCCACTGAATCCGGTTCCTCCGGTACTTTCAGCAATTTTGTAAACACAGTATTACTTAAACACATTATTGTGTAAGCACTTTTGTAAGCACTATTATTATAGTTCCTTCTGCCTAAAATATCTAGATTTCCAAGCTTAGGAAAAGAATAAATTTTTCTTAATCTAAAAAATAATACCCATAAAAAGAAAAAATTAACTACAAGAAACATATGTTCCATGGTAAAATATTGTAAACTTTCTATTGAGATTGAGAACTACTGAAGATGCCCACCATCAACAATTCTATTAGATATTGTAGTAAAATTACTAACCAGAACAATAAGACAATAAAAAGACCTAAAAGGCATAGAATCAGAAGGGAAGAAATAAAATGTCATTATTCACAAATAACATGATTCAAAAGAATCTATAGAAATCTATATTTCAAGAGTTTAAGGAATTAAGTGGATTGAATAAGGTCTTTGTATACAAGGTCAATATACAATAATCAATTATATTTCTATATACCACTGGTAAACAAATAGAAAAGAGAATCATATATAATACCTTTTACCACAGCTTCAAAAGTCATCATATACCTAAGAATATCTAAAGAAATGTGTGCAAAACTTTAAAAGAAATTAAATATATAAACAGAACCACTGCTATTTTCTCTCTACTATGCATTAATAAGCTCCTTGAGAACAGGGCCTGCATTATTCATATGTATGTCCCCTCAGGATCTGACATAGTGCCTGCCATATATTAGGTGCTCAAACAGGTGAAACACATTTAAACACAACAGAATTTTATATTAGTTTAACCACTATTTTCAATCCCTATAGGATGTGATACTTACACTGAAATCTGACCACTCTCATCTCTTCATAAGTTTCCATTCTAAAGAATGACATCATAGAGCTAGTCAAGGAGAAAAGAAAAGTGTTTTAAAAGAAAGGCAATTCACAGCACCTGGTGAAACAAATTAGAGTTAGGGGGTAAGAAGGGATATAACCTCCAAATCTTAAATTTAAATTTCTCATTGTTCTATAGGAAATCAATTGCACATTAAAAAAGATCTGCTTTAGCAGCTTTTATGTAAATTACATATCTGTTTCCTAATTATTTTAAACCAGTACCTTTGATTAAGTACAGTAGTTTGAGAAATAATATAACTCCTTGAATTGCTTCTCATCTTAAATTCATTGTCAAAAAAAACTGAGCCTTCTTGACTGGTAACTGCTGCGTTATTCCAATAGGATATCTGTAGCCAAAAATTTCAGATATCCTTTTACACTCATACCTATAGAGACAACTTTGTGAAAATAGTGTTAGTTTCCTAAAAGCTTTAATATTGGAGCTATGTGGATAAGACAAAAGTTCCTGTGGCCAGGATTCTCCCCTATCCCTGGATGGCTACCTCACCACACACGTGTGGGCAATATGCTGCTATTGACTCTATATAAAGAGCTTTGCTCAGCGCTCTGCATGACATGGTGGCAGGGCTGCAGGAGAGCAGAGCAGAGGCTGAAGTGGTGGCAGTGCTGAGGACAGAGTTCCAGAGGACCGTTGTGCTAGACAACTCTGCAGGCAGAGAGGCCCAGAAGACGACTGTGCAGACAGAGGAGCCCAGAGCTAGAGACCAGCTTGCTGCCTGCAGACTCGCTCTGAGGGAACAGGATTTTAGTGACTGACCTGCCATCGTGGAAATAAAGTTGGGTATAACTCTTTCACCCCAAGAACATTCTATTGTCATTTTCTTTGATCACACTGAATCCATAGTGAACTTGCCGGGGCCTGAAACCCATTGGCAAGACAAGCTACCTAGATTTTTAAATACAAGCTGTAGTGGTCCCTTTGGACACAGTGACCTCCCCCTAACTTCTTATAGCATGAGGTCTGGATTAAGTAACCTCTGACATACATAATAATACTATTAGCAAATACCACTGTGCACTCTCCTGTGTCACATGTGTGTTCCTGACTGGATAACTGAAGGTTCCTGTGGGCAGGATTCTCACCTGACCCTGGTCAGCTAGCTCGCTACACACGTGTGGGCAATACATTGCTATTGACTCTGTGTAAAGAGCTTCACCCAGTGTTCTGCACAACACGGTGGCAGGGCTGCAAGGATGCAGGAGAGCAGAGACAAGACTGGAGTGGTGGCAGCACCAAGGACAGTGACTGAGACAGCTGCAGGGGCAGAGAGTCCCAGGGGCAGAGACCAGCTTGCTGCCTGCAGATTCGCTCTGAGTGGGAGGGATTCTAGTGATTGACTTGCCACAGTGGGAATAAAGGTGGGTATAAATCCTTTCACCCCAAGAACATTCCATTGTCATTTTTTAGTCTCACTGAATCCACAGTGAACTTGTCTGAGGCTGAAACCCATTGGCAAGACAGTGATCCTACTAAGGTGTCCCCACTAGAGATCTAGACCACCTGGTATCTGTGTTAATATTTCTTTGTATCTATACTATTAAGTAGATAGTACAATCTAAAAAAAATTGTATCAATGAATAATGAATGCTATATCTTCATTGTTTAATATAAATAAATGACAAAGGCAATAATGTTCAATATAATTAATATTCTCTCTGGCATGTTATATTTTATACCACTGAACATTCCAAAAATATATATAATCTATTTCTTTTTATCTAAAATTGGCTCATAATTAATAAAAAATTGGCTCAAAATGGATCTAAGGTCTAAATGCAAAAGCTGAAACTATAAAACTCTTAAAAGAAAACATAAGGGGAAGAGCTCATGACATTGCATTGCCAATAATTTCTTAGATATGACACCAAAAACACAGGCAAAAAAAGAAAAAAATATAGATAAATTGGACTACATCAAAATTTAAACTTCTGTGCATCAACGGACACAACAGAATGGAACAGTAAACCATGGAATGGGAGAAAATATGTGCAAGTCATATATATGTACTTATGTAAGGGTTAATATCCATAACATATATAAAAGTACTATAATTCAACAACAAAAAAATCAAACAACCCAATTAAAAAATAGGCAACGGACATAAGCAAATTTCTCTAAAAGATTTCTCCAAAGATTTAAAAATGACCAATAAGCATGTGAAAAATGTTAGGTCACTACTCATAAGGGAAATGCAAGTCAAAAACACAATGAGATATTCCTTCATACCCATTAAGATGGCTACTATTTAAAATAAAAAAGCAAAAATTATGTTGGAGGGGTTACAAAGAAATTGAAATGCTTGTACATTGCTGGGGGGTGGGGGGAGGCTGTAAAATGGTGCAGCCACTGTAGAAAAAAGCATAGAATGGTTCCTCAGAATATTAAAAATAAAATTACCATATAATCCATCAATCTAGGGTCTTGGAGAGATATTTGTGCACCCAGATTTATAGCAGCATTATGGCAAAAGCCAAAGGAAGGAGCAACCCAAGGGTCCATCAATGCATGAATGGATTTAAAAAGTGTACTATGTACATAAAATGGAATGTTATTCAGCCTTCAGATGAAGGAATTCTGACACATGACAGAAACATAGAGATAGACCCTCCCCCTATTTTAGATATGGGAAATTGTCAGCCCTTGGCCACAAATAATCTACATTCATGATTTTTCAGGGCAACATGTAAAATTCAGAGAATTTACATATCAGTAGTGATTTACAAAAGCTCAAGAAACAGAAGGCTCCACCCCATTGGCCCTAAACTCTTGTGTGACTACCATCAGCTGGAGCTGAGCAGAAACTGCACCCTTCAGATGCTACCTGGGCGTGCCCTTTCTAACTGTCATCTGGTACCCTTCACTCATTTTAATTACCTGCCTGGAGCCTCATTCTGAGAGGAGTAAAGGGCTCATACCTCTTTTAGATGAAAGTTACAAAAAGAGTGTGACCTCAACAGCTGTGCTATACTCTAGAAGCATTTCAGGATTCACTTGTAGCCCAAAACACACTAGTTTTGCAATTATTTCTCCAGCATTTTGGTTGGAGGAAAAGAAATGTTCTTAAATTCACAAAATTTTCTTAAACTACTATAAGGCGTATCTTTCACCATCTCTGAATGTGTTGTATACACACATAAAAACAAATCAAAACACGTTACTAAAATAAAGTGGTAATTGCTTGTGAGTGGGCAGAGGAAAAACAATTTCCTTCAGAAGACTCTAATTCATGAGACCGTTCCTAGAGTATAATTGAAAAAAGTCCAATTTATTCATTTTTTTAAAAAAAACAATGAATGAAAAAATTCTGCAGACCGGATGGCAAAAATGGAATTTTCACACTTCTCAAAACTTAATGCTTTTAGCATAAATTTTTCTGTGTTGTGTTGAATTGAGCAAATATGTTTCTTTCCACCCTTGCTTGCTAATTTCTTAGAAGGCATTTCTGTGAGATTCGAATTCCAATATTGCTACAAAGCAAAATTTTGGAGACTGTCACAGAACTCTTTAAGTACTTACAGCAATTGGCTCTTTTAAAATCACAACCACACTTCGATGAAGTTGAAATTTCTCCTGGCTTCTTTAACTGAGCAGAAATTCCAAGAAGGAACTGTGCCACATTTCCCCTTCCTTCTCAGAGTGTTTATATATTTTTTTGTTTGTTTAAAGGGTTCACACAGAATACCTTGATAAAAAACCTTTTGTGATTAGCTGAGAAAATGTTTTCAAAAAAACAGATTTCAGGAAAGTTCTCAGTCCTCCAGCAAATGTCGGCACTGAAAACTTGGCAGATGTCTAATTATTATTGCAGTTTTTCAAACAGACTTTTTATGACTCACCGAGACGATGAAATCAGTTTCATTAAAAGACCTCTCCTAGACTGTTATGTCAGAGTATCCTGATTTATATGCTATCTTCTGAGACTCATTGTGTTCAATCTGCCTTCACCGCAAACATGGCGATACATCTTGTTCTCATAACTTGTTTCTGCTCCCCTTCTTCCACCCCTTCCTCCATTCACTCATCAGAGCCTCTGAGGCAGTAAATATAACTGTTCCCCTTTAGAGACAGATAGAATAACCATATTTCCAGGAACTCCCAGAGCAGCAAATGTCACCACAGTCCATTTGTAATAAATGGATTCTTAGCTTTTTGATACTATAAGGCTTGTACAATGCATGATGGAGTCTTTCTTCACAGACATCCAATTAAAATATCGAATGCAATTATCCACCTATAATACTCAGTTCAGCAATTACCCATTTTTGTCCCTAGCATTGTTCTCTGAAAGAATATACATGTGTTTTTTGAAATAAAACTTTTTAATGTAATTTAGATCTGCTTAAAATGCACAAACTAATTGTTAGGGTTGCTAATGGGTTGTAAAGCTAAGCTTGAATTTTCCTTCAAATATTTTATAATCAAATGGGAAAATTAAAGTGTTTTAAAGTGCTCTTCTTAAGGGAATTTAGGAGAGAAAAACCAGGAGTCTAGCTACCTTGATAAAAATAATACCAGAAGCAGCAGCAGGAGGTTCAGGACATGGAAAGCAGTTCCTTGGGTCCTTCTTCCCTGTGTCAGATGTGCTCTTTTGGCCCAGAACAGATGTGGTCTCCAAATGAGGTCCTTGGGCTCTTCACACACTAGGGGTATTTCAGTTAGGTTTTAAGTAGGAAACATGTTCATTTTATATCCCGGAAACTTTCATGACTTGCATTGCATTCCCCCCTTCTAGCTCCTGTTCTCTATGTCCTGTAGATAGTTCTTTGCCAGGGCAATCCTGCAAAAGGGTATAGGCCAGATGCAAGGTCTCTTCTTCCTAGCAAGTATCATTAGTCTGTTTACCCAGAGGTCCAGCTAACTAACAATTAGACCAGGTCACCTGATTTTTCTTGTACCCCTGGGGAAAAAGGAGTGAATGGATAGCAGTCCAACTCCCTGAACATCCTTCTCCCAGGGCCTCAGCCACATACTGCAGAAAGCCCAAAATTAAATGATTTCTGACAATTCCCATCTCACCCGTGGGGAGACTTAAACTTCAGAATCACAGGATCATATAAAAATTATTGATGGCACATAATGTGGAGTGTCAAATGATATAGTCCAAGTCCACATATTTATTATAAATTATCACTGAAAATATTGTAAATATTACAAAAGCACATATAGCAAAGCATATACACATTTACTATAATAATAGACTTTATTGTGCAAAGATGATGTTGCTGTCATCATTTAGTTTTGTATTCAAGTAAATTTAAGTGAAACTGCCTGAAACTATACTGGGCCCTTGAATTTATTAAACAAAAAGACCAGATAAGTTTCCTGACTTCATTAAGCTTCATTTAAATGGCATAAGTAGAAATAAACATGGGGGGGGGCGGTAGGGGGCTCCAATGCTGTTAAAAACCCACAGCAGTAATGCCCAACCCAGATTTCATAGTTGAGGAAATCTTTCTCAAGGAAAAGCTAATCTAAAGAATTTTCCAAGGAAAGCCAAAAAAGTTTGGAGTGTTGAGTGTTAAAGATCAAGAAAACAATGGATGTAAAGCCTAGAGTTAATAGAAATGTAATGTGCTTGAAAAATTGAAAGTACTTCAGTCTGGCACAAGGCAGGGCTGGACGGAGGGAGGGCTTGACCAGGAAGTGTTTTTTAAGTTCTGTTATATATATTGACCCTTTTGTCACAAATGGCAAGATTTTACTCTTTTTTATGGCTATGGCAATATTCTACTGTGCACATGCATGACATTTTCTTCATCTGTTCATACGGACACTGAGGTTGTTTCCATATACTGGCTCTTATATGTAATACTACAATAATCATAAGTGTGCATATATTTTGTTAAATTAGTGGTTTTGTTTTCTTTGAGTAAATTCCCGTAAGTGGAAATGCTGGGTCATACGGTACTTCTCTTTTTAGTTTTTTGAGAAACCTCCATACTGCTTTCCACAGTGGCTGCACCAACTTACATTCCCACTAACAGTGCAGGAGGGCTCCCTTTATACCACACCCTCACCACCGCTTGTTACCTCTTGTCTTTTGGATAACAGCCATTCTGACTGGTGTGAGGTGATGTCTCACTGTGGTTTTGATTTGCATTTCCCTGATGATTAGTGATGTTGAACATCTTTTCATGTGTCTGTTGGCCATCTGTATGTCTTCTTTGAAAAAATATCTCTGCAGATCCTTTGCCCATTTTTTAATCAGATTAATCTGTTTGGTGTTGAGTTGTATGCATTCTTTACATATTTTAGATATGAACCCCTTATCATGTATATCATTTACAAATATATTCTCCCATTCATAGACTGCCTGACTGCCTTTTCATTTTGTTGAGTTTCTTTTACTGTACAGAAGGTTTTTATTTTGATGTAGTCCCATTTGTTTATTTTTGCTTTGTTTCCCTTGCCTAGGGAGGCATATCTAAAAAAAATATTAATATTGATGTTCAAAATCTAACTGCTTTTGTTTTGTTCTAGCAGCTTTATGGCTTCAAGTCTTACATTTAGGTGTTTCATCCATTTCAAATTTATTTCTGCATGTAGTGTTAAACAGTGATTCAATGTCTTTCTTTTTTGCATGTAGCTGTCCAGTTTCCCCAATATGGCTCTTGCAGATATTCTTTTCCCATTGTATATTCTTGTCTTTGTCGTATACTAATGGACCATATAAGTGTAACAAAAGGGAGCTACACTATGGTAGCTTTTAGTAATGCATATAATTGTCGAATCACTATGTTGTATATCTGAAGCAAATACAATATTGCATATCAACTATACTTCAACTAAAAAAGTAAAAACACTTAAACCTTAGTGTAAGAATGATGAGTTGCCACGAAGAATGTTAAGCAGAGGCATATATGCCTTTTGAAAGATATAATCCAGAAAATGAGATGGTGTAACATGAAAGGTTGAGGAACAAATGAGGAGGCTATTGCAGGAATCAGAGATGAGACAGATCGTAGTAGCCTGGGCTGGAGTTGTAGCTGTAAGATAAATTCTAGCCGAAATAAGCAGGCGAAGAGAGGTAACAAAGGGCCAGGTAGTTCATTTGAATGCCCCGGGCGAGGTTCCCTAGTCTATGGAAATGGAGGCTGGGGAAGTTGCACAAAAGCAGACAGGCAGCGAGTTTTTAAAGAAGGTAGGGGGAGGCAGAGCTTAGATTTACAGCGGCGCGAGGACTGGCCAGCCTAAGGCACATTTTTCAGGTTGGGAGGGCGCAGCAGCCGGGGACTTTGGCACGTCATCAGTGTCTGACATGCTCACCCCTCCGCCCAGTGCCTTCAACCTTACAGTAGCCATAGGGAAAAACTGACCAGTTTGAAAGATCTGTAGGAGACCAAACAACCAGGACATTGAGAGTGAATTGACTTGAGAGACAAAGAAGAGAGAAGTCAAGAATAACACCAAAGGTTATGGTTGAGCAACAGAAAGAAACTGTCATTGACTGAGACAGAAAACAGGAAGAAAAGGGCATCACAGAGAAAAACTATGAGTTTGTTTGGTTTTTCTTTGTATGTTCAGATTGAAAAGTCAGACAGAATAATTACATGTATTATCCTAAAGGAAGTTGGATGGGTAGATTTGATTCTAATAAGTAACTGGTTGAAATTATATCTCTATCATTAGCATATAGTAGGGAATTAGAGTCACAAAGTTTGGTGTAATTTCTCAGGGAAAATCTCCCTTAAGAGAAAAGAGCATGAAGCATAAAAATTGCATTGTCAAGGGGAAAAAGAACATGTAAGGAAACTGGGTAAGAGCAAAGAAGTAACACACCAAGTTCATGTGGTGTCACGGAATCCCAGAGAACAGAGTGTTTCAGAAGGGCATATGCAGCAGCAGTAAATGATGCCAAAAGTTGACTGAGAAATACCTGTTGGGGTGTCACTCAGTTCAAAGTCACAGGGAAGTCAGATTCAGATAGAGTAAAATGTGGAACTACGGTCAAGAAAGCAGAGCAACTTTTGTTACTCTCTGAAACAAAGCGGGTCTCTGACTTGTCAGATGGCCCCAAATGCCTATTGTAAGGCTCCTTTTATGGGGTTTTTTGCAGGGCAAAGAAGTCCTTGATTGACATTCTTTGGCCTTGGAGGCTTGATCTGATTGGCGAATGGAAGACATGGGCTGTGCTCTGTCATTTTCATCTGGGGAATTATTATCATCTGGGGAGTGTCTTTGCCTTCAAGTTACTCTCAGTCCCTGTGGCTTCATTTAATTAACTCTCTGAGTTATCTCTGGCTCCCTGGCATTCTCTGATTAACTCCCTGAGTTCTTGGTGGACCCCACCCTTCCTTCATCCTTGTCATATCTGTCTTTCTACCTAACATACCCATTGCATTTTCTGAAACAGGTGGTAACTTTGACAGTAGATACATCAATAGAACACTGGAGGAAAAATCAAGATTAAATGAGAAATACGTTAGGTCAACAAGCTAAGAACACAGGTAGACACTCTTTCAAGAAGGTTTCATGCAAAGAGGCACAGGGAGGTGCCTGGAGGTAGACCTTACGTCAAAGAATAAAGTTATTGAATTTTTCTTAGTTAATTTAGTTTTATAAGAAAGATAGTCCCAGTTACAAATTGTTGCAAAGGAAAAAGAAACAGAGGAAAGAAAGTAAAAAGAGAGGGAGGAGCCCATAGAACATGGTTCCGTGGAAAACAATAGAGGGATTAGTCTTGGAAAGGAGGAGAGAAAAACAGATGAGATGTTTATCATTTCACTGGTGACGAAGAGAAAGCTGCTATTTTGCATCGTTGTGCTCTTATTAGAATAGGCCATTCAACCATCTCCAAAACTGAAGGGGGAGATGGAAGCCCACAGTCAGAGGAAAATGGAGGTTTGAAATCATATTTTGTGGAAATTAGGAAAAATCTGCTGCTTTGAGGAATAAATAGACAAACAAAAATGTTCCAAGACGTTACAGAGTAACCCACTGATGGGATTAGAGAGTAGATAGATTATGACATTCAAGAATGAGTCATTCCCCGCGGGTATATGACTTCTCAGAACCACAGAATATCTCACCATCATAGTTAAAACCTTACCTTTAAATAATCCATTTCAAAATCAATTATATAGCTCAGGAACTGTGATAATAAAAATAAATAATAAGTTATAATTTGCCAGAAATACTTTGAATTCTCTTGCCTCTATAGGACAAGTGGCTTCCCACCATCTCCAAAGATTTCTCATAATTCTATTAGAAATATCTAGACAAGCAGTTGTTTTTCTTCACAAATCCCTAATTTTACTGACCGTGTCCACTTTACACTGCTTTTTATTGCAGTTTTTCATCCCAAAAGCTTGGAAATAATATACTTTTAATTATCAAATGGTATTTACACATTTTGACTCCAAATGCCTGAGTTTGGACCCAAATTCACACATACGGACCAGTAGGTGTCTTAGGAAAATTCCTGACCTCCTGGCAACCTCATCCTCTCATTTGTCCAATGAGAAGAAAAATCACATAGGACATTGTCATGATGTAATACATTGGAGGGTCTAAATACCTAATGCATAATAAACTCTCAGTAAATGTAAACCACTGTTATTTTGCTGTATCTAGGGGATAGGACAGGGTGAAGGCTCCATGTTCTTCACTGTGCGCTCTTCTTCAGGGAATATATTTTGGTTTGGGCCATAGCTAGATGCAGCCAAAGTTCCATATTATAATAAGAATCTGTCTCACCAGTATAATAAGCTGAGGCTTTTCAAAAAGGCTGATTACCAAGAAAACCAAAAGGAAAAGTTCTGGAAATTAGAGAGAGAAAAAAATTAAATTGTTTTACTTCCATCCCATTTTTAAAAATTAGATCCCCTGCCTATCTTTTTCTGGGGCCACTGTTCTTGGGCCAGAGATTATTTTCATGGCTGGGTTAAATATCAAGCAGACCTTACTGACTATAAAGGCTGGCAGACCTGGTAATGACTTACAGAAGGAGACGGTGGTGCCTACTCGTCTGAATAATGTTAAGGACTTGGCAGATAATTCTCAAGGACTTTTTAATTGTAGCCCTCAGAAAGCCAGAGGACAGGCTAATGGCCTCTGAAGCTTTCTTTCATTCTTGACTCTAGGAGAGCAAATTCTTGGTTTACCTTAGTATGACATATTTTACATATAATGTGAATATGATTCATCCTAATTGGACATAGCATTGCTGCCAAGGATGGTCGTGGGTAGAGCTCCTTTCTGTCTTCTATATAAGGCAGGGGCCCTGCCTGTTGTTTAAATTAACCTTTCATGCAACCACTAACTCAAGTCTAGTGATGATTCAAGCCAGAAACAGTCATTTTATTTATATGATGTCTTGCATAGAGGGCAGGCTAGTAAAAGAAAAACAAATCTGGAACGGACAATGAATTAAATCAAAGCTGCTTTGTACTTGGGATGTACTCCAGTCGTGTATGATAGGGTCTATCTACTGAGGTTTATAATGATTCTGCCAATATTAATTATTCACCCTGCAGCTGAGCTATTTGCAGGGAACCTGGGCTAATGCTAGTAAGTGTAATTCCCAGAGTAATGCCTTCCAGCTGAAGGATGCAGAGCCCAGCAGCTTTAGCTGTCATGTCACCAGTTGAAAAAAGCATTTCAAGGCAATATTTCAGTGGACAGGACAAGTTCAGACAGTTCAAAAGTTCATAATGAACATACTTCATAGCTCTGTTCAAAAGGGTGAAGGAAAGCTTAGTGAGGGAAATGCTTAGGTCTGATTCCACGGGGATGGCCCAATATACATGGTGGATTAAATAAAGTCAGCCCCTGTCGATGTCAAGCTGTCTTCTCTTGCCTTACCGATGAATGAAACTCTCTAAAACTGCATTTGTTATCAGATGTAAAGCAGACTGACTGGTTTGTTGGGTCGGCAAAAACATGCTGCCACTTACTGATGGGGCCAAGAGCCTGTTTTCGTGAATGAAGTCATAAGTAATTTTGTGTGATGGGAAGGAGTCAGTTTGAAAGTAGCATTAAAAAAGACTCTGGGTTTTTGATGGATGTTAATAACAGCATGAGAAAAAGGCTCTTCCTAGTCATGTTTTAATGCTTTATTCTATCCTCAGGATCTAGGCTTTCAAAATGTGATACATTTGCCTCAGCTGTGGAAAGGGCTTCTCCCAAAGAGAAATGCCTTGACAGTCTCGTCTTTGTTCATTCAGCGAAATGCTCTTTGGAGTGACTGTGTGAATATATCTTTAGATTTGGCACTTTTTATAATGGAAATAATAATAATAATGCTTTCTTTTCCTACCGCTCCTTTCTTTACAACTAACCGTGTTTAGGAGAGCTCTAAAGTATAAATGGAATGATGTGGTTACTAAACATCTATGTGCACGACTATCTTCAATTAGGTTAATTTGAAAACTTTTAAACCCTTGGCTCTTTATTATCTTGGAATCACTCTGTACAGTTCAAGTAGCTGGATGAAAACATAAATGAAGTTCATAGTACATTTCCTGCAGAGGGACTCTCACTCATCTTAACTGTATTAACTCATCATCAGGGAGATTGTATTCTTTGAGTCAAATTTGATTAAAACTACAGGGAAGTCATTCTGAACAAGAGCTAAAAACCATTCCCATGTAAAATATGTCCTTGAACTTAAAACAGACATTAAGCTTGATATTCTGGCACTATTATATGTTAGAAGGAAGGTTAAGAAATCAGATTTTATCTACAAGCCACTGGTAGGAGTTCAGAAATAGGAACTAATGAGCTGAAGGTCATTTACAATTAAAAATGTGTTCTTCATGCTAAGATGGGAAGAAATTAAGCTTTTGGAGAAGGAGTATTAACCATTTCTGAGTTTATTTCATAGAAACAGGTAATCTCATAATCAGAACAAACTTTGAAAATACTCCATTCATCACTAAGATTTACAGTTCATTATATAATTTTGGAACAATGGAAACTCTTACATTGTCAAAGGCTGTTTTAGAATTATTAAATTTTGTGCTGAAGTAGGTGTAGGAAAGGTGGTTATGGGCTGGAATCTTTTTTCTTTAACAATTTTGTAAGCAATTTAATAGATGCTCAAATATGAAGGAAAAGGACCTATTTGATAATTAAATAGAAAGTGCCAATGACAAGAGTACTTGACAGGGTGAATGTCCAGATTTTTATACTCTGAAAAATATGAACATTTTGAAAACTCACGTTCTTCATGTGTATGTGGCCAGCTAAACAGTTATGCAGATTGGAATGACGAATAATCCATAATATAGGATTTGTGAAAATAATCACATAACTTAAAGTATTTGACTTTGAATCATTCAAAACCTCCCACACCGACCCTCCAGGTCAAAGTTATGACCAGACAAGTGTTTCTAAATTGCCGTTGCATTTGACCCCAAATGTATTTTTCCTTATCTTCTTTCCTAAGCTAACACACTGTGACTTACTAAGACATGGAGACATGATGAATATACACAAGCAAGACTGATCACGGAGAGCCAACAGGGAAACATTTATCTCCAAGGTTCTTCTACATATGGCAAAGATTAAAAGCATTTGTAACACAGTTAAAACCCTGTCAGTCACCATCCTGAGAGGTAGACAGGGGAGGAGGGCACCAAGCCAGCAGCCACAGGAAGATGCTGAAACTGTTCCCTTTGCAACTTCTTCCGACCTCATCCTACCTGCCACCCTTGGCTCCTGCCTCATTCAGTACTCACATTTCTGTTCGTTCTTGCACCTATAGATGTGGGTGGATGCCGATTGTTCAGGCTGACAACCCATGGAAGAACATACTTGTTTCCACTTTCAATGAGGGTCAGAAAGTAGCAATTACATTGTTTTCAGGTAAAAAGTTGTTTTTCTTCATATGTCTTGTGCTGCACATCCACTGACAGTGGGAGAGAGACATCGAATGCTTTGCAAAGAATTTTCAAGACAACTAGTCAGGACAAATAAAAACTAACATTTGTTAGGTACTTTATGTTATCTTTCAAACATTATCAGCAAAAGAGAGAAAAAATGTTTGTGTACTGCTCCCATAAAAGGGCATATTCTCTTTAGTTTTCTAATAACTCAGGGATATTGGCTATAGGAGAACAGGCAAATTAATGGGATTAGTAATTATATTAATAATTTATATGTATTGGATTCTTAAAATTCCTTTAGACTGTTTCATACATATTATCCACTTGCATATTATAGACTATTAACAAATAACTGTGTACATCAACAAGAAACATCAACTAGATGTATTAAATGTAACAGAGAAAATATAGAGAATCTTACAATCCACACTGTCAAGGAGTGTGCATCTTCTTAGGGAGACAACATGGGGAAAGTTAAATAGCAATCATCTTAATAATGATGAGCATAAACAGCATTTCTTATTTATCAAACCTATGAGATGTTAATACTGTGCAGACACTAAGGTAATACTAATATTACACACACAGGAGATTCAAAATATAGAAAGTGCTTGGACTTTTGTCCTTTGTTCCAAATAATTGCCCTAAGCTTATTGCAGAAATTAGCAGGTAATTCCATTTTCTGAGAAGGGATATACACACTTTCTGTCTTTCACTATCAGTGTTCAAGATAACAATGCTACTAATATACTACCTGTATACATATTTATACTTGAAAAGGTCATTAGATGATTCAAAAAATTTATATTAATAAAGTAATGTTTATCTCTAGGCCTCTTACCAAAAAAAAAAAACAGAAACAGGTCTTTGATTTTCTCCATATCTACCACAGGTTTTTTTCTCTTTTCCCCTTGCCTACCAAATGAATAAATCAAATTTCTAATTCTTTTTTAATTGAGCTTCAACATTAGAGAGAACTATAGCTGATTAACTGGTGCCCAGATACAACCCAGCTTCCATTTGTTTCTCTAACTACTTTTTCTCCAAGTAATGTTTATAGAGCTTCTTTCCTGGAATCACATTTCTAACAATCCTGCCCAGATTCTGAGTGCCAAATTGCCTTTCCTTGAAGAATGTCTGAGGTCTGTACATGTAAGATAAGATAGTGGAAGATGACATAGTCTATGCAATTTGTCTACGGAAATCTGCACCGGATGATCAATGACCACCTCTAATGGAAATATGGTTTCAATTCTCCCTTTGACAAATGGTCTAGCCTATACTCCCAAGAGATATGTTTTCCCTGTCAACCGTATTTTTTTTTCAAATGTATGTGCTAGTGTTTGGGGCCAATTTAACAACTATATTACCCCATTGGTGCTATTCTGAGGCCCCATATGTGCTTTCACCCTGAATTTGTTTTTCCTGTAACTGATATATATATATATAGTCTGATACTATGAAATATTTTCAACTCAGATTTTCAATGTAGTCATTTCAAACCCTGAAGGAAAATATTCAAAAAATGCAGTGTGCCTTTTTCTACTGCTAAGAACAATTATACATCAATAGTCATATAGCAATTGAGTGTAAGATGGTTAATTGTTTCAAGAGAATATAATGGCCCTATCTTTTATGACATAATTCAAACAAAAAGACTTAGGGTCATCAATTACACTGTCAAAAATCACTTCCCCCCTACCAGCTCTCAGAAGACAACACTCAAGTACTTGATGTGACAATCAAACTAGCTAAGAATACAGTCTGGACTTAAAAGGACTCTGGAAATACTACTGCTCTAGGACAGAGGACAGACTTTACAACAAGTCTTCAGATAATTGTAGCTGCCTTTCTGGCTATTAACATTGCTTTGCTTCAGTGCCTGCATATAACCTTTTATTCTGCCTGGAATTTTGATTTCTCTCCCAGTTCCCTCTAGACTTCAAATGCTTTCCTCATTCTGTTTCTTGGTATTCACTTTTCTCTTACCAGGGAAGAGTTCAAAACTGAAATTACATTATTGGAAATCAGAGTTAGAAATGTGATGTGCTCTGTGCTCATTATCAGATACAATGCAATTTCATTTAGGAAAGACACCAAATTTAGGGAGTGACATAGTGATTCACCAGTTGTTTTGTTTCAGAAGTTTTCATTTTAACAGTGGATGACCAAGGGAATGGATGGAAAAAAATGTGAAAACAGTTGAAATAAGTACAGTATAGGTATTGATATGAAAAGAAAGATTATTCTTCAGAAAAACCTTGATGTGATTGATTGCTGTTTGTTCAATGATATCTAAATCTTTCACTTTATAAATATTTATATATATACATAATTACATTTAAACTATAATTTGAGCTTAAATTGTTCACATTATTTATACCTCTTTTTTTCTAACTAAAGCATTTAACAATTTTTGAATCCATCTATTAAGATGAGAAACTTGATAAAATTGATTTTTGCCCACCCATCTGACTTTGAGCCAGCAATTTATCTGAGCCCTCATGTCTAGGTGCATCTTGACTTAGCCTGAATACCAAAACTAAATCTCACAAGTTTGCTCAGATACCTACCTGATCCCTCAAACCTGCCCCCAGATTCTCTAAGATTGGCTCCATGTTTTCAGTGGTTCATAGCCCAGTGCTTAGAGAGATACCAATTTACACACTATACCAGCAGTTTCTCAATTAGGGCTATACATAGCATCACCTGATGAGTTTTTTTTTAATATGTTAAATGGTTAGTATCCACACCAAATGAGTTAATTCAGAATTTCTGTAGGTAAAAATCTAGATACCAATACTTTCAAAAGATCTTTAGGCTTCACAACTGCAGCTCTACCCAGTATACAGCTCACACAGCAGATATGACCTGCCCTCAAGAGTGTTATTTCTCTGCGCAGATAATACAGTTGAAAAAAATGTCAGTGCCCCCGGGGAGATGGCTTTGATGAAGTTTTTAAAGCATGCACTCTTGAGTAAAATAAATATGCATTCAATTTTTGGCTCTGCTGCCTACTAGATACTTGACCAAGAGAAAGTAACTAAATCTCTCAGAGTCTATTGATTGCTTCATTTGCAAAATGCTAACACCATAGAACCTCATAGTGTGACTGAGAGAATTAAATGAGCTCTGTAGGTAGAATTGAGCAAAGTGCCTGTCAGAAGCCATTATCAACAAATCAGAAACAGTGTATTATATATATTGTGAGCTAACAAATAGTTGTAATAGAAGGAAGATTCCAGTAAAGACAGTTAGGTGAATATGAAGCTGAATATGGACCATGAAGTAGGTGGAAAAATTTACAAAAATGTAACTATGTAGGCTGTGCCTACATAGAATTATACATCAATAAGACTAACTAGAGCAACTGTCTTGTCAATAGGTTTAAGCCCTGGACAAGTTCACTCTTGATTCAGTCAGACCGAAAATGACAGTGGAACGTTCTTGGGGTGAAAGGGTTTATACCCAACTTTATTCCCACGGTGGTGGGTCAAGCACAAGAATCCCATCCACTCAGAACAAGTCTGCATGCAGCAGGCCCAGCTCTGCCTCCGGGCCTCTCTATCCCCACAGTGTCTCAGTCTCTGTCCTTGGCGCTGCTACCACTCCAGTCTCCGCTGTCCTGCAGCCTTGCAGCCATGCCACCGTGTCGCCTAGAGCACCAGGCGGAGCTCTTTATATAGAGTCAATAGCAACATATTGCCCACATGTGTGTAGTGAGCAAGCCGACCAGGGCAGGGGAGAATCTTGGCCATCGGAACTTCCATTTTCCCCACAGTAACCAATTAAGTTAAAGGACCTGCCAAATTCCTATTTTAACAAAATTTAAATCCCAATTTCAGGGTTTTATATATAGACTATAAAGCATAATTTCCTCTGATTTTAATTGATATATTTAAATCTCATTTTTGTACAAGGACAGAATTTCAGTCAAATGTTCCTGAAAGGGTGACGAACTATCCCAGCTTTCCTGGGACCAAGGAGTTTCCTAGGACATGGGACTTCCATTGCTAAAACCAAGATTATCTTAAACAAACTGGGACTATTAGTTACTCCAGATGTATCTAATCACATATTACCTAATCTAGTTCTTTCTGTATAAAATACTCACTTCCCAGATCAGCTGTACCCAGATCGCGGCTGCGTCTCCTGCAGCTAAACCACACTTATTCCCTGATAATTTCCTCAGCTGGCTTTCCTAGACTTTCCACTGATTCTCCCCATGCTTCATTCTTCCTTTTCTAAATTCAGCTGAATTAATTTCTGTTACTTGCAGCTAAGAATCTTATTATAAATAGCCAAATAACCGCAACAAGGAGAATTCTTGGATACTGTATTTATTACACATTTTCTTATCTTTTCCATGACTGCAAGTATATTTTAGGAGGCAGTGATGTCAAATGGGTTCATTGCGCATCATAGGTATTTTAAGAGCACCTACTTGATGACTGAATACATATTCTCATTTGGGAAACTTGACAGCCACCAACGAGTGCAGTAATAAACCCATGATACAGCATGGCAGTGGGGGCAGGCATCAGGAAAAGAGACGTTGGAAAACAGCCAGAGAAACTCACTATGTATTTAAAAACTAGCTTCTTTGAAAATAAGTACCAGAAGTTGAAGATTTAGAAATTCCATGGAAAAACTGTGAAGTTAAAATGCCCTGTTAAGTAGAAAGAAGTAGTGTTTTTTCCCAGGTGTTAGAAAGATTACAGCAATGAATAGTAGCTGGGAAAATCAAAGACACGAGCTTATCAAATTCTTATGTTAGTTGGAACACTCACTGACTGTGCCAGTCCACCCCCCTACCCTCCGAGAGGGTCATCTGCCCGTACAAGTCTGCTGAACTACAATCAGAGCCCATTAACTACTCTTCCCTTGAGAGAGTACTTCCTGCCCCTCAGCATTGCTCTAGGCCTACCTGTGTCTGAAATGCTCTGATCCGATGTCTAATCGAGGTTTGTGTTTGTCCGGGCACTTTTATTTTTCGGTTCAACCTTTCAGAGTAAGAATTTCAGGGTATTTCCATTTTTAACTTCCTTCAAAGCTCACAGACTATTGGGAGTTTCTGGATTCCTTTCTCCTTAGAGAGTTTATTTTTAATTTACTCATATTGTTTTAATTAAAAATCTTTTTTAAAAAAATTGGACAGCATATCCCTTGGTAGTTAGCCAAATGAAATCAAGAAACCCATGTATTCATTCCTTTCCCCTTCAAAGACTGAAAAACAGTGTAAACAACAAATGTGAAGTCCAATGATGCTAATATGGCCATGACGGTGATTTTAAGGGACAAGGCAGCATGTATGGAAACTAAAAATATATTCTGTACTTTATTAAGGAGATACTACATTATTAATTCAGTCATTATATTACCCTGATAAATAATCACATACCCTAGTTTTAAAATAATCTACATAGCCACTATTTTCTTGTTCAAAATTAATAATCTTTCTTTCCTCCTTTCCTTCTTTCCTTAAGAATTCAGATAAAGAGCCACTAGATGGCCCCAATCAAGGAAGGAGAAAGTCTTACCAAGAATCGACACCAGGGAGGCTTCCGATTGGGATAACAGCCCACTGGGGTATTGGAAAATTGAACAACAAAACAAATAAACTGAGCTTTCTCACTGAAAGAGAAATAAGTTATAAATATGAAAATCAGGAAATCTAGATGGTAGACACATATGCACTAGCTGGACGCTGAAAGTCTGGGAACAGTGATATTCCAATAGCCATCAGCATACACATCGTTAAGACCTACCAGGGCTCCTTGGATTAAGCAGCTAATTCTAGGACTAAAGCAAGAAAATTACAGAACAAACATAAAATATATTAATCCAGAAATTAAGGAAATGCACAAAGAATGACGAAACCAGGTCAGGTAGATACAGAAGTTAACTTGAAGGGGATCCTCACTGTCCCAAACTGGGACAATTTAGTATCAAATGACTTAGTGATAATAATAGATTATATCCCACTGAATAAAATAGGAATCCATAGATTTACAGCAAAATAAGTAAAGAATAAAGTCTTCCACAGTAAAATGACAACTAATAAATGTTGAAGAAATGTTGAGATTTGAAAATTACCATTTGTCAACCATAATCATAATAGTTAATTCAGGCAAGAAACATTAACAAAGCTAGTGGGTGAAACTTGAATATAGAATAGGACATTTATGTATTGTAAAGTATCTCCCCACAAAATACCTACTAATTATACAAGTGAAAAGAGCAGCTTAACTGTGGAAAATGTGAAGGATACCACCTTACTTAAGTAATCAAAGCGGACATTACCAGTGACGGGATGAAACAACCCCAAGTCCCATCTGAGGGAAGGCAGGTAAACGGGCACAGTGTCCCTACTACGACACAGTGTCACTACTACGACATTCATAACAGGACTCTGATCAAAGAAAACACCACACCATGCTAAATTCTACAAAACGAACGGCCTGTAATCTTCAAATATCTTCAGGTCGTGGAGGTCAAAGAAATCCTGAGGATCGGGTGCAGACATAAGGGAACTGAAGAGACATAACCACTTTATTTAACGTCTGATCCTGGATTGGATCCTTCTGCTATAAAAGACATTATTGTAACACTGGGTGAAAGGGTTTCATGAATAAACTGTTTATTGGAGTTCTCAGTACTGTTCTTGGGACTTTTCTGTATGTTTGAAATTTCAAAATAAAAGTGAACTTCATACCATTTTATGGATAAGGAAGCAAAGGCGAAATGTCTACCAGTATCAAAAATTTAAATAGCATCTGAGTGGGCACTGCAATTCCAAATTCCCATTGTGGTACCCTTTCTACTCCTCTGTCCTCAAGTAGAAAAGGATATCACCCCATAAGGTCAGGGGTTGTTTTGTTTACACTGCTGAATTCAAGTACTACAACTCGGCAGGTCCATGGTACTCAAAAGTACTTTTTGGATTACTGCACTATGTTTTGGAGTATTTTTGTTTTTCACTTATGCTTTTTTTTTTTTGAGAGAGCATCTCTCATATTTATTGATCAAATGGTTGTTAACAACAATAAAATTCTGTATAGGGAACTCAATGCACAATCATTAATCAACCCCAAGTCTAATTCTCAACAGTCTCCAATCTTCTGAAGCATAACAAACAAGTTCTTACATGGTGAACAAGTTCTTACATGGTGAACACTGCAAGGGCAGTCATCACAGAAACTTTCGGTTTTGATCACGCATCATGAACTATAAACAATCATTTTCACTTATGCTTTTAATACTTCAGTCTCCATTTCCAAATTGATGTTTCTGATCATAATCTAACAATAAGAAAACGTGTTCTGAGCAGCTCTCAGTCTATACAAACTCTGAAAACTGAAAAATAAAGAAGTGTTTTTCTAGCACTTTTTAGGAAGCAGAGGTTGACCATGTAAACAGCAAAGTGGCTTATTATTGAGATTTCCCCATCCTCACTCACACTTCTAAAGGTTGTTCCAATTCATTCATCCACTCAGTAAATGTCACCCTGACCATTTCAATCAGCAGTGGCCTCAAAGACTGAAATGAGACAGGTTAGTTTTCTCATTCCTTCTAGGAGAACGATATTTAACAACCATAGTAACTTATCAGTGCTTTATGACAACCCTTACATAACTATAAAACCAAAATAAACTACTAAATATGGAAAAGACCACACAGCCATTAAAATTCAGTTGGTTCGATCATTTAATGTCATAGATCATGTTATATTCCTGACACTACATCACCAATTTTGAATGTTAAAATAGAAAGGTATATTTATGAGTTTAATTGGTTGCCTGTCAACTTGATTCTTTAATTTTGGGCTAGAGAGACCATTTATCCAAAATACAAATGTCGCCGATAGAAACATTTTCTCATGAGTATTTATGGTCGACAATGATAATTTACTGCTTCACTCGTTCATTTAACAAATATTTATTGAGTGTAGTCACTGTTTTAGGTAATGAGACTATTGCAGAAAAAAAGTGCACACAGAAACAGAATGTGTTAAGACAACTGCTGACAAGCTGATGTGGTACTGTCCCAGGTTCTTCTTGAGTCCTGTGTGTTCATAGAACTCACCCACTCTTTTCCTATCAAACTATTGCAAAAACTTTATTAACACACTGCTCCCTGGGGGCGATTGACTTCCACTTTTTCAGAATGCTATTCAAAGCACAAAAAATCCTTGGTTGTCATGACTTGCAACCATCTTTTGGACTTAATTATAGCATTTGTGTGGTATGAAGTATGGCTGCATCTTATCCATACTTTAACTTTTCTCATCTTAACACAGGACAGACACATTAATGATGATAAATACTTATTGACTTAAATAATGAAGGAATGAATAACAAATGTTTGTGTCTCTCCCAGAGCTCCAATTTCTCAATCAGAATACTATATTTAACCAAAGTGAAAGACTGTCAACATATGGCTATTTTTGTTAATATTTGCAAATATAAGTATGAAATCACACTGCTATGCAGCCTCTATTCTTATGACTTCTGCAAAATTTTTAAAGATGTGGGAAGTCTTACAATTTTGCTGATTGATTAGATTTGAAAAAAGGATTTTGCATTGGATGGGGCTGCTGTTCTAAAAGTATTTCTTCCATAATTTACCCAAGTTGCCTTTTCTTGGATGATAAAAGCACACAAAACAATCAACTGAGAGCAGAGCGTCCAAAGTAAAAGGGCTCATAAAATCTTAAGAAAATTAAAAGGGAGACAATAACTGCTGATATTTCAAAGTCTAAAATGAATCATTGCCCACAGTTTAGGGAAAAACATGAATTTAAGACTATATTATATATGTCATATCAGAAAACCAGTCATAAGACAAGTAAGGGGTTCTTCTGTATTTTAAAAGCTCACTTTATGTAAAAAAAGAAGTTTCCAGAAAAGGTTATGCTTTCAAAAAAATGAGAATAGGCTCATTTTAAGGCTCTGTCTGCTCTCAGATAGAGGAGAACCAATGAAGTGGATAGTCTCCAAAGAGCACTAAGCAGATCGGTATATAAACAGTGTTGCACTCCAATTTCTGGCAGTTTGGTGACCAAACATGTTACTGGAAGTTCTATATTTCTTCAAAGTGTTGGGGTTGGGGAGAGGGAGGATGGGTAGGGGGAGCTTTCCTTACAGTGGAAATTACAAAATGTCCAAGGTGAAAAGATAAGGTTGCACTTTATCTATCCCAGTGTGTTTTTGTAAGTATCAAGTCCCATAATGCCATCCTGTAAGAGCTCAATTTATTATAGATGCCATATTTTGACGATCAAAGCACAGGATTTGTCTCTTCCGCCCTGATGTTGTTACAAGTGGTGAAGTTAAAGGAGGAGGGGAGTCACTTTTCATGGTTTGTTGTACTTGAAATGCTAATCTGGACTCCAATAAAAATTTTGGAAATCAAAGTCGTGTTTATCTTTTCTCTTTGTGATATGTAAGTGTGAAACCAAGTACTGTAATAAGTTAACCTCCTGTATCACTGAATACTGATTATGCATATGCTGAATTTTAATAAAAACAGTCTTTTACTCACTGGATCATAGAATAATATAACCAGACCAGCTTCCTGACAGGAGTGTAACTAAACCAGCCAGGGCAGATAGTTATCTACGTGCTTCATTCTCTTTTTTATTGTCAGGCTCTCCCCTCTGATTTGTACTTTTATGTCTTATTCTATTGTATTGTCTTTTCTCCTTAGCTTTATTAAGGTATAATTGACAAAATAAAATACTCTAATTGCATTCTTACTACAGACATACCCAAACAATTTCTGAAAGTAGGTGAGATGTAAAAAAATTAAAGAATTGGTTCTAAACTATTTTTTGGACAATGTATTTACTTGTTTCTAAAAGCACATTTATTATGCTTCTATTTTATATTAGGTACCTTCACAAGTATTCTGCTTTCTCTCTCTCAAAAACCAGGAAATCAAAAATTAAATTCATTTTTTTCATTCCACAAAATTTTGTAGCAAATTTTAATCTGATTATAAATTTTAATCTGAAATTTATATAAATATATAATCATGATTTTAGTGATCACAAAAGAGAGTTACACAGATAGTAAAGTTACAAGAGGTTAAAAGAGTTACAAGATAGTAGCTACTGATTACTGAGGAAGAATAAAGTGATACTAGTATTTCTCATCAGAATATTTTAGAGCTCACTTATTAAACAAATTGAATTGTGCCAGATCGTGTAGATCCTGTATCTTTTACATACATATTTTTAAAATTCAACCTCTCATTTACTTAAATTCAGGGCCTCACGTGGATTAATACAATATCTACCTATGGCTTTCTGACACTAGCTTCACTGTATTTCAAACCATTTCTGCCAGCATTACTATCACTAAAAATGTGTTACTTTTACAAAGTACACATTTGATCATGACATTAAAGAAAGAAATAGCCATAAGCTGACAATTTTTGAAGCTGAGTGACATGTAAATGGGAGTTCATTATAATAATCAGCACTTACGTATATCAAAGTTTCCATAAAAATTAATTCTAAAACAACCTTACATGAATACTATGGGATGAGACAGTAATAATTCCATCTTGCAGACAGTGTTTCACAGACATATAATGATGTTAGAAGCTTGCCTAGAGTCAAAAAGAAGCGGGTATTTTGTATCCCATTTTAGATTTCTAGTGGTATCCTGATCATTCATGTTAGCAAATCAAATTGCAGCTTTTCTCAAGAGAAAAATTAGTCACTGAAGGGAAACTAGGAATAGGGAAGATCAAATGAAATCAAAAGTCAAAATAAAGTTTCTATTTCCATCTTAGCCCATGTGAATCTTGGAATGAATTATTTAACCTTTGAGAACAGTCTCCTCATGCATCAAATTATAGTTATTATTTATTCCAAAGACAACTGAAAATTCTTCCTCTGTTGGCATCATTATAAAAGTGCACATTGCAGTCAAATAAAACAAAATGGAGCAAAATGTGGTCATGCAAAGTGAACAAAACCTTACAAACTGGAGAATGTTCAGGAGATGACTAAGAAGCAGTAAGAAGAGCAAGCCACAATTTTGAGAATTTTGCTCAAGTAGCACCAATCATTTACCTACAAGAATATCAATATATTGACCCTTAGTCCTGACAGACCTTCAATGATCTTTCATTAGGCTGACTTAGATATCCTTAGAACTTATAAATGCCCCTGTGGGATTATTGACGGTAGTCAATAATAATGTGGGCTTTCATTTTTGCTTGCCTTGTATCCAGTCCCCATTCTAGTAACAAGAACATCTCCAAATCCCTCTAAAAATAGTCTCTTCTTGACTTTCAGTCAGTGATGTTCAAATGGGACTAATACTATCCCCTCTCTCATGTAGCTTTGGCCAGTATATTCCATCCCGCTGGTTCCAGCAGTCAATGCAGAGACAGCATTTACCTCAGGTCATCCTAGGGCTAATGTGGCGACTGCTGAGGACGAGAATGTCTGTTTCCACTGAGGCTCAGCTAGAAGGATGTGAGTCTAAGGCTGTCAGAAGCCACTATGGGAAAGGTGTGGGACATAAGAGTCTTGGAGAAGAGCTTCATTGAGAAAGAATCCAATACAGAGTGTAACAAAGGGAAGAAATGGAGAATGACCTTTTAAAGAACCTGAACTCATCTGTGCTGGACAACCATCCCCTGAATTCTCCCACTGCATGAGCAAAGAAGCTTGGGAGTGAGTTTGATAACAGAGTCCTGGCCAATAAACTCTTCTCTAGTTTATTATATCTTTGTTTTCTCATGTGCAAAATTAGTGTAATAGTACTAATAGTCCTGCTGAAAGGAGTGAGTGGATTAATACATTTAAGGCTTTAGTACAGTATTTGCATATAGTAAGTGCTTAATAATATTACATGTAATCATTATAGTTATCTTTTAAATATTTAAATTTTACACACCAAAATAGACGAATGATGCCATTGCCTGTTATACCATCAGCAGTAGTGAGTTCTAATCTCTTCGCATTCTGAACACACTGAGAAGCATTCCCACAATTTAAACAAATTTAAAACTTATAATAAGTTACTTCAATAGACTTTCGATTCACTGAGATTGAGATACTGCATTTCACAGAAATTAATGACCTTGGAAGTTACTTTTGGCTTCATGAATGGAGTTTGTCTGCTCTTTGCCAGACTTCCTGCTATCCAAGTCCTGCCTTCACATTCAGTCATTCCTTCTAATATCCCCATTGCCATCAATTATTTGTCAACAGAAGGACCTCTGGTCCAGGGACTTACACATATTCTTCTTGCATATTCCAGGAATTTCCTCTCTCTCTTACATCACCAAATGTTGCTTAAGCTAACACTCCCGTCAGTACATGGACCCCAATACACAAACACCCTGCGGCACTGTGCAGGATTGGAAGGACGGAATATATAGAGAATCTTACAATCCACACTGTCAAGGAGTGTGCATCTTCTTAGGGAGACACCATGGGGAAAGTTAAATAGCAATCATCTTAATAATGATGAGCATAAACAGCATTTCTTATTTATCAAACCTCTGAGATGTTAATACTGTGCAGACACTAAGGTAGATATTAATATTACACACACAGGAGATTTAAAATATAGAAAGTGCTTGGACTTTTGTCCTTTGTTCCAAATAATTGCCCTAAACTTATTGCAGAAATTAGCAGGTAATTCCATTTTCTGAGAAGGGATATACACACTTTCTGTCTTTCACTATCAGTGTTCAAGATAACAATGCTACTAATATACTACCTGTATACATATTTATACTTGAAAAGGTCATTAGATGATTCAAAAAATTTATATTAATATAGTAATGTTTATCTCTAGGCCTCCTTACCAAAAAAAAAAAAAACAGGTCTTTCATTTTCTCCATATCTACCACAGGTTTTTTTTCTCTTTTCCCCTTGCCTACCAAAATGTAAGTTATCTTTGAGGGCAGAGACTTTTTCTTGTATTTAACGATTTAAAAAAGCAAGGAATACATTCAACTTTTAATCTTTTATGTGTCCTCATGACAGACACACATGTGAAAAATCAGTCCAATTGTTATGGAAATGATAAGATTTAGACTAGTATTTGGTGGAATTATAGCAACTGAAATGTTTGAATTTTTTTCTTTTGGTAAATTTTCCCTCCACATTAGGAATTATTAAACAAATATTTTATTCCCCCCAAAACATAAAGCAAAGAGAAATCAGATCACAAATTCCACTTTCAATTGACACTTTGCTGTGCCTTTTATATGAATTCTAGATCTTTTGTGACAGAAATTAATTTTCCTTGTGGCTCAAATTACCTAACACAATAGAACACACTATTTAGTTACCAAAGGTGTACATGCATTCTTCACCCCCAGGTTTCCATGTGGAAGGACTTTGCTGGAGTAAAATTCCTGGCCTCTGTCCTTACCTTTTACTCACTTTTCTGCACGGAGGAGGAATCATTCATCTGCTTGGTGAGTCTGGAAGGAGCCCACGGTGCTCCTTCACCTCTCCCTCCTCTGTGGGAGAGGCAGCTGTCTGCAAGTACCACCTAATCTCTGCCCCTCTTTGCCCTACATTTTACACAGTCAGGTGCCTAGATGGGAGGGGCAATGGTTTTTTAGTAATGCCTGTGACCTTACAGGTAGGTTAAATTCAGGCATGAAGTAATAACTGGCCTTCTTTGCTACAACCCAAGCCACATTTTCCCAAATACAATTTTCAGACACAATTCTTATGTCTGTTGAGCTCAAGTGCTTCCAAATACAAGCAGAGAGAGTTCTGTTATGCCTTGACTTTTCAAGACACCAAGCAGCCACATCAATTTTCCTTTCAATTTGATGATGGGTATCTGATTTTAAAATATTTGCATGTTTCCTTTTATCAATGTTCCATGAGTTTAAGTTATTTAAGAAGTGTTTTTTTTCTAATCTTGTTATTTTTTCTTGCCAGAAAGTTCAAAAGCATTTATATAAAATAATAATAATAAAAATGAATTTATAAGATGAACCAAAGACAGGACTTGGTATCAGAGTGCAGCCTCTTTAAAGTCTTTCTTTCTTTCTTTTGACTATTAAGGGTTGATAATCTCGATTCAGAAGAGAGTAAAGAAAAGTATTGCTCCTATGAAATTCCCATCTCACCTTGCCTAACCCTGAAGTCTCACATCCTTCATATCAAATCAGTGTGATGAATGACACCCAGCTCTGCTGACTCTTACTAGAATTTCAATTAATCATACCTTTTAAATTCCATGATTCTCTCAGTCCTTTCTTGCCCTCTCTCCTAGAAAATCTGAGACACTCCAATGATGTTTAAAAGCTGAATTTTTCATAGATACTTTCACAATCATCTCAGTAAGCCTGTCTACTATTTTCAGAGTAGAAGTGTGTCTGGAATGTACTGCCTATTGAAAGAGTAACCCATTCAATAAGCATTAATTTTAATATAAGTGATATGAACAGACTTGGCCAAAAAAAAAACTGGGGGTGAGGGAAATGGCCTGTAGTAAATGACCCTCATGGCAGACTAATTTGTCAGTAAAAGCTTTTAGGACATTACAAAGCATCAAATTTCAAACCAAAATTTGTAAGAAGTAGAATAGAAAAGGAAATACACATATAATGTGTTTTGGGGTCTACCTCAGATATGCACGTAATTTTAAAATGTGTATTTTTCATGAAGGACATTGATACTAGATTAAATTGTGAAATAACTATTTGGTAGAAAGATCCATTAGGAAACTGCCATATAACACAGCAGATGAGTACTATATATCTCAAGGTCTGTTTTTTTTCTCTCTCTCCAGAAAATATCCAAATCTTCTGAGTTTGATTCCTCCAACCCACCACCCATAAAAACCTATGATATGCCAGGACCTAGCATAGAATAAACATACCAAGATTCCTTATGTTATCTTAATGATAATGCACATGTATAATGCACATGTATTACAATTCACATGTATAAGTGATTTGGAAATCATACAGACATGAATAGATGAGATGAGAACAAGATGTATTTTTAGTTTAAAAATTCAGTAAAAATAAAAACAGGTGAAATTTTGAAATTATAGCATAAACACCCCTGTTTAATGCATGCATATACACTGAATGAATAAATGAATCAGTGCTTGAACAAATGGATGATGGATGAATAAATAAATAGCATTCAATAATGGACTGCTAAAAACTAAATAATTTTGTTCTTACATATCACATGTGTGTGTGTGTGTATATGTATGTGTGTGTGTGTGTGGAGAGAAAAGAAACATACATTAAGCACGTTTTATTGGTAACTCTAATTTACAGAAAAATAAGTTAGAATATCCTAATAAAAATGTTACCCACAATATACTATACACGCCCATCATATCTGTTATATATAAATAAAGTTTTGCATGGTCGAAACTTTAGTACTTGTGACTGTTCAATACAAAAAGATACCAATCTTAATTTTTTAAATGCTTTTTCCAAATGCAGTGACCAGGACAAATAGAAAATTCCACCCATGAATTAGTATCCCATAGAAACAGAAAAAATATGTGTTAGTGATTGTTTTGTAGCCATATGAAGCAAAACAATTTATATTTTTCACATCATCAGTAGGCTTGCTATCATATAGTTTTTCTTTCATGAACATATCTCAAAAGAACATCATAAAAGCTTATAGGATCTTATGCAAACACTTTCCTAATTCAATATTATAGATGGTATGAATACACTGGGTTATAAAATTCAAACATTCCCGAATGAGTGAGGTTATTAATAATCAAAGAAAAAACAACTAAAAACATTATTAAGTCAGCATCTGAACCCAGAAAGATCATGTCCAACAGCAATATTCAGCACCATACATTTATAAAAACTGGCTACAAACATTATCCCCAGCCCCTTAACTCTTCAATGGGCACCAATTGCTATTTTAAACCTTCCTCTCTTCTATTTGCAGTAGATAATAATAAGGCTACAGATTAATAAAAAATATTTCTTTATAAAATTTAACCATTGGAACTTTATTGGTTGGTTTATTGTTTAAAGTTGTTTCACTATATTGAAATATTTTATAAAAATATTTATAAATTAAGCAGTATGGAGGTTCATCAAAATGCTCAAAACAGACCTACCATTTGACCCAGGAATTCCACTCCTAGGAATTTACCCTAAGAACGCAGCAATCAAGTTTGAGAAAGACAGATGCACCCCTATGTTTATGGCAGCACTATTTACAATAGCCAAGAATTGGAAGCAACCTAAATGTCCATCGGTAGATGAATGAATAAAGAAGATGTGGTACATATACACAATGGAATACTACTCAGCCATAAGAAGAGGGAAAAGCCTACCATTTGCAGCAACATGGATAGAGCTGGAGGGTATTATGTTCACTGAAATAAGCCAAGCAGAGATAGAGAAATACCAAATGATTTCACTCATCTGAGGAGTATAAGAACAAAGGAAAAACTGAAGGAACAAAACAGCAGCAGAATTACGGAACCCAAAAATGAACTAACAGGTACCAAAGGGAAAGGGACTGGGGAGGACAGGTGGGCAGGGAGGGATAAGGGGGGGAAGAAGAAAGGGGGTATTAAGATTAGCATGCATGGGGGGGAGGGAGAAAGGGGAGGGCTGTACAATACAGAGAAGACAAGTAGTGATTCTACAACATTTTGCTATGCTGATGGACAGTGACTGTAATGTGGTTTATAGGGGGGACCTGGTATAGGGGAGAGCCTAGAAACATAGTATTCTTCATGTAAGTGTAGATTAAAGATTGAAAAAAAAAATTTAAAAAAAAAAGAAAGAAAGAAAGAAAAGGGGGATTACTCCTTGATAGGATAAAACTAATGGTAAATCAAAGATTAATGCATGCTTTAAATATCCTTAATTTTGATCACTTAAAGGGTGTCAGATGATCGGCTATGGAGGTACACTTTTCTGATAATATTCCTTTCTCTTAAAAAAAAAAAAAAAAGAGACCTCCAATGAGTCTACACAATGGTATAAAGGGCATATCAAAGTGTGGGCAAAGGGTCTGTTTGTTTTTATACAGAAGATCAAAGCCTAACTTGGCTACCCAGAAAATGAACTAAGATACGACATGAAGAAGAACTTCCAACATCAGCACTCTCTGGAAGACTCATACCAGAAGATGATCATCAAAAAACCTCCACAAAGATCCAGGCAATGCTGCAGTTATTGCTGCATCCATCCCACTGTTTCCTGGAATTGCCATTGGAATGAAGAAGGAGATATCTAAGCTGGCCTGTGCATACAGTAAAACAACAAATTTGACTGGATCTATACTGTTGGAACTCAACCAAGAATTAGGAGAAGTGCAAGTTGTAGCGCTCCAAAATCTTACAACTACAGACTATCTACGGTTAAAAGAACATATGGGATGTGAACAGTCCCCAGGAATGGGTTGCTTTAATTTGTCTGATTTCTCTCAGACTGTTCAAGTACAGTTGGACAATATCCATCATATCATAGACAAATTTTCACAAATGCCTAGGGTGCCTAACTGGTTTTCTTAGCTTCACTGGAGATGGCTGGTAATTATAGATCTGCTTTGTTTATGTAACTGTATTCCTATTATGTTAATATGTGTGTGCAATTTAGTTAGTAGTTTAAAACCTATACATGCTTAAGTTACTCTACAAGAAGATACGTCAAAGAAATAATCAATCCTCCCATGTTTTCTTCCATCTGCTACTTCTATAGCTTTTTTTCTTCCTTCCTAATTACAACCCTTAAATAGAATTCGTGCCTCATACCGAATTTACCTAGTATCATAATTCCTCCAAGTGGTAAAGATACCTCAAGACAAATGCTGGGCATAGAAGCCACAGGGCATAAATCTGCAAAGAAGTAAAAAGCTAACCTTTTCAAACAATATGGCTTCTCTCTCACTTACCAACTTTACATTTCCCTGTATGGAAGATGACTGGTTAGCCAGAGACGGGTAAGATTTCTCAAGGGAGGAACAACCTAAGACAGGCACAGTCACAGGGGGGCCATCAGGTGGGAAATTGGGGATCAACAGTGGTGAAGCTCAGAACCTCACCCCCGCTGTTTTGAGAGAAATCTTCTGCATCCGTCAATGTTTTATTGCCCTTGTCTAGCTCGGATTAACACATAGTCTATAGGCACACACCTGATCATATACAATTGCTCTCTTACAACACTAAACTATGTTTTCTACCTTTATCTTGCATCTACCTACCACTTCAGCATTTTATTAAAAATAATAATAATAATAATAATAAAGAGAGAAATGTGGGATCCACATATAAATCAAGTATAAAAATCAAATGAATATTCATATTTGACCTGATTGTTTATAGTTCATAATGCGTGATCAAAACCGAAAGTTTCTGTGATGACTGCCCTTGTACTATTCACCATGTAAGAACTTATTCACTATGTAAGAATTTGTTCACCATGTAAGAACTTGTTCGTTATGCTTCAGAAGATTGGAGACTGACGAGAATTAGGCTTGAGATGGATGAATGATTGTGCATTGAGCATTGTCTCCCCTATACAGAATTTCACTGTTGTTAACAACCATTTGATCAATAAATATGAGAGATGCCCTCTCAAAAAAAATATATTTATAAATTTACGTAAAATATGGAATGGGAAAACTCCTATGTCAGAGGTAACTTTAAGCTTTCTTGTCAAGGGCTGTGCAGTGTATAAAAATTACCTTTACCAAGATAAACTATAGATAAACTGCCAGTGTCACTTCCCATTCCTGGTACAGCTTCTGTGAGTTCTTATAGAAACAATAAATTAGTCCATACTCAGTTATTTACAAAACACGACTGAAAATTCACATACATTTTTACCTTTTTCATAACCACATCAGATATTAACTCATCTAGGGCTCCCCAGGGCCCTGGAAAGTATATAGTGTATATTTTTATTCCAGTGTTGGAAGTTAGAAAATAAGCCAACTATAACTGTCTAGATAGGCCCTTTGAGGTAAGAGTCCATGGAAATCAATAGCACTCCGGTGTACATCTAGTTCCATTCTAAATTCAAGGATTCCTATGATTTTGTATTCTGGCTTTCAAAAATATGATATGCCTTAACGGTCTAGAGTCACTTTTGAATTTTTCTAGTCTTTACTCTTCCTGGTCAGATATGACAGAGCTAACCCGAATTGTTTCTTTGTAAGCTGTGCACATCCGAATTTGGGGGAAGAGTATCCCTTAACAGATATTTGCATGCCAATTTATGATTTCTCTCAAAGAGGCATGTGGTTTTGTAGCCAAGAGACTACCCCTGTCCCTTCTGGCTCTGTCCCTCTGTCCCTCACATGTCACATTTGCATATGTGTGAGATGATTTCTTACATCCCTCTGACAAGTTACTTGTCTCATTGAAAATAAAGTGCAACTACAAATTTCCTACTTTCTTGTATATTCTACTTTTCCCAAAAAGATGCATTTCCAGTGCTCACCCAAATGCAAACAGCGATACACAATTTTTATTTTTTCAGGGGCATGAGTTAATAGCAGGGGGGAAAAAAGCACAGGACTGAGCATCCTAGTTTTGCCCCTAATTAGCTCCAAGACACTGAACAAGTCTCTTGGTGTCTCAGACTCAGACAGGATTTGCCCAGAGATGATAGAAAGTTCATGTCTAAACATACTATTATTTCAAGTTTACTCATTCATCAAAAACTTTTGCTTCTGGGAATAAAGTGATATAATATATCATTGAGATAGAAAGTAAAAAAAGATGTGTGAACATACTTGTATTTTATAGCAAACCTTATCAACTCTTCCCAAAAACAAATGTATAAATGAAACAGATCAATCCAAAGTCTCTCTGGCAAGGTAAGAATATAAGACACTAGAAATGAAAAGCAGTGTAAACATGTCCCTTCCGGATTTTGCATCGTCTTGAGAACACCGGTTATGGGTTTAAAACCTGTATGGTGATCTGAGCTTACAAACTCAAATTCACTCAGAAAATGGGTCACCTAAGGTAGACTCACCTCAAAAATATTCTCAGTAATGACATAAAAAGTAATACTAATGCAAAACAATAACATCAACAAATTGTAACTCTTTATTAGTCAGGATCAGCTGGAATAACTTAGGTAACAGGGTACCCAAAATCTCCGTGAGTTATGGCAACAATGTTTAATTTTCACTCAAGCTATGTACTTGTCTAGAATTGTTAAGGCTCAGCTGCATGTTGTCTTGACAGAACCTGGGTCTCTATGTGGAATATTAATGATCTTTGGCTGACAGAAACAAAACACAGAAACACATACAGGCCCTTAAAGCTTCTGCCTGGGATTTATACAGGTCATTTGCAACCATATTTCTTTGTCTGGAAAAAGTCACATGACCTCGTCTGTGATCAGCAGGGTAGGACAGAAAATCCTTGCACAGGGTAGACACACCATCACGGAGGGGGGACAGCCTATAGGAAAAAAAACTGAATCCTACTTAAGGTCCATGCATTGTGGTATTGTAATGTGCTGCATTCTAGGCACGTAAATGTACACTTTCCATTGGCCTAAGTATGTTGCACACTCTATAAAGTTGATCGTTACAAATCCAAAGACTTTCTAAAAGAAAACGTGAAGTTGAAAGCTAGCCACGTCCTATGTCTGTACTTAGTGAACAATAGTCCAATCCACAAAAGATTCCGAATTGTCTCACTTTGCCATGTATGCATTTTTCTTTTGTAATTTTTATATTTCATATTTATATTTTGTATTTTACATTTTAGAAGTTAAAATGAGGCAGTAATTTCATTGATTAAAAGCACATTAGCTGGAGCCAGACTGCAGCAGGTCAAATACCAGGTCTGCCATTAACTAGCTGTGAAACGTTGGCCCTGTTACTCTCCTTTTCTGTTTCAGTTTCCCTACCTGTTAAATAAGGTAGTAATACTGTTTTCCTATGAAGTTTAAATGAAATAATACACATGAAAGCACTAGAACACTTTGGGTATCGCTTGGCATCCTGTATCTGAGAAATGAATACCTGCATGCAGTTTTGTTCTTTATAAACATCACTGAAGTCAATTTGAAAAAGTCAAGAGATAATCAGTAAACTAATATAAGACTAATACATTCATATAAGACGAGTATATATGATATAACTAAGATAGGAGTCCAAATGTGATTGATGCATTTTCCAACTATAAAATCATTTAAAACTGAGGTCATATCACTCCGTTGTGAACTAAGTGAGAAAATAGAACCCCACAATGTCTAATACAAATTAAGCCATATCATAGTGGTGAAGCATACAGAAATTTTCCCTTCAAGCATTTCCCCCCGCCCCAAACTATTCCCATTCATCTCTGCTTTCTGTCTCCTCTCTCACAGATTCACTCCCTTCTGCCTAAAATCACACCCAGAAAAGAACACCCTTTATTTTACACTGCTCACTCTCCAGCCGCCATTCTGTCTCTCCATTACACTTCAGGAATTCTTAGAGAATTGTTAATCAATAAATCCTTTAACCCTTTAAGGATTTAATCACTTAATCCTAAATCAATAATTGTTCATCAATTAACCCATCCAATTTGACACATTAGGGAAACTGCACTCTGTTGCCCAATATATACCAATATTCTTAGTCCTCGGTTTCCTTCACTTCTTGAAAACATGTAACAATCTTAACCAAAGTCTCCATAAGATATCCTCTCACTCATGATATCTCAAGGCATAGGTCCATTTCCTCAGTAAACCTTATTTCTTCTATATTCCTGTGAAATATAGGAATATTTTCTAGTAAGAATACTGCATTTAATAGGAGAATAAAGATGATGATACATACATTTTCAAAATATAGTCCTACCTGCAATAACCGGTTAAAAATGAAAATGGTATTAATATTCAATTTGCCAGAGTAAAAAAAAATCTATATAGTCTTACTGAAGGATAAGATGCAACAATGACATGAACAGCTAGAAATATGCTTTTGGATGAGAAGGTCTATAATAAAAAAGCCAGTTCTCCACCAAATTAATATTATAGACCTAAGGTGTATTTGTTTACTTGCTCATTTATAAAACAAGAAAAAAATATTAATGAAGAATACATTTAGCAAAAACAGCCTAGGATATTAAGTGTGGGGGAGACACTAGAGGGAAGGATGAGGATAGGTAGCTTAATTTAAGACTACAACACTGATGAGAAAACAGGTTGGAACTGGCATAGGAAGAGACCGAGAGAATACAAAGAAGCTAGACCTGCTCAGTCATATCCAGAGACTAATTCTGGTTTATTTTCTTTGCAGAGAATTTTGCTTTCTGATGTGGGCTTAGGCAATGTTAGTTGTTGAGAGATCCCACAGCTTATGGGAAAGTTCTATCCACACCTCCAGTTCGAGTAACCAAAGGAAAAGACCTGTTTGAATTAGTATCCTGTTAATTATATGAAGAAATGGCAAAGAAGATATCAAACTTCTTTCTTATACTGCAGAAAACCGTACAAGTAACTTCTCAAGTTATCATGTCAGAAGCTCACTGTACCAAAATAAAGTTTCAGAGATCCAATTCCTCTCTGTGATCAATTAATTATTGCCTATGACTGAGTCATTTCTCATGTCTCTGTCTGGACAATCATGCCACCCAAAGGGAGGGTGGATAAAAATAAATGAAACAATTTGTGTAAAAAACACCGAGCACAATACCTAGTAAATATGCATGTCCCATGCGTTGGTTTGCTTTGGGCTTAGTGATGAATAATCAAACTAATTCTGATTTTCTAAAATTTTATGGTTCTTATAAACCACTTGGGCTATATTCCTTTCAATTTCCTTAGTAAACCAAATTTCAACTACGAAATGTCTGAGTTTTCTTTGGCACATAAAGTTCATTAGTTTTACAGCAAACAGATTTTTGGATGACAGTGTTTTAACCCCCAATTTTTTGGACTGAGAATATATTCTGCTGAGCAAAAATAGTAATGCCCAAAACTTGTTTATTCTGCAGTATAACTTCAAGAAGTACGAATAGCCTCCCGCCTAAAATATAAACCTGTTAAGTTTTACTTATGGACCTGCTATCTTAGCTTCTACTTATTATTCTCAGGAGTCTGGCAGAACATTGTGCTCTGTGATCATGATTCATCTCCCTAAGTGTGAACAGTTAGTGACAAGATAAAAAAGACGAACTTGAAAAAGCAGCTGAATTTTCAGTGAAAAGTTTAGCCTTGTTAAGCATGCACTTGGCATAATTTCAGATAAAGAACAGAACAACTCACTTCTTTGCATAAATAATTTAAAAATTAGCCACTATGGTAGAAGCCACAGTGAATGTAAATTGCTCTATCTGCAGATTTAAAGTTCTCTGTCATCAATAATATACTCTCCGACCATACAGATCTCACTTTCAGGCAACACTTAAGAGATGAAGTTTCCAGATTAAATATCTCCTACTTATTTCAAAGAGTGGTTTTTAAACCCTTGGTCTAAATGTTAATATCACAAGATCATTTGTTGTATAAAAGCTAGAATGGTGGGAAATGTAAAGGGTCCTTGAGAGATTACTCAACTCAAAATTAGCTCTACGTGCTTTTGATAAATCTCAGGTTTCTTTGGATATTCTTTCCTGATTTTTTTCTATTTTTACCTTTTTTTTGAGCAAGGAAAAGTGAAAACTAGCTTTCTAGAAACTACAAGCTCACAAGTATAGAAAGAAGTCAGGGTGAACAAATTCTATGTGAAACCAGTCTATATAATTTAGTTGTACACATTCCTAGTGTAGAAGGGAGTGTAATAAATTCCTTGAGTTTATGGAATATTTTTTTATTTCTTTATATTCATCATTCTGATAGAAAATAAAGTTCTAAGATGATAAATTTCTTGTGATTCATAAACACACACACACACACACACACACACACAAATACACCTCTTGTATTATATGAAGGGTAGTTCATTGTATTGCATTATTTGAAGAATAGCTCACCCCACCCTACCAGCTGGAGATATTCAGCATTTTGAACAGCCCTGAACTGTAGTAAATTGAGTTTCTCTGGCCCCTTCTCACTAATTGCTCCCTCCCACCCAATAATGAAACCAAAACAACAACTGTACACATTTACAACCAACCCCTCTCCCCAAGAAGGAGGAGCAGATACCCCATAAGGTAACTAAGTTGTTAATTATTAGATATTGCCTGGAAGAACACAGTATGGTAGGAGCTTCTGGACCAGTATTAGCCATTGCACAATCACCACTTTGCTGAGTACTTTAAGGACAAGCAGAAACAAGAATCAGTGGCTCTCAAACAGGAAAAGACAGATATTTATGTTCTCATTGAGTTTATCTCCTTACTAATCCTTCAGTTTATCCCTTACTAATCTCTTCTAATTGAGTACCTGTCCTGGCTGTTAGAGAGCTGGGTCATTCCTTTCCTGTTATCTCCTGATGGTTGTCCTGAAGTTGCCCCCTTTTTGATTTTTTACTATGAAATATTTCAGGCACACAAAAGTGTAAGGAAAATAAAATGAATTCTCACACTACTACTCAGCTTAGAAAATAAAACATTACACATAAAATTGAAGGTACTCTGCCCTTTTTCTCAAACAATTCTCCTCCTGCTCTGGATGATAACCCTAGCTTACATTTGGTATTTATCATTCTGATATATTTTTAAACAGTTTTACTTCATCTGAGTGGATCTGTTAACAATTGCCTAATATAAATTGTATCACAATATATGAACCCTTTTACAACTTACTTTTCCCCTCAACATTGTATGGGAGATACATTCATTGACATATTTACATCTAATTAATTTCTTATTAATTATACACACACACACACACACATATATATATATATTCTATTTTATGTGTATGCCACAATAGATTTATTCATTTTCTGATATGAAATTTAGATTAGTTATATTTATTTATAATTAATCTCTATATAAAGAGAACATAGGACTCTCAATTTCTATAGGTAGATTTTATATATGTCTCATATATATGTTGCATGTTGCAGGGGCATTCCTAAGCCTGTTTTCTTAAGCACACACCAGGATATCTTTAGGTAATATACCTAAAAGTGGAAATGCTTGAAGAACATATTCATCTTTAGCTATCATAAATATTGCCAAATGCCTTACCAATTGGTTTTACCAATTTAAGCACTTCCGTAAGTATACGAATTTATATTACTCTATATCTATATAAACTCTTCATGCTTCTGAGTTTTTGCCTTAATGTGTGTGAAATATGTCAATTTAGTTTCATTTACAGTCCCTGATTTTGAAGAGTTTGAGCATCTTTTAAAATATGTATTGCCCTCTTGCATTTCCTCTTCCGAGAAGTTCTTATTTAAGTCTTTAGAAGAGCCTATTAGGTGATATCCAAGAGCTGCTTTCTCAAGCAAAAGAACTCTCAATTTGTAGTTAGGCCCATGGATACCCCAAATAAAGATTTTATTTCTAAGTCTCAATAGAAGTTTGGTGTGGTCACATGTCAAGGTTCTGGCCAATGAGAAGTAAGTAGAAATGTGGTGTATGGCCTCTAGCAAATGTCTATAATGGGAGATTGCCCATCTCTTCTCCTTTTCCTCTGTCTGTGGGTTTAAATATGGGTACAATCCCTGGACCAGGACTGGCTGTCTGTAAAGTCACATGGACAAGATGGCAGAGCAACCTGTTAAAAGGAACAGGGACCCCTAATGATAGTGGAATTACCAACCAGGCTTTGAACTACTTATTGATGACCTAGATTGATTGTTTTGTCACTCCTTTTTGTAAGAAAAAATTAATTTCTACTATTTTGATTTGTTCTGACCTTTACAGCCAAAAGGAATACTGATATAATATCTCTTGTCTATTCTTCACATTGTTTTCAGGTTGTCTGTCATTTTCTTATTTGTTTGTAGCAGTGTTTTATATGTTCTTCACACAAAACTCTGTCAACTATATATGTATTACAACAATCTTCTCTGCCTTTTGTTTTTATTTCACTTAGAGTATCTCTTCATACAATAATTATTTTAATCAGTAAAATTCATTAGTCTTTTTCTTTATGGTTTGTTCTTCTTAAGAAATTCTTCTCTCTTCTGGTGTCGCAGATTTTCTTTTCCTCTAAAAAAGAAGTCATAGATACCATTTTTCCCCTAATTGAAACTTTTTACTTAACTGTATTTTTGTTTTAGAATGAGAAATATTCTTTCACTTAAACAATTGTTCCCACATCACTTATTGAAAAATTTTAATTTTTCCACATAAACTACTACAATTTTTCCTGAGCTTATCAGTAGAACAATATCATGTAGGTTGTCTGGCCAATTCCCATAGAAAAACTGCAGTTTTCATGAGGCTGAGCATGTTATGGCTTTAACTTTACAAGCTTCCAACCTCATCTTTCTATTCTAGAATTCTACATGATAAAGACTAAGGATGTATAAACCACTAAAAGCAGAGTTTGAACTACAACTTTTAAATCAGCTAGTTAATTCCTATAAACCAAATTACCTAATTCTCTGAGCCTCAATGCCTTTGTCCAAAAAGTTGGAATAACAGTTTTATAGTATTTATAATGAGGACTAAATTAACTATTATATGCAAAACACTTAATAGTGAATATTGCACAGAAAAAGTACTTAATAATTGGTTGCCGCTATTATTTCTTTTTTTTTTTTTTTAAGAGAAGTAAGCATTTATTCCCTTGTTTCACAAATAAAGCTAGTTGAGTCAGTTGCTCTCTGGTGATTAGTCAAAGAGACCAAATGCTGTATCCTCGTCTGACCCCTCCCACCGTTCCTTTGCTTCAGCCTTGGCTGGGGCTGCGGCTGTGCTGGCCGCCCCTGGAGCCGCAGCCATAAATGCAGACGGATCGTCCTTGCAAGAAGGCCTTGACCGTTTCAGCAAGTGGGAAGTGCAGTCAGTCTCCGCAGATAAAGCCAGGACCCGCATGTACCCACTGATGACTGGAAGGGCACTGATGCAGCGGCTGGGTGTGCAGACGCGGGGGCGGCATGGCAGACAGCCTCCAGGAAGGGAGAACACACTTTCCTCTGTGTCAACCCCCTGCTGCGTGATTGGCGCGAAGAAGCACAACGTGCTCCACGTGTTCAGCAGGGTGGCACCACTGGCTCCCACCTGGTCTCCAGTCCTGAGCAGCTGCACGTCACTCAGGATTTCACTGGTGCTCCTGGACAGTTCAGCGGTGGTGCCGAAGCCTGACAGGAGCTGTCCTCTGGCCTGGGCTGGCACACGGACCCACATGGGGCCATGACACCAGCATGGGTGGCAGCTGACACCTTTTGGCCAGCAGCATGATCTGCGTAAGGTCCTCCCTGGAAAACACAAAGCCCACATTCCTGCGTAGGAGTCAACACTCTCCAGATGCCCGCAGATAACGTTGCGCATCGCAGTCTCCCTGCCGGTCAGCACCACAGCCTTCCCGCGGAGGGACACCCAGAGCGGCTGCGCCTGCTTGGAGCCCACCAGGTCTGCCCCCACAGTGAAGCATTTCAGGTAATCACCCAAAAACTGGATGATCTTAAGGCACCAGCCAGACTTCCAGGTCACTCTGTCTTCCCTGGGCATCATGGCGCTGCCTCAGGGATTGTCATGTGGGCTTTAAAGATGATGCCACTCACACGAGGACGCCTGGTGGAAGGAGGGGTTGCAACGATTATTTTTGGTGCCATTGTTTTTATTCATCTGAAGAAAAGTAAGCAGAGGTCATTTGCTTTCCCTAACATGGATTTAGACCCGTCACCTATCCTGGGATACACGCTACCCCCTGGCTCTCTCACTGATCCTATAGTCTACAGTTTAGATTTTACAGAAAAGAAAGAGAAGGGATGAAAACTTCTATGAAATGAGATCAAAGGAGAAAAATCAATAGCAACAATTACTAATTATAATCACAAAATAATAGAAGGTATCCTTAGAAGAAATTTACAGGCACTGCACCATTTAACCTCCACAATACTCTGTAAGTTTGTTACAAATACACTTTCTTAAAGTTACAAAGAAAGAAAATAGAAGAGAGAAAATTTAGATTTAGGTTTGACACCAAAACCCTTGCTCTTATCCTATGCACAATAATTTGAGAAGATGGGAGAGAGGCTCAGGAGTCATTTTTACTGCCGCAATAATGAAAGGGCACATTAAAGGAAAAGCACACTCCAGTCTCTACATCCCCTAATGCCCATTATTAGCTACTGGCTTTGACTCAGTTGCACCATCAGTCCAGTTAGAACATAGTCAACTCCAACACTAGGCTCTACCAATTCCTTATTATTGGATTTAGCAGATTTGTAGCAGGCAAAGTCTGAGTGAAAGTAGCAAACAAAGGGGAGCAAAATTATTGTGCTTTTGTGTTTGGAATCTTCTGCCCATGCTGGAAATGAACAGCCTTATCTTAGTAGCAAATACACACATATGCAAAAGAAAAAAAACTACTGTGTGATAAATGGCAAGTTGCTTAATGTCCCTGGGTTTCTATTTTCTCATATGCAAAATGAGAATTTGGCAGAATGGTCTCTAGAGCTAGAATTCTTAAATACAAGAGAAAAATAAAAACATTTTCTAGTTTTTTGGAAGACAGCCCTGCTAGAGAAGGTGGTGAGAGCTGAAATAGTAAAACATATTTGCCATGCTTCGGGTTAGGCAATAATTTTGGTTGGTAATAATTATATATTTCATTTAAAGGGGTAAAAATATGGGTTTTTGCATCTGCCACCTATAAACACCCTCTACAAAGGGTGTATCATTTCTTCAGCTCCCTTGGAGCCTGTAGTACTGTATACAAACAGAATGGAGAAATAAATATCACAATTATACAAACTGCCAAAGCTTTGTAATTTTGTTTCACGTCAACACAGTCCTCCACTGGTGGACTTTGCCATTTCAAGAATGAAAACATAACATCCATTTATATACTCATAAAGAGGTACTTTTTGTTTTCTATTTCTATACCACAGATTCACAACAATGAGATTTCCCACAGAACAGAAGAAGGACCTTCCAGACCGCAGCCGTGGCTTCAAAGGATGAACACATGAGAAGACAGCTTTGTTTGGTGGCATCCTCTCCAGGGCCTGCAGCATGCTGCATGGCAGGTCACCTTTTTCCTGGCATTTTAGTATCCTTAGATGCCACGAGGGAGTGAACAATGTTTATCACTGATACACTGCAGGCAAGGTTGGGAGGCTGACTAGAAAAGACTAAATAAGTGAGTTACCAAAAATGTGATCTGATGACACACAACCTCGTTACTTTTAGAAATAAAAGTGCATCCTAGTGCTTTGCCCTGGCTGAGCCTGCACTGCATTGTACACGCGCTACCTCCCAGTGGTGCCATAAAATGTCCATGAGCAATTCCCCTCACACTCTCATCTAGAGAAGTCTCTGCCCTACAGCCACCCCAATCGGCCAATCAGAAAGTAGAACACTTTGATCATTTATTCATTCTAATTTTTGTAAAGTTGTGAATTGTTGACCATAACCTAAAACCACATAGTATGAAAACCAGGCCGTAGGGACTGATTCTGGTGATAGTTCGAACAGAGTTTAGTTACAATGACATTCTAGCTTTTTGCATCTGCACCTGCAACCACAGGAGACACACTCTGAACAGGTGAAGCCCATAAAAGGGAGGACAGGTGACTGAGGAACAGAACACAACACAGAGATTCCCAGGGATAGAGAACAGGATGTGGCGTGTGTGTGTATACATAAAGGGAGAGAGAAATTGATTGATTGATTGATTTGAAGCAATTGGCTTGCAAGTTTAATGAAGGCTGCAAGTCCGAAATGAGCAAGGTGGGCCAGCAGGCTGGGGAGGCAGGTAAACGCCAGTGTTGTGGTTAAAGTCCTCAGTCTGTCAGCTGGCAGGCTTCCTTCTTGTTCAGGGGTGGTCAGTCTTTGTTCTATCAGCATTTTCCACTGAGTGAATGAGATCTGCCCACATATAGAAAGCAATCTACTTTACTCAAAGTCCACTGATTTAAATATTAATCTCCCCCACAAAAATATGCCTTCACAGAAACATCCAGAATTTGACCAAATATTTGGGCACTGTGGCCCAGTCAAATTCACACATACAATTAAACATTATATCTTGTAACTACATATTTATTCTTCTGTTTCACCGGTTAGGGTAAGAAAGTAAGGGGTATGAGAGTGACTTCACTGCCTTTGAATGTTTAAGGCCTAATCTAATACTTGGTCCACAACAAATACTTGAATAAATTTTCAGTTTATTTCAGTTTATTAAACTGAAATACTTTGGGTCTTGACTCCATATTTCTTCAGGCTATTATGCAGCATAACCTTAAGAGTCTTCCTTATGAAGTTACCCAGTGAAAGGTCTCTGTCTGCTGTGGCTGAATTATGTCTCCCACAAATTCCTATGTTGAAACCCTAATTCCCAATGCAACCCTATTAGGACATAGGGCCTCTAAAAAGGTAATGAAGTTTAAAGAGCGTCATAAGGATGGAGCCCTAATCTAACATTACTAGTGCCCTCATGAGATCTCTGATGCACGCACAGAGAGAAAAGGCCGTTTTAGGACACGGTGTGAAGATGGTCATCCACCAGCCCAGAAGAAAGGCTTCAAGAGACACCAACCCTGCCAGCATCCTGATCTTGAGTTTCCAGACTCCAGAATTGTGAGAAAATAAGTCTTTGTTAAGGTAACCTGGTCTCTGGTATTTTATTGTGGCAGCCCTAGCAAAGTAACGTATCTTCCAATACACTCTTGTGCTCCACTTCATTAACAAACTATCCCAGGCCCAGCTCTGGGTCAGGATAGGAGCCCTTAATATCTGTGGTGAAGTACAGCTGGTTTCAACCGAATGCAGCCGATGTGATGTGTCAACTGGGCATATAGCAGGATGAGATCCCTGTGAGTAAACTAAATGTCTAAGATTGATACACACAGATTAGCTTCCTTCCCAAACCTGCAGAATGCTAAGTAAGCTTTCATTTTCTAAAAGTAATAAATGGTATTAACCTCCTTCCTAGAATGTTTTTTGTTTTGTTTTGTTAATTTATACACCTCAGGAGAAGTCTGGAAATATCAGTCATTCACACCTTAGTCTGAATTTATCTGCTTTCTCAAATAACTGAAATCTTTAGATTGAGAGGAAGAAAAAAATTAAATTTGAATAAAAAGATCTTAAGTAGGATGATACAGAGGAGAATTTAATAGATTTAGAATTTTGAAATATCCTAAGGACCTAGACACACTTCTTCCAAAATTTACCTAGTGTTGACTTTATTATCCCAGGTAGCTTAGAGACAAGCCAGTTAAAGGTCTTCAGAAGAAAAAAACAAAACACAAATTTTTATATCCATTAAATTTCTGACTTTCAAAATAAAACCAATAAGAAACTTAATGCTACTGCATTTTCTTTAAATATTTGTTTTTCTCATTCCTTTAAAATGTCCTAGGCTTCCCTATGTCAGTCCCTTCGCTAGGCACAGAATTTTCTCCAAAATATGCTCTTGTTCCCCTGCCCTTGTTAACCTTGTTAACCATCTACATCATGAGAGTCCTTGAAGATACAGATGAACTACCAGAACCTTTTTTGGTCAGTTCAATGGAAGTTTCTTTCCCCTTTAAACTTTTTTTGTCCTTTTTGTTCATGTGACACTTAAAATATATACACAACATTAAGTACCTCTTCATACATTAGTCCTCATTCACTGTTTAAATAAGTTCTTTTATATCAGGAAACATTTTGTACATTTAACTGTGGACCACATAAAACATTGGTTGACCCTCAAAACACGCAAGTCTTCAAGATCTTTGCACTGATTGATTAGTGGGTGAGTGAATGAGTAAGTAGCAGTCTATCCTTGCTCCCAAGAGTCTCCTTGTTCTTTAGCATAAGTGCCCTGCTTATAATAATGTTTGGTAGGTGAATATGTGCTGCATGGGGTGTCTGGTATATAAAGAAACAAAGAAGCAAATAATTATAACAGGTTATGGAACTGCCTTTCTTATTTAGGCTATTGATTTTATACAATGGTTTCTGCCCCCAACAGAGATCTTTATGCAAGGCTAATATTCTCTGAGGACAGTTCAATCATTTATTCAGAAAATATTTATTATATTCCTATTAGTATCATTAACTGTGAAAGATCCTGGAGATACAGTGTGTGTGTGCTGAGGGAAGGAGAGATGACAAGTATTAGCAGGACAAGGAATTTGCCTTAATGTCACTCACAGTCAATGGACATGACAGCCCCATTAGCGAAAAATCATACAGATGAGGTCAATAAGAAGCAGGCCGTAGACTATTGTCTCTCCCTCACCCATCTTTCCACTCATGTAGTAATTAATCATGGGAGTCCCACAAGGGAGTCACACTGATCAGTAAGAGCAGAGAGCAGTGGGGGGTGGTCAATGTGGTGGGCAGCATCTAAAGTGGCCCCCAGTGATCCCTACCCTCTGGTCTTCACCCCGATATGTGAGCTGGATTTAGCAACATGCCTTTGATAAAGAGAACACAGCATGATCAGGTTAAAAGACTCGGATTTCTCTCTCCCTTATACTCTCTCTCTGAATCTCCTTGTTTGCTCACTTTGATGAAGGAAGCTGTCATGTTATGGGCAGTCCTGTGGCAAAGAGTGGAGGGCAGCTTCTGCGCAGCAGCGCGAGGGGAGCTGAGCCTCTAAGCGACAACAGCCCTGGTCGACACTAGACTGCAGCCTGTGGTGTCTCTGAACTAGAGGATCCAGCCAGGCTCCACCTGGACTCCTGACCCACAGAAACATTGAAGTAATAAATATTTGTTGTTTTACCTAAGTTTGGGGCCAATATGTTATACACACTAGATAACTAATATGGTCAACAATGTCTGGGGATGGCCTTCTGAAGATTCCCTTCATGTATTTTACCATAGGCATAAAGATAAATTTAAGTAGAAGAGAATTTCACAAGCTGTGCATCGTGATAAAGAGGTAGTGCGAAGCATTCAGGATTCTACTTCTAGCTCAGACCCTAAATAGGGACATGACCTTGGATGGAAAAATGATGTTGTTCAGAACATTTCCTGATCTGAATTCGCTCTTTCATAAATTAAATGGAAGTTTAGGTCTAAGATTCCCCCTTGAGCTAAAAGTCCCTGCCCACATGTAAATTTAAAATCAGGCTGATTCCTAAAGCTTCATACTCATAAAGCTGGTTGTGTATTTCAGTTCAGTGTGATTTTCTTTTCATTTGGATCCTTCTGCCATGGCTGCTGGGCCAGCTTCCTGACACTGTGCACTGCAGCAGGGCACCTTCTGTGTGGCTCCTCACCATCTTATTCTGTTTGCTTAGTTTTTATATCCACATTGAGATTTCAAACCTACAAATTATGACAAAGAAGCAGCATGCCTCACCACAATTACTTTCAAAAACAGTAAAAAAAAAATAATCCTCTAATGTGTCCTAAATCTTAGAAAGGTAGTTTCTTTATTCATTTATTTTGTTTAAAAACAAAGATTTAGATCTTCAGTTTTATTGCCTCTTAATAGACCAGACAATAGAAACAAAGTGGGGGGCAATGGCATAATCTACTCATGACAGATGCTTGAACATATTTTAATAACCTTGGTTGATAGGCATGTTTAGTGTTATTTTAAATAAATTAAAACATAACTGAATTATTATGCTAAAATGCTTTATATTAATGGGTTTAAAAAAAGAGAGAGAAAGGCATCTCCTGTGGCTGAAAGTAATGATTTAATTTGCTGTAAAAATAACTTGAGAGAAAGTATCATCCCATCCTTTAGCATACAATTCCTTCCTTTCTATGTGAATGCAGCTGATCTGTGTTTCTGGTGCTTCCATCCTAAGTGCATCAGTTGCAAGATACACTGCAGATGATTTAGCCCTACCATGTGAATTTACTTATATATCTTAGTATATAGTTAAGCTAAGAAATTCTGCATATCCAATTTCTCATTAGTGTCTATACACTCCCAGGAAACTCCACTGGAACTGGTTCATCAACTTAGTTGAGTGGAATGGGTCAAACCCAAAACTGGTGTTATCACTTCACCATGAAGAAATTAATGCACCACCTAAATGCCTCCAAGTCTGAATATGAGCTTGGTTCTCATCAGAAGTATTTACTCTGAACTACCTTCCTTTCCCATGCACACATACACCCTTCTCTCATCAGACTCAGTTTTTGCTGGACTGAAAAAACAGGTAGGTATCAGCTGTTGTTTTACAAATATTTATTGAGTTGCAATATAGAAACACAAGAATGCATGTTGGTTCCTAATTAGTCCCCGTATCGAGTCTCATTAAATTCATGAGTCATCAAATAACGAATGTTAGGAATATTTTCCAATAATCATGAGATACATATTGTCATCATGTGTTTTATAAATGTGTCATAGAGGAGGAGATGACCAGATCTCTGATGTATGAATAATGGCCCATTTGTAAACTACCTTAGCTGATATAATAAACAACAAATCAGGTATCAATTTAATGGTTGATTGCATGGTGAAAATAAAAAATAACAATTTTGAAGATAGGATATCTTTGGAAAGCTTTACCAGCTTTGTTAATTCTCATGAGAACATGAATTCAAATGGTTTTATTATACAACATGCTAAAAGTTCTTCTTGGCTTGGTCATAGATATTTTTAAGAGCATAAACACTCCATTAAATAGACTCTGACATGAAACATTTATAGCAAACACAATCTGGAGACAATCCCTCCTCCAAACCAAGGACAAAATTGAATGGGAACAATATACCATTGTAACAAGATACAAGATGCTAGCAACAGAGGATAGGCTCCATTTGTTATTCTCTCTACCACACATTCATTCACTTACTGATCAACTCTGAGTACCTTTTCAGTGCCATATACTGAGCTTGGTACCAGGGTTTCAATAGTAAATACATCTCATGTTTGGCCATGATTAAAGTCTAGTGAGGAATATAGTCAAGTAAACAACATTTGGCACAGAAGCAATCATGAAGATATTAGAGATATTGGAGAATCTGATAATAATTATATAGACTCCCTTCCAAGAAAACCCCTATTTTAATTATTCCAAAATTTAGAATACAATTTCAGAGGTTTCCAGGATCCTCAAACATTCATCCACGACCACTTAAACGTTAACACAGAGCAAGAACATCTGGTTTGCAGAGTCTCACAAATTTGTATTCATGTTGTCCAACTATAGGACATCAGCACAAAAGTTTTCAGTAACATGTGAATCTTTTCTGCAGGTAAATATTCTGTGTATAAATCACCTTTGCCATGGATAGACTGCCTATGGTGCAAGGTCACTTTTGGGACTCACAGTTAGCTTAAACTTCAGCAATGCATGCCATGTTGTGTTTTTATAATTAACTGTGTATAAGGAACTGGTCCAACAAGCATAAGATTATTTTTGTTTATGTTGTTTCCAAACCAGGTCCCAAACCACATATTAGAAGGATTAATTATAAGGTAAGAAGAAAAGATAGTCTAATAACATTGGCTATTATAAAGCATCTGCTCGTAGTATAAGAAAGATATACTTCAATGATATTTCTGGATTCAGTCAAAGCTAAATCCAGGTTTTTCTTGCCACTTAAATCTTAATATGCTCCAGGTATTTTCTTGCAACTTAAATCTTAACAGGTTTAAATATATTTGAGGTTGCCAATGTAGAGGTTGTTAATTTAAAAAATAACTGAAGAAGAGAGAAGAAAGAAGACAAAGATTAAAGATGGCGGCATGAGAGGTGAGACAGAGGCTTCCTCCTAAAACCACATATAATACAAAAATATAATTAATATGAATAACCCTGAAAGAGCAACAGGAAAGAGGTCTGTGCCAAACTGCACACATCTGGAGAAAAGAATAAATTTCATGGAACGGGGTAATGTACCAGAGCCATGGCCAGAGGGAACCCAAGCCCTATTCCCACCCCAGCTCACCAGCGGGAGGAAGAGAAACAGAGCAGAGAGGGAGTGGGACTGCTGAACACCTAACTCCAGAAGCACAAACCTACATTTCATGGTGCTTGCATGGTACTCTCGTGATTAGGGAGTTGGAAAGCTAAGACAGGCAGAATTCCTGGAGAGACTGAGATTCCAGCCGCTTGTGGAAAGCAGGGATCCATATCTGGCTTCTCTGGAACAAAAGAAGGTGGGCAGTCTGAGAGACTTCCTAACAGCAAGAGGGCTGCTAAAGGGGCAAGGATTGCACAGAGCCTACTGCTCAGGAGAAAGGACAGGTGGACAAAATTGTCCAGGAGCACTCTGCCCAGCAGGTTGGGAACTTTCTCAATGTCCAGGTGCTCCAGCTCCCTGGCTGGCTACACAGATCAAAGGATCCCCTCTGTGAGACACAGCCTACTGCACCTTTCTCCCAGTCAGCCCCACCTGGCTCACAAACTGGCAAACCCTACCCTGGTGTTAGGCCCACCAGAGGGAAGACCTGTCTACAGCAACTACAGACGCAAAGCATAGAGGTTTATACCTGTGTGCCTGACCCACTGGTTCTGGCAGTGGAGGCAGGCACAGCATCTGGAAAGCAGGAAACAACTCATCCCACAGGCACCAATACCACTCCTCTGTGACCCTGACATTGCTTCAGGTGATAAGCAGCTCCAGAGAGTAGAGCTTCTGGACACTAGAGGTTGTCATATACAAATAAGAAATGCCAAAGGAACCTGATACAAAATAAAATTATGAATAGAGCAACTGAGAAAGATTCAAATGAAATCGACCTCATGAATCTTCCTGAAATGGATTTCAAAATAAAAATCATTAACATACTCATGGAGGTACAGAAAAATATTCAAGAACTCAGGAATGAATTCATGTCAGAGATCCAACTGTTGAAGAGCACAATGGAGGGTATTAAAAACAGATTAGATATGGTGGAGAAGATGATAAATCAAATAGAAATTAGAGAAGAGGAATAGAAAGAAGCTGAGGCACAGAGAGAAAAAAGTATCTCTAAGAATTAAAGAATATTGAGAGAACTGTGTGACCAATCCAAACAGAACAATATTCACATTGTAGGGGTCCCAGAAGAAGAAGAGAACGAGAAAGGGATAGAAAGTATCTTTGAGGAGGTAATTGCTGAAAACTTCTCCAGTTGGGAAAAGTACATAGTCTCTCAGGCCATGGAGATCCACAGATCTCCCCACACAAGGGACCCAAGGAAGACAACACCAAGACATATGATAATTAAAATGGCAAGATCAAGGACAATGACAGAGTATTAAAAGCAGACAGAAGCAGAAAAAAGATCATATACAAAGGAAAGCCTATCAGGCTATCATGGGACTTCTCAGTAGGAACCTTACAGGCGAGAAGGCAGTGGAATGGTGTATTTAATGGAATGAAGCAGAAGGACCTCAAGCTAAGAATACTCTACTTGGCAAGATTATCATTCAAATTTGAAGGAGGAATTAAACAATTTCCAGATAAGCAAAAACTGATAGAATTTACCTCCCCCAAACCATCTCTACAGTATATTTTGGAAGGACTGCTATAGATGGAAGTGTTTTTAAGGTTTAATAGCTGTCACCAGAGGTAATAAAATCACAGCAATGAAAGTAGAACAATTAATTACTAAGCAAATACAAAATTAAATCATCTCTCCCGAAAGTCAATCAATGAAGCAAAACTGAAGGAACAAAATAGCAGCAGACTCAGAGACTCCAAGAAGGGACTAGTGGTTACCAATGAGGAGGGGTAAGGAAGGGTGGGGGGGGAGGGAGGGAGAATGTGATTGAGGGGTATTATGTTTAGCACACATGGTGTGGGGGGTCATGGGGAAAATTGTAGCACAGAGAGGGGACATAGTGCATCTGTAGCATCTTACAACACTGATGGGCAGTGACTGCATTGGGATGTGTGTGGGGACTTGATAATATGAGTAAATGTAGTAACCACATTGTTTTTTCATGTGAAACCTTCATAAGAGTGTATATCAATAATACCTTAATAAAAAATTTTAAAAAATAATAAGTAAAGAACACTAAAATAACTTCAGATATCAATTCAAACCTTTGATATATTGTTAGAAAATAAGGTATTTTTCCCTTTATACCCAGGTTAATAAAAAAACAGAATCAAAATGCAAGTAGGTATAAATTTATTTTATACCTACATTTTATACCTAAATTGTCACCCCTGAAAATTAAGCTGAGGTTCCAATATAAAAAAAAAAACAACAAAAAGGAATAACTGATGCAGGAAAATATTTCTTTTGGATATACAAAGTAGATTTTATAGAATGAGAAATTGAGGCTCAGGGTCATAGAAGAGAATCCTAGATCTATAGGGAAAATGACAGTCCTACTGACAAAGCTAACTCACTCTATCCTAGCAAGTGCTTTTGTTTTTAATTTTTTTTCAAATTCAATGCTGGCTGCATAGGCTTAGTTAATGGAAAAATAAATGAAAACACTCCATGCAATTAACACATTATTCACTCATCTTTTTATCATTCATTTGTTCATCCATCTAATCAGTTAATTTAACAATAATTTACTGAGTATCTTCCATACAGCGTTGCAAGAATGGAAAGGAGATTTGGCTGCAGTAATGAATTAGGAAGTCAGTGCTAAGACATGAGGTCTGAGATACAGGCAGGTGCTATATCTATTCAAAAGGCCTTGTTGGTATAGAGCAGAGTTCAGATTTTCCCACGAAGGCAAGCCTGACTTATTCAAATGTTTTAAAGAAGGACATGATAAGTCAATCCACTCTTAAATTTGAACCTTCTGCTCTGGTAAAATTGCTTTACAAACTTTATCAAAACATACAATGCATTTTCCTCTCTCTGTGCTCCCAACTTCTTTCCATTTGGAAATCTTGACTTTTATAATGATAAACTAATAATATGAAAGTTTGTAGATCTTGAACACATGAGCTTTAAAAATGATTTAGGAAAAATATATTTGGAGACACACTGAAGCCAGAAGATTTTAAAGATTAGTCCAGACTATTAGTCGGCATGACCAGGTGGCTGTACAGATGCTGAAGTCATTTCACCTGTCTGACTCAGAGGGTGGCTGAGTTATGGCTACCCTTCAAATTGGTCATGAAGTCACAATCTGTATTATCTCTGTACTGTGTCCCTCACACTTCTCCCAGGATCATAGTGTTGTGTTTCTTCTCCCTGCTGTTCTTACATATTTCTTATTACCAAAGACAGCAATATTTTGGGTAACCAAATTCATCAAAGAACTTCTTTATGTGAAACACTGTGAAAGGAATTTCAAGGAATACAAACAAAAGGAAAGTCTCAGGGAAGAAACAGAGGAGGAAAGAAAAAATCGAGAAATATAATTTGGGCAAAGAGGTAAACAGGAAGAAAACAAAGGGAATGACAAGACTACTTTCTGTGAGGTTACCACTGACAGCAGCTTCATAAGGTAGACATGCAACACTGAATACCAAGTATGTGTCACAACCAGCACCTGATATTATCACAGCCTTTTCCAGCACCTGGCAGTGTGGTAAGCAATGTGCAGGTATTATCTCATGCCATCCTGATGGCAGGAAGATGGGCACTATCTTTATGCTATTTATAAAAGAGGAAACAGGGGATCTGGGTCCACTGATTGGATACTTCATCCAGACTCTTCTCAAACTTCTAAGGATAAGAATCACTCGCACTTCCCCAGTCTGGGGAAGGAGATAGTCTCTCAGGCCATGGAGGTGCACAGATCTCCCAACATAGGGGACCCAAGGAAGAAAACATCAAGTCATATAATAATTAAAATGGCAAAGATCAAGGATAAAAGACTGATAAAAGCAGCTAGAGAGAGAATAAGATCACATACAAAGAAAACTCATGAGGCTATAATCATATTTCTCAACAGAAACCATATAGGCCAGAGAGACTGACATGATATATTTAATGCAATAAAGCAGAAGGGCCTTGAACCAAGAATATTATAGCTGGCAAGGTTATCATTTAACTTTGAAGGAGGGATTAAACAAATTTCAGATAAGCAAAAGCTGAGAGAATTTACCTCCCACAAACCACCCCTACAGTGCAGTTTGGAGGGACTCTTATAGATGGAAGTATTCCTAAGGCTAAATAGATGTCACCCAAGGGATAGACAAGGACTACAGAATATGATTCATAACATACAAAGAATGGAGGAGAAAGAAAAAGAAAAAGGAGGGAAAAAAACCCAATATTTTGGTTGTGTTTGTAATAGCATACAAAGTAAGTTAAATTAGACTGTTAGATAGCAAGGGAATTACCCTTGAACATTTGGTAACCACAAATCTAAAGCTGCAGTGGCAATAAGTACATACCTATCTATAATCACCCTAAATGTAAAAGATCTGAATGCACCAGTCAAAAGGCACAGAGTCACTGAATGGATAAAAGAATGAGACCCATCTATAAGCTGCCTACAAGAGACTCACTTCAAGCCCAAAGACATACACAGACTGAAAGTAAAGGGATTGAAAAGATATCTCATGCAACTAATAGGGAGTAAAAAAGCAGGAGTTGCAGTACTTGTATCAGAAAAAATGGACTTCAAAACAAAAAAAAAAAAGTCACAAGAGACAAAGAAGGGCATCACATAATGATGAAGGGTTCAGTCAAACAAGAAGATATAACCATTACAAATATCTATGTGACCAACACAGGAGCATCTACATATGTGAAACAAATACTACCAGAATTAAAGGAGAAAAGAGAATGCAACGCATTTATTTTAGGAGACTTTAATGCACCACTCACTCCAAAGGACAGATCAACCAGACAGAAAATAAGAAAAGAGACAGAGGCACTTAACAACAGATTAGAACAGATGGACCTAATGGACATCTACCAAAGACTCCATCCAAAAGCAGCAGGATACACATTCTTCTCAAGTGCACATGGAACATTTTCAAGAACAGATCATATACTAGGACACAAAAAGAGCCTCAGTAAATATAAAAATACTGAAATTGTACCAACCAGCTTCTCAGATCACAAAGGTATAAAACTAGAAATAAATTACACGAAGAAAACAAAAAAGCCCACAAACACGTGGAGGCTTAATAACATGCTCCTAAATAATGAATGGATCAATGACCAAATAAGAACAGCGATCAAGCAATGTATGGAGAAATATGAGAACAGTAATTTAACAACACAAAATCTGTGGTATGCAGCAAAGGCCATGCTAAGAGGGAAGTATACTGCAATGCAGGACTACCTCAGGAAAGAAAAACAATCCCAAATGAACAGTCTAAACTCACAATTAATGAAACTAGAAAAGGAAGAACAACTGAGGCCCAAAGTCAGTAGGAGGAGGAACATAATAAAGACTAAAGCAGAAATAAATAAAATTAAGAAGAATAAAACAAAAGAATCGATGAAAGCTGGAGCTGGTTGTTTGAGAAAATAAACAAAGTAGATAAACCCTAGCCAGACTTATCAAGAAAAAAAGAGAGTCTATACACATAAATAGAATCAAAAATGAGAAAGGAAAAATCACTACAGGTACCAAAGAAATACAAAGAATTATGAGAGAATACTATGAAAAATTATCTGGTAACAAACTGGATAATGTAGAAGAAATGGACAACTTTCTACAAAAATACAGCCTTCCAAGGTTGAACCAGGAAGAAACAGAAAATCTGAACATACTACCAGTAACAAAATTGAATTGGTAATCAAAAAACTACCTAAGAACAAAACTCCTGGACCAGATGGTTTCACTGCTGAATTTTGTCAAATATTTAGTGAAAACATAATACCCATCCTCCTAAAAGATTTCCAAAAACTAGAAGAGGAGAGAATACTCCCAAACTCATTCTACAAGGCCAATATCACTCTAATACCAAAACCAGACAAAGACACTACAGATAAAGAAAATTACAGGCCAATATCCCTGATGAACATAAATGCAAATATACTCAACAAAATATTAGCAAAACTAATTTAAAAAGACATCAAAAAGATCATCAATCATGATCAAGTGGGATTCATCCCAAGGATGCAAGGATGGTACAACATTAAAAAATCCATTAACATCATCCACCACATCAACAAAAAGAAGGGAAAAACCACATGACCATCTCCAAAGATGCTGAAAAAACATTTGACAAAATTCAAAATCCATTTATGATATAAACTCTCAACAAAATGGGTATAAAGGGCAAGTACCTCAACATAATAAAGGCCATATATGACAAACCCACAGCCAACATTATACTTAAGAGTGCAAAACTGAAAGCTTTTCCTTTAAGATAGGGAACAAGACAAGGATGCCCACTCTCCCCACTGCTATTCAACATAGTACTGGAGGTCCTAGTCACAGCAATCAGACAATACAAAGAAATAAAAGGCATCCAGATTGGTAGGGAAGAAGTCAAACGGTCCCTGTTTGTAGATGACATGATATTGTACATAAAAAAACCCTAAAGAATCCATTCCAAAACTACTAGATCTAATATCTGAGTTCAGCAAAGTTGCAGGATACAAAATTAATACACAGAAATCTGTGGCATTGCTATATACTAACAATGAACTAGCAGAGAGAGAAATCAGGAAAACAATTCTACTCACAGTTGCATCAAAAAGAATAAACTACCCAGGAAAAAAACCTAACCAAGGAAGTGAAAGACTTATACCTTGAAAACTACAAGACACTCTTAAGAGAAATTAAAGAAGATACAAATAAATGGAATCACATTCTGTGCTCGTGGATAAGAATTAATATTGTCACCATGGCCATCCTGCCTAAAGCAATCTACAGATTCAATGCAATCCCTATCAAAATACAACAGCATTCTTCAATGAACTACAGAAAATCATTCTAAGATTCATATGGAACCAAAAAAGACCCCAAACAGCCAAAGCAATCCTGAGTAGGAAGAATAAAGTGAGGGGAATTATACTCCCTGACTTCAAGCTCTGCTACAAAGTCACAGTAATCAAGACAATTTGGTACTGGCACAAGAAGAGACCTACAGATCAATGGAATAGACTAGCGAGCCCTGATATAACCCCAAGCATATATGGTCAATTAATATATGATAAAGGAGCCATAGACATACAATGGGGAAATGAGAGCCTCTTCAATAGCTGGTGTTGGCTAAACTTCACAGCTACGTGAAAGAGAATGAAACTGGATTATTGTCTAACCCCATACACAAAAGTAAACTCAAAATGGATTAAAGACCTAAATGTAAGTCATGAAACCATAAAACTCTTAGGAAAAAATATAGGCAAAAATTTCTTGGACATAAACATGAGCAACTTCTTCATGAACATATCTTCCCAAGCAAGGGAAACAAAAGCAAAAATCAACAAGTGGAACTATATCAAACTGAAAAACTTCTGTACAGCAAAGGACACCATCAGTAGAACAAAAAGACATCCTACAGAATGGAAGAATATATTCTTAAATGACATATCTGATAAAGGGTTGACATCCAAATTATATAAAGAGCTCATGCACCTCTACAAACAAAAAGCAAATAACCCATTTAAAAAATGGGCAGAGGATCTAAACAGACACTTCTCCAAAGGAGAAATTCAGATGGCCAACAGGCACATGGGGAAAAGATGCTCCACATCACTAATCATCAGAGAAATGCAAATTAAAACCATAATGAGATATCACTTCACACCAGCCAGTTAGGATGGCCACCATCCAAAAGACAAACAACAACAAATGTTGGTGAGGATGTGGAGAAAGGGGAACCCTCCTACACTGCTGGTAGAAATGTAAATTAATTCAGCCATTGTAGAAAGCAGTATGGTGGTTCCTCAAAAAACTAAAAATAGAAATCCCATTTGATTCAGGAATTCCACTCCTAGGAATTTATCCTAAGTATGCAGGATTCCAGTTTGAAAAAGATATATGTACCCCTATGTTTACTGCAGCACTATTTACAATAGCCAAGAAATGGAAGCAACCTAAGTGTCCATCAGTAGATGAATGGATAAAGAAGAGGTGGTACATATACACAATGGAATATTATTCATCCATAAGAAGAAAACAAGTCCTACCATTTGCAACAACATGGATGGAGCTAGAGGGTTTTGTGTTCAGTGAAATAAGCAAGGCAGTGAGAGACAAGTACCAAATGATTTCACTCATCTGTGGAGTATAAGAACAAAGAAAAACTGAAGGAACATAACAGCAGCAGAATCACAGAACCCAAGAATGGACTAATCATTACCAAAGGGAAAGGGACTGGGTAAGAATTGTGGGAAGGGAGGGATAAGGGGAATAAAGGGCATTACGATTAGCACACATAATGTAGGAGGGGCACGGGGAAGGCAGTGTAGCACAGCGAAGACAAGTAGTGACTCTACTGCATCTTACTATGCTGATGGACAGTGACTGTATTGGGGTATATGGTGGGGACTTGATAATGGGGGTAGTCTAGTAAGCATAATGTTGCTCATGTAATTATACATTAATGATAACAAAATTAAAAAATTAGAAAAAAAAGGAATCATTCACCAAACTTGTAAATATAGAAATGTGAATGCTGAGTAGATTCCGAGGTGAGGCCAACATCAGTTTTTGCAAACTCATGAAGTGCCCACCTTCCCACCAGTGCTGCTATCACCCTAACCTAAATGCAAAGGTTCTCATGTTGGTGGCCCTTCAACTACATTTGAAAAACCCTGTGCTATGATACACTATATTCCTCCGCACTGTGCTGATTAAATTTATGAGCACATACTCATCTGGAGATATTGATAAAATGTGTATTTTGATTCAATAGATTTAAAGTAGGCCCTAAGAGCATGAACTGCTAACAGTCTCAGACATGATGCCAACATGGCTGGTCCAAGAATCATATTTTCAGTGGCAGATCTAGTACAATGCCAGAAATTTTGGGATTAAAGATATAAGAAACAATTCTTTTCCATAAAAATGTATAAGCTCCATCAATAAAATGAAAAGGCAATCTACTGAATGGGAGAAAGTATTTGCAAATCAAGTATCTGCTAAGGGATAATATCCAAAATGTATAAAGAACTCATACATTCAGTGGCAAAAAAAATCCTTGATTAATAAATGGGCAAAGGATCTGAATAGACATATTTCCAAAGAAAACATACCAATAGCCAATAGGTACATAAAATGATGTTCCACATCACTAATCATCACAATAATGCAAATCAGAATGTCTTTTAGAATGTTTTTTAGAAAAGCTATTATCCAAAAGACAAGAAATAACAAGTGTTGGCAAGGATATGGAGATAAGGGAATCCTCCTACACTGTTGGTGGGAATATTAATTGGTGCAGGCACTATGGAAAATGGGATAAAGGCTCCTCAAAAAATTTAACATAGAACTAGCATATGACCCAGCAATTCCACTTCTGGTTATTTATCCCCATGTTCACTGCAGCACTATTTACAATAGCCAAATATGGAAACAACCTAAGTGTCCATCAGTGGATGAGTGGATAAAGAAAATATGGTGTATATGTACCATATTATTTAGCCATAAAAAAGAATAAAATCTTGCCATTTGTCCATTTGTAATGACACGGATGGAACTTGATTATGATAAGTGAACTAAGACAGAAAAAGACAAACACTGAATGATTTCACTGATATGTGGAATTTAAAACAAAAAAACCTAAGCTCATAGAGAACAGAGCAGTGTTTGCCAGAGGGGAGTGGGCAAAATGGCTAAACAGGCCAAAAGGTACAAATTTACAGTTCCGAAATCATCACAGGGATGTAGTGTAAAGGATGGTAACTATACTTACCAATACTGTACTGCATATTTTAAAATTGCTAAGAGTAAACTTTAAAAGTTCTCATCACAAGAAAAAAACATTTTGCAACTATATGTGGTGACCAGTGCTCACTACACCTACTGCGGTGATCATTTGCAAAATACACAAATACAAATCATTATGCTGTACACCTGAAACTCATATGTTATGTGTCAATTAAACATCAATCTTTTAAAAATGAACTTATAGTCTAGAGAAGTAGATGGAGATATAACTTAATGCTTTGGATCATGTGACATACGAAAAGGGGAAGACAGAAGCATCTTACTAGAAAGAGACCCATGAACTGAGACTTGAAGCAAACAATCTCACTCAGTTGCATGCTCTTCGGGAGTTTACTGCTAATACAGGAAATAAGGCAGACTAAATCTAACACAATTCAATTACAGCAAGTATTTCTATAACAAATAGAAAAAATACTGTTGATGTTCAAGGAAAGAGATTACTTCTGATAATTCTTGTTAAAAATATCCCTATATTTACCAATGGTGTAATATCTGTTTGCTAAGATGTCTTCCACAGCGGATGGAGTCCCTGGGGAGAAGAAACTGTCATATCCATAATGCCATCAACATCCATCCCTGGGGCTTCATCAATAATACACATTTTATAAACATATATTGAATGAACACTGCAGGTTTCAAGAAGGAGATAGTTTTGTACTCTATGTAAACATTTCAAATATAAAGGTGCTTAAAGGAAAATACACCAAATTGGAGAAACACTGTAAGATGCCCTTACTACTACAGTTCTTCATTTCGAGCACTTGTCAGTATCACAGAATAAGACCAAAATCTTTGTGTTGCCTCAGTAACACAAGTCTAATCAAAGACAACAGCACGAACCTTTATTTAAGGGAAGACCCTGCAAGATCATGCACGCCCTTGGTTTATTTGGAGTCCTTATCATTGACAATAGTAACTTCACTCTTAAGGCAGGTCTATGAAGATCAAGAGCATTTATAAAGAAAATTAACCTACCTAGAACACCTCCATTAGCCTCAGTGCCTTTGCACTAGACATTTGGGAATCAAGAGGTAAATGAGGCATGGTCAGTCCTGTCTGCAAACAGCTTTGGAAGACGGGCACTTAGCAACTCATGATGAGAAATTGGGTGAATTCTGCTCCAACAAGTCTCCTGTCAGAAATCCTGAAGCATTACTGTACTACGTGAACTTACATTTTCTGGCTATTAGTTATATCAGAGACAGAGATTAAACGCAGCAGAAGCTACCCAGGCTCGCAAGCAAGAGGGAGTTTCTGATAATAGGGTCTGAGTGACCTAAACACATAAAGTTGGGAACTAAGTGATGTTTTTAGTAAAATACTAGAAGGAAACACTGAGTTCATAACTGCTGTTTTGCTACGTCAGCAGGGTTGCTACGTCTGTTCCCAGAGTCCAACTGGTTTCCTCCTTTCCTGGGAGTCCTTGGGGATTAAACACAAAGATTCTTGATGCAGACTGCAGTGCAATCATGAGCTAAGCTTCCCCTGTGTCAAATAATGGGACACCATTGCTGTCCACCTTATAGGATTGTTCCTGAGAATTAAATGGTAGACAGCCTGTGGCAGAGAGACTTGTAAGGTGGTGCCTGATGATAGTCACCTCCTAAATTGACAGACATGTATGACCCCCTCCCCTTGCATGTGGGCTGAACTTAGGGACTTGCATCTAATCAAGGGAGTATTGCCTTGCTATCACATTTTTCTCTTGCTGCCTTGGATGGCATTCTGGAGAAGTCTGCGTGGCAAGTTTCTGAGGGTATCTTCCAGCCAACAGCCAACAAGGAACTAAAGCCCTCGATCCTACAGCCCTCAAGGAACTGAGAGTTTGGAAATGGGCTTAAAAATGAATCCTTCCTCATTCAAGCCTTCAGAAAAAAGTGGAAACCCTGCGCTGACTTCTGAATTTGGCCTTTTGAAAAACTATGAGGTACAGTACAGAGGTAAACCATACCCAGGTTTCTGTTCCACAGAAATTGTGATATAATAAATACATATTGTCTTAAGCCTCTAAGTTTTGGGTTACTTTGTTACACAGCAATAGATAATTCATACAAATGGTTAACGTATGAAAGCACCTCTTGTTTTCCCCATGAATCTCTTTCCATATAATTTAATGTGACTAAGTTTCTGCTACTTAAAAACAAAAAGCCACAGCTAAGACATGGAGAAGGGAGGACTTAGTTCCGCCTGAGCACAAAAGTTAGGAAGTTTTTTTACAAAGAAAAGGACACTTGTATTGGGATTTATAAATGAGCAGGATTTTACAGGCTGGGAAGAAAAGACACACGGCAAGCAGAAGAAAAAATGGTCAAAAGCATAAAAGTAGTAAGCTTTTCAACATTTTGTTTCTAAAATTACTACTCAGAAGATGATATACGACCCACAGTAGCAAGAATGGGGAAAGTGTCATGAGAATATACGAAAGGGTCAGCTAGAAATAGACTTTGAACACTTTGAGACAGACGAGGGAGTTTGAATATGCTTTTTAATGGCAATGAGAAATTGAACTAAGGATTTGGTATTAAGCATGGAAGGAAGAGAAAAAATCAGGACATGACATTTCTAAGGTAAAATTAGGAGGGCTTGCTGTTGATTTGATATATTGAGTTAGTTATGGGGTGGGAAGAATTAAGGATAACTAGCAGTCTCCAGTTTGGTTCCTGGATATATAGAAAAAATTGAGATTTGAAAGTAAGGTGGGATACTGAGTTTGCGGCATCCACCTAACTGAGAATATCCAGGAAGCAGAGAGATATAAATTTAGTAGCAATCAGCATGCCAGAGATTAAATGAAGACATTACAGTGAGTGAAATGATAAAGCAAAGAGACATGAAGAAGGACATGGAATACTGGGAGAAAACCAACAATTAAGAACAGATTCAAAACAGTATGTTGAGGATGCTAAGAATAGATGAATATGAGTAATAGAAATAGCAGTTGTCCGCAGGGGGTCATTAGGTAATAAGTTCCATACATATCAAAAGGATAGATTTTGAGAAAAAAGTTATTAGATGATGTAACTGAGGTAGTAGTGTTGACGAGTGAGAACAATTTCAACAAAAAAGTAAATTCAGACTTCTGTACCTTGAGGAATGTCTGAGGAACTGAGATGGGTGGCTGTGACAGTGAATGTTTCATCTTTTGTAAGAGTTTGGTGGTAAAGAGAAGGAAAGAGAACTTGTGAACAAATGTAGGGTGAGGGTTTTTGTGGGTGTGCATGTAATTTTGTGTTGTGAGAGTCAGTCAGGTGTGGTTAAAATCTGAAGAGAAGTGATCAGTACAGAGAAAAAGGAAGATGTTACAGCAAGAAGGAGTTGATAATGGGGCAAAAACCACCAAAGAGAAGGGAGTGGATGGAAAGATCATCTTCCTAGACAGGAAGAGTAGAAGTAAGAATGGGCAAGGGTAAAGTTTGACACGGTGGATACTAGGAGAAAATTTGAGCAAACCCATTTTATTCGATCAAGACCAAAAGGTCATCTTCTGACAGTGAAGGCTTAAGGATGGATTGAAACGCTTAAAGAAAATGGTAATGGGTCCTGTCAAAAACAGGAAAAGGAACTGAACAGGGATAAAGTAACCAAGCAAAAGTGTTTTTAAAGTGGCCAAAGAAGTGAGTAGAAACAGATTGCTTTACTAGGGTTAGAAGGAAAGGCTTATCATATTTATGGCTGAAATTAGATAGATAAAAATGGACAGATAACTGAAACATGAGAATGTCAAAGAATCTTTAAAGCCATGTTTTCTTATTCCCCAAACAGCCTCAGAAGCAAGGCACATCATCTATTAAATGAGATTTAAAGGATGAAAGGAATTTTAATATGTCTGATAAAATTATTTTGTAATCAGAGACTCATCCAGGTTCTAGAAATATAAAATATGAAATATATCTGCGGTAATGCATTCATCTCCTTGAGACACGCCATCTCATTGAGTCTTTTCACATTCTCAGTCAACCTACATTACTCAGAATAGAATCTTTGTAAATTTATTTTGATACATAAGCACTTGCTGGTCCATAATTTTTCATTCCAACGAGATAAGGTCCTGGTGGTAACTAACAAAGAAAAGAATGGAAAAGAAAAAAGTTATCATTTTTCCTAATTTAGAATGACAAACAAAGGTTTCTAAGGAAGGTACATTTTGAGCTCTAGTAACCTGAGCTTTTTCATCATGTGGTTATAGCATTAAAAGAAAGTTGATTTTTCACAGTGTATAGAAAAGGCTTAACTAAGCAATATTCTAAATGCAATTGCAGGGAAAACAGTTTGCCTGAGTGGGCAAAAACTATTTCAAAGTATATTAGAAGCAATAACCAATATGAAAACAAACTATGCTCTCTAATTACAAATCCATGGCATCTATTCTTAAGACTATTCCTACGGGATCACTACTGGGCAATAACTTTGATATCCTAAATTGGGATACTACACCAAAGATTGTTAAAAGTAAATAAAACCTTTTCATTAAAGTTTTCTGTGATTGAGTTTGCCCTTTATTTCAGAGGCTTCTCCCCCAGATTATTCTGCATTAATAAGAATGAGCTCTGCCTGGATAGCTCAGTGCTCTGAAGACACCCCCAGCCCTCATCCCCATCTCAGCTCTCCAGCTCAGGGGCTCCAGTGTCTTCCCTGCAACTCTGGTATAATCTTATGACCTCATACCTAAATTCTGCTTCTCAGCCTTATCTTTTGGGAATCGCGCCCCATTTGGGCTATCTGCCTCAAATTTCATTTTCAGATTTGTCCCCTTAAAACTCTCTCCCAGATCCCACTGCATGTTCTGCGGACCTGTCCTGCCCACAGAGGGGCTCAGACCAGGCTTCTAAGGCTCCTTCAAACTCTGAGCTGCATAAGAACAAATACAGTGGCCGATGTGTACGAGGAACTGAATAAATTAATTAAGTAACAAATAAATCCAGTCCAGGCCCAACAACCAGGGTATCTGCTTGTCAAGGGAAGATGTTCTGACAAGTTCGCCCTTCCCTAGAGTACTGTGTCCAGGTACAAAATCAGCATTGCCTTCTGTATCTAGACAATCACACTGCAGTGAGTCTATTTCCAGCCCATTCAGCTTCCAACAACTACGGAACAGATTTAAGATTTTGAGGTCTGATGCCAATTAGCTAAAATGGCTGAATGCCACTTCCAAGGGACAAGCATGTCAGAATTCCCCCAAAGATGAGAGCTGTTGGTTAAGTCCTCTGGCTTGTGAGACCCAAAAGGTAACTTTGTGGGATGGAAACTGTCTGCTTTGAGATATTCATGCCCTGAATCACCAATTTAAGCCACAACTGAAGACTTTGAAGCTTCTCCAACAAAAGTTTCCTGGGGTTTTTCAAACAATTCAGTTTAATTTAAGGCAGAACGTTAACATCTTCAATGAACTTTAAAAAAAAGAGGGGGGGCGGTCATGTAATTCAGTGCTTAGAAGCTGATAAGTGCTGTACTTCAAAGAAAATACATCTTTTCTGATGAGTCTGACAAGAAGCACAATGAGAGGAATCGGTACCTGAAAATGTAGTTAGCAAGATGGAGTTTAACCCTATTTCTTCCCTAAAGAATGTCATCTCCATCTGGAGCTTAGAAATGCAAGATGCTCATGAAAGATATCTTTTTAAAGAGCACAACAATCAGGTTAAATGTTAATCATCCTCTCATAGAAGAGAGTCAACTGTAAAAATGGTATCAAGTGTAATTTCCTGAGGAGGAGAACCATGTAGTTTAAGCAGCCATCAGAGCTAAATTTCCTGATGTGCCTCAGACTGTTATGGTTCCTGCAGTTTTCTCTGTTTTCCATATTGTTCTGTCCTCCCCAAACCATAAAGAACAAAAGCAAAAAGAAATCTGAGTGTGGCCCTTAAACACAAAGGCCATTTTGAAGAGACAAGCACAGCCTAAATGTCTTATAGTTTATCCAGTAGGATGTACTTTTCAGTCTACCAGACATACTGACAGTATCAATTTAAAAATAATCTCTGACAATTAATAACTTGCATATTCTCTTCTGATTTTCACAGAAAGGAAATATTCTAGTGCACAGCTACTGGAGTTGCAGAGAACTTGGAAACAGCTCTTCAATCCATAGACAGGGTTGTCATGAACAAAATAACATCAAAATTGTTACCCATACATTACTGGCTTTTAAGTGACATGGTCAGTTGCCAGTTGTTTATTTTACTTAGTGTAAAATCGACTGACATATTAGGATGGAGTAGAATAACAGAATAAAAAATGAGCAAAACAAAGGTGCAATTTATTGCCAGAAGGACCGAATATGTACATGTTTGTGCACACACACCCCAGAACACCACCACTAGCAAAAATCCTTATTATGGTGCAATCAATATAAAACTGTCACAGATCTTTAAAAATGAGGATATACATAATTTATTTTGCAATTTATTTTGCAAATTTGTTTTTTAGAAGGCCAGATAATAAATAATGTACGTTTTGTGGGCAATATGTTCTCTCATAACTAGTCAACTGTGCACAGTGGTGTGAAAGCAGCCACGGACCTAGGCAACCAAAAGTGGGTAGCTAGGTTCTAAAAGTCTTTATTCATGAAAACGGACAGCAAGCTACATTTAGCCAGGGCACATAGTTTGTCTATCCTTGATTATCAACAATGCATGCAGATTGTAAGGCAGGTTGTACATACTTGCTAAAATTTGACAAAATAAATCAGCACACGTGGATAGGACTTTTGAACACACAGATACAAACCATACAAACAATCAATTTCAAAAAGGAGGATTTGTTTCATGTGGTATAACTAAATCATAGAATCTGACTTTTAGAACTGAAAATGACCTCAGAAATATCTAAATATCAACTCCATTTTACTGATGATGAAACGGAAGCCAAAAGCATCCAAAAGGCAGCTACTACATGACGTACACTTACTTTTTTTTTTAAAGGAAGAACACACTTCAAAAATCCTAAATAAACAATCCAAAAAAAAAAGCCAAAATAAGACCTCTCTAGATGCAGTGATTTAAAAAAAACAAAAAGAAAAAGAGAGAACCCATGGGATTTTATTTGTGATAAAGACAGCAACAGTTCAATGTCTGGGTTTTTTTTTTTTATTGCTCTACAATTTGCCATAAACTACATTACTTAGAGAAATGGCATTTTCTAGCAAAAAGAATTGAGTCTCCATCTATTATCATTGTGAGTACAACTGTCAGGACCAGCAAGACATGGAAAAAGGCTTGATTCTGAATAAGGTAGGTGCCACTAATGTTGATCCCCCGTTTTCCCACTGAATAACTCCTTTGGTTATCAATGGTTATCGCTTAAGCCATTTTATCTACCATAGGTTTGCCCTGCTGTTTCTCTAAAGGGGGGCTGCAAACAAAAGACAAAGATTATTACAGATATCTATAGCTATACACATCAATGAAAAGGGTTTTTATTTCTTTTCAATGGTTATTAAGGAAAGCATAACACTTCAGTTAGAGATAAAATACTGGAAGACTTTTAAGGATAAATATGCACAAAAATGATGTTATCTTGTCATGGCACGAGTGTTGTGGAGGATTTTAGGGAAAAACAGCAGAGGATCTAACGAATGGTTATTAGGGGTGAAATAAAGCATAGTTCAGTGTTGTTAACCCATCAACTGATAGGTATCAAATGTTAGCTTTTCTCCCAAATAACCACATGTAATAGTTTATTCTTTACAACATTCCAAGTTGGACTGTTCCTAGCTCATGGAAAGACAGGCAGACCAATTAATTAACTGTGATAAAGTAAACACACAAAGTTAAAAACAAGGAAATATGGTAAAGACAAGGGTAAGATAGGTGTAAACTTCAAAACTTGTTTATCTGACAGAGAAGTAACCGCGAGGGTAAAGCGTCATGATTCAGTAGGAAAAACAGTGGTTTGCCAATCAAGGCAAACAACCATGAGGCAAATGCTTACTTTTCCTCTTTTCAGTTGGCTAGTTCCTGAAATGGAAGTTTGGACAAGCTGTTCTATAAGTTCCCTAGAGGTCTATAATTTTAAATGTGTTTTCTTCAGCACCTCACGTTCTCTAAATACTATCCAACTAAAGTAAACATTATCTGAACTTTGTGGTCATATTAGAGCTCTGAACGAGGAGACATGAAGCCATTGACCATTTCATATTTATCTTCCATAAAAAAGTGACTTTTAACCACAATAAAATTCAACAAGAAGCTTTTTATCACAAACTGAATGACAACTCAGTATAATATTTTAAGAGCTTTGAATGAATAAATCATGATTGGAGAACTTCTTAAGCCAATGGATAATGCTTCTTTCTGGAAGGTAACACATTTTTCTGACTAATGTTGCTAGAAAACAAGGACTGCACAATAACAGAATGAAACCCCATTAGTTTATTCAGGTAGTAAATTGTCATTGTAGATTAGACTACTGTATTCAAGACAGTATATCTCTGAAAATTTAATTGTGAAATGTAGTTAAATTCTTTTTCTATAGAAAAGCTACTGCCTATGTACCCTTTGGGCGACAGCTCTAAAACCAACATGTATCTTCCAAAAGGTTTAACTCAACCAGGATTAGTACAAATTTCTCATCCTCGCCAACATCAATAAAATTCAAAGCTGTTAGCTGATTCGCCTACATCTTTTAAATTACTATTTCTAGGGGGGCTTTCATGGTTTTATTTGACCAAGGGCAGAGTGTGTCATTCATTTCTTTTTTTAATTCATTTGACATACGGAAAATATACACTGAGGTTAAACTATATGCCAAGTAGATATGATTTTCTGATGTGTATTACAGAAAACTAGTTGGAGAAAGAAAATCTTTTCGTTCTATAGGTACTTAGTCATAGGTTATTTTTTTAAATATTTTCTTATGATAATATTGTTTCTTCTTTTACCATTACCATGCTTTTATTTAATAATGACTTCAATGTACTAATATCTTTAAAACAGAGAAGAACTAAACTTCCATGTAGGTGTGAAGCTAAATGCCTCATAGGGATGAGTACCTTCTATCCCCAGATATGTGATCCTCTCATCTCCCAGTTTCTGCCTTTGAGCCTCTCAGTTTCCTAATCTTAGGATCTCACATAATTCTAGGATCCATGGACACATATCCCTTAAGACTTCATAGAGAAGAGTTCCACAGAGGATAGTATACAATGGCAGGGAAGTAGAAGTTATAAAGAAAAAAGAGATGGTGGTGATAAAGGTTAATACTAATACTAACGGCCTCTTTACAGACAGTATTTCCTATAATCTGACAACTTCCCGGTGGAGAAGCTATGAACACTCAGTTTTACCAAAGGGAAAGCTGAGGTTCAGAGTGAGCTCAGCTTTAGCAAGGTTTCATACAGTTCAGTCTGATTCTGAGTTTTCTGTTCTTTCAGAGTCACCAATACATCATGAAAGAGAGGGGAAAAAGCAAACCCAAAGAGATGCCCTTACAAGCTGCCCCACAACCGATATCCTAGGAGGGAAGAGACTGAGTCACTTTTACAGTTCATAACAACTAGCTGAGCACACTGCAGCCATATCCTGGACATTGCTAAAAACATGATAGCTTACAAACATACTCTTCTTTCTACCTTTATGTAGTGTCTTTCGTGTTTATCATGGATAAAAAACAAGAAGTAAAATGAATATAAGAATATATAGGCGGGGGCGGAGCCAGGATGGCGGCGTGAGTAGAGCAGCAGAAATCTCCTCCCAAAACAACATATATCAATGAAAATATAACAAAGACAACTCTTCCTAGAATAAAGACCAGAGGACACAGGACAACATCCAGACCACATCCACACCTGTGAGAACCCAGTGCCTCGCAAAGGGGGTAAGATACAAACCCCAGCCCGGTGGGTCCCGAGCGCCCCTCTCCCCAGCTCCCAGTGGGAGGAGATAGGTCTGAGTGGGAGGGAGAGGGAGCCCAGGGCTGCTGAACACCCAGCCCCACCCACCCAGACCAGAGTGCAGACACAGTGCATGTGCAGGGCCCTGGATACTAGGGAAACAGGGCAGCAAGAACAGTGAGCAGGTACTGGAGGCCGGCACCGGAGGACAAAAGAAAAGTGAGCAGCCACCTTTTCTTTGTTGTTGTTGTTGTTGTTTTGTTGTGGTGAGTGCTTTTTGGATGTCTTAAAGGGACAGGGACCCCAATACTAGGGAAACAGGGCAGCAAGTACGGTGAGCGGGTGCCCGAGGCTGGTGCCAGAGAATAAAGAAAAACAAGCAGCCAATATTTTATTTTTTTATTTTTGTGGTCGTTGTTTTGTTTTGACAGGTGCTTTTTGGAAGTTTTAAACGGGCAGGGTGGGACACTTAGTACAGAGGTAGGGAATCCAGGGATCTCTGGGCACTCAAATCCCCTGGGCTGCAGGGATCATGGAGGCACCTTACGGAGGTAAATAGCCTCCCGGTCGCTCCCTCTCCAAGGCAACTCCACCACTTTGGAGCAGCATACAGCAACAGCGGAGATAAACTCCATAGCAGCCGGGCAGGAAGCAGAAGCCCTGTCTGCACACAGCTGCCCAGCACAAGCCACTAGAGGTCGCTATTCTCCCAGGAGAGGAAGGCCACAAACCAACAAGAAGGGAAGTTCTTCCAGCAGTCACGAGTCGCAGCTCTGCGAACTATTCCTATCACCATGAAAAGACAAAATTACAGGCAAACAAAGATCACAGAGACACCAGAGAAGGAGACAGACCTAACCAGTCTTCCTGACAAAGAATGCAAAATAAAAATCATAAACATGCTGACAGAGATGCAGAGAAATACGTAAGAGAAATGGGATGAAGTCCGGAGGGAGATCACAGATGCCAGAAAGGGGGTCTCAGAAATGAAACACACTCTGGAAGGATTTATAAGCAGAAGGGGTATAATGCAAGAGGCCATTGATGAAATTGAAACCAGAGAACAGGAACGCATAGAAGCTGACATAGATGGAGATAAAAGGATCTCCAGGAATGAAACAATATTAAGAGAACTGTGTGACCAATCCAAAAGGAACAATATCCATATTATAGGGGTACAAGAAGAAGAAGAGAGAGGAAAAGGGATGGAAAGTATCTTGGAAGAAATAATTGCTGAAAACTTCTCCAAACTAGGGGAGGAAATAATTGAACAGACCACGGAAATGCACAGAACACCCAACAGAAAGGATCCAAGGAGGACAACACCAAGACACATAATAATCAAAATGGCAAACATAAAGGACAAGGAAAGAGTTTTAAAGGCAGCTAGAGAGAAAAAGGTCACCTATAAAGGAAAACCCATCAGGCTATCATCAGACATCTCGACAGAAACCCTACAGGCCAGAAGAGAATGGCATGATATATTTAATACAATGAAACAGAAGGGCCTTGAACCACGGATACTGTATCCAGCACGACTATCATTTAAATATGATGGCAGGATTAAACAATTCCCAGACAAGGAAAAGCTGAGGGAATTTGCTTCCCATAAACCATCTCTACAGGGCATCTTGCAGGGACTGCTCTAGATGGGAGCACCCCTAAAAAGAGCACAGAACAAAACACCAACATATGAAGAAAGGAGGAGGAGGAATAAGAAGGGAGAGAAGAAAAGAATCTCCAGACAGTGTATATAACAGCTCAATAAGTGAGCTAAGTTAGGTGGTAAGATACTAAAGAGGCTAACCTTGAACCTTTGGTAACCACAAATTTAAAGCCTGCAATGGCAATAAGTACATACCTTTCAATAGTCACCCTAAATGTAAATTGACTGAATCCACCAATCAAAAGACACAGAGTAATAAAATGGATAAAAAAGCAAGACCCATCTATATGCTGCTTACAAGACACTTACCTCAAACCCAAAGACATGCACAGACTAAAAGTCAAGGGATGGAAAAACATATTTCAGGCAAACAACAGAGAGAAGAAAGCAGGGGTTGCAGTACTAATATCAGACAAAATAGACTTCAAAACAAAGAAAGTAACAAGAGATAAAGAAGGACACTACATAATGATAAAGGGCTCAGCCCAATAAGAGGATATAACCATTCTAAATATATATGCACCCAACACAGGAGCACCAGCATATGTGAAACAAATACTAACAGAACTAAAGGGGGAAATAGACTGCAATGCATTCATTTTAGGAGAATTCAACACACCACTCACCCAAAAGGATAGATCCACCAGGCAAAAATAAATAAGGACACGGAAGCACTGAACAACACAATAGAGCAGATGGACCTAATAGACATCTATAGAACTCTACATCCAAAAGCAACAGGATATACATTCTTCTCAAGTGCACATGGAACATTCTACATTCTCCAGAATAGACCACATACTAGCTCACAAAGAGACTCAGCAAAATCCAAAATATTGAAATTCTACTACCCAATTTTTCAGACCACAAAGGTATGAAAGTAGAAATAAATTATACAAAGAAAACAAAAAGGCTCACAAACACATGGAGGCTTAACAACATGGTCCGAAATAATCAATGGATCAATGAAAAAATTAAAATAGGTATCAAGGAATATATGGAAACAAATGACAACAACAACACAAAGCCCCAACTTCTGTGGGACACAGCGAAAGCAGTCCTAAGAGGAAAGTATATAGCGATCCAGGCAAACTTGAAGAAGGAAGAACAATCCCAAATGAATAGTCTAAAATTACAATTATCGAAACTGGAAAAAGAAGAACAAATGAGGTCTAAAGTCAGCAGAAGGAGGGACATAATAAAGATCAGAGAAGAAATAAAATTGAGATGAATAAAACAATAGCAAAAATCAACGAAACAAAGAGCTGGTTCTTTGAGAAAATAAACAAAACAGATAAGCCTCTAACCAAACATATTAAGAGAAAAAGAGAATCAACACAAATCAACAGAATCACAAATGAGAATGGAAAAATCATGACAGACTCCACAGAAATACAAAGAATTATTAAAGACTACAATGAAAACCTATATGCCAACAAGCTGGAAAACCTAGAAGAAATGGACAACTTTCTAGAAAAATACAACCTTCCAAGACTGACCAAGGAAGAAACACAAAAGTTAAACAAACAAATTATGAGCAAAGAAATTGAAATGGTAATCAAAAAACTACCGAAGAACAAAGCATCCGGGCCAGACGGATTTACCTCAGAATTTTATCAGACACACAGAGAAGACATAATACCCATTCTCCTTAAAGTTTCCAAAAAATAGAAGAGGAGGGAATACTCCCAAACTCATTCTATAAAGCCAACATCACCCTAATACCAAAACCAGGCAAAGACCCCCACAAAAAAAGAAAATTAGACCAATATCCCTGATGAACATAGATGCAAAAATACTCAATAAAATATTAGCAAACAGAATTCAAAAGTATATCAAAAGGATCATACACCATGACCAAGTGGGATTCATCCCAGGAATGCAAGGATGGTACAACATTCAAAAATCCATCAACATCATCCACCACATCAACAAAAAGAAAGACAAAAACCACATGATCATCTCCATAGATGCTGAAAAAGCATTTGACAAAATTCAACATCCATTCATGATAAAAACTCTCAGCAAAATGGGAATAGAGGGCAAGTACCTCAACATAATAAAGGCCATATATGATAAACCCACAGCCAGCATTGTACTAAACAGCGAGAAGCTGAAACCTTTTCCTCTGAGATCGGGAACTAGACAGGGATGCCCACTCTCCCAACTGCTATTTAACATAGTACTGGAGGTCCTAGCCAAGGCAATCAGACAAAACAAAGAAATACAAGGAATCCAGATTGGTAAAGAAGAAGTGAAACTGTCACTATTTGCAGACGACATGATATTGGACATAAAAACCCTAAAGACTCCACCCCAAAACTACTAAAACTGATATCAGAATACAGCAAAGTTGCAGGATACAAAATTAACACACAGAAATTTGTAGCTTTCCTATACACTAACAATGAACCAATAGAAAGAGAAATCAGGAAAACAATTCCATTCACAATTGCATCAAAAAGAATAAAATACCTAGGAATAAACCTAACCAAAGAAGTGAAAGACCTATACCCTGAAAACTACAAGTCACTCTTAAGAGAAATTAAAGGGGACACTAACAAATGGAAACTCATCCCATGCTCATGGCTAGGAAGAATTAATATCGTCAAAATGGCCATCCTGCCCAAAGCAATATACACATTTGATGCAATCCCTATCAAATTACCAGCAACATTCTTCAATGAACTGGAACAAATAATTCAAAAATTCATATGGAAACACCAAAGACCCCGAATAGCCAAAGCAATCCTGAAAAAGAAGAATAAAGTAGGGGGGATCTCACTCCCCAACTTCAGGCTCTACTACAAAGCCATAGTAATCAAGACAATTTGGTACTGGCACAGGAACAGAGCCACAGACCTGTGGAACAGATTAGAGACTCCAGAAATTAACCCAAACATATATGGTCAATTAATATTTGATAAAGGAGCCATGATATACAATGGCAAAATGACAGTCTCTTCAACAGATGGTGCTGGCAAAACTGGACAGCTACATGTAGGAGAATGAAACTGGACCATTGTCTAACTCCATATACAAAGGTAAACTCAAAATGGATCAAAGACCTGAATGTAAGTCATGAAACCATTAAACTCGTGGTAAAAAACATAGGCAAAAACCTCTTAGATATAAACATGAGTGACCTCTTCTTGAACATATCTCCCCGGGCAAGGAAAGCAACAGCAAAAATGAACAAGTGGGACTATATTAAGCTGAAAAGCTTCTGTACATCAAAATACACCATCAATAGAATAAAAACAAACCCTACAGTATGGGAGAATATATTTGTAAATGACAAATCCGATAAAGGCTTGACGTGCAAAATATATAAAGAGCTCACATGCCTCAACAAACAAAAATCAAATAATCCAATTAAAAAATGGGCAGAGGAACTGAACAGTTCTCCAAAAAAGAAATACAGATGGCCAACAGACACATGAAAAGATGCTCCACATCACTAATTATCAGAGAAATGCAAATTAAAACTAAAATGAGGTATCACCTCACACCAGTAAGGATGGCTGCCATCCAAAAGACAAACAACAACAAATGTTGGCAAGGGTGTGGAGAACCCTCCTACACTGCTGGTGGGAATGTAAATTAGTTTGACCACTGTGGAAAGCAGTATGGAGGTTCATCAAAATGCTCAAAACAGACCTACCATTTGACCCAGGAATTCCAGTCCTAGGAATTTACCCTAAGAAAGCAGCACTTCAGTTTGAGAAAGACAGATGCACCCCTATGTTTACTGCAGCACTATTTACAATAGCCAAGAATTGGAAGCAACATAAATGTCCATCGGTAGATGAATGGATAAAGAAGATGTGGTACATATACACAATGGAATACTATCCACCATAAGAAGAGGGCAAATCCTACCATTTGCAGCAACATGGATGTACCTGGAGGGTGTTATGCTCAGTGAAATAAGCCAAGCAGAGAAAGAGAAATACAAAATGATTTCGCTCATCTGTGGAGTATAAGAACAAAGGAAAAACTGAAGGAACAAAACAGCAGCAGAATCACGGAACCCAAGAATGGACTAACAGGTACCAAAGGGAAAGGGACTGGGGAGGATGGGTGGGTAGGGAGGGATAAGGGGGGAAAGAAGAAATGAGGTACTATGATTAGCATGCATAATGGTGGGGGAGAAAGGGGAGAGATGTACAACACAGAGAAGAGAAGTAGTGATTCTACAACATTTTGCTATGCTGATGCACAGTGACTGTAAAGGGGTTTGTGGGGGGTCCTGGTATAGGGGAAAGCCTAGTAAACATAATATTCTTCATGTAATTGTAGATTAATGATAACAAAAAAAAAGAAAGAATAGGGGGATTACTCCCTCATAGGATAAAACTAACTGTAAATCAACAATTAATGCATGCTTTAATTATCCTTAATTTTGATCATTTAAAGGGTGTCAGATGATCAGCTATGGAAATACATTTTTCTGATAATATTCCTTTCTCTTTAAAAAAAAAAGCAGTTCCTGTGTGGTGATCTCCAATAAATTATTCACAATGGCATAAAGGGCATATCAAAGTGTGGGCAAAGGGTTTGTTTGTGTTTATACAGAGGATCAAAGCCTAATTTGGCTACCCAGAAAACGAATTAAGATATGATATGAAGAACTTCCAACATCAACATTCTCTGGAAGAGTCATTCCAGAAGATGATCATCAAAAATCTTCAACAAAGATCCTGGCGCTGTTACATTTGTTGCTGCATTCATCCCACCGGTTCCTGGACTTGCCATGGGAATGAAGAAGGAGATATCTAAGCTGGCCTGTGCATACAGTAAAACAACAAACTTGACTGGATCTATACTGTCAGAACTCATCCAAGAATTAGGAGAAGTGCAAGTTGCAGTGCTCCCAAATCTTGCGACTATAGACTATCTACTGTTAAAAGAACATATGGGATGTGAACAGTTCCCAGGAATGTGTTGTTGTAATTTGTGTGATTTTTCTCAAACTATTCAAATTCAGTTAGACAATATCCATCATATCATTGATATGTTTTCACAAATGCCTAGGTTGCCTAACTGGTTTTCTTGGTTTCACTGGATATGGCTGCTAATTGTAGGTCTGCTTTGGTTATGAAGCTGTATTCCTATTATGTTAAGGTATGTACACAAGTTAATTAGTAGTTTAAAACCTATACATACTTATGCTACTCTACAAGAAGATATGGCAAAGAAATAATCAATCTTCCCATGTTTTCTTCCTTCTGCTACTTCTATAGCTTTTCTTCTTCCTTCGTAATCAAAGCCCTTTAGTAGAATTCGTGCCTCATATCGAAAATTACCGAGTATCATAATTCCTCCAGGTGGTAAAGATACCTCAAGACAAATGCTGGGCATAGAAGCCACAGGGCATAAATCTGCAAAGAAGTAAAAAGCTAACCTTTTCAAACAATATTGCTTCTCTCTCACTTACCAACTTTACATTTCCCTGTATGGAAGATGACTGGTTAGCCAGAGATGGGTAAGATTCCTCAAGGGAGGAACAACCTAAGACAGGCACAGTCACAGGAGGGCCATCAGGTGAGAAATTGGGGATCAACAGAGGTGAGGCTTAGAACCTCACCCCCCCCTGTTTTGAGAGAAATCTTCTGCATCTGTGGATGTTTTAATGCCCTTGTCTAGCTTGGATTAACACATAGTCCATAGGCACACACCTGATCATCTACCTTTGCCTGCTTACAGCAGTAAACTATGTTTTCTACCTTTATCTTGCATCTACCTACCACTTCAGCATTTTATTAAAAATAATAATAATAATAATAATAATAATAATAATAAAGGGAGAAATGTGGGATTCACATATAAATCAAGTATAAAAATCAAACGAATATTCATATTTGACCTGATTATTTATAGTTCATAATGTGTGATCAAAACTGAAAGTTTCTGTGATGACTGCCCTTGCACTGTTCACCATGTAAGAACTTATTCACTATTTCACTATGTAAGAACTTGTTCGTTATACTTCAGAAGATTGGAGACTGTTGAGAATTAGGCTTGGGGTTGATTAATGACTGTGCACTGAGTCCCCTATACAGAATTTTGTTGTTAACAACCATTTGATCAATAAATATGAGAGATGCCCTCTCAAAAATAAAAAGTGCCAAAAAAAAGAATATATAGCATGTGCAGGATTATACATTTATCACATGAAGAAATGTTGAACATTACAAACATAGATGTAAGAAAATATGAGAATATTTTTAAATGAATATTAATTTGCCTAGGCTTTGAAATTGTCAGAAAAGGATCACACATAAATATACAAAGCAGTGAAAAGAAAAAGAGTTACTGATAATCATCTTAGAAGATTTTATTCTTGGCTAATATTTCCAAAATCATGTACCAGTCAGATTTACCATTTAGATGATCTTTCTGCTTTAAAGAGATATATGTTAGGAAAAGCATGCTTACAATTCTCATACTCTTCAAGAATGAATATTCCTTCCCATATTGTAATACGCCAAAGACTGTACTGAAAAATAGAAATGTGCACCTACTGAGATTGAGGATGATTGTCATTTTCCACTGGGACTCCAAATTTTACTGTTAGTACTGAACAGACGATATTCAAAGTTCCAGTCTAATTAAAATATGCAGTAATACTGGTCTCTAAACATAAACAAGAACTGGACAATGGACAACAGGCAGTTCGTCTCTCAGACCTAAATAAAAGACTGCAAAGTTGAATTGCATGTATAATCTCATCACCAAGAGTGAATAGGCTTAGTAGAAAGAGCGTGGGACAATTCGAAAAAATAAGGAAACTCCTCCACTCAGCCACTCAGCGGGGCAGAAAGGTTGGAGAATCACAAGATCCGAAACGACACGTGTCCAGGCTAGTTTTTGTCATCGTCTTGCCTTCATAACAGGAACTTTGTTACGAATTCCATGCAATATATTAAAAAAATAAAAACTGCGGGTATTGGCGGCATCAACCTGCTCAATCCAGCTCCCCCACTTAGTACAATTTAACCTGAGGAGTGTGATTTCTCCAAAATGCGATTTCTTCATCTCTGCGTTGAAGATAATACTAGTTTACAGGTTGTTGGGAAGATGTGAAATAATGATTTTAAATGTGAACTCCTGGCACACAGTAGATGTTCCTAAAATGGCTGAAGCTGCTGCTGTTCTTGTTATTAGTAGAAATAGTAGGGGTAGTAATAATAGTGATAACAGCCATTAGCAGTATCATTAGTAGTAAACTATGTAGCTGGTAATATCAGAAGCGCTCTCCTTTTATTATGTAAGAAGAGACTTTAGTGGAGCTAAACTAACCAGAAAATGAGTAAACATGGGAAATTGGAATCATGTGGGAGGCAAGATATTGATTAGAATTCAATCCTCTCATTCAGAAAATGGCAGATAGAGAAAACTCCCAATACACATTACTTTAAAGATTTTATTTAAGTTGGACAACACATCTGGTAATTTAAGTTTTGTTCCAGCAAGACTGAAAAGACTGTAAACTCTAATCAGTCCTCTGCCTTTACAAAACTGTGATAGGCAGTATTTCTACTGAATTAGAAACAGTGTGAACTGATGAATGCATAGCTTTCTACTTTTTTCTTTATAATTGCTCCTTCTTTCTGAATTAAACGATCCATTTGGAGGATCTCAAAAGAGGCATTCCCCCACCCCACCCCCAGTTTTCAATGTATCAGTCTTACTTGGAATTTCAGTTACCCGATGCTATGCAGGAGACACTCCAGTTCAGAGATCAGAAAGATGACAGCTCCTCTTTGCAATTCTTTTTACATCCAGTGCTGGCTTTCTGTGAAAGATGGATAGTTCCATCTTGCAATCTCCTGTATTTCTCCTTTTGGGTGCATCGTTTGATTCTATGTGTTATTTATTTCCCTAGCTGCTTGATTGCTTTAGGTAAATGGTTCTCAAACCAGGACCCCAGACGTCTCTATATCAGATCTCAGCTGGGGCTAGTTTTGCTCTTCATGGGATGTTTGCCAATATATGGAGTTATTTTTTATTTTCACAAATAGGGGGACTACTGGCATCTAGTGGGTAGAGCCCGGGGAAGCCACTTCACATCCTGCAGCTCATGGGACAGCTCCTTACAGCAAAGAATTATCTGACACAAATACCAATAGTGCCATTATTGAAAAGCCCCACACAAAGGAAGTAATGGATGCTTTAAGCTATTTTCAATAACATTTAAAAGCTTAATAAAATATGAGCTTATCTAAGATCACAATACACAAGGTAAACAGAATTAAAATTTTCTTTACTTTCAATTGAATTCCTAATAAATCAATATGGCGCCACTTCTTATTTCATGATCATGAGAAGCTCTGATCGGCAATAGTCTTTTTTGGTTTGATTCAGAAATTTTCTTTGGGGATTCATCCAGCAAATTAGCCCAAATTTATGCAAGGTGGCATAGGAGATTACTCACTGAAACATTACTTCAATACAAGAAGACTGGAACAATACACATAATACAGTAACAGTGAAATAAATGAAAACATATGAAAGACATATAAGTAATCTTAATAAATGTCAATGAATTAAACACTAATTTCCAACAAACATATGACAAGATGCTCAAAGACAGTCTTAACTGAGGAAATACAGAGTTAAAAATATCAAGGAGAGACATTTCCATATCCCTTAGCCTTATCATAACAAGTGTTGGTTATTATATAGGGAAACAAGCTCTAGAGAAGTGACTTGCCAACTTTTGTCAGAATCTATATATCTGCACATTACCACTCAAGGTGACTACTCCTCCTCAACGTGGACTGTCAAAAATACTCCACTCATCCTCCGATTTATCCCCCAGAAACCACCTTGGAGAGTGTTCACTCTCCCAAGAAACCTCCCTGGAGGATACAAGGTGCCTCCCTCACCTTTTGGGATTGGGGCTCCCCTGAGTTCTAGCATCAAACCAAGCATCACATTTACAGCACAGAATCCTGACCCTTGCTGCCCAGGGAGCTTGCTTGCTTGCTTTCCTCTTTTTCTTTTTTACATTGAGGTACATAAAAAATGTGCATACCTTAGTGTACAGCTTGATGAATTTTAACATGTGTACACATTCATGTAACGTCCCCCTAATCAAGATACCAAACTTTCTCACTAATTTCTTTTTCCCTTCACCTATTTCATTCCCTTATTTGTCCTACCCTATGGTAACCTCCAGTCTCTGTGTTTATGAGCCTATCTCAGTTTTGTTTGTTCATTTGTTCTGCTTTTTAGATTCTACATATAAATAAAATCATATGGCACTTGTCTTCCTCTGACTTATTTCACTTAGCGTAATATCTCTAGGTCCATCCATATCATCGCAAATGGCAATATCTAAATGTCATTCTTTTTGTGGTTGAGTAATATTCCATTGTATAATTAATGAGAAATGGGCTATTATTAATAAATGTAATTGAGCTGGCAATTTTTTTTCAAACTATAAGGTCAGCAAAGGACTAGACAAATGCAAGCAATACTCACTGCTGCTGAGGTCGCTAACCACTGACAGGGGTCTTGGATATCACAAAAGAATATTTAACCTTGCATGAAAGATACTTTTTCTGGAAAAAATTAATCCCCAAATTCCTTTTTTTCTATAATGAATTTCAAGATAGTTTCACGTAGTAGCTTGCAACCTGTAGCTCTAGTTTGATTATTCATCTCACTGCTCGCTTTTTACTGAATGTAGGGGTCTCTTTAGGGGACTTTCAAACTTGAAAACATTTTCTCAGTTCTAAGAAATCATTTCCTTGACCCAGCCATTCTGCTCTCCTATGTTTCTCTCACTTTCACTAACGTTTTCAAGTGGAATGCCTTCTCAGTTCCTCTTGATTTATTCTCTCCTCCATCCTCCGGTGGTTTGATTTTATTATTTCTGACCTACAAGAATCACTATGACCTAGACAAACAACAGTCTTTCTCTGACTCCTTTTGAAATTTCCTCCCATCTCCACCGGCCTTGTATATGTAGGGGAGGCAAAGAGCAGTGGGAATGTTAAGGACAGTTGACGACCCTCTCGTGACACTCACGTGTGTCAGGCAGCACTACGCTACTTCCAAGTCAGAACCTGTGTGTTACTGTTCCCTCCCTGCAGCCTGTCCTCCTCCTCCTCCTGCCGAGACTTTCTAAGTCTCTTTACTTTGTGTGGATCTTATTTTTGTAAAATCCTGAGATACATACTTTTTTTTCCTATTTTGCAGACTAGATAAAATTCTGATACTGTTTAGAAGGCAGAGGACTAGAGAATGAAAATCTAGGGGCTTTAGGTCCAGAAGGCCTGCAATTTTGGTAGCCTCAGAATCGACATTAAAGTGTCCTTTTGAGTGGATCACACAATCATGTCACGTTCACTATCAGTATTGTAGTTCCTAAAATGTAAAGACTGTGGGTTAAATCTTCATTAAATCATTTGATAAACTGGCTGAATGCAATGAGCTAGGGGCCAGGCTGGCTGCTGGTGAAACATGATCCTCTCTCAAGAGCTCATGACCTGTTAGAGGAAATCTCTACGTGAACAAATGACCAGCAATACATGGTGACATGTGGTGTACTAGAGATATACACAGAATATAAAAATACACACAATATAATAAAAGCATAAAGGGACAGTGACCAATCCTACAGGAGAAGAAGAAGAGAAAGTTGGAAGAAAGGGAAACTTGAGGTCTTGAAGTACTTAGTTTATCAAACAAAGGGAAGAAGGCATCCCTTTAAGCTTTTTTAATTTAAAAAACAATACATTAAAACTGGAAAATTCTTTTCTTCACAAGCAAAAAAGTAAAATACTACGTTCATAATGCCTTCTATTTAGAATTTCTATAATATTATACTATTCCCTCAATCTCTGTATAAAATACAATTTACTCCCTAAGGAAAAACTACCAGTGTCTCTGATCTCTCCTCCTCTTTTTCCTTCTGCTGTTTACATTCTTCCCTGTTTCCTCAGTTGCTTGTTTTCTCTGGACCCTTTCTCAACTAGTACCCTTCAATTATCCAGAGACATATTTCTCCATTTGTAACCATGTCCCCACTATCACAGTAGCAAAATGCCTGATTGTGTACAACACCATCTCCAGGGCACTTTTCCCCCAGCTGACTGAGAAAATAATTTTAATTTGCAGAGACTATTGTTCTTTAACCATTAATTCTACTTTCCCTTTACTCCACTAAAAGGTTCATAGAGAGGACACTTTATTCCTGCTGGATATTCTGTCTCTCCCTCTACATGTAACTTAGGAAATTTCCAGATAGAAAGAAGACACAAAAGCCATACGTAAGACAATTCTCATTCCGAAAATAAGACTTTATGGGAATAGTCCAGTTTAATTTGCTTTATTCTGTAAATATATTAGAAAGTCATGTGATCTTCCTTTGAAACTTTCTAGCTAATCCTTTTGCAGAGTCCCTCTGGTGCTTAAGTTAAAGGTTAGCACTAACTGCTTTCCACCTTGGGGAAAACATTCATTGTAGAATAATTAACCAGATCAACAAAGCAGCTACTTCTCTTCTTGAACTCTAATCTTCACAGGGCCCTGATCCTGGAGCCCATGCAGGCTGGGTACTTTTAGTATCCATCCCTAAATTGTCCTCTGGAAATAATACATTTGTTAAGTGTATTTTAATAATATTAATAATCCTTTCAATACTAGTGTGTGTATACTGTACACACACTAAACTATACTACACTATGCACATAAAGAAGCATAGGTTTGAGTTAAATTAGAATAATGCATAATAGCTTACATGCAAATTAAAAGAGTAATCTACCCTAACCACAATCTCATTGTAAAAAGCAATTTTCATCCAGACACTTGAAATAACTGCTTCAAGTTACATGCTAGATATAGCAGAATTAGCTTGAACTAATACCAAGAGCTCCTCACTTCATAGCCAGTATTGTCCACATTTTACATGTCACAGTTAAGTGGGGCAGGCAGGATGATCTTTATTATTTTTCACATAGGACAAAAGAAGTATCTGCTTGGGACTATGAGATATCTGTAATGTATGAATAATTAAATTAGAAAATATTTATGAAGTATAGTGTCTGACAGAATAAATTTCCAATAAATGTCAACTTTTGTCATTGTTACAGTTGTTTTGCTTGTCATTAACATTCAAATGTTACTACTATTATAAAGAATTATTTATGATCAAATCATTTCATCTAGCATCTTTCAGACCAGGGATTCTTACCTTGGGGTCAGTGAGATTTATGGCTTCATGAATGTGTTTTAGGAAGCTTGTAAATGTCCAGAAATAGGTGGTAAAAATTGTGTGTGCATATTTGGAAATAATTTGTTGTGGGGAGAAAGTGATAGTTTTCATTAATTCTCAAGTTTCATCTATGTTGTAGAGTGTACTTCATTCCTTTTTTATTGCCAAGTAATATTCCATTCTATGGCTATATATTGTTTATTCATTCATCAGTTGATGAACATCTGGGATTTTTCTACTTTTTGATGATCATAAATAGAATTACTGTGAATATTTGTGCCTTAGTATTTTTGATAACATTGGTTGACAGTTTTCTTGAGTATATACCTAAGAGTTGAATTGCTGAATCAAATGATAGCTCTAGGTTTGACTTTCTGAGAATATGCTTAACTATTTTCCAAAGGTGCTGCTCTAGCTCACATTTCTACCAGCAAAATATGAGAATTCCAGTTTCCCTACATCCTCACTAATATCTATTTTCCTTCTTTTTATTATAGCCATCCTGGTGGTTGTGAAATGATATCTCATTGTGGTTTTGATATGCATGTCACTAGTGACTAATGATGGTGAGTATCTTTTCATAGGCTTATCAGCCATTTGCATATCTTTTTTGGAAAAAATGTCTATCATATCTTTTGCCCAGTGTTATTAATTTTTTTTTAATTTTTAGTAGTTACTGTTCTTCATATATTCTGGTCACTAGACTCCTAGATATATGGTTTAAAACATTTTTCCTACTCTGCAGATTCTCTTTCCACTATCTTACTGGTGTCCTTTGAAGCATAAATGCACAAATGTTCTAATTTTTAGAAAACCCAACTTATCTATCTTTTTCAATTGTTTCTGCTTTAGCTACTTAAAAAAACATTGCCAATCCAAAGTTATGAAGATTCACATCATTGGGAAAAATTGCAATATTCCCAGAATCTCTTGCCTGGCCATACTGCCTCTCCATATCAATAGGTGTTTCCAAGGGGTGGAAAGAAGTAGTCCATCTCCATATAAATAGGTGATTACAAGGGGGATCGAGAGTATATCTGGATCTGAGAGGTTAGGTGGGGCCCCTTTTGGCAGCTGGGTTGCAAGAGACATGGGTGAGCAGAAGTGGAAGACTGCTTATAAGCAATAAAAGGGTTTCTCCCACTTCATTTCTCCCTTTGTCTCATTTTGGTTTCAAATGTATTTTTCCCTGAGCTTGGAAAATATTTTCCCCCCAGAGTTACAACATCTATTTTTTTTATAAGAGTGTTATAATTTTATATCCTTCTTTTAAGTCTGTTCTGCTTTGAGTTTTTTGTGTGTATGGTACAAGATAGGAATCTATTAATGCAATATACTATAATACAATTGAAGCAGATCCCAAATTATATTTATATCACATTTAAGATCTGTTATCAGAAAAGGTCTAGTATAATATCTTTCAATTTTAAATAAAGGAAAATGAAAGATATGTATTTTTTGTGGTAAATTCTTTTTTGTATTAAAATAATGTTGGAGATTCAAGATGGCGGCATGAGAGGTGAGACAGAGAACTCCTCCCAAAACCACAAATAGCATGAAAATATAGTTAATTAATACAACTAACCCTAAAACAGCAACAGGAAAGAAGGCTGAACCAGACTGCATATGGACCTCATGAACAGAGCAGACCTCACAAAACAGGGTAACATACCAAAGCCTTGATCCGGCATGACCCAAGCCCTTCCCCCACCCAGCTTACTGGTGGGAGGAAGAGAAACAGAGCAGCGAGGGGGTGGAAGCCTGGGACTGCTGAACATCCAGCCCTGGAGGTCTGTTTTGCAAGCAGAAACCTACATTGTGTGGTGTTCTGGAGGTTGGGGAGCTGGGACAGGTGGAGTGCCTGAGAGACTGAGATTCCAGTCATTTGTAGGGGACGGGATCCACATCTGGCCGCTCTGTGACAGAGGAAAGGCAGGTGGTCTGTGAGGCTTCCTGGCAGTGAGAGGGCTGCTGAAGGGGCAGGGTTTGCACAGAGCTTGTTGCGCGGGAGAAGAGAGAGCTGGATGAGGTTGTCTGAGTGTGCTCTGCCCAGCAGGTTGGGAACTTTGAGGAGCTTCAGGCACTCCATTCCCCTGGCTGGCTGCTCAGCTCCAAGGCCCCCCATCGTGACATGCACCCTGCGGTGCCTCCTTCCTGGCCTGACAGCACCGGCTCACAAACCGGCAGTCACTGTGCTGGCATCAGGCCAGCCAGAGGGAGGCCCCACCAACAACAGGTAGAGACACCGAGCACAGAGGCTTACACCCCTGTGCTTGGCCCACTGGCTCTGATACTGGAGAGAGGGACTACAGACAGGAATCAGGAAAGAGAACTTTCCTTCCCCCAGTTACCAGCTCCACTCCACTATGACCCCCAGCCTCCCTCCAAGGGCTGAGCAGCTCCAGAGACTGGAGCTTCTGGGCACTAGATGGTACCACATAGAAATACGAAATATCAAAAGAACATGGTTTAGACCAAAATCTCACAAACACCAGAAAAAGGGCCAAATGAAACTGAACTCAGCAATCTTCCTGAAAAAGAGTTCAAAATAAAAATTCTAAACATGCTAATGGAGGTAGAGAAAAATTTTCAAGAACTCAGGAATGAATTTAAGATGGAGATTCAACCATTAAAAACTTCTGTATCTGAAATGAAACATACAATGGAGGGATGTAAAAGGCAGATTCAATGTAGTAGAAGAGATGGTAAATGGAATAGAAATTAGAGAAGAGGAATACAAAGAAGCTGAGGCACAGAGAGAAAAAAGGATCTCTAAGAATAAAAGAATATTGAGAGAACTGTGTGACCAATCCTAACGGTACAATATTCACATTATAGGGGCACCTGAAGAAGAAGATACAGAAAAAGGGATATAAAATGTCATTGAGGAGATAATTGCTGAAAATTTTCCCAATCTGGGGAAAGAGATAGTCTCTCAGGCTATGGAGGTGCACAGATCTCCCAATAAAAGGGACCAAAGGCAGACAACATCAAGATATATAATAATTAAAATGGCAAAGATCAAGAATAAAGACAGACTTTAAAAAGCAGCTAGAGAGAGAAAAAAGATCACATACAAAGGAAAACCCATAAGGTTATCATCAGATTTCTCAACAGAAACCTTACAGGCCAGAAGAGAGTGGCATGACATATTTAATGCAATGAAGCAGAAGGAGCTTGAACCAAGAATACTATACCCAGCAAGGTTATCATTTAAATTTGGAAGAGGGATTAAACAATTTTCAGATAAGCAAAAGTTGAGAAAATTTACCTCCCACAAACCACCCCTACAGTGCATTTTGGAGGAACTCTTACAGATGGAAGTATTCCTAAGGCTAAATAGAGGTCACCCAAGGGAAAGACAAAGAGTACAGAATATGATTCATAACATACAAAGAATGGAGGAGAAAGAAAAAGAAAAAGGAGGAAATAAACAACAACATTTTGGTTGTGTTTGTAATGGCATATGAAGTGAGTTAAATTAGACTGTTAGATAGTAAGGGAATCACCCTTGAACCTTTGGTAACTATGAATCTGAAGCATGCAATGGCAATAAGTACATACTTATTGATAATCACCCTAAAGGTAAATGGTCCAAATGCACCAATCAAAAGACATAGAGTCACTGAATGGATAAAAGAATAAGATCCATCTATATGCTGCCTACAAAAGACTGACTTCAAACTTAAAGACATACACAGATTGAAAATAATAGAATGGAAAAATATATTTCATTCAAATAACAGGGAGAATAAAGCAGGAGTTGCAGTACTTGTATCAGACAAAAAGACTTCAAAATGAAGAAAGTAACAAGAGACAAAGAAGGACATTACATAATGATAAAAGGGTCAGTCCAACAAGAGGATATAACTATTATAAATATCTATACACTCAATACAGGATTACCTACATATGTGAAACAAACACTAACAGAATTAAAGGGGAAACTAGAATGCAATGCATTCATTTTGGAAGACTTAAACACACCACTCACTCCAAACGACAGATCAACCAGACAGAAAATAAGTAAAGAGACAGAGGTACTGAACAACAGATTAGAACAGATGGACCTAACGGACATCTAGAGAATACTCCATTCAAGCAACAGGATACACATTCTTCTCAAGCACACATTTTCAAGAATACATCACATAGTAGACCACAAAAAGAACCTCAGTAAATTCAAAAAGATTGAAATTGTACAAACCACCCTCTCAGATCACAAAGGTATGAAACTAGAAATAAATTACACAAAGAAAATGAAAAAGCCCACAAACACATGCAGGCTTAATAACATGCTCCTTAATAATCAATGGATCAATGACCAAATAAAAACAGAGATCAAGCAATATATGGAGACAAATGACAACAATAATATAACAACACAAAATCTGTGGGACGCAGGAAAGGCCATGCCAAGAGGCAAATATATTGCAATACAGGCCTACCTCAGGAAAGAAGAACAATCCCAAATGAACAGTCTAAACTCACAATTAATGAAACTAGAAAAGGAAGAACAAATGAGGCCCAAAGTCAGTAGAAGGAGAGACATAATAAAGATTAGAGCAGAAATAAATATAATTGAGAAGAATAAAACAATAGAAAGAATCAAGGAAAACCCTAGCCAGACTTATCAAGAAAAAAAGAGAGTCTACACACATAAACAGAATCAGAAATGAGTACATAAAAATCACTATGGACACCACAGAAAAACAAGGAATTATGAGAGAATACAATGAAAAATTATATGGTAACAGACTGGATAACCTAGAAGAAATGGAAAACTTTCTAGAAAAATACAACCTTCCAAGGCTGACCCAGGAAGAAACAGAAAAACTGAATAGACCAATTACCAGCAAAGAAATTGAATCAGTAATCAAAAATCCATCTAAGAACAAAACCCCTGGATGAGATGGTTTCACTGCTGAATTTCATTATTAAACATTTAGCAAAGACCTAATACAAATCCTCCAAAAACTTTTCCAAAAAGTAGAAGAGGAAGGAATACTCCCAAATTCATTCTACGAGGCCAACATCACTCTAATACCAAAGCCAGAAGACACCACAGAAAAAGAAAGTTACAGACCAATATCCCTGATGAACATAAATGCAAACATACTAAAAAGATATTAGCAAACCAAATTCAAAAATACATCAAAAAGATCATCCATCATGACCAAGTGGGATTCATCTCAGGATGTAGGGATGGTACAACATTTGAAAATCCATCAACACCATCCACCACATCAACAAAAAGAAGGACAAAAAACACGATTGTCTCCATAGATGCTGAAAAAGCATTAATTCAACATCCATTCATAATAAAAACTCTCAACAAAATTGGGTTTAGAGGGTAAGTATCTCAACATACTAAAAGCCATATATGACAAACCCACAACCAACATCATGCTTAATAGTGAGAAGCTGAAATCTTTTCCTTTAATATCGGGAAAAAGACAAGGATGCCCACTCTCCCCACTTTTATTCAATATAGCTCTGGAGGTCCTAGCCACGGCAATCAGACAAAACAAAGAAATACAAGGAATCCAGATTGGTAAAGAAGAAGTCAAACTGTCCCTGTTTGCAGATGACATGATATTGTACATAAAAACCCTGAAGAATCCACTCCAAAACTATTAGATCTAATATCTGAATTCAGCAAAGTTGCCAGATACAAAATTAATATACAGAGATCTGTTGCATTCCTATATACTAACAATGAACTAGCAGAGAGAGAAATCAGAAAAATAATTCCATTCACAATTGCATCAAAAAGAATAAAATACCTAGGAACAAACCCAACCAAGAAAGTGAAAGAACTATACTCTGAAAACTACAAGACACTCATGAGAGAAATTAAAGAAGAAACCAGGAAATGGAAACACATCTTGTGCTCATGGATAAGAAGAATTAATATTGTCAAAATGGCCATTCTGCCTAAAGCAATCTACAGATTGAATGCAATCTCTATCAAAATACCAATAGCATTCTTCAATGAACTAGAGAAAACTATTCTAAAATTCATATGGAACCGCAAAAGACCCCAATTAGCCAAAGCAATCCTGAGAAGGAAGAATAAAGCAGGGGGAATTATGCTCCCCAACTTCAAGTTCTACTACAAAGCCACAGTAATCAAGACAATTTGGTACTGGCACAAGAACAGACCATAGACCAATGGAACAGACTAAAGAGCCCAAATATATACCCAAGCATATATGGTCAATTAATATATGATAAAGGAGCCATGGACATACAATGGGGAAATGACAGCCTCTTCAACAGCTGGTGCTGTAAACACTGGACAGCTACATGTAAGAAACTGGATTATTGTCTAACCCCATACACAAAAGTAAACTCAAAATGAATCAAAGACCTGAATGTAAGTCATGAAACCATAAAACTCTTAGAAAAAAAATAGGCAAAAATCTTTTGGACATAAACATGCGCAACTTCTTTATGAACATATCTCCCCAGACAAGGGAAACAAAAGCAAAAATGAACAAGTGGGACTATATCAAACTAAAAAGCTTCTGTGCATTAAAGGTCACCATCAGTAGAACAAAAAGACATCCTACAGTATGGGAGAATATATTCCTAAATGACATATCTGATAAAGGGTTGACATCCAAATTATACAAAGAACCCACACACCTCTACAAACAAAAAGGAAATAAGCCAATTAAAAAATGGGCAGAGGATCTAAGCAGACACTTCTCCAAAGAAGAAATTCAGATGGCCAACAGGCACATGAAAAGATGCTCCACATCACTAATCATCAGAGAAATGCAAATTAAAATCACAATGAGATATCACCTCACTCCAGTTAGGGTGGCCACTATCAAAAGACAAACAACAACAAATGTTGGCGAGGTTGTGGAGAAAGGAGAACCCTCCTACAGTGCTGGTGGGAATGTAAAATAACTCAACCATTGTGGAAAGCAGTATAGAGGTTCCTCAAAAAACTAAAAATAGAAATACCATTTGACCCAGGAATTCCACTCCTAGGAATTTACCCTAAGAATGCAGGAGCCCAGTTTGAAAAAGACATATGCACCCCTGTTTACTGCAGCACTATTTACAATAGCCAAGAAATGGAAGCAACCTTAGTGTCCATCAGTAGATGAATGGATAAAGATGTGGTACATATACACAATGGAATATTATACAGCCATAAGAAGAAAATAAATCCTACCATTTGCAACAACATGGATGGAGCTAGAGGGTATTATGCTCAGTGAAATAAGCCAGGCAGAGAAAGTCAAGTATCAAATGATTTCACTCATCTGTGGAATATAAGAACAAAGTTAAAACTGAAGGAACAAAACAGCAGCAGACTCACAGAACCCAAAAATGGACTAACAGTCACCAAAGGGAAAGGGATTGGGGAGGATGGGTGGGAGGGGAGGGATAAGTGGGAAAAAGGGTCATTAGCATTAGCACATATAATGTGGCAAGGGGGGACACGGGGAAGGCAGTATAGCACAGAGAAGACAAGTAGTGATTCTATAGCATCTTACTTCGCTGATGGACAGTGACTGTAATGGGTTATGTGATGGGGACTTGACAATAGGGAGAGTCTAGTAACCATAATGTTGTTCATGTAATTACATTAATGATAGCAAAATAAAAAATAATATATTAAAAAATGTAATGTTAAAAAATAACCCTAATTGACAATTAGTAGAACTTGTACAAAGCACAACTAGTCTTAGGAAAATCATACCATCAGGATTTCATTCAATCTGATTAACCTTCCAAATCACATAATTTTGAGCAGCTCATGGAGCATTCACAGCAGAGAGAGTGAGAATAGCTCTGAAATATTTGAAATGAAAGAAAATAATCTCTTAAGTAAGAAACAGCTAGGATTGGAAATTTTGATGATCATATTGTGTGAAGAACTTCATATGAATTAATGAAACTGAAATTTTCAACAATTACACATGTCAAAAAAACTTTTTTAATAGTTATCAAATCCCAATAGAAGAAAATAGTATATTAGCAAAAATCAAAGCTGGACACAAAGCATCATCAAAATTTACACAACTCCCAAAGAGAATTCTGGACTGAACCAACATAGAGTTAGCTTAGCTATGTCTGGAGAGGTGTCTGATCTAAGTAAACTCGGCACTATTATAATATTGACTCTGGTTTTAAGATTAGACAGGTAAGCAGCCCCACAAAGATGGCAATCTGTAAAGAACGGTGAGGGTCCACCCTTGTGTACGCAAAATGATCTGTTTGGATGACAGAAAAAATACTACAATCTCTATGTTTTTAACTAAATGAGAAAATTTTACGATTAATAAGTTTTCATATTGATGTCCCCATTCTATGTCCGGACATATAATTCAGATAATTTCATGTCATGAAAGATTGTGTCCCAAAGAAAGAGTAGAAGGTTCCACAACATGAAGAGTCTAGCAAAGTGGTCTCATTCATTCATTTGCTTTCAAGGTAGAGTACTGTATTTCAATGAACAGGTAACCAAGGAACTTTATGTACTATATTAGCCAGTCTTAAGTAAACTAATCCTCATTAAATGGGTAAATAACTATAGAATTTCTGTAAAATATCATGGACTGCTGTTATGAGGAGGTGGTAAAATTGAACAATATGAAAATTACAGAACTAATTCCTCTAATATCTAGTATTAGTTCCTTATCAGCCACACTGAAAGATAAGTAATAATATTCTAATCAGATGGGACAAGAAGTTGCCAAAAATGTTGAAACTATCCAGAAGGCTTTTGAAATGAGAATTTATATATACTTACAATGAACATTTTTATAGTGTTTGTGACTTTAACAATGAATGATAAAGTAATTGGTTTCAACAAAAACTTCATGCTGTGCAGACAGCATTTTAGAGGAAAAAATTTTTGGAAATATCTGTACTTATGTCTTTATGCCCTTATGTTACTACTAAAATATATGCATACCAATATTTAAAATGTAAAGCTTGTCTGTCTACTTTCATCCAAAGGAAATATTTTTAGGTAATTATGCCATTCATTTGAAATCTAAATTTTGTTTGCAAGAATAAATTATGGACTCCCAAAAGAGATGGGAATTTATAAAATCAATAATTACATCTACAAATCTTTAAATAATTGGTGAATGCACTTTTAAAGAGATCATGTTGAACTAAGTAAAGCCAATAATATGTTTTTCTGTTTTTTACATGTGTTTCTTTTCCTATCTTTATTGGCATGTAACATTGTATAAGTGTAAGGTGTATAATGTAATAATTTGGTATGTGTCTCTATTAAGAAATAGTTATCACAATAAGATTAGTTAGCATCTCCATCACCTCACAGAATTATCATTTTGTGTGTAGGTGTGGTAAGAACATTTAAAATCTATTCTCATAGCAACTTTCAAGTATACAATATATTAACATTAACCATACTGTATATTAGATCCCTATAACTTAATCATTTAATAACTGAGAGTTTGTACCCTATATTTCTTCCACTTAAATCTACTACTTCTATGATAGCCATTAAAACCAAGAGTCAAAATAAATGAACTCTAAACCTTAGTTTAAATCACTTTATCAAATGATATTTAAACCAAGATTCTCAAAACTAATGAAACATATTCAAACATATTGCATTCTCTGAAATTTTATTAATAATATTAGGTGAGAGCAAAAAAGGATATTTATACTGTTAATAAAAATAAATGAAATTATTTCAAAGTATTAATCTTTATGTACCCTTAAATTTCTACTATTAAAATTATATATAGTACTTTACTAATTTATTAATATTCAGTATTAGGTATTTTGAAAATATTCTCAAAATTGTTTACTGATTAGGGTGTGTCATCCAAAAAGTTTGGAAGTCACTGCCTTATGGAGTGCTGCACGCCTTAGGTTTATTTCTCTCTGCATGTGCTTTGTGGTACCCAATCATCTAATATAATGAAAAGAGCCCTGCACTGAGTGACCTAGATTCTAGTCCAATTTTAAAAGCTGTAGAACCCCAGGCAAGTAAACTTACCTCACTGGGACATTCTTACCCATCTTTAAAATAAAATGGTTGGACAAGCTGATCTCTAATGACCTGTCCAGCCCTAAAATTCTGGTTTTAAGATGTTCTTCCCCTGGGGTTAGGAATTCATAGCCACATATTTCCTAATCATAATTAAATGATAAATCGTCATTGAATGAATGATTTTAACAACACAAAAACAAAAAAGCTAAAATTTTGAGAAAATGAATAAAAATTTATATTAAATGCCAGATCTTGAGAGTAAAAATCTGATCATTTTCTAAGCACTACTGCCTGCCAAGTGTCAGGCACATTGTTTTGCTTTGGGAGGGCCACAAAGATTAATATAATACTCTCTCTGACATTCCAGAGCCCTTAATTATATTCTACATAATGCTTTGTAAATAAGTAATACCAACACTGATTCAAAGCTCATGTCACTGCTTGATTCTCACTTTCCAATGGGAATTATGATTTTTTTTTAAGTAGGGTTACATCCTCATATGGAAGGGGGAGAAAATAAAGCAACCTATTTAAATGACCCCAACTAAAATGCATCAGTGGGTATTTTTTTTCCGGGTGAAATGCAAAAGCAATTTCATGTATCATTTGTCTAGGCTTGGTTCCAAAATTTTCTCTAACATATATATCACTTCCCAAATCATACTTTTGGTTACAAAGAACTAAATGTGTGGATCTTTTGGCTCTTTAATATTTTCAGTTGAGGCAATCAGTAAGCAAACGGGACTATCCAAGTGTCACTCAATCATAAAAGACAGTGCACCAAATTTACTATAGTTTGTATCATAAACAGACTATAAAGGAATCATTCACCCTAAAATGTACATCCTTCTGAGATGGTCTTGGGAAGCTACCTTTTAGTCACATGATGAAATCATTACCACCACGGGGACTGAGCCTGAAGCCAGTCTACACCACAAAGGCGCATGAAGACGTGATTGAAAGATATCAGTGACCTCATATACAATAGTTTAAAAAAAGTAACTTCCTGATTTGCTGGAATTACTTTATTCACTCATTCACACACCAATTCAAAGATTCTATCAAATGCCTACTCTACATTGTGTGCTATTGTAAATCTGGGGGATTTATTAGTGAAGAAAATAGAACTCCTGTCCTCCAAGAATTTCCATTGTAGAGAGGGAGACCTGAACTTACTAAGCAAACAAATAAGTAAATAATTCTTAGTAGTGGTAAGTACTCTAAGGAAAACTATAGCAAGATCTTAGGAGTTAGAATGTCTAAAATGTATAGCAAGGCATTTTCAGTAAGATGATCAAGGAAGACGCTGATGAGGTGCCTGGCAGTTTTAGTCATGGAAGGGATTAAAGAAGTTTGGATTTCACATGTTTCAGGAAATCTATAGTCTGACCATTTAATGACATGAGCATAGCTTACATGGTTTGGAATGGAAGAACAAACTCTGATGCTAAGACATCAGGTAGCCCAGCAACAGGAATACTGGACAAGGGGGAAGGATAAAAAGAATAGTTAAAGCAAGTAGCCAAATATCTTGATGAATATGGGGGAGTAATTAATATTAGAAGAGAACCATTTTAAAAATAGGAGAGTGTAGCTGAATTCTATTAGCCTGGAATAATGAATGGGTTTTACAGAGAGATGGAGAAATAATAATCTCTTTGCAATGACTCAAAAAATATTTAAAGAATGTCTAATGATCTAAAAATATAATAAATTTTAAAAACAAGGGCACCTAAGAGAAGGAACAACATTTCATTTAAATGACTTCATGGAACCCAGTGCCCCAATGGACAATGAAATTTAAGTCGAGGAGGAGAAAGGATTCTGTGAAGAAGCAAAACATATGAAAACAATAGAAAGAGTAGAGAGAAAGGTTAGCAATGGAATGATTCCAGGATAGAAGAAAGCACAGAACAGAATGAGGATTCACCTTTTTGGTAGAGGATAGGTAATCAGAAGGACTTTTAATTGACTTCACAGATAATACTAATGTGAAGAGTAAAGAGATACAAAAACTTAAAGCCACTTCAAGTCACTGGACACTACCAAGCATAATACATTATCTAGTATATACATGGTATATAATACATACCAGGTATATGTAGTGCTATGTAGTTTTTCTTCTTCTTAGAATGTTTCAAGGTGTTGTTCATTCATTCACTATTTCAAAAATTACATTTTGAGTATCTACATATTAGTCAAAAATATAACCAGGAATAGTCTGTTGAACATGAACACACAAAACACTTGATAACCTCAGGTTTCAAGAATAACAGTGCTAAAACAATAAAATGCATTAATGTTAAAATAATAAAATAATTTGACTTGTTTTGCTTCTCCAGTCCATTTCTGTTTATTGCTACCTGACTGGTTGATTTTATGTTGAAAAGGATTGCAGGGTATGCATTTATTCACAGAAGTCTAACTTAACAACAGTTACTAAATCATTAAGATTAGAATTTACTGCTTATGATAACACAATCAGGATGGGCAGGTGAACTTGTATTGTTACTCAGTACATTAATTTTACATTCTGTGATATAATGAGTTATAAGAAATATATATTAGGTCATTCCGGTCAACAAGTATGTATTTCTCAGGTATGGTTAGTCTTTATCCACAGTTCTGAAAACACTTCAGAGGCTTAAAGGTGAAATGGGTGCCTTAACATGTTAATGAGAGACTTTTGGACCCCACCCAAGGGTGGGGACTGGTGTGTGAGCCAGCCAATGGCCAATGATTCAGTCATTCATGACTATGCAATGAAGCCCTCACAAAAACACGGAAGCACCTTTTGCTCTCTTTCCTTTGCATCCCTCTTCTTTGTGGGAAAGAGCTTCCCAAGGCTGGGGGACCAGAATGCATTCATGTGCCACAGAGCCAGACCCCAAGCTCCTTCATCTGGGGCCTTGTTCTATGTATCCCTTCATCTGGGTGTTAACTTGTATCCTTTATGGGATCCTTTATTAAGTCGGTAAACATAAGTGTTTTCCTGGGTTCTGTGAGCTGCTCTAGCAAATTAATCAAATTTAAGGGGGAGGACACTGGAACCTTCAATCTGTAGCCAGTTGGTCAGGACAGGTAACAGCCTGGGGCTGTGGGGGTTGGAGGGCAGTCTTACAGAACAAGCCCTTAGCCTGGAGAATCTAGTGCTGTCTCCAAATAGTGTCAGAACTGAGTTGAGTTCTCAGGCACCCTGCTGGTGTTCAAGAATTTCTTGGTGTATGTGGGAAGACCTCCTTTCCTTCTACACACACACACATTGGAATTGGATCTGGGAAGACACATCCATTTTCCTATTTTTTCTCTCATTTTCATGAGTTCACAAGAAACCTTCTGAATCATCTAAATGTACACAAATATAAATGATTATCTTAAAGTCTCAATTAGTTATCCTGTGGCTTAAATACTAACATACTCCCTTCAATTTCCTGAGTGTTAACAATGAGACAACTGCCCCAAATGGAGTTACTTAAGCTAAGCCCTACCAAAATGATACTTACAGTTTCATTCTTTCCAGAAATAGAATCTTAAACCAGTTAATCAGAAATTGCCTGGTCAGCGCTAATTAGGTAATCCACCTTAAAGACCCCTGTTACAAGGAAATCAGCCTTGCCATATCCAGTCCACTTTCTGCTTCTTTGTTCCTACTCCCTTCTACCTACAGAAGGCTTTCATTTTTTGTACAGCTCCTTGGGGCTCCTTTCTATCTGCTAGATTGGATGCTGCCTGAACCATGAATCATTAAGCAAAGCCAGTAAGATCTTTGAAATTTACTCTATTGAGTTTTGCTTTTTTTTAAGTGAGTAATTTATTAAATAGCAAGAGTCTATGTAGCTCTGAGCCAAAAGGGCTTTCAGCTCCTGGCAAGTTTTCTCTGGATTTGGTGAAACCAAATAGCAACAATGGATGTTGCGTGTAAAAAGGGGATTATACCAAGCTTAATTCTCATGGCAGTATGTCGAGTGCTAGAACCATGTGTGCATCCGGCAGTCTGCAAGTCCTTCTCCTCTGCCCCTGTTCCAGGCTCTGCCCCTCTGCTGCAGACTCTTCTCTCTGTTTGCACTAGGCAGAGCTCTTTATAGCATCACAGACAATAATGGCTTATTGGCAGCAAGTATGTATGCATGCGCCTGCACAGTAGGCTAAGTATTACATTGTTACGCATGCATAGTAGACAAATAGATTAGGATTAGGTGAGAGTCCTGATCATGGTAACTTCCATTTTCCCTACAGTCTATTATTGAGAAATTTCTACATAAATATTCACAGTTAATGTGTCTTATTAATACCAACCTTTTTTCCATCTCTAGTTTTTAAGTTAAACCATATGACATATGTTGGGGTGGAAGAAATTCCCTTTTCCCCTCAAGGTTCTTCAAGCTGGCCTAAGAATCAAATCAATGCTGAAAACTGATTAACAGGAGGAAAAAAAACCCAAAATTTAATTATGTACATACAGGAAGCCATAGACATGGGTCCAAAGGCAGGGAGACGGATGTATATATGTCATTCTGAACCAAGGACAAGGGGGTCTGTGACTTCAAAGGAAAGGGGAAGTAATTCACAGGAATATGGAAAGAGTAAGTGTTTGATAAACAAAATACTTGATGGGCCATGTAGAGACAATGAGGGGGACACCAAGAGGAATTTTTAACAGATTCAGCCACATCCCTTCCTGTCTACCACACATAGTTTACATTAGAGTTCAGCTATCTAAGGAGAAAGCTCTCCTCCTGGACTAGTTCCTCTATCTAAATTCTTTCTAAAGTTGGGGCGGTAGGAGGTCAAGGTTTCCTTCTGAGTCTTTTAGGCCTTAATTGTTCTCCATTCTGAAATACTCTGCATGTCACAATGGCACATCTTGGGGCAGCCTATCCTTGGTTCCTATACAGATTATGACAACAAATGTTTGCTCTGAGCATCCTCCCGGTAAATAGCTTAAAACTAGTTTAGTTTAACAAAAGATCATTTTTTTCTTTCTGTTTTCATCCACTGGGTTTTCACACACAAAAGAAACTTCATAAGACACTTCTTTCAATAAACATTGAAATATGAGTGCTTCAAGTTAACATCATCATGCAGGATATACAGGCTTTGCACCTTAAAGGAAATTTTACATCTTAAAAGAATTCACTGCTAATTAAATCAACATTTATGTTATACTCAGGAACAAAGACAGCAAAGGGGAAGAAAGACATTTCCTGAAATCACTCCCTTCTCATGAAACAGTTTCCCCCAGTCTGTTAGCAAATACATCATTCTTTTGTTAACTGCAGATAAATTCCTGGTCTTCCTTCTTGCTTGTTTTCACCCTTTTATTCTGTCTAGAAGGCTCGGTTTGTTTTTCCTGACAGCATTTGAGATTTCTAAGCTACCGGAGCGGTGCCAGCCCCTACTGTGCACAGTAGGAGAAGAAACAATCTGGCCGTTGTTTTAACACTTTGCAAATAACAACTTATTTCTCTTGCTTGATTTTTGCCCCTTGGACATCCAACAGAGCGATATTCAATCCACCAAGCAAAAGACAGGTTTCCCCTTTGTCTTCCTCACGTGTGAATTTGGCAATTTGAGATGGACATTTACAATTCAAAGGAAGGTTTTCTTTTTAATCATGCATTGGGTTTTCCTTATACAATAAGAAATCTGTTGCCTTCCTCAAAAGTTGATACCCTAATAAATCACTCCTTGGCATTTGTGATGACTGAAACAACAACAAAAAACAGGATTTTCTTTTGTTTTTTGTCTTTAAATGGGCCCAATGTCAAGACCCTTGATCAAATTAACCTACATTGCTAAACTTCGTGACTTCATACTCCATAGAAATCTGTCAAAGGACAAGAACACCTTTTCTTTTTTGAGTGCAACAAAGGTATTTACCAGAAAGAATTTTTATTAAGCATACATTTATATAGAATAAAATAGTCTCTCTGATGGAAACTCCTGATTTCCCTAGCAGCTACGCTTTTCAAGTATTTCAGGTTAGTGTTTCTCAGTATTTCATGTGCAAATCAATCACCTGGTCTTATTTAAAACTGAGATCTTTGCGCAAATCCTAGAAATTTTGTTTCAGTGAGTGAAATCCTGAATCTGCATTTGGCCAGAGGAGTTGAATAGAGGTGCCTCAGAAACTGGACTTGAGAAATACTCTTGGATATACCTTATTGGTTTATATGCTTCAATGAGAAATACAGCATTATGAAGTGAATCACGTGATCCACAACCAATTCCATATATTGAAGTCTTCTTAGTGTGGCTATACTTGACAAGGGTCTCAAGGGAAGTAATTAAGGTTAAATGAGGCCATCAGAGTAAGGCCCTGCTGCAGCAGGATTAATACCTTTAAATGAAGAAACACCAGGGAGCCTGAAAGGCTTTTGGCAGTGGTGGATGTGACCGAAACAATAACAGATTTTCATGATGATCCTCCCTCTTCCTGGGCACAGAGGCTGACTACATTTCCCAGCATCCCACGCAGCTTATTTGGGATTGTGTGGCTGCATTCTGACCAGTAAGATGTTGGTAGAAATAATGTACTGCATTTACAGACCTGGCTCTCTAGAGGTAATGTATCCCACATAACGAGATCAAAAAAAAAAAAATGTGGGAGGACAACCACTCCATATCACTTGGCATGAGGAAAATAAACCTTCATTTTCTTAAGTCACTGAAAACTTGGAGTTGATTTTCAATTATCTTTAGTCTAATAATATTGATTATTACAGTGGCTTCACCAGGAAAAAATTCTTGCTCCACAGACAGAAATAGTGGGAATATCTGCCATCAATAAGATATAACACTAGAATTAATATTTATAGGTATGGCAAAAAATGTCCAAGCAAAAAATTAGTTTAGAGTGGTCCCAAATTGTTAAAGTTCCCAAGTACATTGTAGATGAAATGCACATTTCCCTCTGGAAAAAAATCTTAAATCTAGGACCAATTCCAGGATTATATTAGAAATAAAAATAACAAAACACAGAAGGAGACAAAGCACCATGCACAAGAGAGAACAATAAACTGTAAAAGCATAAAGACAGAAGCCACAAATATTAGAATTATCACAGAAAGATTATAAATGTTTATATGAATAACATACTATATTAAAATTAAACAGTAACAGTCTCTCAATTTACCATGAGGATTTGGAAAGAATCAGCTAAAATTCTAGAAATAAAAAAATGTAATACTGAATTTAGAAACACCCGATTAGACATTAAATTCTGTAGAGAGAATGAATTGAAATGTATGGAAACATTTAGAATCTAGTAAAGAAAACAAAATGTGGAAAATATAAAACAAGGTTTAAGAAATTTATAAAATAGAGTCAAATGTTCTGAAATATGCTTATAAAATTTGACACTGGTGATTAGAAATGTTAGGTAGAAATATAAACATGAGCAACTGGGGGAGGGGAAGATCAGGTCCAAGGGAAAAACTTCCCCAACTGCCCAGGTAGCAGGTCCCACCTGAGGACAACAACAAAGGCTTTGCAGGGAGATAACCTTTTTGTCTATTGGGACCAGGCCACACTGGTCCCAAACTGACCCCAATATGGGCACCATTGAACAAAACTAAGAACTGTCCAAAACATGCCTCATCATAGGAAAAGAACTGTGCACTGAGGGGGATGGCTATTCAGGTGCACCCGTCAATCAAATAACCCCACCTTGTCAATCAAAGAGGCTCCTCCTCCCCAGAATGCAATACATAGGCCTCCCACCTAATGGATGTGTTAGAAAGACAGACATGAGAGCAGTGGAGAGAGAATAAAGCCAGTAAAGCCTTCTAGATAATAAAAGGGACTCAAAGGGGTAACCAGTAAACCAGAGACCCAGAAAGGACTCACAGAGTTAATTAGTTAATTAGTTGAAGTTTCAAAGGCCTGGAGTGACTTGGAATGTCCAGATATTTCCCAGGGACTTCTTTGCCCTAGGTAGGGCAGGGAAATGGGACATGAGTCATACCATTGTAAAATCTACTTAGCCTGCTGTAAAGGCCCAGCTTATTGTTTAACTTAATCCATTTGCTATTCTTCCTTGTCTTCCAGCCCCTTAATCAAGTAACTTCGCAACCAGAAAAGGAGGTAGACCTCTGAAGTGTAAATAAACCTATGTGGATAAAGAATGCCAATATCCAGAATAACACAGTCACCTAACTAACCCTATTCTTAAGACAAAACTTCAAAGGAATTATGAATCACCTGTATACATCATGCCTTATGCTGACCCTTACCCAAAAGGCCCAATAAAACCCCAAACCCTTAAGTGCACCTCCTCTCCAAGGTTGCCTGAACTCCCCTTTCTTTGAGTGTGTCACCCTCTGTTTTACTCCAGATAAGTAGGGAGGGGCTACTGAGAGCTCTGCTTTGGGCTTGCAAGTTCCCATCACCAGATCAGATAGGATCACAGCTGTATAACCATAATCTCTAGTAACCTGCCTGAAAATCTACTTTCTTTGCCTTTAGGAAGTTCTCAGAATATAATCTCACTCCATCCAGAGCTCTGTGGCTCCCCCAAATCCTGCGGGTGGTAGGGACTTAGTTCCTACACTGCGCAGATTGAAGTGGATACTGAATATCAGGTGACCCTGGCTTTAGGAGTTGGCAAGAGATCTGCCCTACACTTCGCAGGAGTTCACTGAGCTTCTCTTTCCTCCTCCTGTTTTTCCTTGCTCTCTGCTGCCTGTAAGGCAGCTGCCATTAACTCCTATTCTTGCTTTAATGAGTTCTTTTCTCACCTTGCACTCTGACTTCCCTGCATCTCTGAACCGACCTTCTTCCCAACAGATGGAGGCCTTTGTCTGCCTTGACTCTGGCCAGCTCCTCCCTTGGAGTGTATTCAAATAAGACTTACCCTCTCCTTTGCTACTGTTTCTCTGCCTTTCAATTCTTTGTTGTGGTGGGGACCATAACTGAGGAGAACAAACTCAACCCATAACAGAAATAGAACCAAACATTCTAGAAATACTAGAAATTTAAATCTCTTTGAATTGACCTAGCATCAGAATTGACATAACTAAACACAGAACTAGTAAGCTGGAGGGTGAGTCAGAAGAAACTATCTCCAATGAAACTTGGAGGAAAAGAAACAAAATACAGACATGAGATTAAAAGTTTAGAAGATACAGTAAGATGATATAGTAAACATTTCACAGGACTTCTAGAAGGAGAACTAGAGAAAGAGGGAGAAGGAGTATTCATGCATACGGACAGAAATTTCCAGAATTGATAAAGGCTCCTAGTCTAGATTCAGAAAGCTGATTATATCTCAAGCAGAATGAATGAATGAATAGATAGATAGATAGATAGATAGATAGATAGATAGATAGATAGATAGATAGATAGATAGATAGACAGACAGATAGATTAGATGATAGATAGATGACAGATAGATGATAGATAGATGATAGATCGATCTATAGTCAGACCCATCCAGGTAAACTGAAGAATACCAAATATAAAAAGAAAACAGTAAAAGTACAATAGGAAGGACAGAATATTTACAAAGCTCTTACATTTAGACCAACAATGTATTTCTCAACAATGGAAGGCAAGAAAAAGTTGGATTAAATCTTCAAGGTAGAGAGACAAAATAACTTTCAGTACATACCAACTTAAATAATATTTCAGGAATTTGGGGTAAATTAAAGTCATTTTATGTAAACATTTACTGAGGGTATTACAACAACTCATTAAAAGAACTTCTGAAGAACATACTTCGAGAAGAAATTGATCCAAGAAGTTAAGATGTACAAATGACTTGTGAAGGTAGAAAATGGTAAAAATATGAACAAGCCATGAAAGCTTGACTTTACCAAACAATAATATTAACAGTGTATAACTGACAGAATTAAAAGCTAATGACAAGGGAACTTCTATTTTAGAATAGGTCAGGACTGTTACTGCCAAACTGAACAAAGCCAGATAAATTATAAATATATTTTAAAACAAAAGAAAACTTCAAAAGCAACAAACTAAAATTTTGGAAAGAAGAAAAACTCTTTTATGTGAGCAAGGACTTTTACCTCTCTTTCCTTTGAAGGCGTTTTCTGGTTCTGGGTGCTTGTTAAGGAGCTTGATCAGTCCGTGCCTCAGGGATGGAAAAGACGAACTTGCACACCTTTCAGTGATTCTGCAGGGCTGGTGTGACAAACTGGAAAACAGGGGTTTCAGATGAACAACTACCCTCCCTCACAAAACACTGGCCAGCTTTTGGTGCTATACAGAAAGCTGGGAAACTAGGCCAAAAGTTTCCAGAAGGCAAAGTGAAATCTCCAGCAGTCTCTTGGAAATGGCTCTACTCAAACACACTCTCTTACCTTCAAAGAAGCTGTCTCATGTCAAAGTGACATAACATAGGAGACTGCAAAACTGAGTTAAGATCTCTGAAGGATGTAACTGAATTTTCTGCACATTTCCAAACCTGCGACAGATAATCAAAACCCTCTGCCAGGAGAGGAGGAGCCCAGGAACCATAAGCAGGGGTAAAGCGGGAGTAGACCGAGTTGCCTAAAATAGAACCCAGCCCCAACCGTGATTAATGTCTGAGTGGATTCAGGTGCTCCAGTCCTCCCTCTATTTATCAACAAAGGAAGATAATATTATCTAAAACCTTTACAGTTATATTACATATAATGTCCCACATGCACTGACATTATGAGAAATGTGGGGATGAGAAAATATGGCTAACTCTCATGAGAAAAAGCAGAGAAATAACCCAGATACTGGTGTCAGCAAACACTCCCAGAAACTTGATTACTGTGTTAAAAACAATAGAGAAAAATAGAGACAAAGAGATCAAAGCATGAAGAACTTAAGAGTTAAAAGCTGTAACTGAGGATCAAATGTACATTCTGCAAAAGAAGAAAAATAAATGTGTAAAGCTAAGAAATTAATAGGTGAGTTGAACAGCAGACTGATGCAGCTAAAAACCATCAACTAGAATGAGGTTCTTGTTTTTTCAGGGAGCTAGCAAATAGTTTTTAAAAACCTGAAGCAAAAAGAAAAAAGGAAAGGAAAAGTGCACACGTATGAATATACAAAAGATTGTACGACACTGTCTTTGTTCAGGTACCCTAGAACAGAACAGATGAAAAGACTTGCATTCAGAAGATTGATTAGTGAGAGCTCTCAGCAAAACATTATTAGGTACTTGTGGAGAAAGTGAAGGTTCCTGTGGCCAGGATTCTCACCTGTCCCTGGTCAGCTTCTCACTACACACATGTGGGCAAAATGTTGTTATTGACTCTATATAAAGAGCTCCACCTATTGCTCTGGGCGACATGATGGCATGGCTACAAAGCTGCAGAAGAGCAGAGGCTGGAGTGGTGGCAGCGCTGAGATCAGAGACTGAGATGGCTGCAGGGCAGAGAGGTCCAGAGAACAGCTGTGCGGGGTGAGAAGCCCAGAGGCAGAGACCGGCTTGCTGCATGGGGACTTGTGGATGTGATTCTAGTGATTGATCTACCACCATAAAACCTTTCACCACAAGAATGATCCACTGTCATTTTTCAGTCTCACTGAATCCATAATGAACTTGCCCGGGGCTGAAACCCATTGGCAAGACAGTACTGAAGCAGTATTGAGCAGAAGTACAACTGAGATGGCAGCTGTTAGAGGCCTTATTCAATCCTGTAGGAGCTCTGGATTTCAATGGGCTTCAGAGATGTCCGAAACTGAGACAAGGTTGTCTTGCCAATGGGTTTCAGCCTGGGCAAGTTCGCTATGGATTCAATGTGACCAAAGAAATTGACAGCAAAATGTTCTTGGGGTGAAAGGGTTATAACCAACTTTATTTCCAGGTGGCAGGTCAGTCACTAGAACCCCATTCACTCAGAGCAGGTCTGCATGCAGCAAGCTGCTCTCTGCCTCTGGGCCTCTCTGCCTGTACAGCCATCCTGCACAGCCATCCTCTGGGCCTCTGTCCTCAGTGCTGCCACCACCCCAGCCTCTGCTCTGCTCTCCTGCAGCCTTGCAGCCATGCCACCATGTCACACCCAGACCACTGGGCGGAGCTCTTTATATAGAATCAACAGCCGTGTATTGCCAACAGGTGTGCAGTGAGCTAGTCAACCAGGGCCAGGTGAGAATCCTGGCCACAGGAACTCTCATTTTATCCACAGTGGGTTATCTGAGTTCACGTATCCTGGTTTGCCACAGTCTCCAAGACAGCCCACACTTGTGTGCTTGGAACCACCTGCTTTACATAAGTGCACCCATCTAGGAATAATACTTTTGCTCTTTTCCTGTGTAAATTTACATGTGTGGTACAACGCTCAAGATTGCAGCTTTTCTTGGCAATGTAACTGATGTTCACTGTCTCTTTCCTTTGCTGATTGCTCCAGATTCACCCTTGGTGAGGTGGTTCATGTGGTATGGTGACACAAACATCATTGTGAAACTGTTCACCAAGACTTTCTTTGACTACTGAGCTGAATTTATCCATTTACCATCAAAATTTGGCATACGAATGCCACAGGGCACACAACTTTAGATTCTATGCATATTCTCTTCCTTCACTGTGTTAACTGAAGCTCTATCTTATACAGATAGAATCAACAACCCTTGCCAACACAGCAACTCCTTTTCTTGCCTGCTGATCTCTTGGAATGAGGAACCCAAAGTAATCAGGCAGCAGCCATAGAATAAAATTTCACAAAAATTTGAATGTGTCCCTGTGAATAATATTGCCTGGCTTTAGTGCATTTGCATATCCTCAGGGGTGGAGAGAAGTTCATCTCCATGGCAATGGGTAATTACCTGGGCAACCAAGGGCATGTCTGAATCTGAGAGTTTAAGGGAGGGTCTTGCTTGCTTGCTTGCTTGCTTCTTCCAGAGCAGGGGAGAGAGAGACGGCACTGGACTGCAGTTTCTAAGCAATAAATGGGTTTTCAAATTTATTTCTCCCTTTGACTGATTTTGTTTTTTAGAGGTATTTTGCCCTGGGATTTCCTTTCTCCAGACTTACAGTTCCCTTTTAGGGAACATGAAAGTTCCTATGGCCAGATCTTCACTTGACCCTTATCTACCTGATGATGTCATTAGCCTCCTGGTAGGCTACTGATTACACACCTGTTGGCAATGAACCATTATTGACAGTGTTACTACATAAAGAGCTGCACCCAGTGTTCTGCCTGGAGGCAGAGATGGAGATGGATTGTGAATGCCTCAAGGCAGATGTGATTCCAGCACTTGACCTAATTTGTGAGAATAACCTTGGTATAAACCTTTCACCCCTAAAGTTCTGTTGTTGTTATTTGGTATCACAGAATCCAGAGTGAACTTGACCAGGGGCAATTCTCCTCAGGTGAGACACCCCTGGTAGGTGGCATGCTTACTGTATCAGTTTTCAATTCATTGTGTCTCAGCTCTGAATACCCTCTTCACTATATGTACCATGACAACAGATTATTTTAAGATGTTCTTCCTTAAAATGAGTGCAATGTTGTAGAGAAGTTGGGATTCCTATGGCCAGGATCCTCACTGAACTTAAACCACTAGATGATATAACTGGCCTGTTGCTAAGTTACTGCTTCTATACCCATAGAAAATAAGCTATTATTGCACTACAGAGAGAGCTTGGCCCAATGCTTTGGGCAGAGGCAGAGATGCCAGTGCTCAACCTACTGCCAGGAGAACAACTTGGGGAATAAACCCTTTCACCCCAAAGAACCATTCTACTGTCATTTCTTTGGTCACACTGAATCCATAGCGAACTTGCTGAGGGCTGAAATCCATTGGCAAGACAATTGGCAAAGTCGGCAGGGTTCATTGATGACCAAGGAAAAAGTCAGGCTGCCCTTATGGGAGGGGGTGCTTCAGCGGGCTGCCCCTGTGAATGTGGAAACAGTGGATTGTCCCCCACTGGATATGTGGTCTGCAGTGTCTTGCCTCCTAGAGGGCTGGGCCCCATCCCAGGACTGGAGGCAAGTGGAGGTGACACCTGAGGCAGTAGGGATAGCCCTTCACACAGTAAATAGGTCTTTTGAGAGAGTGTCTGTGAGGCAGCGGGGACTGTGAGTTGGCTGCTTCTCACAGTATCAAAAAAGTCTACAGAAGAGAAGGACATGCTCCTGAAAAAGACCCAAGAAATGGTGGCATGAGAACACAAGCTGCAACCTTCTGTGGATTCCCTGAAGAAGGAAATGGCATTAATGCTAGAGAAGGCAGCACAAGAATGCCAGCAACAAGGTGCCATTGAAGAGGTAAAAGATTCCTTACAGAATGAGAGGGCAGTGCTGCCAGGTGTCCTGAAGGAGGAAAAGGCCATCAAGGAAAAAGACGAACTCCTGAGGGAAGCACAAGCAGAGGTGGCATGAGAATGCCAGCTGTGAGGCATTGAGCAGAAGGTAAGAGAACTGCTGAAGATCGAGCTACCATTGCTGTGAGGCACAGTAGAAAAGGTAAAGGTTATAGCAGAGGAGGTACTTGGGGGAGGGGAGAAAAAGGTGCCATCAGCCCCAGAAAAGGAGGAGCTAGAGAAGGATGAAGGGGTGGTGCTGGAGGCACTGACCCTTCCTGTATTGAAAGCATGCCCAGTGCTTGTAAAGAAAATAAAGACACAGCCACTGAGGGTTCTCCAAGGAGAGGAGCAGCCCCCTCTGTAGGTTGTGGAGTACTCTATGGTCCGCCCCCTATCTCCAGGTTGAGCTGGTGGATTTGGGCTCCCGGTTTAGGCAGAAGCCCTCGGAGTCAGTATCAGCTTCACTCCTGGGTCTGTGGGACTTAGGAGTGGATGGAATTGTTCTGTCAGGATTAGAGATGGGAAAGCTGTGTTCCCTGACAGTGCAGCCTGCCTTGAGGCAGCGATTACAAAATGCACATCAGACTCCCTCCTTGACTGGCTAATGGTGCACTTCATGCTGTGTGGCCCAATCCGAGTGATCTACCATCCACTTCTGCTTGAAGGCAGGCATACGCTGAGCTCCAACAGGTGGCAGATAGACTATATTGGGCCTCTACCTGTGTCAGAAGGATATTGATATGCCACGACTTGTGTGGACACAGCTATTGGACTTCTGGTTGCTTTTCGTACCCATTGTGCAGACCAGCAGATGACCAAAAGAAGCCTGGATCCTCTCTTTGCTGCCTATAGCTAAGCAAAAGTAATTGAGAGTGATCAGGGCACCCATTTTACTGGACATACATTGCAAGAATGGGTGCGACAGCTGGGAATCAAATGGAAGTTTCCTGTGCCATTCAATCCTACCGCAGCAGGCTTGATAGAGAGGCACAATGGCTTGTTAAAATCTGGACTAAAGTCAGATACCAACAGTCTGCAGGGATGGTCAGTCTACTTATGGACCATGCTATGGCATTTGAACAAGAGACACCAAAAGGGAGCCCTGAGCCCCATAGACATGTTAACACATATGGCTGCCTTCCCTCCACAACTGCAAGTACAAACCAAGGAAGAATCACTGAAGCCGAGGTTCAGCCACCAGAATAATACCTTGCTGCCGGCACCAACTTCAACAAACCCAGGAGACTCCATTGAGTGGACGTGGCCTTGGACCTTTTAACACATGGACCAACAATGGCTGGCTCTCCTGGCACCTTGGAGAGAAGGCCTGGAAGCTGGCCTCCTGTGTATTCCTGGAAAAACAGCAGAGTGGCCCCCAAAAGTCACAGTAGTATATCCCAAACGGCCAGAGGTAGGAGCATCTTACTGGGGAGTTTTGTTTTATTATTATGGCCAGTGCATGCACCTCCAGTAGCAGTATATATAGACCCTTCAGTAACCCCTATGGGGAAAGGAGTAAAAGTATGGTATACTAGCCCTGGAAGGGACCCCCTTCCTGCTACAGTCCTATCACAGGACCACTCTCTTGCATGCATCCTACCTGATGGACAAGATTTACCTATGTTGGTGTCATTAAAAAATGTGTCTTATCACCTCTAAGGTATTTGTGGATTGGGAACTTCCTCTGGCTTGAGGATTATTATAATTTTTGTTATTAGGAACCTCCTCTGCCTTAAGGATTATTATAATTTTGTTACCTGTATCAAAATCTTGTTGTATCTTAATTTTTGTTATTATTGCTAAGTTGTTGTTATCCTCTGTTGCTGTTGTGGCATCTGGTTACAGTGCTCCAGCTTTCTTGGACAGGGACCATTGCAGAAGATTGAAAGCATGCAGACTGTAAGGTGAGAATCCTGGAGGGGTGGAGTGTGGGAAGTTGGAGTTCCTATAGCCAGGATCCTCACTGAACTTAAACCACCTGATGATGATGTAACTGGCCTGTTGCCAGGCCACTGCCTCCACAACTTTAGGCAATAAGCTATTATTGTGCTATATAGAGAGCTCAGCCCAGGGTTCTGAGCAGAGGCTGAGACGCTAGTGCTTGACCTACCGCTGTGAGAACAAGCTGGGTAATAAACCCTTTAACCAAAAAGAAACGTTCTACTGTCATTTCTTTGGTCACACTGAATTCATACTGAACTTGCTAGGGGCTGAAATCCATTGGCAAGATACATTTTAAGCTTTCTCAGGACAGGGAGCTGGAGTGATCTTACAGGAAGAAGAAAATACTTGCACTGCCTCAGAGTGATTTCAATTCAACTATCTTCACAGGGACCTTGTCACGATGTTGCCACCATGCCAACTGGATCTGTTAAGCAGGATGTGTCAGATGCCTTAGGAAAGTATCAGTATAAGAAAGAAAGAAATCTCATAAGATTTCTAAGATCCAGTGCCCCACATTGAAGCACCCAGATATACAAAGCAAAAAACAGAGCTAAAAGATAAACAGTAATATAGTAATAATTGGTGATTTTAATACCCCACTGTCCACAATGGATAGATCTTCTAGATGTATAATCAATAAGGACTCAACAGATTTTTAACATTATAGACCAAAAGGACCTGACAGGAATATACAGAACATTCTATACAACAACATCAAAATAGGCATTATTCTTAAGCACCCATGAAGCATTTTCTAAGATAGACCATGTATTAGTCCATAAAACAAGTCTTAGCAAAATCAAGAAGATTGAAATCATACAAAGTATCTTTGACCACAAAGTCAGGAAACTAGAAATCAATAACAGGAGGAAACTAGAAAATTACTAACAAATGGAAATTAAAAAACACCATCCTGAACAACCAATGGATCAAAAGAGAAATTAAAGGGGAAATTAAAAACAAATTTTCTTGAGACAAATGAAAATGGAAACTGAACATACCAAAACTTGTGGGATGCAGCAAAAGCAGTACCAAGGAGGAAATTCATAGTAGCAAATGCCTACATTAAGAAACAAGAAAGATCCCAAATAAACAGCCTAACTCTACATCTTAAGAAACTAGAAAAAAGAGGAACAAACTGAGCTGGAAGTAGGCAGAAGGAAAATGATAAAGATTAGAGCAGAAATAAACAAAATAGAAAACAAAACAAAACAACAATTGATAAGGTTAACCAAACTAAGAGTTGGCTGTTTGAAAAGATAAACAACATTGAAAACCCTTAGGTAAACTAACTAAGGAAAAAGAGAGGACCCAAATCAACAAAATTATAAATGAAAAAGGAGACACATCACAACTGATATCACAGAAATACAGAGATCATAAACAGTTACTATGAATGACTATATATCAACAAAATGGAAAACCTAGAAGAAATGAAAAATTCCTAGAAATATACAACTTACCAAGACTGAATTAGGAAGAAATAGAAAATCTGAATAGACTAATTATAGTAAGGAGATTCAGCCAGTAATAAAAACTCCCAGTGAGGAAACTTCCAGACTAGATGGCTTCACTGGTAAATTTTACCAGACATTTGAACAATTAACTCTGATCCTTTTCAAACTCTTCCAAAAATTAAAGACAAGAGGATATTCCCAAATTCATTTTATGGAGCCAGCATTGTCCAGATACCAAAATCATAAAAGGATATTATTAGAAAAAATAATTACAGGTCAATATCCCATATGCAAAAATGCTCAATAAAAAATGCTAACAAATAGAACTCAGAAATACATCAAAAGGATTATTCACCATGATAAAGTTGTATTTATCTCTAGGACGCAAGGATGGTTCAACATATGCAAATCAATCAAAGTGATGTATGGCATTAATAAAGTGAAAGAAAGGCATCATATGATCATCTTAATAGATACCCAAAAAGCGTTTGACAAAATTCAACACCCATTCATGATAAATTCTCTTTAATAAATTATGCATAGTAGGAACATATCTCAACATAATAAAGACCATATATAGCAAGCCAACATCTACCATAATACTCAGTGATGAAACTGAAAGCTTTGTCTCTCAGTTCAGGAACAAGACAAGGTTGCTCACTCTCACCACTAGTATTCAACATAGCATTGGATGTCTTAGCTAGAGCATCAAGCAAGAAAAAATAAAAATATAAGAATTGGAAAGAAGTAAAATTGTCTCTTTCTGGAGATGACATGATTTCATATATAGAAAATTCTATATTTTCTGGGAATATATCAAAAGGAAATGAAAACTCTGACTTAATAATATAGCTACACCCCCATGTTCATAGTGGCATTGTTTATAATAGCTAAGGTAAGGAAATAACCTTTGGTCACACTGAATCTATCAATGGATAAAAAATAAAGAAGTTGTGTATATATACATACATGCAATGGAATATTATTCAGCATAAAAATGAGGAAATCCTACCATTTGTGACAATGTAAACAGACCTGAGCACATTATGGTAAGTGAAATAAGTCAGCAAAGTCAAACACTGTATAATCTCACCTCTATGTGGAATAAACAAAATAAAAAAACCAAATTCATAGAAAATGAGATCAGACATATGGTTACCAAAGTTGGTGAGTGGGGGAAAGAAAAATTGGAGAAAGGTTGTCCAAAGGTACAAATTTCTAGTAATAAGATGAATGAATACAAGGGATGTAATATACAATCAGATGAGTATAGCTAATAGTGCTGTATGATATATAGGGAAGTTAATAGAGTAAATCCTAAAATTCTCATCATAAAGAGAATTTATTTTTCCTCTTTCTTTTCTTTATGTTGTTCCTATGAGGTGATGGATGTTAGTTGACCCTATTGTGAATAATCATTGTACAATATATGTAAATCAAACCATCATGCTACATACCTTAAACTTATACGGTGGTTTATGTCAATCATTTCTAAATAAAACTGGAAAAAAATTTACTATATGCATCAAATACCTTCACCTCAAAGAGATAATTCAGTTAAATATTATATTGTGGAAAAATGTATTTAGTGTGAATCCATTTATAAATAGGCCCAAGACCAAAAACTAAAAATTAAAATATTTAGAGATACATGATAGAAAAGCAAGGAATGATTAATACAAAATGTAGAATATGTATGTCTTTGTGTATTTGGGGTGAGGAGTCGAGTAGCTGGGTAATTTTAGAGAAGCACAGAGGGCTGCAAAGGGACTGGAATGTTCTATTTCTTAAACTTGTGATGAGTATATGAGTACTGGTCTTATCACCATTCTTTTTTCAATCCAGACTGCACATTAAACTCATTTGAAGAATTTTTAAAAATAAAATAAAAAAACAAAGTGATGCACCAACTTAATTATCCTGAGGTGTTTGTGTATCAGTATTTTCAAATGCTTTCCCAGGGCTTCTAATCTAATGCATAACTAGATTTGAGAGACACTGCTTTGCACTCCTAATATACTCTTTTGCATGTATTTGTATTTCATAATTTTTCAAAGACCAAAAACACAGGAAATGAAGCAATTCTCTACCTAGCCTTGCTCTGAAGGGTTGACCTATTTCGCTCAGTGCTTCTTGTCAGCCAGGTCATGTGTTAGTTTACTGGCCTTTAGAGAGAAGCCATATAAATGTTCTCATGAGGTAATGACTACCACAAGCCCAGCCCAGTCAACTCTATTTGCTCTTTCTTTTTAATCACCGCCTCTTCTGCAGATGAATTCTACCCTGGCCCAGCAAATTTCCTGTGTCAGAAATAGGTATTTTTCTTTGTGCTGTTGGTTCTCTGATTTTTTATATTTTTCCTTTCTCTCTAACCGTTTCACTTTCCCCTGCCTTTATGCCTTCAGGCCCTGTCATTTTGGCCTTCTGTTTTTTTCCTTCCTGACAATCCCATTGAGTCCTTTTCTTTCTGTCAACATTCCTTCGTGGAAACATCTAAACAGACTTAGGTCTCTTTCCAGATGAAGGTGATTACTTTAGAAAGAAAACTATTAAAAATATATTAACTAAGGAGCCTGTCTTCTCAATTGGCGAAAGAGAAAAATTATTTCATGGAATGAGGGTATGAATGCTGACAGCCCTATCACAGCTTTTTCTCTACTTTGATAAGTTCCCCAAAATTACACAGGAGTGCAATCAACAAATAAGTTTTAAACTGTCTTTTATTCAGTGTAGTACTTTAATATCCCTAAGAAACAAGTGTATTTTAAACATCCCCATATTCAAGTCAAAGATATATCAAATGTGTAGGAATGGAAGTATGATCACTTAGGATGAAACTCATAGAATTGAGCCCAATAAAATCAATACTAGGTTTATTTTTATCATGTAAGTAAAGGGTGAAAATTTAAACAATAACATGGGGAAATCTAAGATGTGAAACATTTCAGATTCCTATTACTGAATGTGAGATGCTTAAATGTTAATGGTATGCTGGGAATAATTGCAATTTTTCACCAGCTCTTTAGAGAATTATACAGGGACATATCAAAGGTTTTTGTTATGCAGGCTATTGTAAATAAAGTATTTTTCTAACAGCTTTGAAGGGTCACTTTGTCACCATAAGTATTTAATAAAAATAGAAAATAGATTATTTTCTAAAATATTTCTCATTTTTTAGATACTTTTACTTCCAGACTGCACGTATCTTGAAAAGAAGGAAATCTACTAGGTTTATTCATATATTTATGACATTTTCCAAAATATTTTCTCAATATATTTGTTAGAAACAAAGTTTAAAGATCATAATTTTCCAAACAAAATAGCATAAAAATATAGGTTGCCAAGAAACAAACAATAGAATTATTACATAAAAGTAGCTAATTTTAGAGATAAGACTGATTCAAATTTAACTATATTTCTAATGATTCCTAGCTTCCAGACAGAAAGCTTGCATAGGTCAAAAAAAGTCTTTGCAAGGAAAGAAACTAAGATTAGGCAATTAACCTTTTAATCCACTAAATAGTTCAAATTCCCTTCATTTCAATGTTAGGAAGGCAGCACAAAGATAATTATTAAAGTTTAAGGGAATGTTTGACAGAGAAAGAATATGGTGAAGTGCGTGTATGTGTGTGTGTGTGTGTGTGTGTGTGTGTGTGTATGTATAAATCTGATAATAAAAAGTAAGAAAAGACAAAGGCTGTGTGAGGAGATATTAAAACACTCTAAAAGGATACATATTTTTTATAAAGGTTGAATTTAAGGTCATTATTTTTATACCCAATAATTTAAGGTGGTGATGAGTATTATATCCTGGATTATTATATAAGGAAATACACATTACACTTGGGAAAACCAAAATACCCAATTATTTAATAGAATTAAATTAAGACATATGTTCAATGATGACCTAGGGCAGAATTAAGGCACATGCTGTACTTTTGCAAGGGGTGTAAGAAGAAGATGGATACATCAGATTTTGTCAACACAAAGTATCAGAATCTTCAAGCTTTTATCAAATAGAAGATTTGTTTTTTAGCTTAGGTAGATCTCAAACAAGAAATTTTCAAACTAAAATAATTTTTAAAATTCCATTTTTATCCCCTATAATACAAAGACTAATATTAGTTTAAAAAACTAGGATATTGATTATCTCACATAAGATGACATCCAGAGGAAAAGCAAACCCCACTTTGGTTTATTCAAGAGCACAGTGACATTATTCAAGGATCATTTTGAGATTATTTTTTTCTCAATTTTTTGTGTTTCCATCCTTCTTACTGTCTTCAAGTTCAGGCTGATAGTAAGAAGGCTGCATAGTTTCCAAATGTTGGATCTAGATCCGGCAGTCCAGCTAGAAAGAATGTAAAACGCCTCTCTCAGTGGCTTTTTTAAAGGTAAGAATATTTTCCCCAGAATCCTCCACATTTCTTCTGACATTTCATTGGACAGAATGGCCACACCTTTCTTGGCACAAATCTCTAGCAAACGGTAGTATCACACCACATGGCTAGATTATTCATTTTGGATAGAATGGATTTTGGAGAGCTAACTCTGGTATACTATATGTTATATCTTATATCTCAGCACATACAGCATTCATTATTTCATTTATTCAATAAGAATTTCTTAGGTATCTACTACGTGTCACTAGAGATACAGTAGTGGATAGTGCAGTCATTGGTTCTGATTTCATGCAGCTAACAGTTTAGCTGGAAAGATAAATAGTTTCTTTAAATTTTGGAAATAACTGAATGCCTAAATTTTAAAAATATACTATTGCATCTGACAAAACATATGCCAAATCTATATGAGGAAAACTACAAAACTCTGATAAAAATAATTAAAAACTAAACAAATGGAGGGATCGTCTATATTCATGTATAAAAGACTCAATATTGTCAAGATGTCAATTCTTTCCAATTTGATCTACATACTCAATGCAATTCCAATCAAAATCCCAAAAAGTTATTTTGTAGATATCAAAAAACTAATTCTAAAGTTTATATAAAGATCTAGAATAGCCAATACAATCTGAAAGAAGAATAAACGTGGAGGACTGACATTGCCTGACTCCAAGATTTATAAGAAATCTAGAGTAATCAAGACAGTATGGAATTGGTGAAAGAACAGACATTTAGATCAATGGAACAGAATAGAAATTCCAGGAATAGACCCACATGAGGTCAACCGATCTTTGACAAAGGAACAAAGGCAATACAATGGGGCAAAGATAGTGCCTTCAACAAATGGTGCTGGAACAACCATATATCCATACACAAAGAAATTAATTTAGACAAAGATCTTATATCATTTACAAAAATTAACTCAAAATCATGGACTTAAATGTAAAATACAAAACTGTAAAACTCCTAGGAGATGATGTAGGAGAAAATCTAGATGATCTTCGGTATGCTGATGATTTTAGATACAACATCAATGGCATGCTCCATGAAAGAAAAACTTTATGAACTTAACTTCATTAGTATTAAAAACTTCTGCTCTGCAAAAGACATTGTCAAGAGAATGAGATGACAGGCCACATACTGGGAAAAATATTTGCAAAGACATACCAGATAAAGGATTGTTATCCAAAATATATAAAGAATTCTTAAACTCAACAAGAAAACAAGCAACCTGTCTAAAAAAATGGGTCAAAGATTTTAGTAGTCTCTTCACTAAAGAAGATAGATAGTAAATAAGCATTTAAAAATGCTTCACATCACATGTCATCAGAGAAATTCAGACTAAAATGAGGTACTACTACCTATCTATGAGAAAGGCCAAAAATAAAAAACACCTACTCAAAGAACTGGTGAGATTATGGAGCAATAGGAACTGGAATGCAAAATGCCACTTCAGTAGACAGTTTGGCAGTTTATTACAGAACTGTTAAACATCTAACCATATGATCCAGCAATCATGCTCCTTGGTAGTTAGCCAAATGGGTTGAAAACTATGTCCCACAAAAACCTGTACACAGATTTTTATAGCATTTTTATTAATAACTGACAAAACTTGGAAGCAACCAAGATGTCTGTCAGTAGATGAATAGATAAATACACTGCAGTACATTTGGACAATGGAGTACTATTCAGTGCTAAAAAGAAATGAGTGATCAAGTCAGGAAGACATGAAGGAACTTTATATGTATATTTCTAAGTGAAAGAGGCCAACCTGGAAAGACTATGTACTGTATGATTTCGACTCTATGACATTCTGGAAAAGGAAAAACTATAGGAACAGTATAAAGATTAGTACAAAAACCACTAATTCAAAAAGATACACACAGTCCTATGCTTATCACTGAATTATTTACAATAACCAAGATATGGAAGCAACCTAAGTGCCCATTGATAGATGAATGGATAAAGATGGGGTACATATACAAAATAGAATATTAGTTTGCCATACAAAGGAATGAAATTTTGCTATTTACAACAACATGGACGGACCTAGAGGGTATTATGCTAAGTGAAGTAAGTCAGAGAAAGACAAATACCATATGATTTTATTTATACTGAACATAGAATCTAAAAAACAAAGCAGTCAACAAACAAAACAGGAATAGACTCCAGTAAAGAGAACAGACTGGTAGTTGCCCTCAGGGAGAAGTGTAGGGGGATGGCTGAACTAGGTAAAGGGGATAAAGAGGTACAAACATCCAATTATAAAATAAATTAGTCACAGGGATGAAAGTTTGTAAGAAATATAGTTAATAATATTGTAATATCTTTGTACATTCACAGATGGCAACTACACTTATTGTGATGAGCATTTTTAATGTATATAATTGCCAAATCACTAAGTTGTATAATTGAAACCAATACAATACTGTATATCAACTATATTTAGATTAGTGTATATATATGTAAATGAGTGGTTCCAGGGGCTAGTGGGAAGGGAGGTATGAATAGTCAGAGCACAGATTTTTAAGGCAGTGAAACTATTTTCCTGTGTGACAGTACGGTAGATGCATGTCATTACACATCTATCAAAACACATAGAATGAACAACACCAAGAGTAAATCCCAATATGCACTGTGGACAGCAAAATAGGCAGGAGACTGTGGAAAGTATTTCAAGATGAGGTAGTTGTCATATTATACAAAGCCTTGGAGGACATATTTAAAAATCTGGATATGATTCCAGAAGCAATGTGAAAAGACATTGAAGGGTTTTAAGCATAGGAGGGACAGGATAAAAATGTGTATTTTAAAACAGTCCATCTAGCTACAATGCAAAGAAAGGGTTGCATGGGTGGTAGGAGCAGACATAGCCTAGTTAGGAAGCTATTGAAGTCATCCATGTGTTAGCTTAGACTAAAGTTGGGGGCATGGAGATGGAGAGAAATAGGTTGATTTGAAGGCTGCTTAGAGAAATGGAAGAAGAGCGTTGGTAATGGACCAGGTGTAGAGGGTTGGGAAAATGAACAACAGGCATGATGCCCAAGTTTCTGACTTGAGCAATTGGGTAGATTCCTAGGGAACCTGGAAGGAAGAGTGGATATGGGATATGCTGCCACTTTTGAATATGTTGAGTTTAACAATCCTATGAAAGGTCCAAAGGGAAATGTCAAGTAAATAATATCAAATCAGATACATTGTTTCAGAGCCTAATAAAGGGGAAAATAGATGGGAGTTATGAGCCTGTAAGTCACTGACTAGAGATCGTGAGAGAAGTCATGAGAGAAAAAACGGGATAGACCTTCATTCTCTTAGTCACAGTGACCTAGGAGTCTCCAGTTCCACAGCACACAATGATAGGATGTTTATAAAAAATCACATTTTATATATAATTTATAATTATGGCATATTCTTTTTTTTAAATTTTTTAAGGTATTATTGATATACATTCTTATGAAGGTTTCACATGAAAAAACAATGTGGTTACAACATTTACCCATATTATCAAGTCCCCCCCATACCCCATTGCAGTCACTGTCCATCAGTGTAGTAAGATGCCACAGATTCACTATTTGCCTTCTCTGTGCTACACTGTTTTCCCCCTGACCCCCCACACCATGTGTGCTAAACATAATACCCCTCAGTCCCCTTCTCCCTCCCTCCCCACCAGCCCTCTCACACCCCTCCCCTTTGGTAACCACTAGTCCCTTCTTGGAGTCTGTGAGTCTGCTGCTGTTTTGTTCCTTCAGTTTTGCTTCATTGTTGTACTCCACAAATGAGGGAAATCATTTGGCACTTGTCTTTCTCCGCCTGGCTTATTTCACTGAGCATAATATCCTCCAGCTAATTGTGGTATATTCTTGTGCTTAGGTAAGCCTTCTAGTAAAATGTTTCTAAATTTTATTTAGTTCATTGAGTCAAGGCTAAATCATTATCCAGAAAAACTTTTGTTATGATTTCCACTCTAGATATTTAATAAGATAGATTTTACCTGACGTGCAGGATGGACATTACTAGGCAAGCAAACCCCTTTCATAGAATTGTATGTTACATTTTATAGAAAATATAAAAATTTGGCAATTATTACATGCTTTAAAAACATTGACAATTAAATGTAGTACCTAACAATAAAATATCTGCCTGTATGAAATAGAGAGGTTCATAAACACAAAAAATGGATACTTAAGTATTTTAGTTCCTATTTTTTGATTAATGTTTAATGCTTTGAAATATTTGATTTGACATGGGAAATGGGAAATTGGAAAATCTAGGATTTGGAATCAAAGAATTCTAGGTTTGACTCCTGGCTTTGTTACTTAATAATTCTGACATTGAGTAATCCATTTCACTCCCCTGAACTTATATTTACATGACTATAAATTGATACCTATCACAAAGGACTATTATGAAACTTAGAAACCCAGTATAGTGCCTTGTACTTAATAGATACTTAATAAACGATAGCTACAATTTTCATTTATTTGCTTTTAAGATAGTTTAAGAGTAAATGATATATTTTCCACAATAACTTTCACAGTTTCCCTTAATATGCTCATGGTGTCTCTAAAGTCATACTTCCATTATCACCTTAATTAACCACAGAATCTCAGAACTGGAAGAAAACTTAAGTGTCTCATGCAGAATTATCTCTTCCAAAATAAAACTGTAGACAAATTTAATCTGAAAATTATGCTGTTTTTGTCCAAATATGCAAAATGAATACAAAACAGCTTTAGATAAGCATCAGTAAACAAGAAAGGATCATTAAAAAGTCAAGCAGTTATTTTAGGTCTTTAGAGTACTTCCACATGAAAGATAATTTTTTGCTATTTTAAATAAAAAGGAATGCATAAATGGTATCAGGAATTGTGCTGAAATAATTTTTAAGCATTTTTTTCCAACAAATGTGGAATTTTATTTGAAAAGGAAACAAATGTATTTTCACCCAAATCTCTTTTAACAGAGAAGTGTACCGAGGTCTTGAAAGTTAGGGGCTAAGATATAGGGGTGAAGCTTGAGGACTCTGGACCCAGATACTTGGATTTAAGTCTAGATTCTACTCCTGCAGTTGTCTAGATTTTAGGAAGCTACTTCACCCCTCTGAGGTTGTTTCCTCATTTCTAAAACATTAAATACCTAACTCATGGTGATTGAACACTGAACAATATATGTAAAGAACTTAGAGTAATATGACACCTAAGTTTCTAAATATCATCTACTGTTGTAATATTATTAGTTATTGTTATTATAAACAAAAATGAGAGACTCCTCCTGTTATCACCACTCAGCATTTCCCCAAAGACTGGTTCTCAGAACTCTACCTCCATAGAATGGTAACAGGTATTACGTGAAAGAAAAATTCAAAATAAAAAGAGATCCATAGATAATTATGGCAGGGAGACAGTTAAGCAAAGATAAACAGGTTTTCCTTTAGCAGAAATTCTAGGAACCGCTCATATGTGACTGCATGTTACTCTCTAAGAGGTAGAAATAGAATTCAATGACTCCCAGACTGATTTTACAAAGCAACCCTACTTCCACCAGAGCATCACACAGGACAAATATCCAGTGAAACAAACTTTGAAAATACTATGGGGATCCCACAACATTTCAGACCCTGCAGCATATTATCTCCCACTGATAGGCAAAATAGTCTTAAACACATTTATTAAACAAATGATTTTAAGAAATATTAATCTTATTCTACTCAGTTAACATGCTAATGGATTAGTTCCTCTCTTTTCCTCTTATACCTATAGTACCCTTTAAACTGCCCATTTTTCATTTCCCCAAAAACGTAGTGTTACTTTTACCCAAGACCTATGTCTTTTACTTCTGTTATCTTCCATAATTGAAGTCACACTTAAACACAGTGCAAACTCTATATTTAGACAAAGTATAGGTTGATGTCAGACAGAGAAAAACTGGAAGCACAGATTTAAATGAAAGAAAAGGAATGTTGGAGTTTAAAATTATGAAATGAGTGTGTGTTGATATGTAGCCTTGAAGCTGTTCCTAGCCACTTTATTTTTTTAAAGCCACACTTAGATTGAATTTGATAGAATATATTGGTTTCAAGTACTTCCCTTAAAAAGTCCAACTTCAAACAGTTTTTGTTTCAACACAGTGAAATGATAATAGAGAAAAGTGGTTCTATTGCTTAGTTTAGTGTAGGAATGGAGGAAAAACGTTCTGTAGATGCTTCGATATATTTTCTAACTGAACTGTGATGCCCTGACAGTTGACAGAGATGGTCCATTTAAAAAGTTAGGTTTAATCCCACTAGCATGTTCAAAGATGGTAGGAAACAAATAATGCAGCACAATAACAATTATTAAAGGGAAAGTTGACCCAACTTGCCTTTTGTTGATTGTATAAAATAAGCTGGCTGATGAAATTATAGAGAAATAGCTCAGTTCCTTAGTTTATATCCAAAAATTAGACATTGCAACCAAACTACAAGTAAAAGAGATTATTTTCCAATTTTTCCTTCTTATGATGATTAGGTCTCTTTCATCATTTTTGGAAAATTTTCAGCCATTTCTCTCTTTAATTACAAATTCTCCAATTGCCTCTTTTACCATCTCTTGAAACTTGAATTCGTTGTATCGTGGAACATCTCTCTCCATTAAATGTTGTGGTTGCATTTTCTCTAGTAGCTCCAGGCCTCTCTCCTGTTTACCACTTCTTCTAACCTTGTCTAATTGTTGTTTATTATGTCTTTACATTTTATTTCTAATATAAATCAGGGGATTTTTTTTTTATCCTAAAAGTTCCAGTCGGTTCTTTTTCAAATCAGACTTGTCAAATTGAACTATCAGAATTGATGGTTAAAAATATTCTCTTTCTACCCCAAGCAATAACGACTATGTATTTTTAACCTTAAAAATTTAGTAATAATTCAAATATATTTAATAGCAAAGATAAGTTTTTCTTCTTCATATTAATATCTATTTTTATGATAGTAAATACTTTAAGTTTTTAATGTGATCATTTCCATATCACCAGTTTTGATAGTCTGATTCCAGAGGTTGTTCTGTCTAATGACTCTCAGTGATAGTATTCCTGTCCCTGAATGTCTGGTGATTGTTGATGGTGAGCCCATATTCTTTGCAAATGTATCTGTGGAAATTCTTTGATTTTAAAATGCATCCTTTAGACAGTGTTTGCTTTTCATCTGCCAGTTTCCTCTACTCACAAGACAAGGCAGGTAAATAACTCTTCTGGCTACCTCTGAAAAATATTTAGTTCCTTCACTGAGGCTGTCACTCTTGGAGTTGCCTGTCCTTTTACAAGGTTGTCTCCATCAAGTGTCTGCCTTCTTTGAACCAGGATTTGCCTCCTGTATTTAGAATAAGCGCTCCTTTAAATGCACAGATTCCAGAAGGTGGGAAACTCCTTGGTTTCTCCAAGAAATAAGTAACAGGGACAAGAGTGATATAATCCCCATGGACCATAGAAAATATAACATATTTTATTAATCAATAGTAATTTGAATCTTATTTGGATTCTAATTTAAACAAACACAAACAAAACAGAAAAGCCAGACCATTTTTGGGAAATTTGAACCCTGCCTGGATGTTGTTAAGGAATTATGTTTATTTTTCCAGGGAGATACGGCATAATAACTGTATTTAAATGAAGAAGCCTTATCTTTTAGAATAAAAAAACCAAAATATTTACAGATGGAATAGTATAGTGTCCTGGATTTGCTTTCAAAGAATATGTGGGGGAGGGATAGTGGATAGAGATATTAGTGAGATATAATGAGTCCTGAGTTGACAATTGTTCATCCCGGATGATGGGCTGATGAGGTTCCTTAGACATTCCCTCACTTTTGTGTATGCTGGAACATTTTTATTAAAAAAGGGAAGAAAAACAGAAAAGAAAGAAAGCCAGGCTCTAAGCATCTAGGGGGTGGGTAATAGCACCTAAATAAGCCAAATCTCAAAAACTGCTTTATGCCTTGTAGATTTATTTACTCCTGTTTATGGCCTCTGAAGAATTTCTTTACTTTCAAGCCAGGTCACCCATATGTTTGACAAAAATATTTCTTACACTGCATGCAGCCCTCCTGTGTCTGCTGTTCTGAGCAGCATCTCACTTACTGTCTGGTCTGCCAAACAAACGTCTCAAAAACAGGTCTTGACAGACTCCCTCTCCAGTGGTCCAATAGAATTTTAAGACACTGACCTGACACCTTCTCTCTCTCATGCTTCCTTCCATCAGTAACTGTGCCCTACAAATTCTATGTCCATGATCTCTCCTCATCTGCGCCCCTGAAACTTTCCATCTACACTATCACCATTCCAGTTGGATGCACTGCCTTCCCCCTTTCACCCCTGCAAGCCTTCTCACCGGTGTTACCTCACTGCATCTGGGCCACCCTAATCCTTTTTTACACAGCAGCTTGGGACATCTTTCGATCAATGCAAATTGCATTATATCAGCCCCCTGCTTTAAAAATCTTACTTTGCCTTGTTTAACCCGAGATTGTTGGTATAATACCTCAGCTGTGTTCCTGTCCTTGTGCTCTTCTAGCCAGCTTAGAATAAGTAATAGAAGCTCTAATTCTGGTATCTTCTGAATCCTTAAACAGAAGCTGACTGTTGTGTAATGAATGACAAAAATCACCTGTATTTTTTTATTTATTTACCTTTCAGGAAACAGTGCTTGAGAGTGTATATTTTATACATACAGTGTCTAATATTACTTGAGAGCATCTTTGCACAAGAACAACAGTTTCTTGTAGATCTTTTCAATTCTTTTTCTTGTTTGTTTCCACAGAAAATTTGGGCCCCCAGCTCAGGACATACTTTTTCCTTCCTTCATGACACTGTTTAGAATCCTGAGGCTGTTTGCCATGACGAGAGGATTCCAACAGGGACTTGTCAGAGGCCACTGCATGCAGTTTGGTTGAGTATGAGATTGTGGGTGTGGATTTTGTCCTGACATAGCATTTCTGCTAAATTACTACCAGTAGTTTGTGGCTGGTCTAACTGTTCAGGATTATCAAGTCCTGAAATATACTCTCTATTTGATGTCTGGAGCACCCACAGAAGATACAGTATATACTTCCAACTCACTCTTTTCTTTTCAGATTCATTAACTGTCTCCAGTCATCTCTGTTATTTCCTTTCTCATCTCTCTGTTTCTTATTCTCTGTCTTAATTGTAGTTTTCTTTTTCAAAAGGGAAGGCATTTCTTCCCTTCATGTTTCTCATTTGTGATTCCACACAGAGCAAGTCCTATGAGATCATATTTTCCAAGAATGACCTAAGGATGATTCCATGGTTAAACTGATTTGAACCAGGTAGTTCTGTCCCTTTTGTCTTCTTTTATGTGAGCTTCTGCAGATAATTCCTTCTGGAAAGCTCATATATTTTCCTGACATTACTGTTAAACCCCTTGATGATAAAATGAATATGTCTAATAATAAATAAATAATAATTACAATTATCTTTTCCTATAATTTTAACAGAAGTTATCTGATTTAAGTAAGCATTTGTGCATAGATTTCCTTGAATTTTAAGTACAATTTGTATCTTCCTTTTCTTAGTTTTATGCATAGCTGGCCTTTTAAAAATATTTGCATAACACTTTTCTCATTTCAGAATTAGTTTGTATAATACCTGCTAGACCAGTGATTATCAAACATTAGTGTATATATGATGAATCATCTGCAGATCTTGTTAACATATAGATGCTAATTCAGTAAGTCCAAAGGACGTCTGAGATCCTGAATTTTTAACAAGCTCCTGGCAGACACTGATGCTACTAGTAGGCACTGTTCTTAGAATGGCACAGTGCTAGAAATAAAAACCACACGCGAGTGAAGACCCGACTTCCTTGTTCACCCTGATGTCTGTTTTATCTACTATAGTTTCTATTACATGCTTAGTTTTCAATATTTATTAAGAGGATAATGAACCCCCTGAATCATTCACACGGCACTGTGAGAGGTTCATGGCAGACACAACTGTGCCCATTTTATAGACATCGCAAATGGTAAAGTGATTTGCCTGTAGATTACATAGTAACAGAAGGATGGTTTAGTCTGATAGCCTAGTTTCTACTAATGAAGGAAAGTAACTGCTTCATTCCCCTTTGGTCACTTATTTTTCTCTTGAAGATGTGAGAGGTTTCCAGCAATTTTTGGTATCTGTGCCTCTGCATTTGATTCCCAAGAGTTGCAGATGAAGTTGTCTAGGAATAAGCAAATTTATCTTTGATGTACTTCTATATCTACTCATGCCCAAATGCGCTTGTAAAGTCAGCCTGCATTTCCCGGAGGCCAGTTGGGCCTGTTGCTGTGGAAATACATTTTATTTCTAATATAAATCAGGGTATTTTTTTTTATCCTAAAAGTTCCAGTCGGTTCTTTTTCAAATCAGACTTGTCAAATTGAACTATCAAAAATGATGGTTAAAAATATTTCCAAAAATGATGTATCTTAGTAAATGAATGTAAAATTTGGGAATATCGCTTAAGAAGAAAAATGTAAAAAACAGGATTCTTTTAGCATCACCATATCGCTCTTCCTAAAAATAAAATCTGCACGGTACAAAAATTCAAGGACATAGTCACCTTGTTAAATTTGGCATTGCAAAGCAACGTTGTCAGGCAAGAACAAGAAGCTGTTCTGTCAAACACTGTGATTGATTTGGGGGCTGCTATTAGTACCTTCTGAAGTTGTGGGAGTAAATCATTTTCAAATGTTGGAAGCCAATTAACTGTAATGAAATATAGTTGAATAACAATTAGTAATTCTACTTCAAGGTATAGTAATGGATAGAAAATAAACTTTTCAAAGAAGCACATTTATTGTGCAATTCTTTAAAAAAACACTTCAATTGTCAGGTCCCTTTGAGTCAAGGTATTCTAAATCACATTTTAGCAGGAATTCTGACAGCTGGGAAAAATCCACCTGCTGAGTTATTATCTTTTAATTACCCAAATGAAGAATAAAGTAGAAAGCATGACAAATTTAAATAGGAAAAAAGGATATAAAGTTAAGAAAAATATCATTCATGCATTTTAAGAATAACTTAATTCTCCCACGTACAAGAGAAGAAAGCCACATTTGTCATTTACAAGTCTCCTTACCCCTTTTCCTTAACTCTAAAGAGAACAAATCTCAAGGAAATGCATGTGCCCTGTTGAGTAGAGTGGCCCGTGGAGATAATCTTGGAGAATGCATAGGAGACAAGAGGCAAGAAGAGAAATAAACCACTGGCTGATTGTTCAAATATGAAAAGGAAGCATGACCTATGAGAGGAAGGGTGAGGCAGCCTGAAGATAGTGGTTGTGGAAATGGACGTGACAGCTGCCAAAGACAGAGAGTAGAGGTAATTAAAGTGGATTTCAAGGAGGTTTTACAAGGTGGCAGGTCTTGCAAGCCTCTTTTCCATCCCATCTAGGGTTTCTCTATGTGAGCCTATTGATATTCGCGACTGGCTGGCTCTTCACTGTGGGACATTCCAGCACATTCTATGAAGTTCAGCAGCAGGTGCTAGCCGCTGGAGACAATAGCATTCCTCTCTGTTTGTGACGATCAAAATGTCTCTAGACATTACCAAACATCTTTGGGAGGCAAAAGCACCCTCTCTCGAGAACACTAATCTGAAAACTTTTGATAAAGGTCTACGCGAGGTATCCGTGCTTTCGTGCTGGGCACGTACACGTGTGTAATGTCATACTTCTCTTCAGTGCTCACATTTTTTGCTTCCTTGATGATCAGCGAGGTCTCGGCATAGCCCAGGAGAGGTGTCCAGGTGGGCCTGATCACATCCATGTTAACCCCTGAGGGTTTCTGTCTAGAACACGTGTCCTAAAATTCAGGTCCAGCTGCAACTTAGTTTGAATTATCAACTCAGCATTGAGTCAAAGTGCATCCCTATATGACTGTGAAAGGCAAGTCAGTGGATACTGAACTGACAGGAGGTGTGATGACTGACAACATCAGATTTATATAAGATTAAAAAGGCAGTATGGCCTAGTGGCTAAGAGCCTAGACTCTCCTCAGAGAGAATAGGATCGTAGAAAAACCCCCTCAACCACTCTCTCCTTTTTCAGCAGGTGAGAGAATTAAGGTAGTGTCCAAGATGGGCCATTTCTATTGAAAAGGTAGGTAGACACAATACCGGAAAACACTCTAGTGACATAATCCAAGAGAATCTCTATGAAATTCTAGGCTGGAAATTTCAGGTTAACCCAGCCTCTCCAGCCATGATGTATCTTAATAAATGATGCTATTTGCTGGGAAAGAGAGATCAAAGGAAAATCAAGTATAAGCAGATATGTGCTGGTAAATGTTTAACAGAGGCTGATTTTGTGGTGCGTACACTCTCACCATGACCAATTTCAACACTGATGTTGTGCGGACATGTCACCAAAAGCACGGCCGCCGAAAGAGTTGCACACGATTGGGTCTCCTGAGTCACTAGGTTCAGGCTCCGGCACACCACGGGGGCTGCAGCATACATGTCTGAGCTGGCTCAGCGTCTTGTTCTGCTTTACCTGCTCAAAACTGATACCCCGAAGACAGACTGTTTGGAGGCGAGTAGGTTTCAGAAACAGTGATCCACCCGCCTCCATGCCATTTCAAAATCTTTTCATTTGGTCTCCCTTATCTTTTAATCTGCAGAATAACTTAGCCACCTTTATCTGTGAAATTTCTGGGGATGTTATTATCTGGCACAGAGTGACTAGAAACATTAGGGCTTGGCAAATATTTATTTTAGATAAGTTTAGATAAGTTTAGATAAAATATAAAACATATTTATATTAAGTGCGTTATACACCTAAAACACTGAAACCTATACATACACCCATACATGGGATGTTGCCTTCTGAATCACGATTAGGACTTGCCTCTGAGTACTACGTGGTATACCCAGCCTCACGGAGAGACAAGTAACTGAGATGACCTGCAAAGTTACAGGATTCCAGTTCTGTAATTACATGGGGATGTAATGCCACAAAGCTTCAGCTCTGTAGAAGGTCATCCTATGTCATGCAAGCGCTGAAGAAAAGATGGAGAGATGTGTGGATCCTTATATTTATAAGCACATGTAAACATCAGGGAGAGATTTGCCCTGAAAATTTTTTACAGAACCAAAGATTTTCGTAGCAATATTTGGAAGGCTATGTAGAGTGCAGTTTGAAGAATTGGAAATGACTGGAACAAGTGAGAAGGGACAATGTATGAACACACTGGCACAAGTGACCAAAAAGCTCAGGATTCTCCAGAGCCTATACGGCGCTTAGAGATCAGTGAAACTGAAGCAGAAAGGAGAAAACTACGTGCTGGCACTGAAGGCTTAAGAAAATGATGTGAGGCTCCAGCGCAGCAAGCTGAGGTCAGCCCACCTGAAAAGGGTCAATTTCCAACCCCCACCCAAGGGCTCCTCAGAGTGCGTGAGCCCTCAGGCCTGTATTAAATGGGGTGAAGTGCACACAAGACCGCTGTGAACACCCAGGCCCTGCTGGCCTGGAACGGGACCACAGGGCTGACATATAAGTATAAGAGGTAATCCACTATTGCTCAACCTTAGGGAAATCCGGATTTCACTGTCTGAAAGAAACTGAGAAATACCATCTGATCCTACTGAAGACATGGCTGAAGTTAAGAGCTAATGTATTGCACTCAGTCCTATTGATATGCTAATGTCTATGGGTTTGTCTAAGTCCCCAGTGAGTCTGTGCCATGTAATAACATCGCTGGACATTCCAGAGATAAAGCTGGGAGTGGCTGGACCATTTGTCAGAGTGCACAGTGCAACCCAGTGTAAGGAAGATAAAGACTTTTTTCCCCACTAAGGAAAATAAGGAAAAAATATTTACGTTACAAACCTAAAATTAAAAATACATTTTATTGCAACTTAATATGCACACACACACACACACACACACACACACACACACACACACAGAGTTGTAGCAAAAGTTTTACAGAACAAACTTACTTTTTTCTGATCTATTCTAAAAACACTGGTCTTATCCACTTCGTTGATTTCAGGATCCATAAACTGCTATATAAAACTAGCGCTTCAAGATGAACTGGTCCTAAGGCTAAATATTTCTGTATCAGAGAAGGTTAGAGACCCAAAGAGAAAGACTTTGAAAGGGCCAGGAACCCAGTACATCAACACTGGAAATGGGGAAAAAGCAGCAGGAAGAATGATTGTAGAGAGCAGAGGGGTGGATGGTGTAATGGCCCCCAGAGGAAGAGGCACTTTGAGAAAAGAACAGAGATTATTAAAATGGGTTTAAAGAAAGTTTTGGCATATTACTAGAACTTGAAAGCCACCCTTCTAGAGAATAATAAGGAGTAAAGTTTCATATTATTCTTTATTGCTTTTCAAATTAGGTATTTTGACACTGTAAAAATCAATTTACTGGGCCACAACCTGTGTGTTTAAAAATAGGCTAGAATAGAAAAGACCGTATCACGTGTATTGCATGTAATATTTTGCAAAATCTTCCTATGTTGATAGACAGTGACTGTACTGGTGGGGGTGAGGACTCAATAATATGGGTAACTGTTGAACCACTGTGTTGTGTACTTGAAACCAATATAAGATTGTATATCAACTATACTTCAATAAAAGAAAATGAAGCAAAACAAAACAAAATGAACAAAATAGTAGAAGACTCACAGGCACTGAGTAGTGACTGGTGGTTACTAGGGGGAGGTGTTGGGGTGAGTGGGTGGAGAGGCTGAGAGAGATAAAGGGGCATAAAAATCTCACAGAGATGCTAATACAGCATAGAGAATATGGCCAGTGATTCTTTAACATCTTCCTATGCTGACAGATAGTAACCACACTAGAGAGGGTAAGTATTTAATAATACTGTGTTGCATACTTGAAACCAAGATTTTATATCAATGACACTTCAATAAAAAAATTTTTATATTAGTTACATGTGCATAGGCTTGTGCGGGTGTTTGCAAGTGCCCCACACTATAGTGTAAAATGAATTCTCCATGGAGGACTGGAGTCAAGTGTGAAAGCCATTGCCCTTGAACATTTATCCTGAGACACAGAGCATTATTTATAACCTAAAAAAAAAAAAAAAGGCAAAACTGAGCATCCTGAGACAGGAAAAGTGGATAAACTTTGGTTTGTGCATGTCATGGAATTCCAGACTGCATTAAAAATGAATATACTACAGCTATATGAAACATGGATAAGACTCACACATAATGTCAGAGAAAATGGCTCACAGTAGTGCAATACAGAATTATTCCACTTATACAAAGTTCCAAAATAGTCAAATAAAGAACATATGGCTTGGAGATACACACAGATACAAGAAAACTCTAAATAAAAGCAAATGAGTGATAAATACATCAGAAGGGTGATTACATCTTGTGGGAGGAAAGGACACATAGCGTGTTCAGAGAACTTAGCTGATGTGGTGTGTATGTGTTTGTTTTCTCTTATACTTTAAACCACATATATGGGTTTTATGCACTCTTTGTATGTATATTTCAGAATAAAATGTTTTATAATGAAATTACTGCAGTTGGAACAACACCATTTAATTATTAATAAAAAACTATTAGTTCTGAGTATTTAATATTTATTTTATATAAAAAATATTAAAGAATCCCTCAAAATATGAAGATATCTTCAGTTAATTCGGGGTGGGATGTAGTTCTGGTTGTATACCCATATCATCTACAGATAATAATTTTGTTTCCTCCTTTTTGCTAAAGTCTTTTATTGTGTTATGTCAAATTGCTTTGCCCAGAAATTTCAGAAAAATTAAAAACAAAAGCACTATTTTCTTTTATCCTACCTTGTAAAAGAAATTGAGTGTAATGTAGGTTATTACTTGAGGAAAATGTTATTAATGGTAAGATAGTGTAGGCTGGATTGTGTCTCTCTGAAGTTCAGGTGTTGAAGTCCCACCCCCAGTACCTCAGAATGTGACCGTATTTGAAGATGGGGACATTGAAGAGGTAATTAAGGTAAAATGAGGTCTGAGGGTGGGCCCTAGTCCAGTATCGCTGGTGTCCTTAGAAGAGGAAATTGGAACGCAGACGTGCACACATACAGAGCCAAGTGAAGACACAGTTAAGAGGACAGCCATCTGTGAACCAAGGAGAAGGGCCTCAGGAGAAACCAGCCCTGCCAGCACCTTGATCTTGGACTTGCTTACAGACACTAGAACTGTGGGAAAATAAATTTCTGTTGCTTAAGTCACTCAGTCTGTAGCATTTTTTTATGGCAGCCAAGCAAACTAAGATAGTTGGTATATCCTTATAGTCAGAAAAATCTAGGCTTGAAATCTGGGTCCAGCACAAACTAGCTCTGTGACCTTAGCCATGCTACTTGAGCTCACCAGTAACTGAGTTTTAAAGGACTGATAATAAGAATACTTACCTAAAGGAAGTAATGAGAAAATACCTGAAGTTCTCTTAGTTAACTATTATTTAAAGTTGTTGAATTTCTAATGCTATTTCAACACGTCTCAAAATACATAAAAATATTCCTATTATGAGGTTCAGTAATTATACCCAGTAGGAAAACAGTGCAAAGATACACACCATAAGATATTGGACACACTGTGGTTTATATTAACATAGAGTAGAAATAATGCAGGTATTTTAAAATGGAAAAATAGTAAATTATGCTGTAACTATAGACAGCATAGTTTTGTAGTTATTAAAAAACACTAGGATAACCTTTATTATACATTGACAAGAAAACCTTTTTATTACAGTTTGACCTTCACAAAATAAAATAGACCTAGAAAAAGGACTAAAAGAAAACAGAGTATGCCAGGAGAATATTAGGGACTGTTTTTCCCTAAAAATGTAATGGGTGGGATTTTCCCCCCTATTTCACATTTCTTCTCTATTCTCCAGGGTTCATGCAATGAATACAAACTCCTATAATGTTGAAACATTAAAAAAAAATTACTATTACTGAAGCATTTCTCTTTTTATATATGTACATACAGATATGGATATATCTTTCTATCTAATCTGTTTTAAAAGGAAACTCAGTGATGAGAACAAAATTCCCAATAAAAGCAACAACAACTGTCTTTATGCCCTTCCCACATTTGGAAATGTGAGCTCTCCACAGACAAGCTGTATATCTTTAATAATTTCTTTTAAATCGCACAGGACTCAGCTCAGTGAAATATACAGAGTGGTTGTTAATAAGTGATTGAATATATGGATACAAATATGACTCAACACAAAATGAACAAGTATTTGTGGTATAGACCTGATAGAGTCCTAGTGTAAAGGATTCTTACAGCTTGTGTGTCACAGGGAGCTATTACTCCAAAGGCGCATGTTTAGAAAAGGGGTAGATTATGCATTCATCCTTCAGTCTTTTTAGATTGAAACAGGCCTGTTCTAATAGAAATAAAAATATTTTTTAATATTTCTGTAAGGTTTATAATTCAATGCAGAATATATGTGCACAGATATGAACTTTTTCAACTGTGGAACTTTAAAATGGCTACTTAAGACAGAAATCAATCACTGAAATTTTCTGTCACTAACACATTATGCAGTGATAGCGAAGTAAAGAAGAAGAGAAAAATAAAACTTGAAACAAACTACAATTTTAAGAGACTGGCAGCATGCAGGATATGAATTTTTAAATTAAACTGATAATAATGACCAACATGCTCTGCCTTCCTTCAGTTGATGACAATGTCATTCTAAAGAGGTCAGAAAAAAAATGGAATAAATTCCTCTGTAGATTAGATTTTCTTTGCCTCATGGTCACAGATTTACCTAGTTTGTACACAAACAAACAAATGCCACGAAGAACAAGAAGAATTAAGTAAACATATATGGTAGATTTGTACTCTTTCCTACCACTGAAGAACAGTTCAGATTACTAAGCAACCAGTGTCTTAAACAGGACAATAGATGATATGGGGAATTCAAAACCAATTTAAAAATGATGGATTCTTGATTCTGATGCATATCTTTACTGCATTGGTTAGAAGTTGAAGTCAATGTCTAAAAAATAATAATATTACTGTTGAATTGGCAGATATCAAAATTTTGATCCACAATTTCTTGAAAAAGAACCCTCATGTATCACTAGTGTTAAGTATAAACTCATAGCATTAAATCTCGGTGACATAATCTGTTCAATTTAAAATGCACACAGCGTTTGATAGCAATTCTACGTATTTTGTGTACAGATACAAATGCATGTGTGAAATTATATACACACATAAACACACATGAATATTTATGACAGCAGTGTTATAGTCTGAATATGTCCCTGTCAAATCCATATGTTAAAACCTATCCCTCAATACGATGGTATCTGGGGTGGGGCATTGAGGAACGATTAGGTCATGAAGATAGAGCTGTCACGAAAGGGACTCTGTCCTTATAAAAGAAGCCAGAGAGAGCTCCCTTGCCCTTTCTGCACATGAGGATATACAAATACTGCAATCCAAAAAGAGGCCCTGATCCAGTCATGTGGAGACCCTGATCTCTAACTTCCAGTCTGAGAAACTGTAAGAAATAAATTTCTGTTATCTATAAGCTTCTCAGACTATGGTATTTTGTTATAGCTGCCCAAATGAACCGAAACAAGCAATTTTATAATAAAGTATTGAAAACCACTGAAATACCTGTTATTCAGCATTAATTAATACAGTATAGCAGCTCCTTTCAGTGGGACACCATGCAGTCATAAGAAGGGTGAGGGACCTCTATGTATTATTACAGATGTAAGATATATTAAAAAAGGATGGAAGCAGAATCTCCAATTTGTACAAATAAAAAGAATATGGATGCTCACCTGGACTCTGTGAATACCTCTAAAGTTATGCAAGAAACTGGTAATAAGAGGATTCCCTGGAGAGAGGAACAGACCAGGGGCGAGCAGAAGCAGAATGGGGGGAGAAGTTTGTTACTCACTGAAAGCTCTTTGGTAATTGTGACTTCATATCATATGCACATATTACCCATTCAAAAACTAAATAAAGTTTATACATCACTGAAGTTCTTAGTGATTATCCTATTTTTGTAGTACAAAATAGAGATCAGATCTGTTTTGATAATTTATATGGCATAGGATATAAACACTGTAGGAAAGAATACCTGAAGAAATACTTCATTTCAGCAAAATTTTTTGGCACATATGTGATAGATTCTTTACATACTAAGAATGCTAGAGAAGCAGTAGATCTTCATGGGGAGCTATGAATATTCCAGGAAGTGAGATAACACAAAAGAAGGGACAGCTCTCTATTAAGGATTTCTTAGTAGCCTACTACATGTCTACTATGGGAAATAGGCTACTCTTTATTACTATAGAACTTGAACTATCCATCACATATTTTTTAAAGTATTTAATTTTTTCATCCACAAGTTATTAATTCTAAATGACTGCATAAATGGAAGCATATTTATTATTTTTATATCTTCTCCCTTCTCTTTACCAAATATTGATAAACATAAGATTTATCATCATGATGTGATATAAGAGCTTATGTTAAATAAGATCAAAATGTAATAAGACCAGAGGACTAAAGATGGCAGTGTGAGAGGTGAGACGGAGGCTTCCTCCTAAAATCACATATAAAATGAAAATATAATTAATACAACTAATCCTGAGAGAGCAACAGGAAAGAGGACTGCGCCAGACTGCATACACCTGGAGAAAAGAGCAGACCTCACGGAACAGGGTAAAGTACCAAAGCTGTGGTCCGGCGAGACCCAAGCCCTTCCCCCACCCCAGCTCACTGGCACAAGGAAGAGAAACTGAGCAGGGAGAGAGTGGAGGCCTGGGACTGCTGAATACCTAACTCCAGAGATCTGCTCTGGGAGCACAAACATACATTTCATGGTGCTTTCATGATACTCTCCTGACTAGGGTAATGTAAAGCTAAGACGGGCAGAATTCCTGGAGAGACTGAGATTGTAGCCACTTGTGGAAAGCAGCGATCCATATCCGGCTGCTCTGGGACAAAAGAAAGGTGAGCAGTCTGAGAGACTTCCTAATAAGGAAGCCCTTAGCAAGAGGGTTGCTAAAGGGGCAAGGATTGCACAGAGCTTACTGCTCAGGAGAAAGGATAAGTAGAAAAAATTGTCCGGGTGCACTCTGCCTAGCAGGTTGGGAGCTTTCACGATTTACAGGTGCCCCAGGTCCCTGGCTGGCTACACAGGTCCAAGGACCCCCTCCATGATTTGCAGCCTATTGCTCCTTTCTCCCAGCGAGCCCCACCTGGCTCGAAAACCAGCAAACCCTACTCTTAACTGTTAGGCCATCCAGAGGGAAGAGCTGTCTACAGCAACTACAAATGCAAAGCACAGAGGCTTATACCTGTGTGCTCGGCCAACTGGTTCAGGCAGTGCAGACAGGTATAGCAGCCGGGAAGCAGGAAAACAGCCCTTTCCTCCCCACAGGCACCAATACCACTCCCCTGTGACCCCCGACATTGCTTCATGGGCTGAGCAACTCCAAAGATTAGAACTTCTGGACACTAGAGGGCGCCACATAAAAATATGAAATGCCAAGGGAACTTGGTTCAAAAGAAAATTATTAATAAAATTCCTGAGAAAGATGACATGGACCTCATGACTATTTCTGAAAGGGAGTTCAAAATAAAAATCATTAACATGCTCATTGAGGTATGGAAAGATATTCAAGAACTCAGGAATGAATTCTGGTCAGAGATCCAATCATTGAAGATCACAATGGAGGGTATTAAAAGCAGCTTAGATATGGTGGAGGAGACGATAAATGAAAGAGAAACTAGAGAACAGGAATACAAAAAAGCTGACACACAGAGAGAAAAATGCATCTCTAAGAATGAAAGAATATTGAGAGAACCAATCCAAACAGAACAATATCTGCATTATAGGGGTACCAGAAGAAGAAGAGAAAGAAAAAGGGATAGAAAGTGTCTTTGAGGAGATAATTGCTGAAAGCTTCCCCAATCTGGGGAAGGAGATAGTCTCTCAGGCCATGGAGGTGAACAGATCTCCCAACACAAGGGACCCAAGGAAGAAAACACCAAGACATATAGTAAATAAAATGGCAAAGATCAAGGATAAGGACAGACTACAAAAGGCAGCCAGAGACAGAAATAAGATCACATACAAAGGAAAGCCCATCAGGCTATCATCAGACTTCTCAGCAGAAACCTTATAGGCCAGAAGTGAGTGGCATGATGTATTTAATGCAATGAAGCAGAAGGGCCTCAAACCAAGATTACTTTATCAGGCAAGATTGTCATTTAAATTTGAAGGCAGGATTAAACAGTTTCCAGATAAGCAAAAGCTGAGAGAATTTATCTCCCACACCATCTCTACAGTAAATTTTGGAGGGACAGCTATAGATGGAAGTGTTCCTAAGGTTTAATAGCTGTCACCAGAGGTAATAAAACCACACTAAAGAAAGTAGAAGAGCTAATTACTAAGGAAATGCAAAATTAAATTAACTATCCCCAAAGTAATCAAGGAATAGACAAAGAGTAGAGAAATGATATATAATATATAAAGAATGGAGCAGGAAGAAAAAGGAGGAGAAAAAGAAGAAAACCTTTAGATTGTGTTTGTAATAGCATATTAAGTGAGTTAAGTTAGACTCTTAGTAAGGAAGTTAACCTTCAACCTTTGGTTACCATGAATCTAAAACCTACAATGGCAATAAGTACATACCTATTGATAATCACTCTAAATGTAAATGGACTGAATGCACCAATCAAAAGACACAGACTCACTGAATGGATAAAAAAAACCCAGACCCATCTATATGCTGCCTACAAGAGGCTCATTTTAAACCCAAAGACATACATAGACTAAAAGTAAAGGGATGGAAAAGATATTTCATGCAACTAATAAGGCAAAAAAAAGCAGGAGTTTCAGTACTTACATGAGACAAAATAGATTTCAAAACAAAGAAAGGTTCAAGAGACAAAGAAGGACATTACATAATGATAAAAGGGTCAATCCAGCAAGAAGATATAACCATTATAAATATCTATGCACCCAACACAGGAGCACCTACATATGTGAAACAAATACTAACAGAATTAAAAGGGGAAATAGAAGGCAATGCATTCATTCTAGGAGACTTCAACACTACACTCATTCTGAAGGACAGATTAACCAGACAGAAACAAGTAAGGACACAGAGGCACTGAACAACACATTAGAACAGATGGACCTAACAGATATCTACAGAACTCTAAACCCAAAATGACAGGATACACATTCTTCTCAAGTGCAATGGAATATTTACAAGAATAGATCATATACTAGGCCACAATAAGAGCTGCAGTAAACTCAAAAAGATTGAAATTGTACCAACCAGCTTATCTGACCACAAAGGTATGTAACTACAAATAAATTACACAAAGACAATGAAAAAGCCCACAAACACATAGAGGCTTCACAGCATGCCCCTAAATAACCAATGGATCAATAACCAAATGAAAACAGAGATCAAGTAATATATGGAGACAAAAGACAAAAATAATTCAACACAGCAAAATCTGTGGGACACAGCAAAGGCCGTGCTGAGAGGAAAGAAAAACAATCCCATATGAGCAGTCTAAACTCACAATTAACAAATTAGAAAAAGAAGAACAAATGAGGGCCAAAGCCAGTAGAAGGAGGGACAAAATAAAGATTAGAGCAGAAATAAATAAAATCAAGAAGAATAAAACAATAGAAAGAATCAATGAAAGCAAGAGCTGACTCTTCAAGAAAACAAACAAAATAGAAAAACCCTTAGCCAAACTTATCAAGAAAAAAAGAGAGTCTACTCACATAAACAGAATCAGAAATGATAAAGGAAAAATCACTATGTACAGCACAGAAATACAAAGAAGTATTAGAGAATACTATGAAAAATTAGATGCTAACAAACTTGATAACCTAGAAGAAATGGCTAACTTTCTAGAAAAATACAATGTTCCAAGACTGACCAAGGAAGAAACAGAAAATCTGAACAGACCAATTCCCAGCAACAAAATTAAACTAGTAATCAAAAACCTACCTAAGAACAAAACTCGTATACCAGATGGCTTCACCACTGAATTTTATCAAACATTTAGTGAAGACCTAATACCCATCCTCCTTAATGTTTTCCAAAAAATAGAAGAAGAGGGAATACTTCCAAACTCATTCTATGAGGCCAGCATCACTCTAATAACAAAACCAGGCAAGGACACCACAAAAAAGAAAATTACAGACCAATATCCCTGATGAATGTAGATGCATAAACACTCAACAGAATATTAGCAAACTGAATTCAAAAATATATCAAAAAGATCATCCACTGTGATGAAGTAGGATTTATTCCAGGGATTCAAGGATGGTATAACATTAGAAAATCCATCAACATAATCCACCACATCAACAAAGGAGGACAAAAACCACACAATCATCTCCATAGATGCCAAAAAAGCATTTGACAAGATTCAATATCCATTCATAATAAAAACTCTCAACAAAATGCGTATAGAGGGCAAGTACCACAACATAATAAGGGCCATATATGACAAACCCACAGCCAATATGATATTTAACAGTGAGAGGCTGAAAGCTTTTCCTTTAAGATCAGGAACAAGACAAGGATGCCCACTTTTCCCACTTCTATTCAGCATAGTACTGGAGGTCCTAGCCACAGCAATAAGACAACACAAAGAAATAAAAGGCATCCAGATTGGCAAGGAAGAAGTTAAACTGTCCTTGTTTGCAGATGACATATTGTACATGAAAAATCCTAAAGAATCCACTCCAAAACTATTAGATTGAATATCTGAATTCAGCAAAGTTGCAGGATACAAAATTAATATGCAGAAATCTGTGACATTCCTATACACTAATGAAGATCTAGCAGAGAGATAAATCAGGGAAACAATTCTATTCTCAGTTGCATCAAAAAGAATAAAACACCTAGGAATAAACCTAACCAAGAAGTGCAAGACTTATACTCTCAAAACTACAGGACACTCATGAGAGAAATTAAAGAAGGTACCAATAAATGGAAACACATCCTATGCTCATGGATAGGAAGAATTAATATTATCAAAGTGGCCAACCTGCTAAAGCAATCTACAGTTTCAATGCATTCCCTATCAAAATACCAACAGCATTTTTCAACAAAGTAGAGAAAATCATTCTAAAATTCATATGTAACTATAAAAGACCTCGAATAGCCAAAGCAATCTTGAGAAGGAAGTATAAGGCAGGGGGGATTATGCTTCTCAACTTCAAGCTCTACTACAAAGCCACAGTAATCAAGATAATTTGGTACTGGCACAAGAACAGATCCATAGACCAATGGAATAGACTAGAGAGCCCTGATATCAACCCAACCATATATGGTCAATTAATATATGATAAAGGAGTTGTGGACATACAACAGACAAATGACAGCCTCTTCAACAACTGGTGTTCACAAAACTGAACAGATACATGCAAGAGAATGAAACTGGATTATTGTTTAACCCCATACACAAAAGTAAACTTGAAATGGATCAAACACCTGAATGTAAGTCATGAAACCAGAAAACTCTTAGAAGACAAGACAGGCAAAAGTCTTCTGAATATAAGCATGAGTAACTTCTTCTTGAACCTATCTCCTCAATAAAGGGAAACAAAAGCAAAAATGAACTCATGGGACTACATCAAACTAAAAAGTTTCTGGATGGCAAAAGACACCATCAACAGAACCAAAAGGCATCCTACAGTACAGGAGAATATATTTGTAAATGACATATCCAACAAGGGGTTACCAACCAAAATATTTAAAGAACTCACATGGATCAACACTCTAAAAGCAAATAACTCGATTAACAAATGGGCAGAGGATATGAAGAGACAGTTCTCCAAAGAAGAAATTCAGATGGCCAACAGATACATGAAAAGATTCTCCACAGCACTAATCATCAGGGAAATGCAAATTAAAACCACAATGAGATATCACCTCACACCAGTAAGGATGGCCAGCATTGAAAAGACTAAGAAGAACAAATGCTGGAGAGGATGCGGAGAAAGGGGAACCCTCCTACACTGCTGGTGGGAATGTAAGCTAGTTCAACCATTGTGGAAAGCAGTATGGAGGTTCCTCAAAAAACTAAAAATAGAAATACCATTTGACCTGGGAATCCCATTCCTTGGAATTTACCCAAAGAATATAACTTCTCAGATTCAAAAAAACATATGCACCCCTATGTTTCTTGCAGCACTTTATACAATAGCCAAGATATGAAAGCAACCTAAGTGTCCATCAGTAGATGAATGGCTAAAGAAGATGTGGTACATATACACAATGGAATACTATTCTGCCATAAGAAAGGAACAAATCCTACCATTTGCAACAACATGGATGGAGCTGGAGGTCATTATCCTCAGTGAAATAAGCCAGGTGGAGAAAGACAAGTGCCAAATGATTTCCCTCATTTGTGGAGTATAACAACGATGCAAAACTGAAGGAGCAAAATAGCAGCAGACTCAGAGACTCCAAGAATGAACTAGTGGTTACCAAAGGGGAGGGGTGTGGGAGGGTGGATGGGGAGGGAGAAGGGGATTGAGGGTTATTATGTTTAGTACACATGGTGTGGGGGATCACGGGGAGAACAGTGTAGCACAGAGAAGGCAAATAGTGGATCTGTGGCATCTTCCTGCACTGATGGATAGTGCCTGCATTGGGGTGTGGGTGGGGACTTGATAACATGGGTAAATGCAGTAACCACATTGTTTTTCCATGTGAAACCTTCGTAAGAGTGTATATCAATAATACATTTATAAAAAATTTTTTTTAAATGTTATGAGACCGAAAGTAAGAAAACTATTTCACACCAAAGTTGATGGTAATTTACCAGCATATTAGTACTTCATGAGTGAGAAAGTAATCTGAAGGAATAACATTAATACTTCTTTTTAAGATTACAAGACTAAAAGTTGAACGGTGTAAAATATTTTTAGACATTGTTAGGCATTAAATACATTACTAATTCAAATTCTCCTACAGCTGGCTATATGGATCAGTGCTGAAATACAAATGGACTTGGTCTAGTTAAGAATTTCTCCATGGTTCTTCATAGATATGGTTTTAAACAATGTGATAAACTGAAAATCATTATTGTAAACATGCCAACCTTCAGTACAATAGGTAAATGTCTTACACACATTATTGATGAGAAATGTTAAGAAATCCCTGTTTTCATTTCTTCACTACTTTCAGTTTGCAAAATGGAAAAAGTTGTAATAATTGGACTGATGTTTTTCAAGTAGTATTTAATGAGCAATGCAGTTTATGAGTTATGAGTATTTAATAAGGACTATGTTGGATGCTAAGTGAATAACACTTAACAAATTTCTTGTCCTCATGGAGCTGCTATCTCAGTGGGCAAGTCAAACAATAAATAAGGAAATTGAAAATATGGTCAAATATTATGTTGTGGTAAGTGCTGTGAAGGAAAAAGAGAAGGTAGTATCAAAATAAACAAAGAAGTGAGGATGTGCAATGTATTTAAATAGTAAAATAAGTCATATCTGAGAAGAGGATATCTGAACTGAAACCTGAGGAGTGAGAACTTGACCCAGAAGCTTTATGACCAAGAGGTAAAGGGCCACCAAGAGATTGGAGATGTAGGGAAGGGCAGATCATGCCAGAACTTGGGTTTTCTTTGAGATACAAAACAAAGTCAGTGAGGCTATTAGAATGGAGGGACTGTGATTGGGTTACACCTTTAACACACTGCTCCTGGCTGCACTTTGGGAGCGGGCTGGATGGGGCGGGAAGGGAAGTAAGGCCAGCAGTGGGGGAGTTCTTATAGGGGTCTGGACAAAGTGTGACAGTGGCTCGATGAGAGTCGGGGCCAGGGAAATTGAAAGATCTGAATGTAACTTGTTTAGCATTTGCTGATGGATTAGATGCAGAGACAGCGAACAAGAGACAGAAATCAGGCAAGACTCCCAGATGTCTACTTGAGCATGTAGGTGAATGGTGGTGGTATTTATAAAAATTGGGACAACTGGGTTTTGAGAGCAGAGTGTAGTCAACTATTATATCTGAGATGTATGAAGTTTGAAGTGCTGTGAAACAACCAGTGAAGATTCCACATAGGATGGATATACTAAGAGGATAAGGTTGAGATTTTGCAGGATCATTTAACATGTTGAATCGATAATGAGCTGTCTAAAAACAGGCTGATATGCCTGTCTTCCTAACTACAATGTGAACCACTTGAGGACTGGTATATTTCTCATTCATCATTGTTTCCCAAATGCCTGATATTTATTATTGAACAAAAATATGCATGCATGAATGAATACTATGAACTTAAATCCCAGGCTTGGGCATGCACATTTGATTGTACCAGATAAGAATTAGTAACCTTTAACATTTAACCTTTTTTTTTATGCTGCCAAACAGCTGTGTCAACTCCTAAAAGTGAAGTTAAGATCTGGAAAATTTTTTAAGAGTCACCTAATAAAACTCCTCTTTTCACAGGTCAGGAATCTGGGGTCCAGACAAAGAATTACTCAAGATTGTGATGATTAGTATCACAGTTAGAACTGAAACCAGAGTTTTCTTACTCCATAACTAGTGATTATCCTACTACTTTTATCGTCCTGGTCAAAGTCCATAAAAAAATAGGGTTCCACCAGCTTGGATGGTACAGACATAACTAAAATTTTCACAGAAGGTCAGAACACTGCTTCAATTACAAACTTGCTTGTGAAATAAATTCTCAAAAACAACAAAATGGGGAATTACTAACACATCACTTTTTAATTTACCCACTCAGGACTTCATAAACTAAAGAGAAGAACACCCACATACACATTAAATGACCAAATGTCCTTTAGTTTCCAAGGAATTCTCTCCAGCCTGAGAGCAGAGACATTTATGATGGAAGATGAAGTCACTTTTAAAAAGAAAACATTGGTTCTTTTAAATATATGGAAAAGCAAGTGTGTGTCAATCTATGGCTGAGTCAATCAGACCACAGTAACTGCACTAGAATACTCTGTGTTCTCAGACTTCTGAATACCTATTAAACTTTCCCATAAGATAATGCCTAAATAACAACAATTGTAAAAATTTGTACAATGTAAACATTGCCGCACTTGAGAGGCACACCAAAGGTTACTTATTTCCAGTACAGGGCTGATGAACTCTGTGTCACTACATAAATACAACTCTTTAGTCTCATGTTCTCATTTCTAGAGAGCTTTAAGATATCCAATTCTTCCTTCAGGGAGTAAAAACACAACAAAATTGGAAAGTCCATGCATGCTTACCACACACTCAGAGATAACTAAGCTTTAGAATATTGACATCATGGAACATTCTTTCAACTGTGCTAGACCGTAGTTTAAGAAAACATGGCCCCTCAAGCTGACTAAGCTGACTGACTCTACACTGCCTATAAGTTCAGACGTCTACGGCACATCTGGAAGGGTAGTCTGTTGGTAGGCGGCAACGAGGAGACTCTTGCGAAAGAATTAATCCAAAGGGAATAGAGTGGAGATATGCAAGTGTCGTCCAAGAATATTAGCGCCACCATAAACTCGAAATCTCCAAACTCAATTGGAACTACAAGGTGGCAGAAATCCTATGCTGTTTCCTTATGCAGCATTCATCCCACTACACCACAATGACTATTGCAAACCCTGCCCCGCTAAAGCCTCTAAATCTCTCCTCTTTCCCTTTCTCTCCTCAGGTGGCTTCACTGCCCATGACAGAGAGAGGTTAGAAGCAATCAGATATGAAAACCTTCACTAACCCACTGTCAACATTGGTAAACCGACTGACATCCACAGCCATCCTTCTCCTTTACTGGTATTCCAGGAGACATGACATCCTCTTCCTATTCATCTGTCAGTTAATTCAATAATAAATCACTGTGGAAATATTTGGATTTCAACTCCCAAAGTTTTGGGGAAACTCACCCATTGGTTAATTCTTTTCCCTCTATTTTCAGCCTCTATATATTAAGTCCTTCTCAGCAGCATTTAAACATGTGAAAATTTGCCTCATCTTAAAAAAACAAATATACAAAAAAACAGAACAATTATTCCTTTCCCCCTGCCTCCCTAATCCCCAGCTCTTACCTATTTTTGTCCTTTTCTTCTCAAGCTATGCAAACAAGGTGTCTGTACATTTTGTTCATCTCCACTTCAACTCCTCCATTTACTTCTCAAAAGGCTTTTAGAAATGATTACCAACCATTCTTCTGAAAATGCTGTTCAATTACCAACGACTTGTATGTAGCAACATCCAACAGATACTTTTCATGTCTTCTCTTGATTAGAGTATCATCCGCAATCACAACTGACAGCCACCCCCTTTTTCTGGAAACAATTTGTTCTCTTGGTTTTCCTGACCCCATGTGCTCTAGGGCTTCTCCTTCTCAGCTTCCACGGCCAGCAAGACAGTCTAGTGCCCCTTAGGGCTCAGTCCTAGGCCACATTTTCTTCTCATCTTGTGAACTCTATTTTATCAATTCCATTTACTCTTACAAATTTGATTATCTCCCGTAGTATAAGCTGATGACTCTCAAACTTCATCTCCATTTCAGAGTTCTCTGTTGACCCTTGGACCCATTTCCTATATATCCCTTACTTCTCTATTGGAGGAAGCAACCCAAAGTGATTTTTTAAAAACTAGATGTATCGCCTCCACCCATTCCCAAAACTGTTACCACAATCTTTGACCCCCACATCAATAAACAGAAGCAGAAGTGACTGAGTTACTCAAGGCAGAAACTTGATAATCACTTGACTCCTGTTCATCCCTCATAGCCCAATACCATATACCAAACCTGCTTTCTAAATAGCTCCAGTATCTGTGCTTTTCTCCCTAATTGAAGTACAATCATTATTCAACTGGTCCACTGTAATAGCTTCGTAACTGGTCTACCCTTGTGATTGCATTCTCGATTTTGTAACCAGACCCAGCTTTTAAAATGCAATTTCCCCTGTATGTCTCCCTGCTTAGAAGTTTTTAATGTTTTTACATCTTTACTACACATACTTGCTTCCATAAATAATAGACACTGCTTTATTTATGTTTTTAAATTTTTCATACATGAAATATATGCTACTTATTCCTTTGAAATTGGCCTTTTTAACTAAGCATCTTGTTTTTTAATGTTATCCTCATCCATTCCTAGGCTCTAGGGCATTTTTCCATCTGATGAATTGGGTTGCATTGTATGACTAAACGAGGATTTTTTATTCATCCCTCTACAGAGGGCTATTATGTTAATCCTACTTTTTCACTGCAGTGAACAATGCTGTGATTAAATTTGTTGAAAATGTCTCTTGTGCACGCATGTGAGAGTTTCTTTAAAATAGACACCTAGAAGACAGACTGCCGAGTCACGGGGGTCACACATTTTGAGCTTCATTAGGTACATCATCTCCGCATAGGAGTGATATACCCCGGCTTTAAGAGGGTGATTATCTGGAAAGAAAAGGAAGGAGAGAGGAGAAGGGATGTGGGTGTGGGATTTTAGCTGAGATTAAATATTTCATTCCTTAAAAAAATCTGAAAGAAGTGCAAAACTACTAGTTTCAGTGATGACTAAGACGATGAACCGTATTTTTACATTATTTTATACCTTTAGAATATTTTGTGCTTTAAAACATTTTAAATAAGGCTTTCAACTGTTTCTTGTTATCTTAGAATAAAGTACGAGCGTTTTGCTGTGACTTGCAAGGCCCCCCTCAGTCTGGTTTCCAGTGGTCTTCCCAGCCTCACCGAAGAAGGCATACCGCTCTTATTTGATCTTCTCAGACCAGGTTTGCTCTCTGGGCATGGAGGCTCTTCACATACTCGGCCCTCTGCCTGGGTACCCACTGCTTTTTCCCCCATTTCCCCCCCGCCATTTACTTATTTATTTCCTTCTAATATCTCAGATCTCAGCCTAGATCTTACCACCTTAGGAACCCTTCCCTGACCTTCTGTGATTAATTTCCCCTCACTCTACCCACACCTAGCGCTCATTGTTTCCCTTTTGCAACAACACTCACACTTGTAATTATTCATTCTATCCTTAAACTAGAATGTATTGATTGATTTACTTATTTGTATCTATCACTCCTATTGCAGTCTAAGTCCCCTTGCGGCCAAAAGTGTCCTATCCAAAGTACTATCTCCAGCACCCAGCACAATGCCTGGGACACAGGTGTTCGATAGTCACTGGAGAATGTAGTAATGTTTGTAAATAGTGCTAGCAGGGTCTGCTGGCCCCTCAGGCCAGTTCCAAACCCCCATTAGAACTATGGAGATTTAGGTTAAGAGCCATGAAATTTTAAGAAATAGTAATAAAGCAAGAGTCATATTACCACTGATCCATAAAATACTGAGCGCATAAAGCAGCAAGCTTGTGGCTCATTTACGCACATGTGGTTTGGAATGGTGTTTAGCCAGCTTTCCACAACTGCTGTCATAGCTGATACAGGATGAACAGGGACTACACATATAATGATCTGAGCCACAAGCAGCACCAACCAAATCTGGAATGAAACACTAGATTTTTGAAGAACAGGAGACATCATTGAACCGATGTGAAAAGTGACTAGGAAGGTACAAAGTCATGTCTTCATCAGGAGCTCTACATTCACAAGCCCTGTGAGAAGGTGCCAACATATCACAGAGTGAGTAGTGGCAGAGTCACAGAAATCAAGAACTGTTATTCTTACTGCTTCCTGAGTATGCAAACACTTGAATGTGTTGTTCTGGATCACAAAATGAAGACTAGATAAGTAAAATATTGTCACAATGCCAAGTGAGCTGGCAGAACTAGAAATCACTTATGTACTATTAGTGCCATCTCAAATGCAGAAAAGTAGTATGTGTCACCTCGTCAAGTAGGGGCAGGTCTAAGACAGAGATCAAGCTTTGTAAACAATCTGCAGCTTTTCATAAAATCGTGTTTTCAACTTTGTACCTCGGCAGTTGTTGCACATGGTCTACATCCGACGAAAATACTTATTTATGCTTTCTATACACACGGCTGAATAAGCACATCTAGAAATATCTCTCTCCACGAAACTGGCTTTCAATAAAATGAGTTATTTTGTTTACCTGATCCTAAATCACTGAATTGACTGAATTCCCACATTTGGGTACTTGCAGTAATTCTGTTAATTATTTCACTGCCTGAATACCATCTTCAAATATAAAACTGGCATAGATAATGAAAACACAAACCGTCTGCAGAGGCAGCTCTGTAAACCAACCATCTCTCTCTTGTTCTTACCCTTGTGCCGTTATAAAACATTACTTTTCTGCCTTCCTAAGAAATTCCTTGGGGCCAGTGTCCTAGATCCCATAATTCACTCAAAAGCTCAAGTTATTGTCAAGGAAGCAGTTATATCCCCAAGAGTTTGATAAATAATTCATTGAATGCATTCATTTTCCAAAGATAGGATCAGCTATAAACCAGGTTCTTCTTCAAGTTAGTGCAAATATTGCCACAAAATTGAAGAGCTCGTTCAGCATGGACAAACTATTGGGAAAGCTGAGGCAGAAAGACAAATTTTAGTATATAAACATTGAAGTGGATTGTAAATGCTTATTTACTTGCAAATTTATTGCTGTCTTCCAGAGCAGCATTTGCAGCCGCAGGGCGGGAGAGGCAGGGAAGAGTCCCCACACTAAGGAGGGAATAGAATTTTGTGGGGCCCTACAAGCAGTTCTTGACACTGCCTCAGGGAAGAAGCAAAACCCCAAAAGGGTGTCACCCTGAGAGAAGGCGGGGATGTCCTGGACCAGCATTTCACCTATGTCCTCCCCTCCAGCTCATGTGTATTCACTTTTTCTCTATACAGCCTTACTGAAAGTCATGGCTACAATTCCGACCATCTGTCACTTAAGGAAGCAGAACTGTATTCAATTTAATATTTGTTATGAGGTTTACTATACCTTTCAGCAAAAATAATGGTCATTTGTATGGCTTTGGCATACTGCCGGCATTTTCACTAGGCACTTTCCTCTTCTTGTCACTCCCATCCATCAGCTGAGCTCTGCCATCTACCCCCCCTACCCCCCGTTACCTCAGAGACACGTGTTGGACGAGCCCATGTGGTCCCTTGAGACTTCACGAGGACTTCCACCTCGGAGTTGATGCTGGGGCGTGGGAACCTTTAGAAACGAAAGGAGACCATGTGCCTAGGATACGATGTTACCAGGAGTCATAATAAAGTGAAATTTTTGCCTCTTTGCTGAACCTAACACAGTGTCTGTCAAAAGTACCTGCTCAATCATTCTTTTCAATATTCTGTGTTTTCTATTTTGAATATGAGCCACATGACGGAAGAAACTATATCTTTTCTTGGTCACTATGTGCCTGGAACATGGCAGTGATTTAAGAAATATTTGTTGAGTGAATAAATAAATGTTTAGTGGATGGGTGAATGAATGGATGGAGGGATGAATGAATGGATTGATGGGTGATAGGCACTTTCTCATAGGTCTTTGGGTCTCACAAAGTTCAATATTATTTGAAATGAATTGTCTTGTTACCGGCTGAAATGCTGTTTTTCCAAGAATTGTGTCTGGAAGGCAATGAGGAATGAAACCTACAGAGGAGAGTACAGAGCAATCAGCAAAGATTTTTGTTGTTGTTGTTGTTGTTGTCATCAATCTACAATTACATGAAGAACATTATGTTTTCTAGGGTCCCCCTTCACCAAGCCCCCCCCCCACAAACCTCATTACAGTCATTGTCCATCAGCGTAGTAAGATGCTGTAGAATCACTACTTGTCTTCTCTGTGTTGCACAGCCCTCCCCGTGCCCCCCCCCACATTATACATGCTAATTGTAATACCCCTTTTCTTTTTCCCCACCCTTATCCCTCCCTTCTCTCCCATTCTCCCCAGTCCCTTTCCCTTTGGTAACTGTTAGTCCATTCTTGGGTTCTGTGATTCTGCTGCTGTTTTGTTCCTACAGGTTTTCTTTGTTCTTATACTCCACATATGAGTGAAATCTTTTGGTATTTGTCTTTCTCTGCCTGGCTTATTTCACTGAGCATAATATCTTCTAGCTCCATCCATGTTGTTGCAAATGGTAGGATTTGTTTTCTTCTTATGGCTGAATAATACTCCATTGTGTATATGTACCACATCTTCTTTATCCATTCATCTACTGATGGACACTTAAGTTGCTTCCATTTCTTGGCTATTGTAAATAGTGGCTTTTGGATGTAGAGTTCTATAGATGTCTATTAGGTCCATCTGTTCTAGTGTGTTGTTCAGTACCTCTGTGTCCTTACTTATTTTCTGTCCAGTGGATCTATCCTTTGGAGTGAGTAGCGTGTTGAAGTCTCCTAAAATGAATGCATTGCATTCTCTTTCCTCCTTTAGTTCCGTTAGTATTTGTTTCACATATGCTGGTGCTCCTGTGCTGTTTGCATATATATTTATAATGGTTATATCCTCTTGTTGGACTGAGCCCTTTATCATTATGTAATGTCCTTCTTTATCTTTTGTTACTTTTTTTGTTTTGAGGTCTATTTTGTCTGATACTACTGAAACACCTGCTTTTTTCTCCCTGTTGTTTGCATGAAATATCTTTTTCCATCCCTTGGCTTTTAGTCTGTGCATGTCTTTGGGTTTAAGATGAGTCTCTTCTAAGCAGCATAGAGATGAGTCTTGCTTTTTTATCCATTCTATTACTCTGTGTCTTTTAATTGGTACATTTAGTCCATTTACATTTAGGGTGATTATCAATAGGTATGTACTTATTGCCATTGCAGGCTTTAGATTCATGGTTACCAAAGGTTCAAGGTTATCTTCTTTGGTAACTTACTGTCTAACTTAACTCACTTATTGAGCTGTTATAAACACTGTCTGGTGATTCTTTATTTTTATGCCTTCTTATTCCTCCTCCTCCATTCTTTATATGTTGGTTGTTTTATTCTGTGCTCTTTTGGGTTTTCTTTAACTGCTTTTGTGGGTAGTTGATTTTATTTTTTGCCTTTAGTTAGTATTTGGTTGGTCTGCTTTCTTTGCTGTGAGTTTATTTTCTCTGATAACATCTATTTAGTCTTAGGAGTGCTCCCATCTAGAGCAGTCCCTCTAAAATACGCTGTAGAAGTGGTTTGTGGGAGGCAAAGTCCCTCAACTTTTGCTTGTCTGGGAATTGTTTAATCTCTCCATATTTAAATGATAATCATGCTGGATACAGTATTCTTGGTTCAAGGCCCTTCTCTTTCATTGCATTAAATATATCATGCCATTCTCTTCTGGCCTGTAAGGTTTCTGTTGAGAAGTCTGATGATAGCTTGATGGGTTTTCCTTTGTAGGTGATCTTTTTCCTCTCTCTAGCTGCCTTTAAAACTCTGTCCTTGTCCTTGATTTTTGCCATTTTAATTATTATGTGTCTTGGTGTTGTCCTCCTTGGGTCCCTTCTGTTGGGGATTCTGTGCACTTCCATAGTCTGATCAATTATTTTCTTCCCCAGTTTGGGGAATTTTTCAGCAATTATTTCTTCAAATACACTTTCTATCCCTTTTTCTCTCTCTTCTTCTTCTGGTACCCTTATAATGCAGATATTGTTCCTTTTGGATTGGTCACACAGTTCTCTTAATATTGTTTCATTCCTGGAGATCCTTTTATCTCTCTCTATGTCAGCTTCTATGCGTTCCTGTTCTCTGATTTCTATTCCATCAGTGGCCTCTTGCATCTTATCCATTCTACTTATAAATCCTTCCAGAGATTGTTTCATTTCTGTAATCTCCTTCCGGACATCCTCCCATAGCTCCTGCATATTTCTTTGCAGCTCCATCAGCATGGTTATGAGCTTTATTTTTAATTCTTTTTCAGGGAGATTGGTTAGGTCCATCTCCTTCTCAGGGTTTTCTATCTTGGTCTGTGTCAAATTCTTCTGCCTTTTCATGGTTATAGAGGTATTTGTGGGGAGCTGGTGCATGTGTTGGCTAAGAGAAAGTCCCTTTTTGCTGGTTTGTGGCCTTCCTCTCCTCAGAGAACAGCGACCCCTAGTGGCTTGTGCTGGGTAGCTGTGTGCAGATGGGGTTTCTAAATCTTGCCGGGCTGCTGTGGAGCTCTGCGGTTGCTGTGGGCATGGCCTGCCTTAGGCTGCTTCTCCAATATGGCAGAGCCACGTCAGAGGGGGAACGGGTAGGAGGCTGTTTATTTCCATGAGGGACCTCTGAGCTACGCTGCTACCCAGGGGGTTAGGGTGCCCAGAGTTCCCCGGGATTCCCAGCTGCTGGGCTAAGTGTCCCGGGATGCTTCTGTCCAGCTGTGGAGTCCCTGTTCCTTTAAGACTTTCAAAAAGCAGTTGGTTTTCTTTGTCCCGGATATGCTGGCTGCGGGGACCCACTCACAGGTCTTAGTGTCCTGTTTCCCTAGTTTTCAGCACCTCATGCACACACTGTGTGTATGCGCTCTGGTGTGGATGGCTAGGGCTGGGTATTCAGTAGTCCTGGGCTCCCTCTCCCTCACCACTCTGACTCCTCTCCTTCCGTGGGGAGCTGGGGGAGCTGGGGTGAGGGGTGCTCGGGTCCCGCCAGGCCATGGATTGAATCTTACCCCCTTCGCGATGTGCTGGGTTCTTGCAGGTGTAGCAGGTTCTGGCTGTTGTCCTGTGTCTTCTGGTCTCTCGTTTAGGAATAGTTGTATTTGTTGTATTTTCAAAAATATATATGGTTTGGGGAGGAGATTTCCACTGCTCTACTCATGCCACCTTCTTGGTTCTCTATTGTATGCAAAGATTTTAATAAGAAGTGGAAAGGGACCCTGCTGATGAAGAGGAGCTCTTAGAGAGGATACTGCTAAGGTGACAGTGTCTAGAGGTTTATATAGCTTCTTGAAAGGAGGAAGTCCCTGCCCAGGGACCTAACAGACAACTGAACTAATGACATCACAACTCACCCCTGATTGGCTGAAAGTACAATGCTTCAATTGCATAGGGCATAACCAATCAGAGCTGAGGTCTAAGCGTGTTTTGAATCACTGAGCTGGATTGGAGCTGTTCGAAACTTAAAAGAGCCTTGAAACTCTATCTGCCTGTGTTCCATCATCACCTACCTCAATCTCAGTATCCCTATAAAACGTCATTACGGAAGCATGCTAATTCTAGAAAGACAAAGAGAGCCTTGTTTACCTTCACTTTGAATCCACTAGGTACAGTTAGAGATATAAAAGGAAGGAGGGACTTTTAGGAATTATGTGTTTATTAAACTTACTAGGACTCCTAAGCTGATTATTTTCATTATGTGATCTTAATTTTTTTAATTCTAATAAATTAATATGTGAGCACATTGCTAAAGCAGAAGAAAGCTACTTGGATTTTCACTGGGATCTTACCTGTCAATCACATCTCTAGGTGTAATTACAATAGTGTTTTTAACCAATTTCCAGATGTCATTGTTCTACAGACTATAAAGTGTAGTTAAGGCCTCTCTTAAGTGAGACTATTACAAAGATACTTAGAAATAATATCTTTTGCAGTGATGGGCGTGGAGGGAAGGGGTGGGTCAGGCTTTCATATTCTGTCAGTGGGATGGCAACATCATTAGCATGATGTCTTTGAAAATCTAAAACATGAATTAGCTCCCTTTCAGATGCCCTAGTGCCACAACCATATTAACGTTGTTGGCATTTGGAGGGAGAAGAACTTCTAGGGCATTTTATTTTCCGTGAACCTGAGGCTACATGTAAACATAATTTTTCCTTTCTTTCTTGATCAGGAGCCCCTGCTAATATTTAAAAATGTGACCCTGTGCTGTGAAACAGGTTTCCTAGTTGAGGAATGGATATAGGTAACATTCCAGGGCAGGCAAGGCCAAAAACATTATCATTTTGCCTAATACTAACTAGTCTGAGACAACTAGTGCCATGGAAAACGTGTGTGGACCTGCACAGGTATATAAACCCTGCCAGAGAACTGCAGAAAAGCTGAACACCCACAAGGACCAAAGAAGAAAAGTGCTGGACTATTAATAACACATCTCTCAGGATGCTGCTACTTAGGAGACTGGCTATTTATTTTAACATGTTGGCCCTTACATTTGTCTGAAGTTCTGGTGAAGATTCTTTCACCTGCACAGAGCTGGAGCAATAAAGAATTAGGAAACAACATTTACATTACCACCAGAAAAAAGACAAAAAAAACTAAGGGGCTGATGAGACATAGTAAAGGAAGGAATCTGGAAAATGTACTTTGAACATGGTGGCTATTTATCCTAAAATGACAGAATTTAAGGAAATGTGATGTTGCACTCTGACCTTCAACACCCCTAGAGTTCCAATACATTGGAAAATCTGTCCTCCTAATTTTGATCTTCATTTTTGAGCCTGTAATAGTCTCCCAGAACTTTGTTTTATGCATAAAGTTATTATCCTCCTTCGTATCAGGTCTGTTGTAAATGTTCATTATAATCACTGCTGCTTAATTTAGCAGATGGTTGGAACAGAACAATTCTTCTCAGAGGAATTAAATATGGTTATGTCATTTCCCAAGTTGAATGGAAAGAAGTAATTTGAGATCAAGTAATGTTTCAGTTTCAGTGTTAGCTCAGAATCACCGCCAAGGATGTTTCCTTTTCTTCTATAATTTGAATATCTGTGATGAACTAGGTTAGCCTTCCATTTTTTAAAAATTTTGAGCTTTCAATGTTCTTCAATAAAAGAATAAAAATCAATCAATCATTGTACCCACATCCCATGTTTTGCTACATGAATCAGGTGCCCCCAAAGGGATATTCCTATTATATTTGCACAGCACTTTTCCTCATCTGGTGTCAGCAAATACAAGGATAGAAATTATTTCTTACACCAAACTGCTGGTGCATATTAATTCCACCTCCTATGAATCACTTGCATTGCTCTCAAGATATCAGTGATCAAATATGACTAGCACGAAACAAAGATTTGTCTGAAAAAATTCTCAACATCTCCTACCTACTCAGAATGCCATCCATTTTTCTTGTTCAATGGATACTCAGTTGGCCAAGGACTGTTTTAACAGGATCACACATTTTGAAAGGCAGAAAGCTAAAAAGGGAGAGATTGCTCATAGTTTCAGATTTGTCTCTAAGTAACAGGGTCACTTCTCTCCACAGTGGGGATTCTTCCCTAAAGGTAGTTTTTCTAAACCCAGATTTCACCCTTCATAAGGGCTTATTCTTATATGCTGTTCAGCCTTTTTGAACTTCCAATTTCTCTGCTCTCCCAGCCCCCTGCTGTTCCTGCTGATCTTTATTTTGGACGCCACAGGAAGCAGAGAGAGGATATTTGAGGACATGCATAGACGGACGATTTAGTCAGGAGAGCTCAGGACTATGCCCTTTTGTTGTCACGTACAAGCTTTCTTCTGAGGAAGTAAGGATCTTAATTTCAAATAGAGGAAGTAAGCTTTGCAATTCCTCTGTGAAACCGGCAAATTATATTAAAACACACATCTTCTCCAGAGTGTTGGGATTGTAACAGAACGTAGTTAGGAGGCCTGGGTTTGTGTTTCTGTCTACCACTTGCTAGTACTTTAGATCCTTCTGTTTTAGTGTTCTCTTCACAAGTACGAATCATGCGATTGAAGATTGATGAAGTGTGTGTGTGTGTGTGTGTGTGTGTGTGTGTATACATACATATATATAATAACGTATATATTCCACATGTGTATGGAAGTTCTCCATGGATGATAAAAATACTGTTTGTGTTCAATGTTTTAAAAATTATTACTCTCAGTGTCCTCCCCTTTCCCTGCAGAGAAGTCCAGAAAAAGGAGTGTGAAGGGGCCACCAGCGGGCATCCCCGTGCCTACCTCACCCTGCTCTTACTGGGCTTCTTCCCACCTCGGCACCGCTGGAAGAACATGAAGGAAGAGGTGCACACTCCCCCCTGTGCATGGCCAGCCCACACCTTGTATCCCAGTTGTGACCATGGCAGCTACTGTGTTTGATAAACGGCAGCCAAGTCCAGCGGAGAGAGATTTGCAGCTGGCTTCACAAGAGAAATGTTCTCTCAGTCTGGCAGAGGGGAACCGGTGTCAGTTTTATAGTCAGACACACTCATTTTCTCATCATGGAATATTTGCTTATCTATCCTGGACAGTTAACTCCTTGTAATTCTTATAATCTTGGGTCCCTCCTACTGAATCAGAAAGAATTCGACTACCTTTCAGGATTTTGTAGGGGCTGAGAAACAAAGTGGAGTTTCTGACACAGTTTCAGTCACTTAGTGGGTCTTCATTAAGTGGTGTATCCTGTTTTTAGACCACCCCCAATGCTCCAATTTTGGCAGCACCCAGGAATCAATCCATCAGGACCATTCAGTGCAGACCTCCCCTCTGCACCCAGTACTCCCCACCTCATCCTCAACACCCACCATCTTCCCTAGAAAAAGTATTCTTTCTTCCTATAAATAATGACGTTCATTGGAAAAGTTTTCCTTTTGTTATAATGATTTGTGATCCAAAATAGTTTTCCAATCAATTATTAGAATTATTACTGTATTTTGCAAAACAGAATGGTGGGAGAAAGAGCTAGAGACCTTGTGCACTTTTCCTTTACACTGTACTATTTTGGTTTAAGTTTTTGTCTCCAGCTTTGTTTCATTTGGAACTAAGGCAAAGCTTTTCATCTGTAGGCCATTCTTTTATGAAGATTTACCATCTTTTACAGTCAGTTTTGCTGTGTTTGCCTTTGTTTTACTTGAGTTCCTCAGTGGTTATGCTGGGAATACAATCAGTTGCATGATGCAGAGATAAATTCTTCCAGCAAATACTGATAAGAGTAATGGTTATTAAAATTCCACGTGATAAGTGAGTCAATTCAATGAATCAGAGTTTCTGAACTATATGAAACCTCCAGTTACTTCTGTAGCAATGGTGTGAGCCACCTTAATTTACTCTGGCATTTTCACCCAGTGCTTGGCTGGGGCCAGATTCTGGTTCAGGGTTCCTCACTCTGACTTTTAGTTCTACTGCCAGTGCTTGGACTTGGTGGCTGAGGAGGCTGACTCTCTGAAGCTTGGGTCTTCTAGCCTTCCAAGCCTTGGCTGAAACACACACCTAGAGCCGTCCCTTTCTTTCTCCTTCAGGGTCCATTCCTCTCCTGGTTCCAGGTCTAGCCCCGGTCTCAGAACTCTGTTCCTCACCTGGTGGGGAACTGCTCAGCACTAGGCTGTTATCCTCGATTCGTCGACACGTTTCCCATAGCTGAGATGATTTTAGCCGTGTCTCTCCACCATCACAGGGTCTCCTCATGACAGCAAACATGAAATGACACAAAACACACTTTTCTTATATCCAGGAGGTCAGAGGATAAAGAATGTGGCCATAAAGCGAAATAAAAGTCTTGTTTATATGAGCAGAAACTTTAACATAGGTACAGTGGACATGGCTGACCACTCGATCACAGCACCAAGGATCATCTTGAATTCATTAGAAAAGACGAAGGATATTGTAACATTTATCTTTCCTCCCAAATGCCCGTGATCCCCATTCCTGCTCCTCTGCCTTCTCTGTCTCTATGCACCTAGGACTACGTGGGGAGTTCCCTAAGATCTGTTGACAGAGGAAGAGAAGATGGGGGCCTGGCCTGCAGATGGTTCTGCAAAGTATGCAAGCACCTCCTGAAAGTGGAGTGCCGCAGAGCTACAGCCCATCTCTTGGGCAGCCTGGAAGGACAGTGATGAAGGGAAATCCTTCCTGGGCCAAAAGTCAGGCAGGGTACCTGCATATCTACTTTGCTTAGGAGGAGAAATAGTCAGATGTGCAATTATATACCAACTTACGGACACTGGCCAGTGGTTTGGTCGGAAGGTCAGGGACTTGGAAGGAACATGATTTGAAAGTTGATGACAAGGAAATCTGGGGAAGAGATGTGTGGACAGACCTCTCTGAGTGGGTGCCAAAAGTGAGGATATTTGTGTCCCAAGTGAATGTGAAAGGGTGACTTCAGCAGAGGAGGATTTTAACATAAGTGGCAAGGATGACCTGTTCTGCGGATACCAGTCAACCTGCTCCCCCAGACACCCCTGTCTGAGCCCAGCAGGCTCATGAACAAAGTGGCCATGGTGACAAGGTGAACGTGATGCATGGCCCCAGTGGCATGGACGTCCACTTGCCAAGGCCGACCTGGCTTCAACCTGAACGTCCAATCTGCCAGCAGCAGAGGCCAGTACTGAGTCCCCAGTATGGCACCATTCTGTCGGGCGATCAGCCAGCTGCCTGGTGGCAGGTTGGTTACACTGGACCACTTCCATCACAGAAGGGGTAGTATTTCATCCTTACTGGGCTAGACACTTACTCTGGACATGAATGTGCCTTCTTTGCAATGCTTCTGCCAAAATCACCATCCATTGACTTACAGAATGCCTATCCACTGTCCTGATATTCCACACATCATTACTTCTGATCATGGAATTCACTTCACAGCAAATTAAGTATGGCAATGGACCATGCTCATTGACTTCTTGAAGCATCTGGGTTGAGAGTTGTCTTTGGAAGACTCAGTTACAGCAGCAACTAGGCGGCAGGGCCTGCAGGGCTGGGACTAGGTTGTCCGGAAGACTGTATATGCTCAGAATTAGCATCCAGTATATGATGTTGTCTCTCCCATAGGCAGGATTCATGGGTTCAGGAGTCAAGGTGTAGAAATGGGAAGGACAACATTCATTATTACCCCTAGTAAAAAAAATGTGCTTCCTGTTTTTGTCTTTATGCTCTTCTGGCCTAAATGTTTTAGTTTCAGAGGGAGGAATACTTTCACCAGGAGATACAATGACTCCATTAAGCTGGAAGTTAAGACTGCCGTGTTAAATTTCTCTTGCCGCTGAAGCAACAGGTAAAGCAGGCTGCCTGGGGTGACTGATCCTGCCCACCAAGGGGAAATTGGATCACTGCTCCACAGTGGAGGTAAGGAAGAGCATGTCTGGAACACAGGAGAGCCCACAGGACGTCTCTCAGTATTGACAATGCCCTGTGATTAAGGTCAAGGGAAAATTGCAACACCCCAATTCAGGCAGTACTACTAGCAGCCCAGACCCTTCAGGAAGGAAGGTTTGGGTTATCCTACTACATAAAGATGAGGATGAGCTAAGGTACTTGAAGGTCAAGGGAATACAGAATAGGTAAGCAAAGAAGGTAGTTATAAATACCACCTATGACCACGTGACTAGTTACAGAAACAAGGACTCTAATTGTCATGAGTATCTTCTCCGCATTTTGTTATGAATGTTATGTGTGTGTGTTTTCTTCCCTTTTTTCCTCCTTATTATGTAACATAAGACATACTGATTTACATCATAGTATTTAATTTACATCACAGCATCTTAGGGGCTCTTATGGGACATCAGAGGAGAATAGTGAACTTTGGGCCCAGGTTGTCACCTCGTCTTCTGGAGAAGCCGCCAGTGCGTTTGTGTTTGTTTGCAGGATTGCATCATGTTCAGCGGGACTGTGACTTTGTTATTGCTTTGGGGGTTACGTATGTTTTAACAAGGTGCAAATCGGGGCCAGGTTAACAAGGGCTGGTGAGGGTTGATTTGATGTGTCAACCTGACTGGGCCACTGGGTGCCCAAACATTTGGTCAGATATTATTCTGTGTGTCTGGAGGCCACACACTGGGGATATTTAACTGGAGGAGATTAACATTTGCCTTGATAGGCTGAGTAAAGCAGAGTGCCCTTCCCAGCGTGGGGAGGCCTCATCCAGTCCATTAAAGGCTTGACTAAATTAAAAGGCTGAGTAAAGGGGAAGTTGCTCTCTCCGCCTCTCTTTGAGCTGGGATGTCAGTCCTCTCCTGCCTCGGACTCTCCTGGTTCTTCAGCCACTCCTAGGACTTCTCAGCCTCCATAACCTCATGAGCCAAATCCTAAAAATAAACCTTTCTTTCTTTTTCTCTCTCTATATCTCCTACTGGTTCCGGTTCTGGTTCTCTGGAGAAGCTTCACTAAATATACCTGCTTAGCACATAATCACTGTTTGTCATTACACAATTCTTTGTGAGATGATTTATGGTCTCACTACATGTCCCCTGAGGGTAGGGCTAGTAATAATAGCTATTATTATTATTAAATTTTAATAATTGCAAAGCCATGCATGACAACAACAATAATAGCCAACCCTTGTTTTGCACTTAAAATATCCCAGCACTGTTTTAAGGACTTTATGTGTATTAATTCATGCAATCCTTATCAGTTAGAATTAGATCCTATTTTGAGTTAGATACTATTATCTATATAGTATCCCTATGAGTTAGAGACTGTTATGATCCCAATTTACTAATAAGGAAACAGGCAGAGAGAGGTTACCTGATATGCTCAAAGTTATACCGCACATACTATAGCCAGAACTTGAAACCTAGTAGGCTGGACCTAGATCTCCATCTTTTGTTACTAGGTTTTGGAATCCCATAATAGAGGGCAGTGGTTTTCTTTATACTTCATTCCCTGCAGCCAGAGCCTCAGAGAAGCAGCTTGGAGGTACGGTAGTAAGACAGCAAGTGTACCTGGAACAAGACCTACTGGGCATGGGTCCCCATCCGAATTCAGGTGTTTTTAACTGTGTGATTTGGAGCAAGTTACTTACCCTCATTTATGCGTGTGGTTTTTCATCTGTGAATTGGGAATGATGACAGGATTATTGTTAGGATTAAACAAGTCAGTATTTGCAAAGTGCCTAGGATCGTATTTGGCATTTAGTCAGTACTCAGTAAATGCTAGCTGTTGCATGATGCTGGTTTTACTCATCACCTTATCTCCATAACCCAGATAAAGCATGTGATGGGTGTTCAATGAATATCTGTTAATTTAAACAATGTATTTGCTGTGGTCCACATGACCTCCGTTCATTTGACAGCTGTGCTGCCTACCTTCCTCCCGTTCATTCTTCATCACCTACAATGGCTGAGGCACTGTGCTAGATCCTGGAATGAGGGACGAATGAGACACTGTCCTGAAGGCAGGCAGAGCTGAGAACATAAACTGACTTAATACATGCGACCGAGTGTAATGGGCTGGAAAACGTTCTAGCCTAAACAGGTCGCGAAAACAGAGGGTGGAACATCTAACTCGGGTGGATGGGAGGGGTGGGGGTGGGGTGCCACTACAAACCCCAAGCTGCTGGGAGCTGTTCGTAGTGACAGAAACCATTTCCCACAACCATTCCCCAAATACCAAGATCCTGCTGCTGGAACCCCTGCTGGTCAGGATGAGCAAAGCCAGTGTGACTTTCCCCACGGAGAGATCAGAGGGCTACCGACTTACTGCACTTTGAAAGAACGCCAGGAAGGGTCCTTCAGCCCCCACAACTCTTAGACAATTGAGACTGAATAGGTTCCATGCCTAAAGGAAAGAAACAAGAGGACATGTCAGAAAGGTAGGCATTTGCCTGCAAGTGACTGAATGCCCAGGGAACAATGCCTTACAGACGGGGGTAATCCTCCCATATAAGGGCAAGTCTGGCAGTAAGCAGGTATTGGCCTTGGTTCAGCTGCTTAACAATTTCATCAGGAGCTCAGGTCCCTTCCTTTCCTCTGGGCTGCTGGCTTTTACTTTTATGTTCATCACCCCATGGTTGCAAGATGATTGCTCCCACATCCAGATCTCACTTTCATATTCAAGATCTGAAGGGGTGTTAAGATGCCAGCCTTTTATGCAGAAAGCAAAGCCTTTCCAGATTCTCCCCAGCAGACTGCTTGCGTGTCATTGTCACATGGGCACTGCCAGCTGGAAGGAAGCCTGGAAAAGCAGGAGACAGGACTGTCACGACTGGCTTAGACTGGGGGTCGGCAAACTCTCTCTCACAGGCCAGATAGTAAATATTTCAGACTTTGCAGGTCTCATGGACTCTGTTGGCACCAGTCAATTCTGCCATTCTAGCACGAAAGGCCACAAACAGTGCATAAGTGTCTAAAGGTTGCTGTATTCCAATAACACTTTATTTATGGACACTGAAATTTGATATGACTCTCACATGATATAAAATATTATTCTTCTTTTAATTTTTTCAACCATTCAAACACGTACAAACCAATCTGAGTTTGCAAACCATATAAAAAACAGATGGCAGGCCTGACTTGGCCCACAAGTCCATCACCTTCAACCTCTGGCTTGGACCAGTGACAATATGGGCAACTGGGTCTGGGCGCAAGGGACAAGGGAGTTGGTGTTTTGACGGTTGTCTCTAAGGGAGAAATGAATACTGGATGGGCAACTAACAATACCGCAATTCAGAGTAAGTCTAGTTTTCTCCATGAATAGGATTCGTATAAAGTATCTGGTGTATGATCAGGGCATAATATTTTAGTTCCTCTCTCTTTCCTCCACTTTCATCTAGAATCCTTTCTTACTGATAAAGGGCGTTATTTTCCTGTGGCATTAGAGATTCTGGCCCTTAGGAAAGCCTTTTGGAAGGGCATCTATTTTTCACCAATATGGGATTGATTACCTCCTGTTGCTACACTTTAAGGGAAGACTGGAGAGTCCTAAAACTATGAATTAGAAACTCTTTCCAAGTTTTATCATATATGTTTCACAGTTTTCTTCCTGGGCTTCCACTGGTGAGGAAAATGGAAATGGGAAGCCAGCAAAATAAAAGATACATTCTGTATCCTGTTTTGGCCCAATCTCATTATACATTCTCCACTTACAAGAGAGAGAGAGAAAAAAAACAGGCTCCCTCTTTATACACTGAATCACAAAGGCAATTTCCTTGATAGCTTACTTACGGGAATACCTCTGTGCGTGTCCCCAACAGTATCATGAGTTGTTTACTCAGAGGTTATGTGTGAATGAGAGCTTTTTGATATTAATCAAATAATTTGCTAGCCTTGCTGGGAAAAGGAAAATGTTAGCTTTATCCTGAAAAATGAAACAGCCCATTAATCAAGTTCACTCTATTGAAGATAATTACAGGGAGAGAGAGAGCAAATAAACCTTCCAGATAAGAAATTCCTGAGTTGATCAAACTTTTAATCAGGTTTGGCAGACTTCTACACAGAAAATGATTAAATGGACTCACTTTATTCACCTTACAAATTACGTACACCAGGTATTTATGGATTCAAAGTTTTTATTAACTGAAATAACATCTTACTGAATGTACCAAATCAAGAGCAAAATGCTGGCATATGGACTATTTTGTTGGTGCCCATTTATTACCTCCAGTTAAAGTCAAAAGGTCAAATAGAAGATGCATGTTCTTAACATCTGTCTCATTTTTTGGTTCCCTCAGCAGCACACTCTTTGTAGGTTTGAGACTGAGTTTCCATCAATCAAAATTAAATTCCTCAGTAGGAGGCATTTAAAATTATTTGTATAAATCTAGTTGAATGGGATAAGATTGCAAGATAAGGGATATGAAAAATAATCACTCTGAGGCAATATGGTGCATAAGGATGGGGTGGGAGGGGGGGCGTTTCCTAGCATGATGAATTACAGAAGTCCATTAGGCAAACACCAACAGAGTTAAGTTTTATAAGCCAGACATTATCTGAATTAGTTAAGAACATTAAAGCTACTTGAGAGAAAAAAAGAAAATATGTCACAATATCTTATTCCCCCAATCCACTTACAAACTTTATTGTTATTCAAAATAAAAATAAATAAATAAACGGTATATTTGCCATCAGGGAAATGCACATAATGAGATACCACTTCACACCCACTACGGTGGGTATAATCAAAAAAAGCAGTAAATGTCAAGTGTTGGTGAGGATGTGGAGAAATTGGAACTCTTAATACACTGATGGTGGGAAAGTAAAATGGTTTGGCCACTGCGGAAAACAGTTTGGTGGCTGTTCAAAGAATTAAATGTGCAATTACCCTAGACCCAGCCATTCTACTCCTAGGTATCTACCCCAAATAATTGAAAACTGTGTTCATGCAAAAACTTGTAGACAGATGTCCATAAGCAGCACTATTTATAAGCTCCAGAGTGGAAACTTAATTTTGAAAACAATGATATGATGAACATTTTAGTCCTAAAGAAATTTGCAAATACTTTAAAACATTCCCAATGCATCTTCACAAGACCATGTAGTGGAAGAAACAAAAAACATTAACAGCAGCTATTAGAGACTCCTGTTCAGGGACGAAAGGTCTTTGATTCAAGCAGAATTCATGATCAATGGTCTCCCGAAGCCCAGGAGGAGGAGAACTGTGGGAACAGCAACACACACCAGAGTGAAGTTTTATGCAAACTGAACAGCAACTGCCTGCAGAGATGTGGTCCCCAGTTGCAAATATTTTGGCCATTCAAGAAAAGCCAGAAACCCAGATTTTTTTTTTTGGTTTGTAAAACTCTAGATTTCTAAATATTTATTCACATTTTTCAAAACGTGTGGAGGCTAAATCAGCCGGTAGGCTGCCAGTTTTAAAATGCTATTCTAGGAAAACATCTGGATAGTCTGTTTTCCATACAGTAGGACAGGTCTGGGGGCCTTTGCATATGAAGGCTACAGGAGTTTTGAGGCTGGGGTCATCACAGTAGAGAGCATTGTCTGGGGGGGGTGGCTCAGGCCCGTGCAGATAGGTGACCAGCAAAAAAGGCCACTTGTCACAAGTGGCTAGAGGACTTGTAAGAACAAGGATGTTCAATACTGGATTTTAAGTTAGTTGGTTAAAACCACTCTCCCAGCCCAAACCTTTAGAGCTGGCCCCATACCCCAGTGCAGATAGTTTTGGGGGAAATCAGAAAAGTCAGTGCTCTGCACCTGGCAAAGGGCAGCATGACAGCAAAAAGGCCACAAGAGAACAGGAGGCTCAGAGCCTCAGGATGTGAGAGGCGGATGTCCACCAAAGCTGGGGAACATCAACCATCCAGCAGATGGGACGGCCAAACATGGGGCTGAGCCCAGCTGACGCCTGGATTGCAAGAGAACCGTTCAATAGGGACACTTCAAATAGAAGCAGTTAATACTAAACCCCCAGTACTGACAAAGATAGATAACAAAGTGATTGGACAAAAATCTACATTATTTTTGTAAGCCTGTGTATTCTTAAAATTGAATGATTCTTTTTTCCCCAATCCCTTCAGCATGTGGGGATGTAGTTGGAATAGGTCACCAGTTTTGAATGAAGGTCTTTCAGATGGGAACACTCTTCTTTTTTCCCCAATCCCTTCAGCATGTGGGGATGTAGTTGGAATAGGTCACCAGTTTTGAATGAAGGTCTTTCAGATGGGAACACTCTTCAGTCCTATAGGATCCTCAGAGACTAAAGGAATAAGGGGCAGGAGGCCCCAGGTGTACTGTTGTGGTCATGCCCAGCAGTGCCTGCCCCCAGGGTATAGACTGAAGTTAAGGAGAAAGACCTGCCTTCCTACTGAATGTGATCTTGAGTGAGTCATGTTACCATTCTAAGTTTCTCTTTTTTCCTCATCTGGAGCTTGGATTTGAGGATAATTATGTTTCTCTTGTCAACTTTGCCAAATTGTTTTCAAGAGCTAAATAAAAATATATGAAGTCTTTGCAAAACTGTAAAATGCTCTACATGCAAAAAAATTTACTTGTGTGTGTGGGACAAAATCTTGAGAGAGAAGAATAAATCTTTCAGATTTATATTTATGAGAAGGACACCACTGCCCTCAAATTCCAAGGAGCAAGTAGAATGGAGTTGTCATGTCTGGGGTACAATGTTACCTGTGGAGCTAAAAAGAAAGGTGATATAGTTGGGGTGTTCCAGCCATCACTCACTTTCATCAGGACTCAGAATTACTGAGTTGCTTCCTGTAGTAGAGAAACCATATTATTTGATCATTTGGCTAATATGTCTAAAAAGAAATACATTTAAAACTAAGGTACTTAAAGATTAGTTTGGTGATTTCTCTTATCCTGGAAATGGATATCTACAAATCCGCATTTGTCACATCTTCTCTTTATCTGAGTGGGTTTTCTATTCCAGAATAAGGACAAGAGAGGGCCCTGCATGAAGGAGAGATCAGATAAATCACAGCATCAGCTAGACTGCGACAGGCAAAGGAGAGCGTGAGAAGAGATGTGCCGCAGTTTTTATAATAATATCATAAGACATGTCTGCCCACATCTCCTTTTGACTCTTACTTGTCTGGATTTAAATCATGCACCTAAGGACAAAAGCTTTGATTTCACTTTATTTCCTCTGTAAATCAAAACATTTTAAATTATGTCTCACTCCTTTTAATGACTTCATTTCCTGGATGATCAAATGTATAGATCCTTATGTTTGGACGTGTATTTAGTTATGGGCTTCTCAGCCACACAGTGAGTGTGTATGTGTGCATGTGTATAAAAAAGAGAAGATGGACAAGGTTGGTGAAGGGGAATCAAATAGATTAGCCAATAATCATAAATACTTGTAGCAAACAAATTAACTATTGTTATAATGCAATAGGCAAGTGATGTACTATTCATACTTTACAATTATTCTCTGGTCCATAGAGTTTTATCTAGCTAGTATGCTCCAAAAACCTTTAATTTCCACGGAACAGATCCAGGTAAAGTAAGTAAAAGCTAGCCAATTTCTTCACTAAAGATCATATCCAATTTGGTTATATCTACTGGGTTCTTACACATTGTACCTGTTGCAATAGGCAAATGGTGGGTGGCTGAGCTACCATAGCCAAGTTAGAAGAAACCAAACAGTGTCATCAGATGACAGGAATCAATCTTTGGAAATGGTTTAAGCTACCGTAATGCCTCTGTTCACCACCTTTACTTAGACCAGCTGTGTTTGGTCAGGTATGATTCATAAGTTTATCCTAAACTGAAGAGTTCATGTCATAAACCAGGGACCCAAACTGAATTTCGTGATATAGGAGTCACAGGGATACTATTTTCCATGAAGAGTCCACGATCAAATCTTTCCTGGCAAGCTTTATGTCTATCCTCTACTCCAAACAAGCTCTAGATAGTTGGGATGGCCACACAAGATACAATCTCTAGCTTGTGCTTCAACATTTTACCTTTACCCTGGATCCAGTGTGAGTGTGTAGGCTTAGCTATGTCACTTGACTTTCCCACACTACAGTTTCTTCCTTTGTGAAGTGCAGACGTCCAATCTAATGTGTTCTCTTGCTCTCTGATGCTACAGTTATGATTTCTGTATCACTTTGCTGCCACCTAAGAAATAGCAGGATGCTAAGCCATCTTCAGCATCATTCACAGAGCAAAATTTTGGAATAAATACAACCCTATACAATAATTAGTTCTATAAACAGAAGTGGTAACAAATTAACCAATAAAGTTACTTGTTTCACTTTATAGAAAGAGACAGAGTTTGCTGCTATAGCGACATTTTATCAATATTGTCAACAGGATTCACCGGGAGAGTTAGACCTGATGAGATATAATAAAACATAGCATTGATATACTCTTCTAGTTCATAGAATGCAAAATTATTCAATTAACTTGTAATAAAATATTATGTATCAGTATCTAAATATTTGGTAGCATTGGACAGATTCCTATACTTTGAAACATAATTCCAGTGAAATATCCCAAATTGTTATTAAGTATAGGCAAAGGCACAGTGATAGGAGTCCATTGCAAAGGAAACAAAATATCGAGATATTAAGCATAACAAGACATTTAAAGTAACACAAAAAGAATTAAAAAAATGAAAATTTACTGAGATTAATTGGCTCTATGCAATTTAATAAACTGATGTCTATAGAATTAAAGTTAATTATTATTAGAAGCAATATGGTCATTCCCTGCTAAATGAAATTAGAAAAAGGGCCCACATTAAAATCCAAGCTCATCATTTGTTTCCACCCTCGATGTCCATACTCTCTCCTCCCTCACCAGTTCTGATTTCCTGGTAATAAATGACCTTTCACACTATACAAAAGCATTGTGCAGATGAATAAAAGGCATTTGTATTCTTTTATGATATTTTCAGTATTTTGGAAACAGACTGAATTGCTTGATTCCCAATACATTTTCGAAAATTGTCATTATGGTCTCTAGCTGCTTAATGATATTGCCAAGAGAAAGTTCTTAGAGGAATTACTTCAGTTTCAGTCTTCTAGGATGAAGAAAGAGACATGGGGGGAAATTATTACAAAAGGTCTTTCTACAAGTCTTGAGCTATTACTTGAAATATAGGACTATTCTCTCCATCTGACTGGACAATGGTTGATAGCTCTGTCTTAAATGGGCGCTACTATTCTTCCTGTGAAATCCAAAGGATGTAGGAGACAAACTGAATATATTACAGATAAGAATGGATAGCCTAGCCTTCAATTAGCTGAACACTTATCCAGCCTCTCCTGTGACTGTAGTATCTATTCTCTTATTTGTTACACTGTTTTTGCGTACAATACAGATTATGGGGCAACCAAAAAGGACACCGTCTCAAACTGTTCTAATCAAACCCTCTACTTTTACAATGGAAGCTTAATCATTACTAATGGCAATTAACAGCCCAGTCCCCACGTGTCTATCCTTTCTCTTTCTACCCTGGTCTTCTCCCTTTGGGGATCTCCCGAACCTTTCCCCTAATACCATTTTAGGTATTATAGTAACTTCTTAGATTCCTAGAGGCATTTTCAAATGACCTCATCAAGTTGTCTCACTTATTTGTAACTTTCTCAGTTGATCCAAAATATCCTTGCTAAACAAAAGCCCTTCTTTCCAGTCTTTGGAAATAAACAATTAAATAACACAGTAACATCAGAGCAGTTGTAAGAAGTTAGGGAAATGTATTGGGAAACTCAGAAGAAGAACTTGTCACAGAAATTTCAAGTTAACAAGGAACTTCAGTTCCAGCAGTCCTGGGGGTGGGGAGGGATATCCCGGAATCTCTATGGCTTAACAACAGCAAAAGGGGTGCAGTGGCAGACAGAATGAGAGCCAACTCGAAGATATCTCTGACTGTATCCCGCAGGAAGACCACCCAAAATGTAAGGTTAAAGCCCTGGTTTACATGCATCTTTCTCTACTGCAAAACTGAGCATCAGAGTCCACACAACTGCACTGTCATTTCAGCTTGTTCTCCCTTTATAGCATGTGGCAGTTTCCATGCTTAAGCCAATACCCCTTCATTAAGCTGAGTTGAGTTTTAAAGAGTAGGCGGCAAATTCTCTAGCATTGAAAAAAATATTTAAATTTAATGAAAGTTCGTATTCCAAAGGTACATACAATTGAATTACAATTGTTATCATTCTTAAATTATGCACAGAAACCCACTTTTTCCCCCTTGTAATAGAAAAATTAACTAAGACTTAGATGCATTTCTTTGAATTGGAACGTATGCTGTGTTACAGTGCCATCACTGTGGTGAAAATATCAAAGGAGAAGAGTCACTCAGTCACCAAATCTCAACTTTTTAAAGAGTGATTTTTAAAAATATCAAGCTAATTAGGTGGCAGGGGGAATTCCTTGATCAGGAAGGTGGTTTTCCCAGGGTGAGGCTTGTCCGTTGCCCTGGGGATACGCTGGCCCCTGCATTTTCCCCAAATGTGTGGAACTTGACTGCGTAATTTAGTAGTGGGGGACTGCATTCTTGCTCTACCCTGAGTAGAGAAAAAATATCAAGGTGATAATGAGCAAATAATAAGTGTCATTTTCATTTATAATTTACATTCTTCTACTCAATAATGTGTCAGGCTGGAGAAACAATGCTGAAAAAGAAAGGTGCGGCCCCCTACTTTCACTGGTTTCATAGCGCTTCAATCCAAGTTAAAACTGTACCTTTAAAAAAGAGCTACAAATAGGAAGACTTCCTAATAGCTGACATTTCTGTGGCCTACTGTGGAGCTGCCACGAGCTAGCTTTGGTGTCACTTAACACGGGGCCTTCTGTCCTCTGGCAGAAAGTAAATGGGTTTGGCTACATTTTCTGAAACCTTTTTCAGTTCTCACAATCTAAATGTTTAAGACGCTTCTCAGCATTGCCTTTTCCTCAGCCTTTGTTTAGGCTGTGTAACAAAATACCACCGGCTAGATTAGGGGGCCAACATGGCCAAGGGAGAGCCCCCTCTGGGTTGAATTTTCATCATGTCCTCCTGTAGTACAAGGGCTGGGAGCTCTCTGGAGCCTCATTTATAAGGGCTTAATCCCACCTATGAGGGCTCTGCCCTCATGACCTAATCACGCTCTTATTTTTCCATGTCCTATTAGTATCATCCATGGGCACTAGGTCTTCAGCATAGTACATTTGGGGAGGAGAGGGACATAAACATTCGCCATAGCACTTGCTCTAATCTTCATGATCATCTGCAGTGAATGAGGCAGAGAATGTGCCTGTGGAAGAAGGAATAGCCAGAGAAATGCCAAGAGGAATGAGAAACCCCATCCCCAGACTCAGGTTCAGTGCTGTGAGCTCACAGGACATGGGACAGGCCTGCTAGCTTTGTGACCTAGACAGGTTCCTTCCCATCACTGAACCTGGTTTCTTTAACCATGAACTGGAGCATAACCTCACATATCCACAGGATGTTTAACATAAAATAAAATCCTTATAGCCAAATTTTCTCCTGTAATAAATTAGGCAATATATAATTTATTAGATAACAATTTTAACAAGTCTATTGAATCCTCCATCAGCTTGCACATTGTCTAAGACCCAAGGTTCCCTTATCACTGATTCCTGAACGTGCATAGGTCTCTCAGCAGAACAAAACCTGTGTTTCTCTGGAAACAGATACAGAGAATCAGGGTCTTCTAAATATGGCCATTTCTACCAAATGACCTATGAATTTTTATTCACGGAGCTCGTGTTGCTTGGGATATTTTCCATAGTTCATCATTTAAAAAAAAACAAAGTAAAAACTATGCCATCTTTTCAGAACATGGAAAACCTTTTGTTATTAGCAACCCTTAATATTATTGTAACTACTAAAAATTAACGATTACATATTATTGATTATACATTAGCTGTGAAGTGTCTCTAGTTGACTCTCAATCTCTACCTTTTAAAAACTTCCCCCTGGTTCTGTTAAAAATCCAAAACCATGTGCTGTTGCTGCAGAAGATTTAAAAACGGCTTATACAACATATTTGTTATCAATGCTTTATTGTTGAAAACAAAATTGAAATTTTCTGGCACATAAAACAATTATTTCTACAAAAGGAAAGCCTACAAATCTTGATAATTTATACAAATAACAGCATCTCAAAAAATAAAATTTTAATTTAGTAAACTTGTCTTGTGCTCTATATTTTTAGCACTGTCTGCAAATAATCCACCATAAATCCCTGAGCGGAGACATTTTTTTGACCATGTTCTCTAGCCCTCCCAGCCCACCCCCCTCGATGGTCAGTTACTAAGCCCAGCCCTGTAGTGAAAGGTGTCAGGGACATTTAGTTATTAAAGATCCATGCATTTTATGACACAGGACCAATTATTAAAGCTACCTGGGAACTGGGTCAACAGGAAGTGCCTCTACTGTGCAATCAGCGAACCTATTAAGAACCAAGTGTTTAAAAGGAACAATAACAATAAAGACATAAAATGTTAAAGACAAGCAAATCGTCATAGGTCAATAACTATTTAAATAAATAGAAATGTTAGACACTGAATTCATCTCTATATCCTTATATTAAATCCCTTATTTATTTATTCATTTACTTATTTACTTTTTTGCAATTGCCAATGTACTAGAAGGTAAGAAATACATTTCAACCCGTGCTTTTGGTTTGCCCATGGGTTTGTTGTTCTGAAATGTTAAATACCATTCTGAAGACACAGTGATTTAGTTATAATTTGACTTTTGGCCCTTTGGTGAAATGTTCACTAAATAATGCACATATTAGGAGGGCCTTCTTATTAATGCCATCAACAAATCTCTCTCATTATATTTGCCCTTCTCACAAAAACACTAATGTCCTAGGAACAATACTTTGAATTCTTTATCCCACTTTATTCAGATATGCAGCAAAACATTAAATATGGAGAAAACATAATATGATGTGTTTGCATGTCCAGCTTCCCATTAATGGGGAAGCTAACCATATATACATGGAGTGTGAAAGGAAAGGAGAAAAAGCTAAATTTTCTTTGCAAAGAACTGGCTTAATGAATCAAGTTTTGTTACTTTGCTATGGTAGAATAATAAATAAATAAATACGTAGGGTGTTGTATAGCTACTTTCTTTATGAAGAAGTTGAAAGTGGACTATTTCACAGAGTTAATTTTTAGTAGCAAAGTTCAACTGCAAATTAAACAATGTTCAATAAGTGTTTTTCTCTACTACATTGATATATATTCTTTTACTTGAGAAATGATTACTGAAATGGTAACTAACAGGTAATGAAATAAAATACCTAATTTGCCAGCGAGAAAGTTTTTAATTTGTGAAAAGCACTTGCTAGACGACCTAGCAGGCACTTGCTAGAAACATGCAGGCTAATGCTACACTTTACTGCAGTTTAAAATAAGCTATTTTTGATGTCTTTTAGGGAAGAGCAAAATATGATAAAAACAATGCCTTAAAAACTTATCAGCATTGCTGTTTAGGAACCTATTAGAAAGTGATTAGCATTTCCTACCAATGCTTTTCAAAATATAAAATCATTAGCAACCATCATTATACACTCCTTTACTCAGACTTAATTTAACCAGTAACATCTGGGAAGCACAACCTTCCCTGTTGTCTAATAGCTGCTGGTTACTTATTGGGACTGGAACCCTTTCAAGCTTCTGTTTTGATTTCATCCTTACAGGAGCATGTGCATTAACCATTTCAAGGCAATTTCAAAAGCTGAAGAATTAATACAAAGACTTCTCCTAGGCAGTTTGGGGGAAAATGTTGGTGACATTAAAACTAAAACTGCCTGCCTGACATGCATGAGGTCACCCTTACTCCTCCTACGTCAGCATGAACCGCGTCAGCTCTGCTCTGTATGTCCTTTTCAGAATACGAAACGCAAATGTCCAAAGGGAGTGAAGATTGACATCCAAATGATAAAACATCAAGTGTATGAGTCAGGAAATGACTGTAGATTCTGACAGATCCTGACATGGTATTAAAAAAAAAAAGTTTTCTAAGTTGCAGAAACTGATAAGCAGGCTGTCCCAAAGAGGGAGACAGCAGCGTCAGGACAACCAGCCAGCTCACTGGGATTCACACTACACTTTACTCACTCATATTAACACTTGTCCCTAATAGTTTACGGGGCTGAATAGACACTCTGACTTCCTCTCACAGTGTTTAAGGAATAATATAATTTCTAAAATGCTTTCAAAAAGAGAACAGAATTTTAAGTCAGGCTCCCCTCCCCACTAAGAAAGCCCAAAGATCCTGTTTTAAGTGCTCTGGTTTACAGTTCTATGGGTAACAACTATATCCTTCAGGGGGTTTCCAATGTGCCCCTTTTTGGTGTTAATGGCTGTGCCAACAGTAGAGTGGATTCTCCCAGAGTGGTAAGCGACCTCGGGGGCCCCTGCCCCAGTGCTGAAGTCCAAATTAGCTCTTGTCATAGCACTGCTGGCACGTTCTGGTCATTATGCAGCCAAGCTTTACACTGCGGAGGAGGATGGGGTACCGGCCTCCCGGGTCAGGTCTTGGAAGTCTTTAAGCCTTGCTTCTCCATGATATTCCACAGTTTGCGGAGGTTGGACTGCGTGATGACGTCATCGGGCTTGAGCCGCAGCGCCCGCAGGTAGTTGGCCTCGGCCTTCTGGAGGCGGCCGTTGAGGTGCAGAATGGCCCCCAGGTTCATCAGCGCGGCTGGATACTGGAACCAGAGAGAGGGAGGGAAGTGGTTAAGAGGCCACCTCAGGCTTTTCTTCATGGAAGACAAAACCCTTCATCCACTTATGTAAATGATTCCCTTATGTCTTGGTAGGCATTTTATGCAAGCAACTGGACAATTTATACAAATAGACAAAGATAACTAGGAAGGAAAAAGAGTTTTCCAACAGCTGCTGTGTACTTTATGTTTTAAAGAAGGGAGGGCGATTGAGAAACATTTTCTTCTTTAATGAGAAAGCACAGATTATAAATGAAGACCTAATAACCCTCTCAGACCGTATTTTTCTGAGAAAAAAAGTGAAGCAATTTCAAATGGAAAGAGTTACACTTTATTTCAACTCAGTGCCAAGAAACAAAAAATTAAGTGGGAAAAAGTTGACAAATCTATGTCTGTCCTCTTTGTTTCCTCTCCTTAGCAATATTCCAGGCCATTTATGCAAACACAAATAAGTAAAATATCTTATAAAATTTTACTGATGTTGCCAGGGTAAAAACCCTGCAAAAATATACAAATGCAACCACTGAAGTCCTTATTTTTGAATGAAACAATTTTTGAACTTCTAATGGTATTTACTATAAGAATAGCAAGGTAAAAATCCATCAAAATGTAAAATATGATACAGAGAAATGTAACCTTATAAGAAAAGTTTTGTATTATTTGTTTAAAAGTAGTTAAGTATTCTTAAACATAGAATTTCTGTAATGTGTGATAACTGTAATACAAAGTTATGTGAAAAGCAAAGTTAAGAAGAGTTATGAGTTATGTACCACTAGTTTAATATAAGGGTTTTCATCTTAAAATTCTCAGACTTTTAACAACAAAAGTCCATCCTAGAGGATTTGTTACCCATGAATAAAGGCTGTTTTGCTCGTGTCCCTGGATCTTTCTGGCTAACAGAGAACAATAATATTTTGGCAGTTAAACAAATGCATATTTTAAGTATCAGATAAAACTAAGTGTTTAGGCTCAGATTATGTTTTCATTTTATGTATGGCGTCAACTACTGTCCTGGAAACTCTTGTGGTATAGCCTAAAATAATCCATTATTATTTTTACAATTTAGTAATTTCATAATGCATGCATTTTTCAGCTGAATTCATGTGACTCCACTCTTTACTGTAAAAACAATTATTTCTGAACCAAAAACAATGCTGGAGAGAGGGCTGAATAGCTCAGAATAAATCTACTGGGGAAAGATGATCAGATTTAGATTTTAAGAGCTCTGAATTTGAGTTCCTGCTCAACCACAGAGACCTCAGTGAGGTTCCCAGACATGCAGTTCTTTCATTTATGAAACATTAAAATAATATCAACTTTTGTGCACATTTGTTAGAAAGATAAAATGAGAAATGAACAAATACAGCCCCGTACATGTACATAATAGACACTACTAATGTCAAGCTCACTTTTCCTTGTCTCATTTTCTCCTTTCTAATTTTTTTTCTATGGCTACATAATATATCTCTGGATGTATACCAAAATTCTCTAAAGTCTTCAACTACTGGACATTATTTTCCAACTTTGTTACATCCTTCTTTTTCTTTTACAAAAATAATGTTGCAAATATAAGCTATTCCTGACCTCCAAAAGCCTTTTGGTTAGGATGACTCTATACTTATCAAGAAAAATACAGATGGTCAATTTCTAATTTTAAACGCCAGTCCAAATAAACATAGCTCTAAATTACATGTGCAGTGCATAGCTCCCCATTGGAAACCTAAAATAACACCACCTACTCGTCTTCCTAAAAGAACATTGTTACCATACCCCACCCCCACTTATCATCTCGAGTTTCTTGATGCCTGGACACATTTCTGAATTATGTCCCCTCACAGAGCTTAGAACTGTCAATAAACAGCTACTAACTTGATAATGAAGTGTCTCACAGCTTGCATTACTAGAGATGCTAAGTAGATAAAATGTTCAGACTTCCTGCTACCCTGAGTAGGAAGAGAGGAAATGGGGAGGGAGAACTGTAGTTGAAGACCCTTCCTTACTAACCAGAAACAGAAGACGCCCAGTAACAGGGCTGAGGGAAACCAGATGGCTCTGCAGGACAGTCGTTACTTCTTGAATTACTTTAGTCATCAAAGTGTGTATAACTATCCATAATTGCAACTCCAGGAATTTATTAAGAACACTCGGAACTTACAGAGTCACACTGCCTAGGTTCCAGTACCAGCTCTGCCCCAGTGCCCTTGGACAAGCTGAGTCCTCAGTTTCTTCCAGAAACGGTTAGATGAAAGTATTTGCTTCACAGGGCTGCTGTTGTATATACAATACAAAATCCTGGTCTTTTTCCTGTTCTTTTCTCTCCATCTCCTCACCTCAAAAACGTGAAACAGAGTCTCCTTGTCAATGTGCCTGAGTGACCAGCACACCCAAGCACTGAGAATTTATGAACTGGTTCTACCTTTTCTAGCTTCGTGGTCTTAGTTTAAACCCGTAAGAGATGAATGAAAATAGGTGGTGAAGTACAGCAAGCCACAGAAATGGGCTTGATTGTTGTTACTAAATTGCAGCCTGAGGTTCTCCTGACTTTGCAATACTGTGGAGCAGCCTCCCTGCCATCAAATGGTGAATAAAAAGAATATTACTCTACGAAAACACAATTTTAAAGTTAAATGTTTTATCAAAATGAATTCTGAATGCTAATTATAATGGTGTTTTTGCAATTACTTTAATCATTATCCATGCTCATGTGTTACTCATTAAAAATAATTTTAAAAATTGACATTATGAAGTTCATGTGGGATAACAGATCTTGTGGAATCTCATATATACTCAATAATTATGTTCCCTAAAAAATAAAAACCCAAGCAAAAACTAAAAATGTGCATATTGAAGAGCATCATTCAATATTTTTAAGCAGCTATAAATTTCAGATGTAACATTTTGGCTTGAATGTGTCTATCTTACTAAGATAAACCCAATTTTTTTTATTTTAAAGACCTACACATATATATTATGTAATACTCCTAAACCATCACGTAGAGCTTTCTATTTGAGTGAATGGAAATGGGTGAAATTCATATACTGGTGTGCTCAAACGGGACAAAAGTAGTACCTCTCATTGCTGTAGGTACCTGCTTGGAAAGTATCAATAGTTATTTTGACATAAACAACTTAATGTGTTTGTTGAAATTTTATGAATAAAACTAGACATAGACTACTTCATTTGTAGGGTTGCTTTCTCTCTTGGAAGAAAAGGGTTTTATCTTGCAAGCCTGTGATGTCTCCCCTCCACAGCAGTGACTGGGAGTAGTTTTCTAGATGACCACTGGGCTGAATGCCTTCGGATCTTCTGGCCCTGCTACACAAATCTTTCTTCAGGGAGCTGCATCGGTAACAACTGGGAACTTGGTAGAAATGCAGAAGTTCAGGCACCAACTATTGAGTCAGAATCTGAATTTTTAATAACATCCCTAGGTGCTTGGTATGCTCATTACAATTTGAGAAGTACTGTTCTAGAGGTCATTTTCTGTTCTTGGATCTTATAATTTCACAACTTTTTGAGATATGTTTCCTGTAGAAGGATAATGTTCCTGCAGGACAAGGAAGGTCAAATTAAATGTCTATCCTTCTATAAAGCAGAATTCTTCTGTTAACCACACAATGATTTAAGGTAGTAAATATGCAAATGAAACTTTATTAACAGAAGTGGCAAATGACAGAAGAAGAGGGAATAAAAAGCCTTTCATAACCAAATTAAGAGCATATAAAAGTTTTTAAACAGACTTAAAGTTGACCCAGCTATGTAACAGAAATGTAGGAAGTCCAGGTAACTGGTGTCTATTTACATCCCGGGGGCATTGCTCTCTGCCAGTCAGAACTCATGGGCTGGAGAACAGAAACCCAACCACAAGGACTGATGCCTTCCCTTACACACATCCTTTTTTATTAAAGACAGCAAATGACATTTTCAGCATGTTAGCAAAGGCAGTCAGTAGCTTGTAACCCAGTAACGTGGGGCTTGTGACCCTGTAGAAGAAACCAGACCTTTCTTATTTCCTGGAAGGACACAGATACTCTACATCAGAGGGGCAGATGGACAGCCATCCTCAGGCAAGAAATGACATCTTTTTTTTAAGCCTCTAGGGAATTGTGCCTTTATTGTTACTTGACTGTGGACTTTAGCATATTTCTCCACCCCTGGAGGAGATAAGCACAATTAAAGTAACAAATGTATATGGGGTGGGATTGAGCACAGGCAGTTTATGCAGGTCTGATTCTAGTCAAACACCCCTGAGGTTCCCAAGGAACCCAGCTGAGCTCACAGGGTATCCTGAGCATATAGGGTTGGAAGGTAAGCCATTTGCCTGGCTTTTGGCTATTATGGAGTCTTGGAAAGATACCTATGGAGGAGAAATAGTAAGACCATGTCGAGATTTAGGAATTCATGTTTCTCCCGAGAACAGGACTAAAATATAGAACTCTGAACAGAGGACTTAGGTGGGACCCGGAGGAAAGAAAAGGAGAGAGCTTGGTTAAGTGTTTTGATTAGGCAGAAAATGGAAACCACACAGTGACTTGTTCCTCTTCTCCCATTAGACCTTGTGACTACTTCCCTTTAGTGAAGGTAAGTCAACAGGTAACAGAAACTATGAAAAAGATGGTAGAAATAACTGGCTCATATTTCTAATTGATAAATATATTCTAATATATTTATTTCCAAGTTTGTTGAAATTATACATATTGTATATTTACTGTTGAATAAATTAAGTACCCTTTAAGAAGAAATGTCCAAAGTTATCCTTATGCAGCTATTACTCAATTAATATACTATGCATTTTTGGGATGATTAAGATAAGCACCTTCAACTTCTCTTCTGAATATAATTTGCAAACTTAAATGAGTTTGCATAGTCTGAAGTTTTTAATGGATTCTCATTCTTTTTCAAGTAGTTACCAAATAACTTTATGAAGCCCGCATACTGCCATTCAACTGTACTCAGTGGAAATTGCTCAGCCAGTTGAATTTATTGGAGCAGTTACTGCACCATGATGCTTAAAAAACGGCAAAACTTTTCAGAAATTTATTTTAAACGAAGGGTTTTATGCACAAATTTAAGAGATCTCTTTGTATTTCTTGTGCTTTGTATGTGGCAGATATTCATTAATAATTACTGAGTTAAAGTTTTTAAGACAATCAGTCAGTCTTACGGAAATTAAGTGTAACATGGACTGAGACAAAGTTAGATACCATTTTCGCTTCAGTTCCAGTGTCACCCTTCCTCTATTGTCCCATCGGCATGTTCAGTGGCCTGACGCCAAGCTAGAAACCTGAGTAAGTCATCCTTGATTCTTGCCTTCCTCCATACACAGCAACATACATCCGATTGTTAAGTATTGACAACTTTATGCCAAGATCTCCCTTAAAACTGTCTTCTAATGATACTCTGTCCCTTTCTCCCAATTCGGTTTAAGCCTTTATCATCTTGCCTTAAAGTAAAATTATTTCAACAGAAAAAAATAATAAATGAATGGGTGGCTGAGCAGATGGGTGATAGATTAAATGATAAACACATGAGTAAATCCAGTTTGTTTAAAAAAAATATTTTAGGCATGTAAAAATTTCAGAGAATACAATAAAAACTGTGTGCTTGCCTAACAAATAAAACTTCACATGGACAACTGAAGCCCTCGGATCCCTCACTGTCCTATTCCTGAATTTACTGCCAGTCTCCTAAGAAAACCACTATCCTGAAATTGGTATTTGTTATTCCTTTTATTTTTTGTGTACCCATCACAAATATATAATCTTATATATAGTTTACATTTTATAAATGTCATTATCTGTCATGGGATGCCATCCTGCCAAACACCACCTGAAACATGAATTTTTTTACTTTTTTGTCTGCTTTATCCATGCTGACATATGTAAGATTTAGCTCTTCTACACGAATTCCATTGAATGACTCCCCATTCTCTTACAGATGGCTGCCATCAATATCTTGTGAATATGTCTACACATAGTAACAGGAAAGTTTCTACGAGTTCAGCAGCCACGTCATAAGGCATCTTCAACTTCACCATATATTACCAAATTGCCCTTTAGTGCTGTTTTATCAAACTGCATTAGCATCAACATCTAACAGGACCTTATTCCACATCCTTAATAACTCTTGATATTATCTGACTTTTTAATTTTTGCAAATTGAAAGTTGTAAAATAGCATCTTATTCCATGCTTAATTTCTTTTTCCTGATTACTAGAGAGGTCAATAACATTTTTGTAAGTTTATTAGCTTTTTACATGTTCTCTTCCATGACCCACCTGTTCTTGAACATTTGGACAGAATAACTCACGTAAGGGTTGTCACCTACATGGCGATATTTGAAAGGTAATTAGGCAGAGCTTCCACCGCCTCAAAACAGCCTGTAAATAGGACTGTCTAAATAGTTTTCCTGGTCGGAGTCACTTTCCCAAGATGACACCAGATAACTACTGCTTCTAAAATGGAATAAATCTGTTAAACACAAAAATGGAAAAACCTCGTTACAGGTTTGCTTTCAGTGTGCATGAGAGGATGATGACAGAAATCTGGGAGCTGGAGGATGAGCTGTAGAGAGGGACAGGGGGTTCCACAGCATGTGTGAAAGGAACTTGGGGAGTCCTGGACCTCGGTATGTGGGGACGACTGGCAGCTCCTAACCGGCCAGCTGCAGACTAGACTTTTCTCTGTGGCCTGCCTCTGTTTTTACTGATTCTGTGCTTTCTAGGTTTCTTCTTAGTTCCTTTTCTCAGAGACAACAAGAAAATTTAGAGGAACAATGTGTCACGTTCTTCTTCTCTTTGCTGCCCTCCCTTCTACGGGCACTGCCTGGTGTAGCAGCTCATTCCACTCCTCAATTCTGTCCCACTCCTGGTGTTCACTCTACCTCCATCCATCTCCCACTCGACCCTTTGTCTTTCTCAGGCACAAATGAGGCTTTAGAGGGTCAGCCTGTGCCTACAGAAGAGAATCTAGACTCTTCAGCCCGGCACTAAGAAACCCTTTACAACTTGACACCCAGAGTAAGCTCTCAATATGCTTTCTGTGTAAGCCACGTGAAACTTCCATTTCTGCCATGTGCTATTCTGAGCATTCACTTATCAGACTACCCCTCTGACTAAGCCCTTCTTCCACTTTCTTTTTGATAAACCTGCTCTTTTTAAAAATGAGTTTAACAATCTCTTATGCATAGCTTACTTCTCTATGTTCCCATAGCACTGTCTATGTCCATTAATCACAATACACCACAGTGACCTGTATCTACTTGTTGTAAGTGTCTGCCTTTGCTGGACGGTGAGACAGGCAGTGAATTTATTTTACCTGTCTTTATAGCACTCATGCTCTAGCGTATGCAAGAAACTCTCAATGAATGCTTGCTGAACGAAGGAAAATTTGTATGATTTAGCAGAAAGAGCTGACCTCAGAGAGGTAAAATCTAGCCCAATCTCGATGTAATTTAACACATATTTTTTAAGTACTTACTATACATCAAGGCTGTTGCCAGGAACTATAGATAAGTGGTGAACAATAACAATATATTTTTGCAGTCTGTATGTGGCTTTAGCTAACTCTAACTGCATACTGGGTGTTTACCACAAACTATTAGGAGTTGTACATTATCTCATTTACGTCCCTCAAACTTCAGAGGTAGGTGAAACTGTTACCGGTGCATTTTCCAAGCACTACAGGGGTTTGTATAGATGAAGGATTCACTGCCCTCAAATTCGGTGCATGAACAGAAATTCTTCCACCCTAAAGAAGAATCAGACATATCTGCAAGGGAGATATTAAGGCCGAGCTGTGGGGAGGAGGGGGGTTCCTTCATTCTGGGTATGAGGCTGTAGACAAGATGAGTTATCAGATTGCTTCAAGTCTTTTATTCATCCAAAATGAGAATGGCATACAAACTTTTGAAACTGATGGGTCACATCAACATCAATTTCTAAGTGTTTTTCACAAACTGCTGAGAGTAGAGCCAATACTAGAAAGAGGCTCTAAAGGAGAAAAATCTGAATTTCAATTAGTTTGGAGGCTGTCAGTAGTGACACCCACTATGTCAACCCTCCTGAGACCAATCCAAGATGGGAAAAAAAAATCCTTACATGAAAAATGAAATATTAATACAGTAAACTAAAAGCTCTCTCCCAACATTCTTTGATGAAACAAAAACTCACAAGCAAGGCTATCTCCCAATTCAGATATGAGAGCTCCTTGTAGTCATATTTTGACCATATCATACTTTGAATAAAGTATCTGTGCAGAAACATTTACCAAACTGTACACAGACCAAGGGAAAACAACACTGGAAATCTAGCAATGGTAAGGTGAGTTCTGACAGATCATAGAAGTGATTCATTTTGATTCTCAGTTTCAACGCAGTATTTGTGTTCTTGAAACAGCTTTGAATAAAACAAGAGATACAGGTGACAAGCAAGACACAACGCTGCATTAAGGGGGTAGTTTCAATTTGTCGGTGACACATTTCATCCTGTGTGCTCAAGCCTTCTCTTCTACATCTGCACCTTCCCAGCTGGTGTTACAAGACTGTTCATTTAACTTTTATGATGGGTGTGACTGCCACAATGTGGAGTGCTATTCATTTCTATGGCAATCAAAATGCCAACAGCTGTGATTTGGCGGATAGCAAACAGGGATTTTAACAGAGTCATTTCAAAGGTGGCAGTTATTTCTAACAGATTTTAAAGTGCACCCAATAAATTAAGAATATGACCTCAGAAATTATTCTTCACCGAAGATAATCCTATTTCAGAGAAAGGTTTTCCTTGTGTCCTTAATTTCACAAGAATGTCTCTCATATAATCGAATGGAAAACCTAAATCCCAGACCACCTAAGCTTCACCTGTAGCTTTTCAAAACTGCTATCAATACACTGTTTATCTTGATTTGCAATAGGCACATAACTCATCATTTCAAGTAAAACTGTTAAATAGAAGTTCTACATAAGTGAGAAAATACATGATGACTTAAACTGTATGCAGATAAGAAAATGAGGGTAAGTCAAATTTACTGAATGCTAAAAACATAGAAAGAAATTTAGAAAAGAATCTGCAACAGGCAACTATTATCTATATCAATAAAACACCAAGAACTGTCTCTCTTTAGTATCTACACAGTTGCTACAAAACTCAGAGCCTCTTCTCTTCATTTTCCTTGAACCAAACTCCGTGTCTGCTTCTATCCTAAGTATGATTTAAGCAACATAATTCACTCTGCACTTCATTCATTTATTTTTAGTATGAAGAAGAGGGAGGAACACGTTCCCTTTCCGTCATGATCATATTATGCAGAAAGATTTCCAGCTGTATTGGCCATTCAAGCATGCACTTGAATATATGTAATAAAATGATGTTTCATTCCAAGGAGTTGAAACATGTCAGTGGAATAATCTTGTTGTTATTAAAATGTATTTCAGAGGTATGTTGGACGTTGAGATTTGTGCTTATTAATATTTAAGAACTCAATTGTCAAGGAAAGTAGAAGCAGAGAGCCTTTCCTTTGCTGGCCTTTCCTTGGTATGCAAATTGATCATATGATGAAAATTTAAATACAATCCATCAAGAAGTATAGATGTACTACACTGATGAAATCAAAGTTACACTAAAGACTCAACAGATGCCACAGCAATCAAATTTGGGAAATTTTTTTGATAGAGACATATCACTTTTCCAATCGACGTCCAGGTTTGCCAATAAACAGCTTTTATCTGAAGATCAACAGAGATGCTAGTTTGCATAGTATGGAAATTACAGATTTGTTCCTGTGCAGAACTTATACTGAAAATATTAATTTCTTAAAATTATGGAAATGAGAATGTCAGAACCTCAAAACAGTGGGTTAAAATGAAATTTAGGTTAGACACACACACTCTAAACATGGGTAAGACATTTCTTTTCCCCCTCTCACAAAGCAGATGGAGACCACAGTGTGAACAGGCAGGATTCATGCACGGGTGACAATGTCATTCAGATCAATCACATATCAACATGACATTAGAAGGCAGCAACTGTCCACCCTCAGAATGAATATGAAGAGACACATTTCACTGAGAGAATTCACCATAGGCTTCATGCACACAGCCAGTGGAAAGCTTTGCTAATGCTCTGAGTCAGGATGACCAGATCAAACGTAACAAGCAAAAAAGCAAAGCAATTCCTCTAGAAGCTATAAATCTTCAGTGGGACTAAAAATAAAATGTAAACACACCGGCTGATGCATGGCATTCTACTTGCACTTTTATAGGGCCCAGACTCTTTTGATACATGCTTGGAAAAATAATGATGCAAGGTCTTCACACATCATTTCAGAAAATACTCCATCAGGACACACCAATCAAGGTGAAGCCAGGCTGTACTCTAAGCCATTACATGTGCCAAAGTATCACACCTGCTGAAAATGTAAAAATAAACATGGCCTGTGTGTATCTCAACTCAGGGCATACCAAGGGAGGTTTAACAGCATAATTTTAGCAACTCACAAAGTATATAACGTCACGTCTCACCCTCAAGATGTCTACATTCAATTGCACATCTTGCCTTCATTTCTGAGATGTTCATATCTGAAATCAGCACATTCAGACTGTACCCATCATCTCCTAACTTAAAGCCTGTACAGTCAGCGCATTTTTATATCTGTAACAAGGCTTTAAATATTCTCTCAATGACATTTTCCTGCATAATAGCTTCCAAAAATTGTATATAATGTAGACTTTATATTGCCTTTACGTACTCTACTACTGTCTTAACTCTTCTCTGAGCAACTCTGTTCTTCAAAATGCTTACATATTCTTGTTTCCTTAACTCCCTTTCTTTGTCTACTCTGTTAATATAAAACAAGCAAGCAAGAGAGAAAATAACAATCAATAAAAGCAATCACACTGTCCCAGATTCCAAGAAACTGCTGGCCTCAAATATACTTATTAATATCGACTCACCCATATACACAAACAACAACCCTAACAAGACTTGAAAAGGAAGGTAGGAAAAAAATAATTTTTTTAGACCCAATATTAATTCTCATATGCTAACTCTGATTTCTATTAGACTCACCTTCAATACTGAGTTAGGGAAGCATAATGACTGTGTGAAACATGTCAAATATGTTCACAAAATCACAAAGAAATATGTATTTATATACTCAGAAAACAGTAATTTTGTGCTAGCAATGCAACCCCCTTGCAAAGCCATCTGATATTTAACTATAGGAAAACTTGGTCACATATCACTTCTACTGTGGTTCACGTCTGAATAGGTAAAACAGAAAGAACTTCTCTGGAAGTATGAGAAAGGCACAGCTTTTCAGTTCTTTCACATAAGAAACCAGAGGCAAGATCTCTTTCTGCTATTACATATTTGTTACTCTTAAATTATCTTACAGATACTTCACTAACTGTCTAATTAAACTGTAGGCCATTTGTCTCACCAATGCTTAGTGTCCATTACACAATAATAACAAAAGCCAATGTTAGTATCTTGAAATGGCTCACAGAAATAAAGCGATGCTCTAATGCTCATAATTTAATGCTTTTGTTTATTTCAGTTAAAGACAGACATTTAAAAACTTTGTTAGCTTCTTTGGTTCATTCAAGAGAAGTAGGAATCCCATGGTAATTATAAAGGCAATTCTTAGAAAGTGAAGAAGTCCTGGAGGCTCAGGGAGTGTGATGTCCTGCCGTGGCCGTGTGCATGGGCAGCCCCCAGCAGGGAAGCGGGAGTGGATGCGAGTCATCTGTAGATAGTCCCAGAACCCGGAAAGCCACGGGATGACGGGAGGCACAGCCAACCCAGGGAGAGGGGGAGCAATGCATCAGATATTTCTCACTAAGTGGGATTTGGGGAGGATGAACATAAAGTTCATAACAATGAAATAAGAATGAGAATTTTATAAGAATGTCACTAGCAGAGCCTTTGTAGTCTCCAAATAGTTAAAGTATTTCTCCTGCAGTACTCTGCTGACTGTAATTTATAAAATAAACTTGGTTTCTTCAATTATATCATCCATTATAGCTAATTTTCTTTACCTCCCTTTTCACTGTAGTTCGTTCATTCATTCATTCAGCAACTAATTATTGAGCATCTACAATGGGGGGATTTGGCAGTACACCAAACAGCTCAACATCCGAGGCCTCTTATATCTGGAGCTTATATTCCATTTGCAAGTCATAGATAATAAACACACAAAAAATAAGTAAAATATATAGCATATTATTTCATGATACAGGATAGAGTAAAAAAACAAAAGCACAGAAAGGGTTTAAGGAATGTATGCAAGGAGAGAGGTCAAAAAACTAGTCTGTGGGTCACATCAAACCGACTGCTGGCCCATTTAAATGTAAAGAAATTTACATGTTTAAAATGGTTTATAACACTCAAAAGGAAGAATCATACATCATGACAATGACAATTATGTAAGATTCAAATTTCAATGCCCATAAAGTTTTATTGAAACAGAGCCATACTCAGTCATGCATATACTGTCTATGTATATTTCATGCTACAAAGGTATAACTGAGGAGTTGTGATGAAGGCCTTATACTTGCAGAGCCTAAAATATTTACCACCTGGTCTGCTACAGAGTTTGGCAAACCTTGGTTTATAATAGTAACTAGGGAGGTTTAGAAAGGTCTTAAGAGAAGATGGCACTTAAATGAGGAACTGAATTTTGTGAGAGAGTAAGCTGCACAAGAAGGGACGTGATCTGACTTATGCTTTGAATGCTGTTTTGGAAGCAGACTAATGACAGTCTACTTCAGCATTACAGGCCAGTGGCGACATTTGTACCTTTGACAAGGACAGTGGTGGTGAAGGTTGGCTTATTCCACTGTAAGAATGAGCGAAAGACCATGAGAGGAGAAGGTGTGTGTGGGAAGACCAGGAGCTCAGCTTTGGCCTAGAAGCTTGAGGGTGTCTCTACGAGTAGAAATGCTAAGTAGACACTGGATAGATTAGCCTGGAGTCCAAAGAAGAGAACTCAGCTGGAGTTACATAAATCTGAGAGCTGTCAGCATATCAGGGCCACTTAAAGCCATGAAAGAGGATGCGATCCCCGAGAGAAGGAGAAGACGGAAGTGGGATCAGGAAGAAAGAACTTCAACGATGCAACCCTGGGTGTTTGAGAAGGAACCACGCAAGGGGATGAAGAGGGACCAGATTTAAGAGGCGACAGAGGGAAGGAGCCCTGCAAACCAAGTGAAGAAAGTATTTCCAGTAGGAATGTACACTATCTGTGTCTGATGCTACTGATAGGACAAGTAAAATTAGGACTGAAACCAGACTTGGGGTAGCTGAGTACTGTTCTAGTAACTTTGACAAAGAGCATTTTTAGTCATATCACTGAAGAAAAAGTCTACGTAGAGTAGGTCCAACTGAAAAAAGAAGGTTCTGCAATAAAGGGAAAGGAGGAAATGGAGTGGTAGCTAGAGGCGCAAATAGGCTTGAGAGGCTTTTTTATTTTTTCCAGCTATGGGAGGAATAGCATCATGGTTAAAGAGGAAAAATTGGTTAATATGGAAAAGACAGACACAGAGAAATGGGGAAAGGGAGAGTGAGTGTAGGAGTGATGTCCTCAAATAGGACTGGAGGCATTGAGGGAAGAAATGAAGAGGTTGGTCTGAGCTCGAAATAGGGACAGTTTATCCACTGTAGGAGAAAAGGTAGCATTTAAAGACACAGATGCTAATGGAGGTGTAAACGTACTGACAGAAGCCTGGGCATTTTGATCGCTTCTATATTCTCAATGAAAGAGGAAGCAAGGGTCATCAGTTGAATGTGATGATGGGGAACAGATGATGGAAATTTTAGGTGAGAGTAAAGTGTGAAGTTATCTAGAAAAATGTCGGAGAGAACGGAGTAGAAAACGACAGTCTGATTGTCACCCAGCAATGAGGGCTCACTTGAAATTATAGTGATAGTGAGCTTAACATGGGTTGTGTTTTTCTAGATACATTTGGCTTGGAGATACATACGTGAAATAGACACGGATGCGACCAGATATTGATATCTAAACAAGTATGATATGACAGGAAGAAGAAATGGAATTGAGGTTATATGCAGGGGTTGATTATCATGATTGACCTTGGAATTTAATCAAAATAAGGAGGCATAATGTATTCCAGAATACTGAAACACTGGTAAACTCCATGGATTGTAGGTGCTGGGTGAGGTCAAAACATCCAGGAAGTTGGTACGGTAGTCAGGTAGTAGGGGTTTGCAATGAGAACACAGAGGCACGGAAACAACCACCAGGTGAGAATGCTCTCTCCGGAAACCAAAGTTGGTGAAATGCTTCAAGACTTGCGGAATAAGCGGTGATGCAGGAAAGACAGGGATATGTAGTCCTAGCAGGGATTAGAGTCTGGGAAAGAGGGATGAACTGTATGCACTAGGACTTTTGAGGTGACACAGATTGTCCTGATGGTGCCAAGAAAGAAAACAGCACAATTTTATTAACAAATACCAGCAAGAACAGACTTTAGTCAGGACAACTTTCCTGGTAGAGTTAATGTTCTAAAGATAATTCCACTTGTTAACACCTAACTTTAAGCACTAAAGTAGCTATTTTTTAAGACTCTGGAACTTTCACCAATAAAGTAAACATGGCACCAAAAGCATTTCTAAGATGTTTCTAATAATTAACACATTTCCTAATTTTGTTATTAGATTGCTCTAGCAGCTTTGCAATGGCTAGGTAAAGACTACATTGACCATATTTTTATTTGGTGTCCATTCATAGAATTTAATGCATGAAAAAATAAATATTTAAAATTAATCATATATTTAACATACTAGCTAGTAGTTGCACTTTGCACTTATGAACTACAATATTCAGTGTGGTGATTCAAATAGTGATTATCTCTTGTGGGCTAGACATGAGGATGGAATGGGGCAAAGCATATAGGTGATTTCCATGGTGGACAAAAGTTGGCCATGATTAGTTTTGGAGTTACATGTGTTTGCAGGCATAAATTCCACTGTTTATTATTATATGCATCTTTACTTACATGCATGTTCATATATTCTATGTGTTACATATATTTGATAATTTGTAAGTATGTTGTAAGACCATGCCTCTGGGAGGCTCCCCGACTGGCACAAGTCAAAAAAGAGAGTCTCATGTGCTCAGAGAAAAAGTTCCTTTCAGCCATACATCTCTAGCTAAAGTCAAGTGGGGACACATGAATAAGGTGCCAACATCAGACCAACATTAACCACATGAAAATCACCACTGTCAATCGGTATGTGTATTTAATTTATATTCATGCTTGCTCCCCAATTTATTTACTTTTTAAATTTTATTTGGTTCACCATTCCTTCCTGCCTATTAGCTTCTCCTTCTGGAATTTCCATTCTTCCTAAGTAGATGCTTTAGAGGTTTCTTTGGCAGAAGGTTTTGATGGTAGTATTTTTCAGTGTTTGATTATCTAATGTGCCTTTATTTCATCATCACGGTTCAAAACATTCCTAGATATTAAAAGAGTATTACAGATCTTTTCTCTTAACACCTTAAGGAGATTACTTCATTGCCTGTGTCTTTCAGGATTGCTGTTGCTAAATTTTATAGGTTCTTGGTTGAATTAGCATTCCTTCATAGGTAAGTTTTCTTTCTGGCTGCTTTTAGGTTATCACCTCATCTCTGGTATTCTGTATTATCATGGTGGGCCTAGGTATAGATTTCTATTTACTTATTCAATTTGGGATATATTGTGCTGTGTATTTTCTGATCATACTAAAAAATTCTAGGATAGTCATTCACCACTCAATTCTCTAACTCTAGGGCTTTGAATAGGTATTAGGTCTTCCCATCATATTTTCTAGTTTTCTTAACTTCTCTTCCATGTTCTTCATTTTCCTTTTCTGTGTAGCATCCTAAGTAATTTGCTCCTATATATTTTCAATTTCACTGCTACTCTCATTAGTGACAATCTGTTGTTTAACCATTAAACTTCGAGTTCACTAATTCTTTTCCTCTCAAGATCATTCTATTGTCTATTTCTTAAATATTTCATACAATGCTATCTACATTGTTTCTGATGATTTCAGTATCTACAGCCTCTAATGGTCTATTTTATTTCTGTTGAGTCTCATTCATGGTGGTTACTTCCTTGGGATCTTTGAAAACTAATTAATTACTTGATCTTAATCTGGGGCATACAGCAGGCCTGAATTGGGGGTGCTTTTCTCCTTAGAGTATCTATGTGTGTACCTGCAAATAGCCAGAGAATCCTACCAAGCTAAAACCACCATAGTCCCCCTGGAGGGTCTTGTCTCAAATACAGGCTCTACTTCATATTGGTGCAAACACAAGGTTCATCAGCCAGAAGGCAGGGCTTATATTAGACTCCATGCTCAGGATAGCCCTGCTTCTGCAGGTGACTTACCACTTAGAATCCCAAAGTCTAGTTAAGTTGTTTTCTTTTTTCTTTTTCCCCATCCCACCCCCTGTTTGGCAGAGTGGTTCTTATTCCCTCTTCAAAGCCCAACAGTATTAGAGGAGAATATCATTCCATCCTCTACCAAGGGAGAGAACCTCTGTGCTCTGCTGTATTAACAGAAGTTGAAGACTTTGTGATTATGAAAGCCATTGGAATTTTGACAATTTTAAAAGTTGACTTCAAAGTTTGGGGACATATTAATGAAGAGGTGGTCAATAACGACTGTAGAGCCTTCATCCTCTAACACCAGTCTAAATAAGGGGGAGTTGAAGCGGAATTTGCACTCAAAGTGATTTCAAACTCAAGCGAAGGGGAGGGAGCAGCAATTGGATAAGCAACACAAACAAACAAAAGCATAGAGACAGCTAACGGGACACTCTGACATCCTCCTGGAATGCTATTGACTTCTGGCAGCATTCCACTTTATTTAGTTTACAACTGAGAACGACTGTGCAGCCCACAGTTTATTTATCAGAAGCATGTAGTGCTTTTCCTAAGAACACTTATCACATGCATGACTGTTTTATATCTTGACACAACCTTTTATATTTCAGGGAAATTTCAGTTTAACATTATGTTGTCAGCCAAGAAACTCTACCTCTTGCCAAGATAAGGTCTGATTTCATCCCCCAAAATGAGAAAGGAAGAACTCACTTTCCTTCAGCTATTCTTTCCGTTTATCATCAGGTAGCCAATCAGAGTAGCAAGCACTGCTGCTTCACAGATAAGATGCGTTCTTTTCTTCACTTAGACAAAGAGTAAAAAAAGTATATTTCCATGCTGCCATGACTGATATTCGCAGGATGGGTGGGGCATTCACTTGCCGACTTTCTTGCTGTCTATCCAAAATGAAATTTTTTCTCATGTGGGCACAAAGTGCACCTATAGGCATATATGCATTCTAAGGGTCTGAAAATGGCAAAGGTCTAACCAGTCCCAAGGAGCTAATGTCATTATGCAAACTAGTCATGTATGGATTACTGCCTGTCAACAGCAGTATTTGAGAATTATCTTTACAATATTAATGTGTTATCTGCTTTCTACATACAATTTCCCTAGTGAAAACAGCATTAGCTGGCTGGAAGCCTTAAGCATGACACATCATTTTCATTTTTAGTGCAATTACTGGTTCAACATGCATTCTATACAAAGCCACTAGACCTTCTACACTCGGTGTCTCAGTGAGTCAGAAAGTCTGTCCTCCATTATTTATACTACAGGTACATTTGTTGGCTATTAAAAAATTTTTCAAAGCACATATATTTTTACGGTCTCACCTGATCCTGGCAATTGACCGAGATCTAGATCCTGAAGGATTAAGTAGGTTTTTCAAAGTAATACAACCAGTAATCAATAAACTGCTGGGACCAAAACTGAGTTCTCTCCACTCTATTTTCAGTTATCTTCCTACTCTGCTGTTCTAATTCATTATGATGGGATACAGTGAGTGGCTGCCATTTGGGTAACATTGGCAGTGATTCACAATTTTTATCATAAGCATTTGGATAGACTGGATAGACAATATCCCATAACTATAATTTAAAGTCACAGACTAACTGGAAGATGGAGAGAACGGGAGACAAAGATATTGACGGATACTGAAAATCTATTTGTACCAACATGAATTTTTTTTTTTCTGAAACACTAAAAAGTATTTGGGGGTTTATGAAATTGTTCTTAATTTAGCCTTTTTATTTTTTTGGCTTCATGTATTTCAAGAATGAAAATAAGTCAATACCTACTTGAACAAATATGGAATTCTGTCTTTATAATCAGCCAACTACGCATAAACAGTGGGGCTAACACTATGATGTTTAGATATTCAAAAATAAAACACTGATGTCCAAGATTACTTAAGCAAACCAAATAGTCTATTGAAGTTTTATCTCTGAATGAAAAATAATGTCACAAGCAATCATGCTAAATGCCTGTGTTGCTTTAATTTACTTGACTTATAAATTTACTTTTCATTTATCAAGTCCTATTGAGTGAAAGCTGATTGCAAACGTGATCAATATTATTTTTAAGTAGTCACTGAAGGACTAGGAAAACTAGGATGATAAAACATGAACTGTGAAGCTGCTAAAGCAATCCAGTAATAAAATAATCTATTAATCAATTAGAAATATGCAGTAGTACCATGCTTACTTTCTGGGAGAAGGTTCCAGAGGTTTCATAATGTCTACTTCAGTGTTTATTAGGTGTTAGAAATGGAAAGATTATTTTCATTGCAGTCACTTTTTGCCAGTATTTGTTATTGGGGTGCGGGGGGTGGGGAAGTGTTCCAAATGAGTAAAATACAGAATAGCCCACATACATGTAAGTTAAGAAGCACTACCACAGGATTTTTCTCCAGGCTGTTTTATCTACTTTATTACATTTCTTTTCAGACACATCATTCTTGTTGAAAATAAAAAAGACCTCAGATTATAAAGGTGATTTATTCTCAAATGAGGAAGAAATGTCCTAAAATGAGCATACCAGAGCCACACACACACACACACACACACACACACACACACACACAAAATCATGTGAAAATGGCAAATAGAAAGAGTTCTGCATTAGGAATAAGAGACCTGGACTTTAATCCTCACGTTAGCATTTCCTCCCTGAATGACTTTGGAAAAATTACCCAACATCACCAAGTCAGTTTCCTAAATGAAAGCAAGCCAAATAACTGCAGCAACAGCCCTTGTTTTCCTTACCAGATTTTGATAGATATACGAACAATTTTCAAATCTGTAAAACTCTGTAGAAATGTTAGATATTATTTTACAGCACATTACCAAAAGAAAACATATAATATTTCAGTGGTAATGTGCAAACTTCCAGGGGGCATTTCCTTAGCACACACACAAAAAAATAAGATGCAGGGTGAAAATACATTATTTATATGGGTAAGGTAACCCCAAACTGGAAGAAAATCAACATTTTTTTTCTTTCAATTTGTGGGATATAAATTCTGTTCTGTGAATTCTTCAGTTAAAGAATAACAATCATAGGCCTTGGAGAATCTCTTAATCTGGCTTACTCTCAAGAGGCATCAATATATGAATGGAGCATATATACAAATATATTTAATTTTCCTTCCTAATGTTAGAGGAATTGGAGCTCTAGGTAAAAGAAAAATAAATTAAGAATAGCACAAGGAAATTCAAAACAGCGTATGCTTCAATTTTGGCTCTAAATCACAAGTGTACACTTAAAATCCAAAGCCAGGGGATGTTATGCACACTAAGAACTTCATTAGAGAAAAAAATTAAATTGCAATCACTCATTTGCCTAGGGGTTATATCTATTTAGTTTGGAAATTGTCATTACTGTTGTAAATCTTTACCATAAATGCCAAAGAGTAACACCTACTGTGTAAGAAAAAAGAATAGAAGTAAGCTTTTAATCAAGAAATTAGGAGCTCCCTGGAAAATAGTTGGGGAAGGAGAACATGTCATATGTCATTCTTTGGCAAAGTAGAAAACTGAAAAAAATATTGAACCTTTGTAGGAGAACACTGGCATGACGAGAATCTGATGATTATGAAGAAAAACCAGCCTCCGGAATAGAAATGGATCTCATTAAAAAGCTATGACATGCTCTAACTTCCTCTAAATTCATTAAAAAGGCATGACCTACCCCAATCTACCTAACAAGTCTTCTCAGTGTCTTATTTATGTTGTTTCTTCTTTCTTGGCTATTGGAAACAATACTGCAGTCAACAGAGATGATATCTGATGCAGATCTTCTAGGTTGAATTCACGGAGACACGGACAAAAACATGGCAGGGCGTACATGCAGAAGATTTTCACAGGCACAGAGGCTACAGGGCAGGTATTTCCGAGTATGCTGAGTTCATGCACGGTGAATGGGGCTGGGAGGCAGGCAGAAATGCCTTGGAATACTGTGGTTGTATGTTCGGAGACACTGAGATGGGCACCCTTGCTAAGAAGAGCCCATCCTTTACAGATTTGGCTTCTGATAAAACTTTGGTTAGAAAAATATCTCGTTTCTAGCAAAACAAGTGTGGGAAAAGATTATCAATGTAGAAGAAATATCACAGCAAGCCATGTGTGGTCGTACGCTAGGATTTGAGGATCGGCTGGATAAGGATGAGGAAAAAGGAAAGAAAGGTGAAGGTAACTCTGAAAGTATTAGCTTGGCCACTAGAGTGCAGGGTAAATGTAGTAACTGATGCAAAGAATCCATGAGGAAGAGATGTTCTGGGGTGGAAGGACACGCTCAGTCACTCTGAACATGTCCATTTCTTACCATCCCACCTAGGGCCCAACCACCACCCTCTCCAGCATGGACTGCAGCAGTGGTTCATTAACTGTCTCTCTCTGCTTCCAGCATGGCCTGTAATTTATTTTCCACACAGTAGCCCCAGACAACTTCATGAAAATTTCAATATTATTTCACTCCACACTTAAATTACCCCAGAAGTTTCCTTCCATACTTAAGATAAAATCCAAAGTCACCCCTGTGCACCCCTACCTACCTCTCCAGACTCACCTCTTGCCCTCCCCCTCTCTCTCATGTGCTCCTTCCCCACTGGCCTTCCTCCGGCTCCAAGCTTCTTTCATCTTGTCTTCAAGCCTTTAAGCAAGCTACTCCTCTCCACATTTTTGCATACTGGCTCCTTGTTATTTCAGATTATATCTCATGATTTGGGGGACTAAAACATGATTTTCCAATCTAAAGGATGCGTCCCTGACCCCATCATATCTATTTTATTATGGCTTATTCTTTTTCTTCTAACACGCATCACTTAATAACATTTTATATTTCTATGTCCTTTCCATGGCCAGAATAAAAATCCCCTTTGTACACAGTTGCATGCTCATTCCTAAGGCCTGCAGCAGCGCTGATGAACAGATATCCAGCACTTGCTAAAGAATGAATGTACGCTGTGCTAGAACTGCGCATGGTATGGCCATGCACAGATGCCTAGAGAGTAGTTTTGATGTTAGAAGACTTAGGTACAGTTGTGCTATGACTAATATCTTGTAAGCTCAGCTACCATGTGTAAATGCGTGTGTTTGAGAACAATTCTCCCCAAAATAATTATTTGCAATAACTTCATTATATTCTTTCCAGTACACAGAAGCATGCCAAAACTCATCCCTCCCTGGTTTCTCTTTAGAAGACTAGTAGCCTAAACTGAAACTTTGGCTCTGCCACTAGTGTGACTTCAAGTAGATCGCCTATCTTCAGATATTCATCAGACAGCTACTCATTAGGCTCTCACATGGACAGACTGTGCTGGTGTAATGGATGAAATGGTGAACTAAACAAGTATAGACTCTGCCCTTATGCAGCCTATAGTCTTGTGAGGGAAACAAATGATCACATAATCACACAACTAAATAAAGATCAACTGTGAAAATAACTGTAAACGTGAACCAAGTGTACGGAGAAAATGCAGTTCAGAGGTTTCCCTAGATGATGAATGCCAAGTTGAGATCAGTTGAATGAGTAGAAAGTAACAGATGAGGGAGACAGGGGTACAAGTTCAATGTCCTGAGTTAGGACTAAGCATGGAATGTTCAAAACCTTCATAGAAAACCAAGCAGACGAGTGCTCAGAGAGGAAAGGAAAGAGAAATGTGAGATGTGACTGCAAAGATGGCTGGAAAACAGATCGTGCAAGGCCTGAAGGCTTCTAAGGACTTGAGTAAGTGAAGGGGCCCCTACAGGCTGCCTTTTGCTAGTGGCTTTATCTCTCCCACACTGATAATACCACACATACTTTGGTAAACTTCCTGAATGTGGCAGAGAACATACTATTTCAAACTGTGGCTCTAAAAACTAAAAACTGTATATTCTTCCCAATGTGGAGAAGGCCTGTTTGAATGATCTGTGAAGAATGTGTAAAGTGAACTGAATAAAAAGCAACATGTGTTTGTACTAGTTCAAAGGATTGCAAGGTTTATCCCTCAATCATTTACACACTCATCATATCAAATTTGTATAACAGTAAGAAATCAGTTTTGACTTCTGATCTAGAGATAGTCTTCCTTATCTGAGTTTAAGTTCCCATTTCTAAAATCTAAGAAGAAAGAGCTTGTTAAGCAAATTAATAGTGTGAAGAGCTTCCTGGAGGCATATTTAACCTACTTGGAAGGCCAACTATTTTACAATACATGGCTTACATGCAAATGGAAGCTACTTAATGTAAATTAGTTTGTTCATTACAGTGGTCTAGTAGGCTTAGAAACACATTATCATTAGTTAAGTCACAGTGATAAGGTTAGAATGCAGCATCTCTATTAATAACTGCTTATTCTTTCTTGCACTCATTCACTCAATAAACCTGCTCCTCCGGGAGTCTTCCCATCTCAGGGTATGGCAACTCCATTCTTCTGCAAGTTGCAGAGGTCAAAAAACATGGAATCTTCCTGACTTTCTCTCTCACACTATGTCAAATCCATCAGCCAATACTGTAGTTGTGAGCTTAAACATACACACCACACACACAGAATCATTTACACCTCTTCTCAGTCCCCTGTATAAACTTCCGACTGACACTACCACGTCAAGCTTGGGAATCACAAAACCTCCTGGTCTTTTTCCACAGACTCTAGGTTTAGAACATCTATTCTGCGTATTCTCCCTTATTTTTTTCCAATGATTTTAAAACCTGTAACTCCAGCCCTGGCCTCTCCCCTAGTCTTCAGACTCATATCCAGTTTTCTGACAGGCAATCTAGGATACTGAGCAGTCAACGTCACCACATTATCTTGCTCCACATATATACTCACCCTCCAAGATTCCCTGTTTAAATTACAAGTGCCAGAAACCATGTGGCCAAAGTACCAACTCCTCTCTCTTCCTTACTTCCTTGTCCCCATCAGTAGTACAGCCTGGAGAATACACTCAGTGACTCTGTAACATCTTTCTGTTGACAGATAGCAACAGCACTAGTGGGGTGAGGAGTTAATAATATGGGTAACTGCTGAATCACTGTTTTATACATCTGAAACCAATGTAAGATTGTAAAGCAACAATACTTCAATAAAAGAATAAATTCAAAAAATTACAAATTGAAAAAAAATCATCACATGCTGTCCACTTGATCTCCTAAATATAGCTCAAATATGCCTCTTTCTTCCTCCCCTACTTACTACTGCCCTAGTTTTAGCAGTCTTATTAGAGTTCCCTTCATTTCCTAGAACTTAATTTACCTTCTCTTTTTTCAGAAAAGAGGGGCAGGAGGGGAGTTTCCTCTGCAGAAATCTAGTGGGTACAGCTTAGCATAAACTCATCCATTTCAATCTCTTGCTACTTTCTAGACCCTCACAGAAACAAACCCAACAACAACGTATTTAACACACAGGAAAAAATTTGAAACAGGAGTTATAAAAAAATATTTTGTGCCCTTTCTTCCCTATTTTATATGACACATCTGGGAATTCATTGGAGGTGCTGTTTCACTCACTGAACTTGGCAGTTTCAGCTCTCAGGCACAAAGGAAATGGAAAAGTTTGGAGATGTCTGGGGGTTATGTTTTACTTCTATTTCCTTTTCTTCTTTTTTTGGTCAAGTTCATCCAGGATAGAAACTATTATATTGAAAATACCACTTATAGACTTGATGAAAAGAAATTCAGCTGTGCAAAATTCATGTTTTTGCACAGCTGATGCAAAAATTCATGTTTGCAGATTTTCTTCTCTGATGTTTCATTGTTCATTACATTGATGAACTATTCCACATGCCACTGAGGTAAAAGAGACTCTGACAGAAGACTGTGTGTGTGCGTGCGCACGTGCACACACACAATGACACCCTGAATAGCCAACCGAGTTACTGGCACTCCTCCCAAAGACAACGTGGGGATCTCTGAAACAGCAATACTTCAGGACAGGACCCATCCTAATGTTGCCATATTACCACCCTTAAATTTCAAAGCAGTTTGCAAAAAGTCATTTGCACAACATGGAGGGACAAAGGCTTTATGCTTTTATTTAACTTTGCCACTTGTCTGTTTCTCAAGACGAGGGAAGCCCAAGATCTGCTAGTGTCTTTACAGCTGTAATAAGTACAACTTACTATGTTTGATAGAGGGATGCCTGGTAAAGGACCCATGGTAAAAGGTTCATTTTTGATCAGGGGGTAGCAAGAACAAGGATGCTATTTTTATTTAACTGAACTATGTACAACAACCTATTATAAATAGAAACTTGTATTTAGGGAGTTAAGAGTAAACCATGAAAACAATATAAACTCTATGATGAAGACTGCTTATGCTCCCCCAGTACAATCTGGTTTTGCCTTCTTCCTGGGTCCCAGAGCTACCAGCAAGCTGCAGTATCTCCCACTTCCTCTGGGGCTAGGTTTGGTCATGTAATTAAATTCTTGCTAATGAAATATTAGGAGAATGGATGTGTGTAACTTGCATAAAAAGAAACCCTTACCCTGAACTTCCTTTCTTTTGTTCTCCAACACATTAGGACAGAGCCATGCCTAGAACTGGCTGTGACTATGCAGTATTATAAGGGATGGCAGCACAACAGACCGGAAGACGGAGTCCCTTAGACTCTATCTGAGGCTGGAACAATTGGGCCTGGCCTCCGTGTAGGAGAGAAACTACAAAGCTGCACCCTCTGGGGGAAGGTGGATGATCTCTAGAACCAAGAGGCAGCCCTGAAGACAAGAGGCCAGTTAGGAGCGCCCCATGAGCAGAAGCACGGCTCTTGAAAGAACACAAATGTGTTTGTCCAAAGAAGGTTTACCATTTGAACTTTTCCTTCCCATCCAAACCAATATGTACCTGTTGGTGCCCACTCTTTCACACATATCCTTTCACCCCCTTCCTCTATGTGTATATATAAACCAGCAGTGTTCAACTACACTGGTAAGCCTCCAACTTGTGCTTTCACTAATCACATATGTATTTCTAGATCTTTTATGGATTATGTTCTTTGTAACAGCTATGTGACGTCTCTATATGGACTCCATCCTAAAACCATAAAAAAATACCATATGAATTAAACATCAAAATTTAAAATAAAACGAAACAAAAATCTTAATTTGAGAGAGGCCTTCTTTAGCAAGACAGGCCATGCACCTGCCACAGTGGAAAAGCTAGAAATCTTGAGGACCCAGCAGAAAAATGAACAAAAGACAGAGGACCGGCAAGTCTCACAGAAGGTGATAAACAAATGATTAACATACAAACATTTAGGATATGTTATTACAGTAGTAGTCAGAGAGATGTAACTTGACTCAAGAAGGGAGCAGTATTTTTACTCTTCAGGTTGATGACATAATAGAAAAGGTGGATATTATTCAGATCTGGCAGTTGTGCTGGTGGGAATGTGAACTGCCGCAACTTTCTTGGAAAATAATCTGGCAGTACAGCAACTATGAAAATTTGAAATGTTCATTTTCTTTGATTCAGAAATCATACTTTTAAGCATTTACCTTACAGAAGTAAAACCGAAATGTTCAAGGAACTGTATATTCGGAGCACTGCACTGCTTGTAGAAGCAGTTAGGAAAAAAACCAGAAACAGTGAAACGTTCATCAATAAGGTAAAATTTGACAAAATGATGGTAATACTCTGGTTAAGTTTTTCACTTCCTTAAAACGAACTTCTGTTGTGTACTCCAACATCTTAAGCCAAAATCTAGTGTTACCTTTGCAAAGGTTAAGGAAGGGAATTTTGGGGCACAGCATTCTGGAAGAAGAGCAGTGAATGGGTAGGGGAGCGAATATAATGTGCTGGGCTTTAGCACACGGTGAATTTGGGCAAAGGCAGGCTTACTTTCGGTGACTAGGAAAGCGCCCAGACACTTCTGTAGAAAACGTAAGCATTCCTTGGGGGAAACCCTAAAATTATGTGAACGGTCAAGTTCAGTCCCTGAAATTTGTATATTAAAAGAAATGTGGCTTTATTTAGCAGTCACATTATGTTTCGGTTGTGGGGTACCTGGGTTATTTCTGATACGACCAAGTGTATTTGCTGACCTAAGAGCTTTGCAAAGAGCAGAGTGCAAGGGGAACCGACCTCCTGTTCTTGGAGAGCGCTTGGAGCGTTCGTTGCGTGCAAGAGGAAATGGACTAGTGTGAACTTCATTCAGGAGAGTAAGTTGACCACATTTAGATTTGAGGAATATCACTTCGCAGCAGTAGAGGGACGGATCTAAGAAGGAAGCAGACAACTCATGTAATCACAGACCCATACTGAGGGCCTGTGTAAGAGCAGTGTCAGCAGAGACAGAGAGGGGAAGACAGATTTGAGGAATGAAAGATGGCAATGCTTACCGAAATGAGGGACTTGGGGATGTATTCTACGCCTGTTGCTTTGGTCCCTGGGTAGATGATGGTATCATTAATAAACTCTGGGAAATCAGGAGAAAGAGCTAGCTGACTGAGAGAATCATCTTATCCAAAGAGGTTAACTTTTTGCAGACCCTTGTGATATATCAGCCACATGACTCTTAATGTATAACAACGGAAATATAACCTTCAATATTAAATTACAGCGAATGAGTTTTCTCTCTAAAGGGCATGAATGTGACACTCTTAGCAGGATCTGATGTTGGAATAAAGTACTATGGTGATTGTAATTCATTTGATTTCTCCAACTGTAATTGGTTTCTTTCTTTTCTCCTTCACTCAGCACATGGATTTAAGTAATTTCTTCAAGACACAGACCAAATCTAGGAATGTATATCTACATCCGACCTTCCCCTCCTACTGCTTCTGAAAATTAGACATCTTAATGTCACACGTAACATACCTAAACCATAGTAACAAACTCACAAGATATTATGATTGTGCATAGTCTTTCCAACCAAATTATTACAAATTTAGTGTGAATGTATGCTAAAAGCAGGGACAGGAAGATGCTTTTTTCTCATTTTCTATCACAACACAATTCAGGTCCATGCTGACTATAATTCTAAAGCATATACATTGAATTATACAAAATAGAGGGGTAGAAAGAACACGGACAGAAGCACAAAAAAACAACATAAAAATCTGCCTTTTAAAAAATACAATCAAGCCAACCCTTTGTTTTGCCTTTAAGTCAAGAAACATGATTGAAAACCCTGAGCATCTACATTGTCTCCTGAAAGGTCATGACATATGCCAGGACAGCATTTGAAGTTTCCAGGAGCTTCTTCACTCACTACTATGCAGTAATTCAAACTGAGATGATCACGAGAACTGTAAAGATTTTAAGGATTCCGAACGTTAAGGACGTTATGGTGTATGTTTAGTTCTTGTATTTCCTACACAGGCATCATGCTGGCTAAGGAGCAGCCTGTTACTATTTGTTTTAGTTTTTTGGTGTTTATGGTGCTCAAGTAATAAGTTTGGCTAAAAGCACATAAAAAGTACAAAAAATGTGTCTGCTGTATTGTGAATTAGTTATCTTCTGAAACACCACAGCTAATAATAGCAATAGTGCTTATAGCTAAGGAAAGCAATATTAATTATAGTGACATTAGTTGAGTGCTTACTATGTGCCACTCAATTTTTTCAATTAATTTTCACACCAACTCTCTGCAATAGATATAATGAAGAAATTGAGTTAATTTGTGCAAGGTAATACACAGCATTTAAGTAGCTGAACCAAAATACAAGCAAAAGTTACACTGAGTTTTGTAACACAGGCATATCTCATAGATACTGTAGATTCAGTTCCAGACTACCACAGTGAAGTATCTCAATAAAGACAGCCAACGAATTTTATTTGTTCCTCAGTGCATATAAAAGTTATATTTATACTATATTATAGTCTATTAAGTGTGTAATAACATTATATCTAAGAAAACTACAGACTTAATTAAAAATACTTTATTACTAGAACATGTTGACCACCATCTGAGTTTTTAGCAAGTTGCAGTCTTTTGCTAATGGAGGGTCTCTCCTTGATGCTGACGGCTGCAGGCTGATGAGGGTGGTGGTTACTGAGGGTTTGGGTGGCTGCAACAATTTCTTAAAATAAGACAGCACTGAAGTTGTCGGCACTAATTGATTCTTTCTTTCGCAAAAGACCTTTCTGTAGTTTTCAATGCTGATAAAATTGTACTCCCAGTAGAATTTCTTTGACAATTGGGGTCAGTCTTCTCAAACCCTGCCACTGCTTTGTCAACCAAGTTTATAGAATATTCGAAATCCTTTGCTCTCATTTCAACAATCTTCACAGCATCTTCACCAGTAGTAGATTCCATCTCAAGAAGCCACTTTCTTTGTTCATCCCTAAGAAGCAACTCCTCATCCAATCAAGTTTTATCCTGAGGTGCAGCAATTCAGTCACACCTTCAGGCTCCCCTTCTAATTCCAGTTCTCTTGCTGTTTCCACCACATCTGTGGTTATTTCCTCCACTGTAATCTTGAACCCCCTCGACGTCATCCATGAGGGATGAAATCAACTTCTTTCAAACTCCTATTAATGCTGATATTTTGACTTCTTCCAATAATCACAAATGTTCTTAATAGCACCTAGAATGGTGAATGCTCCTCAGGATTTCTATTTACTCTGCCCAGATTCATCAGAGGAATCACCATCTCATGACAACTACAGCCTTACAAAAAGTATTTCTTCAATAATAAGACTTGAAAGTTGCAATTACTCTGATCCATGGGCTGCAGAATGGAAGTTTCCTGTTGGCAGGCATGAAAGGATCATTAACCTCATGGTATATCTCATCAGGGCTCTTGGGTGACGAGGTGCACTGTCAATGAGCAGGAATATTTTGAAAGTATTCTTTTTTCTGAGCAGTACATCTCAAGAGTGGGCTTAAAATATTCAGTAGACCATGCTGTAAACAGATGTGCTGTCATTTAGGTTTTGTCACTCCATTTATAAATCATTAATAACAGATTGAGAATAATTATCAAGGGTTCTCAGATTTCTGGAATGGTAAAAGAACATGGCTTGAACTTAAAGTCACCAGCTGCATTAACCCCTGACAAGAGAATCAGCCTGTCCTTTGAAGCCAAGCATTAACTTTTCCTCTCTAGCTATGAAAGTTCTAGATGGCATCTTCTTCCAAAAGAAGGTTGCTTCATCCACACTGAAGATCTGTTGTTTAGGGCAGCCACCTTCATTCATGACCCTTGTTAGATCTCCTGGGTAACCTGCGGTGGCTTCTCCATCAGCACTCGCTGCTTCCCCTGCATGTGTACGTAACGGAGGCAGCTCCTCTCCTTAAACCTCATCAGTCAGCCTCTGCTAGCTTCAAGCTTTTCTTCTGCAGCTCCCTCACCTACCTTGGCCTTCCTAGAATTGAAAAGAATTAGGCCCTTGGTCTGTATTAAGCTCTGGTTTATGAAAATGTTGTGGCTGGTTTGATCTTCTATCCAGACCTTTAAACTTTCTTCACATCAGCTCTAAGGCTGTTTCACTTTCTTATCATTTGTGTGGTCACTGGAGTAGCACATTTAATCTCCTTCAAGAACTTTTCCTTTGTATTCAACTTGGCTAACTGGTACAAGCAGCTTAGATTTTGGCCTATCATAGCTTTTCAACATGCCTTCATCACTAAACTTAATCATTTTTAGCTTTTCATTGAAAGTGAGAGGCATGTGAGTCTTCCTTGAACTTGAACACATAGAGGCCACTGTAGGGTTATTAACTAGCCTAATTTCAATATTGTTATATCTCAGAAAAAACAAAGTGATGCCCGATGGAAAAAGATGGGGGAATGGTTGGAGAGTTGAAGCAATCAGCACACTTAATTTATCGATTAAGTTTGCCATCTTATATGGGCATGGTTCATGGCCTTCCAAAACAATTACAATAGTAAAATCAAAGATCTCTCATCACATATCACCAACACAGACATAATAATGAAAAAGTTTGAAGTATTATGAAAATTACTGAAATGTGACACAGACATAGGAAGAGAGCAGCTACTGTTGGAAAAATGGTGGCAACAGGCACTTGCTCAATACAGAGCTGCCACAAACCTTTAGTTTGTTAAGGAATTGCAGTACCTGAAGTGCAATGAAGCAAAGCATAATAAAGTGAGATACACCTGTGCAGCAAAAGCACAAATAAGCAGATGCTCCAGAGAGCACATGTTGGGAAGTATTCGGAAAGAAGTAATCCAACGCTCATTATTATCACTTTCATTTTAAAACTTAATCGCTGATGACAGCTAACATTTATTGTGTACGTATCATGTTTTGGTACTATTTTAAATGCTCAAAATCAGTTAACACCTTGAATTCTCAAAACGATCTTATGATTGAAGTACTAGTAATACCCTATTTGACAGGAAAGGAAATGGAAAGACAGAGATGTTAGGTAACATACCCGTGGTCACATAGTAAGTGGTTTAGCTGAAACTGCCAGTGGAAGCAAAGGCGGTCCAGAACAGCAGGCTAGCCTTTAAGCTAGTGGTCCGTCACCTAACTGCACATTAACATCACGTGTGGAGCTTTAAAAACTAGAATGATGGGCTCCATCTTTGACCAATTAAAATCTGTCTGGTGAGACCCAGGGCTCAGGATGTTACTGAAGCTCCCAGGTGATTCTGATGCAGCCAGGGCTGTCGTACACGAAGGTAAAACTACTCTTTTTATTTTCAACAAATAGCACTTAGGCTCAAGGTCAATGACAGGAGGTAGATTTAAAAATCAATAGTAAATAATAGAACTACACCACTATTGCCTTTGCTGTGGTAGAAAATTTATTAGCATTGATTGTAAGCAAGAAAATTATAGATAACTTAAAACAAAGAGTCCCAGAGTGGATGTAGAATCTTGAGTTTATTTAATGAATGTCAAAGCCAACTTTCTTGTCAGTTTAAATTGGATAATAAATTCACCCTATTGTTTCCAGAAACTGTTCAGAAACAAATGTTAGGAGAGGCCTTGCAGGATTCTTTCTTAAACTAAGCTCAAAACCGGTTTTATGTCTAAACAGTTCTAAATTGTTAATTTCTTTGTGTCGGTTCTGTTTTCCATTGACACTTTATTTTTGATAGAAGGCAATATTTTCGAGGCATAAGAAACATTCCTTTCAATTCAAGTGAATACACACCACTATTTTCCCACTGTTGTATGAATAGGATTTCAAACAAATGATGTCCTTAGCAGAGGTCTAGGATGTAAAACTGTAGCATGATGGAGGGGTCTGTGACCACAGTGGAAGACTATGCTTTCTTTGGGGCAAATAAAAAGGCTATGAGAAAAAGGGAAGGTAGATACATGACAATGCTTGTTAAACCTTATCTGTGAGAAAAGGGAGGCCTAACCCTGATGCTGTTAAGACATTTTTCTCAAAGGCACAGTTTAAAAATATGTAAAGCACATTCTCCCATTCTTCCTTCTGCCTGCCCCCCTGTATTGCAGTTTTCTTTAATCAGAGGAACTCATGGAAGAACTAATAGCAAATGTCAAGTGGAATGCTCCTCTCCAGTGGTCGTGCAGATTCAGTGACCCTATTTAAAATGAACTAGCACTACCAAGCCCCCGACAGGAGGTGTAGTCAGTCCACTTGTCCTGGCTTCCTCAACCCAATGGACTCACCACCAGGCCAGCCACAGCGAAGGCACGAAAAGTCTGGAAAAAGACACTCTTCCTGGAAAGCATGCACACTACTTTGGCCAATTTGCTATTTTTACTTTAAAATTATTTCTTGACCACAGTCGGGTTTTGTGAAGTGCAGGCTGTCTCATAGGGATCAGAGCTTTTCTCTCATCTTATGGTTGACAAGAAACCTCTGGTTCACGGGGCTGGGGCTTGTCACCGCTGGTCTCTGGTGCACCTTCCCTCTCAGTAGCCGTGTCCCGTCAGCCGTTTCCGTCATCCCCTCCCTCACTGGTGTTTTTCCTCTCGTCTGGCTCCAAATATCAAAATAGGTCATCCACACCCAATAGTGCAGGGAAATAAATGACAAAATCGAGTCATTTTTTTTTTTCTCATAAAAGTGACTAATGGGGAGGAAAGCTTTCTGGCTCATTATACATATTCTACATTTTTTCACATACCCTTATTATTTTTCACCATTGGAACATTTCTGTCACTGTTTTTAAACGTTTTAAAAGAAATCTTATATGGGGTAAATTACCTGTTGAGAGGGATATGCCCTTGAAAACCATTGGCAAGTTTTCAATAGAATCTGAACGGATTTATAAAATTAGCTTCTACTTCATTATTTAGTTTGTGTTTTCCAGAGTAATATGAGGCCCATAAGGCATGTATACTGTCAGGTCAAGAAAGAAGTTTAAGGGCTATTCCTGCTTTTCTAGTTAATAATAAATGTATTTTATTTGGAATACACAGCTCTAGAGCAGCCATCCCAACGTTTTGTATGTTTATTCTATTACATTTGTCATCATTTCTACCATGGGCTGAGTTTCAGAATCTGAATATATGGCCACTTTCCAAGGGACCCACCTCTTGGAGGGATTCTGAGTTTCATGAGTATGAATTCATTTAAAATTAGATAAAGCTCCCAGCTCCCCGTGATCACGGTCTCCTGATACTCAAGCAGAGAGACCGAGAGAACCAAACGCCTCGCGGGGAATGCACATCAGGGTGGGAAAAGGAGGTTTCAAGGTTCTACAATCAGCCAGAGTTAAAAACCAACATTATCCTTCAAAATCTCTTAGAAATCACTCAACTCACTCTTGAAGTAAATTACAGTACAGCCTCCCCATGGGTTCTTGGCAGTCAGTCTTTTTGTGTTTTGGTTTTATTTGCAACATTGTAAAACATCCCTGGGTTTTGTGCTGAGCAGCCCATGCTGTGGCTGGCTTGCTTCTAGAGGCCAGGTTTTATTGGGGCAGAGGAGGATGGACACAACTTGCTTTAAACACTAATACCACACTTGGTGCCATAAGATGTCCACAATATGAAATGTCAGGAAGCCGGCATGGACGGAGAGGCCAGAAGCTTCACGTGGGTTCCTTCACAACACTGACTGTGCACCTACTGTGTCCCATGCCATGTCCTGGGGAAAGCGAAGCACGGAGAACAAAGCCCCCTGCCGTCACAGAGCTCACTCTAGAGCGTGAAAGGGCAGGTCAGGAGTGCAGGGGTGCTTCCTATGAAGAGGGAAGGGATGTCTTACTGATAAAAGTGCTATCTGAGCAGGCATTTGGAGGAAAAGCAGGACAGCTGGAGAAACATGGAGGATAAAGCCCTGAGGGCACAGCACACTGGAGCCTGAGACGGGAAGCGCCCATCTGCTCCCCATCTATGTAGCCTGGCAAATGGAACTGACTACTTTATTTAGTTATTCTATGTTAAGCTTAGATATATAGACAAATTTCTGTAATGTAAATAATTTAGCACTTCCAATGGACCAGGCCGCAGTCTAAGTGCTTTAAATGTATTGTTAAATTCCTGCAACAAACCTCTGAGGTAGTGATTGTTATTGGCTCCATTTACAGAGTCAGCAAACGAAGCTTAGGGATGTGAACAACATATCCAAGATCCCAGAGCCAGAGGCAGGGGAGGCCTCGTTTAGCACCCAAGCCCTTTGGTTCCAGAGCCTACCAGGCATGTGAATATGACATGGTTGGCCTGGGAGTTCACTGCATAGACTTCTTCTGAAACCAGGGAAGTCACTGAGGAATTCTATTTATGATAGACTTAGTGATAGACAAATCCTATGTGCTACTTACCTCCATACATTCAGGAAGACAAAAACTGACATACCATTCTGGAAGTAGACACCTTTTTTTTTTAACTGCTGCCATATCATTAGAATGTTTATGCCTAATACTTACTAACTTTTATTAATATACACAAATATATATATTCATGATATTAAGATTTATACTTCTGAAATGCAACATATGCAGGCTAAACTATAGCCATTCCTAAAAACATATTAAAATAAAAACTTGGTATGTGATGGCACTGACTACAGTGTATCAAGGCTCACTTAGCATTATACACTGTTATGTTGTCAAAACACTCCGTCCAAAATAGGCCTTCAACATGTGCAATAATGAATTGTCCTTTGATTGTCAAACTTTGGTGGTGGTGTGTACCACACTGTCAGATTCCTGCCTTCCCTGGGGAGCCCTGACTTACTGAAGGTAATGTCATCACCCATCTGCCATTTTGGTTGTACATACAATCTAGCATGTTCTGGCATGGCCTATGTGTGATAGCACACCTGTATCTGGGGGGATAAAAAATTTCCATTAAAGTAGAGTTGAAAATTCAAGCCAGGTTTTAAAAAGAATTGAAATGTTTAGTATCTCCACACTATCGTTCCTCATACATAAATATTTTTACCATATCCAGCAACTTCAGATTAGATATATATATATGTAAGTACTAAGGTCAGATAAATTAATATTAAGGACCATGTGCATGGGGCAGATATGAACATATGCTCAAGGGTCTGAATTAACCTCAAGAATCTGTCAATTTTGTTAAACAGCACTTGTCCATGAAATGATTAATATACAAGTATTCTAGACAATCTGAATCACCAATTTTAAACAAGAACTGCTTCTTGATTTGAGTGCCTTGGGTTTTATTTGTGATCATAATTGAATTCTTGGTAGGTAAGCTTATGCAAGAAGCAGGGAGTCAGGAGCACAGGTTCTGAAAGCAGACTGCCCGGATTTGCATCCCCGCTTTACCACAAGCTGTGAGACCCTGGACCAGGCATCCTGCCTCAGTTTTCCCATCTACAAAAATGTGGCAGAACTTAACATTTAATATGTAACTAGCAGAGATGTTGTTAGGCTGACATTTCCTAATATTAAAAAAGGACAGCTTTCTGGTGCCCAACATTATCATGTTTATTTTTCTACAAGCTATCAAAGTTTTTTTTGGTAATTCATAGTAGACATACACCCAGGAAGATGAACCTGTCATAGTTGTTTATCAATTTTTCACCCTCTTAGTATTATTATTCCCATTTAGGTGAACGTTTTTTTTTTTATTACATTATTAGATACATGTGGAAAAGGTTCCTAACTTTCATACATTCAGATGCAGTTTATACAAATATAAATAATGGGTTTAAAGCAATGAGATGGCACTATACTGCTTAGGGTATAATCCATCATCTGTTCTCTGTAAAAGCTCCTAGAAGTAGGAGATGTTTGGGAGTTACTGTGTCAGCCAGCACACGAGAAGATAAACTGATAATGCCATATTACTCAACAAAGGAAAAAGCATCTGCCCGAGTTTCCAAGTGAGAATTTCTTAGACTAATCAAAGCACATAATCCTTCTTGGGTAGCAAAATAATTCCATCCTTAAGACATGAAGAGGTCATGTATTTTGGGTTTAAGTAGGGTGATCTACTGAAGTGCATTATAAAAATTCACTGGTCTTTCACTATTTCATATTAATACTCCTTCAAATAATTCTTCCCTGCTTCTTGCATAAGCTTACCTACCAAGAATTCAATTATGATCACAAATAAAACCCAAGGCACTCAAATCAAGAAGCAGTTCTTGTTTAAAATTGGTGATTCAAACTATATTAAAAATGAGATATTGAAATACAGAAAATTAACTAAATATAGGTGAGAAGTTACGAATCCTAACTAGGAAAATCTTTCTCCCTAAGAAAACTGATAAATTAAGATAGATGTCATGCATTTTGGGTTTAAGTAGAGTGATCTACAGAAGTGCATTATAAAAATCCACTGGTCTTTTACTATTTCATATTAATACTCCTTCAAATAATTTTTCATAATTTCTGGCATCATTTTAATAATGCATTTAATCCTAGATGAAGAAGTGTCAATGCATTATTATGGATTATTTGTAGTTCTGATTTGCTGATAGTTTGATAGTGTACTTGGGTTGCAAGTAAAACACAGCCAGCTGAAACAGATAAAACCTATGATTACTTTCTGGAAAAAGACAGTTGAACTTTGTTAGATGAAGGGAAGATGACCACTGGTTTCTGGAATTATAGTGGAAAATGCACAATATATTTAAATAAATAAGTTCTGACAGGAAACTACATTAATATATATTAAGGGCATTATATATATATAAAATACATATATTTATATTTATATAAGTATATATATTATAAAATATATATGCATATTTTACTATATATATATATATATGAGAGAGAGAGAAAATGGATTTTTTTTTTGAGAGGGCATCTCTCATATTTATTTTAATCAAATGGTTGTTAACAACAATAAAATTCTGTATAGGGGACTCAATGCACAATCATTAATCAACCCCAAGTCTGATTCTCAACAGTCTCTAATCTCCTGAAGCATAACGAACAAGTTCTTACATGGTGAACAAGTTCTTACATAGTGAATAAGTTCTTACATGGTGAACAGTGCAAGGGCAGTCATCACAGAAACTTTTGGTTTTGATCACGCATCACGAACTATAAACAATCAAGTCAGATATGATTATTCATTTGAATTTTATACTTCATTTATATGTGAATCCCACATTTCTCCCCCTTTTTTTAAAATAAAATGCTGAAGTGGTAGGTAGATGCAAGATAAAGGTAGAAAACATAATTTAGTGCTGTAAGAGGGCAAATGTAGATGATCAAGTCTGTGTCTATAGGCTAAGTATTAATCCAAGCTAGACAAGGGCAACAAAACATCCACGGATGCAGAAGATTTCTCTCAAAACAGGGGGGGTGAGGTTCTAAGCCTCACCTCTGTTGATCCCCAATTTGTCACCTGATGGCCCCCCTGCGACTGTGCCTGTCTTAGGTTGTTCCTCCCTTGAGGAATCTTACCCGTCTCTGGCTAACCAGCCATCTTCCGGGGCAATACAGGGAAATGTGAAGTTGGTAAGTGAGAGAGAAGCAATATTCTTTGAAAAGGTTAGCTTTTTACTTCTTTGCAGATTTATGCCCTGTGGCTTCTATGCCCAGCATTTGTCTTGAGGTATCTTTACCACTTGGAAGAATTATGATACTCGGTAATTTTCGATATGAGGCACGAATTCTACTAAAGGTCTTTAATTAGGAAGGAAGAAGAAAAGCTATAGAAGTAGCAGAAGGAAGAAAACATGGGAAGATTGATTATTTCTTTGACATAGAGAATGGATTTTTAATGTTTGTTTTTGTGGGTTTTATTAGAACTCTTATACAAATAGCCAGGAAAAATTACAATTAGAATCAAGAAATAAACTGTAATATGAGTAGTTTTCAGGGGAAGATCCAGCTTTCTCTTCTGTGATCAAACACAGAGTAACTTAGATTGAGCAGTAAGAAAAACAAAATAATGGATAAGAGTATTAGAAATGTTCAAGGTTTAACACCTAACTATTTCAGAATTTGAGATCTGCCATTCCAGATTTTCAAAAACTCAGTTGATTATTTCCACATATACTTTAACTAATTAGTTTTATTTAGTTATGAATTGTTAGAAGAAGCTTATATGTATATTATTTGGTATATCATCCTAACACATTTTTTCAAAATTAAAAATTTAGCCTGTCTAAACTGAGAAAGTTACTTTTCAAATCAAACCAATTGAGTGATTAAATAGCCTTTTCAAACTTTATTATTATTATTATTATTAATGTATCATTGATATACACTCTTATGAAGGTTTCACAAGAAAAACAATGTGGTTATTACATTAACCCTTATTACCAAGTGCCCCCCATACCCCATTGCAGTCACTGTCCATCAGTGTAGTAAGATGCCACAGAGTTCCTCTTTGTCTTCACTGAGCTATACTGTCTTTCCCATGACCCCACATACACCATGTGCACCAATCATGATATCCCACAATCCCCTTCTCCCTCCCTCCCCACATAGTCCTTCCCTTTGGTAACGACTAGTCCCCTTTTGGAGTCTGTGAGTCTGCTGCTGTTTGGTTCCTTCAGTTTTGTTTCATTGTTATACTCCACAAATGAGGGAAATCATTTGGCATTTGTCTTTCTCCGCCTGGCTTATTTCACTGACCATAATGTCCTCCAGCTCCATCCATGTTGTTGCAAATGGTAGGATTTGTTTCTTTGTTATGGTTGAATAGTATTCCATTGTGTATATGTACCACATCTTCTTTATCCATTCATCTACTGATGGACACTTAGGTTGCTTCCATATCTTGGCTATTGTAAAAAGTGCTGCAATAAACATAGGGGTGCATGTGTTTTTGAATCGGAGAAGCTATATTCTTTGGATATATTCCAATGAGTGGGATTCCAGGGTCAAATGGTATTTCTATTTTTAGTTTTTTGAGGAACCTCCATATTGCTTTCTACAATGGTTGAACTAGCTTACATTCCTACCAGCAGTGTAGGAGGGTTCCCCTTTCTTTGCATCCTCACCAGCATTTGTTGTTCATAGTCTTTTCTATCTTAGCCATCCTCACTAGTGTAAGGTGATATCTCATTGTGGTTTTAATTTTAATTATCCTGGTAATTAGCGATGTGGAGCATCTTTTCATGTGCCTGTTAGCCATCTGATTTCAAGCTTTTTGTCATAAGATCTCTAATGTCACATTTGCCCTCTTTAACCTGTCATTTACTCTTCAAAAAGGAAATGTGCATATGTCGTAAAGCTCCATTTCTGGGAGTTATTTCAACAAAAGTGACAACAAAAAATGAAGATAAAAACTAAGTGAGAATAATGTGAGTTGGTCAAATATAAATGTTCTATTCTTAAGAAACTGACTTGTCTATAGCTTTTTGAAGTAACCATAACACAAGTTCAGGATAACTGTGGTTAAAACTGCAATATTTCCAGCATCTCCTGCCTGGCCTTAATCCATCTTGGTTGTTGGCAGAGGGTGGAGAGAAGTAGTCCATCTCTGTATCAGTGGGTGCTTACAAGGGGCAGGGGGAGGAGGCCAGTGCATGCAGGACAGAGAGGTTTTGAGGTCTTCTCAGCTAGGACGGCAGAGAAACAGGCGAGCAGGGGTAGACAGACGTAGCCAGGATTCTTGTGAGCAATAAAAGGCCTTCTCCCCATGTAGTTTTTCCTTCGACTGATTTCAGTTTCAGTGGTTTGTGGTTTATTTGCACCGGGCTGGGAACACATTTCCCACCATCACCTCCCGGAGTTACCATAACTTATAAAACTCTAAATACCACAGTAGCCATTTGTTGGCATTTGATGTCCAAGAATGTAACTGTTTTAAGACAAAGACTGAAAAACTTCGCAGCACCCACATTTACCTACATTTACTGCACACCTCTCTTAAAGATGCCACTCTTTTCATTTCATTTCCAGGGCTTGTCAGCAAAGATAATGTTACAGCAGTATATTTAATCAAATTCTTCTCAAGTGATAAAGAGAAACTCTTGATTCTGACATTTTCCAGTGACAAGAAGTTTAACATTACAAAACCCAGTTTGGGAGAATAATGTCTTCCAGGATGTAAACTCTCCTGGAAGAAAACCTAAGGAGACAGACTCTCTGTGCCTTCCTTTTGATGAGGCCTCATCCTTCATCCTGCCGGACAGCTATAGCAAGAATTCTGCTAAATCAATTTAATGAGAGTCTCCCTGCCCTTTCTATCTGACCACCCTTGATAGCTGATCAAATTCCTCAGCTCCCATGCTAGTTGGCTATAAATCCCTACTGTCGTTGCTGTATTTAAGGTGGGACCCGTTCTCTCACCCCTATTACAAGTCTTGACACTAACCACAATCATCCTGAATAATGTCTTCCTGACCATACGTACAAGTGTCATAATTTTTCTTTAACAGAGACATAGGGATTTCAAGAGAAATTACTCTACCAATCTGTTAATTTTTCAGGATCTGCCTTTTACCTGTCTTTAAGGCAAAATGTAAGACAATTTTATCTGTACATGGAAGTGAGAGTTCTGATAAGTAGCAAGGACTCAGTTGTGGAGGAAAGGTATGGAAACAGAAAAAACGGGATGGAATGATACAGGAAATTAGAAGAAGGAGGGGATAAAGATTCATACACAAAAACAGCTTTTTGTTAATGTTTGTGTGTATTTAAAATAAACATGGCCCAATAAGATCAATCAAGGATCAGAAACTTAAATGTTTAAAAGGACAATGGAAATGGGGGAGACCATCTATGGAAATAACCAAAGGGGATTGTGAAGAACGTGGTGACTGGGAAAGGGCACATCCTTCCATCCTTCCAACAATTAGTCCATCTTAGCTCACACTCCCAGGTGGGCTGGTGTTCTTAGATTAACTGAGTTATACAAACAAAACAAAACAGAACAGGAATTCAGTTTCTCTGGAGGAGAAGGGGCTAAATGTAATTTTAGTGCATGGTCCCATAATTCAAGCAATTATAGCAATAAATTCATGCAAAGATACCCCCAGAAAGAAACGTCAGTAAAAATAAACATGCTTGGAATCAGAGAACATAACGAAGTAGAATTTCACAAAGGTTTTTATGTTACCCAATCTAAAGTACTCAAGCCAGTTTCTTTTATAGCCACGAGTCACTTACATTCCTGCCCCTGCCTCACTCCCCCCACATCCTTTTCTGGGTGTGGATCTAACACACACACACACACACACACACACACACACACACACACACACACACACACACACAGTATATACATACATTTAAAAAAATGATGTTTAAAAATGATTGCATGTGGATTGTGATAACAACACTCAAAGGATGGAAAAACTGTAAATTCAGTAGTTCTGGCCAAGTATCTGATCCCAGTAGAGGTGACAACTAGCCCACGCCACCAGTTAATAAACAAGTGGGTTGTATTAATCATCTTTGTCTTATAAGCACAAAGACTTATCCCAAACCATAAACAGAATACAATGAGAAACCACTTCAGAAACTCATTTTTTTCTATTTTACCTAACATTTTCAAAACAGAAGTATAACATAAAGCCACCTACAATGAGCACAGAAGTAAATGCACCAAAAATGGGACTTGCTGACTTGTTAGGGGAAACGTTCTGCAAAACGTAAATAATTTCAAAAGTTCTACAGTGGAAAGGAGTTTATAGACAGATATGTGGGTGATGAGACTAAAACTGATCCTGGCATAACTGAAGCTCGCCGGGAAGTGAGCATCTAGCTTGTTGAAATTAGACAAAAAGAATTAGATATTTGATTTCTACTGATGTGTGAATAAATATACATAGTATCATTGTGATGAAGCCTGTTTATGAACTGAAGCAGAATAAGGGTTTGCTGGCTTGATTTGGGTCTGTGTGAATAAAACAGTCTCTAGGCCCATTTAATAAAACCAGGTAAAACATGGGGTAAAACTGATGGCAATTTCTCTCTAGATTGAAACCTATTTATTCTGGGTTATTCAATTAACTCCATTTTCTAACTGTAAAATATATAGATGTATTTGAAACTGAAATAACTAATAAAAGTGGGGAATATAGGCGCAATATTCAAACACATTTTATTCATAAAGTCACGTCTCATGATTCTGGGATCCATATACTATTAATGCTTGAAAGTTAAGAGACACATGGTATGTAATTTTCCCACATCACAGAAGCCTGTGGAAAGGTTTGGAAGAAGCATGTTTCTTCTTCCATTTACAAGCAGAAATGTGGTTTAACTGCTTCCCAGACAAATTATTATTAACCCTGTCATTTTTTCTCCCCAGAAAAACAACTCCATAATTTCCCCCCCCAAAAATCCCTTATATGGTCAAATTTGAATCTGTCCTGTTTAACTTAATTTCATGTTCTCTTGCTCTAATTCGGGTTGAAGAATATCTTTCCCATCAAAAAATAACTGTAACTTGGAATATTTTCTATCTCTTCCATCAGAAGAGTACAAATAATTGATACTTAACCTCTCCCAGCAGATCCCAGCCTCAGCTGGTTATTTCTATTGCGTAGCCATCTTCCTCCACCCCTACCTCACCATCATATTGACCATTAAAAGAGTAATAAAAATAGAAAGTAATGCAGAGTATGTAGACTATCTCATAATACAGCTGCACTCTTATAGTGAACTCATTTCTTTGAATCCAATATTCCTCATTTTTATCTTTTCACATATCATCATTGCTAGAGCCCAAATGGGTTAACATGGGCTTTGGTTACACTTTGATAATGCTCTGAGATCATTTATGTTTTAAGTGCCTAAGAAAACTATAATGCACATACATACCTTTCTCTTGGACAGTCTTGCAACACATTCCTCTTGAATTCACATATAACAAATGCACATGAAAGAATCTTTATAAAATGTTATACATACTAGATTTACAAAGGGTGAATGCAACATCTAGCATAAAGGTTAGAGAGTTGAATCAAAACTAGAAGTAATCTATCAGTGATTTCAGACCTTCCTTTAAAATCATCACAAAATGACCAATGGCTTAATGCCATGACTCACAGAACATATGTTTATTGGCATTTATTCACCACATACAGATACTATAGGCCTATATAAAAGATTACCTACTGGCACCTCAGCATACCTAGCTTTCCACAAGTCTTTAACCTCAAATTTTGTTCTTCTTTCCACAGGATCAGTGGATAACCAAATAACTACAATAGAAGTAATTTACTACCTAAGCTTACATCCCCTCCATTTCTAATTTTGTTTTATTCCCCTTCTAACTTCATAGTCTGTTTTTCTTCTGTGGTTTCTGGGGAGAAATGATCCTTCAAGATCTTTGCTTTTTCCTTGCTCTCCCCTCTACTAGCACACATTTTTGGTCTCATATTTAACCCCCCCCCCACCACATCCCTTAACACTTGTATTTGACACTTAATGACACACACACTTAACATTTCTTTAGTATTGCCCTTTCTCTTCTGTTTACCTCCAAACATATTTACAAAATAATTTTATGCGCTCTGCCCTCAATTCTCCATTTCCTTAACACCTTCACAATTTCTGCTCATGTCACTTACAGCACACGGCACTCCTGAAGGTCAACAGGGTTGTTTTACTGTCAGAAGTCAATGGGCTTTCCCCGTCCTTGTTTTTCTTTACCTTTGAGCAGCCGTGGAAACTGCTCCCTAAGATTTCTCTGTCCTGCCATTGTCTCATATCTTCCTTAGCCTATATTCCAAATGAAAAGATGCCCAGGGGCTTGGGATTCTCTCTCTTCCCTCTCTTCATCTCTCCCTGGGTGATCTTATCCACTCCTTTGGTATTATCCCCTGCAATTGACTGCCACATTTCTGTCCCTGCCTATGGCCTTTTCTCCTACACCCAGTTGATGGGGGTGTCCTATAGAGAATTACTACATGCTGTTTCATCAGAATCTATGTGGACCAAACTTAACACTTTCTTAATGAAATCAACACACCCCTCTGACTGCCCTATTTCTAAGGCAGAATATTTCTTTCTGTCCCAAGTTACTTAAATTCAAAGTTTTGGAACACTCACTGAGCCAATTTTCCTGCTCACATCCTACCAAATAATCTGTTTGTTTCCTTGGCATGAGTGTCTTTTCCATTCTACCGTGTTTTGTATTTTAGGATCTATGACACCTTCTGCCTACACTGTTGCAGTGACCTTTTGTTTTACCCAAGGCTGCATCTCTCATCTCTACTTTCCCAAATGCAAGATGTACTTCTAATATAAATGACCATCTTAAATGACCACTTTGATTATATCATCATGCTTACCACAATTCTGAAATACAGACTCCTCATTGTTAGCACGGTTTCCAAAGCCTTTCATCTGACTTAATCTGAGTTTCTAGTTCTACCTTCCCTTACTCTTCCTCTTGAGCCCCTGCCCCTGGTGATATAAACCACACCTGCTTACTATTTCTTGGGCATAGTTCATGCTTCCTAGCCGCATGCCCTTGTTTCTGCATATGCTTCTTCCTGCCAGAATTCTCTCTTTTCTCTTCCTCCTGTTAAAATTTTCAGCTATAAATATTCCACTATTGCAGGACTTTTCAGCTTGCCAACTCTCAGTACCCGCCGGCATCAGTCCGGCTGAAGGTGCACTGATTAAACAGCATCACTTGCTGCCCTGAGGTGTGAGGACCTGTGTCCCGGTGTTCTCTCTTCCTTTCCTTCTCCACACTTGATAGCACATTGCTCAAGGTCAGGGTTAATTTTTCATAACTTTGAAATCCTACCACATTTGGCACAGAGTCTTACATAAGCTGGAACATGAGTAAGAAAAACTTGAGTAAATTCAACCTAAAGACAATTGCATCTAGAAAAATACAAAATACATAGACTCAATCATTATAAATTATTCCTTTCAAACTCTAGTAATTTCCTAAAAGCCAAATACAAGTGGGGGACTTTGTAGTATGCAAAATTCCTCACTCCTCATATTAAAAAAAAAAAAGTCCATAAGTTAATGTAGAATTTGGCTTAATGCCCACAGGAGGAATGGAACGGTTTCATTTATATATCCTTTCTAGTCTTAAAGAGTCAGCATTTTTTGATGCGCATTAATGGGAGAAGATGACAGAGGAGAGTGTTATTTTTTTAAAGTAACCTTCACAGAAAGATCAGTCTTATTTACAAAAATGAAAAACAAAGTGGAAAAATGTAAAATGGTAATTTTGGTAAAGAGTTGTTGTCCCATTTGGAAATGTGCTGTAACGTTTTATTCGTTTTAGAGGAATTCCCCTGACCTAAAAAATCAAATAGGATTACAATTTTTAACGGTGCCATTTTTTTATAATAAATATATTTGTGCACTTCAGTAAATGGCAATGTACTGAATGCTCTGATGAAGAGAGAATATACAAATCTAAAACTTAAAATTATATATGCCCGCTAATTTAGATTTCATTATTTTTGCATTTGATCACTGGAATTCTTGTATATAAAATAATCCAAAAAGGCAATTAACAATTTTAAAGTAAACTGGACCGAAAAAATAGCTTTTGAAGAATAGAAAAATTAAGAGACTCATTATGGGATATACTGAAAAAATGGAGTAGGTATTTTATAAGAGAGAAACACATCCCATAGATAACTGACAATCTCTCACCTGACAATAGTAAGTGGTGGCACACAAGGGTTGCAGCCACATATTTTACTTTGTATAGTCATCTGACCTGAGCATTGTTAAAACACTCAGAGTGCCCCACATACCGCTATGGATTGTTGTAGCTGGACTTGAAACAATAGAAGAAAATGCTTTATGAAAAATAAGAGTAAGATTAGATGACCACGTAGACAATAAAAAGAAAATGCAGTAAAACTTCTTAAACAGGGAGTGGGAAGTGAGGTCTGTTTCCTATGTTCTCATATATGCTGCCAACTAAAATGTATTAAGTTAAAGCATAGAAATAACAGAATGTTTTTATGACAAAGGGAACAAACAGCTATGAGCAAGATAAATGTTAGATGGATTCTTTAATTTAGATCAGATGCTAACTGTTAGTAAATCATTACATGGGCTACAGATTAAAATAGGTCTCTTCATTTCAGAACGGAAACTTTTGTTACTGCCAGTGTTTGTATTTTATCCATTTTGCTTTGGTGACAGCGTTTTACTTACCTAGATCACATCCAGAAAACCAAACCAAACTCATAAAACAGATTAGGAAAGACCACATCTTTTGATCCACAATTTCTACTTATTGTTAAATCTTCTACTTACTGCTAAGTATGCACTTTGAATTTTATCTAAGTCCATAAAATAGTTAATTTATTGTTACTAGATAAGGGAAGTACCATTTGAATAAATACACTTTTCAAAAGCAGTCTGTAGCACATTTATGAAGAAAGTTTTGGGGGTTTTAGAAAAAAATGGCTTTGAGTTGGAGATTAAATATTGATTTTATGATTTGGCCGGTCATTTAAAATAAACAATCTCATAAATCTGGCTTCAATCTTGTGGTGCCTCAGTGTCTTTTTCATTTTTAAAGTTGGGTCAGAGAGCTCATATAGCTCTTTTCTCACGAATCCATTATAATGTGCTGAAGACCATTTGATCAACCACTTAACAAAAATAAGTGTCACTCAAGTGACTGATACTCAGTGAGTAAAGGCTGAACTTATCATTGTTTATTATGCATACTAAGAGCATTATATGACTAAAGAGCAAAAAAAAAAAAAAGGGGAAAACAAAAAAGCCCAGATTCTTATCTTCAATGAAGTTATTATAATCAGTTTATGGCCTTCATTTCAGCATATTCTTAAAATGCTATTCCAAGTTGCCCCAACTTGGGCATTTACAAAGCTCTGCCTTCTATTTATCTTCCCCTGAACCTCCTAACTCCCTTTTCCTGTTCCATTTTTACCCAAAGCACTTATCATTGTCTGATACACTATTTGCTTCTGCTCCATCTCTTCAGACTAGATTATTAAGCTCCTAAAAGGTAGGAACTCTCATCAGTTTTGTTCCCTTTTGTGCATCCAGTGCCCAGCACTTAGTAGGTACTCAGTAAATACTTGCTGAATAAATGAGAGGACCACTATTATTTTGGTTTCCTAGACCTCTGGCTTGCATTTCTTTTCTAAGACATAACTCCATTTTTCCCAACAAGCATTCTCTTACACACACACACACACACACACACACACACACACACGGGCCTGGGTCACGTGATTCTACTTATTAGCTGTGATACTGGGTGAGTTACTAATTCCTCTGAGCTTCAGCAGAATGGAGGGGTGGTCACACAGTATTGGTGGGTCATTGTGAGACATGAATGAGGGGATTTCCCTGAAGTATTCAGCACAAGGTTTGATATGTCGTAAGTGTTCAATAAATTTTAGCTGTTATTGTTCTTCCCATTATAACTATTCAATTATTTTCTTCTGTTGCAAACAGCTCACCAATTCTTTTGTACCTCATAATAAATGAAACTGAGGACATTTACATTTGGGGCTAAGGTTACATGTGGTTGAATTGCCTAAAAAAAGCTACTTCGTGTGTGGGTTGCTCTCAGGGAGGACTAATCTCCCTTTTTTGTGCTCCCCCAGGATTGTATATACCGCTGCATAAGAATCACCACACTGTATTTCAATTAGTTGATTATGTTCAGTCTTCTCTGCTACCTTGTGTGGTCTTTTAGGGTCTGAAATCTTTGTACCCTGTCACAAAGCCAGCACTCTGTAGATGTTTGCCCAATGGATGAGTGCTGTAAAGAAATGAGACTGATCCCACTATTGGTAGTCACATCACACGTGCACTTTCATTACTGTTTCAAAATTACATTTCTCAATAGATGGTCTTGACCTAGAGAGCAGAGTAGAGCATTTCAGTGCTGGGGAGCGATGCAGAGCAGCGTGTGTAAGAGCATAAAAGCCAGGCGCCGGCATTCAGTGATGTGTGGGCAATAAAACAGTGCATGGAGGACTGGTACAAAACCAGTTCTCATTGTCTCGCGAATGGTTATTCTATTTCAGTAGTAATGATCTCCCGTATATCCATCTTACTTTGTGGAAGTGTGACTACCCAGGGAAAAATTGTAATAAAAACATACTTGATAAAGTTTGAGAGCACAGTTATTATAAAGGAGAATTGTGGAATAGGGCAGAGACACACAGTTTGAGGTTTGACTATATTTAAGAATCGAAACATGCCTATAAGTTTACAAAGTCCTTAGGTATTTAACACCAAAACACTTTCAAAGAACTAATTTTAAAAATCAACCATATGCAAAGTACTTAATAAAGCTAACACCTGTATTCAAATGATGAAAATTTATGGTGCTTTATGCAGGATAGAAAACAGCAATTTGTACCTCTGCATAAAAACAGAAGCTTGAGCTGGCAGATGCGACTGCTGAATTAGTCATTTACTGGGTACTCGGAATAAGCGATCAGAAGAAAAAACCCAGGCTACTATGGCTAAAACTACACATGTTGCAAATGTATTTCTTTGAGAAATGTTTCTCATTAGACAAGTACTTACATTAGGCCTCAGCCTGGCCGCCAGATCATAATATTTTTCGGCTGCTTCATTGAGGCTAGCCTGTCTGTTGAGGAAAAAAACAAATCAACTGTATCATTGATTTTAAAATTGCATATAGGTAAACAGAACCATTATGCAGCAAAATAATATTAATTTAAAAATACAACAATTATACCAGTCATACAATAAGTTGACTAAGCAGAAAAAAATCCATTAAAAATTGAATGCACACAATGTACTCATTATTAGGGTGTATTATAAATAGTATCACAATATAATCTTATTCAGTAGATATTATTTCAAATTTATGTATTAGAAATTAGAAATATTATTTTCCTTTTCCAAGCTAACTCAGATAATGTTATAGGGTTCATATTCTTTAGCTTCAACATGTCCCAGAAAAATCATAATCTTAAAAATAGTCAGAATTAAAAATTAGTCGATTTTATTTTATGCAGTGAACAAGTGAATATTTTTCTTTTTTAATTCTACAGCTATTTAGAAATCCATTTTCTTTCTGATTTAGGAGGTAAACCTTCCATTGTGTGTAGGCTGACGACATTGCCTCAACTAACTGGGCGTTACTGTTTGGGACTTTTATTTCTGAGTGACAGGAAGTTGCAGGGATGGCTAGAATTCACTGACAATGGTGGAAGCAGTGGAGCTATGTCCTGGCCAGACTCTTCCTGTAAAAAGTTGCTGTTGGATTTATTACTTCTTGATCTCTGGGGCTACCTTGTTTCCTGATCATTCAAGCTAGTCTTCCAGCCCACAGTGAATTCTGCAGTTCCCATCGCCCTCAGACAGCGAAGACTCAGTTTCTCTGGATTACCATTGAGTCCCTTGAACAGCGCAGCTGACATACACAACCAAGACACGGGATGAATTTTATAGATGAGTTTGTACATTGCCTATTCTGAAATTGACAGGAAACCCCTAGGTTCTGTGAACTGGTTAGCAAGCTCAGCCAGTGAGCCACCAAAATGCAGGATGTTTTTTGATCATGCCGTACCTCTACAGAAAACCTGCGGCGATGGTAGACAACAAGAGCAACATGCTCTTGCAAGTTGAGCTGTACTCTGACGACCACGTTTTAGGGGTACAGAAGAAATACTATAGAAAAATATCAGATTCAACTTCAAATGATGCTTACAGAACAACTATAGTATGAGCAACAGTAGTAAGTGGCTTGGGGTCCTGAAGTTAAAATGGAGCAGTGTTCTCTTGCAACTGTGATGTTAAGAAGTCTTTGAGATAAAAAAATGGAAGACAGGTCAAGAATAGAGCAGAGAAACAAAATTTAACTTTCTCAATTAGGAACCCATATTCATGTTTTAAAAGAGAAGGCTAATGAGCCACACCTATAAAACCGAATTCGCACTTGGGTCAAGCCAAATATAAAGACATACCCCCTGCAACTATATAAGTTATAGAAATAACTGAAGATAACATCTCTCCAGAGTACAGGACATATTTTTCTAATTTTTCAAGAAAAAATAATTAGAAACACTGCTATTTTTAATGGGGTTATAGTGAAAATAAAAACCCTTGACCTAAGTCTCTACTGGACTCAAGACAGTTACAATGTGCTGTTCCAATTTATATTCTCATAAATGCTGAAGTTTAGTTTCAATGTCAAGAAACGAACTTTAGTCTGGTATGAAACAGTAAAAATTCCCTTGCTAGGGTATTTAATGAAGGTTCCTTCCACCAAATTATGGAATCACTTTGGTTCAAATTCATTTGGAAATCTGAACCAGAATTCATTAGGCCATGCCCTGGAAGGGTTTTCTCTAGAGAAAACTAAAAAGCATGGAGGTAGGAAATTAGAGTAACTTTATACTATGAAGCGGTAAGTTACTTTGAAGCAAAAATCAAAGAACAGATGTCTAACATGGAAAGCACAGTAACCACCAATATTCACCTTTATGGACATTCAACTTCATGAAGTAGGGAGGGATTAAAAGAGAAAATGAGGAATTCATAAGACAAAATGCCCTTAAAATAATGATCAATACAATGGAGAAAAGGTTTTCTTCCCCAAAATGGTTATTAGTTCAAGTTTTCATTGTTTTCAGTGGTTTAATCCCCAAACAAACTATCTAGTTTAGAAGATTTAGGTTCTTAAGCTAGATGTAGAATTGATGATATTCTAATGAAATAGAAAAAATAATAATTTATTAGATTTGTCATATAACTGTGAAAATTACTTTTCACTCTAGGGCTTTGCTTCTAATATTAAACGGTTTTTATTGACTACTAATCAGCAAGCATTTATGACAACACATGGAAAAAAAAAGAGAATATCAGTTCTATCCATTGCATGTTTATTTATATCCTTGTTTTATTTTCTAGACAAGAGAGAAAACTCATGAGAACTGCCCAATGCCTATACTGGGCTTCATACTCCCCTTTGCGAGGAGCATTTGGGGGTGCTTAAGGAATCTTAGCTGCAAAGATGACTGAATCATTAACCAACATTAGAAAACTGAGGAAATTAGCGATATCCTGCCGACTGCTTAGGGGACTCTACTAAATACTGACAAGAGCATCAACCACTGGATTGTTGGAGACTGACAGAAGGACTTCGGTTCCCAGGACTATTAGGATCGGCCTATTTAAAGAGGCCGATAGAATGCTTTCCCTGAATACCCATATCCTTTCCTTCTCCACTACTTTCTCCACAGAAAATTTCTAAATCTCCCATGTACCACTGTGAAAAATCAGCAATTGATAGTCCTATTTCAGTTACACCACCACCATGAAGTACACATTTCTATTAACTGCATTTGAAACATGATTTTAAATGAGGCTTAGAGAAGTTGGTAACTTCTCCAGTTATGGAGCTCGTAAGTGGTTGAGCTGGGAGGCAAGGATTCTACAATTATATTCTACAAATATAATTAGTCCAATCCAGTGATTTTTTTTGGAATTCAGATTTTTTTTTGGAACTAATTGAGAAAGTATCTGAACCACAGGATCATGCTGGTGTCTTTGCACACATCACGACGTAGCAGAATGACATGTGGTATGTTGTTCTGTGGCCGCAACAATTCCAATTATCAAATACTAAGGAAGGATGAAAACACGCTTTTTGATTATTATGTTTAGAAGAAGTATAAGAGGTGATCATTGAAAGGGGGGGAATATGAAAGACATTTGGAATTACAGGTTTTGCTTTCCGCTCACCTCCATCTCCCAAGCTGAAGGACGTGAACTTCGCCAGACCAAAAGCGGAGGATACAGTTTTAAGGACAAACAGAGGGAAATGCACTACTGTGTTTGACCCCATGAACCCACAGTGAGGAAGGGCAGGAACTCAAGGGAAAGGCATAGAATTAGGGAATAAGGAGAAGAAAGAACAGTGTGGACACTCACTTTCTTACCTCGTCTCCCATTTGGGGATGGGGTGGTCACAACTACATTTGGAGGGGACCATACACTCCCCATATGTCCAAGTGGAAGAATCAGAAGGTGAGTAAAGGGGAAAAGCGGGTGGCTTTTGCCAAGAGATCTCCCAGGCCAGATGTAGACAACCTTATATTTTGGCCACAATATACTACAAAGCCAGGAATGAAGCTACCCTGGGTCCTACCTAACGTGTCACCTGAGAGGCAACATGAAGTGATGCCCTGTGTCTAGAGAGTGAAGATCAAATCACTATGGCAACAATAGACTAATCAATTAAATACTCAGATGAGGCATTCTTTCTCATTACCATCTCCTGCCCACTGTAGGTGTTGGGTCTTCCCCTTTTCATACTGTGTGTGGCCTCCTAAGATCCAGGGAAGGTGAGAAAGTTGAAAAAACCTAGATGGTATTCATAAACTAGATGACGAAGCAAACCTTGAATTCCAAAATAAAATCACTGGATTGGACTAATTATATTTTGTAAGTCTTAACATTCCGTTTTTCTGCCATCAGTGAAGAGGCAGGCTAAGAGTAAAACAAGGTGACAAAAGCCGCATGAAAACTTTATTACTTTATTACCACAGAACTCCATTTCTGCACATGGGACTATGAAACTTAGATATATTAAAAAATTTAGGAATATATTTCATATATCTAATTCCTCTCTCTTCAGTTATTTTATGACACAAAAGTGTCTTTTGGAACCCAGGTTTATGGCCCAATATTCTTACAAGAAAATATGAATAAAATAAATTTGGGGATCAATTATGTTATAAAATAACAACTTAATATACCCTGCGAATTGTTTATGGAGAATTCGATTAAAAGAATTACTATTACCTACATTTTTATGTATTCTGTGAGCACTATAAAGTTAAAGTTGCTAAATTTAAAAAACTTCCTTGAAAATATAAAAAATGAAAACTCTACTAGCATTTAGAAGACTCTCTTTAACTATAATTATTAATAGTTTGAATTGTCAATTTTGAATTAAAATTAATATGGGTAATAGCCACTATTTGACTTACACAAAATATAGTACCTTATTAAAGTCTTGGTGATTATTTTCAAAGGTAACTTGCAAGCTTTATGCTTTTTTTTTTTATTAAAGAGATGTTTGTTCCTATATTATGAATGGAGAATGAAACAGTAGCTGAGCTTTCCTGAGTTCATGCCAATTACTAAACTGAAACATAGCTTCAGTTACTCAGAGCAGCACTAAATTTTAATCCTAGTTGATAAGTTATACAGTCAGAACAGAAGTAGAACTGAAATAAACAAGGACATAAAAGTATGTGGAAATCTTGAAATAGCAAAACCAGGGTCACACATATGTGAAAACAACGGAGTAAAAAAAATTTTTGTAGTGAAACTCCTAAAATAAAAGTATTTATGACCATCAAGCCATCTTAAATGAAAATTCTCATTAAAAATGACTCCATGACCTATAGCGTTGTCTCCACTCTAAACACGAAGGATGGAGAGTTAAAGCAGAAATGCAGCAGCAACAGAGGAAAAGACTGTTTCCATTGGCAATGTCAATTATGAAATTCATATCTAGTAAATTCCCACTCACGTTCAGGGTGTAACTCTTGGGTGGGGAGGCAAGACAGAACTTGCTGGCAGGGGTGGCCCGACAGCCAACGCCATAAGCCTCACCTGGAACTTGTTAGAAGCGTAAAACCCCAGGCACCACCTGAACGTACACATCAGAACATGCATTGCAACAAGGTCCCCAGGTGACTCACATGCACTCGAATGCTGGACAGGCACTGGGCTGGAAGACGCCACCTTCAACTTCATCCGCCACTTCCCTTTGCTTTAAAGACCTTACAGCCCCTTAAGACCTAACTGAAAGAAGCCCCTCTTGACCAAAAGTTGGCAGTAAAGTACAACTTATAATTGGAAAAATCCAATGACTTTTCGAGTGGTCTTTGGTCACTTTGGAAATGTTAAATAGGAAAGTATATGGCTTAGTGGGCATGGGGTAGATAGATAGATATCTCACCATCATTGCGTGTGTGTGTGTGTGTGTGTGTGTGTGTGTACACTCCCAAGCTGCTTTGAGAAAATAATCTGATTTTGTTCCTTTCTCACTTAAGAATTTCAATTTCATGTTGCTTCCAGTGGAATTATGAAGAAATTAGTATACCTAAATTCTGTATTTTTCAATATATTTAATTAAATAAGATTGTGTTACTGAAGTATAGAAATCGAAAGATGAACAACTCTCTCATACATTCACTCTGCTATCTAGAAATGAGGGAAGCAGTGGGAACCAGTGAGTGCAGTAAAGTTCTGCTTTCCTTACTACCTTAGGCAACAGTCACAATTTGGGCCCTTCAGCCTGGAAAGAAGGTAAAGTGCACATTTATTTCAGCTGGGAAGTGTGTCCTTTGTCAGACACTAAACCATTCTAAAAACTTAATATTCCTTTGAGAGCACAAATTTGGAGTTCTCTCCCCTGTAAGTCTACTTTTTAAATTTTACCATAAAGAGATAATTTAATAATATTGGAAGGGTCTGAGTATGTAGGATTTACACATTTAATAACATGTTACTTTCTATAAATCTTTTCTCCATCAATAAATTCAAGAACCACAGCTTCTAGGTAGTCATCTAGTTACAAAGATACTGTGTCAGTGAAAGCAGTATGATACTTGGCCAGAATACTAAATATAAATAATCATCAACTTTCTTTTAGCCAGCCTCAGTTATCTTCATCTGTAAAATGGAAATATTATCTACTTCACATATATGCAATTGATAACTAAGGATGACAGATAAAAAGTGCAAAATCTAGGCAGACAGGAGATATTTCAATAAATGCTACTTTTTTCCTCCCTTACCCTATAATTAAAAAAACAAAACAAAACAAAACCCTCCACCACACTCTTGAATACTGTGAATCAGATAAGGTTTGTTTTTAGTACCTCTAGACTTCCTCTCAGATATCAAATATCTTCACGCTCTTTTTAGCTTCCAGTTTGGGGAGAACACTGAATAAATCCATTCATACAAAATGCTTCTAATAGAGTAATTGATTCAATATTTTCTTCTCTCAGCTCCACAGATATAACTCTGAAGTCTAGCATTGGAAATTCCTTTGATAGCTCCCTCTGATGACAACCAATCTTCTTTTTTTAATGCCGTTATCTGGAAGCATCCAGTGCTTCTTTTCCATTTTATTTGAAGTACTAAAAATGGTAACACATGTAGTTAATGTTCATTATGTGAGGCCACTCAACATCTGTGATCATCCTCCCTATGAATATATTTGGTAATTAGCCACCTTCCCAAGCAAGGCAGAAGCCAGAAATTCCCTCATCTTCTGATTTTCTTCCAGCCAAGGTTCCAGGCACATGACTCAGGTTCGACCAATCAGATGAAACCTCAAGAGCATCCAGGTCAGAAGTGAGCATAAAGGGCAGGCAGCTGTGCGCGGAAGCCCATCTTCTAACAGCTCTGGTGCTTGCTCTGTTCGGTTCCTTGTAGGTACTGGTGGCAGGGCTCTGGACTGCAGAAGCTGCTGAGCCCCAGGGAAAGCTCGGTGCTTCAGTATTATTTCTGCCGGTGTGGAATGCTCTCATGCCTGGGCTATAGAATACTCTTTAATAAATCTTATTTCAGCTTAAACTGGCACACAGGTACTCTTCAGATTGCAAATAAACAACATGACCCATACTGAAGACAAGTTCAGGAATAAATGTATTTTCATTAATTTTGCTTTCAGTATGATGGCTGGAGGACTTCATCCTATTATGGAAACTTTCTCTATTTTTTGATAAATGCTTATCTGCTCTATGATCTCCTTCAGAAATTTCCCATTTATATGAACACTTAGATGTAGAAATATAATAAAACCATTTCTATGTATACATACTATAACTAGATACATATATACAGCATATAACTACACATATTCATAAGTACACAAATGAAACTATGTATCACATACTACATACATATCACATATATATACTATGAGAATACTATATATGAGTTGTGTATAATATTCTCTATCAGTGCTCCAATCTTCTGTCCTTTCAGTCATCATTTTCGTATCTTTAGTATTTTCCATTACATTCCAGGAAAATACCTGTAACGTCTATTTAAATTATCAGTCTGTCAATTATATAATGCCCCCATTATAGTTATAAATTCATAAATAAAATAAATATAAATATTCAGAGATCCTATTCATTTCTTAGTGATCTTTTCTGATGTTATATTGTTCCTCTTTCCAGCTATCTATTTTATTTTCAGATTTATTCTGTGTCAGGATGGGTTTAGTTACACTGTGGTTATAAACACATCCCAAATCTAGGTGAATTAAGACAACAAAGTTTCTTTCTCATTCAAGCTATCCAGTGCAGGTGAGAAGGGACGTTTGTCTCCATTTGGTCATTTCAGGATCTATTTCTACAATCTCCAAGTCAGAAAAAGGAAAAAGCACTGACTTAGAGTTTTGGCTAACAAGTGACACACATCACAGTCACACACATTCAATAATCCAAATAAGACCTATGAAGGTCTTCAACTTGGAGAAGGCAGGAAAGCACAATTCTATTATGTTTCTTGAAGGTGCAATATCCAACATACTTGGTAAAGAGCATTGGTAACTTCACACCAAGAAGTGTTCTTGTCAATCGCCTTGAGAACGGGAATTAGAGATGTTCTAAGTAGCTCTCAGATTTTCAATGTAAATTTAACTGCCTAGGTGAGAGCACTTTACTTGGATACATCTGAATTTTTGTTCTTATCTCAAATGCCAAATTGAAATAATATATTTCAAAACTTTTTATACGCTTATTTTATAGGAAAGGGCTTTACCCATCACTGATAGTTAAAGTGGGTCTGTTAGAAATAACTACAAATTTCAAGCTTCTTAAAGGTCCCAATAACATAAACATTTGCCCCTTCATGGCTGGCTCCAGGCCCTCACCTCTTCTAATCAGGTTTCATCTACATGGAATTAATTTTTTTTGCTTTTTGGATGAGCAGTGTTTTCCTCATTAGTAGATTCTTTGGGTTATTTCATTGGTAATTAGCAAAGGAAAGGGAAGTTTAAATGAGCATGCTCAAACCACATCTTGAACTATAATGTTTCCTAAATTGTTGATTTGGGATATTAGGTCAATCATTAATCCAACTAAGACACCACCAGGGAGATGTCCTGCCTTTCCCTGATGCCCAATTAGTTACCAAACCTTCCCAATGTTGTTTCGTAAATATTTTGCAGAAGGACAGAGCTCTTGAGAAGTTAATATCAAACTTAATTTACAATAATTTGGCATCCTCAGGGGAAATGTTTTATGTAATATTAAATCAGCAAAATCCTCATAGCCAACCATTTTCATAAGGTTGCATTTAGGGGAAAACCAATGACCTTTCTTATTATTTTCAGCAAACAGAGTCCTAAATGTTCTTGATTAATAAGGAAAGAGGTTGGTGTTCAGCTTGCACAGTAAACAGTCAAGAAATACTTGAATTTGATAAAGCTGAAAGGCAGAAAAAAGTAAACATTCATGGGGACTGCCAACAATCTGAGCAGGATATAGCCAGGCTGCTGTGATCATAAATGTAATCAATATTAGGAAGGCACTGACTGACTGCAACTTATAAAGGAATACAAACTGCAGAAAGCGAGAGAGAAGATTGTGGAAAACAGATCCTTAAAGATTTTCATATTACCACTGTATAATAAAAACTTTCCACTAGTTCCTAGCGGTATGGTGGTACTAAGGAAATGTTACAAGTGATATACTTAACAAGGACATTTTTTTGTAATGTTCTTGTAATGGATTTCCATTGGTAGACCTTGAATTTCAGATACTGATTTAATATGTAGCAAAATGCCTTGTTGATGAAAGTACCTATTATGAGTAAGATGAATTATCCTGTAGAAATGTGTGCATTCTCGTCCTTGCAAATGGTTTATTGTGACTAAAACCATAGTGTTTTATTCATGAAGAACAAAAAGTCCTCTCCCTAAAACAGCACCTAACCTTCTCATGCAAATTAAGATGCCATTTAAAAAGTATCCTTGCACTGAAGTTTCTTGCAGACTAGCTACAGTTTATTTTACAAACATATCCAAGAGTCAAAGGAATTCTGATTTACTTTTCTGGTATCCTTTTTAGCAATGCAAAACATTAATGTGGAGTGAGGGCATTCAACTGAAACCTTATAGGACACTCTTTCCCCTTTAACAGGTTTGAATTTTTTATTTAAAAATTATTAAGAAGCAAATAGCCACAAAGATGCAGGCATAACAACAATCTCAAATTATAAATACAAAGCAAGCTACAAAACTTGCTTTAAATATTGGTTCCTTGGGGGCAGGGATAGGTGAGAGTATATGGTTATGAAAGGACAACCAGAGGGAAGCTGTCAGAGGCAGGCTGCATTTTAACTGTGGTGGACACACAAACCTGTACATGGGATAAAAGAGCACAGAACTGAACTGAACACACACATATGCAAACACACAGGTAAAAGGAAAACTGGGGAAACCCAGTAAAACCAGTGGATTTTTATCAATCCCCATATCCTGGTTTTGATACTGTATTATAGTTCGAACAAATATTACTATTGGGAAACACTGGATAAATGGTACAGGGATCTCTGTATTATTTCCTACAATTGCATGCAAATCTACAATGATCTCAAAATAAAAAGTAAAAAAGAAAAAAAAGTTCCTTTATTTTAATCGAAAGTTTTAAAACCATCCAAATGTGAACCAATTACTCTTTTTCTTCCCTGTAAGAGTAATCTACATAATCACAAACCTATGCCTAGAAGCTGAGAACAGAGCATAGAGAGTGGATGTCACAGAACAAAGCATTCAGGGGATTTAGTGCAGTGAAATTCAGTAAGAGTGTGGGAGAAAGGGTAAACAGAAGAAAACAGAAAAAAGTAATGCTTTTTAAACAACTCCATATGAATTGTTTCTTAAAAACATTCTCCTTTAACCTAAAATATCACTAAGAATGCACTGACTTTTCTTTTTTTTCTTTTTTATTAACGTATCATTGACATACACTCTTATGAAGGTTTGACAAGAAAAACAATGTGGTTATTACATTCACACTTATTATCGAGACCATCCCCCCATACCCCATTGCAGCCATTGTCCATCAGTGTAGAAAGATGCTGCAGAGTCCCTATTTGTCTTCTCTGAGCTATACTGTCTTCCCCGTGACCCCACATACACGATGTGCACTAATCATGGTACCCCACAATCCCCTTCTCACACACTCCCCACCTGCCCTTCCCCACCCCTCCCCTTTGATAACCACTAGTCCCTTCTTGGAGTCCATGAGCCTGGTGCTACTTTGGTCCTTTAATTTTGCTTCGTTGTTATACTCCACAAATGAGGGAAATCATTTGGTATTTGTCTTTCTCTGTCTTACTTATTTCACTGAGTATAATACCCTCTAGCTCCATCCATGTTGTTGCAAATGGTACGATTTGTTTTTTCTTATAGCTGAATAGTAATCCAGTGTGTATATGTACCACATCTTCATCCATTCACCGACTGATGGACACTTAGGTTGCATCCATATCCTGGCTATTGTTAAATAGTGCTGCGATAAACATAGGGGTACATATGGCTTTTTGAATCTGAGAAGTTGCTTTCATTGGGTAAATTCCTAGGAGTGGAATTCCCGGGTCAAATTGTATTTCTCTTTTTCGTTTTTTCAGGAACCTCCATATTGTTTTCCACAATGGTTGAACTAGCTTACATTCCCACGAGCAGTGTAGGAGGGTTCCCCTTTCTCCACATCCTCGCCAGCATTTGTTGTTCCTATTCTTTTCGATGTTGGTCATTCTAACTGGTGTGAGGTGATATCTCATTGTGGTTTTAATTTTCATTTCCCTGATAATTAGCTATGTGGAGGATCTTTTCATGTGCCTGTTGGCCATCTGAATTTCTTCTTTGGAAAAATGTCTGTTCATATCCTCTGCCCATTTTTTAGTAGGGTTATTTGCTTTTTGGGTGTTGAGGTGTGTGAGTTCTTTATACATTTTGGATATTAACCCTTTGTTGGATACGTCATTTACAAATATATTCTCCAATATATATTTGGAGAATATTGTAGGATGCCTTTTTATTCTACTGCTGGTGTCCTTTGCTGTACAGAAACTTTTTTAGCATGATATAGTCACACTTATTCATTTTTGATTTTTTTCATTGCCTGAGGAGATGTATTCAGGAAAAAGTTGTTTATGTTTATATTAAAGAGATTTTTGCCTATATTTTCTTCTAAAAGTTTTATGGTTTCATAACTTACATTCAGGTCTTTGATTCATTTTAAGTTTACTTTTGTGTATGGGGTTAGACAATAATCCAGTTTCATTCTCTTGCATGTAGCTGTCCAGTTTTGCCAACACCAGTTGTTAGAGATGCTATCATTCCCCCATTGTATGTCCATGGCTCCTTTACCATATATTAGTTCACCACATATGCTTCGGTTTATATCTGAGCTGTCTAATTTGTTCCATTGGTCTATGAGTCTGTTCTTGTGCCAGTACCAAATCGTCTTGATTACTGTGGCTTTGTAGTAGAGCTTGAAGTTGGGGAGCATAATCCCCCCAGCTATATTCTTCCTTTTCAGGATTGCTTTGGTTATTTGGGGCATTTTGTGGTTCCATATGAATTTTAGAATGATTTTCTCTAGTTTGTTGAATACTGCTGTTGGTATTTTGATAGGGATTGCACTGAATCTGTAAATGGCTTTAGGCAGGATGGCCATTTTGACAATATTAATTCTTCCTATCCATGAGCACGGGATGTGTTTCCATTTATCGGTATTGAATTTCTCTCATGAGTGTCTTGTAGTTTTCAGAGTATAGGTCTTTCACTTCCTTGGTTAGGTTTATTCCTAGGTTTTTTATTCTTTCTAATGCAATTGTGAATGGAATTGTTTTCCTCATTTCTCTTTCTGCTAGTTCATCACCAATGTACAGGAATGCAACAGATTTCTGTGTAATAATTTTGTATTAATGCAACTTTGCTGAATTCAGATATTAGATCTAGTAGTTTTGGAGTGGATTCTTTAGGGTTTTTTTTATGTACAATATCATATCATCTGCAAATTGGCAGTTTAACTTCTTCCTTGCCAATCTGGATGCCATTTATTTCTTTGTGCTGTCTGATTGCTGTGGTAGGATTTCAAGAACAATGTTGAATAAAAGTGGGGAGAGTGGGCATCCTTGTCTTGTTCCTGATCTTAAAGGAAAAGTTTTCAGCTTCTCGCTGTGAAGTATCATGTTGGCTATGGGTTTGTCATATAAGGCCTTTATTATGTTGAGGTACTTGCCCTCAATACCCATTTTGTTGAGAGTGGATGTTGAATTTTGTCAAATGCTTTTCAGCATTTACGGAGATGATCATGTGGTTTTTGTCCTTCTTTTTGTTGATGTGGTAGATGATGTTGATGGATTTTCGAATGTTGTACTATCTTGCATACCTGGAGTAAATCCTACATGATCATTATGGATGATCTTTTTGATTTATTTTTGAATTCGGTTTGCTAATATTTTGTTGAGGATTTTTGCATCTATGTTCATCACGGATATTGATCTGTAGTTTTCTTTTTTGGTGTTGTGTTTACCTGGTTTTGGTATTAGAGTGATGCTGGCCTCGTAGAATGAGTTTAGGAGTACTCCCTCCTCTTCTACTTTTTGGAAAACTTTAAGGAGGATGGGTACTAGGTCTTCACTGAATGTTTGATATAATTTTGCGGTGAAGTCATCTGGTCTGGGGGTTTTGTTCTTAGGTAGTTTTTAAATTATCAGTTCAATTTCATTGCTGGTAATTGGTCTGTTCTTACTTTCTGTTTCTTTCTGGTTCAGCCTTGTAAGGTTGTAATTTTCTAGAAAGTTGTCCATTTCTTCTAGGTTATCCAGTTTGTTACCATATAATTTTTCACTGTACTTTCTAATAATTTTTTGTATTTCTGTGGTGTCTGTAGTAATTTTTCCTTTCTCATTTCTGCTTCTGTTTATTTGTGTAGACTCTCTTTTTATCTTGATAAGTCTGGCTATGGGTTTATATATTTTGTTTATTTTCTCAAATAACTGGCTCCTGCTTTCATTGACTCTTTCTTTTGTTTCATTCTTCTAGATTTTATTTATTTCTGCACTGATCTTTAATATGTCCCTCTTTTTATTGACTTAGGGCCTCACTTGTTTTTCTTTTTCTAATTTTGTTAATTGTGAGTTTAGACTCTTCATATGGGATTGTCCTTTCCTGAGGTAGGCCTGTATTGCAATATACTTTCCTCTTCGCATGGCCTTGGCTGAGTCCCACAGATTTTGCGGTGTTGAATTAGCGTTGTCATTTGTCTCCATATAATGCTTGATCTCTGTTTTTATTTGGTCATCATTGATTGATTGATTATTTAGGAGTATGTTATTAAGCCTCCATGTACTTGTAGGCTTTTACATTTTCTTTGTGTAATTTATTTCCTGTTTCATATCTTTGTGGTCTAAGAAGTTGATTGGTACAATTTGACTCTTTTTGAATTTACAAAGGCTCTTTTTGTGGCCTAGTATATGATCTTTTCTTGAAAATGTTCCATGTGCAACTTGAGAAGAATGTGTATCCTGTTGCTTTTGGATGGAATGTTCTGTAGATGTCTGTTAGGCCCATCTCTTCTAATGTGTTGTTCAATGCCTCTGTCTCCTTACTTATTTTCTGTCTGGTTGATTTGTCCTTTGGAGTGAGTGGTCTGTTGAAGTCTCCTAAAAATGAATACATTGCATTCTATTTTACCCTATAATTTTCTTAGTGTTTATTTCACATATGTAGGTGATCCTGTGTTGGGTGCATAGATATTTATAATAGTTATATCCTCTTGTTCGACTGATCCCTTCATCATTATGTAATGTCCCTCTTCATCTCTTGTGACTTTCTTTTGAAGTCTATTTTGTCTGATACAAGTACTGCAACTCCTGCTTTTTTCTCCCTATTAGTTGCATGAAATATCTTTTTCCATCCCTTTACTTACAGTCTGTGTATGTCTTTGGGTTTGAACTGAGTCTCTTGTAGGCAGCATATAGATGGGTCTTATTTTTTTATTCACTTGGTAACTCTATGTATTTTGATTGGTGCATTCAGATAATTTACACTTAGGCTGATTATTGGTTGGTATGTACTTACTGCCATTGCAGGCTTTAGATTTGTGGTTACCAAAGGTTCAAGGGTATTTCCCTTACTATCTAACAGTCTAATTTAACTCACTTAGTATGCTATTACAAACACAACCTAAAGGTTCTTTTTTTATCCTCCCTTTTCTTCCTCCTCCATTCTTTATGTATTAGGTATCATATTTTGTATTCTTTGTCTATCCCTTGATTGACTTTGCTGGTAGTTGATTTGCTTTTGCATCCGCTTAGTAATTATGTGTTCTACTTTCTTTACTGTGGTTTTATTTCCCCTGGTGGCAGCTATTTAGCCTTAGGAACACTTCCATCTATAGCAGTCCCTCCAAAATATACTGTAGAGACAGTTGTGGGCGTTAAATTCTCTCAGCTGCTGCTTATCTGAAAATTGTTTAATCCCTCCTTTAAATCTAAATAAAAATCTTGCCGGGTAGAGTATTCTTGGTTCGAGGCCCTTCTGTTTCATTGCATTAAATACATCATGCCACTCCCTTCTGACCTGTAAGGTTTCTGTTGCTATGTCTGATGATAGCCTGATGGGTTTTCCTTTATATGTGATCTTTTTTCTCTCTCTAACTGCTTTTAAAAGTCTTTCCTTATCGTTCGTCTTTGCCATTTTAATTATTATATGTCTTGGTGTCGTCTTCTTTGGGTCCCTTGTTTTGGGAGATCTGTGCATCTCCATCGCTTGAGAGACTATCTCCTTCCCCAGATTGGGGAAGTTTTCAGCAATTACCTCCTCTATGACACTTTCTATCCCTTTTTCTCTCTCTTCTTCTTCTTCCAGAGCAGATCCCCAAGGCTGGGTGTTCAGCAGGCTTAGGCTTCCACCCTCTCCCCACTCCGTTTCTCTTCCTCCTACTGGTAAACTGGGTTGGGGGAAGGGATTGGCTCCTGCCACATCAAGGCTTTGGTAGATTACCCATTTCTTGAAGTCTGCTCTGTTCTCCAGGCATATGCAGTCTGGTGTAGCCTTCTTTCCTGTTGCTCTTTTAGGATTAGTTGTATTAACTATATTTTCGTACTATATGTGGTTTTGCGAGGAGTTTTGTTTCACCTCTCCTGCTGCCATCTTTAATTCCTCTGACTTTTTAATTTACAACAAAAATTTTTGCTCTGCCTTTAAATTGTCTTGCTACTATTAAAACTAACCTTCATAATACCTTTCTGAAAAGAAGCACTAAGGGCCTAAAGAAATATGTTTTTTTCCATAAATAGCAATAGCACTAATAACAGGACCATTTTGGATATTTGATGGGCCTTAAGTATATTTGTATTTGATAATTTTCTCTACTATTACATATAATAAAACATATACACATGCCACATTCAATGTAACTCAATGCACGCACTGTATCTCAAGAAATATCGAGAAGCAGTAGACTAACTGACATCATGTTTTGTTTTGGAGACATATGATTGACTACTATAATTTCAATTTTGTAATTTATGGCCAATAATTTTTTAAGGGAAGGGAAAATGGGTCTCAACATTTTCAGAGAGTCCCGAAAACTACTATGTCCTATATCCATGCACATAAAATATAATGAATAAAAGAGTTCTGACTCATTTTAACATGGTTAAACAGCATAATTCACTTCAAGAATGTGGAACAAGATGGTATGATAAAGGAATTAGTACTAATTGCTTTCCCTAAGCTACAATGTTGATCTTTTAAGATACAGTAGCACAAACTAACCGAAGCATGTGGGCAGCATTGAAGACCACATCAAACTCCGTGGGGTCCAGTTCAGCTGCTTTTCTGGCCATTTCAGCTGCTTCTGTGAGGCGAGCTTCTTCCAGAAGAAACTGACCTGTAAAGTATGAAAGCAAGTGAGCATCAATGAGGAAAAGAATGCTGTGAAACAATTAAGCTGCTATAGAGAAAAAGTATCCAATCAGTAGTAAAAGTGGTTTGAAGCTGAGATTCATGTTTGTTTTGCATCTACATTCTCATTATTGAATCATATTTTATATTCCTTACCCTTAATTTCAGGATATTGCAATGTATCTAATCTGGTACATTAACAAAATATTTGTTCTTAAAAAAAATTCTCTATGGACCATTGAAACAAGAAATAAAATGGATAAATTAAAAATTATATCACAAATATGAGTTGAATTGGTTTTAATTATTGGTCTTCTTATCTCTTATGCATATGTACAAACAGGGATATATTTGTCTATACTGAGATATTTTTATTTTTTATATACATATAATTATATACATAAAAATATACATTTATTTCTTATATTTAAATAAGACTAAAATTACTGAAAGAACATTGAAAAGTTGGTTGAGCTCACCTTGTTCTTAACTAGAATGACTAATAAATGTGGAATAAATATGAACAAGTGCAGATTTTGAGATTACTTTCAGCTTTGTAAGTAAGAATTAATGCAGATAGAGCTGCACAACTCTTTGAAACCGTACCTCAAGAACTGTTATATAATGCTTTCCCAGAAAAATATTGTAAAAAATAAAACAACCACATAAATGCTGGGCCTAATTTTAAGGCTGTAAATATGCAAACAGAGAGAATAGGCATTTTTTTTCTTAAGTCATGGATTTAGTAACAGCAAAGGCAAATGATGCTAAATCTTATCTGATGTGGATTTTTCAAATGAAAAATGAATCAATGCATGATGGAGATATGCTAAAACCACCCATGCAAATTGCTCAGCTTGCAGAGTTGTGATCTAATAATTATTTCTTTTTGCTTTGGGTTTTCTGTTTGTGTAAAGTTCAAGGTTTTAGCAATCTGAAAAACAGGTATAAAAATGACTTACAAGTCCTGAGCTGCACAGGGTAACAGAAACTTTAAAAATAGTAAATCCTCCATGGTGGTTGCTAGAAGATCATATTATTTACTGCTTATCTAATATTTATTACAAATTTCCTTAAAGCCCAAAAGGACCAGTTCTTAAAATACAAGGGAACTTCTCTGTGTTAAATATTTACAATAAACCACAGCCCTGTTTGTATTTAAGCATTTCTAAACTTCAGTTGGTAAAGAATGGTGAGTTAACACAGGCCTAGGATTTCAAGCCTACTTTTTTCAAAGAAGTGACAAAGTTTAAAGATTAAGATTTGTAAACCCCTCAGCTATTTCTACAAAAGGTCTCACTTTCTTAGTTTGTCACCTAACATTCTGTGCTTTTCTCATGTCCCAAAGCAAGCATAGTTGCTGGGTCAGAAAATCATTAAGGGAACAGAGTTGTAAATATTATATTTATAAATTAAAAAAACCACATTACTTATAAAATTCATGCATATACTAACCACAAATACCTTGATATGAGATTCAATTTACAGTACATGTTGTTAAAAGCAGTAAAACAAGAATTAGATAATCTATGGCATACAGAAAAATCAGTAACTCCTCCCATATAACTAAGTAAAGGTTAAATCCATTCTTCAGTTAGTTATGTTTGTTACAGAATTTTAAAATTAAAACATAAATTGTTGCCTGTCTTCAAAGAATAATGTTTACCTAAGTAAATGCAGTAATGTTTTCATTACTTATATGGTAGTTAAACAAAGGATAATGCAGGAATTTATTAACTGTCCTTTTTCCTTTCCAGACAGCTATTAAGTCTGAAATGTATTCTGTATTAATTGGTAGGAAAATGTAACAGTTAATTGAATGATGAGGGTTATTTTCTTAAAATTAATTATTCCAGCCTGTAGAGGGATGAGAAGATCTATTAGCTCTCATAAAAAAGACAGAGAGAAAAATACAGGACATGATATCTATATTGTCCATATAGAAACAGACGGACGTTGGAAAGAAAGTTATGTGATGAAGAGAATTGATACTCAACAGCATAAGAAATCAGTTTCCACGCACTGCCCCAGGGCAAAGCCTTTCAAGCAGTATCAATGCCAAACACACCTTCAATGTGCAACAACAAAAAAGACATAGCAACACTAATTGTGTGAAATTAAATAAACAATTTTATCCTAATTTTAAAACTTTTCTTTGTTTTAGGTGAACTTTGTTAAAATACAGTTTGTAGATAGTTTGCAAGGTCCCAAAACTACACAAAACACACAATTTTTAGTATTGTGGATGGTGACGGAAACAATTCCCATATGATCATTCTATAACGGAACTCATTCATCATATTAACACTTGGAAAAACAATATCACGACCTAACATATTAGGTATCTGCATGATTTGCCCTACTCTGTTCTTGATCGGCTGTGTATCTCCACAGTCTAGTATCAGTGTTCCATTATGATGAGGCCATAAAATATTATGGAGTGTGGGTCATTTGGTATCTTTTTTTTTTAAACTGAATTTAAAAATCTGAACTGAAGTTAAAAGTAAATTATTCTAAGTTATACGATGACTATTTGTTTGAAATATAGTGCAGAATTGATGACAATGGAGAGCAGTAAGCATTTCTGTAACACAGGACCAACATAAACTGGGAAACAAAGACAAAGTAGATTTTTTCGTAATTAACTACCCAGGAAACCTAAATAGATATGATATGGGGTTGGGGGAATAATAGGGAACATTTGCCCTTACTTCTGGAAGACTTTACTTCAAATCATTTCTCTTCCACCAGCTTCATCATTATTTCTCCCACCAGACACTGGCTCCCAACTCTCTGGACTAATTCTGTTTCCCTTAATGTAAATTACTGCTTCTTAACTTTATTTGTCCTGAACACTCAGCTCTAAGGCTTCTGTCTTGTCCCACACCATCTCCAGCCCTGCCTTGCCCACCTACTGTAACTGGACACATTTCATTCTTACGTCCTTAGACATTTCCTTCTTGGTGAATCCTTCTTTGGATACTTTTTATTAGCATGGCTTATGACTTAAGTTCACTATAACACAACTTACCATCTAAACCAGAACACTTAAAAGAGTAAAAGGGAAAGGTACTGTTAATTATGTTGGAACAAAGGGATATAAACCAGGACTGTCCCACTGGGGCCACCCCACTTAACAGCATATATGATGTGGGTCTCTGTCCTCTCCTTTATTGCTGTTGGGAAGTGAATTGTTTCACATAATAAGGCACTGAATTGTTGTTAGGAGAATTTTGGTCAATACTAGCAAGAGAGAAGTAGCTGCTTTTTGCTGAAGAATATAAAGGTCTGCAGCTGAGCCCACCAAGTCTGAGCCAGATCTTGAGGCTCTGTGGGTAGAAGCAAGTTGTGGGGCTCCAACAGCGAGGGGAAATTAAAGGGGAGCCAGAACACTACAGAGAGTGCAAAGGAAAGCATAGAATACCAGGAAGGCAGGTGTTCTGGGGAGTCCATCCACACTGGTGGATTCTGCAAGACTTGCAAGACTACCTTTTTCAGTGGTTCACAGGCTTTAGTACATGTTAAAATCACCTGGAAGACCTGATACAACAGAGGGATAAGCCCACCCCCAGAGTTTCAGATTCAGTGGGTTTAGGGTAGATCACATGAACTGCATTTTTAACAAGTTCCTAGATGGTGCTGCTAGTCTACAGTCTACAGTTTGGGAACCAGAGTCTCATAGGAACGGCAAAATAAATGTTTTGCATTGTACTTCGGACTACATGTCTGGGATCAGCTACCAGTTAGACTGAGCTGCTCTGGTTAATCAACTGCATGTGGCATGCCCTTTCCTATGTTGTGGGGAATAATGACCAAGTTACACTATATGTGCAGATAGAAAGATATATGAGTGTGAACAAGACATACTTATTAAATACAAACTTACTCTTGCAAAACCCTTAGAACAGGAGATGTAAGAGTTTTACCCGATATATGCAGAATAGATTACTGCAAAACCAACCACTTCTCTTTCACATATCGTAGACAAACACAATCTTTGTGCTTGATAACGGAATAGAATTTCAAATAAAGAAACCACAAAAACCTTACGTAAAATGTATTTTGTTCTCACGCAAGTATTGTGCTACCACACTTTATCATTATTTCTTTGGTTTGTAATTTGTCTTACTTGAGTTATTATCATCATCTTATTTAATTGTCTACAATCAAAGGGAGAAAAAGGAAAAACAGGACGAGAAGTTGTAAAGAAAACAAAAAGCCATTTGAGTAGGGAAAGACAGAAGAGGATATAAAAAGAGGAAGCATCTTCTAGACCTCTAGAGGTCCAAATCTAGAGGGCAAGTCTCCTCATTCGCTAAAAAAGGAAGATGGGAAAAGCTGTCGACAGTTCTAGATTCAACTGTTTCATCATCAGAGCCATACCTGATTGCATTCTTCCCTGAAAAAATCTCTAACTGGACCATTTAAACTACTTGTTAGATTTTTTTTTTTTTGAGAGGGCATCTCTCATATTTATTGATCAAATGCTTGTTAACAACAATAAAATTCTGTATAGGGGACACAATGCACAATCATTAATCAACCCCAAGCCTAATTTTCAACAGTCTCCAGTCTTCTGAAGCATAACGAACAAGTTCTTACATGGTGAACAAGTTCTTACATGGTGAACAGTACAAGGGCAGTCATATCACAGAAACTTTTGGTTTTGATCACGCATCATGAACTATAAACAATCAAGTCAGACATGATTATTCATTTGATTTTTATACTTGATTTATATGTGAATCCCACATTTCTCCCTTATTATTATTATTATTTTTTAATAAAATGTTGAAGTGGTAGGTAGATGCAAGATAAAGGTAGAAAACATAGTTTAGTGCTGTAAGAGGGCAAATGTAGATGATCAGGTGTGTGCCTATAGACTAAGTATTAGTCCAAGCTAGACAAGGGCAACAAAACATCCACGGATGCAGAAGATTTCTCTCAAAACGTGGGGGTGGGGGTGAGGTTCTAAGCCTCACCTCTGTCGATCTCCAATTTCTTACCCGATGGCCCCCCTGCAACTGTGCCTGTCTTAGGTTGTTCCTCCCTTGAGGAATCTTACCCGTCTCTGGCTAACTAGTCATCTTCCGGGGCCATACAGGGAAATGTAAAGTTGGTAAGTGAGAGAGAAGCAATATTGTTTGAAAAGGTTAGCTTTTTACTTCTTTGCCGATTTGTGGCTTCTATGCCCAGCATTTGTCTTGAGGTATCTTTGCCACTTGGAAGATACTTGTTAGATTTTTACTAACATTTCAATATGACAAGCTGGTGAAGATCAATTCTTCATTCATTCCTCGACTTAAAAAGCTGTCCGAAAGGTAGAAATCCATAAACATGCAAACTGGCCTTAAAACATAGGGTCAAATATTGCTTTGTAAAAGTTGTAAACTCCCTAGATTCATTGGGACTGGCATTTCTTACTAATATGTAATGAAAAATTCACTCTTATGATCAATGCCAATAAATTAAGGAGGAAAAACAATCTGTAATAGGTGTCATGATGATACAAATTCTCTACTGGAAAAATCACTCATGCAGTTTTTAAAAATGTTCAAAGACAAACAGAATTTGTATTTATAAAATAACAACTGGAATATAGCAATTGTGTTCAAAAAGTTTCCCTTGGGAGAGGACATCAGATTATGTAAATACATCCAGAATCGTCTGGCTTCGACTGGTACCACCCTGTCTCAAGCCACCATCTCACCCTGGATTACAGCAATAACTTCCTGACTGGCCTCCATTCTTCTGCCCTTGATCCTACTGGGTATTCTCAACACAGAAGTCAGAGCGATCCTGCCAAAATCAAAGTCAGATCCCATCATTCTACAGATGATTCAGGGAAAGTGAAAGTCCTTCCACTGGATGACACAGTCGGGTATAACCAGCAGGACAGCAGGAGGTTCCTCCCCACCAACCCCTGCCCCATTCTCTGACCTTACTGACCTTATCTCCTTTGTCTCCCACTACTCTCCCGCTTGCTCACTTATCTACACTGGCCTCCTGCTGAATGTGGAACACGTTGGAGGAACAAAAACTCCTTCAGAGCCTTCATTTGCCATTCCCTCCACCTGGAATGCTCTTCCCCCAGACGTCATACACACGCACTTTTACTTCCTGGCACACTGTGGGGATTTAATAAATACATGTTCAATGACAGGACTGAATTAACTCCTCATCCCTATGGGGCAATCGCTTCCTCTTTAAGAATGACCTAGAACCCAGACAGCGTAGGTCACTGGGCACTTCACATCCTCTCACTTACACTGATTTTAGGCACGGCTGCAATAAATGGCCACACACTTGGGTACTGCACGACTGCCAAGGCTGCCATTCACAGTGACGTCTCTAGGAATGGTACCTTCTAGATTTGAGCAACACAGCAGTCCTGATTTTCCCTTGGATACAAAAAATAACCCAGACATCAGTTATACCTTTACAGATATCTTAATTCTACAACAGTTCAAACTATGCAATTTGGCTAAAATCTAATATATTCCATTGTACTATGGAATAAATTCTGTAGTCTGGGAAAAGAAGCAGAAAGTACAGGCTAATGCATCGCATGTATAGTAGGCCTAGTACCCACCACCCGTGATCCTTGCAGTGGGAGGTACAAAGATACATGCAACACTTTTCCTTGACACAGTTTCTATCTAGTAGAGGAAAAAGGAGGTTCCGGAGATAGTTTAACCATAAAATGGGTACAAATTTGAAAATGCAAAAATGTATCCCAGTCTAAGTGCATCATATCTGGACAGAGGTGGATTTTTATTTGGTTTTGCTCAACTTATAATTAAAGTTGAATATACACAGACGAAGGAGCACGGGTAAGGGCACTAGGTGAGTTCTCATGAAGTGCCTGTGGGCATGTCAACAGCAGCCCGATCACAGAAACCAACTTCTTCAGTATTTGGAAGCAACTGCCTAACTGGAGAACTTTTTCAAAGACGCAGATGATTGGAACGGGGAAAAAGTCATAGTGGGAGTATTTGGGCTGACTGGTTTTAATGACATCTAATGGTAACAAGATGGGTGGGTGAGGTGGAAATGAGGTGAGGCCTTCAGAGGGTGTTTCTATTAGGGGAGGTGCGTAATACATGCCTGGTAGGACAGAGTGGGTGATAATGCAGTGTTCAGAATTTAGACTGGCTCTCCCAGGGAGATGCTGAAGAAAGGTTACGTTTTCATGCATGCTAACTAGGCCTGGGAGAATTAAAAATAGGGAGGTGAATCTTCTCTTTTGCTTTTCAAAAGGGAGGCTTGTTGAATACCTCTCTTTCTGAGCATCCCTTGCATTATAGGTGTGCTCTCCCTCTTTAAAACAAATCTCGCTCCCCTTACCTTCTATAATTCTGTTGCTTTCTGGTTTTGTGCTCTTGGGAGCCTGATTTAATAAAAACTCTGGTTTCCTGAGACAGACCCAGTGTGATAACTGGTGGTAGTTACTGTCCAAGAAAACACCAGGCGAACAAGTACACCCAGGAGGTCGAGCCGGATTGCTGCTTTGCAGTTGGGAGGCCCCAATCTGTCCCGAAGTGAACATGGGACCAAGAATTTGCCCTGAATTGGACAGGTGGCAAGGAAGGTGTCTTAGTACAAAGGGGATCTGAGGAACAGCAGGCCAGGGCTCTGTGAGCAACTGGAAATGAGGTACGGAAGGCTAGCACTGCTTCACTGCATTTCCTTCTTCCCTTTCTGAAAGGGTTAGAAAATGCTAGAAAACCATTGAGAGGATTATGAGACTGTCAGACGGGGACTGGGAATTAGAGAGGAACAAAGAGAAGAGGGGAGACTGTGGAAGAACTGAAGAGAAGAAATGGGGAGAAAGGAGCAGGGACGGAGCAGGAAGGGGGAAGCAGCCGGATTCCATTACAGGTGTAAGAAAACATGCAGATTTAATAGGGATCAAGGGTGCTTAATAAAGGAAAATAAATTCTTGCTAGGCTTCAAACAATCTGAGAAGTTTTATCACCCAAAGATGAATGGAAATACACAACTAAATGAGGATGCAACCTAACCAAAGAGAAGGGAGCAGAGCTTTGCCCTAGGCGATGGTTATTCTTAGACAAAGGAGTCGTAAGGAAAGAGATGAGGCAGACAGAGGGACTCAAGCCCAGCTGAGGTCAGTCAAAAAAGGAGCGTGAGACTAAATTACAGTGGTAATGACAATGGAGGGATGCTTCCATCCTCTTTTTAGGAGGGGATCAGTGTCTTCTCATTGCTCCCAGCACCACCTCTATGGGGTTTTCTGAGGTTTCATTTACTAAAGTGTCCTCTGAGGCACAGGGGAGTTAATGGCAGGGCAGCAAACTTTGGGAACAATTGTTTTAATTAAGTAGAGGGCCGAAAATAAACAAAAATCTCAAACTGAATTCTATCATTCAATCAAAATAGCTAAGACTGGAAAAAAGTATCTCTTTCTCTCCCTCCCTTTCTGTCTCTCTGTTCTCAATTATTTGTTACTTACAATACTCGTTCTTCTTGCAAGCAATTACTTCCTTTCTTTCTTGTCCTCTGTGTACGTGTTGATAGAAAAAGATTCCTTTTCTTCTTAATACCTAGGTTTCCATTCTGTCTCTACTTCCCCTAATTTCTCTCCCTTATTTATAGACCTTATTCAAAAATTTTTCCACACAATTCTCTCATTTTCTAGTGCATTACTTTTACTGTTTCTATTATAATTTAAAATAAATGGCCATTGTTACCATTTACTGAATATATATTACATGCTAGTTATTTTATAAAACTGCAAATGAATGCTCATAATTCAAGGCAGTACAATCATCTCCAGATTAAGAAACTGAGGGGCACGGAGGCCAGCAAAAGACAGGCCATGTTTCAAGGAGAGAATCAACAGAAGGGCTGGGAGCGCCTCATTCCAAAATCCGTGATCCTCTGTCCAAAAGCCCTCATCCAAAGGTGAATTCATCTTGCTTTTGTGACTTAGTGCTTTACAAAGACAAATTCAAAGGAATCTATGTAAATTGAATGTTTGTGCCCCCACCCCTACCCCTGCAATGCAAATTCTGAAAGCAGGGAGTTGTTTAGGATCCCCGTGAAAGAGACCCTGGGAACCCCCTTGCGCCTTCCACCTCATGAGGACGCAGTGATAAGATGGCTGATAAGGATGCAGCAGGCCTCCCCACGCACCCAATCTTACAGCACCACGATCTTGGCCTTCCAGCTCCAGAATTCAACGACTTTCTGTTGTTCCTAAGCCACCTGGTTTCTGCTATTTCCTAATAGCAGCCCAAACGGACTAAGTGCCTTTTTCTTAGCAAAGCATGATCTAGTTACACATAATTTAAAACAAAGTAGATTCTATTCTCATGCAAAAAAAAAAAAAAAAGGGAAGCAGAGATGAGAAAAGGAAGGAGTAAAATGAACTGAAAGCCAGTCTATCCTTAATCATTTTTTTCATTAAAAACATACTGATTGACCACCTTCTTTGTGTGAGGCACCAGTGGTCATGCTGGCGTCCCTGGAGCAAAGCCATTCTGGTTAGCGTCCAGATTCTTTAGTTTTGAGCCACAGTTCCCTCACTTTTGAAACAGGAATAACCTCCCTGTGCTGTCAGCGGAGTGCATGAGATGCCGTAAGCTGTGGGGTGAGGCCTGGTGCCTCATCTTCTAGGTCCTTTTCCCACTTTCCTCCCCTCTGCCCCTTCTGCCCGTCCCACCTCGGCCACCGGAAGCTGCCCTTCCTTCTGGAGGCCTACAAGTCCTACAAGTCCGTGGTTATGAGAGCCCCCTGGCCTTCTCGGGCAGCAGTCCTCCAAAATCTCAGCCTTCTGGGTCGGTGTCACTACTGGGGACCCTCCAGGCTCACAGTCAGTAAGAGTGTGTCACTGAAAGCACAAGGCACGCCATGAACACACCGCGGCTAAGAGTCAAAGGAGGCTTGGCTGACTTTGCACAGGCCTTCAGTATTGTCACTCACACTCTTGATAACTCAGATCCGTCATCTGGAAAATAGGGATAATGTTATTTCCGTACAGGGTGGGACTACTGAAGTGACAAATATACATAAAAGCCCCCAGCACGGGGTCAGCAATGTAACTTTGACACACTGAGCTTTGATAATAGCACTGGCATTGTTGTGCACAGACGTGCCCAGCAGGACACCAAACAGTTTTCTTTATGTACATTCTCAAAACTCTGGAGTTGGGACGAACCATATTACTTGAAATGACTCCATCATTCTAATATGGTGAAACACTTTGTAATTCTTAGATGATTTATAGCAACAGTTTTCATCTTTCTCTTTTTCTTTTTTTTAAATAAAACTGGATGGGTTCTATGGTCTGAATGTTTGTGTCCTCCCAAAATCCATATGTTGAAATCCTAATGCTCAAGATGATGGTATTAGGAGCAGGGGCCTTTGGGAGGGATCATTGATCCCACAGAACAGGAACCAGAGAGATCCCTCGGGACCTCTACCATGACAGTATACAAGAAGTCTGCAGCCCTTTCCCCATTCCCAATGCTTAAATTCGTGCTCACATCCTAATAAACCCACACTTGAAAAATCTTCAATGAGCACTCCTTTTGTAGCATGGCAGATCTCATAATTCGGATGTTCCTCCTTCTATGGAGCCAGAATGCATCTTTCCATAACTTCCAGCTATGGTCCCAGTTCTGCCCTTGAACTATTCCCTAGACATGTGCTGTGCATTCTGCCTAAAGCCTTTTCCCTGCTTTAAGGTTCTCCTTTGCACCCCTCATTTCTACACTTTTGTCCAGTGAACTCCTACACTTCATTCAAATACACCTCATGCGTCGGCTCATCGGGCATAGCTCTCCTGCACCCCAGCACCCCAAGATCAAGGCCCCTTCATTATACAGTCTCCTTTTTAAAACCCATTTTAATGACAATTAAATCATTCTTTTAATAATTTGTGCCTCTCTCTCCAGTTTGCAAGCCACACTGGAGCCCTTCTTGTTCTGTGACGTCCCTACATCAGGACTGGTGCTAGAGGAAGAGGTTCAGTACTTGTCTCTATATAGCTGAACCTCTGGAAATGAACACCATCACCCACAGAGAGTACATCTAAAGAAGAAAGCAAGGCTAAAATCTTTACTCTTAGAAAAGTAACACAAAGTAAGAGTTTGACAGGAAAAGAAGAAAACATCCAAGGTCTACATAAAGAGTACTTCTTCTCAACAGCATTTATCACAATCTACTCCCTTTTAGCTTTTTCTGCTTTTGTCCTTAATATGTAGTGAATTCCCACATACCCAGATTTAGAACAGTAGCTACCTCATAACAAATGTATTAATTTTTTCCCAGCTACATCAAATTTACTGCTATGCATGTAAAGAAAACAATTATAATATATTCTGACATTTTTTTTGCTAATAATCTTTAAAAAAGAAACAAACAAAAAGGGACTCTTGTCTTGACTTTTATCCTTTTTAATTTTTTTTCTATTTTTGCAGAAGCTCTCTATTGGAGCCATAGGGAAATCAATGGAGAATCCTTTGAATTACAGGCCCATGTAAGACATCAAGTCACCAATATTCACCTTTGACATTTGCAAACTAAATTCAATGAAGACTACACATAGTTTGTTTCACACGGACATGGGAATGACACTGGCAAGTGGATGACATATTTTCTAAACATTCCTTAAAATTTTTGAAGCAAGATCAGTGAGAAACTGAGTATATGTTCAGCAACAACATGAAATCTGAATACTGGAAAACATTTTAAAAGCCTTGACTTTAAAAATGAGAAATCTTAATCCCAGAGACTATGATATAAGTACCAGAGAGCCCTACATTTAGTTAGCTTATTGAGTCAGTTTTATAAACCTAACTTCCTTTCTTGCAAACCAACTTGAAGAAAAAATGTGATGTGCAAAGCAATCCTTTTTCCTGAGACATAAAACCAAGTACATTAAAAATACAAACAACTGGCAGAACTTTTAAATACTGCTTGCTAATTGCCACTGCAGTCAATATAAATTCCTATAATTCCCTTTGTCTAGTACCAACTGGATGGTATTTTAAAAGTCATTTGTATCATTAACAAGCAAACCAAAAGCACATAATCACTCAAGAGAGTGAATTTCCAGTCGAACAAACCTCACCCACTCTGGCATTTTCATTGGCACTTGCAAAAGCATTACAAAAAGAAAAAGAAGTCTCAAAACAATATGGGTAATTTTATTTAAACTTTTATTTCTAAGCTGAGGAAGGGTTATCTTCATTCAATCCATGAGTATAAATACCCTAAGACTATCTGTAACTAATAAGATGGCAAAGAACTCACATAGGAATCATAGTATGTTATCTTCTTGGACAAAATGAAAATTTTGACAGAACAACTTTTCAGTCCATTTAAAACCTACCCTCAGTTCTAAGATGGAGAATATTCATAACTGAGCTCAACAAACATTTACTGCACATTATTTTGAGTATGGCGATATACACTAGATATTGGTAATGCAAAAATGGAAAACATGTTCTCCCTGTTCTTAATTATCTTAGAATTTTCTAAAGAAGGTAAGTGTATAATTTCAATATAAGTATTGACATTCCCATAACCACTCCTAAATCTAAGCCAACATCATCTCTTACCTAAAACATAGCAATGGAGTTCCCCTTGCTCTCTGCTGACTTTTTTTCTAATCATGTCTTTTCTACATAATCCTGTCCATTGCTCTTAGAAGAAATGGAAACTCTTGAGTCCACAAAGCCCCATGGGCTCCGTCTCTGCTTTCTCCCCAGGATCACCTTGCCCCACTTCCTCGTCGGGTTCAGTACTCCACTCACATTAGCCTTCCTTCTCTGCTGTGAACACAGGCTTGTTCTTGTCTGTGACATTTGAACTTTCTCTTTCTTCTGTCTGAAATGTTCTTAGCTAGTTCTTTAAAAGCTGGATTAATCTTACAGATTTCAAATACTGTCTCCTTACTAATGTTTGACCTGACTGCTTGGCTTCAAGAGTATCATCCTATTTATTTACTACATAGTGCAGCTCACTTTCTGAAACAGAACAGTGCCTTGCACCTGCCTGATACATCTTATACATACTAAAATTAATAAAAATCCTTCCCTAACAATTTTAAGCTGTCATGATTTATTAATCTGACATTTTAAAACTGCATAGAAGAACCTACCAATCAAAAGCATCTACCTACCTATCTGTATCTGTTTTTCTATCTCCCAATGTTGTGAAAAGAAATGGAATATATATAATAGAAGAAAAAAGCAATGACAGTTATCAAGGGGCCTAAAATTTAGTTATTTTCAACTAATGTGCACAAATCAACTTCATTTCTCTAGGCTTCAATCTACTTATTTGTACAACAGAGGGATTGCATTAGATCATTTCAAAAGAACTTTCCAGTTCTAAAATTTAGTCATTTGAAGACATCCCCCAAATTGAATGTACATTTTCTTATAACCTGAGCACAGGGCAGTAAGAACACCCAGCATTCAGAAGGTTATGGGCTTCCTATCTGTCTGTAGATTATTTTGCCTCAGCTCCTCCTTTTTGATGCCTCATACTGAGTCCTTTTCCTTTCCCTCTGCAGAGTGGGGAAAAACACTTAAACTATTTTATAAAATTACATTGAATTATACTTTTGTTCCTCCCTTAGAAAATAACTGTACTTCTACTAAAGTATGCATGCCAAAAATTTTAAAATAAGCCAGGAGCAATGAGAAGAATCAATTTTTACACATATATTTACTGAACATATGTTATCACTGTCTTCAAATAACCTCCACAATAAAGAATTTGCTGCACTTTCTGTTAAAACTAAATCCAAAAATGTCTCAGGAGAGAAATACCTCCTACCACCATCACTGGTGGGCATGGGGGGGGGATTTCCGGAGAATGATGTAATACAAAAATAAATAGAAGAAAGGAAGGAGGGAGGGAAGGAGGGAGGAAGGAAGGAAGGGGGAGGGCGGGGAGGGAGGGAGGAAGAAGTAGGTAAAGACAGACAAGCCAAAATAACAAGGGGACTAGCTATTAAAATTAACACAACAGTGATTTTTCCAATTGCAATTCAAATGAACCACTGATGAAGTTAAAGGAATTGACTGAAAAACTGAAAGCATATAATAAAATGATGGGAAATAAGCTTAAGAGATAGAGTAAGCAGAATTAATTTGAGGTAAAGGAGATGCAGATAGCAAGACAGGAAAAAAATTCTACTTTATAAAATGCAATGAGAAGGGGTCCTTTAGCACTCAGGGAAAGTAATCATGGAACTACTTTAATGTACAGTATGAGTACTCAAAACAGTATGCATGAGAAAATCCTAATTTAAAATACTTCATATAAGAAAACCTATAAACATTTTTAAAAAAATCCTGCAGCAAACCAGCAAGCTTAAACAGTTACCTGCTATCTTAGCAGGACAGTAAAACTGCATTGTGAAACAAAATCAAGAGCGCTTATGCAATAGGCTGTGTGCAGTTACATGTTGTGTTATGCTGGAAAGTTATGCAAGGCGAGGTTCAAGAACATAGACACACAATGTAAATAAACAAATGGATTTGTGTTTGCTTAAGTGTGTCCTCCATTTCATTATTTTCATTTTTCCACATTCACCGTCTGTCACCGATTTATTTTTACTAGTTGGCAAATGGAAGAAAGAATTAAATATTATACAAGCATATTAGCTTTATTTTCTCAATTTCAGTCTCTATCCACCTTTAAGTTTACTACTTAATAAAAACTAACATATCAAGGCCAATAGTGGCCAAAACATTCTTTTTCCCCACAGGATAGGCAAAAATAAATGCTTTTTGGCTTTTTGAAATGCATTCCAACTGCAAATCTGGTAGAAATAAGCATATCTTACCCAACACTAAACTAGATATATACTTTACCTCATTTAACAGATGACTCACTTAATGACAGAGTGGAAAGTGACAGAGTTGTTATGTAAGTTCATTCTACACTGATTAAGGCCAACTCTAAACTGAATGAGAGAGATATCCTTTATACCCTTTACAGTTTATCCTTGACCCCAATAATCTCAGGCATTTAGAGGAGGGGATATCACCATATCTTCCGGTAAGCCAGACTTTGAGGCCACATTGAAACCTCTAAAACTTCAAAATGGTACACATTCGATGTGCAATACATTATCATTTAGCATGAAAAGAGAGCTAATATTTTGATTATATACTTTGCATCAGGCAAGAGGTGAGATGCTTTCCTGATGAGACATCACTTATATTCCAAACTGAACTTGAAAGAAACAACTGTGAGAATGCCTTTCTGCACTGAAGTCCTAGGAAAATGACTCCAGGAAAACACAACACGGGGCCCTTGTCACCCTTTGAGTGAGAAGGTAAGACTATTTGCACGAGGCTCAATCTGTAACCATAAAGTCAGGGTCCTCTCAAAATGGTCTTTGCCAGCAAACCCCGGATCTCTCATCAGCATTAATAGTAAATGAGGGGGCCATTGGAAAAAAACTAGTAACCACTCACCATAGTGCATGTAACAGTTTCCTTTGGTGGGATCCAGCTCAATAGCCTTCAAGAAGAACTTTTCAGCCTCACTCTTACGACCCTTGAAAAACAGAGAAAATGGATGATTCAGTAGCGGATCAGGTAGGATTCCTTACCTCCTGGGCCCTAATGAAGTAGCCTAAGGATCTACTTGGTCATCATCATCAAAAAAAAAAGGGGGGGAGGGGTACATTTATCTAAATGAAAATGATTAGGGAGAATATGCTGAAAGAGAAGACTTGAGTCAGAATCCAGAAACTCCAAGATGAGAAGAACAGACAGTGACAGTGAGTTCATCCAAGAGATTCAAGAGAAGAGGCCAGGAGGGCGAGGGGAAAAAAGTGGAACAGGTGGTTTCAGAGAAACCAAAAAGATAAGATAGTTTTAAGGAATGGTGGGAAACATCATTTTCATGTTCTCCCTTCAGTTTGTTTTCTCTTCACTCCTTCATCCTTTTAAAGAATTTTGAGCATTTTAGCTTTTGAGATCATTTTGTCTTAATGGCTCTCTTTATATGCAGAGAAACTAGGTCACAATTTGTTGAATCTCAAGCAACTATGGCTTATTGGTGCTGCTGTCATTCAGGACTAAAATATTCCTAAACCAGGATTTAATCTAAAGGGAGATATTCCTAGCTATAGTTTTAAGTAAACGTTACTATCATCCTCAGAAGAAAATAAGCAAAAAATAGGGAGAAAGGCTTATATGCAATAAACTGATTTTTCTGTTGTTACCGAGTTACAGTTTCCGACCCCAAACTGCCTACAGAGTAACATAAAGTGGTGGCTTGGGGTAGGAGAAGAGCCCCTAGGAGAACTTTCCTGAAGTAGTTATGCCTTGTCCTGCAAGGCTGGAGGGAAGGTCTGTGCTGACTGAGTGGCAGAAAAGTACCAGGTGGTGTCGTGAGCAAAGAGAGACAATCTTATCTGCTTGTGCCTACTAATCAATATACCACATGAACTTCAGGTGATTTTTTTTTCCTTCTTTCTCTCTCCAGATGTTTTAAAAATCATTGTTAGGGAGATAAATCCCCCAAAGGTCATCTACATTCCACGCGACTTTGATTCATTTCGCCATACTTCCTTCCTTCTTGTTCATCCACTCACTTAAAAGATTCACTGGTGCCACACCCTTTGTCCACCCATCACCCTAGCAGGACAGACCTAGCCCATGGCCTCCCCTGCCTATAACTATGTGCTAACTGAAAGACCAGACAACGGACTTCTTCATTTCTTCTTTCATTTTTAGTAATGCTCCTCAAGCCAATAATACATAACTTGTGTTACCAAATAGCCAATAATTAGAAATTTAACTCCCTGCAGTATTTCTCACAGCATTTTAACTTCAAAGGAAAAAAGGAACACACAAGCTGCTTCTGACACATATCATATTTTCATGAAGTTAGAAAGAATTAGCAAGAATCTTACCAAGTTAAGATTCCCTGCTTAAATAACTGTAATGAATCAGGCAGTCTAACATATAAGTTAAGAGCATAGATTCTAGGCAGACCAAACAACGCCCATATTTATGCAGCTATGATCCTTTGAAAATTATTTAATCTCTTAGCTGTAATTTTCTCTATTACAGAAAAAAGGATAGGTGGAGCACAGGGGACTTTTTAGGGCAGTGAAATTATTCTGTATGAGATTTTAATAGTGGGTACATGCTATTATACATTTGTCAAAATCCATAGAATACATAACACCAAGAGTGAACCTTAATGTAAAGCATATAATTTAAAAATAATGTTGCAGTATTGGCTCGTGGACTGTAGTAAGTGCACACCACTGACATAAGCTGATAATAATAATAGGGAAACTACCATGTGTAGGGTGATAGGGGGGTAAGGGAGTTTATGGGAAGTCTTTATGTGTGCTCAATTTTTTTGTAGACCTAAAACTGCTCTAAAAACAAAGTGTAGTATTAAAAGGAAAAGAGGATAGTGATAAACTCTTATTTCCTAAGATTACTGAATTATCTGAGATGACACACATAAAATAGTCATTATACTACCTAGGTATATTGTAAGTTTATAATAAATGTTAACTATTATTTCATATACACACACATAGTTCATCATATGCAACAAAATGAAGAGTTCTGAATGACAGAGAATATGTTTTATTATACAGAAGCCTCAGAAACACATGGTCAGCCTTGCAATCACGGGAAGAAAATGATGTACAAAGAACTTGTGGAATATGATAATAAAAAAATGAAAGCTATCACTGGTAAACTCTGTGCAAATGTTGTATGCAAAGAGAAAAAGCATCTGAACTTTCTTCCACTTAAGTTTTTCAGGATAGAAGAAACTGGCTCATTTATCAGTATCACAGTCAATAGGGCAGTAAAATCTTTGTATGTAGTACATTGGCTAAACATAGTATGCACTGTTATAAAAACATGTATCGGAACTCAAAGGACAGTGGTCTCTGGTGCACCAGGTTATTAAGAAGCAATGAATGTCATCATATTCTACATGCAAAACAAACACTTTGAAGGCCATAACATTCTTTGGGGGCCGAGAGGAGGATATCAGGCCATGATTCAAAAACCTATCTTTGTGCTTTGACCACTATGAATATAGTCAAGTGCCAATTACTAATAAGGAGGAAAATAAAATTCGACAATAGTATATAAAATCAAGAGTAAACTGAAAGCAAACGTCAAGCAGACACGCACATTACTGGGTCTTAGGAAGGGATCATGAGAGCTGGGAGGTAACACTAAGGTTAACCAGATTTACTCTTTCCACTATTATTATTTTAGAGGGATGGTAGTTAAGAAAGTGGAGAAAAATAAAAAGTCACTTCTCAGCAGGTTTTTCTTGGTATCTTTTAGACCGTGTCAGCATTTTCTAGAAGAAAGCATCTTATGGAGTAGCCACTGGCCGCACACACTTCTCACACTGAGCACTATTACTCATTTTGTATACTGGTGGGGATGTTTGGACACATGGGGTGTTTCAGAAAACCAAGAAAAGGGACTGTGGTCAGCTGTGACTAATAAGGGAAATGTGAGTGGAGAAGTTGTCTCTACTGCCAGCTCTGTGACTAGTTTTTCTTGTTCCTTTGTTTCTGTGGGTTAAACGCTTATTTACTGAATGCCTACCATTTGCTTTGCACAGTTCTAAGTTCCACGGATACAACCACGAGCAGCACAGAGCGTTTGCCCTCAAGTCCTCGGTGCAGGGGGCACATAATGAACACACAGCCCCGTAAGTAAGGAACTAGTCAGAGGGCAGTGGGGGCAAACACTTCCTCCAGTCGTTGGTGAGAGAACCGGCCTGGGACAGACAGGCCTGGATGTGGATTCTGCTGCCTCTACTTACTCAAACTTAATTTATTGTGGGTCTTTGAGAATCTTTTGTAACATCTCTAAGTGTCTTTTTCCCTCATCTGGAAAAATGAACATACTTTATACCCCTTTTGCTAAGAAAATTACAAATCAAAAGGAAATAGATCTGGCACATAAAACTGACATTCTTTGATATTTCTTCCTTCTATCTCCTCAAAAGAATTCTTCCTTCCAACTTCAGTGCCTCTCTCTGGTTCCTAATAATCAGAATTCAAACATCCTTCTCAGAATTTCATTTCATGGTAGAAACTAAGTTCCATAATTTTCCTATAAATTGCCTCTCATTCCTAACACTTTCCTCTCCCTCAAATAAAAGCCCATTTCAGCTCACATATAGAGAACAATAAAGCTCAGATTTCCTGACTCACTGAAGTACATTTCACCGAATACATATCCCTTAAGCAACTGTTTTTATGTTATGTCCTTGCTCAAAAATATTTTAATAGCTCCTGTTTCTACTCAATTCTACTTCATAATCAGTCTAATTTCTAAAATCTTCCACAACCTAGCCCAAATCTTCTTGGAAAAATTCCTATCCCTTACCAATCCCCTCATTTGCTCCTAAGTCTTCTCTTAATTATTTCTTCTGGTCTGTAATGTTATTCGTTTTTTCATTCATTCATATGCATTTTATGCTTCAAGCCTCAGTTGAAGTCTCACGTTTTTATAAAGCCCTGTGATAGCTCTAACTCCTGGCAATTTCCCTTTTTTTTTAAATTGTGAGGATATGCCTATGTTTTTAAAGAACCATTGCTACCATATTAGAATGATACAACTTTGAACCCAAAGATATCAGACCACATCCTTCCTCATATAGAATAAGGTGGTTAGCAAGTGGAATTCTAACTTTTGCAAATCTGTAACTCTAGGGTAAGTACAGTTTGTGATGACCATACAGGATCCCCATATACAAGTCAGTTAAAACAGTAAGAACGCAGCATTCTGAAACAGAGCAACTGACAGTACAGAAGATGAGGAAGCGAAGGACATAAAACAGAGCTAAAGAAATACTTCGTAAAACCCTTTTTAATTCAACATTAAAGCTTTGACCAATTCTGCATTAGAATTGGTTAGTATATTAGTGCTGATATGAATTAACCAGGTGGACGTAAAGCACCACAAATGACTACGGGATCAAGGGAGAGAGTGAGAAAGATGACAAAAGAAAACTGACCAGAAGCAGGGCAGAGACACATTCTTGGCCAAGGGCTCTACCAGTACCCAGGGATTAGGGATCTCAGAGTATCACTATACTTAGAGTTATGTTAGTATATTATTTGTAGCACTACACTATTAAAAACACACCCAAGAGACTATTATTTAAACTCAGGAAAAAGCCATCCCCAATCAAGAGTAGGTCTCATCCTCTTCTGACTGGCAGCAATAAGAAATACATGTAAAATAATATTCAGTAAAATTTACATAGTGTGTTCTACAGTGTAGGGTTAGTTTGCTGCTAATTTATTTACTTTGTTTTTGATAAAACCAGATGCTACTATCACTGTTCAGAGACAGGTGTCCACCTGAGTGGGTATATAAGGCAAGCAGCATCCCTCTGATGGCGGAGCAACAGTTTTTCCAACTATGAAATGTAAATATCTATTAAAAAGGTGTGATTATACAATTTGTTTGTACATACTGACACCTACACTGACACACGCAGTTCCCCCAAACATTCCTGCAGCTCCCATTTAAACACTCAGAATTACACCATTATGGCTTCAGCTTGATTTGTTTTATTTTGAAAATTAATCTGTACACCAAATTTTATACTCATTTTTAGTAACAAATTATTCATTACATCCACCAACACAATGTGCCTTGATGGCATAGCTCAGGCTGCTACTTTACTGAATAGCACCTGAAATGTCAAGTCTTTGCATTGTTTCAATGTATGCGTGTGTGTGTGTGTGTGTGTGTGTGTGTATTCCTTTGTTCATTTATATGTATAAGTGTGATTAGGGTATTAATCTTGTCCTATAAACTAGATTACTCCCATCAGACTTTATCTTTTCTTCTATAGCCATCCAAGTGTCCTGTAAATATAATAACCACTCAAGAAATAAACAGATCACCACCACTTTAAGTAACTTAATAGCTCACAGTTACTCCTCAGTCATTTAGCTCATATGTTCACACATTTTCAGTAAAGTACAGACCTATGAACAAAGTAGGAATGTCTCCTCTTCTGGAAACTGGAAATGTCTCATGAACTAAGTTCTATAAAGAGCTCCTCCAAATTAACCCAATTCTCAACCAAATATTTATATCCTAACCAGAGACCACCGGTGTCTTCAGCATTGGTAGGACACCAATTATTAGAATAGAAGACAAAGAACTAACCAGAGTTTTGGTGACTCTACTCCTTATTTAGAGGCTATTGTGAGTTTGGTGTATCGAGAAGCTACTTCCATACATTTGGGGTTTACTCTGTAGGAAGGACTGACAGTTGTTGTCAGTGTCAGTCATTTTTAACAACCAGTGAAAATCACATCTTCATTTCACATTCAAGTATATCTACACAGACAGTAAATAAGAAGTGGAAGCAGCCAATAAAACAGGTCCAAAAGCTTAAATGTAGTTCATTTAATGTGCTGTTAAGCATGCATGATAGTTTAATGAGTGCAAAAGGAAAAGTAATTAAGGTCTTGACAAATTACTTTATGAAGACTACCTTTTACAAATAGAGCATTATTTGATTGTCAATTTTAACAGCGGTGTTTAATATGTGAACTGGCTTCAGTGTTTCCTCCTCAAAAAAAAAAATCATTAAGGAAAAAAATCTAACAGTTCAAACTAATTCTTACAAACCAAGATGACTTCTATTGAACCATTTAATTCTCATGTCCCTCCAAGTCTTTATATATTATCAATCAGAACTAACCTTAATTAGAGGCAAAGTAAAGAGAGAAGGGCAGTGGAAATTTTCCTGATGAAATATTTTTTCTCCAACTACTAAAATATTCCACCCATCAAGTTATGAGATACCTAAAATTTGACTATGCCATTCAATCTTTAGGGAAGAAAGCGATAGACTGAACTTCATTCAAGGAAGATAAAGAAGCGGATCATTTACGTTCCCATCACATACACATTTGAAAACCGAGAGACCATCTGTAAGAGGAGACCAGCCTAGCTCCCTTCCTGCCTCACTTGGTTGCTGGGATTTCAGAGGTGAATGCGAGGTTGGCCCCTCGGTTATCTTCAGAGTGATGGGGAGGAAAGTACACATCTAGAACAAACCATCAATAATAGGGACATGCTAGTGTCAGACTAAATGTCTTGAAACACAGTACTACTTAGTCCACTAAAAAGGGAGTGAAGGCTCCTGAGATGTGACATTTCCCTCCACAGAAATGGGCTAAGCTCCTGCTAGAGGCCTATTCCAGGTCTTGGTCATCAAAGAACTCCTGTAATTCACACTATAATGGCAGATGGACAATTTACACGTGGGCAGGTGACACTATTAGTCTGAAGCGCTTTGGTAAAAATGTAACATAGACTAAGAGGAGAGAGAATACACAACTGGGTGGGGGGAGTGGGAAAATATATTTAATAAAGTGGCAAAGGAAGGCTTCTTATGAAATTGAGACATTGAGACATGACCTTAGTAAAAGGAGACCATGAACCATGCAAGGGTCTGGCACGTTTGCAGTGTTAGGGCCTAGTGGGAAACCAGTATGGTGGTAGTGGAGTAAACCCCACAGACAATCACAGGAAGTAAGTGTGAGAGGTAGGAGGGACCCAACTGTGTGGGGCCTGGTCCCACTGCCAAGTAGGCACTGTGAGGGATCTGGACTAATTCTTACCTGGCAGGAAAAAACACAATTTCAGCACTGGCTGCCACATTGCTTTGACTCCTATCATTTCCTCGGTGTTGAGCAGCAAAGAGTTGAGCAGACTCCAGGAGCAAAACACAGAACACTTCACACGTTTTTTTGTCATCCTTGCACAGATGTTAATTCTCACAGCATCATGTAGATTTGGGTGTATGTGTTGCTGAAGCAAGCACTGGAATTGCTTTTGACTGGGAAGGAATGCCAGGGAGGATTTAAATAGAGATTTTAAACTCTTACTTATAATTTTACAGAACATTCCAGATTTGGGTAAAAAAAAAAACTGATGGTAGGGAATGCAGAAAACAGGGAGACCACTTGGGTGGTTGTTAAGACTCCTTGGCTAAGACTAGGGTGAAAGCAGTAGGTGGTGAGATGTGGTCAGATGTGAAACCTCTTGAGGATGGGTGGCTGGTGGACTGGGTGTGGGCATAAGGGAAAAATGAGAGTCACACATGAGGCCACAGCTTGCGCATTGTGGCACCAAGGCGAATGTAGGTACCATTTCATCACATGGGAAAGACTGTGTGGGAACAGGTACAGGTAAGAAGGGACAAGTGTAGTGCAGTCATCAAGTTCACTTTGATTGAGATGCTAGGGCAACAGAAAACGGAGGCCTAATTCAGAAAGACTGGCCAGAAAGGAGGCCAGACACCAAGCACTGGCAAGGCGGAAGCACACCCTATATTTGGTACCTCTCATGAGAAGGAACTAAACGGAGGTGGTTTGCAAGAATGCCAAGAGGCAGGCAAAAAACGGGAGCAGAAAGACTCTTAGTTTCTAATAGTTTCAATAAAAGAGAAAGATGTATTTTTAAATAACTATTAAAATAAGTAACTTGCATTATATAGTTATTTAAAATATTTGATTTTCAAAAAATAATTACATGTTGCTTTCTACAAAGCTTTGACGTCATGAGTACAAAAGTAGACTTTAACATATAAATACAAAATGCTAGTTTTTAAAATATTACATAACTGAAGGTGTTTAGCTTACTCAGACTTCCTGTTATAGTACAAGTTTTCATTTCCTCTACATCTGTTCACTTGTATATTTTCCCTTCAAACTTAAAGAGGTCATCCACACATACTGCAATAACATTTCAGTGGGAGATAATTAATTTAATAGGATAGAACTGCTCCATCTGGGCAAACTGCTTAGGCTGTTAGATTGCTTGCTATACCAAACTTAAAGTCAAACTAAAACTAATATCTTATCATAATTCTACTCCATCCATAATATCAGTTTGATGAGAACAGTATTCAGATATGTTATTAAAATGTCTGAGGGAGTTGTGATGAAGTGAGTAGAAATTTGTGTTTGAATCAAACTTTCAAATTTATAATTAAATTATGGGAAATACATCCTAAATTTTTACTTCAAAATGGTACAAATCACATTTAAACATTAAAATTGACTACTTTTATACTTCTGAATATTGTATATAATTTTTGAATGACAAACCAAAAAGAAAAAAATGTCTGTTTTTAATTAAAACAATGACCTTTTAGCAACTCAATAAATTTATTCACTGAGTTCCTTAATTCAACAAATACTGGCTACCTGTTGTGCACCTTGCACTATATTAAGCACTAGGATGGAAATGGTGAGTCAGGACATTCCCTTACCCTTGTGATGCTCCCAAAACCGTAGCTGTTAGGAGTATGATGAAAACAAGGGCTGTGAATTTCACTAAAAAGAGTTTTCTGACCTCGTGGAAGTATTAAGGGAAGGTTTCCAGAGGAAGTGATCCTTGCTCTAAAAATGTGAAAGATATAAACATATGGTCAACTAGTTGAAGAGGAGACAAAAGTCTTCTAACTAAAGGCATGGCAAAGGTACAATCTCACTGGCAGGAACACAAAGAGGGCTACACGGAGCCCAGGGTAAGGGAGAGAGAGGAGCAGAGACAGGCCCTGGGGAAAGGCAGGGAGGAGAACAGCACCCTTGGCCAGCACGTTACAGGGAGGAACCTGTGGTCATCTGGCTTGTAAATAACACTTTGAGGGCAGTGGGCATAACAAAGTGAAATGGTAACAGAAGTGACGGAAGCAGATTAGTCCATGCTTTTAAAGAAGAGTGGTGGAGTTGATAACACCAATGAAGATTAGTGGGTTGACATGAGAGATATTTAGGTAAAACAGGCAGGAAGTCCATGAACATAGGAGAGGAGGCAGGTGTGATGGGGGACATCAAGGAAACAAAGATAACCTCTAGGTTCCTGATTGCAAAACTGAGTGAAAGCTGGCAAACAGTGGAAAAAACACCAGGTAAAAGGAGTGAGATTCTGAGTCAATTTTGCAAACTGTAGAGACTGAGATATCTGAGATGTCAAGGATGCCACGTGTTCATCAGCCTCAATCAAGAGGCGGAAGGTAAAGTGAAACTTCATTTCAAGAAAACTGAAGTAGTTATGTCAAATGTTGTAAATCATCAGTGGATTTAGTGACAGAGAGGTCATTCATAACCCAGTGAGGTACGTTTCTATGAAATAATATGACTTGAAGCTGGAAGGGGTGGCAGGAAACTTAAGGGGCAGGGCTGAGGAAATGGATCCTACAGTTGCAGACACCCGATGTCTGGTGTGATGGGGAGGGGAAGTGACACTGTCAGCAGAAGGGGATGAGATACAGAATATCTAAACATAAACCACAAGGAAACACAAAAATTAAAATGTAGGAGAGGGATTAAAGATGGTGGCATGAGAGGTGAGACAGGGGCCTTCTCCCAAAACAACATATAATATGAAAATATAGTTAATACAACTAATCCTAAAAGAGCAACAGGGAAGAAGGTTGCATAAGAATGCACACACCTGGAGAAAAGAACACCACCACGAAACAGGGTAATGTACCCAAACTGTGATCTAGTGGGACCCAAGCACTCCCACCATCTCAGCTCACTGGTGGGAGGAAGATAAACAAAGCAGGGAGAGGGTGGAAGCCTAAGACTGCTGAACACTGAACCTTGGTGATCTGCTCCAGTAGCACGAACCTACATTGCATGGTGCTCTGGAGATTAGTGGGGTTGGAAAGCTAAGACAGGTGGATACTTGAGATACTGAGAATCCAGCCAGTTGTGAAAAACAGGAATCCACATACAGCTGCTCTGGGACAAAAGAAAGGCAGGCAGTCTGAGAGACTTCCTAACAGTGACATGGCTACTAAAGGGGAAAGGATTGCACAGAGCTTGCTGCTCAGGAGAAAGGACAAGTGAACAAAATTGTACAGTCACACTCTGCCCGGCAGGATGGAAACTTTCAGGAGCTTCAGGCACTCCAGCTTCCCAGGTGCCTACGCAGCTCTGAGGCCCCCCAACCGAGACATGCAGCCAGCTGTGCCTTCCTCCCTGCTGACCAGCACTGGCTTGTAAACTGGCAGCCTGTGCTCTGGCATCAGGCCAGTCAGAGGGAGGCCCTGACAATGGCAGCTACAAACAAAAGCATAGAGGCTTACATGTGAGCCCCCGGCCCACTGGGTCTGGCAGTAGAGACAGGCACAACAGCCAGGAAGCAAGAAACAGCTTTTTTCCCCCCAGGAACCAGCACTGCTGCCGTGCAAGCATCGACATCGCTCCAAGGGCTGAGTACTTCGAGAGACTAGAGCTTTTGGGCCCTAGAGGGCGCCATATACAAGTATGAAATGTGAAAGAAACATGGTTCAAACCAAAATCCCACAAACACCAGAAAGAGGGGCAAGTGAAACTGAACTCATCAATCTTCCTGAAAAAGAGCTCAAAATAAAAATCATAAACATGTTCACAGATATACAGAAAACATTCAATAACTCAAGGAAGAATCCAGCACCCAGATTCAATCATAATGGAATACAATATCTGAAACGAAACATACAATGTAGGGATTTTAAAGCAGACTAGTTGTAGTAGAGGAGATGTAAATGGAATAAAATTAGAGCAGAGGAATTCAAAGAAGCTGTGGCAGAGAGAGAAAAAAGGATCTCTAGGAATGAAAGAATATTAAAAGAACTGAGTGACAAATCCAAAAGGAACCATATTCGCATTACAGGGGTACCAGAAGAAGAAGAGAAAAAGAGACAGAAAGTGTCCTTGAAGAAATAATTGCTAAAAACGTCATGAATCAGGGGAAGGAAATAGTCTCTAATGCCATGGACGTCCAGAGATCTCCTAACACAAGGGACCCAGGAAAGACAACACCAAGACATATAATAATTAAAATGGCAAAGACCAAGGATGAGGACCGAATATTAAAAGCAGCCAGACAGAGAGAAAAAAGATAACATAAAAAGGAAAGCCCATCAGGCTATCATCAGACTTCTCAGCAGAAGGACCAGGAACGAAGATTACTTTATCTGGCAAGATAACCATTTAAATTTGAAGGAGGGACTAAAAGTTTCCACATAAGAAAAGCTAAGAGAATTTACTTCTCACAAACCATCTCTATAGTGTATTTAGGAGGGACTGCTATAGATGGAAGTGTTCCTAAGGTTTAATAGCTGTCACCAGAGGTAATAAAACCACAGTAAAGAAAATAGAACAGCTAATTACTAAGCAAATGCAAAATTAAATTAACTAACCCCAAAGTCAATCAAGGGTACAGACAAAGAGTACAGACTATGATACCTAATATATATGAAGAATGGAGGAGGAAGAAAAAGGAGGAGAAAAGAAAAGAATAATCAGGTTTTGTTTGTAATAGCATATTAAGTGAGTTAAGTTAGACTCTTAAATAGTAAGGAAGTTAACCTTGAACTTTTGGTAACCATGAATTTAAAGCCTGCAATGGCAATAAGTACATACTGATAAACAACCTAAATAAAAATAGACTGCATGCACCAATAAAAAGACATACAGTCACTGAATGCATAAAAAAAACAAGGCCATCTATATGCTGCCTATAAGAGACTCACTTTAAATCCAAAGACATACACAGACTAAAAGTAAAGGAATGGAAAATGATATTTCATGCAACAAATAAAGGGAAAAGAGGAGTTGCAGTAATTGTACCAGACAAAATAGACTTTAAAACAAAGAGAGTCACAAGAGACAAAGAAAGACATTACATAATGATAAAGGGGTCAATCCAACAAGAAGATATAACCATTATAAATACCTATGCGTCCAACACAGGAGCACCTACGTATGTGAAACAAATACTAACAGAATTAAAAGGGGAAATAGAATGCAAGGCATTTATTCTAGGAGATTTCAATACTCCAAACACACTGAAGGACAGATCAACCAGACAGAAAATAAGTAAGGAGACAGAGGCACTGAGCAACACATTAGAAAAGATGGTCCTAATAGACATCTACAGAACTCTACACCCAAAAGCAGCAGAATACACATTCTTCTCAAGTGCACATGGAACATATTCAAGAAAAGATCATAAAAGAAAAGGTCACAAAAAGAGCCTCGGTAAATTCAGAAAGATTGAAATTGTACCAAGCAGTTTCTCAGACCACAAAGGTATGAAACTAGAAATAAATTATGCAAAGAAAATGAAAAATCCCACAAAAACATAGAGGCTTCACAACATGCTCCTAAATAATCAATGGATCAATGACCAAATATAAACAGAGATAACACAATATATGGAGACAAATGACAACAATAATTCAACACTGCAAAATCTGTGGGGTGCAGCCAAGACCGTACAAAGAAGAAAGTATATTGTAATACAGGCCTACTCAGGAAAGAAAAACAATCCCATATAAGCAGTCTAAACTCACAATTAACAAAACTAAAATAGAAGAACAAAGAGGCCCAAAGTCAGTTGAAGGAGGGACATAATAAAGATCAGAGCATAAATAAAAAAAATTGAGAAGAATAAAACAATAGAAAGAATCAATGAAACCAATAGAGGGCTCCTTGAGAAAACAAACAAAATATATAAAACCCTAGCCAGACTTATCAAAGAAAAAAGAGAGTCTACACACATAAACAGAATCAGAAATGAGAAAGGAAAAATCACTACTGACACTATAGAAATACAAAGAATTATTAGAGAATACTGAGAAAAATTATATGCTAAAAAACTGGATAACCTAGAAGAAATGGACAACTTTCTAGAAAAGTACAACCTTCCAAGGCTGACCCAGAAAGAAAAAGAAAATCTGAACAGACCAATTAATAGCAACTAAATTGAATTGGTAATCAAAAACCTACCTAAGAACAAAACTCCTAGACCAGATGGCTTCACCGCTGAATTTTATCAAACATTTAGTGAAGACCTAATACCCATTCTCCTTAAAGTTTTCCAAAGAGTAGAAGAGGGAATACTTCCAAATTCATTCTCTGAGGCCAGCATCACTCTAAAACCAGAACCAAACACACCACAAAGAAAATCACAAACCAATATCCCTGATGAACATAGATGCAAAAATACTCAACAAAATATTAGCAAACCGAATTCAAAAATACATCAAAAAGATCATCCAGCATGACCAAGCAGGGCTTATTTCAGGGATGCAAGGATGGTACAATATTAGAAAATCCATCAACATCATCCACCACATCAACAAAAAGAAAGAGAAAAACCACATGACCATCTCCATAGATGCTGAAAAGCATTTTACAAGATTCAACATCAATTCATGATAAAAACTTTCAACAAAATGGGTATAGAGGGCAAGTGCCTCAACATAATAAAGGCCATATATGAACACACAGCCAACATTACACTCAACAGCGAGAAGCTGAAAGTTTTTCCTTTAAGTTCAGGAACAAGAAAAGGATGCCCACTCTCCCCATTTCTATTCAACATAGTTCTGGAGGTCCTAGCCATGGCAATCAGACAACATAAAGAAAGAAAAGGCATACAGACTGCAAAGGAAGAAGTTAAACTGTCCTGGTTTGCAGATGACATGATATTGTACATTAAAAACCTTAAAGAATCCACTCCAAAACTACTAGATCTAATATCTAAATTCAGTAATGTTACAGGCTAAAAAATTAATATACAGAAATCTGTAACTTTCCTATATACTAACAATGAACTAGCACAGAGAGAAATCAAGAAGACAATTTGATTCACAGTTGCATCAAAAAGAATACCTAGGAATGAACCTAATGAAGGAAGTGAAAGACTGACAACTACAAGATACTCATGAGAGAAATTAAATAAGACACCAATAAATGGAAACACATCCTATGCTCATGGATAAGAAGAATCAATATTGTCAAAATGGCCATCCTGCCTAAAGCAATCTACAGATTCAATGCAATTCCTATCAAAATACCAATAGTATTCTTCAACAAACTAGAGCAAACTGTTCTAAAATTCATATGGAACCACAAAAGACACCGAATAGCCAAAGCAATCCTGAGAAGGAAGAATAAAGCTGGGGGGATTATGCTCCTCAACTTCAAGTTCCACTACAAAGCCACAGTAATCAAGACACTTTGGTACTGGCACAAGAACAGACCCATCGACCAGTGGAACAGACTAGAGACCCCAGACCTTAACCCAAACATATATGGTCAATTAATATGTGATAAAGAGCCATGGGCATACAATGGGGATATGACAGCATCTCAATTGCTGGTGCTGGCAAAACTGGACAGCTAAATGCAAGAGAATGAAACTGGATTATTGTTTAACTCCACACACAAAAGTAAACTGAAAATGGATCAACAACTTGAATGTAAATTATGAAATCATAAAACTCCTAGAAGAAAACATAGGCAAAAATCTCCTGAATATAAGCATGAGCAATGTCTTCATGAACATATTTCCTTGAGCAAGAGAAACAAAAGCAAAAATGAACTCATGGGTCTACATCAAACTAAAAAGTTTCTGTATGGCAAAGGACACCATCAATAGAACAAAAAGTTATCCTACGGGAGAATATACTTGTAAATGACATATCTGATAAGGGGTTAACATCCAAAATATATAAATAACTTGCACACCTCAACACCATAAAGCAAATAACTTGTTTATCAAATGGGCACAGGATATGAAAAGACAGTTCTCCAAAGAAGAAATTCAGATGGCCAACAGACACATGAAAAGATGCTCCACATCACTAATTATCAGGGAAATGCAAATTAAAACCACAATGAGATATCACCTCACACACCGGTTAAGGATGGCCAGCATCAAAAAGACTAAGAACAACAAATGCTGGTGAGGATGCAGAGAATGGGGAACCCTCCTACCCTGCTGGTGGGAATGTAAGTAGTTCAACCATTGCGGAAAGCAATATGGAGGTTCCTCATAAAACTAAAAATAGAAATACCATTTGACCCTGGAATCCCACTCCTTGGAATTTACCCAAGGAATACTTCTCAGAATCAAAAAGACATGCACCCCTATGTTTATTGCAGCAATTTTTACAATAGCCGAGATATGGAAGCAACCTAAGTGTCCATCAGTAGATGAATGGATAAAGAGGATTTGGTATATATACACAATGGAATATTATTCAGCCATAAGAAAGAAACAAGTCCTACCACTTGCAACAACATGGATGGTGCTGGAGGACATTATGGTCAGTGAAATTAGCCAGGCAGAGAAAGACAAGTGCCAAATGATTTCCTTCATTTGTGGAGTATAACAATGAAGCAAAACTGAAGTGACAAAATAACAGCAGACTGAGAGACTCCAATAAAAAACTAGTGGTTACCAAAGAGGAGGGATTTAGGTGGGTGGGTGGGGAGTGAGGTTGAAGGGGATTGAGGGGTTTTATGTTGAGTACACATGGTGTGGGGGATCATGGGGAGAATAGTGCAGCACAGAGAAGATACATAGTGGATCTGTGGCATCTTGCTGCACCGATGGACAGTGACTGCATTGGGGTGTGGGTGGGGACTTGATAATATAGGTAAATGTAGTAACCACATTGTTTTTTCATGTGAAACCTTCATAAGAGTGTATATCACTAATACTTTAAAAAAATTTTAAAAAGAACAACAGAGATCAAGCAATGTATGGAGACAAATGACAACAATAATTAAACACCACAAAATATGTGGGATGCAGTGAAGGCCATGCTAAGAGGGAAGTATATTGCAATAGAGGCCTACCTCAGTAAAGACCAATCCCAAATGAACAGTCTAAACTCACAATTAATGAAACTAGAAAAGGAAGAACAAATGAGGCCCAAAGTCAGTAGAAGGAGGGACATAATAAAGATTAGAGGAGAAATAAATAAAATTGAGAAGAATAAAACAGTAGAAAGAATCAATGAAAGCAAGAGCTGGTTCTTCAAGAAAATAAACAAAATAGATTAACTCCTAGCCAGACTTATCAAGAAAAAAAGAGAGTTTACATACATAAACAAAATCAGAAATGAGAATGGAAAAATCACTCTGGACACCACAGAGTACAAAGATTTATTAGAGAATATGATGAAAAATTATATGGTAACAAACAGGATAACCTAGAAGAAATGGATAACTTTCTAGAAAAATACAACCTTACAAGGCTGACCCAGAAAGAAACAGAAAATATGAACAGACCAATTACCAGCAAAGAACTTAAATTGGTAATCAAAAACCTAATTTAAAACAAATCCCTGGACCAGATGGCTTCACCGCTGAATTTTATGAAACATTTAATGAAGACCTAATACCCATCCTCCTTAAAGTTTTCCAAAAAGTAGAAGAGGAGGGAATACTTTCAAACTCAATCTATGATGCCAGCATCATTCTAATACCAAAATCAGGCAAAGACACCACCACAAAAAAAGAAAACTACAGACCAATATCCCTGATGAACATAGATGCAAAAATACTCAACAAAATATTAGCAAACCAAATTCAAAAATATATCAAAATATCATCCATCATGATCAAGTAAGGCTTATTCCAGGGATGCAAGGATGGTACAATATTAGAAAATCCATCAACATCATCCATCACATCAACAAAAAGAATGAAAGATCTTCGTGAGCAGCTCCAAAGATGCTGCAACAGCATTTGACAAAATTCAACATCTATTCATGATAAAAACTCTCAACAAAATGGGTATAGAGGGCAAGTATCTCAACATAATAAAGACCATCTATGACAAACCCACAGCCAAGGTCATACTTAACAGTGAGAAGCTGAAAGCTTTTCCTTTAAGATTGGGAGCAACACAAGGAAACCCACTCTCCCCACTTTTATTCAACATTGTTGTGGAGGTCCTAGTCACAGCAATCAGACAGCAAAAAGAAATAAAAGGCATCCAGATTGGTAAGGAAGAAGTTAAACTGTCACTGTTTGCAGATGACATGATAGTGTACATAAAAAACCCTAAAGAATACATTCAAAAACTACTAGATCTAATATCTGAATTCAGCAAAGTTGTAGGATACAAAATTAATACATAGAAATGTGTTGCATTCCTATTCACTAAAGATGAACTAGCAGAAAGAGCAATCAGAAAAATAATTCCATTCACAATTGCATCAAAAGAATAAAATATGCAGAAATAAACTTAACCAAGGAAGTGAAAGACCTATACTCTGAAAACTCTAAGACACTCATGAGAGAAATTAAAGAAGATATCAATAAATGGAAACACATCCCATGCTCATGGGTAGGAAGAATTAATATTGTCAAAATGGCCATCCTGCCAAATGCAGACTCAGAGTCAAGGCAATCTTTATCAAAATACCAACAGAATTTTTCAAAGAACTGGAATAAATAGTTCTAAAATTTATATGGAACCATAAAAGACCCTGAATAGGCAAAGCAATCCTTAGAAGGAAGAATAAAGTGGGGGGTTACATTCCCCAACTTCAAGCTCTACTACAAAGCCACAGTAATAAAGATAATTTGGTACCAGCACAAGAACAGAGCCATAGACCAATGGAATGGAAAAGAAAGCCCAGATATAAATCCAACAATATATGGTCAATTAATAAACTATAAAGGAGCCATGGACATACAATGGGGATATGACAGCCTCTTCAACAACTGGTGTTGGCAAAACTGGACAGCTACATGTAAGAGAATGAAACTGGATCACTGTCTAACTCCATACACAAAAGGAAACTCGAAACAGATCAAAGACCTGAATGTAAGTCATGAAACCACAAAACTCTTAGAAGAAAACATAGGCAAAAATCTCTTGAATATATACATGAGGAACATTTCCTGAATACATCTCCTTGGGCAGGAGAAACAAAAGCAAAAATGAACAAATGAGACTACATCAAGCTAAAAAGCTTTTGTACAACAAAGGACACCATCAACAGTACAAAAAGGCATCATACAGTATGGGAGAATTTATTCATAAATAACACATCCAATAAGGGTTTAATATCCAAAATATATAAAGAAGTCACATGCCTCAACACTCAAAAAGTAAATAACCCAATTAAAAAATGGGTAGAGGATATGAAGAGATACTTCTCCAAAGAAGAAATTCAGATGGCCAACAGGTAAGTGAAAAGATGCTCCACATCGCTATTTATCAGGGAAATGCAAATTAAAACCACAATGAGATATCACCTCATACCAGTAAGGATGGCCAGCATCGAAAAGACTAAGAACAACAAAAGTTGGCGAGAATGTGGAGAAAGGGGAACCCTCCTACACTGCTGGTGGGAATGTAAGCTAGTTCAACCATTATGGAAAGCAATATGGAGGTTCCTCAAAGAACTAAAAATAGAACTACCATTTGACCCAGTAATTCCACTCCTAGGAATTTACCCAAAGAATACAACTTATCAGATTCAAAAAGATATTTGCACCCCTATGTTTAGTGCAGCACTATTTATAATAGCCAAGATATGGAAGCAACCTAAGTGGTTTTCAGTAGATGAATGGATAAAGAAGATTTGGTACATATAGACAATGGAATCCCATTCAGCCATAAGAAAGGAATAAATCCTACCATTTGCAACAACATGGATGGAGCTGGAGGACATTATGCTCAGTGAAATAAGTCAGGCGGAGAAAGACAAGTGCCAAATGATTTCCCTCATTTGTGGAGTATAACAACAAAGCAAAAGTGAAGGAACAAAATAGCAGCAGACTCACAGACTCCAACAGGGACTAGTGGTTACCAAAGGGAAAGGGTGTGGAATTATGGGTGGGGAAGGAGGGAGAAGGGGATTGAGAGGTATTATGATTAGTTCACATGGTGTGTAGGGCAGTCACAGGGAAGACAGTGTAGCAGAGAGAAGACCAGTAGTGTCTGTGTGGCATCTTACTACACCGATGAACAGTGACTACATTGGGGTATGGGGATGGACTTAATAATATGGGTGAATGTAGTAATCACGTTGTTTTTCTTGTGAAACCTACATAAGAGTGTATATCAATGACACCTTAATGGAAAAAAATTAAAGCACAGGTTTTTTTTTTCTTAGCTAAAATTAGAATTAGAAATCACACCAAGATCTATTTTTAGATATCTTAGAAAACTTTCCAATTATGGCAATGGCCAAATTAAAACTGCCAAGAATTCTTCAATTCTGAGTCTTTTCTTCCTGGGTGCTCGAACAATACTCCTGATTCCTAGTTTTGTTGTGACCACTACCATATGTACTCTAATTACCACTTGTTATCTCCTCTTCTAATTATAAACCACTTTGGGGGACTTGTTTAATCAACAGTTAGCCAAAGGCCAAATGCACAGTAGGTGATCATAATGCATGGAAACATTAAATGTCTTGTAAATGCAACCACTCAAAACACACAGCTTAACAGAGAGGAATGCATACTCTCACTGGGCACGCTGCTGCTCAGTGATGGAGGGCATAGTGATACCCTCCTGAGGCCTGAGTGATACCCAGAATGTTCCCTGTACTGTCACAGTATCACATCTAGTCCTCCTCTGTGGAAAGAAAAAAGAAACATTTTTATCAGCATTCTGTGGTCCATAAGATGGCACCAAAAGTTCATGGAAAATGGTTTCCAATAGGAAAGTTTACCTTAGATGAATAAAGTGGAGAGTCCCCAAGCCTTAGTAATGGCAATGACTCCCACCTTCCCTCTGGGCTATGTCTGCCCTGGGCGCTTCTTGTTGATCAGGACCCTCTTCGTGTACACGGGCTCTGCCGCTTGGCCCCCCAGCCGGCCTGGGCTCCCAGAACACAGAGGGCTCCCGCCTCGCACTGCAGGGTCTAAGTCCGGTGGGGATGGGTAGGAAGGCTGTGCTGGGAGAGTGGGAACGCGGGAGCCTCACCAACAGCTGCTCTGCAGCTGGGTCGCAAAGGAGAGAAAGCCGTCTCTTGATACCATAAAAGGTAGCGGATGAAGGGAAGGAAGGCAATCTGGGTGCCTCCATTCGTCACTGGCAGGGTGCCACTTACTCTCAAATCCAAATGCTCACACAGAGCACAAAGCCAGATGTAAACAATTCCCTAATTTTATACTCTTTTTTTTTTTTTTTTTTGTAGAAAGCTTCAGTACTAAAGGATAGACAGGGTTATTTAATTTACTTAGACATGAAATTATTGGATGATTTAGTCAGAGTCTTGAATGGAGCACTGGATTCAGTAACAGAAACCTGGGGTCTAGTCTGGTTCTGATACCAAGACAGTGAATAACCAAGGAAAGCCACTAATCTGAAGAGGTGTCATTTTTTTCAGTTGTCAGTTGAAGGATCTGGGTTAAGTGAAGTCTACTGATTATGATTCTCTGTCTAAAAAATGGAATGCAAAGCAGAGAAGTAATCATTGGTTAAAAATCCAGATTACAGGAAAGTTAAATTCTTAATTCAGATCATCCTCTTGATTCCATTGCTTTCCAGTCTGTGAAAAGATAAGAGGAATTGGCCGCTGTTCCCCAGAGCCAGTCAGCTGACACTGAGAACAGGGGTAACAGCTGAGAACATATACTAACAAATGAAACTAAATGGAATTATACTAAATGATCTGTTTATCTTCTAAAATACTTTCAAGGTAAAGATACCTATCAAAAGGAGATTATCCAAAAAAGGTTCTTAACACCAATCAGGCCATGCACACAATGGAAGTAAATACTGTGATTCTAAGGAATTCTGGTTTGCCAGAAAATACTTTCTCACACCTGTTCCAGTTAAAATCTCAACACCCCCTTCCTGGTCTGGAGACATTCTATAGTCACCCTAACTCCTGTTGGCCTCTCACAAGTATTCACCTACATTTGAGGAGTCAAATAATGGCTTTTAGGATCCCACGATGTCTCACTGGATGAAAGTCTCCACCCTGCTGGGAGCATCAGTGTGGGCTCACTGTGACCTCGGTTGTGCGTCCCAAACACATTCCTGAACAAAGACATCCTTTCACAGCACAGGACCATGTGATATTTGTCAAGTATAACTAGTTTCCATTCATCTCTGTTTTTCAAAACACATTTTTCAAACAATGTGTTGTTGTTCGACCACACTGCAATTCTACTTTCTCTTTGGAGGTTACATAATAAGAGAAACATTACAGAGAAACTTACTATGTGTCTGAAATTGTTCTAAGCACTTCATATATATTGTTGCATTAAATCTTCGTAATACACCCAAGATACTATTATCTGTTTTACAAAACAAGAAATTGAGGTACAAAGAGGTTAAATAACTTGCCTGAGGCACAAAAGCTTGAAGTAGCAGAGCTGGGCTTCAAACAGACAATCTGGCTTCACAGTTTCTGCTGGTACGTTACAGTCTTGGTCCACATGTTTACTAGCAAGAATCATTAGACTACTGAAAGGTAAGTGTTAGAGAGTATACATCTACCCATCCATCCATTCCTCATCATGTGTTTGCAAAGTATCCTCCATATGCCTAGCTTTGGGCAACGCTTGGAGAGGCGAAGATAAAATGAGATGACTTCTGCTCTTACAGGCTGAGTAACACCACGGTGACTCTGGAAATAGGCCCTTACCAGTTGTAAGATAATACTTAGAAGGGCTCTTGTTAGACATCTACAGAGTACATCAGGAGAAAAAGAGACTGAGGGATCTATTTTGCCTGAATGAGTCAGGGGAGGTCTCACAAACGAGGTGGCATACTTCATCTGGCTCACAGATGGAAGAAAAGTTGGCCAGGCTTCAAGACAACTATCTATGCAGTCCAAATGCCGGTGGCTCAAAAGTTCTTTTTACAAGGTCCAAATTAAGAAACTCATTCACAAAGTCAATCTAACGGAGAAATTTTTCCTTGCTTTAACATCATTAAAAGGACCTGTAGCCTACAAAGTTAATTGGATATCAATCAACTCAAAACCTATCTCTTTGATAAAATGGGCTTATTTAACGATTAAATCCACCAAATTCCTACTTTCTGTCAGGCTAACAATTCTTGAGCCACATGCTGTGGGTAATAATTTTCTGGGACATACAAAGAAAGAAAGATGTAATGAGAACACTACTGTTTAGTAAGCAATCATCATTCACTTTAACGTGTAGCGTGTGAAGTGACCAGAAGTAGTGTATGTAAGATCACAGGAACCTTTAAACTTGGCAGAAAGTGAAAAAATACACACACACACACACACACACAGACACACACACAGCAAATGGTCAGAGGCTGGCACATTAGCAGCAGAACAAGTTTGTGTGTATAAACGTGGATGACAAGCATTATCGCTGACCTGGATCTCTCCCAAGTCCCAGCAGTACAGAGTGCTCACTGAAGCGTATACACGTGAGTTTTGGCATTATTACAAAATAAAATTCCCTTTCTCTCTCCTGCAAGAGAAAATGTGTAATATCACAAGAAAATGTGGGCCACCAACAGGAAAAAAATGAGCATAGAAGGGATATGGAGATGTAGAACAGAAAGTCTGAACTTCTTCGTGTCTAGGTAGACAGTTGAATAGCAGTTTGGCTCAGAGCCAAATTATCACTGTCAACATCTCAAACCCTCTTGACCTTGGTGGGGAAAATGTGCAATGAAGGCTGCACAGGACTCATTAAACATAAACTGAACTGTCTTCATCACATTCTGCAGTTTAATTGACACCTGAGCCAGCAGATAGAAACTTATGAGATCCAAGAGGGACTGAATTGACATTTCCAATCATAAGAGCATTTTTACCAAAGCATGTGGAGGGATATAGGAAGTCAGTGTAGTCAGTTTCACACCATTCCTTGCACAACTGCTATAAATAAACGGCAGACTTTGGAAGAAACATAGAAACCCACTCAACTTCTCTAAATGGGATGCATGTGTACTGTGGGGTACATGGTGTTGTGTCACACCATGAAAACACAAATATGGCACTTTGAAGAGTTGGGGGAAAATATAAGCTATTAAATTTCTAAATCATTTAAAGCAGGTTTCATTTTAAAATAAGCATAGATATGTTATAAAAAGAGGAGTACTGGCATAGAGGAAGGAACATAGGTTTGGGAGAAGACAGATCTGAGTTGGATCATCCCCTCGAGAAGGATCCTGAAAATAGCTGGGCTCCTTGGGCAAGTCGTTTAATGCCTCCAGATGCCATACCCTGGTAAGGTCTGTAACTGAGACAGTGCACGTAAACCCTTCCCACAGTGCATGGTACAAGCAGGAGATACAGTGCAACATCTTAAAAGGATTAAATGGAGTAAAATGTATTTTCAAAAGCATCGCACAGCCATGCAGTGACAGTACTCAGAGGAAAAGCCAGTTCTCTTCTTAATTAGATCTTTTATACCTAAAGCTATTTCCCCACATGGATGGCACGGAAGTAGGTGATTGCCATGTATTTTAATTAATTAATTAATTAATTAGTTTTAAATTAGGAAAGTTGTTTACTTCTGCTCCTTTCATACATCTCGTTGTTCGGGGAACAGTCTTACAAATGTGCAATAACGTACCGTCACACACTCTGTGTAAAGACAAAGCAGCCCTGGGAAAGCAGAGGAGCCCTATGGGATTTCACTTCCTGATTTTACATTCATTTCTTAAAAGTCAGAAATGTTGTCTCCAAAAGATGTGAACAGGACTGTTAAAAGCAATCACTTTATTCAATATCGTAGTAAAAATGTAGCATACTTTTTTTTGAAAAATATGCTACATTTAAGAAATATATGTTACCTTTAAGAAATGAAAAGCTAAGAAGAAAGGCCACTTAACATTGCTGATATGTCCATATAGGCCAGCAGGAAAACAAATCCTGACCAGCTCAGCTCTCTGATGCCAATAGGACACTCCGGTCCATGCTTTACTATGCTTCCTATAATTTTACTAGATGCTTCTTCTCTGCTGCTTTTCATCCTTTCCCATATTTCACATCAGAGGACTGGCAGAGCCTTTAAAACTTCATTAACAGAAGCAAATCCAGTGTCCACTCATATCTTCTCAAAAGGCACTCTAACCCATCAAACAGCCCAGCAGCTTCCTTCTCATGAACGCTCTGGCCATGAGAAAGCCCAACAGCACACAGATGAATCCAATGAATAGAAGAAGAAATCCACTGAGTTTTGGGATGTTTGGTGCACTGGATCAGTCTAGGATTATAAATCCTAAACCTCCCATAGTAAATAGGAAGCTGCATGCAAGTCCTTCCATAATATATTCTCCATTTACTTTGTAGGTCCAGAAAGCTACTGGTCTCTGAGGACCATGTTCATCAGTGGCAGAGCCAACACTTAGAGGTTCAATGACCACATTATAAATTATTCCTCCAGTGATGAGAAAGCAAGACACCACCACTGGAGCAGCCACTGCCACGGCTGATGGCACGTGCACCCAGGACAGCCTCGTCAGCTTCGAGCACCCAGGACGGGAGCTCAGTACAAAGTCTCCCTGTCGGTGGCAGCAGGGGCCATCTGTCATGTATTTTAAATAGCATTCTTTTAACATACCCACTTGAACAACTTGGTGGTTCAAAATACTTAGATTAACAACCAAATTGTCTCCTGTTCTGGAATATCACAGGTAAAATCTGCCTCTGAGTTCAGAGAAATTGAAGAAAAGACAAAACAGAGAGAATACCACAGCTCAAAACTGAGGTTTTAGTAAAAATGAACTTACGACTACTTTTGATTAAACTGGGATACCCATATAAATGAGGATGACAGTTTAAAAAATACATTTTCCCTCATCCAGAAATAAGGATTTTCCAAAAGGTCCATTTTTTTCCTTGAAATCCTAACATGATTTTGCAAGCTCAGGTTGAAGTAGTTAGCATAGTTCAAGCTGCTAACCAATCTTAGAGTAGTAAGAAAGCAGGAGAATTAAAGTTGACTCTCAAAATTGCAATACTCAGGCCCCTGGAATTTCATGGAAGCAAGACTTTAAGTTAATCAAAATACAGTTTTATTCAAAACTGTCACATTTTATACTTCTTTTTCAAATTAAATGGCTAAGGTTTACTTCTTTTTGCTTTTAAAAACATTAATAATGGCATAAGAAGTGCTGGACAGGCAATGGAGGAAAAAATAAAACTAAATATAGAAAACACCCAAAGAAGACATTGTTTCCAGTAGACAGCTTCTGTTCTGAAGGATAAGCAAGAAACAGAAAAAGGGCAGGTTTCGTACTGCCAGAGTAACTAGATTAATGATCAAATGAAATAAGAACAGCATAAGGAAACAAAGCTATGTGCCTAAAACAAATCATCTTACCTTTAAGAAAGATTTTATGCAACAGGATATATTCATTCTTTTGGGCACAGTGACTGTTTTAGATTTGGGTGGCTTATAACAATAACATTAATCCATTCATTTCACAAATATTTGGATATCTACAAAGCCATTATGGAAAAAAAGTATTCCTCAGATTTCTAAATAATAATTTCTTACATGCCTTTTAGTACAGTAGTTATTTTAATATTTGTTTCGAATTGAGCAAGTGATATTGTGTTAATTGAAAGTTGATAGTTTCTGAGATAAACATCAGCAAAGCTATAGCAAAACCATAAAAAGAAAAGCTTGCTTTTTCTCTAATCATTAGTGTAAATTCAACCTAATCACTTCCTGTAGAAATATTTCATATTGCTTTCCATCCCATCAAATATATATTATTAAGCTGATCCTTCAAATAAAATATATAAATTATGATAATCTCTAGAAAAGATAGCATTATTTCAGGCTGTCATAATGAACACTTAAAAAAAGAAAAAGAACAGGATTATCTGTATTCTATAATACTTGCCAGATGAATACACATTCGTTATCATTGCTACCGCTTTTCATAAAATTTTACCAGTTTCCTCTGAAATGCATGATTTATATTTTACAGTTTTCTGAGATTACATTTCAAGGCTTTTGGAGCAAAACAGATAGCCAGAAGACCATACTTCACTATACTATCAGATAGAAAAAAAAATAAAGGAATATATTCAATTATGTGTTTTTTTATTCCTTTTTCAATAATGATTAGGACTATTAAATTTATAGGATTGCCGTATTATTTTTACTGAGACAAAAAGAAATCATTGTACATACACTCCGAAATGTTGTTAACCAACATTTGACCCTTTAAATTCACGCTTCAATCCCTTTTTAATGCGGAAGATCTTTGACATTTTTTCATGAACAGAATGAAACAAAAAATGCAAGTTCTCAGATCTTTTTATTTACTTTAACCTGCCTAAAACATTTTTCCCTTTCTTTCTCATTACTTGTGTAAGTCTTCACCATTGTTGTTTACCCTTTCAAACTTTCATTTTTCCTTCTCTGACCCTTTCCTTCCATCATGAAACACTGAAATAATTTATTTGTTCAACACATAGTTATTGCTGTATAAGATCCTCCTTCAGCATCTCAAAGAGTAAGACGAAGCTGATACACACACTAGCTGTCAGTTTAGTGAGGGGCACGGACATGAAACCAGCTAATGGTAACAGAAGATGATGGACCCCTTTCATGGGAGCACGGATAATAGAAGAATAAAGTTAATGGGAAAGGTAGTGATGCAGCAGTGCTATGCCCTAACAGAAAACTTTTATGTGAATTGGGCCAATTTCTGCTTCAGAGTTATTTTTCTTACATTTATTCAAAAAATATTTATTGAGTAACTATGAGCTAGTCACCAAGCTGGTAACAATAATGAAGAGACTGGGTCCCTACTCGCACTGTCTTAAAGAACCCCAAACACTAGTAATGTTAGTATTCAGCTACCATATAGATACTCATGAACAATAAGGATACTGGAAGAGAAGCACTAAGGTTTCCTAGAAGAATCAGTAACTTATTTTATGAAAGGGGGTGTTAAAGATGAGCCTGGATAAGTGGGCAGGAGTGTGCCAACCAGAGAGACAGGAAAGAGATATTCCAGGCCAAGACAGCAGCATGTTTAAAAAAGACAAAGAATGAGTGTGAAGAGATGTTAACATATAGAAGTTTAATACTGTGGAGGATAATGGCTGATGAGGGTGATCAAGAAAGACTGTGGTCAAATAATAAACAATGTTTCCCATCAAACGAAGACATAAATATTTTACTAGATAAAAATGTTGATATTATTCCTACTGCTAATTGATAGCATTCAGTCCTTACAATATGCATTCCAGGCAGCATTCTAAATGCTTTTAAATACACGTATAGACTCTAACTTCTGAACAACCCATTCAAGAAGGAAATATTTTTGCCTTTACTATATAAACAAGCAGAATGACATATAGAAAAATTAAATAACTTGACCAAGACCACAAAACTAATAAGTGGTGGAACAAGCCAGGCAATCTAGAAATACTGTTCATGTTCCTTCAGGTGCATCCTCTCTAAGGGGATGGAGTGGTAATGGAGAATGGAAGCAAGCTACATGATGAAATATATTTTCCGAAATATCTGTTTCTGTACCTTTGAAAGAGTAAGACTACATCTACTGAGCATTTACTTCATACGATACACTGATTTGAACCATGAGGGAAAATAAATATATATATATGTAAGACACATGAATACATACAATTCCCAATATATTCAGATACAGATATAGACAGAGATATTGACTAAGATGTAGAAATAGAGATAGTCACAGATGAGATCTGCAGACCCTGAAGCCAATGGAGGCATAAACTGTAGGCAAACTTAAGTGACAATTTTGATGACTTGTTGGAGGCTGAGTGTGTACTAGCTTGAGAGTAATAAAGTCTGAAGTTTATCACAGTCATTGGGGGGTCGGGGGCCCAACCTTTCACGGTCTTTACCTCCAGGAACTTGACAAGGTTCTCATAGTGAAGAACCAAAAAAGATCCCCTTCTGGTGAGGGCAGGGGAAAAAGAGTAACCCTTGTGAAATATATCCAGAGCCTTCTCAATAACAAAGGCCTTACTCTCCAAGGTGAAGAACTTAACCAGAGCCTTTTTTCAGAGCTGTGGCAAAGGGCACTCTTTTTATTTTATTCTCTTCAAGCCTTTTTGTCTCGCCTAAGGTGTGAGAAGGGAGTAGCTAAATAAACAGAAAACTTGTGAAGGTCATGGCATAAAGCCATAGGCTAAATCAAAGACTGGAATTTAATTGAATAATTATGGAATACTGCCCCTCCAACACACCTTATCACCACCGTAACAGTGCTCCTGACAATAATAACTGAGTATGCCTGAAAGAGCTGCAGGACACAGACAGTCTTTCTGATAAGGAGTACTAAAAGAAGGCTAACATCAAGAAAGAAGACAAAAACAAGGACACTAGAGAAGTACCAATAGCTCAAAAGCTACAATACCAATTACACCTCAATTACCAACAGCTACACTAAACACAAGACAACACTGCATTCCTAGCCAGGTTAACATAAACCTTCATAATAGGGGCCTATTAATTTGAATTCTTATTACAAATTCAACATTTCCAGCATTCAGCAAAAAAATTGCAAGGTATACCAAGAAAGAAAAGATAGTCCAAAAAGACAAAGATGTATCAGAATCAGACACACATGCTGGGATATGAAACAGATGTTGGAACGGTCAGAAAGGACTGAAACGTTAAGGATTCTAATGGAAAAAGTTGACAACATGCAAGAATAGATGTACAATAAAAAGAAATGCAAGAAATCATAATAGAAATGAAGAATGTATTTGATAGGATCATCAGAAGACTCAGTATGGCCAAAGAAAGAATCAATTAGCTTTAAGTCAGATCAATATAAACGTCTCAAGATAAAGTATAATGGGAAATAAACAAAAAGAACAGAACATCTGAGAACTGTGGAAAAATTTCAAAATAGGTAACACCTGAGTAACTGGAATATCAGAAGAGGAAGAAAAAGAAGAGCAGAAAAGTAATAATAATGGAGAACTTTCTAAAATTAATGATTTAAGACTCATAAAATTTGGAGAACACAAAGAAAGATAAGTTCCAAAAATAATAGTCCTGGGCACATTGTATCCAAACTGTAGAAAACTAAAGGCAGAGAAAATACTCAAGAAATCATAGGAGAAAAGACAAAAACAAAACACAACCTTACTATGAAGGAATAAGTTTAAGAATTACACTGGACTTCTTATCAGAAACCATCAAAGAAGGGGTAAAGTAAAACATTAAAAATGTTGAGAGAGAGAAAAAACAACAATAAAACAATAAACCTAGAATTTTATATCCAGCAAAATTATCCTTAAAAAGTATAATGGAGGAACATGGCGGCGTGAATAGGACAGTGGGAATCTCCTCCCCAAAACATATATATTTTTGAAAATACAACAAATACAACTAAAAGAGAGACCAGAAGACACAGGACAACAGCCAGACGACATCCACATGTGCGGGAGCCCAGCGCCTGGTGAAAGGGGGTAAGATACAAGCTGCAGCCTGGTGGGACCCGAGCGCCCCTCAACCCAGCTCCTGGCAGGAGGAGAGGAGTCAGAGCAGGGAGGGAGAGGGAGCCCAGGACTGCTGAACACCCAGCCCCAGCCACCCGCACCAGAGCGCAGACACAGTGCATGTGTGGAGGGCTGGAAACTAGGGAAACAGGGCAGCAAGACCTCTGAGTGGGTTCCGAAGCTGATGCCCTGGTGACAAAGAAAAGCGAGGGCTTTTTGAGAGTCTTAAAGGGACAGGGACAGAACAGCTGGATGGAAACAACACAGGTCACAGTACAGCAGCTGAAAATTACAGGGAAAACCGGGCACACTAACCCCTGGGCAACAGCTCTGAGACACCACACGGAAGTAAACAGCCAAACAGCCCCCCGTCCATTACCCCTCGAGGGAACGGCGAAAGCAGAGAAGCAGCCTAAGGCTGATAACGCCCTCAGCAAGGGCGCTTCCTCCATACTGGACGGGCAAGACACAAAGACCCAGTCTACATGCAATTTCCCAACACAAGCCACTAGGGGTCTCAGTTGTGCCGGAAAAGAAAGGCCAGTAGCAAGTGGAAAGTTTGGCCCTCCCAGCTGACAGTCAATAGCACCTATCAACATGAAAAGGCAAAAGTATGATCCAGACAAGACTAACCCAGACAGCTTCAGCATCTGCTACATCTTCCCCTGAGAAGGAACCTGGAGAGATAGATTTAACCAGTCTTCCTGAAAAAGAATTCAAAACAAAAGTTATAACCATTCTGATGGACTTGTAGAGAAATATGCAAGAACTAAGGAAGGAGAATACAGAAATAAAACAAGTTCTGGAAGGACTTCAAAACAGAATGGACAAGATGCAAGAGACCATTAATGGACTAGAAAACAGAGAACAGGAATGCAGAGAAGCTGATGCAGACAGAGATAAAAGTATCTCCAGAAATGAAAAAATTATAAGAGAGCTGAGTGACCAATCGAAACAGAACAATATCCGCATTATAGGGGTACCAGGAAAAGAGGAGAGAGAAAAAGGGATAGAAAGTGTCTTTGAAGAAATAATTGCTGAAAACTTCCCCAAAATAGGGGAGGAAATGGCCTCTCAGACCACAGAGGTACACAGAACTCCCATCACAAGGGCTCCAAGGAAGGCAACACCAAGACACATAATAATTAAAATGGCAAAGATCAAAGACAAGGACAAAGTATGAAAGGCAGCCAGAGAGAAAAAAAAGGTCACCTACAAAGGAAAACCCATCAGGCTATCATCAGACTTCTCAACAGAAACCCTACAGGCCAGAAGAGAATGGCATGATATATTTAATGCAATGAAACAGAAGGGCCTCGAACCAAGACTATTGTATCCAGCACGATTATCATCTAAATATGAGGGAGAGATTAAACAATTCCCAGAAAGGCAAAAGTTGAGGGAATTTGCCTCCCACAAACCACCTCTACAGGGCATCTTACAGGGACTGCTCTAGATGGGAGCACTCCTGAAAAGAGCACAGAACAAAACACCCAACATATGAAGAAGGGAGGAGAAAGAATAAGAAGGGAGAGAAATAAAGAATCATCAGACTGTGTTTATAATAGCTCAACAAGAAAGTTAAGTTAGACAGTAAGATAGTAAAGAAGCTAACCCTGAACCTTTGGTAACCACAGACTTAAAGCCTGCAATGACAATAAGTACATACCTTTCAATAATCACCCTAAATGTAAATGGACTGAATGCACCAATCAAAAGACACAGAGTAATAGAATGGATAAAAAAGCAAGATCCATCCATATGCTGCTTACAAGAGACTCACCTCAAACCCAAAGACATGCACAGACTTAAAGTCAAGGGATGGAAAAAGATATTTCATGTAAACAACAGAGAGAAAAAAGCAGGTGTTGCAATACTAGTATCAGACAAAACAGACTTCAAAATAAAGAAAGTAACAAAAGATAAAGAAGGATATTCCATAATGATAAAGGGCTCAGTCCAACAAGAGGATATAACCATTCTAAATATATATGCACCCAATACAGGAGCACAAACATATCTGAAACAAATACTAACAGAACTAAAGGAGGAAATAGAATGCAATGCATAAATTCTGGGAGACATCAACACACCACTCATTCCAAAGGACAGATCCACCAGACAGAAAATAAGTAAGGACACAGAGGCACTGAACAACACACTAGAACAGACAGAGCTAACAGACAGCTACAGAACTTTACATCCAAAAGCAACAGGATACACATTCGTCTCAAGTGCACATGGAACATTCTCCAGAATAGACCACATACTAGGCAACAAAGAGAGCCTCAGTAAATTCCAAAAGATTGAAATCCTACCAACCAACTTTTCAGACCAAAAAGGCATAAAACTAGAAATAAACTGTACAAAGAAAGCAAAAAGGCTCACAAACACAGGGAGGCTTAACAACATGCTCCTAAATAATCAATGGATCAATGAACAAATCAAAATGGAGATCCAGCAATATATGGAAACAAATGACAACAACACAACAAAGCCCCAGCTTCTGTGGCACACAGCAAAAGCAGTCTTAAGAGGAAAGTATATAGCAATCCAGGCATATTTAAAGAAGGAAGAACAATCCCAAATGAATGGTCTAATGTCACAATTATCGAAATTGGAAAAAGAAGAACAAATGAGGCCTAAGGTCAGCAGAAGGAGGGACATAATAAAGATCAGAGAAGAAATCAATAAAATTGAGAAGAATAAAACAATAGAAAAAATCAATGAAACCAAGAGCTGGTTCTTCAAGAAAATAAACAAAATAGATAAGCCCCTAGCCAGACTTATAAAGAGGAAAAGAGAGTCAACACAAATAAATAGAATCAGAAACGAGAAAGGAAAAATCACAATGGACCCCACAGAAATACAAAGAATTATTAGAGAGTACTATGAAAACCTATATGCTAACAAGCTGAGAAACCTAGGAGAAATGGACAACATCCTAGAACACAGAACAAAGCACAAGACTGACCCAGAAAGAAACAGAAAATCTAAACAGACCAATTACCAGCAATGAAATTGAAGCGGTAATCAAAAAACTACCAACGAACAAAACCCCCGGGCCAGATGGATTCACCTCAGAATTTTATCAGACATATAGGGAAGACATAATACCCATTCTCCTTAAAGTTTTCCAAAAAACAGAACAGGAGGGAATACTCCCAAACTCATTCTATGAAGCCAACATCACCCTAATACCAAAACCAGGCAAAGACCCCACCAAAAAAGAAAACTACAGACCAATATCCCTGATGAACGTAGATGCAAAAATACTCAACAAAATATTAGCAAACCTAATTCAAAAATACATCAAAAGGATCATACACCATGACCAAGTGGGATTCAGCCCAGGGATGCAAGCATGGTACAACATTCGAAAATCCATCAACATCATCCACCACATCAACAAAAAGAAAGACAAAAACAACATTATCATCTCCATAGATGCTGAAAAAGCATTCGACAAAATTCAATATCAATTCATGATAAAAACTCTCAACAAAATGGGCATAGAGGAAGTACCTCAACATAATAAAGGCCATATATGATAAACCCACAGCCAACATTATACTGAACAGCAAGAAGCTGAAAGCTTTTCCTCTGAGATCAGGAACAAGACAGGGATGCCCACTCTCCCCACTGTTATTTAACATAGTACTGGAGGTCGTAGCCATGGGAATCAAAGCAAAGAAATACAAGGAATCCAGATTGGTAAAGAAGAAGTTAAACTGTCCCTATTTGCAGATGACCTGATATTATACATAAAAAACCCTAAAGACTCCACTCCAAAACTACTAGAACTGATATCGGAATACAGCAAAGTTGCAGGATACAAAATTAACACACAGAAATCTGTGGCTTTCCTATACACTAACAATGAACCAACAGAAAGAGAAATCAGGAAAAGAACTCCATTCACAATTGCATGAAAAAGAACAAAATACCTAGGAATAAACCTAACCAACGAAGTGAAAGACCTATAACCTGAAAACTACAAGTCACTCTTAAGAGAAATTAAAGGGGACACTAACAAATGGAAACTCATCCCATGCTCATGGCTAGGAAGAATTAATATCGTCAAAATGGCCATCCTACCCAAAGCAATATACAGATTTGATGCAATCCCTATCAAATTACCAGCAACATTCTTCAATGAACTGGAACAAATAGTTCAAAAATTCATATGGAAACACCAAAGACACCGAATAGCCAAAGCAATACTGAGAAAGAAGAATAAAGTAGGGGGGACCTCACTCCCCAACTTCAAGTTCTACTATAAAGCCATAGTAATCAAGACAATTTGGTACTGGCACAAGAACAGAGCCACAGACCAGTGGAACAGACTAAAGACTCCAGACATTAACCCAGACATATATGGTCAATTAATATTTGATAAAGGAGCCATGGATATACAATGGCGAAATGAGAGTCTCTTCAACAGATGGTGCCTGCAAAACTGGACAGCTACGTGTAGGAGAATGAAACTGGACCATTGTCTAACCCCATATACAAAAGTAAACTCAAAATGGATCAAAGACCTGAATGTAAGTCATGAAACCACTAAACTCTTGGAAAAAAACATAGGTAAAAACCTCTTAGACATAAACATGAGTGACCTCTTCTTGAACATATCTCCCCGGGCAATGAAAACAACAGCAAAAATGAACAAGTGGGACTATATTAAGCTAAAAACTTCTGTACAGCAAAAGACACCATCAATAGAACAAAAAGGAATACTACAGTATGGAAGAATATATTTGAAAATGACAGATCTGATAAAGGCTTGATTTCCAAAATATATAAAGAGCTCACCCGCCTCAACAAACAAAAAACAAACAATCCACTTAAAAAATGGGTAGAGGAACTGAACAGACAGTTCTCCAAAAAAGAAATTCAGATGGCCAACAGACACATGAAAAGATGCTCCATATTGTTAATTATCAGAGAAATGCAAATTAAAACTACAATGAGGTATCACCTCACACCAGTAAGGATGGCTGCCATCCAAAAGACAAACAACAACAAATGTTGGTGAGGCTGTGGAGAAAGGGGAACCTTCCTACACTGCTGGTGGGAATGTAAATTAGTTCAACCATTGTGGAAAACAGTATGGAGGTTCATCAAAATGCTCAAAACAGACTTACCATTTGACCCAGGAATTACACTCCTAGGAATTTACCCTAAGAACGCAGAAATCAAGTTTGAGAAAGACATATGCACCCCTATGTTTATCGCAGCACTATTTACAAAATAGCCAAGAATTGGAAGCAACCTAAATGTCCATCGGTAGATGAATGGATAAAGAAGATGTGGTACATATACACAATGGAATACTACTCAGCCATAAGAAGAGGGCAAATCCTACCATTTGCACCAACATGTATGGAGCTGGAGGGTATTATGCTCACTGAAATAAACCAAGCGGAGAAAGACAAATACCAAATGATTTCACTCATCTGTGGAGTATAAGAACAAAGGAAAAACTGAAGGAACAAAACAGCAGCAGAATCACAGAACCCAAGAATGGACTAACAGGTACGAAAGGGAAAGGGACTGGGGAGGATGGGTGGGTAGGGAGGTAAAAGGGCGGGGAGAAGAAGGGTGGTATTAAGATTAGCATGCATGGGAGGGAGGGAGAAAGGGGAGGGCTGTACAACACAGAGAAGACAAGTGGTGATTCAATAACATTTTGCTCTGCTGATGGATAGTGACTGTAAAGGGGTTTATAGGGGGGACCTGGATTAGGGGAGAGCCTAGTAAACATTATATTCTTCATGTAAGTGTAGGTTAATGATAACAAAAAAAAAGAAATAAAGAAAAGGGGGATTACTGCCTGATAGGATAAAACTAACTGTAAATCAATGATTAATGCATGCTTTAAATATCCTTAATTTTGATCACTTAAAGGTGTCAAATGATCGGCTTTGGCTATGGAGGTACACTTTTCTGATAATATTCCTTTCTCTTAAAAAAAAAAAGGCAGTTCCTGTGTGGTTACCTCCAATGAGTTCTACACAATGGTATAAAGGGCATATCAAAGTGTGGGCAAAGGGTCTGTTTGTTTATACAGAGGATCAAAGTCTAATTTGGCTACCGAGTAAATGAACTAAGATACAATATGAAAAAGAACTTCCAACATCAGCACTCTCTGGAAGTGTCATACCAGAAGATGATCATCAAAAAATCCTCAACCAAGATCCAGGTGATGCTGCAGTTGTAGCTGCATTCATCCCACCGGTTCCTGGACTTGCCATTGGAATGAAGAAGGAGATATCTAAGCTGGCCTGTGCATACAGTAAAACAACAAATTTGACTGGATCTATACTGTCGGAACTCAACCAAGAATTAGGAGAAGTGCAAGTTGTAGCGCTCCAAAATCTTACGACTACTGACTATCTACTGTTAAAAGAACATATGGGATGTGAACAGTCCCCAGGAATGGGTTGTTTTAATTTGTCTGATTTCTCTCAGACTGTTCAAGTTCAGTTGGACAATATCCACCATATCATAGATAAGTTTTCACAAATGCCTAGGGTGCCTAACTGGTTTTCTAGGTTTCACTGGAGATGCCTGGTAATTATAGGTCTGCTTTGGTTATGTAACTGTATTCCTATTATGTTACTGTGTGTATGCAATTTAATTAGTAGTTTAAAACCTATACATGCTTAAGTTACTCTACAAGAAGATATGTCAAAGAAATAATCAATCTTCCCATGTTATCTTCCGTCTGCTACTCCTATAGCTTTTCTTCTTCCTAATTACAACCCTTAAATAGAATTTGTGCCTCATATTGAATTTACCGAGTATCATAATTCTTCCAAGTGGTAAAGATACCTCAAGACAAATACTGGGCATAAAAGCCACAGGGCATAAATCTGCAAAGAAGTAAAAAGCTAACCTTTTCAAACAATATTGCCTCTCTCTCACTTACCAACTTTACATTTCCCTGTATGGCCCCGGAAGATGACTGGTTAGCCAAAGGCAGGTAAGATTCCTCAAGGGAGGAACAACCTAAGACAGGCACAGTCGCAGGGGAGGGGGGCCATCATGTGAGAAATTGGGGATCAACAGAGGTGAGGCTTAGAACCTCCGCCCACCTCCCCCTGTTCTGAGAGAAATCGTCTGCATCTGTGGATGTTTTATTGCCCTTGTCTAGCTTGGATTAACACTTAGTCTACAGGCACACACCTGATCATCTAAATTTGCTCTCTTATAGCACTAAACCATGTTTTCTACCTTTATCTTGCATCTATCTACCACTTCAGCATTTTATTAAAAAATAATAATAATAATAATGGAGAAATGTGGGATTCACATATAAATCAAGTATAAAAATCAAACGAATATTCATATTTGACCTGATTGTTTATAGTTCATAATGTGTGATCAAAACCGAAAGTTTATGTGATGACTGCCCTTGCACTGTTCACCATGTAAGAACTTGTTCATTATGCTTCAGAAGATTGGAGACTGACGAGAATTAGGGTTGGGGTGGATTAATGATTGTACATTGAGCATTGAGTCCCCTATACAGAATTTTACTGTTGTTAACAACCATTTGATCAATAAATATGAGAGATGCCCTCTCTAAAAAAAAAAAAGTATAATGGAAATACTTTCTAGATAAATAAAAACTGGGAGTATTCACATGCTCCTATAAATTAATGCAGAAAAAATATTCCTTAAAATATGAATCCTTTTCATAATTAAAAACCACTAAAAAAACTAGTAATAAAAGGAAATTAGATTACCTTAATTAGGATCTTATATTAAAAACCCATAGCTAATATCATACTCAACAGTGAAAAACAGAGCTTTTCCTATAAGATCAGGAACAAGACAAGGATGCCCACTCTCACCACTTTTATTCAACATAGTATTGGAACTTTTATATGAAAAACCCATAGGTAATATCATACTCAATAGTAAAAAACGGAGGTTTTCTTATAAGATCAGGAAAAAGACAAGGATGCCCACTCTTACCACTTTTATTCAACATAGTATTAGGACTCCTTGCCAGAGCAATTAGGGAAGAAAAACAGATAAAAGGAATCCAAACTGGAAAGATATAAGTAATATTACCTCTATCAATAGATGACAGTATCATATATGTAGAAAATCCTAAAACCTACAACAAAAAACTATGAGAATAAATAAATTCAGCTAAGTTGCAAGATACAAAATCAACATGCAAAAATCACTTTTCTATATACTAACAATAAATAATCCAGAAAGGAAATTGAGAAAACAGTCCCATTTACAGTAACATAAAAAAAAAATTTAGGAATAGATTTATCCTAGGAGGGAAATGACTTGGACACTGAAAACTACAAAAAAAAAATGATGGAAGAAACTGAAGAAGACACAAATGAATGGAAAGACTTCCCATATTCATTTACTGCAATATTTAAAAATTGTTAAAATATCCACACTTCCCAACACAATCTATAGAGTGCAATCCTGACCAAACCCAAATGGCATTTCTTGCAGAACATTTTTAAAGAATTCCTAAAATTCATATAGATCCTCAAAGAACCTCAAAGAGCCAAGACAATCTTGAGAAAGGAAAACAAAGCTAGAGGCCTCATACTTCCTGATTTTAAAATATATTAAAAAGCTACAATAATCAAAACAATGTGGTACTGACATCAAGACCTACATGTAGATCAATGGAATAAAATTAAGCATCTAGAACTAAACCCTTATGTATAATGGTCAAGGCTGTGCAATGAGGAAAAGACAGCCTCTTCAGCCAACGGTGCTGGGAAAACTGGATATTCATGTGCAAAACAGTGACTTTAGGACCCTACCTTCTACCATAGGCAAAAATTAACTCACAAAGGATTAAAGACCTCAACATAAAACTGGAAATTATAAAATACCTAAAATAAAGCACAAGAGAAAAGTTTCATGACAGTGGATTTGGCAATAATTTTTTGGAGATAGCTATTTCATTTCCTTTGGATATATTCACAAGAGTGGGATTACTGGATCATATGGTAGTTCTATTTTTAATTTTTGAAATAGAAAATATCCATATGGTAATGGATTATAGTTGAAGACATCAGTATGAACTTATGTTCAGGTTTAATATAGATACAGAAAGTTAGATACAGAATATATGTTACAGATATGTGCACATACCTTGGCTGGTATACAGACATATCTCTCCTTGCTCTGTCACCTGAGGGAGCCCTAGAAGCAATGGTACCCCACTAGCAGTAAGTCCCAGATCTTGGGAACCCAGATACTGGTCAATAAACCATTCTCCCCATAAAAGGAACCAGGGGGTCTTTGGGAAAACATCTGATTCCAGGACTTGGGTGGGAAATATATAAGATGAGCCTAGAGCATGTTGATAGTGACAGAAACCCAGAAAATACCCAAAGGAACACACACACACATACACACACACACATACAGTGGTGGAGGTAAGTCAAAGGGAAGTAGAGATATATGCAAGAGCTCCTATTGGTCAAAACTAGACAACAAAACCAATTTGAGCAGCAAAACAAACATAGTAGCATTGTGTTATAAACCCAAGATGTACACTAAATATCCCTGAGCCCATGCTAATATACATTAAGTTTTGAATAATAATTGGGGAGAAGAGACAAATCTCCCCTGCAGGAGAATTCCATATAATTTACGGAGATACCCTGTCCTCAAGCACAGGGAGTGCGGAGCATAACTCCTCATCTCTTACATGCGGGGACTGCAGGTAGTGAAGACTACCTTAAGCCAGGCCATTAAAATTAATATAAACAGGGGTAAGTCATATTGATAATATATAACCTTGATATGATACAATGAGAAGGACATGTTGTCTCTGTGGTCTTCCTTCTCAAAACCCGTAACCCCAGTCTCATCAAGACAACACATCTGAGGAACACCAACTGAGGAACATTTTACAAAAAACATAACTGATACTCCTCAAAACTGTCAAGGTCATCAACAACAAGTAAAGCCTAGAAACTGTGTTAGCCAAGTGGAGCCCTAGGGGACAGGGAACTCAGTGAAATGTGGTGTCCTCAAGGGGATCCTGGAACAACAAAAGAACAGCAGAGAAAAACACCTGAATAAAATAGGGACTTAATACATACATCACAAGTGGCTCATTAATCCTAACAAATGTACCATATTTATATATGATGTTAACAATAGAAGAAATGGGGTATAGGGCAAATGGTAACTCTCTGTACTAACTTTACTACAATTCTGTAACCCAAAACTGTTTTACAGGAAGGAATTTATTTTAAAAATTACTTAAAAACTAATATAAATTCCACAAAATTTTAAGTCCTTTATTGTACTTGAAAATATATGGATATCTGTTAAAACATTCTGTCCTTTCTCTATTCTTGAAACAGTATGTGACAACAGCAAATTCATAAGATAAAACATTTTAAATGCCGATTATGACTCAAACTGCTAAATGGGAGGGTGAGATTATTCCAGGCAAAGGAGGAAATGCAAACAAACTATAATTACTTCCTCTGATGGGATACTTTTTAGGATGTAAGTATCAGCTTTTAGCACAGGTATGTCAGAAAAAGATTTTAAATACTGCAGTGATCAAATGTTATTTCTACTTCAGGAATTAAAAACAATTAAAAGATAATTTGCATATGGCTGCAAATTAATAAAGTGAACTTCCTCTTCCAAAATTATGATGAAAATCTAGTAAGCATGAACACAAAGTGGTTTTGTTCTACCTGCTTGTGGAGATTACAAACACATCCTCATCACATTATGATATTGTCAACTTAGTTTGATTCACTTTGCTTTTGGACTGATTTAGACAAACTGCTATTTTTAGGGTAGCTCTATAACCCCCCTGTGAATAAGAATTTTTTTTTTCCCTTCAAAATGTTGATCTTGGCGGCAGCTTCATCCTGACTTCCTGGAACCTTACCTTTCCACTATTTCTGCCTGCCCACCACAGAGGAAAGCAATGAGCTACACACTAACCTGTACTAAATTCTTGGATGTTTACAACTCAATGACTACTTAAGAAAGAAATTACTTCAATGTCTCGGGTGTTCTGGCTCTGACGTATTGGTCTATCAGGCAAAACTCGGTAGGTTTTCCACATATGTATACTTGTTTAAATTCTGCACTCTCTGTAACTTTCCCCTTTTAGTTTCATATAATATAAAGTCAGAGTTCATTTAGCAGAACATTCTTTTCTCTGGATAGGTGATTCGAGTTGAAAACAGGGTTCCATGATAAATATACTTAGTATGGTTTTAAATACAAAAAGACTTTCAGAGCCTTCAATGGGTAAATATGTATATTAAAATCTTTTAAGTAGGAAATATAGTATACAGTTTTTCCCATACTAATTTGACTGAATTTTTTTTAAGGAACATCTAGACATACTAATGTCTATGGAACACATTTTGGGAGTGTATTTTTTGCCTTCTGGAACATTACTCCAACTTATTCTACCAAAGCAATAATGGCAGTGCTAAAATCCTGGCACACTTAAATTTCACCATACTTAAAACTCCCCATTTTATTATCAAGTAAAAGTAATCCTTACTATGTAACATTACTTACTGAGTCGGCTTAGCTGATATTTATAGTCAAAGCAATGGTATTAAATTCAATAATGAATATATATATATATATACATATATATATGTGTGTGTGTGTGTGTGTGTGTGTGTGTCACATACACACACATACAGGTTGAATACTATTATAACTGGAAATGGAATGGACACACACACACACACACACACACACATACAGGTTGAATACCATTGTAACTGGAAATGGAATGGAGAGAGAATTACCACGAGTGGGGAATGTGCACCATAGGGGAAAAAGAGGAAGACAAATACCCTCAGGAAACTATCTTGAGCCAAAATAGTAGACTTCACCTTAATCCTATACCTTTGCTGAGGTGGTCTCCTTGAGGTATGCAAAGATATCTTGTAAGACCATAGGCTTCTGATCAATTTCGGCTTGAATGAGGGAGTAAATTTCCGATTCAAGCAGGCAGAAAGTCTATTCTAACTACTGCTCTTTCATCCCAAGAGATAAAAAATAGAATAAACTATCTTCAAGTTCCATTTCTCAGGGACAAAAATTTCCCAGACTGACCATTACATCTAACAACGACGCTATTTCTCCATTATTTGATATTACAACGCATGGCTTTATACAATAGTGACCCCTCATCGGAAACACAATGCCCGTGGCTAATGTCAGAGTGACCAAAGGGTCCTACTGAAGTATGACTCCTTCTGCACGTTGCCGTCTTCCACCTGAAGAACTGTTATTACAATGCACACTGAATTACAGTGTACGCTCAGGAATGTACCTTTTCCTGCCACTTTTGACAAACAGCCTCAATTATACCTCAGAAATAAGAGTCCTGCAATGTTAAACCTTTTAAAAGAATTATGCTTTCCACTGTGAGAAGAAATAGATTTCTAGGCATGTAAATGCTCAGGTGCTCTGGCTCCAACTCTATGTTCTACCAGGTAAATGTTCACCAGGTTAAGGTCAGTGGGCACTTCACTTAGGCCTCCCACCCTTCCTCTCTTTCAGTGTGGAATATCACAGTATTTCTTTCAAACCTTAAAACATGAAACTGTATACCATATACGCCACATTTAACTTAAAAACTCAACTTTAAACTCCACTACTCTTTGTTACTTCATATATATAGATACCTAAATCTGGCCTACAATTACCCTTGTGAAAATTCTTTTTATTTTTAAATGATATACCTAGAAATTTTCTTTTCACTTCAGAACTGAATTGCAAGAAAAAACTAAAAACTGAGTGAAGATTTAAAAAAAAATAAGTTTTTATACATTTGGAAGTTAGGCATGTATGCACATGAGGAACCATAAATGCATGTTTTATCATTAAAAATAAAGCTGGAGAACAATTTAAATAGTACACCTTTCAGAAAAACCAAGGGGTAGCATAATGCTATAGGCTTTGGACACCAATCTAATGTAGCCTCTGTGAACCTCAGTTTCCTCATCTACAGAATGGGCACCTAGATCGTAAGATTGCATGAGGAGGTATTGGAAGGCATATAAAAAATGCCTAGCTCATCCCACAACAAGAGTATGAGCTAACCTCAGGAGGTGCTGTGAGAGGGGATGACCACTGGAGGGAAGGCTAAGGGGTCACGCTGTACTTAGTATTTAATTCTTTGTTAGATAGGACAGCACCAGATGAGGACTATTTCTAGAGAGATAGGAAGTAAATGAGAAGTTCAGATAGTCCTGAAGTTCCAAACTCAGGGCTTGGGAAAAAAGAGCCAGAACTAAGAATTAACTCGTGTTTAGAATAAGTATGATTTTAATAAAATACCAAAGGTACAATCTACAGCATGGTGCACTTCATGCTTCAGACTGCTGAGGCCCATGGGCCTCCAATGTAACATGGGTAAACAAAGGGGAAATGGCTAAAAATCTTACAGCTTTGGGAAAATGTTCATGGCTGGGTTGATTTGGAACCTATTTATGAGGCTGAAAAACTGAAAACTTTCACGTATTACTGTGTGTGTGTGTGTGTGTGTGTGTGTGTGTGTGTGTGCATGAATATATATATACATATCCAGATGCTACAGTAGAAAAATAAAAAAATTTCCTTTTGTAAAAGTACTGGTACAACCACTTGGGAAGAAAGATAATTGCTTTTAAAAACTTTATTATCTGTGCTACCTTTTCCTAAAGGTTAAACACAGACCTAGACCAGGATGCTATTTTAACAAGGAAAGATACTCAAATTTTCTCCTACTAGAGAAAATGTATGAAGCTAGGAAAATACAAAAGCTAAATTTAAATCATATTAAAATATTTTCAAGCTCTATTACATAACAGGGGAGTCGACATGATATAGTAGAAAGAATAACAAGCTGGAAATTATGAAGTTAAGTCATGATATCAATATATCAGTGGGGCTTATTTAACAAATTAAAGGACCATACAGTGGAAGAAAAATGTCTCCAAAGGGTGTGGAATCCCATACCTCCAATAAAAAATAAAGAGTAAGGAAATAAGATTAAAACATCTATATAACTGTCCCTTCTGAAACAAAAGCCATTCCCACCAGTTATAGGGGCGATCATTGCTCTTGCTGTGATTTTTGCCTACATAGAAGGCACTGAGGCTGTCCTGAGGTCAAGGAAATGCCCTTTTCATCTTTGCATCACCTCCTTTTGTTACAGAGCATGAGACAAAGTTCAGACTTAGAAAATGTGTGTAAAACGCAGTTTCTATAAAGACTGTTTTCTTTGGAGTCCTGCAAGAAGGCCTCACAGTGTATTTAACGGGCTTGCCACTTCATCTGCATCCCTGCAATCAGGTGGGGTATCAGAGTACTTGGGGGGGACTATGAAGTCCCACCCTGCTGGGCTATTTCAATTGTACTCACTGATAATACAGACCAAATACAGAAACCAAACAAAATTACAATAAAATGTTGGTTTAAAAGTAATATAATCTTAATTTATCCCTAAGTAAAAAGCTAATATTTCTTTTCAGACATAGCTGCATGTTATATGTAGATTCCAAACAGCTAGGATTATTTCATATGACATTTAATGCCTATGGCATTAAATTTTTTATTTTTTTTATTTTTAATTTTTATTATTCTTTAGAGTATCTGGCAAACAAAAATGTCTCTAACAATGACTTCTACTAAAGGACACACAAAAAATGGAATAAAAGTGTGGGTAATATTCCTATCACTCAGTGGCAATGAGTAATTGCAAAATTGATTCTAGATAACAACGTGCATATTTTGAAATGAGGGGACAGTTTCCCAAATTAAAAAAAAATGAACTACAAGATTTGGTATGCTTCAGAGTAAAAATAATGATAACTATATTATAACCAGGATGCTGAATCATAAAGTTTAGATGAGGCAACTTCATATAATAGGCTTAGGTGAACACTGTTTTGAGTTAAACTTTCCTCCATTATTTCATCCAATATTTGAGTAGCATGATACGTAGGATATTAGCCTTTCTCCTTTCACAGAATAAACTTAACAACTTAAATTGGATATATCCAAGATACTCATTCAGTCAGAGTCACTAGAAAACTTTTCAAACCTCTCCCTCCAAACCTAAGTGATTATAATAAAATAAAGAAAGCCAAATGTTACTCAACATGTAAAATGAAAATAACTTTCCTTTAAAGAGAACCAAATGGAAAAATAATCTCAGCTGTAAATAGTAATAATTACTACAAAAGACCCAAGGAAGCACACAGCACTGAGCTTCCGTATAGACGACACTGACACTGTTCTAGCTTATCGTACGGAACTTTCTGTGGAATCTCAAGTACTTTCACAACTGGAGTTTTATGTGGTCCAATTAACTTTGGCTAGACATAGAAATCTGGCTTAGGGCTTCCATGCTGTAGCCAAAATAAAGGTTTTATGTATCAAAAATTACTGTCAGAGTCTCCCATATCCTCCTTTCTCTCTTACTAACCTGAATCTGGAAAATAAGCTAACAGCCAAGTAGCTTTTACCGCAGTTTAAATCAATATTAATTCAACTGGCTCACAGAAACTGCAAAAATATTTGGCTTGAATAAATTGAACAGAACAAAGAGAAGGGAAGATCCGGAAAAGAAAATCAAGGTAAGGATGTGTACGGAACTAGAGAACACACACAGGTTTAGAAACAACCATAAAATCATGTGAAACACCTTAATAATGGAAATGTTTTTCCTTCTTTTCTCTCTCAGTGAGTGCCCAACCTTAAATTCATTGCATTAGCTCTCGGTAACAAAGTTCAAACAAGGCATGAATCACAATTTTAAAGTGAGCTCGTGTTTAGTGTTTTAATTGGACATGATATTGGTATGAAAGTTCCCTATATTTTAAAGAGATGTCATCCGGGCCCAACTATATTTAAACATGAAGGCTACTATGACCCTACAACAGAACTATTGTCCAGGGAACCTTGGAAAATTCACATTCTAGTTATAATGTAGGACATCAAATGCCAATAGCTGAAAACAGAAGTCCTAAGATCATCACCTATGATACCAAATAATAAAAACAGGTTTAATCACTTGAAATGAACTAGTACCTAGAGATGTCTAAAACTAGATTACAAAAAATAGGGATGGAGAATGTATTGGCTTACTTTTAGAATCCCCAATCAGGTATAACAAGGAATGGTAGAGACATCATACTTAAAATTATTTAATATAGAATGAAAAGTAATGATGTTCAATTCAGAAAACCTGGAGGTTGTATCCAATTCTACTATTTAGTAGCTAAGTTATTGTTGGGATATTTCTTGAATCTTTGAAGCTCAGTTGCCTCACATATAAAAAAGAGGACAATACTCATTCTAAAGCTTGTGAAATAATGTGTGTCAATCGCAGGCACTTAAGAGATGTACACACTTTGTGCCCATCCCCAAAACTCCCCAAAGGGTCTTAGAAGATTACACTGTGTCCACACTATAATCATGCCACTCTCATTCCTTTATTCTGTACATATCACTGGGAATTAGAGTGATGCCTAGCATGGAATAGAAAGTCTTAATACATGTGTTGGCCAAATGAAGGGATTACTGAGGAAATCAGTATCAGGATAGGTAAACAAAAAGTACTAGAAAGTCAGGTACCCAGCCCTTATGTAACTTACAAAGTGAAATGTACAAGAGGGATAGTTACCAACACAGTAAAAATATAAGAGATAAAAAATATAAGTAAGATTAGTCTATTCAGGTTTAAAAGTCATAGATTTGTACCTGCCATTTAACGCATGAAGTGCTGCTATAGAGATACTGAAACCAGTGCTATGGAGGTACAGAGAAAGGAAAAAGTGACTGCTTGAAAGATTCAGGGAAGGCTTCACAGAGGAAATAAACTTTGACTAGGCAGAGAGATGAGAAGAACATTACTGTTAGAAGAATTAAAAAAAAAAGGATTTGATCTATGCACTTTGTCAGAGCATTCTGGGAAACAATTCTTTGAACTCTTTTAAATACTGTGAGTACTACAGATTCTTAAAGAAAAATGTATATAAAAATATACAGAGTGAATTTTTCCACTTGCTATAAGAAAAGTGCCAATCAATTTTCTCCAGTTTGCCTTATAAAAATATAATTCTAATACGAAATATTACTCTACAGTCTAAGTCTATTTAGTTATGTGCCACTTTTACATATTTACCTTTGGTCAGCTTTGACAGAATGGAAAAACACCCTCTATTTCTATTCTTCTCTTGAGACTAATAGCCAATTCCATTTCATAAAATCTTGTATTTAAAGCATTCAGAAGTCAAAATGTGTGGCATTTTCCACCTTGCCAAATCCATGTTAAGTCAGTGGCATATTACCAGACCAAGAAACCCAAAATTAGACGAAGGCAATCAATCCATTGGGATCAGAATTTTGCCAAATCTCATAATTCAAAGAAACTGTTAAAGATGGTTGTGGGGTTTTTGGCACTGTGAGTTTAAGCCATTTCATAATAGGGCTTGTATTTCTTCTAATCAGTAAATCGGAAACTATAAAAGTTTTGTTGGTAGCAAAGAATTAAAATTCGGATTATAATACATAAGTCTTTCCTTCCTTTCCATATGTTTCAGTAAATTAAAACTTCTAAATCTTGTTTCAAAAAAAAATACCTTCTAAAAAATAAAGCAGCCTATAAAATTGTATTTTTGGTACAGGAAACATAAAGTATCCAGGCTTTAAAAAGAAGAGGGGGAAATAAAAAGGGCACATGGTTTCAAAAAATATCCAAAGTCATATCACAGTCTAGGTATATACCTAATTGAATATATTTAAGCTTTCAATTTTTCCTTTCTAAATGATTTTTTTTTGGCATACTGGCCATCTAAAACTTTTATAGATATATTTTTGAGGTGGCCATTTATCAATCTAATAAAAAATGTTTCCATTTGGATTCCATAAGAACATCTCAAAGACAATAGCTGGGGCAAGATGCCTATATGAATTCTGTTCTTACACAGAGCTTTATGAGTTATCATCCTATCAGAACAGGCAATGGAAAATTATCTTAATATGTAAAATAATTTTTTTCCCAACTGACTGAATTAGACATACTATGATCCTGTAGATAGCAGAAATATAACTTCTACCCTCTAATTCTAAGTAATGTTTTTTTCCTTTCCATCTCTTTGTTCTGTGTCTGCTAATTTTTTACATTAATTTTTCACATTCTTTCATCATTCCTTCTTTAATATTCTGTCTTTTTTAATTTCTTCATTTTTTTGTATATGGAAAGACTTCCTCACCTTTGTTCTCTTATCCTTCATGTAAAAATATTTTACATCACATTTTTAATTTCTAAAAGCTTGTTTTTTGTTTTTTCATTACTTATTGTTTTATGGCACCCTGCTTCACGAAATGCTAGTTTACCATCTGCTTCTGAGGATTTTTAAAACAATTTTCTTCTGTTTAGCCCAGTTTCCTTCACCTAATAATTTGTTTCAGTCTCAATCTTTTACATCTGCGGCTTTCCTAATAGGACTGATATCTTTGATGGCCACTGTTATTTAAAAATGAGTTAATAAGAGGTGAATTAAGTTCCTTAGGCATAGGTGTGCTTCTAGACTTTTGTGTATCTCGTTTGGGAGCTGGTCATTTACAGAGTACCTCCAAGACGTAGGCATATGGGAACCTTTTTTCCAGGTAGGAACTCAGTAGTCTCATGTGCATGCACGTGCACATGTGTGTGTGCAGTGCTGTGGGAATATCAGCTCTGTTCCGGTCCTCTGCACGTGGCTGGGGAAGCACGCTGACGAGCGCAGTCCTCCACTGGGGATGTTCCTCCATCCTCTCCTCCGGCCCCTCTACTTCCACCTTCAACTTGGAAGCTGTTCTGAGTCACAGGCCTCTCCTAGTCAGTCGCTCCACTGTGAGCCTCCCTTCCCGACTTGGGGTGAGTGCCTGCGGGTTGGCATTGTGTACACTGAGGGAGACCTGAGTGTTCCATACGCAGGTTACAACCAATTATCCCATTTTATTGCTCCTTAACTCACTCTCTGCAAGGCCAGCTGCCTCCATGTCTCGACTCTCTCTAGGTTTCTTTTTAAGTACATCAGATTTCTTTTCACTGTTACCCCACTCCAAAGCCCTTTTACATGGTGGTTTACCCTGTTCTGACAAATCTATTGAAATACCTCTTTCCGCTTTCTAAGTCCCAACAATCAGCTCGAATGTCATCTCCCCTCCCATTCTGAGGATCCCTGTGAGGTTATTCCTTCCCAGTATTTAAGTCAGTAAAAGTTTATTCTGACTCATCCACATGATCAACGATCAGTTGTGACCTATGTATGGAACAGTCAGGTCTCCCTACGTACACAGAGCCAACAGGCAGGCACTTGCCCCCAAGTCAGGGGGAAGGGGGCTCACGACGGTGGGGCGGTTGAGTAGCAGAGCCCCACGACAGGACAGCTTACAAATGGGAGTGGAATGGGAGGGGCCAGAGGAGAGGACTGACAGGCACCCTGCAGGGAAGGACGGACTGTCAATGCCCTTCCCTCCCACTGGCAGAGGATCGGAACATTTCTTCATTCCCCTCACTAACTCCTTCTGGATTTAACTTTGTTCTTTTGAAGGATATCTTCAGTGACTTCTTCGGCAGTTTTTTTGATAGACTGATTTTTTTCTTTAGTTTCTTGGCCTAGGAATTCCCTGATAACACAAGTAAAGTAAATTTGAAACCCAAAGACTGGTTAAGGGTGGGCAGCAGTGAAAAACGCCTAGCAGAGACTTCACTCCTTTTCCATTTAGATCCCATGGAGTGGAGACAGGCCAAGCTTCATGCTGCCTTTTGGTATCAGTATGCAAACTTTTTCTATGTTATCCTTTCTCAGGGGTATGAACTTTCCTGCTTTATTTATAATTCCTGGCCTGCCTTTGGTCCAAAGCTTTGTCTCTTATTTGGATACAATAATGGAAACAAAAAAAAAAAACAAAAAGCCCCTCTCCACTGGCTGCCACAACTGGTAAACTATCTCAAATCAGGTGCAGGATCAGCCTACAGTTTACTGTTCTGGGGTTGTTACCACTTCACTTCTAGCCCCTGCAAAATTCTCTTTATATTTTTGAGCTCAACTATGCACTAGAGCATACCTGTTATATTTCATAACGCATATATAGATATTTTTAGTGGTATGTTTTTTGGTTACTTGGTCTATATAATTTCTTTAATAGCATTTTAGTGATAACAGAAAGGATACATGATAATTTTAAGTGTTTAGCCTACCATCTTCTGTGGGAAATAAAATATTAATTATGTTTAAATAATTATAACACACCTTTTTCACTAAGGACCACTGTCCTGATCATTTGCTCTATGCTTTTATACTATTCCTTTACTTTTATTCATATACTATTCATTACTTTTATACTACTCATTTACTTTCACTAATACAGGAGAGAAATTAGGTGCTATAGCTAAATAAACATAAACAGATTCATATTAAGACTGAACGCTAGTTCTTCTACCACTTATTATTAGCTGGGAAGCTCAGAAGATTTACTTAAATATTTGAACAATCCCCTATAGTATAAAATTAAACTATCAATATTGTTTTGAAAGACATGAATTTTTATAACTCCCAGTGGTAGAGTATCAGCAATTTCTTGCACTTCCAACTAATACCACTTGCATGGAAATGTGGCCTCCAAGAGTTCTTGTTACACAGTGGGTGGCCAAATGATAGCTCCACTTTCGTTACGGAATGATTTCCAATTAGGAGGAATTCCAGGTGACCCTAGTTGACACATATGCAGTAGTAAAATATCGGCTATTTGGAAAGAACCATACTTAGTTTTACATTACAACCTGTTTGGGATTGACATGAACTTGCAGAACACAATCTTCATACAAATGTTATTATTATTATTACAGCAAATTCACCTTGTAATCACATATTATCTGGGGTTCTCCATTTATATCTTTCCATTCAGTTACATCAAGGATCATGATTTTATCTACAGCAAACCCCACAGCTAAAGGAATAAATGTTCTTATACGTTATGTCCTGAGTTCCACTTTGTCCTCACCAAATATTTAAGTGAATCTTCTGAGCTTCCCAGCTAATAAGTGGTAACTAGCTAAGAGCCAGTACCTCAAACCCCATCTCCGTGAGTCTGCACAGAGGGAACCAGTTTGTAACGGGTGAGGACAGTTACTCACAGTCAGAGCGAGCAGTTTCCCGTAGGTAAGATGAGCAGGGATGTGATCGGTCTTGGCTCTGAGTGATTCCATATACCAATGCTCCGCTTCGGGGAGTTTGCTTAATCGCATGTACGCTTCACCTGGAAGAAGAACCACGATCAGTCTGAGGACACAGCCGCCTAACAGCATGTTTATGTTCTGTAACATTTCCGATGCAATGGCCAGTACTGTGATCCATCCTCTCATCTGATTCCCAAAAAGTCATATTAACCATTTTATAGATAAGAAAATGTGTGTTTGGAGAAATTAAGTTAAATAGCTAAAGTAAAAAATTTAGTAAGCAGTAAAGGTTTGATTTTTAACCTAAGAATATACACTCCCAAGCATATGTCCTTTGCACCATTTTTTTTTCTTAAGGTAAGTTTGTTCTTTCTGAATTACAATCATCTGTTCTTTTTTATTCACATCCAATTTCAAGTGTTTATAGAATAACTACTAAGTGGAGAGTATTATATAAGACCTAGATGAGAGAAGTTTAAAGTCCTATCCTATGTGGTTCACAAACATACTGAGAAAGTTAAGACTAACTGAAAGAGTTAAAATATTTTGGATTAAGCATTGGTGCTAGATTTTAGTTTTTGAGAAATTCTTTGCATTTTATATTATAATAAGTAAATGAAATTTGTGTTTCATTTGGAAATTCCAGCAAATATGTGATACGTAGCATGCCCAGCACCATGTACAAAGCTAGTCAAAAGCCATTCAGCCATCGGTTATTACTTTCAGGTTTTACAAATTTTACTTGCCAAATAGCATTTCACTAAGAGCCAGGAAAGGCCAAAAAAAAAAAAAAAGGGAAATAAAGCCAAAAGTGTATTAGTTGCCCTGCTTATTATCACTCCCTCTCCCTTATGTGCTTATAATATGAAAGAATATTCACCTGATGGGAAAATTATATTTTGAGATGATATAAATCAGTATTTAACTGTTGTAATTCTGATAAGCACCGCAAATGTAGAAGCTGCTAAGTTCCTGAGACCAGGCAATAAACTAGCAACCTGCATTATTTTTCAAGCAGACCTTTATAGCTTAACTAATCAGAATTATGATAGCTTTTAACATTGAGACATAATCAGAGGCTTTTCCTAAATGCAATACCTGCAGTGGTTGTACATCTTTGCTTCAAAGGAAGAGCTAGCTTCCCTTCATTTCAATCACATTTTCTTTACATTAACGGAGCACTAATACAAATATATTTTGTGAATTGAATTGATTTGGGTCTCCTGACCTTTTTAAGTGCCCTCTGCTTGGCTGTTTAGTAAAAAATATTGGTGACAAATAATATGTAATATGCCCAAGAATGCACGTACGACTCACACACATCTCTGGGTTTCTAGTTCTGAAAACAGTCTTTATACTACAGTACCATAAAAATGATAGCTGGAAGACCATTTTTTATTCCTCAAGTTTAAAAAATGTTTGCATTTAGGAATTTGGTTAGATTAAATCAAATGCTTAGGGTGAGGTACAAGAAATAATGAAGCAAAGACCAATGGCTGGGATGCAATATATAAAATGTTCATAGATGTTAGAGAGGCAGGATTAGGCATGGATTTTGTTATTGTTGTTGTTTTCTTTTGCTCCTTATTCTTTAAAGATATTTAACTAGGCTTATTCTGACAATATTTATTTCTCTCTTTTCTGACTTCAAGCAAGGCTGTGAAGATTTTGCTCTCCTATCGTAGTTTATCTTACCATTTTTAATTAGTTCCCCTCTCTTTGGAATTACACAGTTTGATAATTTCTAATGTGTATTTTTTCTTTTCTGATACAATGCATTTCCTATTTCACGATGTGTCTAGATTTTAATTGTAGATGAGAGTAATGATCACTTTTTGATTATTGTGCTCCATTATTTTTGTGTGTCTAGTGAAGCAATGTTTTATTCTTTTTGATTATTGTCTTTATACAAATACTTTTGTTTTTCTATTTCATTTCTTTATTGTATTTGCATATTGACTCTGCTCAATATCCTAATACAATATTCCTCTCATCAGCTCAGTCTAATACTTAACCTACACATTACATGTTAAATTTTTTTAGTTTTCAGTTGTTCAATTTCTGCTTTGCTCTTTTTCAAATATGCTTTTCAAATTCCTAATTTCCTGCTCTTTCTACATAATTTTTCCCTATTTTCTCATTGTTTCACATACTTTTTATTAAAGTATCATTGATATACAATCTTACGAAGGTTTCACATGAACAACATTCACACATATTATCAAGTCCTCATTGCTGCCCCATTGCAGTCACCGTCTGTCAGCATAGTAAGATGCTATAGAGTCATTACTTGTGTTTTGACATTTTGAGTGCAAGTGACATTTAAGTGACATATTCAAGATTTGTGTTATCTAATAACTTGTGGTCCCTCATTCTGGTAGTATAGATCCTTCTGTGTTTCATGAGTCATAATTTGTTTCTTAAATTTGGGAGATATATTTGGATGTTACAAATCAGTAGATTTACTTGTTTATTCCAGTTATCTGGGACAAGATGGTCAGCCTTGATTTGTGATCAGCCAGTATCCTGAGGGAACACTGTTTCCTTCTCATTTTGATCAGTCCTTTGAATCTTTCTCTTGACTCCTTTCTCTGCTCCTGGGAAGCTCTGAGGTTTTCCTTTTAGTTGTGGCCCATTTAATGTATTCTTAAAATCTTTGAGGCTTTCACTTCCCTGTATTACAAGAATATAAATCCAACTTATGCCAAGGGCTTGGAGAGGAGGAGCTGACCTGAAGAACTTGGGGAATCCTCAGCACCACAGGGAATCATCACGGGGCCCTTACTGGTAACACTGCCCTCCAGGGCAGGACTGGATAACTCCGTGAAACCATTATACACGTGCAAGAGATGATTCCCAGTAATTGGCAGTCAGCCCTCAGAGGTGGAGTATAACTGTCCTCTACTTAGGTATAGGCATGGAGTTTTAAAAAATCATGTTTCTGTAATACTGTATTGTAATTATAATAATATCTCTATAAAAACTGAAGCACTGTCAGATGGATTTTTTTTCCATGTTGAACAAATGTTTTCAGGTACAGTTTCTTCACAATACTAGGTATGATTTATATAACAGGATGCATAATCCCTAAAGTATTGAACATTTTAATGCAATCAATGACAAATCATATCCAAATATTTATTTCTAAAATGGATTTCTAAAGTCAGTAGAAAACAAGATCTTCAGAGTTAGGCTGAAAGATGGCCCTGCATTACAGGTTCTCTTTGGCATCAACCTAGAATTTTGGGGTTTTTTTCAAGTGCTTATAGGTCAGTTTTTAGAAGTTGTACAATTATTGCATTTAATATAGCTTGTTTTTCATTTATTAAAAAAATTCAACTCATTTGTAGAATGGTAAACAGTAGGTTTTCTGTACAGAAAAAAGAGTACAATTGAACCCCAATTACAGAGTGCTTTTGAAATTCAAATCTTTATTGTATTTAAGTTGGTGATGTCTGAAAATTATTTCTGAAAGTGTATTTTTTCCAAGTCAGAAATTGACCATTTTGAAATGAAATATTATTAATATGCCAAATAATTAGTGGCTGGCCTATTTCTTCAGTAAGAATGCATAAGCAACTTATTATGCTTAAGAGAGAGAAAAATTTCAAAGGGCTATCAATGGGAAATACGTAATAACACATCTTGGCAAGTATATGAAAAATGTAAATGAGCAGCTTACTTGGTACTATAAATTATAATTTAGAAAAACTTGATGTAACCATTCACTGTATCTCAGTGATGACAATTATAGCGATGACAATCATTCACTGAATGTTTATTATGAACCAGAACAGCAAGCTACAGGGGCCAAAAATCTGCCTTACGCGCACTAACTCTTCTCATTCTACCTTTGGGCTTGTATGAAATTTTTTTTTTCGCTTAGCCCCACAGGGAGATTTAATACATTATTCTCATTCCACTAACAATTAACTCATTCCACTAAGATTAGGTTTGCAAGATGAAACATATTTTCAGTCTTTATATGTGTATCTAATTTTTTATTAAGGAATGTCATTACCTGGATTTTACAGATAAGGATAATGAGAAGCGAAGTGGTTAAATAAAAACACACAAAATCTTAAATGTGGAAAGTGGTAAAGCTGTAATTCAAACCCAGGATGACCTGACTTCAAAGCACTTTGCTTTAACTTGGCTGGTAGTGAACAATTACAAGCTTCCGAACTCTCCAGTTCAGGGCAAACTTACACTCAGAGAACAAACATTGTTCTCTAGCTTGTGATGCACTGGCCATCAAATTCATTTTACTTTGCCTTGGGCTCATCTATCTTATTGAATTGCAGGAATAAGGAAGAGCGATGATAATCCACGGTTGACCTTTAAAAATGCTTCTGTTGCTCACATTACTCGATTCTTATGAGGGAAATATGCAGCACAGAAGATGCACCTGTGTCTAAGATTAACCTAAACACAAAAACACTCAATAAAAAGGGTCATAAAATCAAGCAGCAAATCCTGAAATGTAAGAAAATAATCATGGCTGAATTTAAATGCGTTTAAAAGATAAAAATATTAAAGCTATCAACAGTACAAGAACAGCACTTGCTTTATCCCTGGCATCGACAAGGTAGAAGTCAATTTCTCATTTCTATTCACACTAGGGGTGACAATAGTCATTTTATGGATGAAGGGGAAGGCTCAGAAATAATAAGTGACTTGGGCAAGGATGGCTAATAATCCTGAAAGTCTGAATGGCCCTGAAGTCCATGCTTTTTTCCACTGTATCAACCCACCTACCATGTAAAGTTTATTATTTACTGAATACCTACTAAAGTCTTAAATATATTATCATTATACTTTTACATTATCCCTACAATGTAATTAGTATCAGTCTCATTTTACACATGAGGTACCTGTGGTTCACTGAGCGACTTACTCAATACTGAGTCCAAAAGCAAGCATATGCCAGATTCAGGATTCAGATTAGGGGTCTGTCTTTCTACTATACCAATCTGTCCAAATACTATTAAAAAGAAAAAAAAAAAGGTGGGATTACAACTACAAAAAGTGCCATCAGTAGATTCAGTTAAAGAGAAAATAATATATATGTAATCCTTCAAGCTTGATTAAAATATTAAAATCATAAAAATTCTATGAGAGAAATGGCCACAGAAAAAAGAAAAACCAGTAAATTCAATAAGGAAGGAAATTAAGATACTTGGTTGGGAATAGGGTAGAGAGAAGAGGGTTAACTTAAGTGAGCTTCTCTGATACTGTAATTATTTTTAACTTACAGTAACATAAAAAAATGTTTATAGTACCCAGCGGGAAAGAAGCAATATGACAAATTTTCCTTCTCATCCTGCAAAAAATGACATAATAGCGGCATTTTCATAAGAATGAGAAGATGTGCCGTGTGATGATGTAGTGATCAGGTTCATCACCCAGATTTATTTCCGATTCACTCACAGACAAAAGGGATTTGAATGTCTCCAGGCTGGCCTCAGGCAGATGGAAATGGGTTTCATATGTAGAACAAATAATGTTACTCTTCCTCCCTAAAAAGCGCTGGATCCAAACAATCCAGGCAAAAAGGCTAATTCCGTAGAGGAAAGAATGCTGGATTATTGATGATGGAAGAGTCCGGATCTCACTGATTCTCATGTTTCAAGTTACTGGACAGCTCTGGCTTACAGAAAAAGAATAAAGAGTGGAGTAGGACATATTTTCCAGTGTTACCTTTTGTTTTCCTGCCCTTGCTTAAGATAGTATATTTCTATGTTAAGATCAGTTTAGATTCCCTATTTTTTTTTTTTTTTTTTTTTTTTTTTTTGGTGCACCGTTCCCGGAAGTACTGCAATACCAGGTCGATGCGTGGAGTGGACGGAGCAAGCTGCTATTCCATCTCCCTGCTCCAAAAATCCATTTAATATATTGTCCTCGGATAGAGGACGTATCAGATATTAAACTGATAAGAACAGATACTACACTTGATCTTAGCCAAAAGGCCGAGAAGCGATAGATTCCCTATTTTTTAAAAATTTTTTTGAGTTCTAATTGACATACAACATTGTAAAAGTTTAAGGTGTACAGCATAAAGATCTGATTACACATATTGTGAAATGATAAACAATTAGCATCCATCATTTTATATGACGATATAAAGGCAAAAAAGAGTTTTTCCTTGTGGTGAGAACACTTAGGGTCTAGTCTCTTAGCACCTTTTAAATATACCATACAGCAGTGTTAACTATAGTCATCAGGCTATAGCCTTCATCCTTAGTACTTTAATCTTAACACTGGAAGCTTGCATCTTTTGACCACCTTCATCCATTATCCCACCCTCCAGATTCTCTATTAAAAAAAAAACAAAAAAAAACTTTGTGATTACCTTTACCAAAAGTGATCACCCCTTACTCAATTCTTACAGTAACTGTTAAGTGCTTGTTTTTAAATTCTTGAATACACATCTTGCATATCAACTGAGGTTAACCAACATGGATAATGCATATGATTGTAAACATAATGGTTAACGAGATATAATTCACCCCTGCCTTCATGGTACTTACAATCTAGTGACAAAGAAATCTATTTACCAGTATTTTCCAAAGTTTGATTTTTAGGTACACATGAAACAAATAACACAAAAACTTAAAAAATATATATATATATACTTCAAAATTTTATTTAGTCTGTGTTTAAAAAATGTGATTTTGTAGGTATCATGCTTTAGAATTAAGAAAAGTATCAGTTGAAAACAGACAGTAGGATGTTATGAGAAAAATATAAACCGTGGAACACAAGTGAATTTGGACAACACAAACTGCATATACCTAGCTACAATTTGAGAAAATAAAAATGTTTTAGGAGTTATGTTTGTAAAAGCTTGCTGTAGCAGCAACTGGGGAAAAAATCTAGTTTTGTAAAAAGGTCTCAGAGAGGGTACAGCATTTTTTTCCTGGCCTCTAAAGAATGAGGACACTCATAAAATGGCCCCACGTGATTTCTGGCAGGCTTCCTGCTGCTGGTACAATGGGAGTATCTCATTGCCAATACTCTGAATTTTAGGATACTTTGTCTGAAGGGCAGGCATTCCACTGTAGTTTACCTAGTTTCTAAGCTTCTCAAGATTGAAGACTTAGCTAGTCAATAAGATAATCATTCTATTTTTTAAGAAATGCTATTTCCCATTTAAGATATCAGGCTTTGTACCTGGTGGGTTTTTGAACTTGGGTGTTTTGATGTGCTGGTCATTTTCCTTTTACTGAGCACTTACTAATCTTCAAGTTTGTTATTACTATTCCCTTCTTATACATTACTTTCAATTCTTAGAAACTATTTTGGTTTGTTTCATCTACCCGTTGCAATCATCCGGAATCATGAAGGAGCACTGGGTTCTGAACTAAATATTGAAACAGTAGGTAAGGGGCTAGGTTTCAGTTCCTATTTTGCCATTAAATAGCTGTATTAAATGCATAAAAAAGTCTTCTCTATCATAGGGACTTACATTCTCTTTTAGTTTTATAGTTGTATAATGTTCAAGTAAGTTACTTTAAAAGGCCTTTGTTTTATCACCTACAAAAAGAGAGGCTAAAAACAAATAATTCCTTAATGCCTTGAATAATAAAATCATCTGCAGATTGACCATTCTCCAGCAATTTATACAATCATTTCATAAGCAAGTCATAATATCCCAGTTAGTTTAAAAAGGAGCTGCTATATTCGTGGATTTGCAGATGATTATTCAAGATTGACAGTATCTAGATCAAGCCATGATTTTTCTTTAGTATTTATATATTTTTTTCTAATTATAAATCTTATATTTATAAGATTGTAGGAAGTCTGAAAGATCTTTTAGCAAATAGAATGAAATCCATCAGTCAACATAGCAATTAGAAAAATCATTAGTTTTTGCTAATTAAAAATTTAATAAGAAATTGCTAATTTAAAAAATCTTAATTAAAAATTGCTAATTAAAAATGTTGGTGGTTTTCTGGAATTTATTTTAAATACTAAAGAAAAAGTTGTATTGTTTATCAGTAAGTAAAATATTGTGCTAGTTTTAGGTATTTATGTTCTTTACTAGTGTTTTACTATATTAAATAAAGACACAATTTTTCTCATAATTCAACTTTCTCATTTAAGACTAAGGTTTGATTTTTTGTTTATTCAAATTATCCAACTTTTTTCTGCAGGTTTTGCATGTACTTTAGCAATTTTTAACTTCTTTTTCAATTATCTTTTTTTCAATGTATCTCTTATTACCACCTTAAGATACAAATATATCAATAGAATTCTTAAAAAAACATTAGCAAATTTGATGTTCAGGATACAGATTACCAAATTAGCCCAACAAAATACTGCACCAAATTCACTCACAAATGGCATATAAGGGGAACAATTTTTAAAATCCCTCATCAAAATGAGATTCTACTATTTTTTAAAATGTCCACTGGAAAAGGGAAAAATGCTCTCATTTCAAATTTATTTTAATTATTAGTGAAAATGTACATTTTCACATTTAAAGAAATGTTTAGCCATGAATATTTTTTATTTGCAGGTTATTGTTTAATAGTTTTACGACATTTTCAATTAAGGTATTTATCTCCCCTTTACGACATACAAAAGATGGTTCAAATGACTTTTCATTTCAGACTACTTTAATTTTTATACATGCAAATCAACTTAACTTTTCCTTTGTATCTTTATCACTATATTTAATGCATAAAAAGTATTCTCTATCATAGGGACTTATATTCTCTTTTAGTTTTATAGTTTCATTATTAAAATAAGCTACCTTTTCCATATGAAATACATTTTACTATATGGTATGAGGCAAGTACCTAATTTTATTCTTTTCAAACATTCAATCAATTATCCCCGATCAACTTTTATAAGAATTCCCTTCCCACACCAATATTTAATTCCACATTTATTATCTACAAAAAAAAATTGTGAATTTAGATCTGTTTCTAGGGTGTCATTCTGTCCTACTGATCTGGTTTTTTTGTTCTTTTACCAATACAACACCACTCTAATTACCGCAGCTTCTTTTAAAATTTTAATATCAAGTAAAGCAAGGTCTTACCCATTATCCTCCTCTAAGCCTTCTTGGCTCTCTTTTCCTGTTAAGCCTACCAGATGAACTTGAGCATCATTTTCTCAAAGTATTGGTAAGGTTCTTTTTTGAAATGTTTATTGCTGCTGAACTATAATCTATGAATCAATTTTAGAAGAAATTTTTTATAAAAACTGAGTTTCCCTATTCAAAATTAGTACTCAGTTCTTCATTTATTCAAACTTCCTTTCCCCTAAATATAACTATAGGACCTACCTCATCAATTACAATTTTCCTGGTCCCAAACTAGTCTATGAGATGTGTAGAGTTGACACAAAACCTTCCTGTCTTTATCTGTCCCCCAGCCTAAGTTTAGAAGCTTCTGGCTCCACAGTCTTGACAGACATCTGATAAATAACTGATCGTATTATGTATGAAGTCGGATTTAGATGTTACATTTTTACCAAGTATGTCATTGAAGAGAAATTTCCAGCTAATTCCTTTTTCTAGAATCTGTCATCTGACAGAACCATACGACATCAGGAGCCTATTATAGCAAGACTTGCTGTGATTTTAATTCTCACTTTTTATTTCACAATGTTAACATTAACATAGAAACACTAGGGAGTCGGGCTTGCTGTTTTTATGTATGTATGTATATATGTATAACAGTCACAAACTTGCTTTAACTACTGATTGTTAGATTTTGTGAATCTCTTATATTTCCATTATTTTCCTCAGCTTTATCTTATCCTTACAATATAACACAACCCAGTTGCCTTAGATACATTAATTAGAAATCCTTTATAGCCACTGTACTGAGCCAGAAAAGACAAAAAAAAGGCTAAAATGAATACAGAAATTTAGAGAGCCTACTGAATATCTGCTGACAGACTTCAACAATTGCAACTTTTTCCATTGGGGTAGAGGGAGGGGAAGTAAAATGAAATATGATCCAAGTCTTACATTGAGAAGGATTATGAAAAGGTTCAAAATGTTACTCTTCACCAAGTCCGTTAGCATCAAACTTGAGGAGAAACCCTTGGAGCCTGAAAGGGTGGTTTTAAAGCAAAGAGAGGAAATGCAGGAGAAAAAAACTGAATATATCTTTCACGAATCATAAAAACAGAGATTAAACTTCAGTGAAAGTTGAAAAGGTTCTTAATTTCTAGTATGAGGTTATATACAGGAAACATCTGATGTGCCATCAAAATTTAACTTAGAAAAAAGCCAGAAACCTGCATTACTATTTCCCTACTTGCAACTGGGGATCCTGGAGTTCTCCAGGCTAATCAATTCCCTGTATGTCTTCAAGGAAATAAATCACTAAAAATGATCAATCAACAAATGTTGGAGCCAATCCTATTAAATGCTATGAATTAAAAAAAAAGAGAGAGAGAGAGAGAGAAAGTGAGACTGTGGTTGTATGTGTGTTTTCACGGTGCACGCTGGAGAAGGTGACGATACTCTCCCCAAATATAATACTCTCAAGAGAATTACAATGCAGTAAATAAAAAGGCTTAGGGTAACTGAAACAATTATGGAACACTAGAAATATGCAAGGAAGTGCTAAGTTGTGTTTAAAAAGTCAATTTACACCAGAGGGAAAAAATGAGTGAATGTCGTCTTAACCTGGAAAGAATTAGAAAACAATAGTATTCAGAGAAAAAAAGACTTGAATATTTGCAGGAAAATGTCAGAAAAGTACAACCAAAAGCATTTTCAGTTTTATACACATCTTCTTAGGAATGTATTTCCTATGTATCCCTGAATCAAGCAATGTTTCCATAATATGTAATGAGTAATTCATTTTATACTACAAATTTTTATACTAATGTTAACTAGCGAGCTCTATCAGAAATTTAAAAATTCATCCTATTTTTAATGAATGCTTAGAAATAAGAGTTTTACAATAGCTCACAAAATCCCATGCCCATATTAACATACTGGCAAAAAAAAAAAATTCTGGAACAAAACTTGGCATACTCTGTTTTAAATCTTTATTTAATCTGAATATAACAATAGTTTCTATCAGTGTAGACAGCTCATTTCAGTAGTTAAATGAAATTTTTATGTAGAAAACAACTTTTCACTACCTATTAAGAAAAAGATACAAATACACACACAACAAAGTACACACAATTAGCAATGCATTTGATTTCCCTGTTTTTACCATTGAGTAAAAGATTCACTCCATGGATATTGCCCAATAAAAGAGTAAAATGTATAGGTTTTTCTCAGACATTTCTATTAAAGCTTCAAAATTCAGATTTTTCAAGTAGAATACATTGAAATTATTTGAGAATCAGAGAATAAGAAAGATATAATTAAGTATTTATTTTTGGGTATATCCAATTCTTTATAACACAATTTAAAAATAAAGTTTTTAAGCTTCCATCTTTTCTTTTCTCACTAAACTGGCAAAGTATGAAATAATGAAACAGGTGGGCTTGTGTGGCTTTAAGAGCAATGAAATATAATGAACTGTCTCATATTATATTTCCAGGAAAGCAAGAGACATCTAGATCCTTAGGCAACCCTACTGCTGGCTTGAAAGTATTCCAACTCTCCACAGGGACTATATATCTTCTGGTCCTGGATTTAATTGAAACTTTAAACAAAATACATTAGCTATTTAATGCAGCTGAACTGGATACAGAACTTTGTAGTATAGAGAACAATGTCAAGCAAATTAATGTCTGTAACCATTGTACATAATGCAGGATTTGTATCAAGTGTGAATGGTAAAAAGAAAAAAAATTTTAAACCACTACAGTTTTATAATGAGAAATTAACTTTCAGGAGAAAATTTTTATAGAATTTTGTACATAAACTTTATATATTTATTCCTTCTGACACACAGCCAAAAGTGATTTCCTTATCTTGTTGACTCCGTATCTTATAAACTTCTAAAAATCTCTCGAATTTACATTTCACTTTTGTGGACTGGTAAACTACTTATTTGCCACTGTTCTGGTCTTGTCCTTTCTGACAATGGAAACATGTAAGTGCAATGAATTGACATTTAAAAATTAGAACTTAATGCACAAATGAATGGCTAATTCAGTTATGGTCACACTCACATAGGTAGGGCTGACTCAGTGATTTTCAGGAATGCCAGTGGAAGCAATCGGAAAATCACCAGACCTCAGAACAGGGGAAGCAGATGGTATAAAAAGCTTAACACTCCTGAAGTGTTAATGCTTCTGCACTTGAAAGATGTGGAGTTCAAATCTCACTTAGTTAAAAACCATTTCTTACACAGTTGGCATGCTACGTGCCTTGAGCAATGCACTTAGGAACTACTAGTTACAGAAGACATCAACCACGCCCACCATTATGTCAACAATTTACTCTGAATATCTCTATCCCAAATACATTCTGGAACAAGGTGAGATACACACACACATACACACACACACTAGAACAATCCAACAAAAACAAATGATTCACCTAAGAAACCAGCCATACAGAAAGCTGTGAGAAAAACAGACTTCCTTTGCAGCCATTCTACCAACTAAACTCAGCACACAGTGTACCTCCTTCAGGTAGAAGGAGCATCAATTTACAAGTAAAAATTTTCCCACTTTGCCTTCAGGAGCTGTGTTTGACATCTTGCTGGTCAGCACCAGCAAGTAAGAGTTAGGTATCTATAGATCGCTTAGCTATTGATGACACTTGACTCACTCTACAAGCTTCTTTCTCACAAATACAATTCTAAAATTTAGACAAGCTTTTGACTTTAAAAATTGGTCAAATAAATGCATTAGGTTTCCTATTCATTTGATCTGTCCACATTCTCTCTGAGGAAATTTCTCTTAAAGAGCTGCTTTCATGAAACTGAAAATTAAATCAAAAGTTTTCTCCTTTCTTATTGGAGAATACAAGGAGAACACATCGTTTCAATTTCAAACCTACGTAAGTAAAAGATGGGTTAATTGCAGGCTGACAGAGGAAGATAATCTTCCAATACGAGCTGGGATTTTTTTAAGTAACAGAGCTGTATATTTAAAAAACAAAACAAAACAAAAAAACCTAGGAATTATCAGGAATAAGAGAATCAAATGTTTAGATCAAAATAAAGGCAAAAAAAAGGCCAGAAATAGCAGCAGATCTTTATCATGCAATTCCCCTGCAAGAATGTAATCTCTCCTGGAAGATAAAAGCATGTTACTCATTGTTAACACCTATTTCTTAAAGAACAGGAAAATATGAATATGTATGTAAATTGAGACACTAGTGTCACATTAGAAATAAAAGAGCTTAAGATTTTTCCTATTTGTTTGGTCTACACAGTTGTACACAAAATATTCTTGGGCTTAGAGTAATACAGTTTTCTACTCTATTTATAGGCATTTACTTACTAAAGATACAAAAGAGCTCTAGACCAACTGTGAAATCGCCCTGAACATTCCATGACTATGGAATCATACGCATTTCCATTTCATGTCTCCACCACCTTTGTGCCCCCAGTCAGCACTTGTGACTTTATTTTTTTCACATGGAGGTTAATCTAAACAAAGATATTAGAGACGGCAATGACAAGGCAACCACTCTAGATCCTCTCTCACTCCAGGCAACACATTATGCTCTTTTGTTCTCAAGATATATTACCAAGATGAAATGACCTAAATAGCTTATATAATTAAACCCAACAATTACTTTGCATTGAGAAAGCTGAGTAATTTTATTTTAAATAGTGAATAGGCTTAAAATGACCCTTGGGATTGGAAGGGCTCAAACTGATAAAAGTAATTGAAAGTGACAGCTTGGTTTCCCATAATCTCTTGGGATTATTCAAAAGCTATGCTTAAGTATATATAATAAGGGAAATAATTACAGAGAGAGAGAAAAATTGAGTGTGATTAAAAATATCCTACATTTACTTTTTAATACTCTGCATATATCATTTATCTGTAATAAAACTACAATGTTTATATATTTAATACTTTCAGTTGAGAAGTTTTTAATATATATTTGGACAATAACTAAGACTAAATTGTTTATGTATAAAGGTATATAAAGTATATATATATACATGTATAATATATAGATGATTACATTATAATTTAGTATGTAATTTATATTGTATATAAATGACACTATAATCAAATATACAAATATATGTATATATATTTGACTTTTAAATGGGTAAAGAAAAGCTGTATTAATACAGCACATAACATGCCAGTTCAGTAACCCAGAAGGGCTAAATAGAGAAAGCATTTGAATTTAAGTCAGGAAACTATTTCTGGTTCTAACACAAATGATAATCCTGATCCAATCAACTCAACTCTTTGGGTGTTAATGCTTCCACACTTGAAGGATGTGGAGTTCAAATCTCACTCAGTAAAGCAAGAGATGATGTTATTAGGAGGATATGAATCTTCTAACATTCTATGATTCTAAAACAGACCTATAATTTGAGAAGAAAAGAGAAGAAATTGAGATTCAATAAAGGCCTGTAATGAGTGTTAGAATAAGGAATAATTTTGACTATGTCTACAGCAAATATGTCATGACAGGGAGAGGAGAAGTAGCTCTCACCTAAATGTGACAATTCTAACTTAGAGGGAGGACACTATGAAGGGAATTAAGTTAATTGGGCATTAACAGGGTGCTGTTTCACTTTTCATTAACAGAGTTAATGATAAAAGAAGGATTTTGACTGTGGTTGCTGAGAAAAAAGGGAAAATGGACTTCAAGGGAAAATGCAGCCGTTCTGGACAGGAGGGAACTAATCAGGATGTCTGCTGAATGTTGGTCACTGCGAGCCGTCACTGACAAAATCTAAACAATAGAGAAGTCATATTTACGTCGGGAATTACAAAAGGAACTGACAGAATACAACCTTTGTCTTTGGAGCTCAAAGCCACAGAACTGATTAATTATTGCAATGGAAAGGAACAGTATGACACAGGAATGGGCAGGTGGTCCAATGTGCTTTACCTTCATCACCTCCATCGGTCTGAACACTGACACTACTAGAGCCACCAGGAAGTGCTGAACCTTAATCTGAACCTGGCTGTCTGACCTCCCCCTATACTGAATTTCCATTTAATCCAACCTATTTTGCAGGACTGAGGTCCACAGAAACAAAATCACACAATCGGCTAGGAGCAGTTTGAACAGTTATTTTGTAATTTGGTCTTAACATTTCATGTTACCTTGTGCCAATTACAACCACCACCTAGATGACAATTTTTGTTAATGAAATCACATGTAGTTTCTGCTTTATATTATTGGCAATGTTTGTAATTCACCTAATTGGGGATGGGATGATACTCTCAATTACCGTTATTCATTCACCTTGGTCCTATGGAATCAAAGAGAACAACGAGACTAGATTTTTAATTTTTTTGTGACTTACGAAGAGCCACAATAAAAATTAACAGTCTGGGGATGAAATACAGAAACCTTCAAGTTGGAAAGTAAATAAATCATACTTGCTGTTTAAATTAATATCCAAATGGAAAAAATATGCCTCTTTGGTGTTCAGGGTAAGTCAATGACTGGCATGTAGCACAGAGTTTTTCATAAAATATTCAAAAGAAGGGAAAATGCAAAGGAGTAGGATGTTTTGGTTTTTCTTAGAACTGTAATGAATTGAGTTATTAAACTAATCACTGTGTTCAACTACAACTGTATTATTTCACACATATTCCTTTATTTGTCCTCACCTCCATATAAAAGAAATAAAGGATGGGAAAAAAAATGTTTGTGTACACACGAGCTTGGGGGAAGTGGTTGTGAGGAGGTAAATGAATGAGCCACAGGAAAAATGACTATTTAAAGGCTACATCTAGCCAGACATTATAATCCATCATGGAAACCTAACGGGCATGTAAATGTGTGAGTTAGAAAACATATTCAAGGCTGTTGATAAACTTGATAGGATAATCAGAACATGCTGATAGACTAATGAAACTGATGAACTGTAAGGGCAGCTTACCTCGTGGTTCATTTCTTTTCTTGTCAAATGGAAGCTAATCAAAATGAACTGGGAGTTTAACTCAGAGGATTCCACCCATTTGATTGCGAGGTGAACTCACTCTCTGAGAAAATTATAGTTTTGTGAACAATTGAAACTACAACATCTGGTCAGCTGACAGACCTTCACATAAAATTAAAAGGGAAGGCAGCCACCGAATTATGGAAGAAATACATTGGGATTCTCCTCTCACAAATTGTTACAGAGTGCTTTTCAGAGTCTGCCCAAAGTGACAAGCCCCTTCTGTAATGGAAAATATGGCAGAGGACTACGCGATAACCCTAGGGGCACACTTATCTTTCACTGCGTATGTGTGCTCAGCATCTGTGTACCCACATGAGGGACAGATCCCAAGGCTGAATTTTTCAATCAAATTTATTTACATAAAATAATTGAATGAATTTCTGAAATCACTTACTATATAGTGAATACCATACTTTCTATTAATGATAAAGATACCATATGCAGTCTATTGCCAAGGATCCGTCACTAATTTAAAGAAAGGCATCTTATTTTATAATTGAGGAAAATTGGGAATAAGGACTTCCTAAGCACTAGCAGTCAGAATAAAATCATAAAATAAGGCCATTGTGTCTCCTTAAACAAAGCTAGAGAAAACAATCGTTTTAATATTCGTTTTGACATAACCATCCAGCACTAATACAGAAATGTTAATTCAACTCATAAGTCTACACACCCTAGGCAAGTACTTTATGGACATTTCACTTGGGTGGATAAATTGATGGTAAAATGTTGGATAGTAAAAGACACTGTTTTAATTCCTAGTAGTGTAAAAGCAAATGTACATTTAATGAAGCCAGATTTTACCTTTTAGTAGTTATACCAAATACAACAAGAAACAGCTACTAAAAATAGTCCAGTGTTCTCTTAACATGTGCATAAAATCACCCTGCTGCTATACTGGCTAACTGGGGGCAGGGTGACCAGAGCATGGAGTGAACATACTAATTTTTCCAAATCATATATATGTATATATATTTTCCTGTTTACTGACCTGTGTCTCATTCTATTTCTAAACTATTTCTAAATTTTCCCTCATTCAGAAAAAAGAGAAAAGTGAGTATCCTTGCCAGACATACATTGCCTGGTTTAGGGGAGTTTGGGGTTTTTTTGTGTATGCTCAAGCCATACAGGTACTATCAAATTTCTCAAATCATAGAATGGAGAATTATAAAGCAATCCTAGAGATTACGTAGTCTCATTATTTTATATGAATGAGCGAGGCCTAGAAATGTGAAACTACTTAACCAAGCTTAATGAAAAAGGAAAGATTGAGTTTGTTATTTGTGCTTTGAAAAGAAAGAAGTATTTGAAGACAAAAGGAACCCACCCTCTTCTCTCCCTTAACTGGAAACAGTAAAGCTAATCAATCAGCCCCGACAGCATCTTAAACTTTAGGGATTCTTTTCCAAGAGCCACTTACTGAATAGGCAGTTATCAGCTGTGTCAGCCATCAAAGAGATGCAGTAACAATTTACTATAATGCAAGCAGGTATAACTCACAGATGACAGATAGATTATTTCATTAGAAATCCCACTTCTTGACCTCTTACACCTAGAAAAATCCATGGCCTTCCTTAGGTATTCAGTAAGAGAACAAAGCTAATTATTCAGCTTAGAAAAAGGATTAACTATAGTAGTGTATTAACATTCTTCTCATACTGCAAAATAATACTCTGAAAAAAACCTCCTAGATCCAAGACTTTATCAATGAAAACCATACAAATTGGTTCAGTTATTCTCATCTTTCATAAGCATCAAAAGCACAAATCTCTATATATAACATGTTTTCTTTGGAGAATCTTCTCATTAAGAAAGTAACATGATCAAAATTATGATGAATTCGATAAATTCATTAAAATCTACATGTACTTTATTCTCAATCTCTATAGAGTCTAGCTAATACCCAAATGTGTTTAAATCCATCACAGCAACTCTGGGATCTGGCCAATTTTTTGAGAATCACTATACTAATGAATTTATTTGCTCTTGTTAGAATAGTATGTTTTGTGAAATCTGAATGTATCACCGAAATATGAATAAGGCTTTGTGTGTGTGTGTGTGTGTGTGTGTGTGTGTGTGTGTATTAATGGTATGATTTATTAGAATTCAATTTAAGAGAAGCACAGGTTTAATTTCTCTGAAAATAATTAAAATTTTGATGTTTTACTTACCCATCATGTTGTACAAGCTCTGGGGGGCAAACTGCCTTGGCATTTTCTGAATCGCTTCCTTGTATACACTAAGGGCATCCTGAAAAAAGAGAGAAAAAAAGAGATAAAGTATGGGGATACTCATTGAAAATAAGATAATAACATCGATCCAAAATTAAAACCTTACATGTCTATTTCTAAATGGTTCACTAGAAGAAAATAACTGAGCTGCCCTTCAATATCACAGTACCTCCACTTCAGGAATGAAAAGGCAATACTCACCCAGTCAGTCAAGAAGGTCCTAAGAAAATTTAGTTTAATAAGGAGTCGAATGCTACCAATGTTTTTATTTTAATATCAACTTTTTAGCTCACATATTCAATAAAAAGAACTAGAAAGAGTCACACTGGGAAGTCACCCATAAGCATCAAAAATCTGTAATTACTTTAGGTCTAAGTAGGATTTAAGTAAGATACCAACTAACAAATCTGCTAGCCAGTGAGATTATCAAACTCAGTTGTTTAAAGTTGTATCTTTATATTGCAGTCTTAACACACTGTGTATGAGTGTGTGAGGGAGCATCTGGAGAAAGATGGGGGAGGGACACTGAATGTGAGAGAGGAAACCCTCCCAGACATGCTTCATGAGAAACAAAGGGAGTGCAAGCCTCCCAACTTCCTGAACGAGGTCCCCTCTCCAGCACTTTCTTTCTCTCTGCAGTTCCCCTCTCCAGCACTTTCTTTCTCTCTGCAGTTAAGAAAAAATTAATTTTCATTTCACTATTGTTCTAAGAAAAATTAAAAGAAATGGGTAGAATTTAGCTCAAATTACTTCCTTAACACTCAGAATACAAAGAATGTATTTTTTAACATCAAATACTGGATATAAGAAAACAATAATAATGTGTCTTGAATTGTGAAATCAAATAGATGGTGAGCAAATATGCTTGAAAAGCAATGCATGTTATTTCCTTTTCTTGACAAGTTAAAATTGCCCCGAGAAATTTACAGTGATTTAAGTTTTATTTGGCACAATTTTTTTCCAACTGAATTCTACCACTCTTCATAAAAATGCCTATTAGCTCCCCAAATGATCGGAGTGTCCCTGAATGACACAACAGGGTAGAAAGCTGAGAACAGAAAACAGCGGAGCTGTTGGCCTAACCTCATAGTGTCCCTGCTCATGATAGAGCTTCCCCAGGTTGTACAGACAGCTGGTAACCGAGCTCTTATGCGCATGAGGATCCTTCAGATTTTCATCAGGGATCTCAGAACACTTGAGGAAGGCACGTCGCGCTTCCTCTGTCTTTCCTTGGTTCATTAGAATAATACCGGTGTTTAAATATGCAGCTGAGGGAAAAGAAGTGGAAACAAAAATGTGAGAAAATGACTCGTGCTGTGGATACGACAGAATTATCTTCACGTCCGTTTAGTTTCTGTCAATTATTTCTGATGTTAAAAGAAAACCAAGAAATGAAGACCTTGGGAACAAATATATATGGGAACAATAACATAAAGAAGTGCAGGTGTCACTGGAAAACATATGGAACAGTCTCTGCCCTCAAGAAGGTAAAAACTTCTTGAGTTTAAAATCTAGATGAATAAAGGCTGTATTTCTCTTACTACAAAGTGATAAACATAACAAAACATGATAAAATTGAGTGATGCAATTGCTAGAGGCTCATAATGTGATCGGCAAATATTCACAATTAGCATACAGTATTTTTTTTCTCTGGCAGACTGTAAGTCACAAAGATAATTTTCAAAGATAAAGCAGGAAAGAAGTATTTTTAAAAGAACTTAAATATTACTTACAAGCCAGTGTAGGCCTGCTCCCAATCGCCAGTTTGTAATAATGTAGCGCTTCTGCAAACCTGCTGTTCTCCTGTAGAAGTAACCCTCTGCATGAGGAAAATAGAAATTTGGAAACAGGACTGTATTACTATGCATCAAACCACAAATTTTTATTATATACTTCAAAAATAAAGAATGGTTAACAGGGCCATAAAAATGCTGACCTGGTACTATAAAATTAAATTCTAAATAGAAGGAAATGATTCCTCAGGAGAAAAAATACTGGAGAGGTATAAACTGCATATATGTTGCATTAGAAAGTATTAGGAAGTATTTGCAAAAAGCCCTTTCCCACTGCTGAACTTTCCCACCTCTCCAGTAGGCTTTTCTCTCCCACTAGAATTACAAGCCACCTGGATTTCTTCTCAGAGTCTGAACAGTTTTTCATCACTTCAGAAAAGAAACTTGTCTGCGACAGTAATATATGTATATTTGAACAGGATGTGTCTCCCACTAGCCACATTACTTGGGAAATACAGGTCCATAACTGCCTGAAAGGCAGAAGGTAATCTGGATCAAGAGGATAGAGAGTCAAAACTTAATCAGATGATAAGAGAATTAAAAAAAAAAAGACTGAAGATTATCCATATTATTTCCTTATTATTTGGATTTGGTCAAATTAGCCTGAACTTCAGAACACTGGGCAAATTTCAGTTCACTGTTGGAAGACACACTTGCCTACAGATCCCCAGATACCATGGCCTCCCTAGGAGGTCCCTGGTGCAGTGGCCACAGGGATCAGCTCAGCCATTTCAGACCCTGCCTTCATGACCTGACTGAGAATCAATTATAATCATGTCCATGAAAATACAGTGTCAGGAAACTGGACTAAGATCCCAAAGCTCTACTCTCTGGTGATCAGCAAGCATCTTACAGACAGACACCTGACACGTCTATTCTGTTGGGCCTGAATTCTGCTGTTATCAACCTCAAACTGCAGAGTCTACCTGCCAGCTGCTGAGACCTTTAAAAGGCTGGTAAAATGGACGTTTGGGACATGAGGAGTCTACTAATAAAAACTTAGCATTTTTTAGAATACTTTAAAATATTCAACTTATATTTACTGAGTATCACGGAAAAAACACCTGAAGTAAATCATTTTGAAATTAAAGTACACTCACGATGTCATCAACGTAAATTACCTTCACTACTTCTAATATTGGCTTACGAAAGTCTTTTGAACAGATCAGACAATTTCAAACCACAGCATCATTTTCATATACATATACACATAAACATATACATAAACATATACATATACACATAAAAATGTATATTCCTATACAATATTTTGAGCAACAACTGGATCCTGAAACTGACACACTTTGCATTCAGTGTGTTTCTCAGTGGCTGCGAACAAGAACAAAGCCTCCTGCAGCATTCAAGAGCTTGTGAAAATGTTCAGTTGTATTAAAAGTATGTAAATCTGATAAAGAAAACATTCACATAGTTCTCAAAAAAAGTAATAATATTCTTTATGACAATTTTATTGGTAAAATGTTTTTCTATTATTTTTACCTAAGCTGATATACATTACCTCATTTCAGAAACTTAACTACAGCCTTGATTGTCTTTATCACTTTGTTTTGAGAATTCAGCTCTTTTCCTCTGATACAAGGCTAATGGCACCCGAGGAGATACACCATCCAGATATTTAATCCTATTCTTCCTACCTTTCATAGGAGTTAAAGTCCTCCCAGGATCTCTTTTTATCCAGTATCTTCAATCACTTTCTCCATTATACTGTCCTTGCCTTTGAGACTATAAAAATGTTCATGTGCCTCTTGGAAGAGAAAACCCTGCCATCCTTATGCATTCCTGCATCCATATCCGCCTACTGCTTATTACCGCTCTTCCCTACAACGTCAGATTTCCTTTAAGAATTGCCTCTGGTGTATATGTCCAATAACTCAAATCACATATAACCCAAAATCCAGTTTAGGTTCTATTCCCAGAATTCCCATGAAATGTCATAATCAAATTTCTCCTAAGTGTCAAATCCCCAAACTGGTGTGCATATATGACCCACCCATTCAACTGTAGCACTTAGGACTATTTAACCCAACTTCCTTCCTGAAACTCTGTATTTTCTTCATTTCTAGGAGACCAGTCTATCCTAGTTCTCTTCTCTACTTGGAACCATCCTACAGAGAATGAAGAAAGTATCTTTTGAAGAAAATTCGTATATCCCTTTAAGAGAAATTGGTGTTTCTCAGGACTTTGTCTTTTTCTCCTTTCTTGATAAACAGTCTCTGTATGACATCATACATCCATGTAGCTCATGTACAATGCTGACTGTTCTCAATTCTGTAGTGGTCTCTCCCTTGACATCTAGATCTATTTTCAACAGCTTATTGAGCCAAATCAATCTAGGTGTCCACTGGAATGTCAAAATCAATGCATACAAAAATTGAAAACAGTGGCCCCCACTCAAAAATAGAGAGAAAAAGAAAAAATATCTCCTTCACAATCACATCATTGTTCACTGCAGTTGCTAAAATCAGAAACCTGGTTTATCATTTTTGACTTTTCACTTATTCTCATGATTCTGTGTTCTATAAAGTTTCCGAAGCCCACAATCCTTATTTTCTGAGACTTTTTACTCTTGTTTCTCCAGGTTTACCTTTATGATCTGTCAGAGCCCTTTTTATCTTTTCTGACACCTAAATAATTGCAATGGCCCACTAATTAGCCTCTGCATAATTATATTTGTAAAGGGCAAATATGCTAGGAGGCCAAACAAAATGAACATGAGTGGATGAGCACGTATCTTGGACAACATGCCTAAAGCCCATAAGCCTTGAAAACTAATGTATTCAGCCTCATGGGCTCCCCAGTGCTGATGTATTATACTCCTGTCATTTTCCAATTCATAAAATATACAAAGAAAAGAAAATGATAAATAGCATGATAATTATACCTAGACGATCCTATCCAGCCTGCTTAAGTCTTTGGGGAAATCTAGTCACATGGAATAATGCAGCAGGCAAGTCTCCAGGATTACGCACAATGTCGCTGCTTGAATTAAAGATTATCATCCTCTACAGCATCTGCATAGTCAGTACTGGAGTGAGTCCAAGTTAGATGGCTCTTGTGACTGACTTTTCATGGCTAAGGGTTTAACTGAGCATCAGCTATGCCCTGGCACACCTGCTGAGAATGAATATGACAGATGCACTTGCCTGTGGATGCACAATCTACTGGGGGAAACAAGTGAGAAAAGAAATGGTGTGGAAAATTACTCTGCTGAAGGACAGGACCAACACTGCCCCCACTCAAGAATGGACTTGGGAAGGTCCAGAGAGTCGAAGGCTTGAAGGTGCGCAGCAGTTGGCCAGCTGTAAAAAGTGTCTGCATCGGCCCCACTTAACAGGAATAAAGAGAGGTTTGCAGAGACTTTACCCACTAACTCTAGGTTTTGTGGTTAATAAGAGACAAATCCAGGGTTGGAACACAGTTCCTTTCATACTAAATCCCATATTTTTTCTAAAAGAAAAAGAGAAGAGGAAAGAGGTACAATAATTCAATTCTAAGTACAGGCATACTAGGTTATGTTTCCTTTTGCTCTAAAACTCTCCTGATTTTGTACAGAACAAACCGTGCTGATGCTCTATTAAGGAATCCAATACCATTTGGACAGCTCAAGATTAATTTGGGTTAATTCTAGCACTGGAACAATGAGCTTCCGTTACTGTTGTTTTCCACATTTACAGACCCATTCTGTAGTTTACTGAAGATCTGAGAAAAAGATAGAAACCCTTCAACACTGTAATGATTATGGTAATAATGATAGTAATAATAATAATAATAATAGCTCATTTGGTATTTACAGTTCAACAAGCACTTTACATGTATTAACTTAGTGATTACTCAACAGTAATTTTAGGAGGCAGGTTATTACTGGCCCTGTTTTACCGACGATAAACCTCAGATAAGAAAAAGTTCAGCAACATGCCAAAGGTCACACAGCTAGTAAGGAGAATGCTACAAATTCAAGCCCAGCAGTCTGATTCAAGGAGAACCTGTATTTTAATATACTATTCATACAAAAGGCTCTTCCATGATTGTTAAAAATTGATGACATAATTTGTTTACATGTTGATGTCAATTACATCTTCAGATATATATTAGAATATTTATTACTCATTAATTTTACTTCAGATATATATTAGAATATTTATTACTCATAGTACATTAATAAATCTATATTAAAAACAAGAACATACTTTAATATGAAAGTGTTTATATTATTATAAAGCATAATATAAAGCCAGAATCTAATGAGAAATAGTTTTGTTCATATTATGTGAAGTTGCATTACAGTTAGGGAAAGTGGCCCATGAAATACATTAATGTGAAATTAAAATATCTATCAGAAGAGAACCTGAAAAAAATGTTACTGATAACTAAATAATAAGTGATAGGGTCACTTTTATATATCTGTGTACATAGATATATTATAGCATTTTTAAATAGAAAAAAATATTTCACTTCTTAAATTTCTCCTGCAGTGATTTATCTTTCAGAAGTACAGTCAATGAAATTAAGAAGATAATAAAGAATATAAATTGGGGAAACACAAAATTACCTGTTTTAGTCCAAAGAAGAAAACATATATGAATATGTAAAGTACTATATGCACTTCAACACTTAAGTTCTAGAAGACCACTTTACTTCAAAAATAAAAAAAAAGACAAAATGTCCTCCCTGAATTCCTTTCAGCTTTTTTCTGATAATGGATCATATATTCTAGAATTACTAGTAAGTGTGTAGAATTTCTTTGCCTTGTAAAAGTTTCGACCATCTTTACCTCAGTTGCTCCTAACAACCCTGTCTTTGTATTTAAAATACATTTTGTTTTTAAACCTCAATAATCTAGACACTTGAAAAATGAAAACCAGTGAAATGCACGATAACAATGGATTGGACAAACATTAAATGTAAATAGGCATACTAATCCCCGGCTGATTCTGAATGTTGACAGAGACAGAAGGGGAGCCTTTATCTAGCACAGTGTTTCTTAATCAGGGGTGAAACCACCCTCAGGCAGGGGACACTCGGCAACCCTGGGAGACACTAATGGTTATCACAAATGGGTAGATGCTACTGGCATCTAATGGGTAAAGGCCAAGAGTGCCATTACATATGTAAATACACTGGAAGACACAAACCAGCCCTCCAAAGCAAGGAATTACCCAGCCTGCGATGTCCAGCCTGAATAGTGTTAAGGATCCTCACATCCTTGCCAATCACATTTCATGAACTATGTGAAGAACACAGAATATGAAAACACAAACTATAGGGCTTAAATTATTTTTCAATAAAACTATTCTATCATCATTTCTACTGACTTTTCATTTAAAAAAGGCAAAAAAACAATGGAATTTCCTATAAATTGAAAAAAAGCATGGCCTTCCCCATCTGTCAGGCATCTGAACAAACTGTCAGTGGCTCTTTGTGGTAAGACTGCCCTCTACACAGAACTGCTGAAACATACAAACGGTCAAGTAAAATTCTAGCAAAGGTCTTTAAAGAAGGTTGAAATCTGAGGTATTCAAAAGTAAATATTAATAAAGTACATTAGTACGTGAAAAGCACACTCTTCAGGAATCCATATTGCATAATTAAGCTGACCCATACACAGAACATGTGACACAGGATGGGGCTTACATAGTTATGCACCTTGAAAACCAGGGCAATAGTCAAGAATGGTAGCTTTCTCTTATTTCATTAAAGCATCATTTGTGGCACTCCTACACATAGTAAACATTGAGACAAAGATTACCAAACAATGCATACCTATATTTTGAATGAAATGTCTCATTGTTAAGACAGACAAGCAAACAATCACAATACAATGTAAAAAAAAAAGCATGAAGTGTTTTGGGGAACCCACAAAAAGGACACCTTCCCAAGATGACAGACAGATCAGGAGAGGTTCTTAGAAAAGTCACAAATGCAGGGGATGGAGCTCCAGACAGATCAAGTCAGGCATATGAAAACTCAAAGTTACTGAAGACAGCATTTTAATCTACCAGTAGCAATAATGACAGTTTGTCATGGAAATTAAATGACAGTCTAGATGGAAGCCTTTTGGAAACTGGAAGGCTAAAGACAATTTAAAATTCAGGTTATATTTTTGAGAACACTTCAGTCACTAACAGTTTGGCTATTCCCTGGGCAAAAACACTTAGTTATCAAAATAAATCAGATAACTTAATGTTTCAGGCAATGATTCACCAAGAAGTTTTTAATCCCTAAAGCCCAGTTGCAATAGTCCACCCTTACCTGAGGTTTTGCTTCCCAAAGTTGCAGTTACCCAAGGCCAGCAGGGTCCCAAGCAACCGATCCTCCTTTATGACCTACTTTCAGAAGGTCAACAGCAGCCTAATGTTCCATCACAGTGCCTACATCATTCACCTCGCTTCACCCCATCACACACGCATTTCGTCATCTTACATGTACAATAAGATATTTGGAGAGAGAGTGACTACATTCACATAACTTTTATTATACTATGTTGTTATAATTGCTCTATTTTATTATTAGTTATTGTTAATCTCTTCCTGTGCCTAAATTATAACTATCATAGGTACATATGTGCAGGAAAAATATAGTATATGTAGGGTTTGGTATTATCCATGGCTTCAGGCATCCACTGGGGGTCTTGGAATCTATCCTCTGCAAATAAGTCCCCTGTTGAAACTATAACAGCAACAGAAATATTATGTTTATCTTAAATTAAGACGTTTTTCTGAATTTTATTTTGTTTGATTATCCCTTAACATATGTAGTTACTTTGAAACAAACAATTTTTTTCCTAAGAGATAAAACATTATATATTTTAGATGTTCGATTTTTCCTAAGGTATTTATGCATCTGAAATTTCCCAACTAAAATTACTTAGCACTGACTTGGAGTCATATTTGAACCTTGCATTAATCCAAATTTCCAAATCAATTGTTCTGATTTAGCTAATGACTCTAATAATGATATTTTATATAATGTAACTGTGAAGTGGCATTGCATTTGCATTTCTTCTGTTTTTTCTTTTTTTTCCCCAAGATTTATGCTAAGTTTTAGGCTACAGCTTCAAAAAGACACTTAGGAACATGTATCTTCAGAATCTCTTATCAAACAAAGGTGATAACAGCAAGTCATCCTCGTAACACACAAATGCCCCCAAATCTTGCTTGATAAAATAGATCGGCAAAAATCTCAAGTGACTATTCCAGCAGTAAATGGAATCAAGGTAATTTTTAAACACTAACGAGGTAAATAAAATGAGTAAATTACTACTACTTGACTCAATCACAGTGATTCCCATGTTCAGAGTGACACAAGAGCTTGGAAATTAAGCACCTAATGTGCACTGGCCACTGAACACCTAAGAATAACCATAACCAATCAGGAAGCTAGGTTTGGCCATGTGACCAAATTCTGTCCAATCAGATGAAGGCACAGTGGCCTTTGTCTCCCAGAAAGGTTGGTAAAGAGAAGGGAGCATGTTCTCCCTGACCCTTCCTGTTTCCTGGTGATGTAAGGTGAAAGGGAAGTCCTGTTCTGACGACTGTGGAGAGCAAATCAGAGGGGCCCAGGAAACTGAGCCCTTCATGAAACTTTCCTACTATTCTGAGCTACACACACCTGGACTTTTTGTACAACAGAGAACACAATTTTAACTAGTTTAAGATGATGTTATTTTGGATTTCCTATCACTTGCAAATCAACCTTTTCTCAACTGATAAACTGCCATAAGCATCATTGTTTTGTTCTTATTTATTTTTTAACACTATAGTAAAACCATAAAATTCGTAATAGCAAATATGGCTCTCATAGAAAACTGCAAGGAGAACTTTTAATTTTACTTGAATGAATATCAAGTATGAGTTGTCTGGTTTTGAGTGATAGCCAGATTAGGCAATTGCCAAATATAAATATTGCAATTAAAATATTTAGTCAAAATTATGTAACTTAAAAGCCTAACAGGTGCATGAAACTGGAACTCCTAAACTTGTAGACACGAGTGGTCAGTTATCACTCTTCACCCAAAAGAGTAATGACATTAGTAGTATTTTTTTAATAAAAGCATTTTAGTTAATTCTTGCAATCCCCAAATAACTAGAAAGAAGAAAACTCACAGGAATTATCAAGTGAAATAGAAACAGGCACAATTTTCATCTTAAAAAAAAGATTCAGTGAGATATAAATGATTGAATTTGAACTCCAAAGAAGATACCAGAGACACAGATAGATATATTTTCTGGTCTCCTATGGTGATCATGTCACCCTAGGAAAACAGGTGTATTTGAGGACCAAGCAAAAGAATTCTCTCTATTCTCATTTTTTTCCTTCATATCATATACTCAACTTTCTCTTGTTTAAATTAAGCTATTTCAATTCAAGAGGTAAAAATGATATTTCTGTGAAGATGGCTTTTGGGTAGAGAAGCATATAACCTCAACTTATTAGGATAATACTTAATATGTGTGCTACAAAAAACATTAACTTAACTGGACCATACTGTTAAGTTTTTATACATGACTGTTATATACCATATGTACTGTGAGCAAAATAAGAAGATGTCTCCTCTTGACAAGGTTAAATTCTACTGGGAAGGATAACGAGTTGTTTCCCATTCTGTACTTTTACTGCATGAAGAAGAATGGAAAAAGAGATGGAGAAAAAGACAACCGCCATGTGCCATGTACAAGACAGATGCGACTCACATGGTTCTCTTACACAGTTCCCCAAAGCTGAAACCTGTTTCACTGGGTGTCACTGCATGGAAAGTGTCATATAACTGCCAGGTAGATTACAGAAAATGTAGTTATGCCTCTTTTATCTTTCTTTTGAAACGAAACTTTTTATTCATTCTAAATTGCATTTTGTTTAGACTTCGACAGTGAAATAAAGTACAATGATGACATCCTATTTCATATACAAGATTTTTAGTTTAAGCTGTCAAATATGGAACAGTAGACATCCAATGGAAATTATTTTTTTATATATACTTCAACTGCATTACCAAAATCCTTATCAATTAATATTAGAGGCAAAATTAGTAATCTGAAACTTTTATTTATTTATTTATTTATTTATTTATTTATTTATTTATTTATTTATTTATTTATCTCACTGTAGCACCATGACTTAAAAATACATGAAGTCTCCCTTAAATGGAGCATTCATTACAAAGTACTTTTCCTGAGTTAGAACTTGGACTTTGACATCTAAATAAAAGATATGGCCAGATCAGGCAATTGCCAAGTATAAATATTGCAATTAAAATATTTAGTCAAAATTATGTAACTAAATAAGCCTGTACAGCATATATAAGTCCATTTCTACTAATAACAGGTTCTGAAAAGATACTTCATGATTACCTTGAATAATTCTCTCAGTAAACCCTCAAAGATATAATCTCCATTTTACAAATAAGGAGTTAAAAAAACCAAAAGAGTTCCTCAACTTAAATCTATGCAACTAATAATTGTTGGATCTGGAACTCACAGAACTACACTGTATATTAATGTATTCATAATTTTCTTTACACCTGACTTCTGAATATATAATACAGGCTATATTTTCCCCTGCATGTCATATAATAATAGGTGTGAATATAATTTCTTAGTTAAAAAAGAGTACTTAATAGGAAGATGAGAATTAATATTGGATGGCTTTATGATAGTAATTTTTATATTCTTTTCATCCTTAATATTCATGATAAAAAACATTACTCCTTTCACTTTAAAGATATGAAAACTTCAGAGAGAGAGAAGCTAAACAACTTGCCAATATAACACGAGATGAGATCTGAATTTAAAGCTACCAGGCTCCATATCACTGTGCCATTACAACACATTGGCCCACTGGGAACATGTGCCTGATCTCAGTTTAAGCATTAATAATTGCCCTTTCTCTGGCTTATACAGCCAGTGCTTTTTCACTGTAGGAATCAACAAATTTCTCTTCGTTCTTTCCTTATTTATACATTCCCATTCCAATATATAAACATCTGGGATTTGCTTCAAATGTGGATAAAATACAGTCTCTAAAGCCAATCAACTTTACCAAGAAATGCATCAGAATCAATTGCATGATTATGTAACTTTGTGTGTCAACTTCACGGGATCACAGGGTGCCCAGATATCTGATTAAACATTATTTTGTGGGTATTCTGAGGGGTTGTTTCAGGAAGAGAGGAGCATTGCTTTCAGGTGACCGAGTAAAGCAGTTTGCCTTCCTGTTGTGGGTGAGTCTCATCCAAACTGTTCAGGGCTTGAACAACAACAACAAAAAAAGAATGGGAAGATCTGTTTTTCCCTGCCGGGGCTGGGACACTAATCTTTTGCCCTCGGACCTCCTAGTCCTCAAGCCATCCTACCTAGACTGGCATTGAGACCAGGCTCTCAGGCCTCCAAATAAGACCACCACTTCCCGAGCCTCCAGATTGCAGCTGGCAGCTCCTGGGACTTCTCAACCTTCATGACTGCAGAGTTAATGCCTTACAGAACATTAAATCTCTCTCTAATACGCATATGCTATTGGTCCTGTTTCTCTGGAGAGCAACCTGTAAAGTTACTCCTGTGTTCAAGTTACTTAAGTTACTCCTGTGCTCAAGACCCACTCACCTTCAGGGAAACATTTACCAGTGAGTGCAGACATAGTCCCACAATAGCATAGCCCTGAACAGTTAGAAACAGAATAAAATTAACAGCTAACAAAGTCTTTAGTTTTTATTATTATATAGTTACATCAAGTTTCCAGGCAGTTTATTTAATCCCTGCTATAACACTAGGAGATACCATAACGCAACGCTGCCGATGAAACATGAGCATTAAGCAATTTGACTAAGGTCAGTCACAGGGCTAACAAATGGAGGATTCAAATCCAATTCTGCTTAATGCCAAAGCCCACGCTCTTAAATGTTTCATGAAGCTGCCTCCATCGTACAAAGGTGGCACACAGCTAAATTTTTTAAAAAGGAAACTTTCCCCTCTTCCCCATGAAAACAAATAGTATTCTGGTAGGTCTGTATTTATTTTCAGGGATTATAGTCAAATCTCTTTCAAATGTTTTTCCTCATCCTCTAAGAGAATTTTGTGATTCAAAACAGAACAAAATTAAGAACTAAAAAGCACCTAACACAAATGAAAACCAACCACCAATGCTTTCATTTTAAATCTATATGCCACTTTGCTATATATTCTTTGCTATTTACAGGAAATACCCAACATGGATGATTAATAATGTAATTTCTTGAGGGAGAAACATTATCAACTGAATGGTGTACAGTCACTGAGGAGAACCCCTATGCTGGGTGGGATACAGGCATGGGCCAAAACCTGACCTGCTCAGTGAATGTCACAGGATTAGACTGTTAATGTGTTCACTCATTCAATTAAAATATATCTGGACAGTACCATTACAGAGATTTAATGACTAGCCAAAAAGAGACATCATTTAAAAAGCAGTAATGAAGTTGGTTGCAGGATGCTGTGATATGAAGCATGTGACAGCCCATAGCGAGAAAACCTAACTTGAACCAGTCTGTTCAGGCAGCTGGGGTGGGGGGTGGGGGTGGAGTGGGGGATGAACATTTGTGAATTCCACAGGACTCAACATACTAAAAAAATATATTACTAAAAAAAAAAAAAAAAAAAAAAGCTTCAGGGCCTGATTCCATCACAGATATGGTTATACGTTGGGTTAGAGATGTTCCCACGGGCACAACTGATTTAGTGTAATGTACTCACTTTAAACATAAATGTTCAACAAAGTGGGTGTTTTCTTTGTCCCCTAACAGCAGCACGCTAACAAAAGTCCATGGCAGAGGCAGTAAATTATGAAAGGGGAAAAGGTATCATGTGTCTCACAGACCAGCAGGAATAGGTGTTAGGTCATACAGGCAGTTTCTAACTTAAGAACAAGCAAGATGAATTTCAAAAAATGAAAGTTTGACTCTGTCATTTTTCCCTTGGAATAGATTCTGTGACCTAGAAGCAATTCACTCAGAGGATTATTCTGAAGTACTTGAAGCACTGAAGGAAAACCCATTTATAACGATGTACCTAAAACTGTCTATGCAGGTTTAATTTTGGTGCTGAGAAGGGGTATCCATTCCCCCAACTCTGGGATCAAAGAGAGCAAGGATCTATTTGGGGCAGCTGTCAGCATTTCCAGTCCCAGCAGCCGGCCCAGGAGGCAAATTAGTAGCTAACCTGGAAACAGGCAAAAAGACCTAGATGGGAGCCAAAAGATATGATTGGAATGATGGAAGTTTGGGGATTAAGGTGCTGGATGAAGAGAAAACTTGTGAGTATTTTGAGCAACACTTGGTTTAACTTTCTTATCTTTTCTGATCATTCCACCCTCATAGTTTATAGCGGTACTGGCACTGCTACAGAAAAACTTCTCAGCTCTGAATGATTCCCATTACTTCATCACTCTTTTTCTTTTTAAACAGGGACTAGAAAATGACCAACTTGCTTGTCTTTCACCACTGTAAGTTGTTGCTTTTGATTAAAGTCACCTCTCTTCTCCAAACGTACACGTAAGGTGGCTGAATATATACACTTTGCATCGCAGGTTTGCACCAATCTTTAAATATGTTCTTTAAAGATTGGAGGCATTTAAATCATTTTACTTCTTTATTTAAAAAATAACTAAACAAAGACACAAAGAAGGACATTATATAATGATAAAGGGGTCATTCCAACAAGGGGATACAACTATTATAAATATCTATGCACCCACACAGAAGCACCTACATATGTAAAACAAATGCTAACAGAATTAAAGGGGGAAACAGAATGCAATGCATTCATTTTAGGAGACTTCAGCACACCAAGCATTCTAAAGGACAGATCAACCAGGCAGTTAATAAGTAAGGAGGCAGAGGCACTGAACAACATATTAGAACAGATAGACCTAACAGACATCTACAGAACACTCCATGTAAAAGCAACAGAATATACATTCTTCTCAAGTGCACATGGAACATTTTAAAGAACAGATCATATACTAGGCCACAAAAAGAGCCTCAGTAAATTCAAAAAGATTGAAATTGTACCAACCAGCTTCTCAAATTACAAAGTATGAAACTACAAATTGATTACACAAAGAAAACGAAAAGGCCCACAAACACATGGAGGCTTAATAACATGCTCCTAAATAACCAATGGATCAATGACCAAATAAAAACAGAGATCAAGCAATATATGGAGACAAATGACAACAATAATTCAACACCACAAAAATCTGTGGGATGCAGCTAAGACCGTGCTAAGACGGAAGTATATTGCAATACAGGCCTACCTTAGGAAAGAAGAACAATCACCAAAGAATAGTCTAAACTCACAATTAATGAAACTAGAAAAAGAAGAACAAATAAGGCCCGAAGTCAATAGAAGAAGGGACATAATAAAGATTAGAGCAAAAATTTTAAAAAAAGGAAGAATAAAAAAATAGAAAGAATCCATGAAACCAGGAGCCAGTTCTTCGAAAAAATAAATAGATAAACCCCTAGCAAGACTTATCAAGAAAAAAGACAATCTACACACATAAACAGAATCAGAAATGAGAAAGGAAAAATCATTACAGACACCACAGAAATACAAAGAATTATGAAAGAATACTATGAAAAATTATATGGTAACAAACTGGATAACTTAGAAGAAATAGACAACTTTCTAGAAAAATACAACCTTCCAAGACTGACCCAGGAAGAAACAGAAAATCTTAATAGACCAATTATCATCAAGGAAATTGAATGGGTAATCAAAAAACTACCTAAGAACAAAACATTGAACCAGATGATTTTACTGCTGAATTTTATCAAATATTTAGTGAAGACCTAATACCCATTCTCCATAAGGTTTTCCAAACAGTAGAAGAGGAAGGACTACTCCCAAACTCATTCTACAAGGCAGCATCACTCTAATACCAAAACCAGGCAAAGACACCACAAAAATGAAAATTACAGACCAATATCCCTGATGAACACAGATGCAAAAGTAATCAACAAAATATTAGCACACTGAATTAAAAAATACATCAAAAAGATCATCTATCATGATCAAGTAGGATTTATTCCAGGGATGCAAGGATGGTACAACATTCAAAAATCCATCAACATCATCCATCACATCAACAAAAAGAAGGACAAAAAACACATGATCATCTCCATAGACGCTGAAAAAGCATTTGGCAAAGTTCAACATCCATTCATGATAAAAACTCTCAACAAAATGGGAATAGAGGGCAAGTACCTCAACATAATAAAGGCCATATATGACAAACCCACAGCCAACATCATACTTAACAGCAAGAAGCTGAAAGCTTTTCCTTTAGGATCAGGAACAAGACAAGGATGCCCACTCTTCCCACTTTTATTCAACATAGTTCTGGAGGTCCTAGCCACAGCAATCAGACAACACAAAGAAATAAAAGGCATCCAGATTACCAAGGAAGAAGTTAAACTGTCCCTGTCTGCAGATGATGTGATATTGTACATTAAAAAAACCCTTAAAAATCCACTCTAAAACTACTAGATCTAATATCCAAATTCAGCAAAGTTGCTGGATACAAAATTAATACACAGAAATCTGTTGCACCCCTATACACTAATGATGAACTAGCAAAAAGGGAAATCTGGAAAACAGTTCCATTCACAATTGCATCAAAGAGTAAAATACCTAGGAATAAACCTAACCAAGGAAGTGGAAGACCTATACTGTGAAAACTTTAAAACACTCATGAGAGAAACTTAAAAAGATACCAATAAATGGAAACACATCCCATGCTCATGGATAGGAAGAATTAATATTGTCAAAATGGCCATCCTTCCTAAAGCAATCTACAGATTCAATGCAATCACTATCAAAATACCAACAGCATTCTTTAACAAACTAGAGCAAATAGTTCTAAAATTCATATGGAACCACAAAAGACCCTGAATAGCCAAAGCAATCCTGAGAAGGAAGAATAAAGCTGGGGAGATTATGCTCCCCAACTTCAAGCTCTACTACAAAGCCACAGTAATGAAGACAATTTGGTACTGGCACAAGGACAGAACCATATTCCAATGGAACAGACTAAAGAGCCCAGATATAAACCCAAGCATATATGGTCAATTAATATACAATAAAGGAGCCATGGATATACAGTGGGGAAATGACAGCCTCTTCAACAGCTGGTGTTGGCAAAACTGGACAGCTACATGCAAGAGAATGAAACTGGATTAGTGTCTAACCCCATAAATAAAAGTAAACTCAAAATGGATCAAAGACCTGAATGTAACTAATGAAACCATAAAACTCTTAGGAGAGAACACTGGCAAAACTCTCTTGAATATAAACATGAGCAACTTTTTCCTTGGGCAAGGGAAACAAAATAAAAAATGAACAAATGAGACTACATCATGCTAAAAAGTTTCTGTACAGTAAAGGACACCATCACCAGAACAAAAAGGCATCCTACAGTATGGGAGAATATATTTGTAAATGACATTATCTGACAAGGGGTTAACATCCAAAATACATAAAGAATTCACACACCTTCTCCAAAGAAGAAATTCAGATGTCCAAAAGGCACATGAAAAGGTGCTCCACATTGCTAATTATCAGGGAAATACAAATTAAAACCACAAGGAGATATCAAACATCCAAAAAGCACGGCCAACATCCAAAAGACAAACAACAACAAATGCTGGCAAGGATGTGGAAAAAGGGGAACCCTCCTAGACTGGTGGTGGGAATGTAAACTAGTTCAACCATTGTGGAAAGCAGTATGGAGGTTCCTCAAAAAACTCAAAATAGAAATACCATTTGACCCAGGAATTCCATTTCTAGGAATTCACCCTAAGAATGCAGCAGCCCAGTTTGAAAAAGACAGATGCACCCCTATGTTTATCACAGCACTATTTACAATAGCCAAGAAATGGAAGCAACCCAAGTGTCCATCAGTAGGTGAATGGATAAAGAAGATGTGGTATATATCCACAATGGAATATTATTCAGCCATAAGAATAAAACCAATCCTACCATTTGCAACAACATGGATGGAGCTAGAGGGTATTATGTTCAGTGAAATAAGCCAGGCAGAGAAAGACAAGTACCAAATGATTTCATTCAGCTGTGGAGCATAAGAACAAAGCAGAAACTGAGGGAACAAAACAGCAGCAGACTCACAGAACCCAAAAATGGAGTAACATTTACCAAAGGGAAAGGGACTGGGGAGGATTGGTGGGAAGGGAGAGAGAAGGGGAATAAGGGGCATTATGATTAGCACACATAATGTAGGGGGAGGCACAGGGAAGGCAGTATATACAGAGAAGAGAAGTAATGACTCTATAGGACTATGCTGATGGACAGTGACTGTAATGGGGTATGTGATGGGGACTTGATAATGGGGGGAGTCTAGTAACCACAATGTTGCTCATGTTAATTGTATATTAATGATACCAAAAAAACCCAACCAAACAAAAGGCTAATTATTGAAAACAAATGGTATTAAAAATTGGTTCATCATTCAACTTCAGGACAGCTCAGATTTTTACTTTAACCTGGAATTTTTATTGTCTAGAAAACTGCCTGCCTGTCATTTTCCAAATCTAATGATGAGATGGATTATGCTGAGCAGGCCGGGTGTGGTTCTTCTCTAAATGAAATTGTCATTTCCTCACACTCTTCTCCTTATCAGAACAGCAAGGTGGGGTCACTCCTCTTTCTTGCCTTTTATCCAACCTCCATCTAGTCATCTCCAACAATAAGGGTTTTCTGAGGCAAAATAAATGGGGGTGCACTACAATTAAAAGCAATGGAGGAGCAAAGAAAAAGGGCATCCTACAGTGCCCTTCCATTCTGCAGAGGTAAATAGAGACAGAGAAAGAAAACGTAGGAAGGAAAACTTCTAAAGTAATCCATAATACAACCTTCACATGTAAGGAATTCAAGGAAAATGTCTGTACCTAAATTATTGGCAGCATTCAACTACCAAATATGTATCAAGCTTGTACTGTGAGCTAAGCATTATGCCAGGGACTCAGGATATCTACAAAAACCTTGCCTTCACGGAGCTTACAGGTTAGCAATATACAAAATAAATGATAAAGTTGCATTTATCTTAATATTAGTATATATAATTAAACAGGAAATTATATAGTTCACTAGAAGGTGATATGACATATGACTAAAGGTTAAAAACAACAAAAAAAGAACAAGGACTTAAAGGAGAGCAGAAATGTAAAAGTGGTAGAAGAGCTGCAGTTTCAATAGGGTCACCTGGGAGGTCTCACGCAATTCTTTGAAACCAAGAACTGAAAGAAGTGATCCAAGATACAGTTTAGCCATAGAAATAATGTCATAGGCTTACTTAGATAAATCCCATATAACTGAAAAATAAGCAGCAGATGCCAAGATACTCATTTTTAAAATTCATTATCATCTTAATAGCTAGGTGGCCTCAAACTTCAAGTATACTTTAAGTAACTTCTAAGCAAAATATAGTTACATTTTGTATAAGAGAAAAAAGTTAATTAATTAAATAGAAGACAATATTACTATATTTCCTGGTGTGTCTAGGAAATAATTCTTAAGTCACAATAATTGGAAATCTGTGGAGGACTGATTTGAACTACACAAATAACAAATTTACATCTGCTCATTTTCTTCAGGAGCAAAGAAAAAAGAAACTTTTTTGTCATAATGCAAAACCACCTTCTGAGAACGCTGAAATTAATTTTGTTGAAATTCTGCTGCGTATCAGCCTGCACTTTCCACATGAACATAATTTTAGGAACAACAGCAAAAAAATGCTTCTGGACATTGAGGCAACTTCCAATCAGTTTTAAAGTTAACCTAAATAAAAGGCATTAAAACAGGATGTGATCATGAACTTCTTTATAAATCTTTTTTATGGTCTTTCTAATGCACGTCCTCCAATTTAACTAAAGTGCTCTGGATGAAAATGACTAAAAAATTAAAGGCCATTTTAATTAGATTTCAGAAAAATGCCTTTCATCATTTTTGCAAAATGGAAAGTAGTTTAACATTCCCTACACAGTTAATCTTGAATGAATATTTCTACATGGTAGAGCGTGACCTACATAGTGCCATTTTAAAAGTACATGTGTAACAGAACACCTGAAAGACAAATAAGCAGAGGAATAATTCAATCTCCTCCTTCCACTCGCCAGGCTCCAATTCCTAAAAGGATTCTGATTTCCCCCCATTTTATTCTGGGTTACAGGGGGAGGGCAAGACTTTTCAGTTCCAGCAGGCCGTCCTAGAGACCAATACTAGAGTGTGTAGTTTCCATCACTATAAACAAAATGAGTGTGAAATAGTAACTAGTTAAATTCTATTCAAAAGCACTTGTTGAGTACCAAGGAGGTGTCGAGGACTTCATTACAGACTGGAAACAAAGACATAAAAAATTTACACCCCCCTCTTGCCAGGGAGCTCTTAGTATGAACTTCAGTTCTTTGGTCAGTGTCTATGCATTTCATAGGATAAATTTATTCTCTGGAATATCCTGTAGTGTTGTGATGGCAGAATGCTATTCTCTACCGCATTCAGGAGAAGTGAAAAATACTTCCAAATATCTAGACCCATGATTGATACCACTATTTTTCCCCCATAGAGACATAAAAATCCTATTGAAGTACTTAACTTCTTTACAGTACCTGATCTTTGGCCATTTCTCCCCGTCTTACTGTTCTATCCATCAGCTTCATTGACATTAAACACCCCAGTCTTCTTTCCTTCTCCTTGAGCACACTTTATGATGCCACTTACTCTACCAGGCTTATTAAATATTAGCATCCCCCAGGATTCCACCCATGGTCTTCTTTCATTTAGCCTTATATAAATTACACACACATTCACATACACAATAAACAAACAGTTTCAATTTATTCACTTGGATAATTATAACTCCAAAATCTCCACCCTTTATCTGAGAATACTCTCATGAGCTATAGAAACACTTTCTAGTTACCTAGTGAATGCCCAATAGTCATCTGAAACTCACATAGCCAAAACTGAACAATTTTCCCCCAAACCACCTCATTCATTTGTCTATAGTGTGACTCCACTTTTCTTTTCTTTTCCTTATTTTTCTTTTTCTTCAGGTTGAGTTAGGTCTCTGAATGCCTTCTCACAGGTTACCTCTTCAAAGAGACATTACTTTATAACTTATTTTAAAATCCAAATTTCAAGCTACCATAAAGAAGAAACTACACTTTGTTTATTTCCACCATCTATTACAATACCTGTCATTCTGAAGGCACTTAATATTTGTTGAATGATTAAATCAATCCTAACTTCCAACACATGAATCGGCAAATGTGCTCAAATGTATAAATGTACTCAGAAGATATATTCAGTACTAACCAAACTTTATAACTGGTCATCCTTTCTCAGAGATGTGTGAAAACTAGTGATGTTTGACATAGGTGTTATAAAAATTGAGGATTTTAGAGTGGTAAGAAAATAGATTCTCCCTGAAAACAAACTGTAAAATCAACTCACAATGAATCAGAGAACAGGTATGCAAAACAGGCTGTGGAAAATGGCAGCTCTGAAGCTCGCAGATATGAAGTGTTACCCTGCCTAACTGCATTAGCAGAACAACTGGGTATTAAATGTAGACGTGTGCATGGAAGACAAAGAGATGTGATTTAGAAGAAGGGTCTGTAAATGGGAACGTACAGAGGCACGTGCGCATAGCACTTATTCTAACATTTTCTAAAGAAGACCTGAATGTAAGTCATGCCAGGCTCTTAGCCTGGTGTTCTTATGAATTAAATAATTCCAATGTATGTCTAGATATGTTTGCCAAACAAACGTAGATTCCCATTTAGATCTGACTAGACTTGGAGCCATTCCAGTACCTGTGACAGCACAGTGAAGAAAACCCTATGAAAACACTGGCACATGGGTGTTTTCTCTTCCACCTTTGTGTTCATGTCATATATGTAGGTCCTGCAGGGACTGGTTACCCCAGGCAACTAAGCACCCAGACAGCACCTGATCCCAAAGACCGGCTTTCTTCCCTCGTACATGTGCAGAAACTTACTGAATACTACTAAATGCTGTATAATGAGCTTTTATGTTACATACAATTTGTATATTCAACTAATAATCACATAATATGCTTAACACTATAAAACCTATAACAAGAAATGTTTTATCTTGTGCTTTCTTCTCTTCTAACTGACCTAGACATATTGAATTTGTAACTTCTCCATAAATCACGTCTGACTTCACCATCCTGCAGACACCCAGATCACTATGCAGTACCTCTTTTCCCTTCATCTATCCTGGCATGCTGACAAGACAGACCGAGCCAAATTTCTTGAATACAGTATATCACGGCCAACACTCAAAAATGGATTTAATGTGAAATATACTCAAGAATTTACATGCAACATCTTTCTGTGTTGACAGATAGTAACTGCACTAGAGGGAGTGAGGATTTAATAATAATGGTAACTGTTGAGCCACTGTGTTGTATATTTGAAATGAATATAAGTATCAACAATACTTCAATTAAAAACAAAGAATAAACTATTTTATCATGTAAAAAATTTTACAAACTGATACAGTGTTTATTCAAAGTGTGTGTCTAGATGTTAAGTACTGAGAACTGATATTTTATTTTGTTGTAATTACAGAATAAAAAGGTATAAATCTTTAAAAAAAGAATTTACATGCACAAATGTATATGTGGTTGATGAAATCATTAAGCATAGTTCACTATCCCTAGTTTCAAATAATCACTAATTTTTACTTTCAGAAATATTTTCAATAAAGGCTACATTTATATTCTTAGGTGATCTCTGTTTGTCCTGTAGAGATGGTTAATATTACATTAAGTCAACAACTTAGAATTGTAAATTGCCAAAAGACAAATTTAAATAATGTGCTTCTAAGAACAAAAATCAGGTGTATAGCCACTTATATCTCAAGTAGGAGTTTAAAAGGACTACTAATATTTTAAGAATGATGAAGTATCTTATTGTGTTTTTAATAAATCAGAATACAACATACACTTCATTATTTTACTATTTAATTCTTCTGATTAACAAAAGAAAATATCAGAATTTGTTTTGTTGAAATATCCTTTGGCTGGTTATCCAATAAGTAACTTATCTATTATTTTCTCTTATCTATTCTGAAAAAGTTTGTTTTCAATATGTTTGTAATAAAATATTTCCAGTGTTCAGTGGGAGAACGTGAAAGAGAACTCAGGCACTAGATGATATATTCCAGAATCTTTATTCCACATCAGTATGTGTATAATAATAATAACCATGGTCCTGTGAGGGAATTTGACTACTCCTGTGGTTTTTGGATGGTGACTCTTTTTATAGATAAGAGAAAAAAGTTGTAGATAAATCATAAGTGAACATAGCCAATAAAACGAGCTGGGAAAGAAGATCAGCCAGTTATAATATGCAAGACACAGGATCGTTGTCCAACAAACTTGAACTATGCTGATTTTCATTCATTAGTGTATTCATTAATTAACTCTTTAATTAGTTTATTAATTCATTCACTAAGTGTTACTTAAGCTGAGAGAAAGGAGGCATATGAAACAGCCAGGCAAAAAGCATGGGATATGATGTGTAAAGAGGTCAGAAGGGGAGAAAATAGTGGAGAATGTCACAGGCAAAATAAATAGTATATGCAGAGACCTCCCAGCAAATAAGAATACTGACATATTTGGAAAATTCCAAGAACCTTCACCTAAAAATCATATATATGCCAGAACAACAACAAAATCTTAGACTTAGGCATATGTAGAAAAGATAAAATCTAAACAATCAGAAGCAAGTTTAAAATATAATGAAGGAAAAAAAGAGATTAAATTCACATTAGCAAAAATAATTTTTTAAGAAACATTAAGAATAAATCAATCTCAAATATGTGAGACATTGGTGAAGGAAAACAAAATTTTCATGAAGGGACATTTACAAATTGAAATAAATGGAGAAATAGGTGTATCTGGAAGGCAAATGTCAAAGAGTGGAACAATATCAGGTCTCCTCACTTTAATGACTTTAAGTCACTGCATAACCAATCAAAAGCCCAGCTGGACTTCTGATGTGACTTAACAAAGCTATGATCAAATTCACATTAAGGATAAAACACTTAGGAATGACCAAGAAGTGTTGGAAAACAACTAACAAGGATGGAAAATGTCTCTTAAAATATAAACTCTAGTATACGTTACAGTAAATAAAAGTTTGTTCTTGGTATGGGTTACAAAAAGACGACAATAAGTCCAAAACAACGACCCCATGTTTACATATGATTTAGCCTAAGGTACCAGCAATTATTCAATACTTATTATGGGGATATTACTTTCAAGTTGGAAAACATATATACCTTAATATGAAAAATAATGCTATCTAGAGTAGATTAAGGACCTAACAACAAAAAAACGATTCTAAACATGTTCTGAAAAATGTACCATAGTTTTGTCCTTTTGTTTTTGTTTTATTATTAGGCTGAGAATGGTCTTCACAGAGACACAGAGGCTGTAAATGAAAAGACCTGTGGATTTTTCAGAATATCAAGTTATGTGCAATAAATATTTTCATTAATAAAAAGACAAGGAAAAACTAATATACTTGCAAAAATGTTTGCATAAAAAATTAATAAATAAAGTCTGTGTGTGTGCACCTGTGTGAGTTCATGCATGTGTGTGCAGTGAGGACGGGCATTTGACTTTACCCCATAAATCAAGAAAAACTTTCTCCAATAGAAAAGTAGGCAAGATATATGAACAATTAATTCCAAGGAAAATTACAAAGAGCCAATAAGCATAAGAAAAATTGCTCAACTCCACTTGTAATTAGGGAAATGGAGAATGAAGTAACATAGTTTTGAAACCATCCCATTGGATGTTTATTAGTGCCAACTATGGAATAGCCTCAATGGAAACAATTTAATGTTAATTGAAATGGGGGGGAGGGTCATGGAAGTTATGATACATCAGCACACACATATATACACATGCACTGAAAATCAATAGTGCGGTTTATATGCAGGGTAAAAAAAAAAAGTATGTATGTATAACTACACATATAAATGCTCATGAAAACACTGAAACGGTATATACTAGAGGAAGAGAAAGGGGTGTAAGAAATGCAATCATAGGAACTCTTATGGATTATGCCATAATCTTCAGTGCTGCTTCAATGTTTCATTTTTTTTTCTGAAAACCCTGTGTACATTTAAAAAATTTTTATATTGAAGTTTCATTGACATAGAATCTTATATTAGTTTCAAGTACACAAACAGTGTGCTTCAATGTTTTACAGGATTACATTTGTGTGTTCACTGTGCACGAAAACTATCCTGTAAAATACAGTGAAAGTATGTAGTAAGAGTTAGGTCTTGCTCCTGCCCGGTGACCTGGCAGGCACCTGCAGGCTGCACCTCCTCAGACCAGGAATCAGGAAAGGGCCAGATGAGGTGTTTATCCGGAGCCCCACTGATCCCCAGCTAGGAAGAGTCCACCAAAATCTCCCAGTCCATTCACTTTCTATCAGACACGGTAAGCACTTCAGGCATTCCTGTTCCACAGTCTCTCCTGATTTCTCTGTTCTGGGAGGCCAGTCAGCTTACCTGGTATCCCCTGGCCACCTTCCTCCTTCCCTAACACACAAGTGGACATACACATCCACGGAACTCAGCAGGAAGCCCTCTCCTGAACTCTACCATTCACCTCCTCCCTCATTTCACCAGGCCTCATATGCCCCGTTTTCAGCACAGCTCAAGGAATAGCTGGGCTCCATGTCAGGCATGTGCACCACACGCCATTCTGTAATCTCGGATCCTCGGCACCTCTCAAGGTTTCTCAAAACCTAGCTCTGAATGTACAACTATATCTCATTAGAATTGGATCTATGGTAACAAGTGCCCCCACATTTCCCTGTTACTTCCCCTTAACACAGAGTTCTTGGTCTTGTGAGAGAACATAAACTCAATATGCTCTGCAAAATTTCAGCCTCATAAAGGAGCCTTTACCTGATTCCCCTCAATCCCACATTAAAAAAAAAACACTGTCTGGGCTTTCTCTCAAACTGAAGCTTCCAATAGGCAACTCTTATTGGTTGAATTATGTCTCTCTAAGATATAATTCAGCATATCTAAGAAAAGATATGCTGAAGTCATAACCCCCAGTACCTCAGTATCTGACCTCATTGGAAACAGGGTCACTGCAGATGCAACTTGTTAAATTAACAAGGGTGGGCCTCCAATCCAATATGACTTGTATCCTTGTAAGAGGATGTGAAGACAGAAACACACAGGGAGAATGCAACGTGGTAATAAAGGCAGACACCGGAGTTACACAGGTGCAAGCCAAGGAACTCCAAAGAATGCCAGCAAACCACAGGAAAGAGACAAGGAAGGACTTCCCTGGACCCCGTGAACACCTTGATTTTGCACTGCTAGCTTCTACAATTATGAAACAATACATCTCTATTGTTTCAAGTCACCCAGTTTGTGGTGCTGTATTATGGTAGTTGTGGAAACTAATGCACAAACCAACCCTCATAGAAATGTGTTTCTGAAATAGCCAAGAAAATATAACTCTAGACCTCTAATTTAAGAAGGCTCTTTCTAACCCAGAATTGTTTACTGGTAATGGTCAAAATATACTTACACCATTCAAGAAATGTGGTTATCTAACACCCACCACTAACCTTACCACTTACATTAATAAATGGGATCTGCTCTGAAATGGATTTCATAATTCATTTATAGAATCAACAAATGTAGTTAGAACTCTCAGCATGGAGACTCAAGGACCAGTAAGAAATTGCCATCATCTCAAGAAGCTGAATGTGAATAGAAATGACCACCGTGCTTCAGTACTAAATAAGGCATTGCTATTAACTTTACACAGATATTCTTTAGGTTACAGAAGTATGTATTCACTTTATTCATGTCTTATTCTTTGAGGCACATTAATCAAAGCCTTCTTGGCTCTGCTGGAGATGACCATAATTTTTTTCCTTTTCTTAATTTTAAATGGAAAGAATATAGTACTTGAATTTTAATACTGAATACTCCAATATGAATCTTAGAATAAATCCCATCTGACTTATGGTGGTGTTATAATCTTTAATAATGCTGCTGCATCAACTATATTAATTTTAAGACATGTCTACATGAATAGGCACAAGTACAAATGGCCTGTGGTAGTGCTGTTATTTTCTTCTTGCTTGTTTGCCTTTTTGGGGGGTTACTCTCTTTTGTTTTTGGTTTATAGTCAGACCTTTTACAATCAGTTATCTAGCTTCAGAAAAATAAACAAGAAGTAAAAGAAACATCACTTAACTGAAGACTTGATGGGACTCACTTGTGAAATGCCTCAACTTCCTTCCTTGTGGAGTAAATTCTTTAATTCCATTTTCAATTCTCCCAAGATTTTATTGTCAAATTGCCTACTTCTTCTTGAGCTAATGTTGATCATTTATATTCTTCCAAAAAAGCATCCATATTACTAATATTTCTTATGTATATAACTAACATTTTATTATTTAGGATTCTATATATCTGGTGATAACTACTTTCTCATTTGCAATGTTGTATATTTGAGATGTTCTATTTTGTTCTCCATTACCCTTGCCAGAAACTATTCATCTTTTAAAGTATAATCTGTGATATTTCCCACTATGTCCCAGTGTTTCTTCATATTCTTCTTCATTTACATTTTCCTTTCACTCTGTTTGACTTCTCCTTTCCTAGCTTTATAGATTAGATTATTACTTGGATTCTTACAACACAGAACACAGTGACAACTAACTTATGGTGGCAAAATTTCTATTATCCACAGCAGCGATTCCCTGTGTTATTTAAGATCATCAAAAATTGATTAAACCACATTAAACTTACTATTTGCAGTCTGAAATCTAATGCCTAATGAAGTGTTCACTGTTCTATTGAACTACCTGTTTAAATATCATTTGCAACAGACTGACTGGGACAAATCGATAACAACAGTGAAAGAACACTGGCAGAGTGTTTTTCAGCCCAGAAATCAATTGTATTTCAGAGAGCAATGAGTGCTACAGTTAAAAGGTTGAAAGTCGAGTATGTATTTATAAAATTTGACAGTGTAAGTCACTGAGCAATGGTCCATCTGCTTTGTCCCTGAAATTTATTATACCTGAAAGGAGAAACCGATACCATAACACAGAGCTGCTAAACCTGGTTTGACAGTTACTTTTGTGTGAAGTGTTGGATTTTAACAAAATTGGCAACATGAATAAAAGGCTGAACATAAGGTTACACAATCAATGTAGTGTATTTATTGCTATTAACAGTAGAATAGAAGGTCGCAAAATGGATGAAGGGGGTCAAAAGGTACAAATTAAGTCCTGAGGATATGTACAACATGGAGACTAAAGTTAATGATACTGTAGTATATATTTGAAAGTTGCTAAGTTAAAGTTCTCACAAGAAAATAAAGTCTCTGACTGTGTATGGTAACAGATGTTAATGGAACTAATATAATGCTATATGTCAATTCTATCTCACAAAAAAGTAGAATTAGACATTGTTTCAAATTTCAGATTATATGACTACTATGTGTCAGTATGGGTTGAAGTGATATCAAAACAATATCATAATTAATGGATTCAAACAATTAAAAACAATTTGTGCAGCGTTTTCTTTGTGAAAGCAACTCTTAGCTCAACTGTGCAAGCTCATGATCTTCCTAACAAAATTCTGTATTATGAGTTCAGTAAATTCAGTAACAATCACAAAAAAATTAACTTGTGTTCTCCATTAGATGTAATTCCAAGTATTTTGTTCTTCTATGTTAAGGGGGTTTTAAGTAATTTTTTTTTTCTGAATTGAAAGATACATACTGAGACTGTTTCCCACACCCTTTGTGTTTTTCTCCTAACTTGAGCAGAAATACGATTATTTCATGAGTATAGAGTCACAACATCTTAAGTTCAAATACTGGCTCCTCTATTATTCATGTGATCTTATGCAAATTACCTCTGAGTTTCATTTTCCTCGTTTTATAGATTTCATTTGAAGACAAACTGTCATAACATGTCATGATAAAGAACTAAGAAGAATGCTTGGCACACAGAACTAATTCAAGTAACCAATACTAAAGAAAAAAATTTATAAAAACTCCATCATTTTATAAATAGGAAATATAATTATAAATGCACATCTGAGATATAACTTCATATTAATGTTCTCAAATTTTAAAGTACTGTAATGCAATATTCCCTAAACTTCAGATATAACCACATATTTGTTGTACTGTTACTTACAAGTTATACCTTTTTTTCTCTATACCCAACTGGAATATTTAGGTATATGAGTTATATTTTTTTTAAATATAAACATAAAAATAATATTACACAGATTAAAGATGATCTCGAACCTCCTAGAATCATCTTGTGTCTGGCAATGGTATTGAACCTCACTTTAGTAATCATTGCATAATAATATACTTCTCCAGATTATTTTCCTAACAAAAATTTTTACCAGTATGAATTTTGTTCAATAATTTACAAAGCAAGTAGATTTATGAACATCGAATATATTCCAGAAAATCTAGGTTAACTCATTAAAAGTTAAGTAGAGTACCTAACAGGAGTTTATGATTCCCAAAAGCTTCTAAAATTGACTAATAAATATGGGTGGTTCATGCTAACTAATATAATAGGTTCATTAGCTTCAGGCTTTGGTCATAAAGCATCATTAAAAGACATAACTGAGTGTTGTATATCTGAAACCAATATAAGATTGTATATCAATGATACTTCAATAAAAAAAGGAAATATAATGAGATGCACAAAAAAATAAAAAACAAAGGACATTAACTGAGAATATGAAATGTGACTAATACCTGTTAGCACCACAAAGGAGTATTACCAGGTTATGTTTACTGGTAAGACTGAGCAAAGCTAATTCCTTTTCTTTCAATATTTGAAATAGATCATGGAACAATTTCTGAATATCAGAGAAGATTATGTAATGAAAATAGCATATACTTCTCAAAAGAAAAAAATTTATTTAGTAAACTTGGCTTTTTTCCTATGTAAATAAACAGAAAAAGACAAGTTGGCTTTTAGAACATAAGATATCAGACATATTAATATTATAGGGTTGTAAAAGATCTATCGTGGTGTATTTCATTAATACGTGATTAAAATCACTGAGGAAGTCACCTATTCTGAAATATAATTAGTTAGGATCAGAATACTGTCAACCAGATGGGTTATATAATCCAATACTTCAAAATCATTGCCAATATTTCTTGTGGAATTTAAGCGTCTCTGTTAGAGCTAACAGTTAAGTATAGTTTGAAATGCCTGTCACATTAGTAAAAGTATTTTAGAACTATATACAACATTTGTGGGTTTCCTACAAAGTGTAGGAGTTGGGGGTAATCTTTGTAATAACAACTTCTCCAGCAAGGATTTCTCATTAGGATTTGGGAAAGTCTATCTGTATGCCTTTATTGTTTATATATGCATCTACAGAGGAAGTTATAAGATGCAGCTTTTAAATTACTTGTAAACTATATTTGTCTAATTCAGTAAGTTTTTCTTCTCAGCAAAGAATAAGCCAGGATAGATAAATTTATTTTTTCTTTCAACCCTTGCACCACGGGGTATCACCAGGGTGTGCGTATCTTTTTGACAAGTGGCTATAGATAAGGGGAAAAATAAGTTCAATGGAGAGTTGGTTGTTCAACTCATTTCCGCCCCTGAAAATGTATGGAGAACAGACACCAGAAGAAAACTGTTGCAAGGCCATGGGGCAAAGCCCTGGTAGGAGTATCTCAATATGATCATTCAAGTAAAATGATGCAAATTCAAATTACTTCAAGGAAAAAGATGGTTAGATATATGGTGAGCATGAAATAAAGCAGAGAGTATCAGGGGCTACACAAACTGGAGAGGGTGTGCTCCAGCCAAAGGCCTTACAGGTAAAAAAAAATTAAAATGAATTTGTGCAGGCAACACAAAACATATGCTGACCTAATTGAGACCACAGGCCATGAGACTGAGATGCACGTTAAAGTCTAGGGGCTTACCACATTGCCAATCAGGAAAATGCAAATCAAAACCACAACGAGATATCACCTCACACCAGTTAGGATGGCCACTATCCAAAAGACAAGAAATACCAAGTGTTGGCAAAGATGTGGAGAAATGAGAACCCTCCTACACTGTTGGTGGGAATGTTAATTGGTGCAACCACTGTGGAAAGCAGGATGGAGTTTCCTCAAAAAAATAAAAATAGAAACACAATTTGACCTAGTAATTCCACTTCTAGGAATTTACCTGAAGAAAACAAAATCCCTGATTCAAAAGGATACATGCACCCCTATGTTTATCAAAGCACTATTTACAATAGCCAACATATGGAAGCAACCTAAGTGTCCATCAATAGATGAATGTATAAAGAATATGTGGTACATATACACAATGGAATATTATTCAGCCATAAAAGTAAAAATCCTGCCATTTGCAACACATGGATGGATCTACAGGGTATTATGCTCAGTGAAATAAGGCAGGCAGAGAAAGACAAATACTATATGATTTCATTATTTGTGGGATATAAAAACGAAGCAAAACAGAATGAACAAAACAGCAGTAGACTCATAGACACAGAGAAGGTACTGGGTGGTTACCATGGGGGAGGGGTTGGGAAGAGTGGGTATGGAGTGGGAGGGGGAGAAAGGACCCAAAATTCTCAATCACAATATACATTGGTTACAAGGATGATAGTACAGCACAAGGAATATAGTCAATGATTCTGTAGCATCTTTCTGTGTTGACAAATAGTAACTGCACTAGAGGGGGTAAGGATTTAATAATACAGGTTAACTGTTGAACCACGTGGTGTTGCACATTTGAAGTCAATATAAGATCGTAAATCAAAGATATTTCATTAAAAGAAAAAAGTCTAGAAGCTTACCAATAAGGTAAATGTACAAAGAAGAAGTTAAACTGAGCTCATTCTCTCTGCTTCCCCTTAAGAATCTAGATTTCTTGTGTGTGTTTTTATTTTTTCTTTTTCATATCTGTGCTTTTAGATTCAGCCAATACAAAATATCTACATGTAAGCAGAACATACACATATTAAAAATTAACTTCCAAATTAGTTTGACACTGTCAATATTACACAGCATTCATTAAACAAAAGCAATAGACATCTTATTACACATAGCACCTGCCTACAGAGAACTGGTCTTCCTCCGTTCTATACCTACTCTGGAGACACCGTCAATGGAGGTGTCTTACTGTCCCTGCCACAGTGCCCACTGCTTCACTCAAGAGAGGACACATGACACCAGAGGGTCATTCAAAGACCTTTTCTAGCATTAAAAGAGACCAAGACAATTCCTTCTGAGATTGAGAAGGATGAGGATGTCACATGCACAGAGGTACAGGAGTCATCTTTCCTACTGACACAGAGACCCGCAGAGAATGGAGTGATCCCAGAAGAAACTAGAGACACAAAATGGAACAAATTCCTGAAATATAATAAATCACCTGGACAAAACTGTGCCTATATCTAGTCAACCCCAGAATTTTCAATTATGGAAGTTAATAAATTCTCTTGTGTTTAAACTAGTTTAGACTGTTTCTATTACTTACAAACAAAAGAATGTCATAAATATAAGAGACAAAGAAGAGATTTCAGTTTAATTTGTACTATCCACTCACACCTTGCTATACACCCTAGGGCTTCCCATTCAAAGAGTAGACCAAATTTTTCCCCGAGGGATTTTTCTAATCCAACATACAAAGACAGTAATTCTAAATTATCCCATTATCCCACCCTAATCATCAATGTTTTTAGATAGGGATACAAAAGAAAAAAACACTACCTTATTTGATAACTCCCCAGGCTTAGTATATATTCTCTCTATATTTTGACACAGCCATTCTTTAATAGAGGATAAAATTTATCATTATTAATAGTCAAGGTATCAATTATTAAAGTATCAGACACACTAGCCTTATTTTATGAACCCAACTAAGTATTGACAGAATTTAAAATACCAACCATAATACATCAATATCGACGAGGTGGTCCAAAACAAAGAAAACACAAATGCCATCCAATCTACCAATCTTAGAGACATGATTAATGAAAAAACTTTTTCAGAAAAACCATTATCACCACCTCCATTTCCAGCAGTTAAATCAATAGTCTCTCTCACCACAGGCTTCAAAGGTGAACCAAGCCAAAGAATGAAATGCATACTCACAAATTATAAAGCATGTCAGCCATGTTGCTCCGGTAATACAAAGCATTTCTATAGGCGCCTTCGGCTTCAGAAATTTTGCTCTGACTCTTCAGAACATTTCCAAGGTTACCCCATGCTGCCAAGAAGAGACAGAGGTATTCAGGCTGAGCATCAATCCAATTATAACATGACATAATATCAGGCCACCAGGAAGTACCACAGGGGGAGAAAAACCTTCAAAAGACATTTTTAAGAAGGAAAACTTATTTCCTGTATACTCCAACATTTCATCAAACCAAGAGATAAAATAGAATCAAAGCCTAAAAAATGTAAAGAAATTATTATGTCTCGAAACTGATGATATACATATACACTTCATCATAATGCCAAGAACAATATTATCTTAAGATCACCTACAAAGACTACATGCTTTTTCAAATTTCAGTAGGAGTCTTCATGGCCTGAAATTATTGCATATTTACTGAACAAAAGAAACTGTGAGAAATCATCTTAAACAAAGATTTCCCTGAATCATGCAAGAAATGATTAATGACATAGAAGAACGGGGACTAAAAAGCAAGATAACTAAGTAAGATCAAAGCTATAAGGAGGCTTAACAGTCATCAGAACATATAAGTAAAACAAGTATATATATATCATTTATTCAAAAATAATGTTCTTTCATACTCTTTCTAATAAATTCATCGGTAGGAAAATCAGCATTTCAGTATTTTCACACATCACCAAAATAGTATTTCATACATAAAAAATGTATTTAAAAATCTTATGTCCTATGTACCCTTTACTTTTCACCACAAATAATCATGATTTTTCAACATCAAAAAGAACAAAAAAATATACTCTCAATAGCTGCCTGCACAGCGTCTCTCAGGCAGACCTCTCTCTCCAATGTGGACAGTTCTCATCTTCCCTTCCTACAAGGGGATGTGGCATTGAGTCCTGGAGACAGAGTCCCTCTCAACTACGGACAGGGGCGAGAAGAAGGTATGCCTATGTCAAGATTTATCTGGGTAATTACTATCTGGAAAATGAAAGCGGTTTTGAGTTTTTAATGCATAAACAAGAGTAGAATCCTTCACCCCAGCTTTGCTTATGTGCCCTCTAGTTCAACACTCTGGGCCTTAATTTACTCATCTGTAAAAGGGGAAAACTAATTAGTATCTTATGGGTTTTGCCAAGATTGAGTTAATTTACCTAGGGTGTTTAAGACTGCCACACAGCAAACACTCAATAAATATCTGCTATTATCACTAATACTTTGGCTGATACTCCATGTGATTTATGACAGCAGACATTGCTATAGAAATAACATCAAGTACAATGCACTTTATGCCTTTCTGTTATCTACAGAAAATAATAATCTTTCATATTTGGGAAGTCATGGACCTCCTTTGGCCTTTGATAGGCAAGAGGAAAAGCACTGTACTTATAATTATCCAGCACCTAAAATGCCACATACCACACCACACTATGGAAATTTACCATCTCACTGAGCTCTCACGCAGTCCTGTACATAAACATCGCATCCACTCTGCAGACAAGGAAACAGACTCAGAGACACGAAAGAACTTGCCAATAACGCAGGCGTGACAGAGCGGAGATTCCAGTCCAAAGCTGGCTGCTTCCAAACTTTTTCTACCCTCCACCTAACAATTTCATAGCATGTTTTATTTTTGACTGCAAACCAACATTCACACACTACAAATTAGGGCTTGACAGTGTAAGCCCACAGAAGACTGAATCCTTACACCGAAAACAGTTTAAAATATCATCAAAGTCAAACAGTAAATTTAGTAACTGGAAACACAAAGTAGGAAAAACATGATGAAATAAATTACAAATATGTTCAAACTTAATAGGCATAAGATCACATATATTTTATATCTAGCCTCCCCAACACCACTACCAAATTAAATTAGGGCACTATGGAAAATTCTAGTAGCCAGGCTGTTTTTCAGCCCACCTTACCCCTCCCAAAATTTGGCTGATTGTGGCATCAGTGAATGAAAATATGTTTAAATAGGAATTACTCCAGAGAAAGTCATCCAAATATTAATTAAAGCACCAGAAAAACATCATTTTAATGTTATTCCATCTAAACCATCATCTTAGAAAAATATGTTAAAAAAATACCTAATAAAGAAATTACTTTGATTATTTTAAGGTGCATTTCCAGAGAAACAGGTTGATTTTTTTAAGTACATTTACCTCAATGAAATGAAAAATCGATAAGCGTTTCTCTTGCTAATAGTCAATAGACATAGAGTTACATCTAGACTACATGTTTACTTATTTGGTTAGTCATTCACTTATTCATTCGTAAGTGTATTTATTTATTAAACAGATATTTGTCAAGTGCTTATTTTGTGCCAGGGACTTGAGGGCTGGGTACTTAGAACTGTTCATACATAGGAGTTCCCACCCACACGGAGCTTATATTTGAAGTAAGGAGCAGGGTGGGAATGAGTGTGATCTTTAAGGACTAAAGGATATAGAGCCAGCCTTGCAGAGGTCGGTGGTTCTGGGTAAAGGGAACAGTAAGAGCAAAGGGTCTAAGGTGGCTTCCCCTGGGACAGGCTGCAGAGCACGTAGTTATTTCAAAGTGAGAATACAACTCAGAATTGAAATTCATCAGCAAGGTTATCTGGGGCAAAGCCACAACATGATACCACATTTCTTGTTTTTTTTTTGTCCAAACAGAAATCTCTCACATCCTTATGATTAAGTCATTGACCCAGGTAACTGGGAAAATAAAAAGAAAACCCCCAAATTAAGCATACATTTTTAAAACAACTTTTAACTTCTCACGGGTGGGAGAAGAAGAAAGAAAGGGAGAGAGGCAGAAAGGAAGCACCGATTTTGACATCCGGAGTTCATCTGACACTCACACCAGGTTATTTTGGTCTCCTGTTGTACATATAAAATCTTACCGCCTGAGACAAGGTTGCTTTGGGATGATGATAAATGGGATGAAGCAAGGTCACTTCATAATTTTGCTGAACACACAAAAAAAAAGTCCACTGTACAACCCACAAAATACCAGACCTCCTCCTCTCTGGCCAAATGAATGATTTCTTTATCCAGTCATAGTATGTTTTATTTTTGACTGCAAACCAGCATCTAACCTAGAGGACACCCCTGCTTCCTTAGACACTCTCTCCAATCATACAACGGAAGCCCAAATCCTTTATTAGGACATATAATGAGATACCCCAGGATTCCATGGTAAAGTGTTCTCTCAGTGCAAGGAGTAATGAAGCCAACTTTTTTACTACCAGCATGTTCCTGGTGGTCTGTGGCCTAAAAGCACTGGCATGAGGATTTCATCAGACTCCAACATGAAAACAATCCCTTCACAAGATCCCTTCTTCCTTAAATAATTGTCCTTCAATGCTTTGCTTACCAAAATACATTTTAGGTTTTTTAAGTCAGAGGAGCCACAATTAAGCCTAAAATTGTTGGGTTTTGGTGTGAAAACTGCCATCACTATTTCCATAATTTCAAATTTAAATGTTATTGATTTTTGCATCAGTGCTTCCAAAACTCTGATAATACAAAGATCAGATCACTTTTAAAAATGTAAAGCTAGCCTACAGAATATGGATTAAAATAAAAAATCCTATCAGGAACCAAATATACCATAAAAGCTGTTCAATGAGAAAAAAAGTAAAATAAATTATTGTTTAATGGAGAATTCATTTAAAATCTGTTATAGATATATCATAGTTTAAAGGAAAATACATTAAAGTGTAATATAAAGAGTACATTTTGGAAGGACCAATGTGATGATTTCTCATCAATATAATTAACCTGTAGAATTAATCAGCATGGTTATGGGGTTTTTTGTCCTATTATTTGACAATTTCAATAATATCAACCAAGCCAACTTCTTTATATCAGATAATTTTTTAAATGCAGGTAGTCTGACCACAAGAAAATACTCAAACCAAAACTTGAAAAATATGGAGGAATACTCCATGGCTTATGGATGGGAAGATTTAAGATATAATAAAGATGTCAATTCTCCCAAATTTAAACTATAAATTCTATATAAATCTTATCAATATTTTAACATCAACAAACTCAAAAAGTGTATTGTAATCAAAATTTAGGAGAAAACTGAAATTGAATTTTTATACCATATTCACCATATACAATGGTAAACTAAAGACAGCTTTAAACACAATGTGAAAAGGTAAAATGAACAGAAGATTATATTGAATATCTTTTGGAAGGGAAGGACCTTCTTAAAAAGACCTCCAAATATAACTCAAAAGATAAGAAAAGATGATGTCAGATTGGATTAAAAATGGTGGCATGAGAGGAGAGACAGAGGTTTCCTCCTAAAACTGGATACAATTAGAAAATATAGTTGGTGTAACTAATCCTGAGAGAGCAACAGGAAAGAAGGCAGTGTCAGACTGCACACACCTGGAGAAAAGAGCAGACCTCAGCAAACGGGGTAACGTACCAGAGCTGGGGCTCTACGGGACCCGAGCCCCTCCCCCACCCCAGCTCACCGGCGGGAGGAAGAGAAACTGAGTAGGGAGGGAGTGGAAGGCGTGGGACTGCTGAAAACCTAGCTCCGGAGATCTGCGCTGGGAGCACAAACCTACGTTTCATGGTCCTTGCATGAGACTTGCATGACTACCAGGTTGAAAAATTAATACTGGCAGAGTTCCTGGGGAGACTGGGGTTGCGGCTGCTTGTGGAAAGCAGGGATCCATATCCGGCTGCTCTGAGACAAAAACTTATACCTGTGTGACCAGCCCACTGGCTCAGGCAGTGGAGACAGGGACAGGAGCTAGGAGGCAGGGAACAGCGCTTTCCTCCCACCCCCAGGCACCAGTACTATACTCCTGCCACCGCCAACATTGATTCAGGGACTGAGCAGCTCCAGAATAGAGCTTCTGGACACTAGAGGGCACCTTATACAAACATGAAACGCCAAAGGAACCTTGTCCAGAGTAAAATTATTAAAACAACTCTCGAAAAAGATTTGAATGATATGGACCTCGTGACTCTTCCTGAAAGGGAGTACAAAATAAAAATCATCAACATTCTACTGGAGGTAAGGAAAGACATCCAAGAACTCAGGAATGAATTCAGGTCGGAGATCCAATTGCTGAAGAGTACGATGGAGGGTACTAAAAGCAGGTTCGATACGGTGGAGGAGACAATGAATGAAATAGAAACTAGGGAAGAGGAATACAAAGAAGCTAAGGCACAGAGAGAAAAAAGGATCTCTAAAAATGAAAGAATATTGAGAGAACTGTGTGACAAATCCAAGCGGAACAATATTCACATTTTAGGGATACAAGAAGAAGAAGAGAGAGAGGAAGGGATAGAAAGTGTCTTTGAGGAGGTAGTTGCTGAAAACTTCCCCAATCTGGGGAAGGACATAGTCTCTCAGGCCATGGACATCCACAGATCTCCCAACACAAGGGACCCAAGGAAGACAACACCAAGACACATAGTAATTAAACTGGGAAAGGTGAAGGATAAGGACAGACTGTTAAAAGCAGCCAGAGGCATAAATAAGATCACATACAAAGGAAAGCCCATCAGGCTATCATCAGACTTCTCAGTGGAAACCTTACAGGCCAGAAGGAAGTAGCATGATGTATTTAATGCCATGAAGCAGAAGGGCCTGGAACCAAGATTACTTTATCTGGCAAGATTATCATTTAAATTTGAAGGAGGGATTAAACAATTTCAAGATAAGCAAAAGCTGAGAGAATTTACCTCCCACAAACCAACTCTACAGTCTATTTTGGAGGGACTGCTATAGAAGGAAGTGTTCCTAAGGTTGAATAGCTATCACCAGAAGTAATAAAACCACAGTAAAGAAAGTATAACAATTAATTACTAAACAACTGCAAAATTAAAATAACTCTGCCCAAAGTCAATCAAGGGATAGACAAAGTATACAGAATATGATACCTAATATATAAAGAATGGAGGAGGAGAAAAAAAAAAAGAACGTTTAGATTGTGTTTGTAACAGCATACTAAGTGAGTTAAGTTAGACTCTTAGATAGTAAGGAAAGTAACCTGGAACCTTTGGTAACCACGAATCTAAAGACTTAAATGGCAATAAGTACATACCTTTTGATAATCACCCAAAATGTAAATGGACTGAATGCACCAATCAGAAGACACAGAGTCACTGAATGGATAAAAGAACAAGACGCATCTATATGCTGCTTACAATAGACTCACCTCAAACCCAAAGACATGCACAGACTAAAAATCAAGGGATGGAAAAAGATATTTCATGCAAACAACAGGGAGAAAAAAGCAGGTGTTGCCGTACTAGTATCAGACAAATAGACTTCAAAACAAAGAAAGTCACAAGAGATAAAGAAGGACATTATATAATGATAAAGGGCTCAGTCCAACAAGAGGATATAACCATTATAAATATATATGCATCCAACACAGGAGCACCAGCATATGTGAAACAAATACTAACAGAACTAAAGGAGAAAATAGAATGCAATGCATTCATTTTACGAGATTTCAATACATCATTCACTCCAAAGGACAGATCCACCAGACAGAAAATAAGTAAGGACACAGAGGCACTGAACAACACACTAGAACAGACGGACCTAATAGACATCTAAAGAACTCTCACCCAAAAGCAACAGGATACACATTCTTCTCAAGTGCACATGGAACATTCTCCAGAATAGACCACATACTAGGCCACAAAAAGAGCCTCAGTAAATTCAAAAACATTGAAATTCTACCAACCAACTTTTCAGAATACAAAGGTATCAAACTAGAAATAAATTGTACAAAGAAAGTAAAAAGGCTCACAAACACATGGAGGCTTAACAACATGCTCCTAAATAGTCAATGGATCAATGACTGAATTAAAATAGAGATCCAGCAATATATGAAAACATATGACAACAACAACACAAAGCCCCAAATTCTGGGGCAAGCAGCAAAGGCAGTCGTAAGAGGAAAGTTTAGCAATCCAGGCATATTTAAAGGAGGAAAAACAAACCCAAATGAATAGTCTAACGACACAATTATCAAAACTGGAAAAAGAAGAACAAATGAGGCCTAAGGTCAGCAGAAGGAGGGAAATAATAAAGATCAGAGAAGAAATAAACAAAATTGAGAAGAATAAAAAAATAGAAAAAATCAATGAAACCAAGAGCTGGTTCTTTGAGAAAATAAACAAAATAGATAAGCCTCTAGCCCAACTTATTAAGAGAAAATGAGAATCAACACACATCAACAGAATCAGAAACGAGAAAGGAAACATCACGACAGACCCAACAGAAATACAAAGAATTATTAGAGAGTACTATGAAAACCTATATGCTAAGAAGCTGGAAAACCTAGAAGAAATGGACAACTTCCTAGAAAAATACAACCTTCCAAGATTGACCAAGGAAGAAACACAAAATCTAAACAAACCAATTACAAGCAAAGAAATTGAATTAGTAATCAAAAAACTACTCAAGAACAAAACCCCCGGGCCAGATGAATTTACCTCAGAATTTTGTCAGACATGCAGAGAAGACATAATACCCATTCTCCTTAAAGTTTTCCAAAAAATAGAAGAGGAGGGAATACTCCCAAACTCATTCTATGAAGCCAACATCACCCTAATACCAAAACCAGGCAAAGACCCCACCAAAAAAGAAAACTACAGACCAATATCCCTGATGAACATAGACGCAAAAATACTCAACAAAATATTAGCAAACCGAATTCAAAAATACATCAGAAAGATTGTATACCATGACCAAGTGGGATTCATCCCAGGGATGCAAGGATGGTACAACATCTGAAAATCAATCAACATCATCCACCATATCAACAAAAAGAAGGACAAAACCCACATGATCATCTCCACAGATGCTGAAAAAGCATTCAACAAAATTCAACATCCATTCATGATAAAAACTCTCATAAAATGGGTACAGAGGGCAGGTACCTCAACATAATAAAGGCCATATGTGATAAATCCACAGCCAACATCATACTGAACAGTGAGAAACTGAAAGCTTTTTCCTCTGAGATCGGGAACAAGACAGGGATGCCCACTCTACCCACTGTTATTCAACATAGTACTGGAGGTCCTAGCCACAGCAATTAGACAAAACAAAGAAATACAATGAATCCAGATTGATAAAGAAGAAGTTAAACTGTCACTATTTGTAGATGACATGATATTGTACATAAAAAACCCTAAAGACTCCACTCCAAAACTACTAGAACTGATATCGGAATACAGCAAAGTTGCAGGATACAAAATTAACACACAGAAATCTGTGGCTTTCCTATACACTAACAATGAAATAATGGAAAGAGAAATCAGAAAAAGAATTCCATTCACAATTGCATCAAAAGGAATAAAATGCTTAGGAAGAAACCTCACCAAGGAAGTGAAAAACCTATACGCTGAAAACTACAAGAAACTCTTTAGAGAAATTAAAGAAGACACTAACAAATGGAAACTCATCCCATGCTCTTGGCTAGGAAGAATTAATATTGTCAAAATGGCCATCCTGCCCAAAGCAATATACAGATTTGATGCAATCCCTATCAAATTACAAACAACATTCTTCAACAAACTAGAACAAATAGCTCAAAAATTCATATGGAAACACCAAAGACACCGAATAGCCAAAGCAATGCTGAGAAGGAAGAAAAAAGTGGGGAGGGGGGGGGAACTCACTTCCCAACTTCAAGCTCTACTACAAAGCCACAGTAATCAAGACAGTTTGGTACTGGCACAAGAGAAGAGCCACAGACCAGTGGAACAGAATAGAGACCCCAGATATTAACCCAAACATACATGGTCAATTAATATGTGATAAAGTGCCATGGACATACAATGGGGAAATGACAGTCTCTTCAACAGATGGTGCTGGCAAAACTAGACAGCTACATGTAAGAGAATGAAACTGGATCATTGTCTAACCCCATACACAAAAGTAAATTTGAAATGGATCAAAGACCTGAATGTAAGTCATGAAACCATAAAACTCTTAGAAAAAAACATAGGCAAAAATCTCATGGACATAAACATGAGTGACTTCTTCATGAACATATCTCCCTGGGCAAGGGGAACAAAAGCAAAAATGAACAAGTGGGACTATATCAAGCTGAAAAGCTTCTGTACAGCAAAGGACACCATCAATAGAACAAAAAGGTACCCTACAGTATGGGAGAATATATTCATAAATGACAGATCCGATAAAGGGTTGACATCCAAAATATATAAAGAGCTCACACACCTCAACAAACAAAAAGCAAATAATCCAATTAAAAAATGGGCAGAGGAGCTGAACAGACAGTTGTCCAAAGAAGAAATTCAGATGGCCAACAGACAAATGAAAAGATGCTCCACATCACTTGTCATCAGAGAAATGGAAATTAAAACCACAATGAGATATCATCTCACACCAGTAAGGATCGCCACCATCCAAAAGACAAACAACAACAAATGTTGGCAAGGTTGTGGAGAAAGGGGAACCCTCCTACACTGCTGGTGGGAATGTAAACTACTTCAATCATTGTGGAAAGCAATATGGAGATTCCTAAAAAGCTCAAAATAGAAATACCATTTGACCCAGGAATTCCACTTCTAGGAATTTACCCTAAGAATGCAGCACTCCAGTTTGAAAAAGACAGATGCACCCCTATGTTTATCGCAGCACTATTTACAATAGCCAAGAAATGGAAGCAACCTAAGTGTCCATCAATAGATGAATGAATAAAGAAGATGTGGTACATATACACAATGGAATATTATTCAGCCATAAGAAGAAAACCAATCCTACCATTTGCAACAACATGGATGGAGCTAGAGGGTATTATGCTCAGTGAAATAAGCCAGGTGGAGAAAGACAAGTACCAAATGATTTCACTCATATGTGGAGTATAAGTACAAAGAGAAACTGAAGGAACAAAACAGCAGCAGAATCACAGAACCCAAGAATGGACTAACGGTTACCAATGGGAAAGGGACTGGGCAGGAGGGGTGGGAAGAGAGGGATGTATAATGTGGGGGGTGGGGGCATAGGGAGTGATGTTCAACACGGAGAAGACAAGTAGTGACTCTACAGTATCTTACTATGCTGATGGACAGTGACAGTAATGGGGTTTGTTGGGGGAGGACTTGGTGAAGGGGGGAGTCTAGTAACCATAATGTTCTTCATGGTATTGTAGATTAATGATAATAGAATGAATTTAAAAATAAATAAATAAATAAAATAAAGCATTCCTCCTTAAAAACTAAAAAGAAAAAAAAAAGAAAAGAAAAGATGAACCTGATTGTCTCAAAATGAAGGACACTACAACATTAAACATGTATCAGAACACCAGGAAGAGATATTCCCAACATTTACACAAACAAGAGACTGTATTTTCATAACAAAAAGAACTCCTAACAAAGGAACAAGATAAGAAATTCAACAAAGAGTTTAAAAAAGGGCCACAAAAGATATGGACAGAAATCTAGAAAAACGGAAACAAAAGGGCGTGGGCAATGTTGCTGGCAGTGAGGCTTGGGGCAGCCATTCTGCCATGCCACTGACAGTATTCAGTTAAATCAACCAATGTCTGCACTAAATCAAGAATAAGCCCTTACCAACAATCCCACTCCCAGAGAAATGCTCACCTAAGAAAACATAGAAGAGAGTGTTTAGTGCAAGCCTTTTGATGTTGGCTGCATTAAAAATCTAAAAATGTGAATCAGTTATGCAAGAGCAACTGACTGGGGTACAAAAGTAAAATGAAGTTAGGAATAACTGATACATGAATAAAAGAGAGACAACCTTTAGGGATCATCCTGAAAACTGGCAAAGATCCAAGGTTTATACCTAATTTAACTCTGCAACTAGGTCAGAGTGGGGGAGGGTCAGGAAATGGAGGAGAGGGGAGAAAGGAAAGAAGGGAGAAAAGGAAAAGTAAGGTCACCTCACATTGTTTTAAAACAGAGATGGGGTTTTCCTATACTCAAGGAATAAAGGGTTTTAACAGTCACTAAATTTTTTCTTATATTAAAACAAGTCAAAATGTTCAGGATTATCTTCAAACTTTCACTTGGTACTTATACTATGAACCAACAGAACTGAAAGATCTTGTGTTTTCATTAATATTTGATGCTATTATATTTTTAGGTCCATAACACTATATTGATGCATTCACTTCATGTAGTCTATATTAAAAGCACCATTTTATTAAGGAAGAAAATCCCCACTTCTTCCAAGAAATTGTGAAGTCTAAAATGAAATCCATGATTTTAAAATCTATTTTTTAATAGTGTGGACAGATGTCCAATTCACACTTTAAGCTCTGGAGATAACATAATAAAACACTTACTTGAAGTTTTAAAAAATGTAGCTTATTCATAAACTTCAATGTAATTTAAAAAAGTCTTTCCCAATAGAATTGCAAAATATTCAGAGTACTTTTTTCGCTCCTGTTATTTTACAAAATGAGTATTATAAGAAGCTGCTCTCATTTGGCAGGGGGTGTCCAGGGGGAGCTACTGTCCTATCCTAATAAAAACCTCTCAGGCATATTACTATACCCATTACACTGATCAGGAAAATACATTAAACTGAGGCTTAACTCCCTAAGTAGCAAAGTTAAGGATGGGGAGACCCAGGTCTGTTTCCAGGTGTCTGAGCCTACTTAGACGTCAGGTCATCTCATCTTTGCAATATTGCATTTGAAAACAAAGTAGAATAGCATATTATAGTAGTACTCAATATTTTTACATATTAATTGAGGGTCTGGAATATAATATGAAAACAAATTAATTATGTAGTCATACCCTCAGAACTGGTAGGGGCAAAAACTTCAGAAACAACAAAATAAAGCTATCTGGTACCATATTTCATAATATATTTTCCATAGCACAGAAAAATTAATGCCAAACAACATATTGCTTTATATTTCTTTGGGAATGAAGTTTTAAATGTCACAGTTTCCAGTTAACACACTGGAAAGAGACTGTGCTCTCTACCTGTGTAAACAAACGGCTGTTAATCAAAGATGCCTCTGTACTTCTGTCAAGACCCTCCAAGTGCCTTCCGAGAGTGAGAGAGAGATTTAAAAGGCATTGTTCCACAAGTATACTGTTTCATAAGTATGATACTTATTTCCTAAGACTAAGCATGTACAATGATTACATTAATGCAAGGCAAGCAGATGCACTCAGACATCACTGGATACGCTTTAGGAAATCTGCTGCATGAAGTTATTTAATTTGCAAAAAAGAAAATAAAAAATTTCCAATAAAAAATCAGGAAACAAAGGAATAACTTATATCTCCAGGGCACTTCATACTGATATTGAATTGGACTCAAAAGGTGTCCACTTACTAAGAAACTTCACCTTCATTCATAATGAAAGCTCTTCTTGTATTTAGTCCACAATCTGCCACTTTATGTTCTTTGAAAGTTAGAATAACAATTAAATATGTCCATCTTGCTAAAGTTACTCTAAAGGGAAAATCAAATATGAGCTCCCTCTAGAAATGCTACATGATCTACAGCAATAAATACCTCCAAATTTTTCCAAAGCCCTCATTCAAATACACAGTAGTTCTAAATTCAGAGTAAATTCAAACTCACTCTAAAGTAACTATTATCATATCATCTCGGTATTTTTCACAAATCAATACAGGGAGATTTGAGCAATTTCTTTCAAGGATATTTTTACTCTATACAAAAAAGTCTGAAGATACGCACATTCATTTTCTTTAAAAAAAAAGGTAAAGTAATTTTCTAATGATTTTTGGCATACATTACTAATAAGGTGAATGAATCTCTCAATATTAGTAGTTTTAGCTACTCAACATTCAGGCCTACATAAGCAATCATGCCTCAGGGCTATCATATCAGCATTTTCATTTCACTGGTGTGTTAAACACACTCTCCAACATCAAGAAGATGCTCATACTTGACTTCTGCCTTCAGCTTTAATTTATTTTTGCCTTAGACTTTAATATGTGTCTTTAAGTCCCTATGTCAAAATCTTGAATTCCATGAATTCAACACTGAAACATTTAACTGCATTAAATAAGGTGGAAGTCCTAAATTTTGCTTCCTCTGAGTTACCTGTTTGAAATCAGAATGCTACACCAAAACGGGTCAAAAATGGAAATTTTGCCGGTTATCTAAGACAAAAGAAAGTAAATACAAGAGTGCCTAATGTATCTAATAAGAACTGTTTTTATTCAGATTATAGGACTACTTGTAGGGCTAAATTTGTATATTCCCCATAACAAAATAAGTTATCATCCAGTTGGTACTAGAGGAGGAAACTGTGCGTTGGAAAAGTAGTGATGCTCAAAAGCTAATACAGCTAAAACTGTATCTGGTTCCAACAGCTTTGCTTTTAACCACTACGGAACACTTGGACACTACAGGTAATAACAAAAATGGTATTACCAAAGATATAATGTAAATAAACAATTTTAAAATATGAAGTGATTTTATAAATAATTTTAAAAATAAAATTTTAAACCTTCTAATCTCAATGGAGAGGGAAAGAAGAAAAAAGCTCCACTTAACTGCACGAGCTTAAGATAAATGCGAATATGTTGTTGCATCAGTCAAAATGTTTCTCATTCCATTCATTAGTAAGGGTGTAAGGTGCAGGGGGTGGGTGGATGATAAACATTGGTAGCCTGGGCTTTTTACTAATTCTATGATAGTCACATCATATAACTCCAGGGAAAGAAGAGCCCTTATAAGCCTATAAGAATATATTTTTCCTAAAGTAATGATACCTTGCATTATAACAAAAAGAATATAATAGTAGTGGGTCTTATCTAGTTAAAATGTTAAAACTAGACAAGTTAAAACATGTCTAGCTAAAGTGGAAAATTTAGACGTAATTTAAAGATAATGATTGTGTGAAACCAGAATACATACACTATATGCTTATATGGAATTCTAATTATAGAAAATGTGTAATACACAATTATTTCTCTTGTTGTCCCTATCTTTGGTTACTTCACATGGACCTGAAACTAAATTTATTCCTAATAAGGGGGAAAAATATTAAAAATGAGAAGATCAAATTCCAATAACATGTTAGCACTGTCTTTACAATATTATTAGTCACTATGGTATCTATGTACATATTGTAGTATCCACATACACAATTCGGTGCAGGTTTATTTTAACATATCCAGAGTTGTTCCTCAGCATTTTATCATCTGCAAACTCTCCCATATTCCTGACTTTAACTGTGAGCCACCCTGCATCCCCATGGCCCCGCATCCCCATTATAACTTCTATATATTATACATTATATATATTATATATATTATACATTATAACTTCTATATATTAATTGTTAATAGTCGCTTTCATCAACTCAGCAACTAGTGTTGAACATGCAAAAGCAGAGCTAATAATACTAGAGAAAAGGATTTTTTTAAATGATCAGTAAAAATACAAATTTCAACGATATTTATGTGAGTAGAAAATATGCATGCTAATGAAAAGAATAAATAATATATTAAATAACAATATAGTTTCTAAAACTAAATATTAATTACTTTTGCTTTATGCACACATCTTAGGCGACTATCATTTTAACATATTTTCATCTGTACTTTCAGTTGACTATTAGCAACTAAAAAAAGAAGGAAGTTAATTTTGTCTTTTGTGCTGCTACAGACCAACTAGATAAGGGTTCTTGAAAGATTAGGCAGCAAATACTTGGGTATGAAGCACTTTTGCATTACTTGGAAAACATGATATTCAAACAAAGAATGCTGTTATTCATTTAATAGCCTTAAGTGTACAACTCAGAAAGTTCTACTTCCAAACAGTTGAAAGGAAGTTAGTGCTTGGAGAGAGAAAAGAATTTGAATGAATCAGAAGGGTCAAGGTATTAAAATGCTATCACCATATCAACTGAGCGGCATAAGAGAGAAGGACTGGCTCACTCCCCTGAAACTCTAACCTTAACTAGATGAAGGAATTCTCAGAGGCCATTAAACAATCTTTTGTATCATACACATCTGCTGGACACAGATTAGTGATTAATGAATATTAATTACCAACTGTAAATTATAACTAGATATGTGGTTTTAAAAGCATAAATCCATACATTCTATCCATGAGTCCTAAATAATGTTGACAATCAGACTAATTGCATGTCAGGTTGATTAAACCCCATAGAGAAGCTGTATTTTCCGACAAATAATCAGGATTGGGGTTCGGATACACTTCTTTAAGCCTAATTTTTTAACTTACAACCTCAAAGTCAATATCTACTTCAGGTTCAATTTGGCAATAAGCTGAGAAACAGCCTGAACCAAAGCATGGCAGGCCTCTGAACACCATGAGACTTTCACTTCTGGAATCATGCCATGGAGCACAGAGGCCTGGCATAAGGAGGGCTTCAGTGACTGTTGCCACCTGCCCTCAAAAAGTACCTCAAAATCATGCTCTAAAGTGTAATCACAGCAAGAGAGATTTTTAAATCCTGTACCATTGCTTCCAAATAATAGACTCTCAAAGAGAAAAAGTAAATTCAAATACACCACTGGGACTGGAGGTAAGAAAAATGCAGAATATATCAATTTGTATGTCATCAGAATTATGCTTCTGTTTTCATTACATTTCTACTTTAAAACTGTTTTCAACACTCACTTGAGTATGAACAATTTATTCAATCTTGACAATAAATGTGAACATCACCTGAAGCTATCCTTGAAAAATATTCAGATTATTCAAAAACAGAGAAGGAGAGAAATAAGGTATTCTATACCAGTTCTACAAACTACCAAATCATATTCGTACAAATCTAAGAGGGTAAGCCAACTGATCATGTAAAACCAGATAGTATCTCAAAATATCTCACAACTTTTGGTCTTTGCTGATAGTCTTATGACACATAACTTGAGAAATGTACTTTTCCCAAGGAAAGAAAAGAGAAGGGAAAAATTTTATCACATTTATTATACAAACTCTACTGAAATACACACAGCCCCAAACATTATAAGATACAAACTCTACTGAAATACACACAGCCCCAAACATTATAAGACTGTAAATTTCCAAAGAATTTCACTTATGAAAAAGTGTGTTGACACTCCAGTAATCTGTTCTTGTTGAAATTTGACTCTGAGCTGTTGTACTGAATGTTTAATCCAGCTCCTTTCTACACTTAGAATTCCTAGAAAGATTTCCTAATTAAAATGTATTCCAATACTACTTCTAAAAAAAAGATATTAATGTTGATATTTTAATATATAATACCCCATGGTGTTTTACATAAAGGAATTGAATTACGTTGTTTGATGACTGAACGAATGCTCAGAGGGGCAGCAAATACTATTGGGGAGTAGAATCCTAGACATAAGACACATTAAACCCTTTAATGTAGTTCTGCCTTCGAGAAGGTTTGTGGGGTTTTTTTGTTTGTTTTCTTAATTTGTTTCTCTCCGCTATTTAATCAAATTGAATTGTGGTTTCTTATTTGGAAAGCAGTATTATCATTTTTTTAAAACCAAAACTTTTGACATATTAGATCCTTATTTAATTTTTAGTAAGCATATAATATGTATGTTCCTGCCAGAACCCTCTGGATGGTTAAATAAATTTAACACCAATGGGTAAACTTAAAAAGATGACATTTCTAATTTAATACCAATATGCATAAAAGCAAGGCTCACACTTTGTTTTAGCCATCTTCCCACAGGGTTCTATATAAACAGACCCCCACAGCCACCCTTTTCAGTAATTATACGACTTGGAACATCTTAGAATTTTCCATAATCCCTTGAGACTTAACTGGAATTTTCTTTTAAATCTGCAATCATCAGTAACAGGTGTGTATGTGAAATAAGGGTAAAACTAAAAACCATGTTGTGTTTGTCTTCTCAAAATCTGCTAAATCTGTGACATTATCTGTAACTCTACACTACAGCAGGAAATGAACATAATTTATCCCTCTGTGTTTTATAAGGATCGAATACCTCTAATTTGATCTTGTGTAAGACAGTGCTCTAAATATGCATTGTAGCTTATTTTAGCAGCTTGGTTTTCTTTTGTTGAAGGAGAATTTTAAATTGCAAAAACATCAGCTATGTCTTAAGCAATGCTATATTCAAATATAATTTCTAACATAGCTAATCATTCCTTAATGGATGCCAGCCAAGATAGTTCTTAGGTGTCCCTTTCTGGTAGTATAGGGAAACTCCATGTCCAGATCCCATCCCTGAACACATAAAAATGCTGAATAAAAAATAATGATATTTGTTAATGAATGTATTAATTGGGGGTACAGTAAGATGACACCCAGTTCTAGACACCGCTTGAAAGCAGTAAGCCAGAGGGTCAACAAGCTCTGAAGATGGCATTCACCTTCAGTACATCTGTGAAACTGATAAATCAGGCAGCCAGCTCTCGTAGGCGTCACACAGCAGGTCGGACTGCAGAAGCCACATAAACTTAAGCATCCTGAAGGAAAAAGCCAGAGTAGATGAACCAGGAATAATCAAATGAAAACAAACAAAAAAATGCAAAGGATAAGGTGGGTGGCATTGTCTGTTGAACACAACTGGGCAAACAGAGAAAGAATAAAAAATTCCCTGGGAACTCCCATACATAAATGCACATTCACAACGTTGAGGCTACACTCCATCAGATTCTCAGAAAGTCACAAAGCCAAGATGTTTTAAAGTATAGTGGGAATACAAATTTCAAAAAAGATACTATGAGAATACTACGTGTAACTTTGTTCAAATTAACTTGAAACTTGAACAAAAATTAAAATAATATGACCAAAATTGATGCAAAGTAAATCTGAATGTTTCCAAAAATCATGAAAAAAAATGGAATCAACATGAAAAAGTATATCTACTAATAAACAAAACATCAGACTTAGCCAGTTTTGCAGGTAAATTCTAAGAATTATAAAAGAAAAAGCTAACTATATAAAATCTTTCAGGAAACTAAAAAGAATTAATACTTCTAAAATGAGTCTGTAAAGTTAATTGATTCAAAAATCAGACTGACACCACAAGATCAGAATGGCCAACCTCCTCAGGAACATGGTGAAAAACAAATTTAGAATAATATAAAAACGACAATACACTATAAGTAATGTGAAGTATGTTCAACAACAGAAAATCTAAATTATCAAATTACCAGATTGAGTTGGGGAACATCCATATTGGTATCAATATTAATTCATAAAAATAAATGTTAATCTAGAAATAGAGGGAAACTCTACTGCTAACAGTTGTCAACAGGAAAACCTATGCAATGCATATAATGAATGGTCCAATATTTAAAATATTCTTTAATAAAAAATCTGCTCTCACTCCTGTTTAACACTGTAATAGGGTTCTAACACAAAAATAGAACAAATGGATTGAAACAACAAAAACAGAAACTGTAAAATATGGAAAGTGTGTGGACAGAGCTTCAAAGACACTAATAATATATGTTTTTAAGATATATAATAATACATATATTTTAATAATATATATTATTTATAAAATAATATACATTTTTTAAGCTGCAAGGTAAGTGTTTCAGTAGGATTCTTTATATGGTACAAATATGATTTGTTTATATATATTACTAAATGAGTGATGTATTTCATATATATTTAATAAAGGGAAAGCAAATAAATGTTAGATCGTTTTAAGAATCAAACACAAAACCTAATATGGGAATCAGAATAATTTAAGTTCCTACTTATTTTAATCATATGCTAATTTCAATTCCTTTGAAATATAATCGCCAGTGAATATATTTAGTCTAAGGCAACACTAATCTAAGTTTGAGGGTTTTCAAAGCCCATGAAGATTCTAAAAGTTTTGTTACGGTTCATCTCAATGACAGGGCCAGCAGTATGTCAGCTCCTTCATCTGTAATACCCCATAGGACCATATTCACCATGTCTCTCATGGTCTGGTATTTTTTTAATGCACAATTGTACTTACAGTCATTAGTGCTAGAACAAAAGGAAAGATTTATATACCAGCCCATTGTTAGAGGCAAGGAAACCATATGCTCTGGAACTTCTACGATTTCACCCCAACTGAAAAACAACATAGCTGATTTCTTCAAGAATTAAACATTTACAAGGGGTGTTCATGCAACAATTTAGCATATTCACTTTTTAAAACACTTTGAGTCAATGAAACATTTCCAATTTACTTTTGTCAGCCCCATTATTTTATATTCCTTTTTTCCACTCAGAGAAGCAACACAGGATTTCTTTACCCTGTGGAAGCCTGGTTCAACTTTGTACTATTTTTCTCTCAATCAGCCTTCACTAGAGGTTTTTAGGTAGCTCTCCTACCACATCTCTCTATTAAAAATGAAAATCTGTATTTTGCAGCTTTTTAATTCATGCTATCCAGTCTTAAAAAAATGCCATCCTGGCTTTCCTTCCTGACTTGACTGTTAAATTTTATTTTTTACAAATATCTGAACATCTTTCAAAAAATGTGTAACTTATTTTAGAAGAAAAATTATCTAACAAATACAATAAAATTCACTATTTCAAAGCTAGTTTGTTAATTTAATTTGCCATAGCTAAAGAAGACACTCAGAGGTAAACAAAACATAGACCATAAAATCCATGATGAGTTAGTTACGTTTCACATGACTTAGAGGTTTAGATTTCACTTAAATTATGAGTTGTTTTCTACATAAAATGATACTCTGAAATCATGTGAGGCTGAACTAAAAGTATCAATTTTACAGAAATCCGAGAAGGAAGAAAAACTGTCAAGTTGCATAACTGAAACAATGATTTTGTCTCTGTTTCCCTGTATTTAAAAGGGCAATATTTATCATTTACATAAAGAGACATAAATATCATTTAATTGAATATTAAATGCTTGGGTAATCACCTTTAGGGTTTGAAATATGTGCATTATATATATATCATGTATATATAATTTCACATATTTACATTAGAAGCAGGCATTAAAATAAACTTTAGCAAGTTAACAAATTTTCTTTGGATTAACCCTGATTTTGTCCTTGATTAATTTTTAAGAAATTGTTTCCAAACAAGAATTATAATCCTATATTCTTTAAAGCAAATTGATAGTTAATAAACCAACATTCTAAAGAACTGATTTGATTTTTAATCTGAAACTTTAAAAAATATAAATACCTTTTAGCACACCAGATATGCCACCTATATGCTATCATTCTTTTTTTACATTATGGGTTCACTGCTCTGTCTATAACTTGGTTAATCTGTGCTTATGGCCTTAAGTAATAAGGAAGTCAGCAAGTAACTGGTTTCAGGAAAGGTGATGCATTTGAGATACTGGTAAACCACCCAAGTGGAACGTTCCATGTACACAGGTTACGATAAAAGTAACTCAGAAATTCAATGACACATTTGTTGACCCCATACTATATACCAGGCTGAGTTCTAGATTGTATAAAGAAAAATAAAGGTACTCTACTGACAGAACCTTCAAGAATCAATCAACTTGGGAGGAGGCAAAAACACAGAAGAGAGCTCTGTGGGAGAGAGAGAAAGAGGTCAAAATAGTTTAGTGCCTTGAAAACTGTAGTAGCAGATCAGTGGTACCAAATTCTACAGAAAGCCAAAAACAGGTAGGGATTCAGATGAGGCCAGAGGACAAAAATAAAGGTGATCATACACTTAACCACTTTTAATGAATTAAGAAATGCCTTTTTCAAGCAAATACTAATCAATATGGTTTACAAAATATGTTGTTTTAAATACAGGCACAACATATAAAATAAACTTTTCAAACATTATGACGCTGGCTTACTAAAACAGTCTCACAGAAAATTTCCTCCTTCCTAAGCACAAAAATGCAGAGTCATTGTGAAATCAGCGAATTACAGTCATCAACAATGTCTAGTATTTTCCTGACATTATCAACCACATAATGATTCAGGACTTGTGGTTTACATAGTCCAAATCATCTATTATTTCTCCTTGATTCAGATTTAAGCCATAAATTAGCAGCACAATCACTACGACAGGCTTTACCCATCATTTGCATCCAAGCTAATGACTGGCAGCTGTCTACAGGACCCATTACAGAAGCAGCATCTTTAATATATTATGATTCATGAGGCTTAAAATCATATCGTTGAAGCACATAGTAGACCAAAGTACTCCAAAATTTGCAAAGGCTTTCAAAGTAGGGGGAAAAAAAATAGCTCAATGAAACAACCATAATCTCAAACAACCTTACAAAAGATTGGCTTTAAAGGGTTTCTAATTTTTCACTGGGCTCAAATAACATAAGAGACTAAGAAAAATCTACCTCAAGGAAGATTACTACCAGTCTTATAATTGCTAAGGAAGTAACTGATGTTAGAGTTATTATTAGCATGATACAAATAGGAGGGAAAAAAAAGGAACCTAGATTTAAAGAGTTTTGCCTTGTATCAAAATGGAAGCATATGTCACAGAAGGCAGTCATGGAATCTAAAACTAACCCCATGCCCGATTCTATCCCTCTTGTTACAAAGCATGCCTCATATTTGGTGTATCAACAGTACAATATTTTACACTTTCACCTTCTTTAATGCATGCACATCTGTAGAGAAAGGGAAGGTTCCTATGGCCAGGATTCTCACCTGGCCCTGGTCGGCTTGCTCACTACACACATGTGGGCACTATGTTGTTATTGACTCTATGTAAAGAGCTCCCGCCAGGGCTCTGGGCTGCAAGGCTGCAGGAGAGCAGAGACGGGAGTAGGGGCAGTGCCAAGGACAGAGACTGAGACGGCTGCGGGGGCAGAGAGGCCCGGAGGCAGACACAGGCTTGCTGCATGCAGACTCGCTCTGAGTGGACGGGATTCTAGTGACTGACCTGCCATTGCTGGGATAAATACTTTCACTCCTAGAATGTTCCACTGTCATTTTTCGATCACACCAAATCAAGAGTGAACTTGCTCAGGGGTGAAACCCATTGTTGCCAGGACAACACCTTATATTTAAACAGTTTATAAACTCTTTAAGGAGAAGGATTATGACTTTAACATTCATTATTAGATGCATTCATAACTGAATGCCTTTCTCCCTAACAGTACTGTCACTACATATATGGCATTAAAAAATGTAAAAACGCTTCCTGATGCCATCCATTCTAATGTTGCTGACAACACATTCAGACAATAAACACATAAACATAAAATAATAATAAGTGTTACGAGAAAATGAAGGCATGGAAAGAGGATAGGGAACGCTGGATAAGGCAGACGCAGAGGGTTAGCTAGCATTTTTTAAAAGGTAGCCAATTTTACATAAAGCACATTACTGATAATGCAACATTTGGCCAAAGACCTAAAGGAGACGAAGGAGACAAAGGTGAGGATATTGCAGGAACCTCATTCCAAGAAGAAGCAATGACGAGTACAAAGGGTCTAAGGCAGGATAGGACACAGAATATGTAGGTACATCACAGGGGCTGGAGGGCTGGAGGGCTGGAGGGGGGAGCAAAGGGAAGGCTGGTCGACGTGTAGGGTCAAGTCCATGACTGTGCACTTTGAGAGAAATAGGGAGCCAGTGAGGACTGGGGCATTGTGCAATATTCTGGCTTATATTTCAGAAACCAAGGAAATGCTTTATAATTGCTTCATTGAGTAACTGGATGAATGAAAAAATGATCAAGTGGCTTAACCATGCCACCGAAATAACTTCCAAATCAGAATCTTAACTGTCAACAGTACAGTAGCTGATACTGGGAAACATACCGGAGTTTACAAAATGTTTTCGCCTGCTCTGGGGCAGAGCGCTCTACTTGTACTCAAGAATCTGAGTACCCACCCTCCCCTTCTTCAAGAGTAGTAAAATTTGGCAAGTACTTGGCTTCCCAAAATTAAGAGAGTATTTCCCAGCCTTCCTTGCAGCTAAGTACAGTCTGTGAGCAAACATGCACAACTTTTGCGATATGCTCTTAAAGAGAATGAGTACACCCATCGTTTGTCCTCTCTCTCCCTCTTCCTGTTAGATGAAGTGGTGATGTGATAACAAGCCATCCTGGACCACATGGATAGGGTGACATACTGACATGGCAAGGGAACAAAAGAGAAGGGGCAAACCTCGTGGCGCCATCTTATCGGCTCTGGGCTGAGCATATTGAGATTGCTAAATGAAAGAATAGAGTTTCTGTCTTATTTAAGCCACTGTTATTTTGGCTCTTTGTTATGGTGGCTTAACCAAAAACTTGACCAATAAATTTAATAAATCCTCAGAACAACCATGTGATGAAATTAATATGCTTTTCTTTTAATTCCTTACCATGTATCTGTTTTAAACAGAAGGAAAATTAACTTGTTTTATATACTGACATCTACCAGTGAAGAAAAAACAGCTGAAAAGCATTCTACAGAACTGACTGAAACAATTTTCACAGCAAAGACTTGGGTTCAGGCATTTAATAAACTGTGCGGCACTTGCTACCTGCAAAAGTCACATGGTAAAGTTTCTTCCAGGAAAATTCAGGAATTATATGCTATACACTAGGTTAATTTTAATGTTTCTACTCCCATTAAAACCCTTGCAATCTATGAAGCACTAATAAGTACCAACAATAAGCTCCTTGACTTAAAAGAAAGTGCAGTTATTCATTAACTATTAACTTACTTGATAATCAGAAAGGGATGCCAGAATTGCTCCTACGGGGTCTAGATCTTTGGATATATACCCTAATGTATATCGGCAGAGCATTCCATATGTTTGGAACAGTTTCACAGTTTGAGTATGTGAATACTGGTATGGAGTTGTTTTAGAAAAAAGTGGGAAAATCCCAGTTCAAAAGTAATGCAAGCAACCATAATTTAAAGGACAAATATCTAAAAAATTGCTAATGAAGAACAAGATTATTTGACCCTATCTACTATATTTTTGCACTTAAAACATATGTTTATTTTCATTCAGTTGCTATCTATATTCTATCACCATTTCATGGCCTAAAACAAGACAAATGATTGTAACAGTTCTTGATTATTCATTTATGCTTTAAAGGAGAGTACTTTCTACTCTGGCAACAGATTCTGAGATTTGCTAAAACAATCTTCTAAATCCAAACAATAGTGAGCAGTATGATAAATCTTTTCATTGCATAGTGAAAAGTTTACTTCCCTAAATGACTTAAGAACTCTTTAAGTAAGAACATACTGCTTGGCAATACCCAGATTATTTGGCTTCTGCAAACCTAAGGGGGACTCACACTTGCATGAGTGCACACTGACACCTACAGACACGATTCCAAGATTCAGAGGTAGCCTTACCACCAAAATTTTTTAAGGATGTCAATATAAGTCTCATGTTATTTTATCAGGCATTGCTTGGAAAACAGAAGAGCTAAAATATACTTTTATAATAATATAAAATATATGATAGCCTGATATTTATCACATGATGAAAAAGGCGCTGTTCATATCAGTATTTTAAAAGTAAGGAAACCAAGCATTTTTTAAAATTTATTATGATCATCAATATTTTTACACAATAGGAGTTCTACTTCCTCTGGACAAATGTAGTTAGGAACATAGGAAAATACTTCCCTATTCCAAATGTGGAATGCTGGATATGTCCCTAAATTGGTTGTACCAATCATCTCTTAAAAAATAAAACAAAGAAAGATTTGGGTATAGCATAAAGGGACCTCTGTTTCTTTAATACTGTGTTTTAAGTCAGGCAGAAAGATATAAAAAGGCCGACAGAGTAAACTGCCCAAGCGAAAGCATAAAACAAAAAATTACCTTTAGCTGGGTTCACTTTTATCCCTGACCTATACAGCATTTCCTCATTCTGCCAGTCTCCATTCCTGATCGCAGTCTTGAGTCCGTAGAAAACAATTAACGTAGCTGTCGCATAAAAAATCAAGCTCTTGAGAAACCGCTTTTGGACTTTGACATAAAGGGCCCTGGCCCCCACTGTAACGAGAAGGCAGAAGCCCATACTAGGAATATACAATACTCGCTCTGCAATTACAAAGCCGACATAGAAAAACAGGTTCGTGGCAGGAACAAACGGTATTATTAACAAAGATAAAGACAGAACAACAAGGTTCTCGGTAGAAGGAAGCTGTGTTCTCTGTGATGCATTATTTTTAATGCCATTTTCCGCTTTGGATGCAAAGTTGGGCTTAATCTCTGAGTTCCGGTACTCCACATCGGAATGGCAGCTATGTCCATTTGCATTCTGCTTGCCGTTTGTTAAAAATTTCCCATTGCTTTCCTTCTCTAGGCTTGAGCTCTTCAAACCACAGTAGGCAAGGAACCCGAGTCCGCTATAGAAGGCCACAGTGTGTAGGTTTCTGCAGTCACAGATGGTTTTCAGCAGAGGCACGGCATCCATTGACCAATCAAAACTGAGAGTATCTGGGCAGAGCAACAGCCACAGGTTCTTGGTCGGCAGGTAGAAGAAGGTGAGTGTGCGAGCCAGCAGGCTGTCTGAGTCGGCGGCTGGGTTATCAGAGTTGGAAAAGCTTGGTGGTTTGTTTCCCATCCAGTATAAACGGGCACCCAAAAGGGAGGTCCCCCAGAAAGTCAACAAACTAATGCTGAGGACAAGAGGCAAGTTCTTCCTCTGAAACCAAAAGAAAGGGGAAACAAATGAAGGTCATCAGCCATACAGCATGAGAACACTTAACACTTAGAGATGAAAACATGTTTCAATGTACAAGTAAAAAACTCAGCATTAGTTCTCAAATACATGACTTCATTTCCATCTCCTTATAAACATGCTTAAGGAAATTTTAACCTGAAGAAAAAAAACAAAAAGCTGATGGTGGAGGCCTACTTTACATACAGCTTTGCATGAGGATCTTCTTTTCCTGTTCCTCTCTAAAATACCAACATCCAAAGCTTCAATTTCTTATGCTCTTAAAAATGGGCTGAATATATTTCCCTTGCAGATTTGGTGCCAAGTCAAAATTAGACCACAATGGAAAAGCAGGTAGTGTTCTGCATGGGATATAATAGACATTTAATGACTATCTTTTTTCACTTTATAGTCTAGATTCTGGGGAAAACAAAGAGCAGGCATGTCAAAAAAATATGGAGTATGGCAGGATTCTGCTTGGCTCGAAGGAAGAATAGCATTAGCTATGTCTATGCCAGTCTCCATTTCACTGTCTTGAATCTCCCTGCAGAAATTATTAAATGACTTAAATAATGGACTTACTTATTTCAAGAGAAAGACAAACAATTGTGAGAAGACAGCAAAAAGGGGGCATCCCTGTTGAGAGCTTTCTAGAAAACACCTTCAACCTGAGTAAGAATTCAGGGAATCTCAAACAATCTAAGTTCTGAAGAGGCAGTGAGGGAGGTGGGGGAAAGAATGGACAGTATAGGCCATCTTTGATCACTCACTGCTAATGTGAGCTCTTACTGCACACATTCTAGCATTGTACAGAACTGTCTTACTCAGTGGCATTCAGAATGGTGTGTGGAACTTTACAAAGGATGTGCCAAATATTTGGTTTAAAAGAACAACCCCCAAAAGGCAAAAGATGCAAAAGAAACAAGTGAGGCTACATCAAGTTAAAAAAATTCTACACAGCAAAGGACACCATCAACAAAATGAAAAGGTAGCCTACTGAATGGGAGAAAATATTTACGGATCATCTGACAAAGGGTTAATATCCAAAATACATAAAATAACTCATATAGTTCAACAGAAAACACACAGACACACATAAACACACACACAACTAAAAAATGGAAAAAGATATGAATAGATATGAATAGACCTTTTTCCAAGGAAGACACACAGATGGCCAATGGGTATGTGAAAAGGTGCTCCACACCACTGATGATTAGGGAAATGCAAATCAAAACCACAATGAGGTATCGCCTCACACAAGTCAGAACGGTCAGTATCAACAAGACAAGAAGTAGTAAGTGTTGGTGCGGATGTGGTGAAAAAGAACCCTTGTGCACTGTTGGTGGGGATGTAAACTGGTGCAGCGACTGTGGAAAACAGTGTAGTCAAAAAGTCCACCAATTCCACTTCGGAATATTTACTCAAAGAAAACTGAAATCATTACCTTGAAAAGATATCTGCATCCCATACTCATTGCAGCATTATTTATAATTGCCAACACATGGAAACAACCTAAGTGTGCATCAATGGATGAATAAAGAAAATGCACCATCTCTCCACCTCTACCCCACACATATACATAATGGAATATTATTTGGCTAAAAAAAGGAGAAAATCCTGACATTTACAGCAGCATGGATGGACCCTGAGGACATTACCCTAAGAACAGTAAGTCAGACAGAGAAAGACAAATACTGTATATTCTCACTTATAGATAAAACCTTAAAGAAGCCAACTCACAGATCAAGAGAACAGATAGGTATTATGGGGAAGAGTAGGGGGATGCAGAAGGGGTAAAGGTGCTCATAAATTACAAACTTCCAGTTATAAAATAAATAATAAGTCAATCCAGGGGATGTAACGTACAGCATGGTGACTATAGTTAACAGTACTATACTGCATATTTGAAAGTTGCTGAGAGAGATCTTAAAAGTTATAACAAGAAAAACACAAAACTTTTCATACTATTTGTGGTGATGGATATTAACTTATTGTAGTAATCATTTGGCAATATATACATATATCAAATCATTATGTTGTGCACCTAATATGTTAAATGTTAAATATCAATTATATCTGACTTGAAAAAAAATTCACAAAAAGCAATGTATCTTGAGCTTCTATTAAAGAAGCTCAATGTTAACTTCTACTAAAACTATCTCAGTGAGCTGTATACAACCCGACCTGGACTCTCCTCAGACTCCCTCTCGTTTACCCTCCCTCTAATCGCTGTGAACTACAGAACTGGTCTGGACTACCTACTCCATCTTTACTCTGAATGGAATAACCTAAGCAAGGTTCATGACTTTAAAGAGCTAATGGCTTTTTTCAACTTTCACGCATCTCCAACTGCCTGTTGGACGCATTCACTTAGGTACTTCAAACCTCAAAATGCCCAAAATAGAACTTGATTTCACACCCTCCAGAAACTGAACATCCTCCTGTCATCACCACCATCTCAGAAAATGGTAATACTATGTAGCCAGTTTCTTCCTCACTGTTTCCCTCCTTCCCTCCACATTCCATCATTACTGAGTTCTCTCACTTTCACTTTAAAATGAATTTCAAATTTGTTCATTTCTCTTCATTTCTTCTATCATCACACTGGTCCAAAATGCCAACATCTGGACTATCTACCTAAATGGTGACTCGGCCCTTTTTAACACAGATTTAGGTTATTCCCATCTTTTAAAATCATTATCAGGCTCTCCTCCAAGGTCTTGGAAATTTTCATATATACAAAACAAAAAATTTGCAATTCATTGAGGGGTTTTGGTGATATGTCCACTTTTACATTTCAAAATTATTTTGAAAAATATTTTAAATGTTTAAAAATGGGTAATTCAGAGTGTAAAAGAAGTTAAGGCAGAAGAGGTTAGACGTTAGAGATTCAGAATAAGGAAAATGAGAAATAGCACACAGATGGAAATTACGGGCAGTTTTAAGAGAGGGACTGTTTATTAATATCAGACCAGAGTAATGTTAAATTCACAAAATTAACCGCCCCAGTGTTTTCAAGCCATCTGTGGCAAACTTCTGCTCAAAATTAATTCATGTAATATCACTTGGAAGTTTTAATGGTGGAGGGAGTAATATATTCAGTCATCACCAATCTTTAACTTTCAGGTCAATTTTGGCAAAAAATGAAATGGTTCAGAGACTCATTATCATCTAAGAATAACTTTTTTAATGATTTATTTGTGCCTCTGAAATTCTACCCAGCAGAAGTCCTAAAATTTGATTTTAGAAAAACCACCCAACAAAAAAACATATGTGAAAAGTTGAAGTAACTGTTTTGGATGGATCACATAACTAGTATTCTTGGATTACATAAGAGACAAACATTGTTTGGCAAAGACAAATAAGACAAAATATCATGGATAAAGAATAGTGATCTTGACTGAGTGTAACTGAGGCTATTACGATATCAGCTGGTGAGAATGGGCAGGATGGAGAGGAAGGGCAGAAACATCACAGGGACAGGTGCCAGGCAAAAAGAAAAGCAAATGTGTGTAAGAAACACATGGGGAGGAAAATGTACTCAGATTTCTTTGCTAGTCATGAAATTCCAGAAATTAGCCTAATATTAACATAATCCTATTTTATTCCTAAAGATATAAATAAAAAAACTACCTTTTTCATTAATTTTGATAAAAGCATCTTTAGTGATTTATTAAATTGTAAAAAATTATCAAAATAAGACAGTGAGGTTGAAGATGTGATTAAAATAATTCTATTTTTTATCATGATGGATTGATATTTAAATACAATAAACTACAAAATAAAGATGTGAGTAATGAAAACTTTAATGAACACTATATATGATGTCTAAGCTGAGAAAATGACAAAATAAAATTACAAAAGACTTTACATTTTCAAACATTTTCACGTTTCAATAACTGACATAACTAAGATCAAAAGACACTAAAGTTCTGAAGGGGGATGCTCTCATCACACATTCTAACTTAAAGGCCAAGTCTGTAAGGGCTAAATAAATGCACTATTAAAGGAAAACTGAACTAACAGGCAAAAGAAAATTGATGTTCAAGTGTGTGAAACTGAAGTTTCTAAGGCCTCCTGATAGGCCACACTTGTTAAGTATCAGCCCACCTTTGAAACTGCAATTTACAAGTGTCTTAATGCCTTCTCATAGAATTTTGTTTAAAACTATCACCCCTAAAAATGGTATTCTGATAAAACCAAATCTCTCTTCTAACCTTATTCACTGTTCCTGCAGAGAGAATCTTTAAAATGGTGAAAGAAAAGCAGCATAGAAAGGTTATTTATTTTTAGTCTGTATGCTCTGATATATAGATTACATCAAGTTAACAAATTTTTATTGGGCTAAAACTGAGAGCTGAGTGACCATACAATTAGCCTTAGCATTTCTTTGTTCTTGGCTTGGTGTATCAAATTGACTTAACAGGTATTTCTGAGCCATGGCATGATACTTGTGGTGGGCTGACATGACTTGAAAGTTAAAACTAGTATAAATCCACACATAAAAGTTGAGGCTTCAAAGTCTGGGACTCTTAAACATGATCGGGGTATAACTTTTGAGTGGGAGCCCCAGACAACAACCACAATGTAATAGCTAAAATAGAATCAGCTCATTCAACCTATCATTAAGGCTGCTGCATGTGGCTGGCCCTCTACTAACATGCACTGGATATACAACTGCAAGAGACCCAAGAGAGCTCCCACCCCCATCATGCTCCTGGACATTTGCATATTCTGTTCTATCTAGAAAAACACTTTGAGGACAGCCATAATGTCCAACAGTTTTCAAACCTAAAGGACCATCAGTATTAATGCTGAGCTTTTCAAATTACGGATGGCCCAGTCTGATGAAAATCTTCATAGGAGAGTCTAATGCAGCTAAGATTGAAAATCATATACTTGTACAAGTCTAATTCTTAGTACTGACACTGAAACCACTGTTGGACTCTGCCTTTCACTTCACTAAGTTTTAAGGCATATTTTCCTCATTCTAAATGAATAAATCGTAATGAAACATAAATAATGCCTTCTCTCAGGCTCTGGAACAAATTGAATTCTTAGTATAATAAATGAGTGTCATTAAGGTCAGGCTACAAAGGAATTGAGATCTTTGTAATAAGTAGAAATCAGGACTGAAATACTCAAGTCTTGTTACAATATACAGAAGACAGGATTTGTTCCAAAAAAAAAATTAAGTCTCTTAAATATGAATCATAGAGGCAAATCATCCAATAAGAAAAATAGATTTAAAAAATACAGACAGGAAATTTGAAGAAAAGACAATAAACATTTCAAAAGATGCTCAATCTCATTCATTAAAGTGAGAACCAAAGTGAAAAAAATGTATTTCAAGTGAATCTAAGTGAAAAAAAATAATTGAAAAAAAAATGGCTATAAATCACCAAAATTGCATTCAAGTAAAAACTATCACATACTGGAAAAAATATAATTGTATAGTTTTGGTGGAAAATTTAGAAGTATTTAGGAAGCTTAATAATTTGTACCCCCTATGATTTGATAATATGGTTTTAGTTATGCATTATGTAATAAAACCTCTTGACCTAACTACAGAGATGCCTAGTGCAACATTGTTTATAAAAGCAAAAATAAGGAAATAGGTAAAAATTTCAGCAGAGCAATATAAAAATAAATCATGGCATACTCATATGATCTGAATCTATAAGGCAATTAAAAGAAATAAACCATATATATAAGACATATATGATATACATATACATTTATAGAAGCATACATACATATCAACATGAAAAATACTACATGGCAATTAAGACAAATGAACTAAATCATTACACAGTACCATGACTAGTGAAAAATCATGTTGCAAAATATGTATATTATAAAATCATATAGGCCATTCAGAAAAAAAAATCTCATATATTTTTCACAAATGTGTATGCATGTAAAGTCTTTTTTTTTTCTACAAGTATAGAAATAATTACACCCAATATGAGAGGAGGAAATCTCTGAAGAGGGTCAGAGAAGGGAGTAGGATCAATGGGTAAGACACAAAAGGTGCTCCAAATTTATAAGCAGCTGCTTCCTATTTATTCACATCCCCAAAAAATTTACTGGAAAAAACTAAAAGGTTTGACAATCTGATATGCCTAAATTTATATTTTTTAGATTTAAAAAAGTTGAAACAAATATATAAATAATGTTAAGAAATCTAAGTTCTGGCTATGGGAATAAATTATATGATTTGTTAGTTCCTATACTTTCGTATATTTAGTATTTACTTTAGCTATTATTTTATAATTATTAAGGTTCTCAATAGTAAAAAGTACTTTTCAATGCCCAATTCAATCTTCCTATTTTTATTCTGTGATCCTTACCTTAATTTTGCCAGTCTCTTAATTTTATAGGAAAATTAGGTAAAAGAAAAATGCATCCCTGACAGGATCTAAGATTATGATAATATTACCCAAAAGTGTTCTTTCAGATCTGGGATACAACTGACACATCTTTGAATCCCCAGAGGTTAACACAGAGCCTGACATTTGTAGGCATTCAAATAAATGATTCTTACACTAACTCTGACCCTCAAACCACAAAAGTCAGTTTATACCTATCTTTATCTCACACATTTTAAATCCTGTTATGATAAATCCTCACTCCCTGTCCCCCAGAAAGCCCCATAACTTAAACAATTCCAAGGCCACTGAAAAATAACTTTGCTGTCATCATATATAGGTACTGGGCTTTGTCACCTTTCCATCACATTTTCTGTCTGCTTCCATCTCTTTTCATGAAAAGTACTCATAAAAGCAATGACATGTGTTCTGAAGGAACATTTTCCTGACAACTTCAATCAAAAGTATAATTAGAAAGGGGAAAATTATTGCATTCTAGAAAAAAAAAATTCTGATCAGACACATTTCATGACAATTATTAAATGGACAGAATTCCTTCATGTTTTCATTCACTACTTATTTATAAAGTATAAATCTCCTTTACAAAAGTCCAATTTTGTTCTAATATGTTCAGCATTTTTAAAAGTTCTTATTTAACATAAAAAGGGAAATTAGCTCTGATTTCCATTACAGAAAAAATGAAAATTTATATTAATTTTATAAATATATAAATTTATAAACATATAAAAATGTTATAGTTCTGATTATAAAATTTTAGAGGAATTTTCCTGGAATCGTCAGACATAGGATATTATTGAATGGAAATCAACTAAGAATATAAACTTCATGGCTGACAGTTTAATCTCTAGTCACTGGACATACTGATGGGATAAAAGAACACAACTATAGTTTAATAAGTAAATAATATGAAATGTCATAAAACATCACAATCTTTCCCATATATCATACAAAATATGAAGACGAAGTTAATGAGAAGACCCTGTGATCTTGCCTTTACAAAATCCATGTAGGGTATTATTTTCTCCTATGGGAATTTTCACTGAAGAAACAACACAAGCAAAAAAGACAACTATAACAACTTTAACAAAAAAAGCAAAAGAGAACTGTTAACAGCTCCCTTCCTCTTTTATTTAAGAAAAACTGCCATTCATGACGGCAGCTTTGTCTTGGGATCTCAGAAATATTTTAGACTTGATGGAAGAAAATGTAAACATTCTGCCTTAGAGTATTAAAACCATTATGAGACTCACTTTTTTGGCAAACTAATGAAAATAAATTACTTTAGCATAAGGCTCATTTAATTCCAAATTAAGCCCTTGGCAATGAGAGTAAGCTATAATAATAAAACAGATAAAAATCAGTATCTGAAAGTTATGAGAATAACTGAGAGAAAAGGCTATCCAGACATAACAAAAATCTAGCATCCTCTATTTTGTATTCGCCATCCTCTATCCCGTTTCCACCAACCATCACTGAAGTCATCAGCTTTTCTTATAGCAATCATACAGGATTTCTCCTAACTGCCCTCTTTTCTAAACTAGTTCTCACTGGAGAAAGATGAAAATATAAGCATATTTTTCTGAGTATGTGACAAGAAGGAATTCATGGATAAAAGTATAATTAGGAATTGTTTCTAGAACATATTCATGTGATTAATCAAAGCTTTGCCATTATCAGGTTGTCGGGATAGTTGTTTCCCAACAAAGGAAAAATGGATTTCCTTATTAATAATTAACCTCTATACAAGATCAGAGATGTTTTCTATACCAACTAACAGACAAGATAAAAGAATTTTAATGGCTGGTGTTTCAAAAGGTATAAAGAGATTCAATACATGGGCATATCCAGGCTTTGTGAGGAAATAATTTGAAGATTAAGGGCATAAAAAAGTATGTAAGTGAGATATTCAGCACTTTAGATTACAATGAATTCTTTCATTTACACGAGCTGACTCTATAATATCATAATACTTTCTGTTGATGCAAACATCCATCAAAAAATATTCATACATATCCAGATAAACACAACAGCTTAATAAGTCAGTTACAGCTTGAAATTTACTAATGAAAATTTACAAATTTTTTTAGACTGGACTATAATTTACCAAACAGGGCTTTTTCATCAAGGAAGGTGTGATTATATATAATTCCAAAGACTGTCAGAGCATATTTCATGTAATCCAATAAAATGAATGACACATATATACCTAACATTGAAAATTAAATATATTTGGGTTGATTTATTATAAAAGATCACCAGAGACAACAGGTTTATTTTCTTATTTCAATTACAACCAGAACTGTTAGTCTATTTGAAATTCCTCATGATCATTATTCATACATGTATACCAGCAAACATGTGTAAACCCATTTTACTTAGAATGTTTTTAAAACATAATGTAAAAAAAAGGAACCTAAGATGACCATCTATTCCTCTTACCTTTTCTTTTTACATATTTGAGAATTAATTTAACTTAAAAAGTTGGGTTTTTTAATTCCTTAAATGGTATTACAGAATATCCACATTTTGGTTATTAGTACAATTTTCCAACAAGAACCAGGGTTCCTTGGAGAAATGGACTGACATGAGGGCTGGGGCATGATATAAACGAGATGGCCCGGTGCATCTTGTAGTACTAGAACGTGAGGACGTTCTCAAACATACACGTACTGTTAAGGATATGTCAAAGTGTCCAGGGACACGGGAGCCTGCTTAAGAAGCTCTCAATAGCAAAGATGAAACCATCCAAGCAACAAAATAAGTAGTGTCAGATTATAAACCAAAGTATAAACTAAGTATCCATGAGTCCATATTGATAAATGATATAATAAATAAATGAGGGAGAAGAGACAAATCCTCCTTGCAGAATAATCCCAAATAATGTACATATATACGACTCCCTCAAAGAAGGGGAGTAGCATAATGCCCTCCCCCCACCACATGAATGTGAACCATGAAGAGTGACGTGCTTCCAAAGCGTACAGTATGGGAAGGAGGGAAGAGGGGGGAGTCACTTTGTAGTGAAGCAACCTGGAAGACACTCTCCCAGCCAGGGGATTGAGGTCAACCTTAACAGTTTTAAGTCATGTTGATACTTTGTACCCTTAATCCCTTGACAGTCTGTGATCAAAAGACCACTTTATCTGTGTTCTTCCTCTCAAAATCTATAAACTCAATCTAACCATGAAAAAAACACCAAGCAAATTTCAGTGAAGAACATGTCACAAAATACCTGACTAGAAATTCTCAAAACTGTCAAGGTCATCAGAAACGAAAGTCTGAGAAACTCACAAACCCAGAAGGGACTGAGGAGACATGAGAAATAAATGTAAAGCACTCTCCTAAATGGAATCCTGGGACAGAAGGACATGAGGCAAAAATGAAGGAAATCTGAGTAAACTATGAACTTTAATGTTAATGTAACAGTATTGGTTAATTAACTAACACATATGCTATGCTTATATACAATATCACTAAGATGGGAAACTGGGTGTGAAATATATGGGAATTCTGCTCTAGTCAATTTTTCTGATAACCTAAAACTATTCTAAAAATTAAAGTATATTTAAAGAATGGTTATTATTAGACTAAGAACTTTTAGAAACCAAATGAACTTAAAATAGATGGACTTTGAGAAATAACTGAAAGCTGTATGCTAAGAAATATTAACAACTGAAAAAAATACCAATGTAAGTACACATTAACATTTTAACTGCCTTCAAAATTAATCTACAAGATGGAACAACAGAATAAAGTAAAATTCAGCTTACATGACCACAGTTGCTTATATATAGTGTATGGGAGATGACATATTGATTTCAAATCCTGTTTGTTCCTGTCTGACACTCTGTAGTATTTGTAGTATACTATAAACCCCCAAATGAAGGGCAAATATCAAAAGAAGGATGCTTCTAAGTCCATTGCTATGGTGTTTTTGTTGGCATGGTGACCCATTTTTCCTCATTAATTAAGCTAACATGGAGAAATCAAGCAGTTAGCAATTTCTTGTGCACCCATGGCAAGCTCCTCCAAAAGCGAACTATTAGAAACCGAAGTACCGAAGAGTCCAATTACTGAAGCCGTAGGGGCGTGCCACAGCCCCTAACCCATTACGCTAAAAGCAAGCCCCTCAATGCCAGCCCTTGGAGTAATCTTGTTTAGCTTAAAATAAGAGGTTTAACACTTCCCACCAGGCAGTGCACTATGGTCACATCAGGTTAGCCAAGAAACAAGCCAGCCTTTATGAAGAAAGCATGTGAAAAAATATATCCTTGGTGACCTAAGAAACAAAAAATTCTTTAAACAAAAGAAGACACCTCTCTTGGACTATCAAAACACTTTGGGTTTTTATTGCACGCTTTTCCTTGTACTTTCGGAATACACGTAATATGGGAAGAAATCAAAATAAAAGAATTCAAAATTAACTGAATTTGGAAAAAAAACTTCTTTTCTGTTGATCTCTCCTCAAGCGGGCAAGTGCATTGCAAATGCATTTCCTGCGCCAATGGATTAAATTGCAACATTCTTTTAACTCTGTGTGGCTTTAGTGCGACAAACCAGCCATTATGAGATGCGTTCGTGTCTCATTAATGAGTTAAGCATGTGAGCCCAGCATTTTGGAAACATAAAAAGACCAATTATAATGAGACCACTCGGTGGGGAGGCCAAGATACACCCTCTTCTTTTAAAGATATCATAATAGACAGCTATTTAATGAGTGTGGGAGTTTCCTGGGAATTCACCAAAGACATCAATAAGAAAAAGAAGATTTTATATATACCAATAAAAGTTAATATACATATCTTATAGGTAAGTTTTCATTGT